>NC_089221.1:116658089-118092441 GCF_963924675.1 Phocoena phocoena
TTCTGTTCATCTCCACCTACGAGGGCTTCAGTTATGATCATTCTTGTTCCCTTTCTTCAGAGGTAAAGGACCGCTCAAAAACACATCAGATGTGATCAGTGCCGCCAAGAAAATTGCTGAGGCGGGATCCCGGATGGATAAGCTTGGCCGTACCATCGCAGACCATGTAAGTGACAGACTTGCCACATGGGCCTTGAAGTTCATCCTGGGACTCTGGCAGCCCAGCGGTGGTAACAGTGTTTTTCATGAGACACAGTACTTTTCCCATCTCAAAAATTGTTCTTAACTTGTCAACTCACTTGACTAACATCAGCATAGAGTTTTAAGGATTTCTGTATTCCTGTTTCTTCTTTGACAAGTTTTATAAGGCAGGCCCAGTTTGCATTACAGCACATCTCTGGAGCAGGTGTGTATGTCCTGAAATCTTCTCTTGGTTGACAGCTAAAACCAGCCTTTACTGTTGTTTATTATCTCTCAGATCTCTTCAGGATGTCAGCTCTGGGCAGGAGCTAATTCTGCAAGCCCTAAAAATACACTGAAACTAGGTGTATAAGAGCCTCTTCTTGGGGAAGTATTGCAGTATTTCATGTGAGAATTAGGAGCCCTTTTGGCTAGTGCTTTTGGAAAGCTGACGTGCCCAACTGGGGACAGACATCTATGTCCTCAGTCACCCAGCCTTCATCCCTTCATTCTCTGTATCGATATGTCCAAAAAAATGTGGTTCCTACCTCCTGGAAAGTTTACAATATATTTCCCTTGATGTCCAAGATATTATCAGCTGTAGTTACAAACCCTTCCCACTCCTTTCCCTGAAGTATCCACACGCTCAGCCTGCATTGGGGTCGCGGGACAAGTGACAGTGGTTTCTCATTGCTCAAGCCAAAGATTGGGAAGTATCCTCAACTCCCGTCTTTCATGTAATAACCGATACTCAGCCCTGGTGCTTCTACTAGCCACACGAATCTCAACACCATCTATCTGGTCCTTCCCTCTTAGCAGCCCCCAGCTGAGTCCTGACATGCATGGCCCACGCCTGCACAACTGTGGCCTCTCCTCACTGATTTCCTGCTCTCTCCTCTGCACTCCAGCCTCCATACAGTTGCCAACACAGTCTTCTTATATGATCACCTTAAAATGCAAATGAGGTATGGCTCTGCCATGCTTCTTAGAATAAAATTCTAAATCTCCAGCATGGTCTGCACCCCAGCCTCACAGGACGGAGTTTTTTGCATAAACACTTGAGAGAGGTGCTCTGTTCCTTCTTTGGGTGAAGTCTCCGAAGTTGGCCCTGAGCTTTGGCAGCAAGACAGGCATTTCCCTGTGACTGGTCGGGACCCCATGGCTCCCACGTGCTCTTCTTGCTTTGGTTGACTCACCTGTTCTCCATCTTTGCCTAAAATGACCCTCCTTTCATCAGGTGTTTACAGAGTGCATCGTAACTGAGCAGATAAAGTCCCTTTGAGCAGAAGAGCTATTTGGATGGTTATCACCTAGCTCACAGCACTCTCACTTTTCTCCAGAACTAGACTCTCGCTTGCTGAGGCTTTTTCACCTTTAGGGGCTAGGGGCAGGGGCTGCAGCAGAGAGTAGCCTAGGGCTATGATGGCCCCAGGTAATTGGGTAACTCCTCTCTTGCCCTTTGCTCAAGCAAGGAGTGAAGAGCTGGTGGCACACTGAGCCTTTCAGAAATATCTGTGGGGGTGGGTGTGTTTGGGCCGGGCTCAGAGTGCTTGGTGCTAATTCTGCTCTCCCGTCAGTGCCCAGACTCAGCCTGCAAGCAGGACCTGCTGGCCTACCTGCAGCGCATCGCCCTCTACTGCCACCAGCTCAACATCTGCAGCAAAGTCAAGGCTGAGGTGCAGAACCTCGGTGGGGAGCTGGTCGTCTCCGGGGTAAGTTCCATCTGTGAAGAGAGCTGGTTAGTGGGAACGTGCTAGGAAGTGTGCTGTGGGAAAACTGGAAGTTTCCTCTTGGTCCTCAGAGGCCAAGGGCTGCACATTGGCTACTTCCTGCAGAACTGCAGCTCTGCTTAGCATGGTTGGTGACAGCTAGGAGCTCTTACAGGGCTTGCCTCTTCCCCTTTGTTGACCACCCCTGACCACCCCATAGGTAAAAGTATTTTTGTCTTCATCGCTTTTCTTCCCCCAGAGAGAACTGAGCCTGTTCAGAAATTGCAGAGATGACATATAGGCTTTCTCACACCCCCTCCATTCAGAGTTCCCAAGTAGTATCTCTTCCCTTGTCTGTTTACCATGTCACAGTTCTGGACCCCTTGTCACCTTGGGCAGGGGAAAGAGGACATCTCGCTCCACTGAAGCCCTGTGGCTTCTGCTAAACCCCACAGAATTTCCTTTCAAAGAAGACTTGGTATGTTGGACATACTCATACCATTTGCTTACCTGCTGCAACATAAATGCCCCTGTCTCTGGGGAGCAATTATCTATCTATATTCTCTAAATGAGAGAGGAGACTCCCCGGGTCATTACTGAAAGCACTGGGGGGCGTCTCTGTCTAGGAGGCTGACTTATTGCCATCTCCCCCTGCACCATGGCTGTCCGTGACTGTTCTCGGTGCGTATCGTTATAGCTCTGCCATCACTCAAAAGATTTCGGCAGATCCTCCCCCAACTTGAGTGAATGAAAACTTGTTGAGGGGTGGGGGCAGGTAAGGTAATGGTACCTTAGGTTTATATCACTCCTTCCTTCTTCAAAAGACCTGAAACACAGGCATTTTCAGGGTATTTGGATAAGAGCACCCAGTCACTGGGAGAGCCAATCAGGAGCAGGGCTGCTGCCCTGCCCTGGTCCAGGAGGAGTCGGGACTCCACTGCCAGGGACTGACAGCCTCCAGCTGGACCGGAGGGTCCAGGCCCTCCGGTACCTAGACCCAGGCCCCTGGGTACATGTGGGGTTGGAGGTCAGGCCTGTGCTCCTCACCTACCTTTCTGCCTCTTAGGTGGACAGTGCCATGTCCCTGATCCAAGCTGCTAAGAACTTGATGAACGCTGTGGTGCAGACAGTGAAGGCGTCCTATGTGGCCTCCACCAAATACCAGAAGTCTCAGGGGATGGCTTCCCTTAACCTCCCTGCTGTGTCGTGGAAGATGAAGGCGCCTGAGAAAAAGCCCTTGGTTAAGAGAGAGAAACAGGATGAGACACAGACCAAGATTAAGAGGGCATCTCAGAAGAAGCATGTGAACCCTGTGCAGGCCCTCAGTGAGTTCAAAGCCATGGACAGCATCTAAGGCTGCCCCCAGCCCTCAGGGCTTCTAAAGATCTGTCACTGTTCTTCACTCGTGTATTTGCTAAATAGAACACTGATGTTAGATTCCATAGGAAAATAGATTTCAGACCTGGCCAAGCTGGTGAATTTTGCAAAGACATACTTGTGTTTAACTCGGTCAAAAGTACTTTTAGAAGTCAGGAGCATATTTCTAGCTATATTTTTTTATAAGCGTAAAAATTCCATAACCAAAGAGATCCCACATTAACTTCTTAGTAACACTGTTGACCAAGTTGAGATGCCTGTCCTCCTAGTGGTGGCAGCTGTAGGGTTTGAGAGAAGGGGGTCTGACTCCACCCTGGTTCATGGAGAGGGCTTCCACCAGTTCGACTGGTATTAAATGAAGAAAGATGACCCAGAGTAAGCAATCTGGGCATCTTAGGAGGCCCTGGAAAAAGGAACATTCCCAGAAAGGTCTTCAGAGGGACAAACAACATGAAACTGAGTCAAACATAA
Organism: Phocoena phocoena; assembly: GCF_963924675.1. Taxonomy (NCBI): domain Eukaryota; kingdom Metazoa; phylum Chordata; class Mammalia; order Artiodactyla; family Phocoenidae; genus Phocoena; species Phocoena phocoena. The sequence goes on from NC_089221.1 coordinate 116,661,827, forward strand.
ATGTATCATGAAGAAAACTGATTACTCTCTTTATGATGTGAGAATTTTAATGCATGGTTACAATAACTAATGTACTCTGCTGCAGGACATTAATTAATAAAGTTGCTTTTTTCAGGCTAGAATGTTGTGATGCTGTAATCAGAACATGCTTTCTTCCCTTTCTTCAGCTTCAAATGCAATGCAAATTCATCACTGGGCTCACTTCTAATAATTGCAGTGTTTCCTGCCTTGGGCTTATGAGAGAAGCCTGACAAGATAGTGTTTGCTTAGGCAGTAATTTAGACTTACCTTATTTGTGATTACTGTAGCTACAAGGTATAATTTTACTTTATTTAAATTTTATGAATTTGAATGTTTTTTACACTAACTTTTCCCAGTAAAGTCCAAAATGAAACCAAGTCTAAGGGGCCCAGAGTCCTTTTCTTTGCCTTCCAGTGGAGTCCAGTTTTACATTAAACATCTCCTGGATTTGCCTGCAGCATCTGCAGTGCTCTGGGCCCTCCCGCTGTTCCTCGTTCTCTGGATGGTACTGCCCAGTGAGGAGACCATGCCTATGGCTCTAGGCTGAGGGCCGCACCTCCTTGCAGCTTCCGTGCCAGCCCAGCAGGGAAGGCCATGCCCACAATGGCCCACAATGAAGCACATGTCCGTGCTTCAAGGTGCAGGTCAGAACCTCGGAGGCATCCTTGACATCTCCCTGGATGTCACCTCCTCTCTGCTGAATCATCCCCATCAGTTTGCAACCATACCATGGTAACGGCTGCCTTAAAGATACCCAGCCTCCTCAACCCCATGTCCTTTCCTAGCCAACATCCCCACTTAAGCAAAACTCCCTAAAGAAATGTGTGTAGTCCTTGTCTCCTCTTCCTCACTTCCGTCCCTGCCATCCAGTCAGCTCTCTGCCCCACCATCCTATCACCATCCTCCATTCCATCTTACTGTCCTCACCCTATCAGCGGCCCAGGTGAACACGCCCTCCCTCCTGACAGCTCCTCCCCTGTCCTCCAGAGCACCTCGCCCTCGTTTCCTGTCTTCCTTACTGGGAGCTCCTTCTCCTCCTCTTCCTAGTTGTTCTAAGTTGCGCTGTCTCAGGGCTCAACCCCTGGGCCTCTTCTCTGTTTCTGCTGATTCCTGATCTTAGCCAGACTCCTGACTTTAAATACCATCCAAATGCCAACTTCTCCCAGAACTAGACTTTTATAACTGCGTGCTTCCTGAAGTCTCCACTTGAATGTCTCCGTAAGTATCTCAAACTGGACCTGTCCAGATTCTTCCCTTTGAAATACATGCTGGGTCCAACTATTTCTCACCAGTTCCGCTTGCCATCACCTGGTCTAAGCCCTCATTGCTGCATTAATTTCTATTAGTGTGTAACAAACTGGCCCAAAACTTAGCAGCTAAGACAAATATCACCTCACAGTTGCTGAAGGTCAGGAATCCAGGGGCAGCTTAGTGGGAAGTTCTGACTCAGGGTCTCTTATGAGGCTGCAGTCTCTGGAGGCTTGTGAGCTGGAGGGTCCATTTCCAGGCTCTTTCACGTGGCAGGTGGGCAGAAGGCTTCGGCTCGTGCCAGGTGGACCTTCCCATGGCAGCTGCCTCCCACCAGAGTGAATGATCTGAGAGAACGGCAACCAGATTGAAGCTACAGTGTTTTATAAAAACCTGATCTCAAAAGCAATACGTCATCCCTTCAGTATTCTACTGGTGACACAGACCACCCCTGGTCCACAGTTGGAGGGCACATGCCAGGAGGTGGCTCCCATGTCTGTACGCAGACCATTGCAGTAGGCTACCCACCGCCAGGCTTCCCTGATGGTCCTTCTCCCACGGCAGTCACCGTAACCCCTATATACAAGTCAGAGCATGTCAATTCTTTTAGCTCAAACCTTTCAGTGGCTTCCACGTTCTAGAAGCCAGAGTCCTAAATGACAGGTATGGCCTCTTGTTGTCTCTGGCCTTTCCTCTCACCAATCTTTGTCATTTGCCCTTTACACTTGTGGTTCCACTTTCCCCAGAGACCCCTATTTCTTCTCAGGATCGCCTTCAGGTGTCTTGTCAAAAGTCCCCTTATCAGAAAGACCTCCCCTGATAAATCCTTACCCTGACCTCCTTGTTCATAGCTTTGAACTATTTACGCATCCATTTGTTTCTACTGTAAGCTTCACAGGGACGGGAATCCTTAATTTTGTTATCACTGACTCTCCAAGGCTCAGGACACAGTAAATGGCCACCCTGGGGATCCCTCACGGGGCCAGGCCCACAGGCACTGGCCTCCCTTTACTCAGCCGTTCCTCCTGGCTGACTCAGAATCCATGCTGACGCTTGGAACATTTGCATGGCTTTTGTTGCCATCAGTTTGTCACACTCCGAAACTGTCTTCCGGGCTTCAGATGCCCATCTGTCCCCAGCTGCTTCACCCCATCTGCTGATGTCCTATAGCCCTGCACCCCAGTGCCAGGTTACCATCCAGTCTAACTCCCCACTCAGCCCATCTACTTCTTAGAGGCTGAGCCCCACCCCTCGTCTGGACAGCCACCTCCCTCAGCCCCCAGCATCCTTTATCCATTCTCCACCTGGTGGCAAAGGAAGCTTCCAAAAGCTTCTCAAGAGTCGAGCCTCTGCATACAATCCTCTGGGGCCCCCCATGCCTGCCTCAAGAATGCCTGGCACTATGACCCTGCCCTCTACACCCACACTGCCCCCTGGAAGCGATTCCTGGGACACACCCGTGCTCTCCCTGTGAGCCCATCACTTGCATGTCCCAGTCATCACCTTTGCCATCCCAACCTTAATACCATTATTTACCTAAAAAGACTGACTTTTGTTGAACTTCGCCTCCTCCTAAGCAATATCTATGAAATCATGTTTGATGTGCTACATTTTTTCTAATACACGTTAAAATAATTTTAGCAAATGCTCATTCATGCATCACCTAAAATCATCCCTTGTATCAATACCACAATGGGAAACTGGCCCACAACCATTCCTGCTCATCAGGCCTGGCTCGGCCCTCTTGGCCATGGCATGTGGTATCACGGCGCCAGCCCTCACAGGACTGTCCTGCATTCCTTGGGCAAACGGCATTGGTCTTGGTCACCCCATTGCCCAGCAGAGGGCCTGGCACGTGCTTGACAAATAGCTGTTGAACCATTCGAGTGATTCATTGCTTTAAACCAATCTATCAGAAGATACTAGAAGGCAGAGAGCAGGTCACTGAGGAGGCACCAGAGGCCTTGCCCAGAAATCCTGAGACCCTCCTCTGCCCTCCTCAGAGACCATGATCGGAAGCGGCGTGGCCTGGGCTGAGCTCAGGGGAGACTCACCTCACCGTGTCCTTGGGGGGATTTGCTCCTGCCCCTTGGCTACCGCCAAGAGAACTGTCTCCCCTCAGCATCCTGAGGCTTCTTGCTTCTCAGCCAGGGCAGCGGTGACCCTCAGTATCATCTCCCTCTATGACACCTCCTCCGGTGAGGCCTGGCCAGCTCCCTGCCAGACGGCGCCTCGTCAGCCTGGCATTCTGGGCCTGGCCGCCCCACACACCTGTTCTGGCCACAACCTGTGCACAGGGTGGGCAGAGCCCAGCTGCCCTCCCCCCTGCCCTGCAGCGCCTCCCACAGCGCCTAGGCAGACACTTCAAAGGCCCCACCTCCCCTCTGCAGCCTTAATCCTCACAGCTTCCGCTCTCCAGCCAGGCCAGGGTCACCACCCCACTGCAGGAAGAAAGGAGGAGCGGCCACATGCTGGGGACGCCCAGGGCCCCCGTCAGGCCTTTACCCACCCACACACACACACACACACACACCCGCCCCGTTGCTTGTTTACAGCCTGTGAGGTGTTGCTGCTATTCTTGCCCCTCAAACTTCACAGTTGTGGGAACTGACTCAGGCACGGAGCCCAAGTTACACAGCTCACAAGCCGCCCAGCCCCTCCTCCCAGCCGCAAGATCCAGTCCCTCTAAAGCCCAGGTTCTGACCATCCCTCTGGAGCCCTAGACAGCAGCAAAGGGGCTGGTGCCCCCAGTCTTCCTCCCAGAAGGCTGACTCAAGGAGGCCGGCAGTGCCCTCACGCTCCCACCACACCTGCCCCATCCCTGCACGGGTCCTCAGGACTCTGCCTGTCAGGATGCAGGAATTCTCCAGGCTCCTGGGTAAGGCCACCCCCTGACTAGTCACTGGATCCTGGCCCACTCAAGGATTTTACCCCTCAATTCTCCCCTCCATTTCCTGCCTCGCCAAGTTTTCCTTCCCCCCGGATCATTCTCATCAGCACACACAAAAAGTTCTGATAGCTCCCAGAGTTTAAAAAAAAAAAAAGACAAAAAGCTTTTCTGAGTCCATGTCTCCCCTCCCCTTACACAGAGCTCCTCAGGTGAGTGTTCAGACCCCATCTCCACAGCCGGCCACCATTCTCCCTACACGGTCCAGCCCTTCTCTCAGCAGCACGTGCAGCCGGCAGCCACTCCCTCCTTCCCTGTCACACTTTCGCTAGCTTTCCACCTCCACACCCTTCACTTACCCTGCTCCTGATATCCTTTGCCAGCTCTTTCTCTTGATCTCTAATGTTGAGCTGGTCCAAGCCTCTGACCTTGGTCCTCTTCTCTTCCTTGTTTCCCGTGATTCCTAAGCAGTGGTTTGCTGGATAATGTGCAACAACCAGCTTTTCAGGGTGGGGCTGGGAGAGACTGCATATATAACCATACATTTCGTTATACATTTTATTCCTATTATAGCACACAATTCCCAAATAACACAATATGCAATATTCTTTACTCTAAATTCCACTGAGGCTTTGATTTTTGCTGAACTCTTGCATCCATAGCCAACCTATGGTTGCAGCCAACAGTCTAGCTCTGACATGAATATTGGTTGATATTTTTGTTTACCTTAAGGAGTAAGGAAGTAAAACAACAGAAATATATGTGTGAGAATTTCACTTGTCAGTGAGTGACCTCTTTGCTGAATCAGTACTAGTTGTCAAATACTGTAAGACAATTTCCTCAATTTTTTGTGCTATGTATAGATGACACACTTTAATTGGCACTAACGTTTTCGTCATCACTTTCTCAAGTCTAGACAATCAACAAAACAATAAATTAAGCCTTGGTCTGTAGCATTTCCCAACTTCTATGGTGTAAATACTCCCACCACATCAGATTTCCAGCCACCCACGCGGTGTCCTGACGGTGGAACTGGGAAGAGAAGCACAGAAGCACAGGAAGAGAAGCGTTTCCACCACTAGATGCAATAGACGGAAGTAATCTCGGGAGCAGAGATAACAGTCAAACATTAGGAAAGGATACGTTCTGAGTATTTATTACCTTAAATTTTTTTAGCTATAAATTTACACGGATTAAGATTCACTCTTTTTGGTTCACAATTCTGAGTTTTGACACATGCGTAGAGTTGTGTAACCACCACCACAACCAAGATACAAAACAGTTCCAATGCCCTCCCCAAGATTCCCCTGTGCTACCCCAATGTCGTGGAAATGTCCCCTAAGTCCTGACAAAACACTTTCCCTATAGTTCTGTCTTTTCCAGACTGTCACATAAATAAAGCAAAAGGTTTGCAGCCTTTCGAGTCTGGCTTCTTTCAATCAGCAGCATGCATCTGAGACGCATGTGTTTGCTGTGGGCATCAGCAGTCCATTCCTTCCCACTGTGGAGCAGAAGCAGTGCATGGATTACCACATTGGTCCATCCATCCCCAGATGAGGAACATTTTAATTGTTTCTAGTTTTGTTTTGTTACAAATAAAGTTGATAAAAATATTCATGTACAAGTTTTTGTATAAACAAAGATTTTTATTTATCTTGGGTAAATACCTAGGAGTGAGACTGGGATTCTGTATGATAAGAACATGTTGAACTTTATAAGAAACTACCAAACTGTTTTCCATAGTGGCCGGCGTTCTTGCTTTGTTCCCAATCTTAGAAAAAAAGAAGTCAGTCTTTGACTATCGAGTTTGAGGTCTGCTGTAGGTTTCGATGTGGTTTCCCTTCATCAGGTTAAGGAAGTTCCCTTCTGTTCCTAATTTGCTGAGAGTTTTTATTAGGAATGGATATTGAATTTTGTCAAATATTCTTTCTGCATCTATTGGGATGATCTTGTGGCTTTTTCTTCTTTAGAAACACATCATCTGTGTTCCCACCATAACATATGAGCATTCCAGTTGCTCTGCATCCTCACCAGCATGTGGTATTGTCAGGCTATGTTCAGGGTTTTTTTTTTTAAGCCGCTTTAATAGGTGTCTATCCATGTCTCATTGTGGTTTTAATGTGCATTTCCCTAACAACTAATGACACTGAGCATCTTTTCATTTGCTTATCTGTCATTTGTATATCTACTTTGGTGAAATGTCTTTTCAAATCTTTATTTTTTTAAACTGAGTTGACTATTTTCTTGTTTTGAGGATTCTTTATATATTCTGGATATAAACCTTTGTCAGATATATAATTTGCAAGTATTTTCTCCCTGTTTTTGACTTGTCTTTTTATTTTCTTAATTCCACAGATCAAGTTTCTAATTCTGATGGTGTTCAATTTATCAATTTTTAACTTTATGAATTGTGCTTCTGGTGTTGTAGCTAAGAACTCTGCCTAACACAAGGTCACAAAGATTTATTTCCTGTTTTCTTCTACAAGTTTTATAATTTTTCATTTAGGTCTATGTTTGGTTTTGAGTTAAATTTTGTATAAGATGACAGGTATAGGTCAAGGTTCATTTCCTAAAACATGGCTGTCCAGTTGTTGCTACATCATTTATTGAAGACGAATCTTTCTCCACTGAAGTGTCTCTGCACTCTGTCAACTCAATTAACTATATTTGTGTGGGTCTATTTCTGAACTCTGTTGTGATTTATTGACTTATGTATTTATTCTTTGACCAATGCCACACTGTCTTGATTACTATAGCTTTGTAGTAAGTCTTAAGACCAGCTAGTATGAGTCCTCCAAATGTATTCCTCTTTTTTTAAAAAAAGTTTTAATTTTTAATTTTATTTTTGGCTGCATTGGGTCTTCATTGCTGTGCACAGGCTTTCTCTAGTTGTGGCGAGTGGGGGCTATTCTTTGTTGCAGTGTGTGGGCTTCTCCTTGCAGTGGCTTCTCTTGTTGTGGAGCACGGGCTCTAGGCATGCGGGCTTCAGTAGTTGTGGTGCGTGGGCTCAGTAGTTGTGGCGCGCAGGCTCTAGAGCGCAGGCTCAGTAGTTGTGGCACACAAGCTTAGCTGCTCCACGGCATGTGGGATCTTCCTGGACCAGGGCTTGAACCCGTGTCCCCTGCATTGGCAGGTGTATTCTTATCTACTGCGCCAACAGGAAAGTCCTGTATTCCTCTTTTTCAAGGTTGTTTTAGCGATTCCAATTCCTTTGCATTTCTGTATATTCAAATCAGACTCTTGATATCTAAGAAATTCCTACTTGGGACTGCAATGAATCTATAGGTCAATTTAGGGGGCGGACTTAACAATATTAAGTCTTCCAACTCATGAACACAGTATGTCTCTCTATTTAGATTTTTAAACTTTTTTTCATCAGTGTTTTGTAGTTTTCAGCATAAAAACCCTGCATATTACTTTGCTAGATTTATACATATTTCATTTGTTTCACTGCTATTGTAAATGTTTGTTTTTTAAATTCAATTCCCAGTTGTATATAGAAAATACAGTTGATTTTTGTATGTTGACCTCAGGAGCATGTTAAACGTATTGCTATTTCTAGGAGATTTTTTTGTACATTCCATGGGATTTTTTTTACACTGACAATTGTGTCATCTATGAATAGAGACAGTTTTATTTCTTCTTTTTCATTCAGTATGCCTTTTATTTCATTTTCTTGCCTTACCGCACTGCCCAGGATTTCCTGTACGATATTGAAAAGGAGAGGTGAGAGCCGGCATTCTTGCTTTGTTCCCAATCTTAGAAAAAAAGAAGTCAGTCTTTGACTATTTGAGGTTTGCTGTAGGTTTTTATGTGGTTTCCCTTCATCAGGTTAAGGAAGTTCCCTTAGTTCCTGATTTGCTGAGAGTTTTTATTAAGAATGGATACTGAATTTTGTCAAATGTTCTTTCTGCATCTATTGGGATGATCATGTGGCTTTTTCTTCTTTAGTCTATTTATGTGGTGATTGGAGTTGAACTAGTCTTGTATTCCCAGGATAAACAGCCACTTGGTGATGATGTATCTTTTTATATACTGCTACATTCAATTTGCTAATATTCTGTCAAGGAGCTCGCATTGAAGATTTTACTAGGGACTGCAGAAAAATGTGAAGTACTTACCACAGCCTCCAAGATCTCCCCTCCCCAAGCCCCCCAACCTCATCATTTATGAGGGATGCTGATCTGTAATTGTTTTTTTTTTGTCTTTGCAATTTATTTAACACAGATTCACTGTGGGAATTATAATAATTTCACTAGCCAAGAGAATACAGGATGTCTCTTAATAAACCAATAAAGAAATTAAACATACTCAAAACAAATGATAGATTAATTACCCTATTGTACCAGGCAAGGTGAGATAAAAGGAATAAAGTCCAACTACACCTTAGTTAAGGTGTACCTTTTCTATGAGTTTTAGCTTCTCCGGAGAGAAGGCTTTGCCAACCAAGATCTGACTTCCATCTGCCAGCATAAAAGTTCATCGCAGCTAGAGCACGTTGCTAGGGAACAGTGGTGCAGGTGCCCACGGGCAGGCTGATCTCCTCTGGCTGCTGTTCCAACCACCACCTAAGAAAGGTGTCGCCTTTACCAAGGCAAGAGGTATTAGCAAAGGGTAGCTTTTACCTGGACTGACAGTTGCTTCTCATGTTCTTACCAATAAGCCCCCAGAAAGCCCCCTCAGCGGCTGGGCTAATAAGTGCTTTTCTTTTTTTTTTCTCTTTTACTTTTTATTTTATATTGGAGTATAGTTGATTAACAATGTTGTTAGTGTCAGGTGTACAGCAAAGTGATTCAGTTATACATATACATGTATCTATTCTTTTTCAAATTCTTTTACCATTTAAGTTGTTACATAATATTGAGCAGAGTTTCCTGTGCTAATACAGTAGGTCCTTGTTGGTTATCCATTTAAAAAATAGCAGCATGTACAAGTCAATCCCAAACTCCCTAACTATCCCTCCCCGCCCAACCCTTCCCACCCACCACCCCCAGTAACCATAAGTTCATTCTCTAAGTCTGTTAGTTTGTTTGGGTTTTGTAAATAAGTTCATTTGTATCATTTTTTTTTTAGATTCTGCATATAAGTGATATACAATATTCCTCTTTGTCTGTCTGACTTATGTCACTCAGTATGACAATCTCTAGGTCCATCGGTCCATCCATGTTGCTGCAAATAGCATTATTTTGTTCTTTTTTAATGGCTGAGTAATATTCCATTGTATATATGTACCACATCTTCTTTATCCATTCCTCTGTCAATGGACATTTAGGTTGCTTCCATGTCTTGGCTACTGTAAACAGTGCTGCAATGAACACTGGGGTGCAGGTATCCTTTCGGACCATGTTTTTCTCCAGATATACACCCAGGAGTGGGATTGCTGGATCATATGGTAGTTCTATTTTTAGTTTTTTAAGGAACCTCCATACTGTTCTCCACAGTGGCTGTATCAATTTACATTCCCACCAACAGTGTAGGAGGGTTCCCTTTCACCACACCCTCTCCAGCATTTATCGTTTGTGGATTTTAAAAATATATACATTTATTTGGCTGTGCCGGGTCTTAGTTGTGGCACACGGGATCTTCATTGCAGCATGTGGGCTCTTAGTTGCAGCATGTGGGATCTAGTTCCCCTACCGGGGATTGAACCCGGGCCCCCTGCATTGGGAGTGTGGAGTCTTAACCACTGGACCATCAGCGAAGTCCCTGTTTGTGGGTTTTTTGATGACAGACATTCAGACAGGTGTGAGGTGATATCTCATTGTAGTTTTGATTTACATTTCTCTAATAATTACCAATGCTGAACATCTTTTCATGTGCCTCTTGGCCATCTGTATGTCTTCTTTGGAGAAACGTCTATTTAGGTCCTCTGCCCATTTTTTGATTGGATTCTTTTTCAAAGAACCATCTTTTCATTTCACTGATTTTCTTTAGTTTTTCTGTCTTCAACTTTATTGGTTTCTGCTTTTTATCTTTATTATTTTCTTTTCTTCTGCTTTCTTTGGGTTTAATTTGCTCTTTTACTAGTTTTTAAAAATTACCTTTGTTCTTTTAATATTTAATTTTAAGTATATACAATTTGATTTTTTTAAAGGTTTTTTTGATGTGGACCATTTTTAAAGTCTTTATTGAATTTGTTACAGTATTGCCTCTGTTTTATGTTTTGGTTTTTCGGCCGCGAGGCATGTGGGAGTTTAGCTCCCCAACCAGGGATCGAACCCGCACCTCCTGCACTGGAAGGCAAAGTCTCAACCACTGGACCGCCAGGGAAGTCCCCAATTTGATTTTTTTTTTTTTTTTGCGGTACGCGGGCCTCTCACCGCTGTGGCCTCTCCCGCTGCAGAGCACAGGCTCTGGACGCGCAGGCTCAGCGGCCATGGCTCACAGGCCCAGCCGCTCCGCGGCACGCAGGATCCTCCTGGACCGGGGCACAAACCCATGCCCCCTGCATCGGCAGGCGGACTCCCAACCACTGCGCCACCAGGGAAGCCCCCCAATTTGATTTTTAACAATGGCTGTGTTCCATAACCAGCTCACAATGTTTCTCATATCCACACGCCTCACACACTGCTATGAGCTGGCTCCATCACACACTGCTTCTGAGTTTCTCTCTTCACAGGTGGCCTCTTCCCTCAGCTCCAGACTCTCTCCAGCTGCCTATTCAGCATCCCCACTGGAATGTCTAATCAATATCTCAATACAAACATGTCAAAACAACATCCACCACAAGGCCCCAATCTTTTTTCCCCTACTCTTCTATCCTCCCACTTTGTAAACAGCATCTCCACACACCAGTTCGCTCAAGTGCCCGGGTAGGGCTTCATCCTTGACTCTTCTTTCCTCACACACCACATGTAGTCAGTCAGCAAGTCCTCTCAGCTTGACCTTTAAAACACATCTGGAGTCTGACCACTTCACACCACCTTCTCTATCATCACCCTGGTTCACACCGTATCAGCTGTTACCTAGATTCTACATCACACCCCACATGGGCCTCCTGCTTCGTTCCTGCCCATGTCATCTATTCTCACCACAGCAACATGAGTGATCCTGCTAAAATGTCAGTCACGTCGGGTCTCTCCTCTGCTCACAACTTTCCAATGGCTCCCATCGCAAAGAAGAAGCTCAAGTCCTTACCAGAGCAGCCAGGATCTGCCCTCCCCATGTTGCTTACTATTCTCCCTTCCACCGACTCTTGCTTTTCTTCCAACACCCAGCCATGTTCCTGTCTCTGATATTCCCTTGGTCTACAAAGCACTTCCCCAGGTCCCCACAGGGCTCACTGCCCCGCTTCCTTCTGTTCACACAGCACCTCCTCAGAGAGGCCTTCCCTGACACTCTTTAACCCCATTTCAGGCTTTATTTTTCTTCATAGCTTTTAGCACTCACTGCCAGACATCATATTACATACTTATTAGTCAGGGTCTACCCCACACACACCTCTACTGTTCCACTTACCACTTCATGCCCTAGAACAACACCTGGGTCCTAGTAGTCCTAAATCAGATTTGTTTGTGAATGAAGGACTGAATAAATGAATTGAGCAGCAGCCAGGAGAATGCTTAAAACTCACCCCTGGCTCCCTGCTGTATCGGGACGAGGGCGCACTCCCTGGCAAGGCTGGTAGGCTGCTGGAGAATGTGGTCCCTTTGACTTCTGTGGCTCCACCTTGGCCACCTGGCCCTTCACCCCTGGCACTTCCTCCACCTATGGTGAACTTCTGGGTTCCTCAAATGGACCACTCTCTCTCAACCTCAGGCCTTCTTCTATCTTCAGGCTGGAAACCCTTTCCCCACTCCACTTGGCTTACTCTTCAAATGTCCTTCAGGCTACAGCTAGGCTACCACCGGCTCTGGGAGGCCTTCCTTGACTTCTTCAACTAGGTGAGGGGTCTCCTCAGCTCCAACTGACCAAGGCTTCCCCTACCACAGTATATGTCACGCTCAACTGCTTCCCCACCAGACTGTGAGCTCCCTGGTGGCAGGGCCTGTGATTTACTAATCTCAGGCCGGGGGGCCCAACACAGAGTACGTGCTCAACAAATACAATTTGAATGAAAGAATGAATGAACAAGTGGATTAATAAAGACCAAGCCTGCTGAGGGATGGGGAGAGGACCTAGGCCCCCCACCCTACTCCCCACCCCTGCTAGCCTCCCGCACAGAGGGCCTGGTTCAGCCCAGCTGAGGAGCAGGGAACCAGCAATCATCCAGGGACTACAGGGTGTCAGCCAGTCAGAGCTCTCAGTCCAGTCCTTTCCAGAAGGCCAAGAGCCTTGGGGCCCCACCACGTGACAGGGGTGGGAGAAGAAATAAACGGCTTCCAGGCCCTGGCAGGAAGAAGCTGAATCACCCCAAGTCTGGTCACTATGCCCGCCCGCCATTACCACTTTCTGCCTAACTTCAAGCCCAGGTCACACTCCCTGGGCACTGTTCCCAGGATGGCACCCAAAGGGAAGGCAGAAAAGGGCTCCTCCTAGACCTGCAGACAACCATCACTGATGAACTGGGTGGCAGAACCAGAATCCACACCCATGCAGCCTGAGCCTGAGCCCTGGGTCACACTGCTGCCTGTGTCCCTGGAAGGTCTGCTTCAGGGTCCAGGACCAAAAAGTCAGAGGCCCATGATGAACCCAGATGAGGCCACTGAGAAGACAGACTGCAGACCAAGCTTCGCCCGCCCTGATGCCTTGTCTGTGTGTATGTGAAGTGGAGAAGAAGGGAGAAACGGTCCCATCACCCGGCTGTGGCAGCCTGGCACTGGTCTGGCTCCCCTCTCTCACCCCCCATATGCTCTTTTCTCGGCCCCAGCGTCCCCTCTCCCCAAGAGTTCATGGCCCAAAATCTCCTTTCCGCTTTACAGGTATGCTATTTTATGCAGCATACCTGAGGGCAGAAGAGATACCGGGGTCCTCAATTAGGCCTCTACTAGTGTCACTCCTTCCGTGGGAACCCCTTCCCATATCCCAGATCAGACCCTGGTGGTTACAAAAGCTTCAATGGCTCTGGGGATCCTCAGTCCTAGCCTGATACTACCACAGGGGCCTCACAAGCCCTCCTTCCACAGCTCCCCACATTTCTGTCAGCCCTCATCCAAATAGTGCACCTGCTCCTACAGCCTCAGTGCTCACCTCTGCCAGGACCGAGACTCAGACCAGACTTGTTCCCAAGTCCAAGCTCCCCCTCTCCATGTGCCAGGGCAGCCCCATTCCCCTATGTCTCACCTTCCCCCTTTCTCAAATTCACCTGAGAGTCTCCTGACACCCTCTTTAAAGTGACTCTTGACCTTGGCCTTAGCCAGGTCCCAACACTTCCTTTCTGTACCCTGCCCTGCTCTGCCATCTCTCCTGGCCCTCCCACCACTGCCTGTCAAATTAAAATGATACTCTTCTGAGCCAAACATTCAAGCTTTCCACAGCATGCTCAGCCTAGCAAACTCCAGCTCTGCCACTCACAACCTGTGTGATCTCAGGCAGATCATTTAGCCTCTCTGGCCATGATTTCCTCATATGTAAAATGTACTTCGAAGGCTACTGAGAGGTTTTAAAGGCAGTGAGTCAGTAGGTATCCAACACTTGATAGACTGTGGGTCTGATCCCCACAACGGCCGAGCCCTGAGGCATCCTACCCCGGCTCAACAGACTCCTGCTTTCCTCCCACCCTCCTGGGAGAGCTCTCTGCAGCCAGCAGCACTCCCAGGCTTCCTGTGTGTTGTGGCATGAGGTGGGCAGGAGAGGGTCTGAGGCCGAGCAAAGAGACTGCAGGGAAGGAAGCCACCAACTTGCCCCAGGTTTCTCTGGGCCTCAATTTCTCCTCAGCTCAGTGAAGCTGAGATTTCTACATGCAAGGCCAGGATGGGGAGACTTCTACATGGAGGCTGGGAGGGGCTGCCTGAGCAGCAGGAGTGAGCCTCTGGTGCATTGGGAAAGGCAGAAAAACAAACGCACCAGAATCCAAATCAGGAAAGCCCAGAGCAGGGGTTGCCATGGCAACCTGCAGCAGGCTCCCAACTTCTCTGGGGTGGGAGCAGCGACTTGTCAGGCTCGGCTGCCCCTGCCTCCAAGGCCGCCTCCTCCAGCTCAGTGCAGATCACCACGGACACAGAAGAGGGGCAAGGGCACAGAGAAGCACCTCTGCCCCGTCAGGTGGGCCTGGCAGGCCTGGGCTCCCACTACCAGCTTTATCGAGATTACTCCTCTCCCAGAGTTAGGCCTACACCCAAAGGCCTCCAGAGGGCACGCAGCCACCGCAGTCCCACCACCCAGGCCCCAGCACCAAAAGCTCCAGCCTCGCCCATCAGCTGCCTGGGCTGACACGGCATCCCTGCGTGTGGAGATGCCCTCAGGCTTCTGCCAGTGCCAGTGGCCTTGAAACTAATATGTAGGCACAGGATGAAGGGGGCAGTGAGATGATTACCCAGACCTCCTGACATAGCTGGGTGAGGAGGTGACAAGCACGAGTGCCAGGCACTGGTGTAGTGCTTTATGTATGTTTTCTCTCATTTAACAGCATTCCCCTTTGACAGATGAGGAAACAGCCTCAGGGAAGTTAAATGACTTCCCAAAGTCACAGAGCCACTCATTGGCTGGTAAGGAGCTGGGTCCCAACTGGGGTTTTCCAACTCCTGGGCCCAGACCCTTCCCACGGGGCCTGTTACTGGATGCCCTGGACTGACCACCCAGCACGTCACCAGGGGACCTCAGGGCGCTATCACCCAAAGACCACCAAAGCACTGTGCCCAGTCTGCACAGACACACAGTAAACAGACAGACAATGGCCTTCATGCTTCCATTTAATGGCCAGGCCAGCACTGCCCAGACGATGCCCAGGCTCCAGTGGGGAAGTCCTCCCTCCTAGCTGGTATCCCCTGAAAAGCCCACCCCAGCTGGTGCCCCTCAGCCTCACTAGCAGCATCCCAGTCTAGTCCCAGTGTCAGGGGCAGCCTCATCTTAGCTCCTTCAGCAAGCTGTTGATAGAGCCCAGGAGTTCCCAGAAGTAGCCCTCATCCTCGCCATCCTGGAGCTCCAGGGCAGCCAGTGCCTGGTACTCAGCCTGGAGGATGACCAGCGTCCTGTTGAGCTGCGAGTCCTGACGGTAGCGGTCCCGACAGGTGGCCAGGAGGGCACCCAGCGTTTGTAGCACCTTTTCACGGGCATCGTGCTCTGGCAGTGCCAGGAGGTGGGCAGTGATCTCGCACCAGCCCTGTTCCTGAAGGCCTGGCAGGAGGTGCACCTGGCGGTACTGCTGCAGCTTCTCTGGGGACGTCTCCCGCATCAGCTCGGCCTCCTCCTCAGCAAACATCTGCCATCCACACGGCCAGGGGCCAGGGTGTGGGAAGGGGAAAGAACACACAGAGAGCAGTCAGCCCTGCCTTTTAGACTCGAAGGCACATGGCTGACCCATGAGTCTGCACCCTCTTCCTCCTTCCCCTTGGGCCTCAAAGGCCCTTCATGGGAGAAGGCCAACTGGACTCATAGCTTCACACATGCTCTCCAGCTCATCCATATGTCCACCCATCTGTCCATCCATCCACTCATCAAAAACAACTGTGTAATGTGCCAGGTGCTGGAGAAACCAAGATGGAGACATGGTCCCTGCCCTCAAGGAGCTCAGGATCTATCAGGAGATTAAAAATTAACTCAATAAGTCCTAAATATCATGATACATTTCATCCAGCAGGGTGGTGTGGAGGCAGACAGTCTGGATTCAAATTCCTGCTCCACCACTGACAGCTGAATGACGGAATGACCTTGGGCTAGCACTTTGCCTCCCTGAGACCCAATGCCATCATCTCTTATATGGAGGAGAGGACGTAACCCCTTCAGGACTGTTGGGAGAACTCAGTGGGACAGTGACCATGCAGCCAGTGCCCAGCACAGAGAGCACACCCACAATGTGAGCTTCGCCATCAACAAACGTTAGCTGTACCAGCAGCAGCATCATATCACCATCACCACAACTACAGATCCACTCCCTCACAGGAGTTAGGGCACGGGCGACAGAGGAGGCTGGCAAGTCCCTGAGCCTTGAGGGACTTGTGGGAGTTGACCAAGGGGATAAGGGTGTAGGGTTCACAGACACAGGAGGGTTGCAACAATAGGCCTGGGCCCACCTCATGTTTGAAGACCAGCAGGCTGTTATGGTCGATGGGGCACGAGGGCCAGGCTGGGGCCCAGAATGCTTGGAGCCCTGGGCGTCCCTGGCCATTATGCTGAGGGCCTGGGGAGTTGAGGAAAGTTTGGGCAGGAAGTCACAGGCATGGCCTGTGTCTGGTAAGTGCAGAAACCCAGCCCCATCAGAATATGGCGGGAACCGATCCTGCCAGGCTGCCGGAGGAAACACCTGAAACCCGACAAGTTACCAACTTATTTCGCAATGCAGAGTACTAATCACTATACGATCACGGCTAGCCACCAGGAGTCTACCAACTTATTTCAAATGTCAGAGGAAGGCTATGCAGAGATGGAGGGTCGGCAATGGGTAGAGATGTCCCATACTGGTTGTACTAAATGTACTTGCAAGAAGAAAGAAGAAATCACTGCCCTAACTCCAGGGGAGGATGAGGCATGCAGATGACAGGGAAGGCAAGAGGGAAGCCCAGAAAAAGATCAGGGGCCACAGTGGAGAACCTGATGGCTGTGGCGCTTGTTGGAGCTGGCAGAGGAAGCAGGGGAGGAGGGGGGTCAGCATCCTGGGACAGAAAAGGCTGAGAGGGATGGAGTAGTCCTTTCCTAACCTACTCCCAAGTCCTGCCAGCTCCACCTCCAAACACATCCCAGTCCTCCCAGCTCTCTGCCCCATGGGCGCTGCTCCTCACTGCACTTTTGCAGTCTCCTGCCTCCCGCTCCCAGCCTGCATCCTCCAGTCCTCTGACAGCAGACAATGACACAGCCCCAAACCCTTCACAACTTGGCATTTCTGATGATAAAGACTGACTCCCTTCCCTGGGACTTGGAGGCTCTTCAGGATCTGGCCCTGCCTGCACTTGGGCTCCTCCCCACACATGCCCTCACTCTGGCACCCGTCACACCAACTCTCCCCCAGGATCTATGTACGTGCAGCTCCCACTTCCAGGCACCCTCTCACCCAACACTGACTCCACAGTCAACTTGACTCACCCCTCATTTCTCTCACTCAGCACCTCCTTTGACTCCCCAGAAGAGGTTAGGGCCCTGATCATAAGCCTCCAGGGCCTACATGCTCTAGGAGATTCTCTGATAAATGTCTGCCTGAAAGCACCAGGAGGGCAGGGACCATGGGGCTGGCACAGCACTGGCAGGGCAGATACCCAGTCAACACCTGTGGAAGGAACCAGCGGGCAGGTCACCCCTGCGGCCCTTCAGCTCCAAGAAGGCACGAGAGGACGTGGGCTCATGACCACAGGAGGGCATCCCAGCTCTGCAGGAGCCCAGATGTCAGGGCATAGTTTCTTAGTGGAGGGCCCACCAAGAGCCAAGGGACAGAAGAAGAAATGCCTGGGGTCTGGCAGACCACAGAAGGGGTAAGCCGGTGTGCCAAGGACCCTAACAATCTGAGAGGTGGTCCCACACTCTCATGGGAATTCTGCCTTCAGCTGCTACCTCCCGACACCAAAGATGCCCTCAAGGTGCATGGCACCCCCTGGTTGGCAACCTGTCACACCTCTACCTTCAGGCAGCTCTGGACCCATCCCCAGATGGGTTTGGCTAGTTTGACTAGCTCTTTATTCTCTCTGAGAAACCATAAGAACAAGAAGCCCTGACTGCCTCAAGCGTAAAGTATGGCTGCCATCTGTTCTAACACTCTCTGGCTGAAACTCCTCCACGGTCCTCCACCTGTAGGAGGATGGCTGTCTCCATACTGTTTGCAGAGAGACGCCACTCCCTCCCTGATATTCACAGCACCCCAAAGCCTCAAAGGTCGGCTCCGGGGCCAGCTGACTCAGGGGCCTGCCTCTCACCAGGGCAGCCTTGGTGAGACTGCCAGTGGTAGCTCTCCAGGGATGAAGCAAAGTCACAGTGCCCGCTACGCCAGGGCTGGGGGCAGCAAAGAGACACCCAAGTCACAAGGGCAAAGTGATAGGTTTCTCCCGGGAAATGCCAAGCCTGTGTCCATGTCCTTCCCCTGGCTTGCTGGCCCACTCCCAGGATGTCAGCTGTGCCCTGGCCCTATTAATTGGACGTGAGGACCACATGGCTGCCTGCTGTTCTGAGAAACAGGGTTTCTGCAGCTTAGAGGGGTGGAGGAAGAGAAAGGGGGAGAGGGGGAGAGAGAGAGAGAGAGAGGCTGAAAGACAAGACAGGACAAGAGAGACAGAGTGAGTGAGTACACACACACAAAAGCCAACAGGTGGAGAGAAATGCAGCAACAGACAACCCTGATCCTTGGCCTGAGGCCTGGCGGGAGGGGTGCGCAGGGGAGGGCCAGGGAGGAAGGGCTGGGCCCCTCTTCCTCCAACATTCAGAAGTGGTTTCCAGCGGCTGCCCAGCCCTGCTCCACTAATCCGCAGTTGGCTGTAGGGAGAGTGTGGCCCCAGAGAGGCAGCTGAGAAAACCCTGCCAATGCTCTCTGCAGCAGCTGAATTAAGAATCAGCCCTGGCTGGTTTTACCCTCTCCTTAATTAAGACACTTCTCAGGCTCAAAAACACCAAAGTGGACTGGGGACCAAGTCTCCTCCCAGATGGCAAGCCCGTGGGTCCCTGGGTCCTTCAGTGGCAGCCAGTCTGAGCCCCTGCCCAGAGCCAAAGCTCCCAGAGGAGGCACCTCCAGGTTTCTAGAATCTTAAGATTCAGCATCATTCCAGCCCCTGGCTCCTCAGTCTCCTGGCTACTGTGATGGCTCCCAGACACAGCTGCTCCTGGTCACCCGCACCCCAGGTTTCAGCCAAATGACCTTTTATTCCATGAAGGGCTGATCCTGGCTGTTTCTGGCTTCTGGTCACACTGACCCTTCATCATGCTGACCCCTGACCACTGCCAGTGCCCCCTCCTCCCCTCCCACTCTTCACCAGCCCTCAGGTTTTAGCTCAGCAGTCACTTCCCACAGGACATCTGCCCTGACATCTCAGAAATCCTGGGCTCCATAGCATCCCTGTCAGCCCAGCTCAGGGCTGGCATGTTTGCTCAGGACACTCAGCTATGAGGATGTAGGGAATGGATGGAAGATATGGGGAGTGGGGAGGGTCAAATGGCCAGAAACAAACACAAAGCAAAGTGCACGGGAGGCAGGACAGGCCTGGGCACTCACCTTCTCAGTGACCAGGTCGTAGAGCAGAGTGACCACGCGCACGGCCAGCACCTCCATGCCCTTCTCCTGGACCAGACTCCTCAGCACCTGCAGTCCCCCCAGCTTCAGGAACTGCTGCTGGGCATAGGGGAAGTGTCGCAGTAAGGAGCACAGGGCAAACAGAACCTGGGGAGGCACAGATCCAGATGGGTGAGGGGCCACAGAAACTAGGCCTTGGGGCAAGCACCCGGAGGTACCCCAGCTACCCCAGCCCAGCTCCCATTCTTCCTGGCCCCAACCACCACCCTTGGGTATAGCTCACCCCAGTACCCAGGGCTGTGAGAGCCAGGAGAGATATCAGACACCTTCAACACCACCCAGTGGACAAACGGAGGCCCAGGGCAGGACACCAGGGTGTTGAACCTGAGACTGCACCGTGGGAGCAGGGCTCCGGATGCCTCACATACTGCTGTGCTGCTTTAGGTGAAGGGGACCTCTCCCCCTACGCCACCCAGCGGATGGCCACTCAGGCCCCCAAGGGTGACGTGTACAACCCGGAAAGGGACCCTTGTCTTTTAGCCTCCACGGGTGTGCTGGGGTCTGGGCGGGAAAAAGGCAGCAGAAACGCACCTTCTTCTTTGCAGTGAGAGACTGCTCTGTGGCCAGAACGACCAGCAACTTCTGCAAGGCTCCTCCCTCAATGGCCTCCACCTGGACCTTTGGGTTGCTGGAGGGGGAAGCACAGGAAAGCAGGACTTTACACCTACTCACCAACTTGGGGGCACGCCCCTGGGCCCAACCCAGGTAAGAGGGCTACCACCACAGCAGCCATCCCTGGGGAGGAACAAGGTGCACAGGGGGTGTTCCCACTCTGGACAAGCTAGAACTTATCTGGGGAACAGAAACAAACTGGTGTAGGTCCACCTGGGTACAATGGCCTATGGCACAGACAGCAGGGCCAAGGGCCCCAGGCCAGTGTCCACTCCCTATCAGCCAATGGGCTGGGGCGATCTGGGAATGGAAATCACCGCTACCATTTTAAGATCCCTCTGATGCTGAAGATGCTACTTCAGTGTCCCTCCTATGGAAAGCCTTCCTCCACGCTCCTCAAGCCAGCCTTACGTGCTTCCCCCTTCCATGATCCCAGGTGCATCACACTCTGGGGGAATCACTAACGATCTGTTCCCTTCAGGGTGTGTAGCTCCAGGGCCAGGGACCCCTTCCTCTCTCTCTCCTCCTGGGTGGAGCACACAGACAGTATAGAGTAAACACTTATGGGAGGAAGGCAAGCAGAAAGAACAACATCCAGGGAGCCTTTGCATCCCTGAGTAGATCCTAACCCAGCTGCCTCTCTGTTGGACTCTCCACTATGTGAAAGCAGCTACTATGATTGTCCCCGTATCTCAGCACCCAGGACAGGGTCTGCCATGGCGTAGGGCCCTGGACAGTAAGGAGTGAATGAAGCAACATATGTGTACAACCATGACTGACTGTATCAACCAACAAACGGGCAACACTGAAACACAAAGAACCCAGAGCTGCCTCTGGAACGCCAGTCCCCATTCTGGGCTAGAGAAAGAGTGATGAGCTTTAAACAAATATTTCAGGCAAAGCGCTCATGGATGAAAGGATGGGGGTCCTGGAGGGTGAGACCTCCTCTAGGGCAGGGTGCCAGACAGGGACATGGCTGGGAACCCCTTACTTTCTAAGATCAAACTGATGATGCATTAAGGAGCAAGTGCCAAGCGCGGGGATCTGTGTAGTTAGGCCTTCGAAGGTCAAGATTCCTTCATCAGCAGCTTATGAGGCCTCAGAAAAGAAAGGTGGCAGGCATGTAAAAAGGCCTGAGACCAGCAGCAAGGGGAGAGGCTGGACCAGAGGTGAGACAGTGGCTGTCACCCTCACCCAGACAGCAAGCACACAGAGGGCACCCAGTCTCTTCTGGGCCCTGGCTGCCTTATCTTAGCATGGCCACCACAAAGTACCCTGGAGACCCAAAAAGCACCTGTTTCTCCTAACCCACAATCTTAGCAGGGGGCCCTCAGAACATCTTGGAGAGTAAGGCAGAGTACAGACAAATCAGAGAGTCGATTCCTGATCCAAAACCCAGAGAAAAGGAGAGGCAGGTAACAAGAGAGAGAGCACACTGCTGCTCACAGGAGAGGGCCTGGCACACAGCAGGCACCCCATACAAGCTGGCTGGATGGTACGGTAATGGGGCCCAAGTGAGTCCTTGATGGTCCACCCACTACTCCTACCGGGCCCCAGCTTCAAGGTTCGAAGCAGACTTAGCACATGGAGCCAGTTTTCCTGCTGTAAAATGGGAGGCGCCTGCATCCCTCTGCATCTTCTCTGCAAAAGGATGCGCAGGGTGGGTGCCGGCCTTTCCCACTGCAACTTCACTTGTGTCTGAGGAGCAGCCTGGAGATGCACTGGGGTCCCTGGGGAAGAAGGCTGACAGCTCCTCTCCAGATAGGCAGGTGGGCGCCAATGCAGCGATTATGGAGCTGAGCCTCTTCCCTGCCCCCTGCTCCCCCAACTTGAGAAAGGCAGCTGCTTCATCAAAGCGTGAGTTAATTAGGGCTGTCTCTGCCGTCACGTGTCTGAGGAACGCTCACCCACAACAGGCAGGGTCTAGGAAAAGAAGTCGACCACGCTGAGAAATTCACACAAACGTCAAACACAGTCTCCCAAGGAAGGGGGGCTGTGAGGCCCAACATCTCATCAGCCTCAGGGAACAGCACCTAGGAGCCCCATCCCCAGTGGGCCTGCAGAGCGGCACAGACAAGGCCCTCCAAAGACGTCATGTGAAGCTTCATCCTTGTCTACAGATCTGCTGAGAACAAGACCCAGAAACAATCACCTGGCTAACCCTGAAAGACAAGCTCAGAGCTCAGGAGCAGAGGGGTCTCCAAGGAGACCCAGCCTAAGCAGCTCCCAGAGTAGCAGCCCTGTCACTAACTTGGGCAGTACTGGGAGAGGGGAGAGACATGAATAATACTGGGACTCTGCCCACCCAGGTTTCACCTGGCAGAAGGGGAGAGAAGACTCAAACCCCAAAGGGAACCACAGCACAAACAAGAAAACAAACTACCAGGGGCAAAAGGGGAGGGCACATACTGTGTAGGCAAATTCCTAGGATCCTCCAGAGAAAGAATAAGCCAATGGGAGTAAACAAAAGATGCCAAAAGCCAAGAAGATATATGGCTTCCCCAGCATTTTGTCTATCAGAGCCCCAATGTGAGTTAGAAAGGGCCAGAAAGCACTGTCCTAGGAAAGATCTAGAGGCAAGGCACTGTCCAGGCAGTTGCTCAGAGAAGCCCCATGTGCAGAACAGATCCTTGGGGACACTCAGCCTGTTCTCTGCCACTCAACACTCAACAAGCCAGACTCCACACATAGGAGAGACACCACACCGCCGTATTCTACTTACAGGTTTCAGAGTGAATAAATGAACGGCTATGTAACTTTTAGGCCGTACCAGGTGGCTCTGAACCTAAGGTCTGTGGGGGTTCAGAGAAAGAATGTCTGCTCTGGAAGAGCCAGGAGGGCTGCCTGGAAGAAGAGAGACTGCAGAAGACTGGAGTACAAATGAGGAAGACAGCCTGTGCACCAGACGACAGGCATGTGCTCAGGGAACAGCATGAGCATGTACAGAGAGGCAAGCAGACCATTCAGTGGAAGGCTGCCCTGAAGAATCACAGAAAACAGGGCTGAGGAGTGCAGCTGACTCCTGACACAAGGGCAGGTCAGGCTGCGACTGAGGATGAAGAGACACAGGACTCATACCCTGCCCAGCAAGTGGAACCTGCTCCTGCTTCTCCTTCCTCGACACACGCAAGGCAAAATGGGGAGTTGGAAACAAGCACTTCTAGGGCATACAGACACAAGAGAGGGCCCAGGAGAAGGGCCTGCCTCAGGACAGTGACCCCAGGGTGGGAGATGAGCTGGAGGGACACTCTGAGCCAGGCATAGCTCACAATTCCAGGTCAGGCCGACTGTTACGTGGTGTGTGTCGGTATCTGCCCAGCATCCTTTCTTCCTCACCAGGCACTGACACCCCTTTCTTCCCTTCCACTGATGGCTGTCTCTTCCACTCCTTGTGGTCCTGAGGGGGCAGGTCCCAACCCCGCAGGGAGTGCTTATGGCCCAATACTGGCTCATCATATCTGCCCCCCACCAGGCCCTCCGTTGGTTGCCGAGGACTGGCAATCAGAGCTTTTCAGTCTTCTACACTGGAGTCAGGACAAAGAAGTTCTCTTCTTCACAAGGTAGGTAGGTTGCTGTAAGCCAGAAGCACCTATAGCCATGCCAATAGCAGCCAGGTCCCATCCCAACCCAAACCATCCCCATGGAGGGAAGCCATTTAGAGCAGGAAAGAATAGAACTCAAACACAGGAGAAGTAAACCAGAGAGAAAAAGGGAAAGCCTGGTGCCTTTTGCCACTTGTGAAAATCACTTTCATAAGGCAATGAATTTACTTTTTCACCTGCAGCAGAGTCCTGAAAACTTGGGTAAGTAGAGCAGGACCATGGGCCAAATGTGGGCCTATGGCTGAGTGGGGCCAAGTGCAGCCTTAGCAGCCCTGGGCCCACACCCTGACTAGCTTAAATGAGGGAACTCACGTAACTCTGAGCTCTACCCCAGGCTTCAGGGCTTCAGTGGCTCCACGGACACATCAGGGGTTCCATACAAGCTGGCTGGATGGTACGGTAATGGGGCCCAAGTGAGTCCTTGATGGTCCACCCACTACTCCTACCAGGCCCCAGCTTCAAGGTTCAAAGCAGACTTAGCACATGGAAGCCAGGCTTCAGAAAAAGCCTTTTAGCACCACCCAGTCAAAGAGGCTGAGGAAACACATCAGGAGGGTAGGAAAAACCAGGCTAGCATTTCCAGATGGCACTCAGTCCATCCAGGCAGGGACAGCAGAGAAGGGCTTTTCTTGAGCAATCTGCCCTAGAGGGGCAGACACCAACATGCTGTCAGAACCCCTCTCTCTCTCCAGGCAGCTCAGCCTTGGGCTCTGAATGCTCACTGCTATGTTTTGGGGGAAGAAATACCCAAAATAGCTCAGAGTGAGGTCTACAGAATGTGCCAGGGTGAAAGTCTGGAGAACTCTTGGTGAGAATCCTGTAAACAATGGCTGATGACCTTGGGCAAGTCCCTTCACTTCAGTTTCTTCACCTGTGAGGCAGAGCTAAAACTACCTTGAGTTAAAGATAGAATAGCTAACGAGTGCCAAAATGCTAGACAATACATTGTGACTGAAAGATTATAATTATAGTGGGTTTGCTACACAAAGAGGCCAGACCATATCCTTGAGAACACTGCTTTTATTCACCCCAGATGCCCCAGGCACATGTATGCTGGCCTCATCCCCCTCCTAGCCTACAGACTCAGGACTGGAGCTGTGGCCCACGCCTGAGGGTGGGGGTAGGGGTGTCTTGCTGGCTGGAAGATAGGTGTCCTGACAGCTGGGGATGTGAGTGAGTTGGAAGGGCAGGGGCCTGGAACGCCTCTCAGCGACATCAGTGGCGCTGGTGTGCTCAAAGTCAACAGAAGGATATTAAGGACGTAGCTCGTCTCCAATGAGATAAATGAGAATAAACCTTGTTCAGGGCTAAGATGGCTGGACTGAATAAATACCATTAGCACTTGGATTACTGGGATGTTCACAATCAGCGGGCGAGTCAGCTGTCTGTGTGCAGAGGGATGGCAGCAGCTGCTACTCTGTTAATCTTGAAGGCGGGGGGCGGGTGGGGTGCACGCAGAAATGGAAGTGATTGTATTTGCAGAAACCAAACGCTCTGGGTCAGGGTGACTGATGTGGGCAATATGCCAAGGGTCAGAGGTCATATTTCAGCTAACCAAGCTGAGCAAGTGTCTAGGGGGCATTGAGGAGGTGGTGGAGCTGATCTCAGGGTGGCCGGGGGGCTCATGAGAATGCTGCCCACTTCAGATTCAGAAGCTGCCCTCCTCCTTCCCTGTCACTCAGGACTCACTACATAATGTTCATGAAAATGTGAACATTTAGTTGTTCTTAAAGCTATTAGGAATTTCAAGATGGTGAGGGCAGAGCATTAAATCAAATACAGGCCCTTTTCAGTGTGGGGTCCTCTGCAATGCACAGGGCCATGAAGCAGGCACTGCTGGCACCAGGGTGTGTGCACAGAAACAGGAAATGCACAGAAATCCTGTGCACAGGTGAATCAAAACAACAAGGGCTAAAAAGGGAGTTTGAATCAGTGGAAAAGGAGAAAAACAAAAAGGCAGAGTTTCAGGACGGGAAATAAGGATTAGGTTGACTGGTTCGACGGGGGCTGAGGAAATACTAAGGTGAAACCCCTGGTGCAGAGCCTGTGTCATCCGGAGTTTCAGTCCAAACCTAGATATCAGGCTTGTCCACGGCACACTGGGGACATGAGACACATGGGGTATGTGCCCTCTCATGAGTCCCTGCAATATTTCTAAGTAGGACAATTATTATTTCTTCTGTCTTCATAACAGAAGAAAAAGCTACCATTGTTCTGAAATGCTCTCTGCGAAGATGCTGTGCAGCAGGGAAAGGGGGCACACCGCAGGCTTAATCATCTGTGATCCTGACTGGTGACACTGTGCATGCTCATCTTCTTGCCCAGAGAGAAAGATCCCTTCTCCGATGGCCTCATCCTGTTTGTGCCCTAGCGTGTGGCCTTCATCACCTGTGAAACACAAGGACTGAAATAGGTTCATTTGGGATCTATAGTAGCCTGCCATCTAGGGATTAATAGGGTTAAGCATCTGTTAATCAAGATGTGGACAGTTACCAACTTAAATGAAAACAGAATAGGTTCACCAAAAAAATAAATGCCACGTACAACTCTTCCACATGAAAGTGAAGCCCCCAGGAGAAACAAAACATCCAGCCTATTACAAGCTTCATACCACCTAACTGTGGTGGGAACCGCATTAGGCCCCTCAGAAGTTCTATCTGGACACTAGAGAAAAGAAGGAGAATCACTGGACCCATTCAAATACAGTCCCCAACCAGATGCCAGTCATTTAAGCAAATGTGGGACACCCACAGTTCACCACAATGATAAAGCTCACAACAGTATCTCTAGAACCTCTTTCCAGACACAAACACACAGAATGATAATCTTCCTACCTCTGGAGAGACAAAGGGGCCTCAGAGGAAGGGGCACTGAAGAATCTTCTTGACATCTGGTAGCTCTCAAACATAGCTCTGCATCATAATCACCTTGGGCATTTCCCCCCTCCCTTAAATCATTTCAGACTGGGCACTTAAAAACTACTACAGAGAATTATACAGAAAAATAACCTACAGAAAAGTTGCAAAATAAAAAAAGACTCCTATCAAGAGTCACCTGTTAACATTTTACTACATTTGCTTTCTCATTTTCTCTCTGTATGTTTATACATTTTTTCTGAAATATTTGAGAGTAAGTTGCAGATCTGATGCCACTTTACCTGTAAATGTATCAAGTGTGTATTTCCTAAGAACATAACCACAGTACAGTTATCAAAATCAGGAAATTAACATTGATACATGATCTATAGATATTCAGATTTTGCCGACTGTCCCAATAATATACTTTTTAGAAAAATAATTTTGGTCCAAGGTCCAATCCAGGACTTACCTGATGAATTGAGAAGCATGTCTTTGAATCTCCTTTAACCTTGACACACCCTTCCTTAGCCTGTCTTTATCTTTCACTACATTGACAGTTTTTCATTTTTTGGTTTTTTTTTTACATTGACAGTTTTGAAGAGTACAGGCCAGTTGTAGAATGTCCCTCAGCCTGAACTTGATGTTTTTTCCTGATTAGACTCAGGTAGTGTAGGTTGGCAAGAATGCCACAAAAGCAATGTCTTGTCTTTCTCGGTGCATCATATCAGGAGGCACATGATGTCATTCAGGCTCACAAGTGGCTGTGTTCACTTTGATTACTTGATCATGGTGGTGTCTGCCAGATTTCTCCACTATAAAGACATTATTTGTCCCTTTCGAATTGATAAATATTTTGTGAGGAGGCTCTTTAAGATATGAAGACAGCCTGTTCCTCATCAAACTTTCACCCATTAGTTCTGGCATTCATCAGTAATTCTTATTTAAAATAATTAATACCATGATGTTTGTCAAAGGATGATATTCAAACTCCATCATTGCTTCTATCTGTATTTGTTGGCACTCTACCTAAAAGAAGTTTTCCTTCTTCCTTACTTATTCATTCATTTATATCAGTATGGATTCTTATTTAATCTATGGGTTATAATCCAGTTCTACGATTATGTAAAATATATCTGATTAAATCTGAAAAAAAAAGAGCATTTTCATGTTGGTTTCTGTGTCTTTTTGACACATTTCCATCATTCTTTGAGCACCTCCATACTTTTTGGCACAAGATGTTCTTGTACAAGATATAGTACTTTTCCTGCACCTGCTGTGGAATAAGCCATTTCTCCAAGGAGCACTTCGGGCACTTTCTGAAAATTCTAACAGATTCTAACCCTTACCCTACACATACTGAATCACAGCCTCAGAAGATAGGGCTCAAACACCTGATTTTTCACAAATGCTTCACATGAGCCTTACCAGGAGGCCTGGCACTGATCTGAGAACCAGCATTTGGGATAACTAGATCCAATGTCCAACCTTTTATCCAGTACAGCATGTCTGATAACTGGCTGCAAGGTTGAAGATTACAGCAGTAGGGAGACTCATCCTTACGTTAGCTTTAAACTCTTCCAATTGCTAGAAAAACGTCTTCTGTTACCGAGCTAAAATCTGCTTTCATGAAGCTTATATCCACTGGTCCGAATCTGCCCTCTCAAAGTAGAAAGAGTCATCTGAACCTGCCCTGACAGGTCAGCCCTTCTGAACCTTAGAAGCCAAATGCCCAGAGAAAGATCCCCTCTCACAAATCTAGCCTCATGGGATCCAGCAGTCATTCTTCATGTGACTCCTGAAATCCTTTGCCTTCTTGACAATGCTCTATGGGACACTGCCCCATGTACTGACGAATCCCTGCAGAGGTGGTATTCACACCTATCCACAGGACTCCCCCTGTGCCAACCCCTCCAGAGTTCAGTGGGCCCAGCCACGCTGACCCAAGGTCATCTGCCCCTAATACCTGAGGCACATCTGGGTTTTTGGCAGTAGTGTCACAAAACTGACTCAACACTGGGCCTGCCTAGGTCAAATCCCTGCAGGCTGTTCATATCACCCTCTGATGAGTCAAGTGTTCTCCAAAATGGCCCTGAATACAAGTAGAGAAGGTAAAAAACAAGTTACAAATGATTCGGTAGACTGACACCATACTTTTGTTCGTGTGTGGTAAGACTTTTTAAAAAAACAAAACAAAACAAAACCACAAATATGGGTTATTTATAAAATTAAAAATCGAATAATAACAAAATTTTAAATGTTGCTTTGCTACCTGGGCCCTTCGTCCTAGCCTGTCACTATTCTTCTGGATCTTCATTCTGTCTGTCTAACATGTTGGTTATCCCTTCCGAATCTGTGTCATCTGCCCCCATGCCCTCACATGAGAACCTGAATGCAGGTTGGACAGGCAGAGTCTGACATGATCTCTTTGGCACATCACTACAGTGAAGGCTCTGCTGACACTTAACCACTTATAAACAAACCTTTATTAGGTCTGATTGTTAAAGACATGCGGATTTGTAGCTACTTGATCATCAATTTCTCTATCTGATCTATTTGATTATCATGAGATTCTGACAAATGCTTCTGAAATGCAGATTCCCTCTTTGTCTATAACAGCGGTCTAATCTAGGTTGGCAAATCTTCCTGAAAAAAGAAATTAGAATTAGAAGGGAGCATGAGAGTCTTCTGGGGTGCTGTTAAAACCCTATTTCTTGACTCGAGTGGTAGTTACATGGGTATGTTCACTTCAAAAAAGTCATCAAGTGGTACGCGTAAGATGGTTGTACTATTCTGTAGAAGGAAGGGCAGGAGGAAGGAAGGGATATTAAGCTTTAAATCAGTCTATTTTCATGGAACCCACACTAGCTCCAAGAGATCACCTCTCTTTAGAAATGCCCAAAAATGAAGTCTCAATAACTTGCCTTGTTATTTTGAAAAGCAAAACAGTTACCATCCTGCCTCCTTACTCCTCTCTCAGTGATGCTTAAACATTCACATGCACAGGTCTCATGATGATATCATTAAGTTTTCATTTGATGTTTCAGACCCTAACTAATTTTAAGAAGCAAGTGGCTCTTCTCCTTCCTCACACTTTTGGGCTGAAGTTCTTCTTAGCCATGTTTGTTTTACTCTTTCTGGAGGGACGGCCATTCTTCTTAAAAGAGAAGTTAGAGGCAAAATAGAAGAGAGGACGGTGATACCCTGTCATCTGCTACACTGAATCACCTGACTGAAGCAGCGGGCCCAACGCCTTCCCTGCCATTCCTCTCACTCTGAACAGTAACTGCTCAGGCAGGTTCTTTGTTCTAAGCATCCCAGGTTCCACCCACCTAGTATTCCTGACAGTGTTCTCAGAGATCTACACCTTTGTCCTCAGTTATAGGTCCCTTTATCATCTCTCAGACAAAAGCTCAACTCTAAGAGCTCCCCATGTGGCCTTGTTGGTCTGTTTAGGTGTCTCCTCTCTGTTCCTTGCAGTAATCACTTGTGACTATCTTAAGCGCATTTCATTGTTCAGACTATGAGTCATCCTTCCCTTCAAAGTTCTTGCCCAAACAACATATCTACTTTTTCCTGGACCTTCTAAAATCTGCTTTCTCCAAAACTCAGAGTTCTGCATTTCCCTTGGCTTCTCCAAACACAGCCACTTTCTGTTAAAGTTTCCAACACCTTCACTTCACCAAACAAATCCTTCGTGATGCTCAGAATACATTTTCAGTGAAGCCCTTTTCCTTAATCTTTTGAGAGATAAAACTGTCAGAAAAGTGAGTTAAGAATTAAAGCAATTCAAGAATTGATGAGAGTCTTGTTTTCTGCAGAAAGAGGTTTCCCAAAAGACCTATAGCACCACACCAACTTGCTATTGCACCAAGTTTTATAATCTCAATTCAAAAAGCCTCTTCTGACTGTCATACAGAGTGAAGTAAGTCAGAAAGAGAAAAACAAATACCGTATGCTAACACATATATATGGAATCTTAAAAAAAAAACAAAACTGGTTCTGAAGAACCTAGGGGCAGGACAGGAATAAAGACGCAGAAGTAGAGAATGGACTTGAGGACGTGGGGAGGGGGAAGGGTAAGTTGGGACAAAGTGAGAGAGTGGCATGGACATATATACACTGCCAAATGTAAAATAGATGGCTAGTGGGAAGCAGCCGCATAGCACAGGGAGATCAGCTCAGTGCTTTGTGACCACCTAGAGGGGTGGGATAGGGAGGGTGGGAGGGAGACACAAGAGGGAGGATATATGGGGATATATGTTTATGTATAGCTGATTCACTTTGTTATACAGCAGAAACTAACACAACATTGTAAAGCAATTATACTCCAATAAAGATGTTAAACAAAAAAAGCCTCTTCTACACTGAGGGTAAATAGCTGACATCTTATCCCAGGGTGTGTCTGTTTTTTGGTGGGCTAAGAGCCAGTGATCTGGACTTTTGTTTTACCGTAAAGTCCAAACTCAGTAAGCAAACTACTGAGTAAGAGCTGCTCTGGAGTCAGAGAGACCTGAGTTCAAGTCCTAGTTCCAGCATTTTCAAGCTGTATGACTGCAATATGTTACTAAACTTCTTTGGACCTCAGTTTCTTCATCTATAAAATGGGATTAATAATATTTATCTCATGAGATTGCTGTGGGGATGAAGTGTGATAATATATAGAGATTAGCAGACTTCCTGACAAACACCAAGCATTCAAATAATAGTTGTTTTTATCGTAACACATTATACTCTTTAATGAAAATTACTGTTTTTACCTTTCTGCTAAGAAAGGCAGAGTGCCTGGGTTTTCAGGCTTCTCAGAAGTGGGAGGGGTTACCTGTGGTAGGGGACAAAGAAGAATGTACCACCTCCCACTGAGTGGCCCTACATTCTCATTCTCAGCTCCTCTGGCTAGATAGGCAAAGCCAGTACAGGAAGAATTCATGGGGGAGAAATGTAGTTAACAAGCTAGAGGGAGAGACAGGGAGAAAGGATCAAAGAAGCTAATTAGAACTGGCTAAAGGGAGGCCACAGAGTGGGGAACATGGAAGACAGAGAGCTAAAGAGAAATTATCTGTGGCCTATAATTATTCAACAAACATCTCCCAGTAATTGTCTCAGACAGTTTGAGGGAAGCAAGGTGGGGTCAACAAGGTTAAGGAGAAGAAAATTCAGGCTAAAACGTATGGGAGATTTTTCACAGTGAGATTTATCTAGTTTATTAGAGAACACAGAGAGGGTGTTAGTTTGGGTCTTCTATACTAGCTAGAGGTAAAACTATCCCCCTAGGTGCCAAAGGCTGAGGGAGAGCAGAGCAGGCTGGTCCAGCAGGGTATGAGGGCCCCACGGAAATCACCTGGCCAATCCTTGTTCCAAGCTGTAGGCAATACACCTTCTCAATAGGCCTTTAGTGGCTCAGGAAGGAGCTTCCTTACTCACTCAAATCTTGCTCTCAGGAGTTCTGAGACGTGTGCTAGGAAATCACTCACTTTTCCTTCCAACCTCCTCATCTCCTCAATCAGAGCCAATGGAATCAAGCAAGGCCTATTTTGCTTTTGCTACACAACTGTAGAAATGTTTACGAATGAGCCATCTCTCAATAGCAAAAGGAAAGGCAACAACCGTGGGATGGTCTATAGCAGAAAATGACAACATTGAAATGCTTCATTTCCAGGATTTGGAAGTAGTATAGACTACAAGTCTCTCTGCTGTGCAACATACATAACAAGTCCCCAAAATATCCTTTGTTTGCTAGGGTTCTGCTTAGATATTTAAGGTTTCTGACAGTTTAAATATGGTGAACAATATGGTGAACCATCCAAATAGTCTGCATCATTGGTATTTGGAAAGATCTTTGCGAACAATTAGTTCTAGTTCTGAGATACAAGAACAGCACCCAGGCTCCTGGTTTTCCATGGGGATGGGTCAACATGGCTTCCTTGGCCAGCGCCATTTCATGTGGCTGATCTCATGGCTTGAGTGAGCATGGGTTTCCTGCTCCTAGCCACTTCTGTCACACTGTAACAGAGGAGAAAATCGAACAGAGTGGGGTCTGCTGACTCCCCAGCCAGGCTCAGGGCTCACCAGGTCTCCTCCAGGTTAAGAAGGACACAGAGCTTCCCTGATGCAGAAACAAACCTGGGAGGCCTGGTCTTGCCCAAAGCCTTTACACCTGACTCATCAGACACTGGAATGGGGGCCTAAAAGGAAAGTGAAGACCTCCCATTCTGTGGAGATCTTCAAACACTGGAGAAAACCCCCAATTACTCACAGCTTCTGGAGACAGAATGATGGATGGTTTCGTTTGTGAGCATGCTATTTGTCTGAGGCTCTTTATCCAGTCAGCTGGTCGACAAATGCTGATTGGGCCCAGAGTGCACAGGGTCTTCAGCTAAGCATCTTAAGGCCAGAGCAAAGAATGAAAATAGTTCTTGTCCCTATTAGACAAAATTAACAGCCGACAGAAACATGCAGAGAGGCACTCTATTAGACAAGTAACTGTGCAAGAGGGTGGCTTCAATATTAGGTGTAATCTGAAAAATGGAGGACTTGACCAGGAGGGTGTCCAGGAAGAATGACCTCAACAAGATCAAAAGTCACTCAGCTAGGAGGAGAAAGGCTACAAGTCCGCATGTATTACCCAAGTGAATTCAGATAAAAATCTACTTTTTTTTTCTTCAAAGAAAATGTTAAGAATCACCTTCCACAGACCCTTTTAACTCTTTTACTAATAAGTAATTAAAAGGCCTTCTGTTGCGATCATTCTAATGCCAATGAAAAAGTTACACTCATAAAATAGTTAATGTCAAAATGTAAATGGTTTGTTTAAGATTCAGCAATTGTTCCTGAATCAAACACAAAATCTCTATGGCTTGAATAGGAAGGGAAACAAAAGGCTTGACGATTTAGTGCTCATTAAAGCCTGTCTGGCTGAATTTTAGATTGCAACTTAAAAGAAAAAAACATTAAACCAGTTCAAGTGTGAACTGACATATGCACAGCAGTTTTCAGCTGCCTGCAAATGGGGCAAAGGCACAGTCTGGAATGTGACTTGAACATACCAAGGCTGTGGTTGGGCATGGCCCCATGTCCAGGGTACAGGGGTAGAGCCAGAGATGAGCAGAACCTGAGACAAAAAAGCACTGGGACACAGAGCCCAGGCTCCCACCAGGGCTTGAGTTCAGCACAGAGGAACAGACCAACCCCAGTTAGCTCTTTCCTGCAGGAAGGCTAAGGGGTTTGTGGACAGCCAAATTCTAGGCTGGGGCTCTTTTGCCTGGGAGAAGTGGGAAAGTGTAAGTTTTTTACACCTCCTCCCCTTTTCTGGCCTGGCTTGTCAGACACTTCTATGAAGCCACAGTGGGACTCTTGTCTTGATAAATCTGATTGGCTTTGTGACCCTCACAGACCTCAAGTCTGGTCTTAGAAATAGTCCTTTGTGGTAGGTTTGTGGGGTGCTGAGCAGAAACTTTGTCTAAATCCTCGTGCCCAATGGGCTATAAAAGTGCTTAAAATTTTACCACCTGGGGTTTGTTTCTTTGAGTCTTAAAGATAATTCTGTCTTTCAGGGTCCCCTATTAAAATGCCACTGTCCCTGTGTTGGGAGAACCAGTCATGTGTAAGTAGGGTGACCACATAATTTATTGTCCAAACTGGGACACTTTTAAGAGTGGAAAAAAAGCACTATTAATTACTGCGCTGGGACAAGAGGCATAAACAGAACATATGGTCACCCTCTGTATAAGATTTTGTGTTAAGTTCTAAGAAAATACAAAGGTGAATAAAAAACTTGCACAGTCCTGGACCCTGGACACTAAGCTAAGGAGCAAAGGATACTGGGAACAGGTCAAGGTTAGGCACCCATGGGAGGGGGAAAATGACACCCCAGAGAGAAACATCACGGTAGAATACAAGGAGGCAGCTTCACAAAGGTAAAGACCACGGGCTCTGGAGCCAGACAGACCTGAGTTTGAATCTTGGACCTCCTTTCTGTATAACCGTAATTAAACTATCTTTGCCCAAACTTCTTCATCTGTAAAATGAGAATTATTTCGTTGGGAGGATTAAATAAGGTATCCAATGTAACTGTGCCTGGCACATAATGTTCAACAGGTTGCATACTATTAGCATTATCAGGACCAGCCCTCTACTTAAAACCCCAGCTAGCTCTATACACGCCCCTGTCAGAAGGTGGAGGAGAGACAGGAAGACAGAAAAATACTGAAAGGGCAGACTGAGCTTCTCCTCCTTGCAGACTAACCCCTGAAGGGCCACTCCAGGGCTGAGTTCTCAAGGGCCTCAACTGCAGCAGCTCCTGAGGAGTGACCTGATGACCTGGCTGCCTTGCCTTCCTGGTCTTAGACTTCACACACTGACCCAGCCCAGCAGCTACAGCTCTACCTTGAACTCCTAGATGCACATGCCATCCACAGTTCCCTCAGTGCAGACCATAGAGAGAAGGACCTTTCCAAAGTGAGTGAGCCCTGTCCTGACTGTCCAAGATAATGCTGTCTGTTGAGTAGTGGTACATTCTCCTGGGCCTCTTGTGACAATAGAAATGCAAAACTAAGGGCAGCACCGCACAGTCATTAGGAGAATGGATTCTGGGGTTCCACCATTTAATAGTTCTTAAGTGCTTTCCAAATGTTAAGTCACATAATCCTCACAACAACTCTATGGGGCAAATACTATTATTACCCCCATTTTACAAATCAATAAACTGAGTCATGGAGAGTTAAGTCGTGTTTTCCCAAGGTCACATAGCTAGTAAGTGGCAGAGGCCTGAAAGCTCAATAGGAGCTAAGAGACCTGGATTCCACTGGGGCTATACCACAAACTACCAGCTGAATGGCTATGAAAGAGTCCTTAACTTATTTGAACTTTACTTCTATTATCTGTCAAAAAGCTGTCCTACTTAACCAAGGGAACTGCTTTGAGTATCAAATGATACAGGGCAAGTGAAAGCACTTGCTTTTAAAAGTGTTTAAATATTATGATGCCACTGCCAACATCTGCCATCATTTAGTTTTGGAGAGCTGGACCCAGTATGAAGAAGAAGGAACCTGGTCCCGCACTATTCTCCCATCCCTAGGACCCTGGGCACTGGCTCAAGGTAAAGAAGGAATTATACTAATACAGTGGTTTTCAAAGTGTGGTCTCTGGACCAGCAGTATCAGCATTACCTGGGAACTAGTGTGAAGTAAAAATTCTTAGGCCCCAACCTAGACTTAGTGAATCAGAAACTTGAGGGAAGGGTCCTGGCAACCTGTATTTTAAGAAGCCTTCCAGGTGCTCTGACGCATGCTTAAACTTGAGAACTACTAGGCTAGAGTGTCCATGGACAGATGACAGGCTGGGCTGTCCAGCCCTGGCCAGGAAAGGCCTGCTTCAGGGGCCTAAGGCAGAGCCCAGCTTTTGCAAGAAGACCCAGGCCCCGAGGGCCACCGCCAAGAAGATGAAAAGCTCCCAATAAAACCCAGACCTACATGGCCACACTGATCAAAATACAATAAAGAAGAAAGTGAGAAATCTGACAAAAGAAAAACGCAGCTTCAGTGGGGACAAAATACAACAATCTTCTGTAGGAGATGAGAAGCATAAGAGGGATGTTAGATGTTCAAAGAACCAAATGTCGAAACGACAAAAAATACAAGAATAAAGACAAAGCGTGGCTATCAATGCCACATGGGCCTCCGTCTAATGATGGCAGTAGCAGGAAACATCACTCCCCCCAAGCCTAAGCCTGCTCTCCCCCACCCCCAACATGACAGTCTATATAAATAGTCTTGAGGAAAAAAATACCAGCAATTAGTCACTGAATCCTGCTTGTTGGAATGAGGAAAAGCTTGTGAAAAGTCACCAGAGGCTCTGGTGAGAAAAGCTTGGCTAAGGAGGCCATGCAGACTGAGGGCGGGAGCAAGATCATTAAAGGAGAAGGCCTGTGGGGTGTTCCTGGCAGTCTTTGATGCCTGCCAGGTCTTACCTGGAAGGAAAAATGGAGGGCCCAGCCACAAGGCTATAATGAGCTCCAACCTGGGCCCATATCCAAGTCAGAAGACCATTTATGTGGGCTTGGGCCAGAGGCAGGTGGGTGGGCGGGGGAAGGAGTCCTCAACCCAGGGTAGCAGACCCCAGCCCTGGACTGTGGTACCTTGGAGGATGAGGCAGTAGAACACAGAGCCTCTGACCAAAGTGCCTCCACACAGAAGCCTATCTAGCTACATACAGGTCGTCTCCCAGGCACTGAGGAATCAGTAAAGTAGCCTCAGTGCTTCCATTCAGGAATCTGCTGAAAATGACCCCATATAAGGACCAAAAAATGGACCTCCTCCTGCAACGAATTTCTCAACTCAAATATTCAATGTTCACTACTGTCTCTTGCCTGGAGTGTCCTCCCCCCACCACTCCCCATCCCTGGGCCCAACTTCATCAGGCTAGTTCCTATTCCTCCAGGTCTCTCTCCAACCATCTCCTCAGAGAAACCTTCACTGACCACCTGACCAACACAGGGCCCCTGCTATGCATTTCTGGGACCCCTTTCCCCTTCATAACACTCAACAGACTTGGTCAAAGTCTGTTTCCCCTACTAAACCGTCACCACCCTCAAGGACATGGACTATGCCTTGCTGCCTGCTCACCTGTAACCTCACTCTCTAGATGGTCTAGCCCAGTGCCCAGTACTCAATTAGTAGGAGCTGCCTAAAAGGATGAGGCTGGCTTGGTGTCACTTCGCTGCTGGGACACCGAGGCCTAGATGGTCCAGCCCCATAAAGCAGGTGTGTGGATGGGTTGGACACACGACCTCTCTCCCTTTCTGAGCAGCTTACCCACTCCAAGAGCTCACACAGGGCAGACCCCAGTTAATGTTCTAAATTTTGCCGTCTTTTCCCTTACTCCTCTAGTTTGACTCCTTAACCAACTCCCCGTGTGTCCCCATCGCCACGCATTCCCAACTGCTTGAGAAAAAGGATATAGTAGAGGTGTTCGATGACCCCTGGGGTACCCCTTCTGGGAGTATCTGTATTTGCTCACGAAGAGAGGTAAGAGATGTATTTAAAAACCAAGAACTTAATTCCCAACAGTATTAACAGAATTTTAGGCAGGAGAAAAAAAAAATTGGGGGGCCAGGGTCCTCCACATGGTTCCTGAAATCAATCTCTAATAGGTAACTTCCATTTGTGCTGTGTCTGAGATCAGCCCTGACTCAATCCTAACGTTAGGCACCACTTGCCAGCCATGGCGGGGCAGTCACAGACATGTCTGCAGGTGGCTACTGTCATCTCCTTTCAGCCCAACCTCACCTGGCTGACCTTGAAAACAGCCCTCTGGCTAAAGACCAGAAACCTATGCTACAACTTCTGCTTTCATTTCTGGAACCCTAATAACAATCCAACTTTCCAAACCAATGTCAGGTCAGCATAGCATCAGAGGTGGTTCCTTGGCCACTCTCCTCCTTCTGCAATACTCCAAGCTCCACCAACCTCTGCTCCACCTAAGAGCTACCCACAGTCAGCTCTGCCAGGGGCCCTAACAGACTGACATGCCCTATAGGGATCCACTGAGAAGGTGGCATAGAGCCACACAGAGGAGCACGAACACTGTAAGAGGGCAAAGTCAAGTTAACAAATATCACACAATGAGAAAGAATTGCATGAACTGCAGTGGCATAATGTAGCATAACAGATGGATAATTTGATTTATTCTAAGATCTGTAAAAGTAAGTAATTAAAAATATGGAACAACGAATCTGCCACAGAGAGACACCTAACAGCCTCACAAGGGCCCTGCAGCTGGCACAAGCAGCCTGGGAAAGAAGCAGTGGGCAAGGAACCTCTTAACACTGCCCTGATGTTTTAGGGACAATAAATTCAGCACCAGCTCAAGCTGGGCACCAGGGTACAGCCCGATTTCAGAGGGAAATAGACTCACAGCCGCAAACAGCATTGTGCCACAGGAGTATGGTTTCCTGTCTACATATGGAAGACAGGAGCTTAAGGTAGACTGATAAACTCCCCATCACTGACATGTTTGGCAAGTCCCCTGCAAAGCGAGACTGACAGATTGTATTTATCTCTGCAGAAGCAGAGGAAGGAGATGAAAAATGCATGCACGGATGACAAGATTAACTGACACCAAGAGGCAGCCTGGGAGACCCAGGCTCAGGTCTCTACCCTCCTACCATACGTTGGCAGTAGATGGTGAGGGTGCCGTTACCCACATAAGAAACATGAAGTGAGCACCCAATGTGTGTGAAGCACAGTGTTCCGCACAGGGTCCCAGCAATGAAGCATCTTCCCTGGACATGATATTAGCTATTTGGAAGCAAAGAGTTAGATCAGTTGGAAGCTGTTTTCTATTAGTCAGGACTCTTTTTTTTTGAGGGACCAAAACTGAATTCAGACTCATCTAAGGGAAAAACTAAGTTTGCTGGGCCCCATCATGGGAAATGATGACAAAAATAAAAGGACAACTGAGTCCAGAGGCTCAAGCAACATGCCAGGCCCTCTCTCAGGCTGCAGGCTCTGCTTTCCTCTCTAGATGAAGACGCATTCTCAGGGAAGGATGAGTCTGATGGCCACTGGTAGCCCCTAAACACATCAATCCCAGCATAAACAATTCTTCCTCTCAAATGGTATGGAATTCCAGGGCAGGACTCTGGCCCTCCCTCTGTCACATACCAATCCCTGGGACAGTCACAGTGCAGACGGAGGAGGCACTATGAATAGCTAGTCCAGGTCATATGACCAGTCCTAACTGGGAAGGGAAGAGGTGGGTCACAAAGATTAACAGCCTTACCTGACCACATGGTTCTGATAAAGAGTTTCCCAAAGGAAAGAAGATGTTCTCCAAACGAGGAAGATAGAAGAATCTTTCAAGAGACCAAAAACAACATATATCAAGAGCCTTCACAGCTCACCACACTGTTTCATACCAGCTCAAGCCATAATACTAGATAATAATTGGCTGTTTGGGGCTAGATTGGGGGTCATCCCAGGTATGTAACAGTCTGGCTGGGATCCTCCTTGCAGAGATCCAGTTTGGCCCTACCAACTTTGAATGCTCCAAAGGGCCTGCTGCTTGTCCCTTTAACAGCAGCCCGTCCTTGCAGACGTGTCCCCATGGCCCAGGCACAAGACCGTGTGGACACCAAGCAGCTTCATACTTAGGAAACTCACACAGTACTAAAGCATAAAGCCTCCAGGCAGCCAACTCCTTGGATGTTTTCTTTACCCACTAACTTGAATCTCCTTCCCATAGCACCAACCATGTAGAATAACACCCACCCCCCTGCCCCCCGCAACCTGGAAACCTCAGCTCAGCATCTTTGATAAGGAGCCAAGAATAAGGATGAGCCTCGCTTCAAAACCACTCCCATTTACATCAATGGCTCCACAGGGTGGCTCTCTATTCCAAGATATTCCTACCTCCTGGAGAAGGGAAGCAGGCATTTTAGGTACAGAAAGAGAAAACCCACCACATCCCCACTGCCACAAAAGCCACCACTTGCTCAGCACCTAGCACAAAGTGCTCACACTGGGGCTCTCCCCCTAATCTGACTCGAAGGACTAGAGTCCCTGGCCTTCCTCACCTCCAGAGCCCACTCTACACTCCTCTAACTCCCTCATCAGGCCCCAGCCAACAGCCTCAATCATCTCTCTGGCTAATTATCAAAGCTAATTATCCCCTTCTCAAAGGACTCTGAGAACTCATATCTCCTTTAGCCTACACATATCACATTCTTCCTCCAAAAGCCCAGATTGAGCTCTGTCAGGGTCCCTGGGGAGAGGTGAGACATACTCAGGAGGCCCCTTTGTTCTAAGGCCAGCTGGGGACATGAGATCACAGGGACCTTTGGGAGCCAGATCCAGCAGAGGCATCTTTAGGCCATCAGCTCCCAACTTCTGCACATTCTCGAGTCATTCCAACAACTTCACTGACCTGAGGCCTGCCTAAGCAGTGATGCTGGCCAACACGGGGCTACAAAGTTCTTTCTGCCCCTGAGGCCTTCTCTAGAAATGCAGGAAAATGAAGCTTGGCTCCCACATGGAGCAGCTAAGTGCTCTGGCCATGCCTGGTACTTCGGAGCCACGTTTGAAGGTCTGGCCCAAGGCAGCTACGCTGGCCTCAGATGTAAAAACCTCCAGCCGAGCTGAAAAGCAGCTTTGTCCACAGACGGACCCTCTGGCCCAGAGCTCCTTGAGCTGGCTCTGTTCCTGCTCCACACACACCGCAATTTACTGCTGCTGTTAAGAGCCCCAAAGACAAAAAAGTTCCTGCCTCCACTTTGTCCCTGCCCCTCCTAAGCACACGCTGGAACCAATCACCAGTCAAGACCTGGAGTGAACCTCAGTAACTATGAACCCCAAACTGAGCTCAAACAACTTTTCTTGATCCACAATCTAAATGAAAGTTGTTTGTTTGTTTTTTTTTTTTTTTTTTTTTTTGCGGTACGCGGGCCTCTCACCGCTGTGGCCTCTCCCGTCGCGGAGCACAGGCTCCGGACGCGCAGGCCCAGCGGCCATAGCTCACGGGCCCAGCCGCTCCGCGGCACGTGGGATCCTCCCGGACGGGGACACGAACCCGCGTCCCCTGCATCGGCAGGCGGACTCCCAACCACTGCGCCACCAGGGAAGCCCTGTTTTTTTTTTTTAACTCAGAGAAACAGTTAAACACCAACTAACCTCTCTCACCCCCTTCAAAATTACTGATCTTGGACAAACCACATACATCAAAATAGTATCTGGATCAAGAGTTTAATCCTCTCCCCCAGAAGCAAAGAGGGGTCTAGGTGGGTAACTTCAGGGTAACCCTGGGTCTAGCAGATGCAGGGGAAATGGTTCCTGGGTCCTCAGGGAAGGAAAAGAGAGAGGGGTAATAATAAGAGCAGGAGGGAGGACAGCAATCACGGGGCTAAGGC
Organism: Phocoena phocoena; assembly: GCF_963924675.1. NCBI lineage: Eukaryota > Metazoa > Chordata > Mammalia > Artiodactyla > Phocoenidae > Phocoena > Phocoena phocoena. The sequence goes on from NC_089221.1 coordinate 116,703,255, forward strand.
ACTGGTGACTGGAGACAGATCTGTGCTTGTTTAGCTCCAATAAGGAGAACAAGACTCTAAGAGAGCCTGGGGCCATGGTATTCACGAATAATGTCTCGCTGGCCACCTGGCTGAAGGGATCTGAACAAATGCTTGAGTCCACTCCAAAACTCAAGCCAATTAAAGGTTACATACTATAACGATTCAAAGGGCCGATTCCAGCAACTTCTCTTACATGTTTTAAGTTCACTGTATCTTTTAATTAGAAAGTGATATAAGCTCATGGTAAAAAAATTCATACAGTATAAAAGGTGCAAAACAGAAAAGTTCCTCTATCTCATAACCTCATTCCTCATACCCTCAGACATAAAAGCTGATTTTTATATTATGTATTTATATGCACTATAAATTTATAAATAAATCTTCACTCATTTACTTTTTATATGAATGGATCATTACAGTACATGCTATTTTCAATGTTGAGACCCTACTTTACAGAAAGGAGAGGCTCGAGTCTCCTAATGCAGTCCCCTGATGCCAAACAGAACAGCAAATAGAAGGAAAGAGGGTGGTCAATCATATTTTAAAAGACTCCAGGAAGATCTAACATTTCAGAGTTGGGAATTCCCTAGTGGTCCAGAGGTTAGGACTCCACGCTTTTACTGCAGGGGGGCTGGGTTCGATCCCTGGTCGGGGGAACTAAGATCCTGCAAGCCATATGGCACGGCCAAAAACAAAAACAAACAAACAAAAAAACACTCCAGAGTTAAATTTAAATCCAAAGAGTTCCTCAGGGAAGCATGACCCTTGACTCCAATAGGGCGTCTCCCTCTGGCCCAGGTGAGAGAAAAGGTGCCTTGTAAATTTACCCATTCCTCCCTGGCTCTCCTGCTCTGCCGTTAGCAGCTTTGCTTCCCCCAACGTGTCAGTCCAGGGCTCTCATCCTTCACCCTGAATTCTGTCACGACCTTTGTCCTCTCCCCTTGGGCTCCGCTCTACAGCCTCCATGCTCTTCTGAAACATCACCACTGGCAGGGCTGAGCTAACTGAGAACAATAGGAGATGATCTCATGGCCTTCACATTCTAATGCCAGCTCTCAATTACTTGTACTGTTGAATAACTGAAAGAGGAGAATAATCCACTCAGCTGATTTGAGAAGCTGGCCAGGCACACAGATTATCTCAGAGTGAATTATTCACACTAGATAGTTGGGAGTTGCCCAAACTTCTATTCGTGGTTCAGGCATCACATGGAAGAACATTCAAGCTGGAAAGTATGAATGCTGGAGGAGGGATGGAGACCTCCCTCCTAGGCCCAGAGTCCCTTTGTGTTGCTGGGTAAGTCACTGCCCCTCTCTTGGTCTAACTTAGGGTCAGAGTATAATAATGATGATGAGATTGACGTTAATAATATTATTAGTGACAGGTCTTATTGTATTTGTTTACCACATGCCATGCTCTGTGCTTGGAACTTTATTTACGCTGTACATACATTATTTCATTTAATCCTCACAGTGAGTCAGTGAAGCATCACTGTGTTCTCCACTTCTCAGCTGAGGAAGCTGAAACTTAGATAGGTTAAGTAACTTGTCCAGGATACAGAGTGTCAAGATGCCTGTCTATCCAGAGCCCAGGCTCTTACCCCAAGAAGCTCTTCTGCCACCCAACTCTTACCTCTCCCACTTTGTAAGGGAGAGTCTTCCGAACACGTGAAACTATAAGGAATGAAAATAGCCCTTTTTTAGTGTAATACCTTCTACCCTCATCTTGAAATGACTGGATTTCAATTTACCAAAAATGCCCCCCTCCTCTGAAAGCTTTTCGGAAGAGGCTGGTCAACTGGTCAGTCTACCTCAAGAAATCCAAAATCTAAATGCACAAGCCATTGACAGAGTTGTAATAAAGCAGTCTTCTGTCACTCACTTCAGCTATCATCATGATCAAAGACTGAAAAATCAAACCACTGTCCTCCCCGACATGCCACAACTTTAGCAAAGAGGCAGCTCAGCACTGTGCGGCTGGAGCACGGGGAAGGTCGTGGGCCCTGCAAGCCGCAGTGAGCACCGCCTGCCTCTCAGACAGGCACCCACAAAGTGCCTGGGCCAGGCCCTGGATGCTTGGGATCTCCCCAGTGCCTTTTTAGGAAAGCGTTCTTGGTGCTCTAGGTGTGGTAGCCAGTCTCCGAAACGGCCACCAACAATCCTTGCCATCTGGTATTTATACCTTTGTATAGTTCCCTCTCCCACTGAATCACAGCTGATCTGTGTGACCAAATGAATACAGAGGAGGTGGTGGTGATGAATTCTGAGGCTACATCATAAAAGGCACTGACACTTCTGCTTTGCTCTCTTATGTTGTTCGCTCTGAAAGGAGCCATGGGGATATATGAACAGCCCTATGAAGAGGCTCACATGGAGAGGAACTGAGGCCGCTAACCAACAGCCAGCATCAACTTGTCAGGCATGAGAACTGGAAGTAGATCGTGCAGCCCCAGTCCCAGCCAACATCTTGACTACACTTCAAAATTTGTGACCCACAGAAACTGTGAGAAATAATAAATGAATACTGTTGCTTGCTTTAACTCACTAAGTTTGGAAGTAATTTGTTATACAGCAATAAAAAAAAAAAACCTAACAATCAACAAGAAGGAAAGGAGAGAGACATTTCACAGCGTTCTGTTTCCTGCAAGTGACACATCGTTAGAAGAACTGGGTCCGGTGTCAGGGCCACAGGCCAGCAAACGCCCTGACTATAAGCCCATAACGTCCAGAACACTATACAAGATAGGACAATCACCTTTTTGGCCCATATATCCCAGCTCTCCAGCTAAAAAAAAGCTTGCAGAAAATACAATGCCCATACCTCTGCCTCCAGTCAGGATAACAGTAACAACAATAATAAAGCTACCATTACTGCCTGCCTAGCATGTGCTAGGCACTCTCTTTACATTATCTCCCTTACTCTTCATAATAACTCTCTATTATGTCCTTTTGATGTCATTTCAACTTTCTATATCACATATTACTTTAATGTTTGGAAAGCTTATACTGAGCATGCAATTTCTTTGAGTCACACAAAACAATACATATGAAATTTAAAAAATATAGTTGCAGAGCAAGCAAAGCACTAATGACTATGTGCCATCCACTGCCTTCCCCAGAGAAGTGTCCTGAGCTGACTCTCTGAGTTAATGTTTGGGTGAACAAAGAAAATATAATAGCAGTTAACACTCTGATCACTACCTGCCAAGCATTCTTCTAAGTGCTTTACAAGTATTACCCCATTTAATTCTCTGTAATAACCAACCTTAGGTAGGTTGGTTATCCCCATTTTACAGATAAGGAAATTGCTTGAGAGATTACATAACTTGCCCAACGTTTTTCAGCTAACGAGTAGTGGAATCCAGATTCAAATCCAGGCCATATTGCTCCTGTCTTACGTTCTAACTCACCACATCACTGGCCTCTCAAGAGATAACCTGGAACTGTAAAAAGTTCATTCCAACCCTGCCCACTGGGTAGTGGGACTTCAACACAGCACCCTATGTTGCTTACCATCCAGCCTGTCCTCAACCGCAGGGGAAGAAAGTAGGTATGCTGCTAGCTGGTAGAGGCAGAAGGATTGCCCTACTCATCTTGGGGCCAAGGAACTAGGGCAAGAGCCAGCCCCAGCACTGGAAAACCAAGGAGACACCATGGTCCTGAATATGGAAAGTGACAACCACATGATGAAAGTAGCCACATCCATGGAGAAACACAGAAACTTTCTTATTCCATTTTCTAATCTGGAGAGCAATAAGCTTCCAGGTTATGAAGGGCTATCATGGCCATGAGATCTACCACCCAGAATCCTGATGAGAAGGGATGACTTGAACAAGACACCAAGAAGAACCTCCTACCATGAGAGGTGTAAGATTACAAGACAGGAGGCTCTACATTCTGAAAACATGAAGAATTCCTTCCCACAAGGCAATCAGAAGGATCACTCAAAAAATGTAAATCAGATCTTGTTACTCCCCTGATTAAAAGCTACCAGTGGCTTCCTATTACCCTTAGAATAAAACCCAAATATATCTTACCTTGGTGTCTAGTGCACTGTTAACTTCCCCAACCTCAATTCTTAGTCTCCCACTCCACTCAGGCAACAATGGCCTTAAAGCTGCTTCACCAACTGGCCAAGCTTGTTCCTGCCTCAGGGTCCTTGCACTGGCTATTCCTCTGCCTAAAAAACTCTTAGCCTAATGTGTGCATGGCTGACTCCATCTCGACATCTGAGTTGAGGCCAGAAGGACATCTCTTGAGAAAGGCCTCCCTAACTAACCCTTCTAAAAAAACATAATCCTATTTTATTTTCTTCATAACACTTATCACTTTTTTTTTTTTTTTCTTTTTGGCCGCGCCTCACAGCATGCTAGATCTTAGTTCCCCAACCATGGATTGAACCCATGCCCCCTGTAGTGGAAGCGAGGAGTCTTAACCACTGGACCACCAGGGAAGTCCCATCACTGGCTTTTTAAAATAGCTTAATTGAGATATAATTCATATACCATACAATTTACCCATTGAAAGTATACAATCCAATAGCTTTTTAGTATATTCACAGAGTTGTGTAACCATCACTACAATCAATTTTAAAACATTTTCATCACTCATCCTCCCCCCAAAACCCATATCTATTAGCAGTCATTTCTCATTTTTCCCAAACCCCCACCCTCCCAGGATCGGGCAACCTCTAAATTTGTTTCTGGCTCTATAATTTGCCTAGTCTGGCCATTTCATATAAAGGGACTCATACAGTATGCGGTCCTCTGTGACTGGCTTCTTTTATTTAGCATGTTTCAAAGTTTCATCCATGTGTTTCATGCAGCAGCACTTCATTTCCTTTTATTCTCAAATAATATTCCACTGTATAGATAAACCACATTGTATTGATCCATTAACAGTCAATGAACATTTGAACTGTTTCCACTTCTTGGCTACTATAAATAATGCTGTTGTGAACATTTATGTATCAGTTTTTGTGTGGACATATATTTTCAGTTGTCTTGGGTATACACCCCTAGGAGTGGACTTGCTAGGTCATATGGTAACTTTATGTTTAACTATTTGAAAAATTGATCGACCATTTTCAAAGTGGCTGGATCATTTTACATCCCCACCACCAGTATGTAAGGGTACCAATTTCTCCACATTCTCACCACGACTTATTATCATCTGTTTTTTTGATAACCATTCTAGTGAGTGTAAAGTGTTATCTCATTAAGGTTTTGATTTGCATTTCCTTGGTGGCTAATGATGTTGAACAGCTTTTCATGTGCTTATTGGCCATTGTATATCTTCTGTGGACAGCTGTCTATTCAGATCCTTTGCCTATTTTTCAATTGGGTTATTTATCCTTTTTATTACTGAATTGTAAGAGTTCTTTATGTATTCTAGATATAAGTCCCTTATCAGATTATGATTTGCAAAATTTTTCTCCCATTCTGTGGGGGTTGTCTTTTCACTTTCTTGACGGTATCCTTTGAGGCACAGAAGTTTTTAGTTGTGATGTACAGTTGACCCTTGAACAACTAGGGGGTTAGGGGCGCTGCCCTCTGTGTAGTTGAAAATCTACACGTAACTTTACAGTCAGCCCTACTTATCCATGGTTCTACATCCGCAGGTTCAACCAGCCTTGGATTCAACCAACCTTGGATCATGTGGTACTGCAGTGCATATTTATTGAAAAAAAATCCGCATATAAGTGGACCTGAGCAGTTCAAACCCATGTTGTATTAACTGATTTTTTAAAAATTAATTTCTGACTAAATGGTAAGCTATTTAAGGAGCGAGACCTATCTGTCTTGTTCACCACTGTACACCCCCAGTACAGCAGCCTAGCACATGGTAAATATTCAATACAAATATTTTTTTTTTTTTTTTTGCGATACGCGGGCCTCTCACTATTGTGGCCTCTCCCATTGCGGAGCACAGGCTCTGGACGCGCAGGCCCAGCGGCCATGGCTCACAGGCCCAGCCGCTCCGCGGCATGTGGGATCCTCCCAGACCGGGGCACGAACCCGTGTCCCCTGCATCGGCAGACGGACTCTCAACCACTGCGCCACCAGGGAAGCCCCAATACAAATATTTTTAATGAATGAATGAATTTTAAGACCAGAAGAGGTTAAGTATGAAATGGGCTATGAGAAATGGCTTCCTTGCTAGGACACAGGGGTGAAAAGATGACATCTGAAATCATTTCTGGTCTAGAGAAGATATTAAGATGGAGAGCATGCAGACTTCCATTGGAGCACAGGGGAAGAGCATTGAGGGGTGCTAGATGCAACATACCTGAGAACTGTACATCACCAATAATAAACCCCCTCATTTAACTGCTCAGGCAGTCATCCCTTCTTTTCAGCCACTCTGGAGAGCCAAAAGACAGAACAATGGCTCAGGAATGGGGCCATCCAAGGCAGAGAGGCCCAGCCACAGGGGGAGGTTCTCTCCAGAGTCCTCAGCTCAGCACAAAATCCCAGAGGCAGACTCCAGGCTCCTCTGTTGCTCAGAACGGCTAGGGCTTGTACGTCACTGTGACTGACAAGCAGAGGTTTTACTAAGGAAAAAAAGGAGGTGAAAGCTGGCTCCCTAGACCCTTCACCTAGCCTTTGCCAAGAACAACATCAACAAATCTGAAGAGCCGAAGGTCCAAGCCAGGGTACCTCATCAAAGCATCTTGGGGATCCTGGATTTCACTGCCGAGGGGGAGCATTTCACCAGCCAGGCAAAGAGGGTAGAGGTATGGTATGGGAGCTCAAGGTTGCCTGAGTTGTGGGAAAGGTCTGGACAACCAGGGCAGGGGAGAGATAACTTTGCAGACAAGCAGGAATGTGAAACACAAGTGTGGGATCTCATCAGCATCAAAGAAAGGGATTCAAAAACAAGAGCCCCTGCCTTCCACTATGTCACTTTCATGACAGGAGAGGAAAGGGGAAGAATGAGTTTGTGAGGCGCATGCATGCATGCATGTGCACACATGCACACACACACATAGACACTCACAAACACACATACGGAGGTGCCCCTGGGAGGGTAAATAAATATTCATGAACACTTCAGTGTGTGAAAAGCAAGGACAGAGGATGACAAATGGTGCCAATTAGAAAGAAAGGGTGGTATCTATTTTTAAAGTGGCTGAATAAACAATAAAGGATTGCTTGCTAAAAATACTGTGCTTGACCCTCTCCCCAATGACAGGGTCCCTCTCCTGTGCTTGGTGACAACAGGCAAATTCTCTTCCCAGTGTTGTGGGTCCAACACTGCCATGACAGCCTCATATCTGCATTAGAGGTTCACCCTGGGTGCCTGTCTCCAGCAATAAGAAGATGATTTCTTCTGAGAAGCATTCTGGGCTCAGGACCACAAGCTGAGATGGGCACTCACACTCTCAAAGATTCCAAAAGGAGCCCTTGGTGAGGAGGGGGCAAGTGAATGAAGGACTCCAGTGAAGAATTCAACTACAGAGGCAACATAACCCAATGTATCAAAAAGGAGGGAGGAAACCCCAAACTACCTTCCCTAGGGAGCAGAGTCCCCAGTGACAGGAGTGCTTGACAAGGGTCATTTCATGGGAATGGTGAGTTACCAAAATCAAGTTTCTTATCTACTGCCCACTCCTGATACACATCTTGATTTTCCTACTAGGGTTGGATCTGACCTATGGCACAAGGAAATAAAGGCAAAGAATAAGGCTGATTATCACTCACAGGCAGAGAAAACAACAGAAACCCAGATATCTAGCTGGCCCTCTCTCAACCTCTTTCTCATCCCCCTCATCTTCTCATCCAACTCCCCTCTACTCTTTCCCTTCCCCCCGTCTTTTTCTCTGTCTCTCTCTGTCCCTTAATGTATCTGTCTTTCTCAGTGTCTGTCTCTGTCTCTCCTTCAGTATTTGTCATCACTCTGGCATTGCACAGTGGTGAAAAACTTGGCTTTTGGCTTACACTACCTGGGATCATGTCTTAGCTCTAACACAGTCTAGCTATGTGATCCTAGGGAAATATTTGACCTCCCTAGGTCTCATTTCCTCATGTGTAAAAATGTACATGATAGTTGTACTTATCCATAATAATACTTACTTGGATATATTCAATGAACAAATGTACGAAAGCCTCTTAGCTCAGTGTCTGGAATACTCTAGGTACACTGGTTATTTCTAAACATTCTTCATGCCTAGATCTAGACTCTAAACATTCTGAGGGCAGTAAACATGCCAAATCTATCTATCTCTTTGGAAAGCAACAAGAACTGAAATTCATAAACATCTGTCAGATGAGGTGGCCTCTCTTAGCCTGTTTGCCCTGGGCAATAAGCATGGCTGCGAAGTACTTTTGCCCAGTTCACAGTTCTGCTGTGCTCATTACCTTGCAGTTAATCCTCCCAACCATCAGTGAGGTGTGCAGGGCGGGCAGCATCTGCCCCTCCCTTCATTAGGAAAAGGTAAGAATAAACTGGAAAACTCTTCCAGGTAACAGCACAGAGGCCAAGGGCTTTGGCTAAGGTCCCTATGCAAGTCAGTGGGATCTCAGTGTTCCTGGCTTGTGGGTCCCTCTGCATCCCTGGATGGCATCTCTGCTTCCTGTAGGAATTCCCCAGCATGCTTCTTCTCGGACATTTAGCAAATAAAGTCACCTCTTAACAACTCACCCATGGTGGGGGGTGGCATCTGGCACTATTCCAAAAAACATCCCTCTTGGTGGGAAGCCCTTAGACATGACTGCTACCTGGCTTAGTCCTCCCCTTCCAGCTTGTCATCAAGAATCACATTTGTACAGCAGTCCAGAGGCTGGGGTGCCACACAGAGAGGGGCGCAGGGTAAGGACAGGGCCCTCATACTGCATGAGAAATACAGGAGATATGTGTTCAAGTAGATGTCTGTCCTACCACCACCTATCCCACACTAATGGGTCTCCCACATTCCAGTCCTCCACAATAAAGCCTGTCCACTTACCCAGTCATAACAGAGAACACTGCTCCCAAGAGAAGAGGGACAGTGAGGCCTGGCAGAAACTGTGAATGTGTGTGACACTGATGTCCAAGCAGAAAGAGACAGTCTCTGTAAGACACAAGCTTAGGAAGCATCTCTCCTCCTAGAGCAGATCCTAACCACTGTCAGACAAAGGCTTCCTCTGCTGGAAATAGCTCTTTCAGCCGTCTCTCTGACACATACCCTGCCCACAGCACTGGGCATTGGACAGATAGGTGGTCATGATAACCGCAAGTAGTGTGTGTTATCCTGGAGACTAAAGTAAGAGCTTCCTGTCACACTGGGCTTCCTGGGGGCTTAGCAAAGGTGCTAGAACTGCCCCTTGCCCCAGAGGACAGGTTCCAACCAAGGTCTGGAGAATCAAAGACTAAAGAAGGCACTGCTAAGTTCCTCTTCCACCTTTTATAACAAGTAGGGTTAAGTGTCTAGCCTATCCTCTTGTCACTGAATAGAGCAGCTGCATCTCCAGGACTCCAGGAAAAGTGGATGAGAGGTAACATCCAGGCTCAAGCACAAAAAGAGGAATGAGTACTGAGAACCTGGATGACAAGGATTACTCAGTCCCAGGCAAGACTGGCATTGTCCTGCTAATTCCTCCCTTTCCCATACATGCTTGAGTCCTTTCAGGTCTAGGAAACCAGGCAAGGTCCCCTAAGCATTGCCATCCCCTTCCTATCCCCACATACCCACACAAAAGCAAGGAGGAAAGTCTGCTGAGCACTGCTGGCTCTTGGGGTCCAGGCTAGTAAGAGGCAAAAGGTCCAGCTGAGGCTGAGCTGGAAAGGGAGATGTCTCTGACAGAAACAAAAGCTGTATCGGACACAGGGGATTAGATACTTCTCAGCTCAGGGGATTAGACAGCATTCTTCACAAAGGGGACTCCAACGAAATAGGCAAATTAAACTCCTTTGTGCCTGACACAATGGTAGCAGTGGAAAGTACAGCCAGAGCAGCTAGCAGGGCCAAGGTAACACCAGGACATGGCAGTGGGAAAATGGGGAGAAGAGAAGCAGGGCTCAGTTCTTAGCTCTACAGCGGCCTGAGCATGTGGTATGGACTTTGGTTTCACCTTCTCTGATGTGGGACCAAGAAACCTCACCTTGCTCCCTTGGGGATAGTGCTCTCTAGGCTTGTTTAGTTTAGAGAATGCCCAAGAAATGTCATCAAGGAAGATTTTTTTTCACCCCCTTCTGAGGTGCTTTGCTGTACTCCTTTCCATCTAGGGATGAGTGAGATCCCTTGTGATTCCCTCTGACCTGCCTGGTTAGCAAGCAATTCAGCAGGAAAACACCTCCCACGGCAAAATGAAAGTAGACTTCAAGCCGCTTTCCTTCTGGCTGTCTCCCATGTAAATGAGTTGCCTGCAGCCTGACTCACAAGAGCTCAAAATGGAAAAATGAAAAAAAACAAAAAAAACCCAACAACAAAAACTCAGTTCGAAGGTAAGGGTAAGGCTAGCCTATCAGACGAGGCTATGGGCCTCATGGGCCTAAACCCAGCACAACGCCAGGAACTTGACATGAGCACCAGCACCTGGAAGACAACTCAAGAAAGGGATGATGGCACACTTCTCTGGCCGGAAAGAACCTCAGATATCTATTCCTCTTGTTTTTATAAGTAAAATGATTACTCAAATGTCAGTTAGCTGGCTATAGACCTGAGACTATGACCCACGTGAGTACAGGACTAGATCAGAGTCACCCTCAGGATCAGGATCCCCTGCCCCACATCCCACCCCATGCCCATAGCTAGAGTTAGTGGTGGCAGAGGGTGATGGGGGAACTTGGGCTTCCTCCCTTAGCCCCTGGCCCAGGAAGTATAGCCCATCCATGAAAGCAAACCCGAGCTCTCTAGTTCCACAGATGATGTACTGTACTAACAGGTCCCCTGGCAAGGCGCCAGGGTACCCAATTATCCTAATGGACTCGGTGATTAATGTGACTGCAGTCCCCCATAGCACCAGGCCTTCTCCCTCTTGCTCCCTGTATGGCACAGGCAGAAGCTGCCCTAGGTGACTGTTTGGTCCAAACATCAAAAAAGAACACATCCATTGATTCGCTATGGAAAGGAGGCAGTCATTTCAAACCTATACATCATGCATCTCTGCTGCAAAAAAAAAGAGCAAATTAAATTAAAAATCTCTCTGGAAGACTTCTGCTCCAAAAGACAGAAAAGCACTCTACAGTTGTACCTAGTTCCCACCCCCAAGCAGCTTTCTGCTCCCCTCCTCCCTCTTTCCCTTCTGGCTGGCCAGCTCCAGAGGTGTCGCTGAGTTTCAATGATTCACTCTAATGATAACACACCCTCAGAACAAATCATGGACTCTGACTGATTTAGGGGGCAACTTGCACAAATACCTGTAATCTAGTCCTAATCTTGTTTCCATCCCAATTACCCTGCATCAATGGTTTAAAAATGGGAACCGTCTGGTGCATACATCCAATCCATTTTAATAGAGGATAAATCTGGGTTATTGTGACCCTTTCCTCTCTCAGGCTCAGAACAGCACCAGCCGTCTCAAGGCGCTGACTGGGTCGAATCAGCTCTAACTCTATTCAACTCTTTAAGGATTCAATTAATCATAAAGCCAATTCCATTCTGGGCTCCATCTGTCTTGCCTACTTCAGGGACTAATAATCACTCACTGCGTGTTTTTACACACTAGTTGAACTGAAATTAAGACTGATTTCATCATGGAGCACTCAAGAAGAAAAAGCATTTCTTGGAGGAAAATTTCAGAGCTACTCTAATATTCAGTCTCGGTAAAGATAATATTAAATAAACAAAAGAACATTTTTTAAAAACTTCAAAATTCTTGACATTGTAAAATAATTCTTGTCATCCAAATCCTGGGAAGAAGGCAGCTCCTCAGGAGAACTAGAAACTCTCAATGTTAGATCATGCAACAGAGAGACTCAATTTGTCCTTGGGCACCAGCAAAGCATGGGTACCCAAAAAATGTGAGGGAAAAAATGAAGTCAATTTGATATTTGATACATTTTTCTAAAAAATCTAACTAGTCATCCTTCCTGGGAGTGGTAGACTTAATTTAAAATTTGGAATTCTTTTTGAGTTACCTATCTGCGGGGAGAAGGAGACTGGGGGGTGGGGGCAATGGGCACCATATTTTCAGTGTTCAGGACCTCTGAATGTCTTAAGCTGGACGTGTGGATTCTAAGCCCGTGCACTCCTCTAAAGGGCAAAAAATGTGGCTTTTGTCTTCTGTAAATAGCCCGCTGCCCCAGAAGCATTAAGGTTGCTGCCCTGGCAAACACTCAAGATGGAGCCGTCCTACGCACCCCAGAAAGATTCCCTGATCTTTCTGGGATCATCTCTTTACCAAGAACATGACCACAAAAGGGTCAGAGTCCAACCAGTCAGCCACCTGGGTCTAGAAGCATTCCCAACTTGTCAGCAGGGAAAATACAAATAGCTAAGCTTTTTATTTTTACTTTTCACAGTTGCATAGAAAGTATCTGGGCATCTCCAGAGTCCCAAATGCCTAGTGGCCATGGTATACCTAGTGCAGCCCCCTACATCTGACTGTTACAAAATAGGCCCAACACAGCATAGGGAAGGCACTGCAGCCAAGGAGACCCAGCATGTGGCTGCTTTACTCCCTTAACAGGTTTTAAACTAAAATTCTGAATTGCACAAACTCCCAATCATAACTAATGACACAGTCATTCTAAACTTATCATCAAAGATGCTTTGTGAGTCATACTGGCTCTAAAAAGCCACCAGTAATCACTCCTTAGATACAACTTAATTTAAACCATAAACTGCGCCTAGTAATAAATCTAATTAATTGGAGCACTGTCATTTTTAAACATGGGTCAACACACACACTTTCCCAAAGGTTTACACCTGAGCCATTATACATTTATTTAAAACAAAAGCCACCTCCTAAGAAGCTGTTTATGTACTGATAAAGAATGATATCTAAGATATATTGTTAAGTGGAAACAAGTAAATTGTATAATCATGTACACATAGTAAACTACCTTTTGTGTAAAAATGGGAAAAAAACACTATATGGGTGTATTTGCTTGAATATACATAAATGTCTCTAGAAGAAACTGGCAACACTGGTTGCTCTGAGGAAGGGAAGCTGGATGGCACAGGAATGGGTGTAACGAAGTATTTTCACCATTGCCTTTAGTGCCCTTTGAATTTTGAACCATGTGAATATATTACCAAATCAGAGTTGAAGACATAAAATTTAAATTTAAGTAAGTCACCTCAGACACTAATCTGGACATTTGCCAAAACTCTACAGAGAAGTCTAACCACATTTCATGGAGAAAACAAGAGTCTTACACATCTCTCAGCTATGCAGTTTTCGTAAGCCTTTGGGTACAGACTTCAAGAACACAGGACCAAAATTAGCTATAGCTAGAAAGATGTAGGGACCCAAGTGGTCACTATGAACATCTGAAGACAAAGCTGTAGCAACAAAGGAGGGAGGGGAAAGGAAAGCGGGGAGAAGGAGAAGGAGGGCAGGCTAGACACTTTGCATAAGACACCCACTGCCCCATAAGGCACCATCTAGCTTGATAAGCCACCAGTAGGGCTTTGTGAAATGGGAAACTGCAGCTCATCTAAGGCACAGTTCATTATGAGTTACAGGGCTGGAGAGAGGGGCTTTATCTGAATATTGCAGGAACACGTTGTTCCGGATCCCAGGAGCTTCTGTGCAGGAAATGCTACCTGAAGGCCATATCTTAGCCTGAAAAATCAGAGCTTCTGACTCATCTTCTCATTTTGGCTGCCAGCTGGCTCTGTGGTCTTGAACAAATCATTTCAACAGAGACACTGAGGGGGATTTGAGGCTCCTCCATTCAGCCATTCTCCACAGCTCTTTGGCAAGAGCATCTGTGCAACAGGGATTTCATGTTAAATGGCAAAGGTATGTACCAGGGCTTGCTGATTCTTGTCCTCTCTTCCTGCCTGAAAACAACTCAGCAAGCTTACTCCTGGGCCCACTTTCTGCTTAGCCTTTGCTTCTCTTTGAATCTTAATGCCCACCCCAATGTGGATATACTTACCCAAAAGAGTTTTCCACCAAGACAATGAGGATTGTGAAAAGACACCTGCCCAGAGTGAAGGTACCAGAGTGACCATCATGAAGGAAAATCCCTCAGGATGCCCCCAGAACTCCCACCTAAACAGAAACCCTCCTGGGACAGCCTTTACCCTCAAGTCCTTGCTGTGAGAATCTAAATGGCCCAACCACAGAACATAACATGGGGAGTACTCCTGGGAATTGGGCAGGTGGACTGCATTTTATTTTTCATGCACTTTCTACCTGGTTTTTAAGAAGAGCCTTCAGCTCCCCCTTTATCCTTCTCATATTCTGGATGTTTTGCAAAAGGAAGGCTCCATGACAGCTTAAACTACCCTGCACTTGCCAGTCAAAGAGAGAAGGAAGCCTCTGAGACATTCTGTATTCTGGCATGTTGACCAGATGCTCTAGATGAGGCCGGGGCATGAGGGCCCAGCTATAATCCTTTCCCGGCAAGCCTCGCTGAAGTGGCTGTGAGACTAAAGCAACTGATTAAACGCAGTATAAAAGCTGAGAGAAAATGAGGTAGAAATAAATTAGCTTTAAACCTCAAGGCTGTGTACGCAAATGAAGTGCAGTATGGCTTGGGAGGGAGCCTGGGAAGTCAGTCTTAGAGATTTCCCTGAAACAAAGGGATTATGCATTGTCCAATACGAGAAAATTCTTCTGTTCCACAGCCACATGACAGCATTTTACCCGGTGCTGTTCATTAAACACTTCGCACACATTCTGAGATAATGGAATGCGGCCAACTTCCCGAAAAAGCCCTGAGACTTCTCCCTTCCCAAGTCTTCTACTCAGGCAGCGCAAGCTGCAAAGCATGGCTGTCATCAGAGGGGACAGGGTCGAAATTTCCTGCCATCTTTCAATTTTTGCCCTCCCCCTTCTCTTTATGGATTCTCCTCTTTAAGTAATGTACTACTGTTACCCGCAGATGAAAGGGTGGGAGAGAAAACTTCTAACTGATCAGAATTCAATACATAACTCAGAAGTGCTTGAAGGGAGGCAGAGAAGAAAGGAAGTATGACAAGAGAAGGTTCCTCATCTCTGACCTTGTGACTTAAATCCCATAGAGAAACCACGCAGAAGGGGCTCGACCGTTCTGAAAAATGAACCAGAGCAGCAAAATTCGAAACATGCTTGCCCAGTCTGAGCAGCCCCACTTCTGAAAAGGCTGGTCAGAGCTGTTTTCAGGGTTCATTTGCAATGGGCTAAGCCTGTGACCATGAAATTCCTAATGAGGTTCAATCTAGTCAGTGTCCATTGGACCCTCATACTAATGTATAAGCAGATCATGGAAAGAAAGGAAGGTACAGAACACTGATCAAGTCACATCCTGTGTTGGCTATAGCTGCTAGCCTTAATAGAGACCTTTCCATAAGCCCCACCTGTTACTTCCCCATCTCATTCCCTGCAACCTTAAAATATCAAAGTCAAGAGCTTGCATGACTGATGAATAAAAAGACTAGGGTCTCACTCAAGACCCTTAGAGGCATAGCCCTTTCTGTGGGAGTCTTAAATCTTCAAACTAAAGAAAGAACATGGGCTTTGACACCAAAGACCTGGTTTTAAAGGGTAGCCCTCCCATAAATCATCTGAGAGTCCTTGGGCAAGTATCCTCTTCTGTAACGCCAGAACACTATTACCCACAACAAGAGTTGTTGCAAGGACTAAATGAAACAAAATATGTAAAGCCCCTGCGCCTAGCAGGCTCCTTTTCCACAACCAGCCTTCCTCATATCCACATTGTACCTGGTCCAGGTTAGTTCAGTTCTCTCTGGCATACTGTGCTCTTCAAGTTCTCCCCACTCTACAGAAAAGAAACTGAGTCTTTGGTAATTTCTCAAATCCCCCAAAAAAGATAATTTTATGCTTAACTATCCCAGAGCAAAGAGTTTCTTAGTTTTTTGTTTGTTTATTTGTTTAGCTTAAAGCTAGTTGTGGTAGAAATTGCTAGTTGTTCCTCATGATCTGTTCTCCCATTCTTCTACCGCAGCCAAATTCTTACGGGACAAATAAAGTAAAAAGACTACATTTTGGCCAACAGGGTATAAACAGAAGCATCATTTGCCAGCTTTTAAGATCCTCCTTAAAAGACTTAAGTGTTGGGCTTCCCTGGTGGCACAGTGGTTGAGAGTCCACCTGCCGATGCAGGGGACACGGGTCTGTGCCCCGGTCCGGGAGGATCCCACATGCTGCAGAGCGGCTGAGCCCATGAGCCATGGCCGCTGAGCCTGCACGTCCAGAGCCTGTGCTCCGCAACAGGAGAGGCCACAGCAGTGAGAGGCCTGCGTACTGCAAAAAAAAAAAAAAAAAAAAAAAAAAAAAAAGGAAATGTGTATTTTTCTTTGCAGGTATTTTGACTGTATAAACTAAAGAATAAACCGAAAAGCTTTTATAAACAATAAAATGGTTTAGTAAGGTACCCTGCAATATTTTTTTAAAAAATCAGTGGCCAGGATGTCCCTGGTGGTCTGGTGGTTAAGGGTCTGTCTTCCAATGCAGAGGACATGGGTTCGATCCCTAGTTGGGGAACTGGGATCCCACATGCTGCAGGGCAGCTGGACCCATGCACCACGACTAAAGAGCCTGCATGCCCCAACTAGAGAGCCTGCACACCACAACTACTGAGCCCACGCACTCTGGAGCCCATGCACCGCAACTAGAGAAGCCTGCATGCCGTAACTAGAGAAGACTGCACACCGCAATGAAAGATCCCACATGCTGCAACTGAGATACAACACAGCCAAATAGATAAATATTTTTTAAAAAGTCCACAAATTCTTTAAAAAAAAATCAATGGCCAACTCTCATCTCCAATAATGGTGAATTAGATTATTCAGATCAAACCACTCTTTGAAAACAAAAAAACTGAATATAAAAAACTATCTCCCTAAAAGCCATCAAAAAAGCAACAAAATGTTTAGGAACTACAAAACCAAAAGCTAAGGAACAGATGAAATCCAGAAAAGTAACCGGACTATTGAAGCCACTCCGGCCTGCAGCATTCACGGATTCAGTCAAACTTGGGTTTTGGTTTTGGTAGCCTTGTGGGGAATGGAGAACATAGTCAAGGTCTAGAGCCACCCAAAGTAGAAACCCTCCCCACATTTTCCTGAGAGTTTAGTCTTTTGAAGTTCTAGCTTAAAGGTGAATCAAAAAGACTGCCCTGGGAATAAGCAGTACAAAGGCAGGGCAGGGTGCGGGGGTGGAGAGGAAGGAAAAAGAAAAAACTGACCCCCCAAAAATGAAGCCACAATCTGCCTTCATATGGTTTACAATCTAGGTTCACATCTCTTGGGCAGACTAGAAAACCTCAAGTTGTGAACTTGATTTGAGATGATTCCAGGTCACTGATTATTCCAGGCACCCTGGCAGAAGAAAACCCGAATCTTCTCTGGCCCCAAAACATTTTTAACAATCAATGAGTAGTACAGTAAAAATAACCAAGCATATAAGGAAACAAGGCACCAATGATGCAAACTAGAAGAAAAAAACCTGGAATTGTAAAAATATATATTATAAAATATCTATACCATGTTTAAATAAATAAAAGACATCCTTTAAAATATCTGCAGTGAATAGGAAACTTTAAAAAGGTATAAATCAGACTTTAACAAAGATGCAAATAAAACTTCTAAAAATTAGAACTATAAATCCATAATTGAGTACTTAAATGGACAGATTCAACAGTAGGTTAGACATGGTAGAAGGGAAAATAAGTAAACCAGAAGATAGGTCATACAAAATTATCAAGATTTCAGCAGAAATGTGGCATACAGATGAGAAATACAGAAAACGGGAAAAGCAACATAAAAGACTATTGATTAAGACGGTCTAATATATGTTTATTTGGAACCTCGAAAAGATAGGAAAGAGAGAGGCAGAGATAATATTTGAAGCTATAATGGCTAAAAATATTCTAGAACAGATGAAAGACACAAATCCAGACTGAATGAATTCAACAAACTCCAAGAGGAAATTAAAAAGAGAAAAATCCACACCTAAACACATCCTCATGAAAAAGTACAAAAAAATCATAGAAAGGGGCTTCCCTGGCGGCGCAGTGGTTGAGAGTCCACCTGCCGTTGCAGGGGACACGGGTTCGTGCCCCGATCTGGGAAGATCCCACATGCCGCAGAGCGGCTGGGCCCGTGAGCCATGGCTGCTGAGCCTGCACGTCCGGAGCCTGTGCTCCACAACGGGAGAGGCCACAACAGTGAGAGGCCCACGTACCGCAAAAAAAAAAATCATAGAAAATCTTAAAAGTAGACAGTGGGAGGGTGGGGTAGAGATTATTTTCAAAAGAGTGATCAATTGATAGCAAGCTTCTCAACAGCAACACTAGAAGGCAGAATGTAATGATATATTTAATTTACTGGGATAAAACAAATGTCATCATAGAATTCTATATCCAGAGGAAAGAGATGGGTAGAAGGGAGGAGGAAAGGGAAGGGCAGACAGACTACCTCACGATCAAAGTGTAGAATACACATCCTTTTCAGGCACATGTGAACATTTATAAAAACTGATCATATACTAATGGAAGGTCTCAACTATTTTAAAATGACTGAAATAATAAAAGTATTTATCTGACCACAAGCTAGATGTTACTAACAAAAACATAAGTAGAAACTTCCCATTACATTTGGAAATTAAGGAGTACACTTAAATATAAATCATGAATCAAGTCATACTTAAAATTTAAAAATATTTTGAATGAACAATACTTAAAATAATACAAATCAAAACTTTTGGATGTCACTGAAGCAATAATTAGAAGGACACCCCTAGGAATGAAAAACATAGCCATTTAAATTGCAACTTTATGCACGTAATAAACACATCAGACACTACTGAAGAAAAAATCAGTTAATTTGAAAATAAAGTGGAAGAAGTCACCCAGAAAGAAGCACAAGAGATAAAGAGATGAAAAATATGAAATAACAGTTAAGAGATGTTAGGAACACATGGTCCAATATCATCCTGATAAAAGCTTAGGGAGACGAGAATAGTGAATATGGGGGAGAGCCAATGAAACAGGTAATGGCAATGAATCAGGAAACTTACACAACTGAAATATAAAGATTGAAGTAGCACATTGAGAGCCAAACAGGATAAATTAAAATAAATTTCTTGGACATATAATGGTAAAACTTGCTGATAATTAAATACAACTGAAAAACCTTAAAACAACTGGGAAAACTGATTGCCTACAGAAGGAAAAACTATTAGATTGGCAATAGATTTTCTATGAATAACAACAGATACCAGAAGGATAACTAGATACAGTATTATTCAAGGAGGGCAAAATGATGACAGTTTCAGGAAAATCTAAGAAAGCTTACCAGCCCAACATTTGATGAAAGAATAACTAGAGGAAATTGAACTCCAGAAGGAAAAAGTAGGCAAGGAAATCAATAAACATAGGTAAATATGAATAAGCATGAACTGTAAAATGTTAGCATTGATTATGGTAATAATGACTACTTTATAAAGTTGGTTAAAAACAAGGGGGAAATAAAATATTAGCCAACAAAATCACGGAGAATGGAGAAACTGGAGTTAAAGCATCCTTACAGTTCTTGTACTGTTTGAGAGGAGGTAAAAAAGACTTTACACTTCAGCAGCCCAATCAAGCACATTAAAAACTTAAAGGTAATCACCGAAACAGATAGCAGAAATTAATCCAACTATGTCAATAAATCATAATAAAAGGGACTGTATTAAATTCACCCACTAAAAAGCAAATATACTTAATTGGATTAATAAATAAAACAAAATCTAGCTATAAGCTAAATAAAGAAAAGATATATCCAAAATACTATGGGAGAAATATTGAAAGAAAAGGGATGGAAAAAGCTATACCAAGAAAATACTAACAGAAAGAAAGCTGGTAGATATATTGAGCAATTATAGGAAGAAAGAAAAATATGTAATCATAGAAAGATTTCATTACTAATTTCTCAGAAAAGAAAGCAAGGCTGGTCACATATTAGTAAGAAAACAGGAAACATAAACACCTTATATACGAAGTTAAATTCACATACGCAAGTATATAAAGCAAAAAAATATTATATATGTCCATGTATCCAACAAATAAAACTCATTCTTCAGAATCACTGACAGGACATTCACAAAAACTACTTGGCAAGCAAAAAGGAAGTCTCAGCAAATACCGAAGAATCATTATCATACAGACCACACTCTTTGCTCACAAGGCAAACCACATACATACACACATATATACATAAATACAGAGAAGGAAACACTGTACAGCTGGCCCTCGAACAACGCCAGGGTTAGGGATGCTGACCCTCTGTGCAGTGGAAAATCCATGTATAACTTACAGTCGGCCCTCTGCATGTTTCCTCCACATACATGGTTCCCCCACATCTGTGGTCAACATCTGCAGATTCAGCCAACCCTGGGTCTTGCAGTACTATGTTATTTACTACTGAAAAAAATCTGTGTATAAGTGGACCCCCGCAGCTCAAACCTGTGTTGTTCAAGGGTCAACTGCATTTGGGAAACCAAAACCACATTACTAAATAATTCATGGATTCAAAACCAACCAAACCAACAAACGAAACAACCATAATATAAATTATGAACTATTTAACTAAAATGGTATTACAGGGAAAACTAAAGTCTTGTATTATTTTCAAATTGAAAAGTTACAAAAAGAACAAAAGAATGAACCCAAAGAAAGTATATAAACAAAAATAATAGTTAATTGCAGAAATAAATAAAAAATGGAGGCCAAAAAAAAGGATTAACAAAGCAAAAAGACTATCAGAAGATATACTTCTAGAAAGACTGGCCTAGTTAAAAAGGAGATAAGCACAGATAAATAATATTAGGAATGAAAAGGGAGACCTAACTATAGATGCAGTACAGATGAAAATAAAAAATCCTAAGGTAATACTTTAAACAACTTTATGTCAAAAATTAAATGTAATATAAAGGAAAAATGACCAAAGTTGACTCAAGAAGAGATAGAAAATCTAAAGAGACTTAAATACTAATGAAATTGAATATGAAATTAAAAAAAAATCTACCCACACAAGAAAGTGCCAAGCCTAGGTGGTTCTACAGGTAAGTTTTATCAAGCCTTTATGGAACTGACAGCCCCATCTTATACAAAATGTTCCAGATATTAGAAAGGGAAGGAAAGCATTCCAAATCCTTTTATGACATCACTATAACCTTTATACAAAACCCTGTAAGAACAGTATGACAAACATTAAATTTGAGCTTAGCTGGCCTGTTATCTATGTCTAGTTAAATTTTATAGTAAGTTCTGATAACTCTTTTTCAATTTCATAGCTTTCTCTGGATTTATATTTGCACAACATATCTGAGTTCATATAAATCTGATCGGTTTTGATGGTATTCTCCCATGAGAATGAGATACTTAGGGGAAAAAAAGCATTTTTTAGAGCTCTTTGCCTGTGGGGTCCTTATATCTATCTCAATAAAAATAATTAGGCAGCTTCCCTGGTGGCGCAGTGGTTGAGAGTCCACCTGCCGATGCAGGGGACACAGGTTCGTGCCACGGTCCGGGAAGATCCCATATGCCACGGAGCGGCTAGGCCCATGAGCCATGGCCGCTGAGCCTGCACGTCCGGAGCCTGTGCTCCGCAACGGGAGAGGCAACAACAGTGAGAGGTCCGTGTACCACAAAAAAAAAAAAAAATAATAATAATAATAATTAGGGACTTCCTTGGCGGTCCAGTGGTTAAGACTCTGGGCTTCCACTGCAAGGGGCACGGTCCAATCCCTAGTCAGGGCACGCCGCACAGCGCGGCCAATAAAATAAAATAAAATAATAATAGTGAAGTTTGTATTTTGTAATCCACAAAAACATAAATGAAGTCCTTAAAATGTTAAGGTCACATTAAGATTATTATTAAGAATTAAGGGTTCTATAAGAATAAACTAAATGCTTTCTCATTAAAAAAAAAAGACTAGTATAACCAAAAAATAATCACATGACCAACATCATTTATAATCACAGATTTAAAAATTCTTAATTAAGGATTAGCAAACTAAAACAAAATGTTAAAGATAACACATCACAGACAAGTAGAACAGTAGAAAAACCTCCTAATGCAATTCATCACTTCAGCAAATTAACAGAAACAAAATCATATAATCACTTCTATAGGTACAAGAAATTATCGATAAAATCTAATACAAATTCATGATTTAAAAAAACAGCAAACTGGGCTTCCCTGGTGGCGCAGTGGTTAAGAATCTGCCTGCCAATGCAGGGGACACAGATTCAAGCCCTGGTCCAAGAAGATCCCACATGCCGCAGAGCAACTAAGCCCGTGTGCCACAACTACTGAGCCTGCACTCTAGAGCCCGTGAGCCACAACTACTGAGCCCACGTGCCACAACTACTGAAGCCTGCGCACCTAGAGCCTGTGCTCCGCAACAAGAGAAGCAAGCACAATGAGAAGCCCGCGCACCACAGTGAAGAGTAGCCCCCGCTCGCCGCAACTAGAGAAAGCCTATACACAGCAACGAAGACTCAACACAGTCAAAAATAAATAAATAAATAATAAAAATAAATTAATCATAAAAATTTTTTTTAAATCATACATAAGCAACAACAAATTAGAAAATGAAAATTTGAAAACATTCCTATTTACAATAACAAATCCTGTAAGGTACTTTGGGATAACAAAAGATATTTAATACCTAAGTAGAAAAATTATTAAAAGATTATTAAAAGCTTTAAAAACATCTAAGCAGAAAGATAAGCCATGTTCACAGACAGGAACACAATTGTGTAAATATGCTGATTCTCACGAATTAATCTGTAAATTTACTTTAACTCTAATGGAAATATCCAGAGTTTTTGTTGACCCTGACAGAGTGTGCCCAAAATCCATATGGAAGAGAAAAGGGCCAAATATTCAAGGCAATTTTAAAGAAGAATAAGAAAAAAGGATTTGCTCCACCTGATACAGAAACATATAAAGCTACAGTAATGGAAACATGAAATTGGTACAAGGATAGGAAAAGAGACCAACGGATCAGAATACAAACCCATCCAAACAGCGGAACTTGGTATACAGTAGAGGAACCATTATAATTCACTGAGGAAAAGACAGATTTCTCATTACATGGTGCCAGGACAACTAGTTGACCACATGGTAAGAACTAAAATAAATCTATGTATCACAGCATAGAGCAAATAAGTTTTAGAATAAAAATCTAAGGGTCAAAATTTTATACTCAGGACCTCCCTGGTGGCGCAGTGATTAAGAATCCGCCTGCCAATGCAGGGAACACAGGTTCGAGCCCTGGTCTGGGAAGATCCCACATTTCACAGAGCAAGTAGGCCTGTGCGCCACAACTACTGAGCCTTCTCTCTAGAGCCTATGAGCCACAACTACTGAGCCTTCACTCTAGAGCCTGTGAGCCACAACTACTGAGACTGAGTGCCACAACCACTGGAACCCACGCACCTAGAGCCCATGCTCCACAACAAAGAGAAGCCACCGCAATGAGAAGCCTGCGCACTGCAACGAAAAGTAGCCCCTGCTCGCTGCAACTAGAGAAAGCCCGTGCACAGCAATGAAGACCCAAAGCAGCCAAAAATAAATACATTTATAAAAAACAAACTTTATACTCTCTGAAGGTAACATAAGAGAATATCTTTATACACTCAAGGCAATAAAGAGTTTCTTAAAATATAAAGAAAAGAAACTATAAACAAAAAGTGGTAATTTTGACTTTCTAAAAATACGTTAGAATGTCTATAACAAAAGGCAACATAAACAATGCTAAACAACAAGTCACATACTAGAAGACATTGGCTATGCATACAACTGACAAAATATTAGTATAGATTATATATAATAGACATGAAAATATACACACTATATGTAAGTATACAGATTTTATATATTTTAAAAACACTAAGCAATAAACAGAAGGCTCAATGGAAGATCAGGCAAAAGATGTGAAGAAGTAATTCAAAAAAGTGCAGTCCTGATGGCACAAACAAAAAATTTACTCATCAAAAAAAGGAAGGGGGCTTCCCTGGTGGCGCAGTGGTTGAGAGTTCGCCTGCCGATGCAGGGGACACAGGTTCGTGCCCCGGTCTGGGAAGATCCCACATGCCGTGGAGCGGCTGGGCCCGTGACCCATGGCCACTGAGGCTGCACATCTGGAGCCTGTGCTCTGCAACAGGAGAGGCCACAACAGTGAGAGGCCCGCGTACCGCAAAAAAAAAAAAAAATTTTGTATCCTGCAACCGTACCAAATTCATTGATTAGTTCTAGTAGTTTTTTGGTGGAATCTTTAGGATTTTCTATGTAGAGTAGAAAATCATATATCCTGCAATGTTACCAAATTCATTGATTAGCTCTAGTAGTTTTCTGGGGACATTTTTAGGATTCTCTATGTATAGTATCATGTCATCTGCAAACAGTGACAGTTTTACTTCTTCTTTTCCAATCTGGATTCTTTATTTTTCTTCTTTGATTGCCAATGGCTAGGACTTCCAAAACTATGTTGAATAATAGTGGCAAGAGAGGACATCCTTGTCTTGTTCCTGATCTTAGAGGAAATGCTTTCAGTTTTTCACCATTGAGAATGATGTTTGCTGTGTGTTTGTCATATATGGCCTTTATTATGTTGAGGTAAGTTCCCTCTATGCCCACTTTCTGGAGAGTTTTTATCATAACTGGGTGTTGAATTTTGTCGAAAGCTTCTTCTGCATCTATTGAGATGATCATACAGCTTTTATTCTTCAATTTGTTAATATGGTGTATCACATTGTTTGATTTGCGTATATTGAATAATTCTTGCATCCCTGGGATAAATCCCACTTGATCATGGTGCATTGACCCTTTTAATGTGTTGTTGGATTCTTTTTGCTAGTATCTTGTTGAGGATTTTTGCATCTATATTCATCGGTGATATTGGTCTGTAATTTTCTTTTTTTGTAGTATCTTTGTCTGGTTTTGGTATTAGAGTGATGGTGGCCTCATAGAATGAGTTTGGGAGTGTTCCTTCCTCTGCAATTCTTTGGAAGAGTTTGAGAAGGATGGGTGTTAGCTCTTCTCTGAATGTTTGATAGAATTCACCTATCAAACATTCAGAGGAGAATGTGGAGCCATCTGGTGCTGGACTTTTGTTTGTTGGAAGATTTTTAAGCACAGTTTCAATTTTCAGTGCTTGTGATTGGTCTGTTCATATTTTCTATTTTTTCCTGGTTCAGTCTTGGAAGGGCATACCTTTCTAAGAATTTGTCCATTTTATTGGCATAGAGTTGCCTGTAGTAGTCTCTTAGGATGTTTTGTATTTCTGTGGTGTCTGTTGTAACTTCTTTTTCATTTCTAATTTTATTGATTTGAGTCCTCTCCCTCTTTTTCTTGATGAGTCTGGCTAGTGGTTTATCAATTTTGTTTATCTTCACAAAGATCCAGCTTTTAGTTTTACTGATCTTTGCTATTGTTTTCGTTTCTATTTCATTTATTTCTGCTCTGATCTTTATGATTTCTTTCCTTCTACTAAATTTGGGTTTTGTTTGTTCTTTCTCTAGTTCCTTTAGGTGTAAGGTTAGATTGTTTATTTGAGATTTTTCTTGTTTCTTGAGGTAGGATTGTATTGCTATAAACTTCCCTCTTAGAACTGCTTTTGCTGCATCCCACAGGTTTTAGATCATCGTGTTTTCATTGTCATTTGTCTCTAGGTATTTTTTGATTTCCTCTTTGATTTCTTCAGTGATCTCTTGGTTATTTAGTAACGTACTGTTTGACCTCCATGTGTTTGTGTTTTTTATGCTTTTTCCCTGTAATTTATTTCTAATCTCCTAGCATTGTGGTCCAAAAAGATGCTTGATATGATTTCAGTTTTCTTAAATTTACCAAGGCTTGATTTGTGACCCAAGATGTGATCTCTCTGCGGAGAATGTTCTGTATGCACTTGAGAAGAAAGTGTAACTGCTGTTTTCAGAGGGAATGTCCTATAAATATCAATTAAATTCACCTGGTCTACTGTGTCATTTAAAGCTTGTGCTTCCTTATTAATTTTCTGTCTGGAAGACATGTCCATTGGTGTAAGCGAGGTGTTAAAGTCCCCCACTATTACTGTGTTACTGTCGATTTCCTCTTTTACAGCTGTTAGCAGTTGCCTTATGTATTGAGGTGATCCTATGTTGGGTGCATATATATTTATAATTGTTATATCTTCTTCTTGGATTGATTCCTAATCATTATGTAGTGTCCTTCTTTGTCTCTTGTAACATTCTTTATCTTAAAGTCTATTTTATCTGATATGAGTATTGCTACTCCAGCTTTCTTTTGATTTGCATGGAATATCTTTTTCCACCCCCTCACTTGCAGTCTGTATGTGTCCCTAGGTCTGAAGTGGGTCTCTTGTAGACAGCATATATATGGGTCTTGTTTTTGTATCCTTCAGCAAGCCTGTGTCTTTTGGTCAGAGCATTGAATCCATTCACGTTTAAGGTAATTATCAATATGTATGTTCCTATGACCATTTTCTTAATTGTTTTGGGTTTGTTTTTGTAGGTCCTTTTCTTCTCTTGTGTTTCCCACTTAGAGAGTTCCTTTAGCATTTGTTGTAGAGCCAGTTTGGTGTTGCTGAATTCTCTTAGCTCTTTCTTGTCTGTAAAGCTTTTGATTTCTCCGGCAAATCTGAATGAGATCCTTGCCGGGTAGAATAATTTTGGTTTTAGGTTTTTCCCTTTCATGACTTTAAATATATCGTGCCACTCCCTTCTGGCTTGTAGAGGTTCTGCTGAGAAATCAGCTGTTAACCTTATGGGAGTTCCCTTGTACATTATCTGTCATTTTTCCCTTGTTGCTTTTAATGACTTTTCTTCATCTTTTTGTCCATTTGATTACTATGTGTCTTGGTGTGTTTCTCCTTGGATTTATCCTGCCTGGGACTCTCTGTGCTTCCTGGACTTGGGTGGCTATTTCCTTTCCCATGTTAGGGAAGTTTTCGACTATAATCTCTTCAAATATTTTCTCAGGTCCCTTTTCTCTCTCTTCTCCTTCTGCGACCCCTAAAACGCGAATATTGGTGCATTTAATGTTTTCCCAGAAGTCTCTTAGGCTGTCTTCTTTTCTTTTTATTCTTTTTTCTTTATTCTGTTCTGCAGTAGTGAATTCTACCCTTCTGTCTTCCATGTCACTTATCTGTACTTCTGCCTCAGTTGTTCTGCTATTGATTCCTTCTGTTGTATTCTTCATTTCAGTTACTGTATTGTTCATCTCTGTTTGTTTGCTCTTTAATTCTTCTAGTGTTTATTCTTTAATTCTTCTAGGTGTTTGTTAAACATTTCTTGCATCTTCTCAATCTTTGCCTCCATTCTTTTTCTGAGGTCCTGGATCATCTTCACTATCATTATTCTGAATTCTTTTTCTGGAAGGTTGCCTATCTCCACTTCATTTACTTGCTTTTCTGGGGTTTTATCTTGTTCCTTCATCTGTTACATAGTCCTCTGCCTTTTCATTTTGTCTATCTTTCTGTGAATGTGGTTTTTGTTCCACAGGCTGCAGGATTGTAGTTCTTCTTGCTTCTGCTGTCTGCCCACTGGTGGATGAGGCTATCTAAGAGGTTTGTGCAAGCTTCCTGATGGGAGGGAGGGACTGGTGGTGGGTAGAGCTGGGTGTTGCTCTGGCAGGCATAGCTCAGTAAAACTTTAATCTGCTTGTCTGCTGAGGGGGGGGCTGAGTTCCCTCCCTGCTGGTTGTTT
Source organism: Phocoena phocoena (assembly GCF_963924675.1). NCBI lineage: Eukaryota > Metazoa > Chordata > Mammalia > Artiodactyla > Phocoenidae > Phocoena > Phocoena phocoena. The sequence goes on from NC_089221.1 coordinate 116,731,070, forward strand.
GGCCTGAGGCAACCCAGCACCACAGGCTCCTTGGTGGGGCTAATGGCGGACTCCAGGAGGGCTCATGCCAAGGAGTACTTCCCAGAACTTCTGCTGCCAGTGTCCTTGTCCCCGTGGTGAGACACAGCTGCCCCCCACCTCTGCAGAAGACCTTCCAACACTAGCATGTAGGTCTAGTTCAGTCTCCTATGGGGTCCCTTCCCCCTGGGTCCTGATGTAGACACTACTTTGTGTGTGCCCTCCAAGAGTGGAGTGTCTGTTTGCCCCAGTCCTGTCGAAATCCTGCAATCAAATCCCGCTAGCCTTCAAAGTCTGATTCTCTGGGAATTCCTCCTCCCATTGCTGGACCCCCAGGTTAGGAAGCCTGACGTGGGGCTCAGAATCTTCACTCTAGTGGGTGGACTTCTGTGGTATAAGTGTTCTCCAGTGTGTGAGTCACCCACCCAGCAGTTATGGGATTTGATTTTATTGTGATTGTGCCCCTCCTACCATCTCACTGCAGCTTCTCCATTGTCTTTGGATGAGGGGTATCTTTTTTGGTGAGTTCCAGTGTCTTCCTGTCGATGACTGTTCAGCAGTTAGCTGTGATTCCGGTGCTCTCACAAGAGGGAGTGAGCGCACATCCTTCTACTCTACCTTCTTGCGGTCCTAAATGCAATTATTATATTTTCCACTTCTAGAAGCTCTATTTGATCTTTTTCAAATCTTTCTGGATGTTATTTTTGATAGTCTGTTTTTCTCATACGTTTGATAACATATTTTATTTCTTTAAACATATTAAAAGAATTATTCTACATACTGTACCCTCAAAATGTTACTCTCCGTAGTTTTACAGGTCTGATTACATTGTTTCTGCTATCTTTTACTCACGATGCCTTATTATTATTTTTTTTTTTTTTTTTGGCAGTACGTGGGCCTCTCACTTTTGTGGCCTCTCCCATTGTGGAGCACAGGCTCCGGACGCACAGGCTCAGCGGCCATGGCTCACAGGCCTAGCCGCTCCGCGGCATGTGGGATCTTCCCGGACCAGGGCACGAACCTGTGTCCCCTGCATTGGCAGGTGGACTCTCAACCACTGCGCCATCAGGGAAGCCCTTGATGCCTTATTTTTTGTGTGTGCTTTGTGATATTTTGTTTGCAAGCTCATGATCATTGCAATGTTTTTTTCTTTGTAGAGATGCTTTCAGGCCTAGATTTAAGATGTGTTCCTCCAAAAAGGGTTTATATTTGTTTCTACCAGTAACTTGGAAATTCTGCCAATTTGGAACTACATTTAAAAAAAAACACACAACTTTTTCTTACAGAAATTTTCATCTATAGACTAAAGTACAGAGAATGGTATAATAATCCTTCATGGATCTGTCACTCAGCTTTAAGAATTACGAAGTCATGACCAGTCTTCTTTCATCTGTATCCCCACCCACCCACTTCCCCACTTCCTCCAGATAAGCATAAAGCAAAACTCAGACATACTATCATCTTACGCATAAAATGACTCTTTTTAAAAAACACAACCACAATACCATTTCACATTAAAAATGTCTAACAGAAACTCCTTAATATTATCAAATACCAAGTAATTATTTAAATGGCCCCAATTATCTCACAAATTTTTTTAACATGGTTGATTTGGTCAGGCTCTAAATACAGTGTAACTGGTTGATATTTAACTTAGGTATCTTTTAATTTACTGGTTTCATTCCCTCCATCTTTTTCTTATAATTTATTGTTGAAAAATCCAGTAGTTCTACAGTTTCCAACATTCTGAAGTTTGCTGATTACATGTCCATTATATCATTTAACACATCTGCTGTCCCCAGAATTTCCTTTAAATTGGAAGCTGGATCTCAATCAGATTCAGATTTGATTTTCTATCAAGACAACTTCATGGGCAGTGGTGTCTACTGCTATCAGGAGGCATGTCAGAGTCAGGTTCCTTAATAAACAAACTCTTAAGATTTGTGGGCAAGAGGTTTACTAGGGACTATTCTTGGGTACAATACCTCTGAGGGATGAGAGAAGCAGGATTAGGCAATGGGAGAAGCTGAACTGTGATGGCAATTGCAACAGAGGGCTCAACTGATCCCACAGGGAGCTCTGGAGCTAGGATGGTCTTTCAGAGTTGTTTCCTTTGAAGTAAGAGTGGAAGCACTTTGAACCCCTACTTTGTGTCATTTGGAAGCAGGCTACCCCCAGGAAGGGGCCATAACCTTGAGCAAGGCAGCTCCCTTCTGGATTAATTCTTGGAGGAACTGAATCATGAGCCTTGCGTAGCCAACACTCCCAGACCTGGGGGAATAAATGCCTTGGTCCTAAAGGGATAACTGGATGTGCACCACATCATCCACAACAATGCAGATAATGTTTGATTGCCTTTCTTCTGCAGCCATTGATGATCATTGCCAAGATCCATTAATTCATTAAAGGTTACAGAAAGGTAATATTCTAACTGCATCACTCTTCCTTTTTTAGCTAAAGTTTCTCTATAAAGATAAACTTGCCCTCAACTAGTTGAGTACACGGAGATTCAGTTCATATTGGAAAGGCAAGATAAACAGAAAATGTTTTATAAGACAAACAGAATATGCTATCGACTTTTGGACTTCTACTATCCTGATAGGTGAAAAACAGTATCTCAGTGTAGTTTTAATTGGTCTTTCTCTTCTTATGAGTGAGGTTGAGCATTTTTTCATATGGTTAAGCCATCTACATTTCTTTTATTCTGCAAACTGTGTGTGTCTATCCCATTTTTCTATAGGGTTATTAATGTGCTTACTCTCTATTTTTAGGTGCTCTTTATATATATCGGAATATTAATGTTATATCTGTAATATAAGTTGCAAACATTTTTTCTAGTTTATTATTTACCAAGACTATTTTAGACTAAATTCTCAGCTTAGAGATTTTTAGGCCACAAAAAGAGTATGATTTCCAGTCCAAATGCACTCAAGGGTGAATAATTTTCTTGGAAATTTTCCTACCTTCCGTTCAAAGTCAAAATGTCTTAATACCTCCTTTCGAGTAGAAGATTTTCAGTTTTCTAATTCTCCCTTTCATGGGCTGAAATTTTCATCTCCTGTCCCCCAGCTTAACGCCTGTTGATAGATATCAAGAGATCTTGGCCACTAGGGAACAACAAGTGTCCTGAGAACAGATATAACTTTCAGCATTCCGTATCTCTAAGAATTTGTGCTTTCCATTATATTTGTCTTTAGAACTTCTCTCAATTTCTTGCAGGACTACCACATAAAGGATACATTGAGACTTCCCTCGTGGCGCAGTGATTAAGAATCCACCTGCCAATGCAGGGGACACAGGTTAGTGCCCTGGTCTGGGAAGATCCCACATGCCGCAGAGCAACTAAGCCTATGCACCACAACTACTGAAGCCCGTGTGCCTACAGCCTGTGCTCCGCAACAAGAGGAGCCACTGCAATAAGAAGCCCGCGCACCGCAACGAAGAGTAGCCCCAGCTCACGGCAACTAGAGAAAGACCGCACGCAGGAATGAAGACCCAATGCAGCCAAAAATAAATAAGTAAATTTATTTTTTTAAAAAAGAATATATTATTTATTTCCCCTTTAGTTATGCAAAGCAGTGGCCCTACAGTTTCTTATCAGCTGAATTGAGCATTTAAGGAAATGTTTATATGTTACAGATCCAGCATCCTCACGTACTGTGAACCAAAAATGCTTTTTGGGAAATGTAAACCACCATTTGCTAGATACAGAAGTCTTCCGATTCTGTTTTGCTTTGTTACTTATTGTTTAACTTTTAATTACAAATGTAATACACACTCACTGGAGGACAAATAAAACAAAACAAAAAATTAAGAGCTTCCCTGCTCTTCCTGGCTTCATTCCTCCCACTGATTTTTGGTGATTTCAGCTTTTGTGCTGGACCATTTAGTTTGTACCATGAAATGCTCTAAGCAGCTACATGAAACTTACCCTCTATAAGGTGTCTGGGTACCACAGACCCGGGTACTAGCTTCCACTCTCAAGAAACTATTTTATTGGGAAAACAGAGGAAAGAACTGGCATACATAGAGAATTAGATGTATAAAAGAGATAGTTTAGGAGTCCAGACAACAAATGCTAATAAAGTTGAAAGGAAAGAACTTTGTGGGCTGGAGTTATGCAGGGAAGAAATTAAAGAGGAGGTAGTAAATAATGAAAAAATCTGAAAGCAGCCACATAGAGGATATGGAGGAGGCAGGGGAATATTACAGAGATAGATTCAAAAGAAATGCAGAAGGGACAAGTTCATTAAGCAAAGTGGTGCTTCCCTCCTCAGAATGAAGCCTTGGTTTCTTCAATACTCAGGGTAGCTGGTCAGGCTTAGATCTCATTTTCCATTTGTCATTAATTGCCATTTGAAAAAAGAAACCAGACTTTGAATGCAGCTTTTAAAGCTATAAGGCTATCCAACTGCCCAGGCCAACCTGGTTAATATGCTAATTAATTTATGAGACACAAAATGGTTTGAGCACCTCTCTGTCACTGGAGGAGTGTGAGAAATTAGGTCATGGAGTCAAGAGGTCAGAACTAGTCCTAGGAGTTGCACTTGATCTTTTCTTCAAATCCTGGCATTTCCAACATCTGACCTCATCCCAATCTCTAACCTTCTATTTTCTGGGCCTTCAGCTGTGGGGCAGGGTGGGGGGTAGGAGTGGGGAGTGCTGTTTCCATGGCCTTAGATTTTTAAAGGGTCATGGTGAGGTATCTGAACCATGCACTATTACGTCATTAATAAAGACAGCATTCTCCACTCAGCCCTCATATGCTATCTGAAAAACACTTCATTTCCTAGGTATCATTTTATTCTTTCACTGTTTCATTATCATTTCCTAGCACTCAATGCTAGGTAGGTCCTGTGCTATATACTGGGGAGACAGCAAGATTAAGATAGAAAATGAATACTATCCTCCTTGTACTGTCTAACAGGGTTTATCAAGAGGTAACAGGTAATCAAACAAATATTTAATTGCAAATTGAGATAAGTGCTATGAAGAAGCAAGGGTATTTAGGTGGGTTTTTTTTTTAACATCTTTATTGGAGTAATTGCTTTACAATGGTGTGTTAGTTTCTGCTTTATAACAAAGTGAATCAGCTATACGTATACATATATCCCCATATCTCCTCCCTCTTGCGTCTCCCTCCCATCCTCCTTAGAAATAAGGGTATTTAAAAGGAATTTTAAAGATGTGAGAGAAATTTTTGAAATTTATTAATATGAATATGTTCAGAAACAAGTAACAGAATAATGACTAACATTGCTTTTGGTTTTCTGGGTTTTTTTAAAAAAGACTATCTCTCACAACAACAGTATGGAAATAGATGGTTCCAAAACCGGTACAGTAGCTAAACTATTCATAAAGGAGCTAGTCTCCTGTCCTTCCCCTCTTTTATCCTCCTCAACATGTTGCCTTGTGCATCTCATCTCACTGGTCTAAGCCAGCTGTAGCTCCAACAATTGTAATCAAGGCAGAAAGAAATGGACAAGGTCTCTTTACTATCTTTCTTTTTATAAGAGAACAAAATCTTTCCCAGAAACTTGCCCAGCAAACATCTCTTTATGTCTCATTGGTCAGAACTGGGTCACATGCTTATCTCTAAATCAATCTACATCCACAGAAAATGGGATTACCATGCTTGGTTTAGACTATTCAGGGCTCATTTCCTAGCACTGGGAGAGGGAGTCCCCTCCCTAAATATGTTGCTGCCCTCACAATATCAAGGTTCCTTAAAATAGATTTATAAAAGGGAAATCTCTGTTTAGTAGACAACAATCATGAAAATAAAAATCCATAGGACTCAGTGACCAAGTAAACAACTAAAGAGAGAGAAAGAAGACTCAAATATCACTCCAAAGTTTCAAGTTTTGGTAACAAACACAATCATATGGCCAAGAATAGATAAAAAGAGAAAGTGGAAGAAAAACCTAGTTTATGAGACAGGCAAAATGAATCCCACTTTCTTCTCCTTGAGTTTGAGGTGCAATGACACAGTCTGGTAGAAATGGAGGAAAGGACCTGAGGAGAAAGACTGGACTTAGACATTGGAGTCATCCACAATGAGGTAGAATTTGAAACCATGGGAATAGGTAGGACCATTGGTAAAGAAAATGAAGAGACAATAAGGACAAGGCCATAATAATCTTGGTGAATTAGGAGATAGAAGATGATGATTAGGAGACAGAAGATGATGTTGCCATAAAAAGAAAAGGGGAGGGAGTAATTAATTACAGACATCTAAGACCAAGGGACTACAACCACATGGCAGCCAAGAAGTAAAGTTTCCACAGGAAAGCAGTGGTCGAAATTGTTAAACGTTAGGGAGGTGTCAGTAATGCAAAAATACTATTAAAAAATTTCAGGGATGGTATCTCATGTGCACTTATTTGGATCCCTTTTTGTCTACTCTTCCAAGAAGTTTGGAAGGGAAGGCTGGCAGGGGTCAGTGGATAAGTAAATGAGAACATCTGTGGGCTAAGAGGAAGGAGCCTAGAGAGTGGCAAGAGAGTGAGGAACACTGACGGCGAAGGGGAGAACAGGAGGGCATGCAGAGGTTGGAGATCACAACAAGGATAAAAACCACCTTTAAGAGGAGAGAGGAAAATGTGAAGACATGATGGAGGTGGGCAGAGAACATGAAATGTTGGGGAAAAAACGGAAACAAGTTTCGAGATATCTAGTGGATGACAGCAGTAAAGGTAAAGGTCAATTCAATTAAGAATGCTGATTCCCAGCAAACTCACAAAAACCATCAGGAAAGACAGAGAAGATACAGATGAGCCCTGAAATTCACTGGGATGGCAGGAAAGAAATCTGGAAATTGGAGGCCAACCGATGGAAATAGGACACAATGATTTGACACTGGCCAAATGGTTAAAATTAATTAGTAAAATATCAGTGGGAAGAGTACAATGGAGAAAACTAGAGAACCAACGAGGCATGGGGTGACAGGGTGACGGTCAGCAGTGGGGTAAAAATTCTATAAAGAGATGTATGTAACTCAATATTTCCTAAGGAGGTTCCAATGAAGATGTTGAAGACAGGGTAGAACGTAATCCTGTTCCAGGGATCCATCCTAAGAGGCCATAATCACACTATGACTGATAGCACATGTACCTCCCTTTCTGTACTAGGCATAGGTTCGTGACACACTGCAAACTACAGACAGTTCAAACAAAAGGACTGCATACAGTGAGCATTTACAAGCCTATGTAATTGCATAATAATTCATACATATGCATATAAGAATGTGAGTTACTAAAGATGGACAGAGAACACCAAAAGTGACTGAGGGAGGGTCATGAGAACAGCAAAAGCCAGTGATCCCTGGGATAAGCATACCAGTTATCTTGATAATTTAACTCCTGACAGTTAAAAGGTAAAGGCTACAGATAGGGAGATAGAGGAAAACAAAAGGAAGCAGCCAGTTAGCTGAGAAGTGAAACCAAAACCAGTTTACAGAAGGCTGCATGACTTCTGAAATACACAAGGCCTTTCTGAGTCTTCCCAAACACAGAAACACAAATAACTTGCCCGGGATTCCAGAGACTTCTCATAGGCCAGACTGTAGACAGACACACACAGATGCCATCATGAGATGAAATCAGGTCACAGAAAGACCACTGAAAATATCTGACTTGAAGAAAGGAGAAAGGGGAAAGGGAAGGAGGGGAGGAGGGAGGGAGAGGGAAGGAGAAAGGAAAGATGAAGATGCCAAAGGCATCAGACTCCTACCTCCCTATCTTTACATATCTTCTTATGCAAGAGCCTGACCTGCCTTGCACATGGGCAACAAAAACATGGGCAGCAGAAAATGAATGTGTGTGTGACCCATAATGAGTGTGAATAATATTTTAAAAAGGGAACAGACTTTCAGTGGCCAGGTAACACTGAGTGGCCACGTCAATTACATTTATGTCAACTCTTTCTTCTTGATCTTGGATTAACTGCTTCACATTTTACACCACAGAAGAGATCTCTCCATCCACAGAATGCATGTGGAGGCCTGATGAAGCAATTAACCCAGGTAGGCAAATAAATACCCTCATGAAGCAGCAAGGTTAACACCAAGAGATATACGTGGTAGAATGCAAGCTCTTAACAGAAGAGAAAATGAGGAAGACAAAGGTCTGTACTGTAAAAACAAAAGAAAAGGAAACGCCTTATAGTGAAAACTCAGAGTAAAAAGGACACACAATGAACATGATGATATACCCCACATCACTGACAGGTACTTTATAAGCATTTTCACAGGACTTATTGTATATTATGTTCTTTCATATTCATTCAGTCTTATAAAATGCAGAGGAAACCTATTATTGCTTCTAGCTAGCAAATGAAAAAGGTGAGGCTTAGAAAAGTGAAAATCCCTTACCCATAGGCAAACAACCAGGAAATGATAGAGACTGGACTTGAACCTAGATTTTCTGACTCTAGGTACAGTGGTCTACCTAGTCCTCCCAAACAGTCAAACATCTGGACTGACTGGGCAATATTCTTGCTCATCAGCAGAAAACTGGAAGGAATGACTTCTAAACAAGATCCCCAAACCGTGAGACTCCATGATTCCAATGTGCTCACGACCCCTGAATGCCCTCTTGACAAAGAACAAACTCACACAATCACTTTGTACGTGCACATATGCATACATGCATGCTATGTGTGTGCACACCTGCATGCTGAGGGCAGGTAGGGAGCTGCGGAACCAATACTTAGGACATCAAGAATAAATAATGAATATCAGACTAGACCACTGAAACCTGCCTCTCTGCATAGAAATATTTTTAGTTTGCATCAAGTTCCTCTTTGCATAAAACACTGACATTTTCGTGATGTTCAGGAGCCTGCTGCTGGCTTCCAAAAGCTCTGGCACTATACCATGCTGTCACTGTAACTGCCCTCCAGTGAGCCATCAAAATCCTGACTAGAACATTTTTGAATACAGCAGTTTTCTTGCCACCAAAACACTAAATTGCAATATTTTATATTTATCTCTATTTAAATTTTAGTGATGCCACATAAATGTTAACACAGTCTTACATTAATACAATCACGAAAAAGTCTTAGTAACACCACATACTGGCACAGACCCCAGATGAGTTATGGCTTGCTAAGCAGGCCCAAAGCATGCTTCTCAAGTCACTTAGTCCCCCTTAACTAAGATGTGACATCAAGATGTTTCCCCCATGAAATGTGTTTCCGGAAGCAATGGCAAAGTATACATAGAATCATTTGTTCACATTCAAAGTAGAAAGAAAGTATTTGGGATTACAGAAAAGATGACCCAAAAGGGTCTGGGGGAGAGGTTAATAATGTTTGAATCAATTATTTTATGGCATGAGAAACAAAAAGTGAGCCTCAGTAAGTTCTCAAGCCTCTAAAGCCTTATGAAGATAAGGACCTTAACTTTTCCAGGGCTGAAATCACAGCTACCAATGACAAATTCACGTATTCTTCACCTTTCCAGTAGGTGCACAGGCAGTGATATCCCTGCCTGGCTCTGGTAAATCAGAGCAAGGGAGATATGCCCTGGACTCCACAGGACAACCAGGGGTTGAAGATGAGGCAGGTAAGCAATAAGGGAAACAAAGGCCTGCAGTGCCCTCAACCTCTCCCCATGGAACAATTCTTCCAGCCTTCCTAGCTTTGCCCTTCAATTTACTAAGAAAAGATGCTTAAGTCTTTGAGAATGAGAGGGCATCAGACCGATACTCTGATTAAATAAAGATAAGCAGAGATGAAAGGCAAAGGAAATCTTTTCAAAACAAAGATTCCTGTCCATCAACAGAGGAATGGATAAAGTAGATGTGGTACATATATACAATGGAATATTACTCAGCCATAAAAAGGAACAAAATTGGGTCATCTGCAGACGTGGATGGACCTAGAGACTGTCATACAGAGTGAAGTAAGTCAGAAAGAGAAAAACAAATATTGTATATTAACATATATATGTGGAATCTAGAAGAACAGTATAGATGAATTTGCAAAGCAGAAACAGAGACACAGTCGTAGAGAACAAATATATGGATAACAAAGGGAAAGGGGGGTGAGAGGAATTGGGAGATTGAGATTGACATATATACACTACTGATACTATGTATAAAATAGATAACTAATGAGAACCTACTGTATAGCACAGGGAACTCTACTCAATGCTCTGTGGTGACCTAAATAGGAAGGAAATCCAAAAATGAGGGGATATATATATATGTATACCTGATTCATTTTGCTGTACAGTAGAAACTAATACAACATTGTAACTATATTCCAATAAAAATTAATTAAAAAAAAGATTCTAATGGTAAAAATGTTCAGAATAGCCTTTTTCCTACATCACCACAATCCCTGCATGCAAGCGAGGCAACACTTAATAGGAACCACACGTGCCCTTAAAGCAAGAATCAGAATACTGGTTCCTGTTGTAGAGGAACAAATGGTCCTAGGAACAGATTTTCAAAAACACAAGGAACTATAGCTCCAGTGGACCAACTACAGCTTGAAGACATCTTGACTTTTTTAGGATGAGTATAATGATGAGGTGTTCAAATCTCTTTCTGTATCCACTCTTTAGAGATGCTCATTTCTCTTGCCTGATCAGTCTTCTAGCATAAGCCAGGCTAACTGAAATTTAAACAACTCCCAATCCAGAGAGTGTGATAATCTGACTGCATGTTGATTGGTTCCAGGCAACTAGGGGAAGACACATTTCCCCTCAAAAGGCCCTCCTTGGTCAGGTTCATCATTTATTCATCACCAGAGTAGCTTTACTGCCAAAAGGATCAGCTCTTAGAGTTCATTCCCCTTCCTCTCAACTACCTATGGTTGGTCTAACTTCTAACTAGCTTTGAATAAAACAGAGAATGTCACCTAAAATATGTTATTAAATGTCCACACAGGGCTTCCCTGGTGGAGCAGTGGTTGAGAATCCGCCTGCCAATGCAGGGGACATGGGTTTGATCCCTGGTCCAGGAAGATCCCACATGCCACGGAGCAACTAAGCCTGTGTGCCACAACTACTGAGCCTGTGCTCTAGAGCCCGTGAGCCACAACTACTGAGCCTGCGTGCCGCAACTACTGAAGCCCACACGCCTAGAGCCTGTACTCCACAACCAGAGAAGCCACCGCAATGAGAAGCCTGCTCACTGCAACGAAGAGTAGCCCCCGCTAGCCGCAACTAGAGAAAGCCCGCGCACAGCAACGAAGACCCAACACAGCCAAAAATAAATAAATAAAATTAAAAATTAAAAAAAGTCCATACATATAAGATGAGGGGGAACCAAGAGTCACAGATGCTGACAACATGAGTGAAAATTCTTATCTACTTGGAATAAGGGCAGAATCAAATTCTTACTCTAGTTTCAATGGGATTACACTAAACTGTGGATAGAGATGTGCATGAGTTCAAATGTAACCTTCTTCCAGGCCAGTCAGGCCAAGAGTAAAGCTAGACTTCACCTGAAGGGTCCAAAGGATCCTGGCCAATGGGATGTCCATCCATTCTGCTCACCTGGAAAAGGCAGCCCCCAGCACAAACGCAGCATACTCCTTCAGCAGGGGTTCTGTGCTGTTCAGCCCGTTGATCACCACTTGAAGGCCACCGAAGGAAAGCAGGTCCTGTGCATTATCCATCTGCAACAGAGGCACTGCTTAGTACAGTACAGACATCAAGGAAAGAAGAGCCTTTCTTTTGGTGACTATTGAAGAACAAACTAAAAAATCAAGTAAAAAGTGTCGGTGGCCTTTCTAATTAGGAAAGGGTTTGTATATAAAAAAAAAAAAAAAACTAAATTTTTAAATAATCTTAAATTTGAGAATTCCTAATTCACCTAACGTGATTTATGAGCACCTGCGTGGGAACTGGCAGAAATGGTACCTAGCAATTGCTTATGCCAAACATGTCCTGGAAAATTCTAATACCGTAATGAGTCACAAGCTTACTCGTAATGTACAAGCTGTTAACACAAAGATCTGGCGTCATCAGCACTAGTAAAAGGCACTATGCTTTCTGTTGGTGTCCAGCCTCAACGCGGGCAGTGGAGGCAGCAGACACTTTTTAAAAAGCTGATTTTTAATTAGAAATCAGGGACTGTAATAGGAACTCTGTTGCAGGGAAAGGGCTGGAAAAGTGCTAGGAGAAGAATAACAATAGTACGCTTCTCTTCCCTCTTCCTCACTTTATAGTCTAAGGTTGACTGAATCTGAGGACACTCGTGATAAATCTGCACAAAAGTCTCTCTCTCAAAAGCTTTAGCTTAGGTCTGTGCTACTCACTAGTGGCTATTATTGGACAGTGCAGAACATTTCCACCATTCCATAAAGTTCCTTCGGACAACACTGGTCTAGGCTATACTTAAGGTCCAAAGCCCCAAGTCCAGACTCTTGTCTCTTTTATTCTACAGGGAATCTCATTCCCCAAGCTTCACTGGTATCCTGGAACAAGACTCAACTTCCTCAGAAAGGTCACTGGATCCTGTTTTCCCCATGCAGTAGCTACAGTCTCCCTTGAAAATATCTTTGTTGCTATAAAAGCTGTCTCTTGCCTACATGCTGATCCCACTCTACAAATCCTCAGGAAAACTCAGGAAACTAGAGCCCAACAACAATGTGACTACTACCCACCTTTTTCCTCCAGATGCTACTGAGCCCTGTCCTACCTGACTGTATCTTTCCAAACTGGAAGATGGCTCTAACAGAGAAATCCAGTTTGAAGGGCTGTATTTGACTCTGCCTATGTTTTTGGAGAGGCCTAGCCCGTTTTTACCACTTAGAAGATCATTCTTATACTCAACCACAAGAGCAGGGGTTTTTGTCTTTCTGTTCACTGGTATAGGCCCAGTGATTACAACAGTGTAAGCATATAGTTAAGTGTTCAATAAATCATCATTAAACCAATGAATAAAGTTGATCAGAAAAAGATGTTACTGAAATAAACTCCACTGTGAGTAAAAAAGGCAATCTGGTGTATGTGTGTCAACAAAATGAATGGGTCGCTTGTACCACAAACCTAAAGAGATGGCCAATCCAGGGCCATGAAGTAAGCATGGAGTCTGCTCTGTCATAAGGTCCCCAAGCCAGGGTTGGCATTTGTCTGCCCTAATATGTCCTTATGAAGAGGAATGATTTACTGGGCCATAGCCCAGCTAACTAGGAAGACCCAGAGCTGGGTGCTTTGCTGACATAAGCACAAATAATACAGGACTTCCCTGGTGGTCCAGTGGTTAAGAATCCGCCTTCCAATGCAGGGGACACAGGTTTGATTCCTGGTTGGAGAACTAAGATCCCACATGCCACAGGGCAACTAAGCCCGTGTGCGCCGCAACTACTGAGCCCACGCACCACAACTAGAGAGAAGCCTACGCACTGCAACAAAAGATCCCGCACGCTGCAACTAAGACCCAACGCAGCCAAAAAAAGAAATAATAAATAATACTTACTGAGTCTTCCTTCCTCACATACTCTGATTTTAAAATCTAAGAATTCACTACCTCTCCTTTGATCTTCCTTCCTGCAAGTTTTCTAGATATAAAACTCTGGCTCGGAGTCCTATAATTTCATGCCTGAGATGGCTACTTGTCAAGGCTGGTATGAGTCCCTAGCAGAGCAAAGCAACACAGCCCAGAGTCACAGAGGTTCTAGTCTAGATTCAGTTTATCTTCATTACTACAAAGATAATCCAGGGTATTATAAATGCTGACATTTATATAAGCACTTCAGCCTTTTCAAGATGTTTTCTCATTTGTTATTTCACTGGAGACGAGGAAGAAAAGAGTCACTCTGCCTACTGCACACCCAAGCTCCAAAATCTGGACCCTGCCCAGTATCACACAGGAGAAGGCATGACCAGAGCCTGGGTCTGGGGCCAGACCTTTTCCCAGGCTACCCTCAGGATTGGGTGGGACAGGTGGAAAGGAGCTCAAGGTAGAAGCAGGGAGCACATAAGGAAGGAGGCAGTAGGGAAACTGTGCCAACACTCAGGAGGGAAAAAGGGAACCAGAAAACTGACAAGACAATGAGATAACCAAGAGAATAAAGAAAGGGAGAAATGATGGTAAATAACTGAGGAGTCACATGAGGGAAGGCAAATACACCACCCCAGGGTGGATGGGGCAGACAGTGGCTGTTCCTTATAAATAACTCACACACTGTTTCCACACACATGGTTTTGCTTTTCACAAATCTTGTTTAATAATTCAAACATGGCTGTGAGGAATCCTTGGGCAGATCTACTTTGGGTCCTTGAAGCCCATGGCTCCTCAAAACCGCCAATCAGTAAGTCTAGAATAGAAGTGGACTAAGTAAGTTCCTGGCAAGAAGAGTCCTATCTTCCTCAAAGCTAGTACTACATCACCCTAATTCCCCATCACAACTGGAACTTGAGGCCGAGCTATGTCTTCTTTAATCCCCTGGTGCAATCACAACTTAACACTGCTGCAGGAAGCCCGACATACCAGCCCAAACCACCTTATCCATATTTCTACTCAAAAGACTAATCACCCAAAACACTTATGACTCTTCTGCCAACAGATCAAGTTTGGTCTCCATGCGGGAACTGGTTCCTGGACTGACCACAGGCTAAGTTTGGTGATGTCCGAGAAACTGTTAATCCCACCCAGTGACCCATGAAAGCAGAATGGGTTATCAACCTAGAGATGACACTGCAGGGTGACCAAAGAACCTGCAAGGGAAATAAAATTTGTTAGGGCCCTGCTAGCCTCCTGTGTACTCACTCCCCCTAGGTAAGATAAGCTCTTATAAAAGGTCATTTGGCCTTTTATGCTGCAACTAAAGAGCCTGAAGCCTGATACCTAAAGATCCATCCAAGTATGTTAAGATGAGAAAAAATAAAAGCTGTCAACATCAGAGCAGGACTGAGCTGGCCAATAACCCCTAGGATCCTTAATCCTTTAAATATCTATAACGGAAAAGCTGTTGGAATTTTTGGTTTTTACCCTGGAGTGAAAGACTGGAAAGAGGAAAGAGAACCCAGGTCCATTTTCTTCTCTAAAAGGATCACAGACCTGCTATTTGAGGCCTGAGAAAGAGTTATGAGCAGAGAGAGATGAAGAGGCCACCCCATAATTCCTGCGGATACAGTACACACTCATCCTCTCTCAACACAAAGGCTGGCAAAATCCTAAAGAAAGAATGTCTTTTAGCCTAGTTTATAGAGAACAAGGACGCTGTCGCGCGTGGGAGGATGCTGAAGATCTATGTCTTGATGAAGATCTCAAACAAGCCTTTGATTATGATTACACAGACTTCCCAGGCCATCATCGCCCCTAGTCTGGATTACTGCAGTAGCCTCCTACCTGGTTTTCCTGCTTCTACCCATGCACTCGGCCTACAGACTAATTCTCAACACACAGCCAGAGGGATCCTTTAAAAGTAAGTCAGATCAAATGCTTCTTCTGCTCAACATCCTCCAAACAGTGTCTGTCCAATTTCATTCTTTTCTACAGCCAACAAGGCGCTCCATGATCTCCCTTCCCTTATCTCTCCAAGTTTTACCTACTTTCCTCCCCCTTCTCTTAGCTCCCGCCACATTATTGTACCCCAAACACACTAGACATGCTCCCACCTTTAGGATTCAGTACTTGCTGTTGCTCCTGTCTGAAATCTTCCTTCCCAACACTGCCAATCCTTATCCTGCTCTACTTTTTATTTTTGAATAGTACCTATCACCTTCAAACATATTATATATAATTTACTTGTTAGTTATGTTTGTTGTCTATCTGCCTCTTCTAGAAGGTAAGCTCCAATTTTGTTCACAAATGTATCTTAAGTGACTAGAACAGTGCCTGGAACTTAACAGGCGTGCAATAAATTAACTTATTCAATAAGTGCATGACCTCTCTTGGCTCCTTCCACTTATATCTACCTATTCTCCTCTGAGCTTCATTCAGATGGCACCAGTATCCTGTGAGTAGCCAAAAGGTTTAGAGCACAGAGTTTAGGGTCAGACAGATCTTGTTGCAAATCCCAGCTCTACACTCACTAACTGGCTGACCTTGGGCAATCACAAATGTGACCTGTGCTTTATTTGCCTCAGTTATAAAATGGGATTAACAGTAGTACTCCAAAGGCAGGTATGGAAGTCAATGAATTAATGTATACAAGGCACTTGAATATGTGCCTAGTATATGATAATGCTCAATAAACATTAACTATTACAATTATGGCACAAGTGTGATCAGTCATTTCCCTGCTTCAAACTCCCCAATGGTTCTTAGGATCAAGGATAAAATCATGAAGAGAATGATTTTCCAAACCTCACCTCTCTGACTCCCTAACCTTTCCACTTTATCTATGCCGCCCCACCCACTGGTCTCTGTGCTCCAGCCACTCCAGTCTTTTCCAGGTCCTCAATCTCACCAAGTTCTTCTCTGACTCAGAAGTTTTGCACATGCTGTTTCCTCTGCCTCTAATGCTCTAATACAATGGGGCAAACTTTTCCTGAAGGGCCTGAAAGTAAACATTTTTGGCTTTGTGAGCCATGTGGCTCACTGCCACTGCAGCAGTAAAACAGTCAAAAGCAATAAAACAACACATAAACAAATAGATGTGACTGTGTTCCAATAAAACTTTGTTCACAAAAGTGGGCCATAGTTTGCCACCCCCAGTTCCAATCTCCCCTCTTTGCCTAGTTAACCCCTAATCATCCTTTAATGCTCAGCCTAAATGTCACTACTTCAGAGAAGCCTTCCCCAGCTAGGCTAAGTTCCCCTGTTATATATTCACACATTACCCTCTGGAGCCCTTATCGCAGTCTTAAATTATCTCATTATTAAATTGTTAATTTTTTCATTGTTCAATTGTTCATTATTTAATCACTCTCACTTCCAGACTATAAGCTACATGGAACAAGTACCACATCTATTTTACCTCTGCTGTATCCTCAGTGTTGAAAAATTAAATGAAGTAGTAACACTCCAAATGAAAAAGAGCTTGCCTCTGGTCTGTAAGAAGATATCTTACTACAACAGATATTGGCCTAGATTAAAAATGCTATATACCAGGCTCCCTGGTGGCGCAGTGGTTAAGAATCTGCCTGCTAATGCAGGGAACATGGGTTCGAGCCCTGGTCCAGAAAGATCCCACATGCTGCAGAGTAACTAGGCCCAGGCGCCACAACTATTGAGCCTGCGCTCTAGAGCCCACGAGCCACAACTGCTGAAACCCGTGTACCTAGAGCCCATGCTCCGCAATAAGAGAAGCCACTGCAATGAGAAGCCTGCACACCGCAACGAAGAGTAGCCTCTGCTCACCACAACCAGACAAAGCCCGTGCGCAGCAACGAAGACCCCACGCAGCCAAAAAAATAATAATAATAAATAAATATTTTTTTACAAAATGCTGTACACCTTGAGAGAGAAGGAAAGATGGTGACAATATTTTCGTAGGGCCTTGGGCAGGGGGTGTTATTTTTTGGAGCTGTTAAAAGTCAGACTGACAGTCAATGAAATATAATACCTGATGGACATAATATTCAAGATCAAAGAGTGCCGCAACCTTCTCTTCCAGGCTGGAGTTGGAACTATTGAACTTGTTGATCAGTCGTACCATAATCTGCATGTCAGTCTCAATGACAACATTCAGCTCCTCAAAGTCCTTCTTCAGCTCCTCAATGGGACGGAACAGCCGTTTAACTTTGGCCTGCCTTGCCTAAGGAGAGTAGCAAAGAGATGGTTAATCCTCAGTTGAAGACATCTCCCCAAGACTCCTGTGGTCTACCATGGATGCCCATCCTCAAAGAACTGCTGCTCTAGGAGGCAATCTTCTTTAATCTGTACTATCAAAAGTCCTGATACTTTCCAAGATGCCCAGAGAATAGAGAGCCCTCAGAGTCTACCCATGTAGCCCTCTGCCCCAAGAACACACTCAAGATTTTCCAAGGTTCACCTATCTCAGTATGCCTTCCAATGTTCGGAAGAATGTCAAGTCTTCTTTTTGTAATCACTGAGGTCAGGGGAAGCAATGCAAGCTCACCCTCCAACCCATAACCTCACGCGGGAAAGCTGAGGTCTAACGGAATAATCCACACCTTGGTTCTCTTTCTTCTACAATCATAGGATATCTTTGTTTTGCCCCTGCCCCATCCAGCAACATTTTAGGGAAATCCGGATGGAGGAAACTGTGGGTAAAGAGCTGTCAGAGTGGGAGCAATTTGCTGATGAAAATTAAATCTCTGCCATTACTGTCAATCTAACTACAGGTGTACAATTTGTTCAACTTTTGAAGTAGCTAAATTACTGTATATACTATAATAAAGTCTCAAACAATTTTCGCTCAGTCCCTCCCCACCCCCCACACATATAAAGATTTTAAAATGAAGTTATGTTGGAGGTGAGTAAGAGGCTTTAATTAGATATTTTATACATGTGACACTTTCTGTTTTCTTCCCAATTTTAGAGGATAGTGCTTATAAAGAGAGTCTGAAAGGTCACAGTGGCTTATGTCTCTATCTTCCAAGAATAATTAAAAGGCCTGAATATTTATAAAAGGCAGGATGATGAGCAGCTGTCAGCTCCAAATTGCTCATCTATTACCTGTGGGTTTTCTCTCCAGTTACAAGGACTCCATAGAAACACCAACCAAAGAAATGAATCAGTCTCTCTTAAAAAAAAACCAAGTTCCTAGCAGAGCAATCACACCTATGCGATGCCATATTCTCCTTTAGGCAAAACAGTGAAATGCTCTCCTTACACCCAGCTAGAGGACTCTGGGTGGCTGCCAATGGCCAGGCAAAGAAGTCTAGGAAAGCTGAGTCACTGCCTAGAGCTGTGGGATGACAGACAAGTGAGCAGGATAAGAAACTAGTCACCTCTGCCTCACAAAAATGATGCATGCCTAGCCCTTGGGAAGGCCTTTAACAAAACAAAACTTTTAATTTTGCAGTAATTATAAACTCAAAGGAAATTACAAAAATAATACACAGAGTACTATATAGCCTTCATTCAGCTTCCTCTGATGGTAACATCTTATGCAATAACAGCACAATGTCAAAACCAAGAAAGTGACATAGGTACAATACTATTAACTAGACCACAAGCCTTATTCAGATTTCACCAGCTTTGACATGTACACATTTGCATGTACGTGTGTGCATCATTCTCCACAATTTTATCTAATATACAGATTCATAACAGAACAATCAAGTTACAGAACTGTTCCATCACCATCAAACAACTCCACCGTAGTCCTCTATAGTTGCACCTCATCCTCTCATCCCTTGCCTCCTGTCCCTATGCCCTGGCAACCACTAATTTGTTCTCCATATCTATAATTCTAGCATTTGGTGAAAGCTATACAGACAGTTACACAGTCTGTAATTTTTTGAGATTGGCCCTTTTACTAAACTTAAGGCACTTGAGATCTATCCAAGTTACTGTAAATATCAATGGTTTGTTTCTTTTTAATGCTGAGTAGTATTCCACTGTATAGATGTACAGTTTGTTTAAACATTCACCTGTTGAAGAATGTTTGTTTCTACATTTGGAGTATTATGAATAAAACCGCATGAACATTTGTATAAAGGTTTTTAAAAAAATTAATTTGGGGGCTTCCCTGGTGGCGCAGTGGTTGAGAGTCCGCCTGCCGATGCAGGGGACACGGGTTCGTGCCCCGGTCCGGGAAGATCCCACATGCCGCGGAGCGGCTAGGCCCGTGAGCCATGGCCGCTGAGCCTGTGCGTCCGGAGCCTGTGCTCCACAATGGGAGAGGCCACAACAGTGAGAGGCCCACGTACCGCAAAAGAAATAATAAATAAATAAACAAACAAACTTGGGCTCCCCTGGTGGCGCAGTGGTTAAGAATCTGCCTGCCAATGCAGGGGACATGGGTTCGATCCCTGGCCCAGGAAGGTCCTACATGCCGCAGAGCAACTAAGCCCATGCGCCACAACTACTGAGCCCGTGTGCCACAATTACTGAATCCCACGCACCTAGAGCCTGTGCTCTGCAACAAGAGAAGCCACGACAGTGAGAAGCCTGCGCACCGCAACAAAGAGTAGCCCCCGCTTGCCACAACTAGTGAAAGCCCTCACACAGCAATGAAGATCCAACACAAGCAAAAATAAAATAAAATTTAAAAAATAAACTTAAGTTCTTATTTCTCTGGGATAAGTGCCCAAGAGTGCAATTGCTGGGTCATAATGATAAGCATATGTTTGGTTTTATAAGAAAGAGCCCAACTATTTTCCAGAGTAGCTGAACCATTTTATATTCCCACCAACAATGTATGAAAGATCCAGTTTCTCCACATCCTCACTAGTATTTAGTATTATCATTTAATAGTAATAGATACTGCTATCTATTACTATCTATCTAATAGATAGTATTATCATTAAAAAGTAATAGATGTATAGTGATATTTCATGGTGAATTTAATTTGCAAATCTCTAACATCTAATAACACTAAACATTTTTTCATGTGCTTATTTGCCATCTACATATCCTCTTTGGTGAAATGTTTGTTCATGTCCTCTTCCCATTTTCAAATTGTTTGTTGGTTTTTACTGTTAAGTTTTGAGGATTCTTTATATGTTCTAGATAGATGCAAGTCTTTTATCAGATACACAGTCCTTGCTTTGTACAGATCTGATATGCACCAATTTCAACCACAGTTTAAATAATACTAGTCTCCCAACATGACTCAAACTTCAGTTGCCATCAATATATTTAACTTTAATTGCATTAAGTACCAACTTTGCTGCTAGCTCTTCAGTCCATAAATCACTATGTAAATAACATAAATGCCAATCATGAACAGTGGCTGATCACATTTATTTCAAAACCTGACAGTGAACTGTCACTGCGCATCCATTACGCAGTTCACACACAGATGTCAAGTATGTAGTTATATGGCTTCCTCATCCCTCAAGGATAAACCCATGTAACATTTCATAAAAATGGATAATCAAAAGAGAGAACTGATCAACAAAGTTGAAAGCGCAGCAAAGAAGCAAAAAGTGGTAACTCTGGTAGTTGAACATATATTATTAAACACACACGGAATTACAGATGATGTCATAATTTTTGCTACAACTATCAAACATAATTTTAAAACTTCAAGAGAAGGATAGTCTATTATAGTTTCCCTTATTTTTATTCACTTCACTGTTCTTTCTTCCCAATGGTCCATGTTTTCTTCTGTTATTATTTCCTTTCTCTTTGAAAAATATTCTTTAGTCATTTTTTTAGGTAGGTCTGCTGGTGATAAATTCTTTTAATTTTCTTTTGTGTGAGAGTGTCTTGATTTTCTCCCTGACACTCCTGAAGGAGATTTTCATTGGCTACAGAATTCTGAGTGAACAATTTGTTTTTTTTAGCACTTGAAAAATATGCCACATATTTTTGGCCTTGTGATTTCAGATGAAAAAGATGCTGTCATTCAATCATTGTTCCCTATTGATAGTACGTGGTTTCTGTCTTGCTGCTTTCCAGATTTTTTTTCTGTCTTTAGTTTTCAGAAGGTTGACTGTGATGTGTCATGGTATTGATTTCTTTGAATTTATCCTATTTAGAATTCACTCAGCTTCATGACTCTGTGGGTTTATATCTTTCACCAATTGGGGGAGTTTTCCATCTTTATTTCTTTGATTATTTTCTCAGCCCAGTATTCTTTCTCCTCTCCTTCTGAGACTCTGTGACACAGATCTTAGACTTTGTTATAATCCTACAGGTCCTTAAGTCTCTGTTCATTTTTTTTTTCAATCTGTTTTCTGTTACTTAGATGACTTTTTATCTGTCTTTAAGTTCACTGATTCTTTTCTTTCTCATCTCTATTCTACTAGTAAGCCTATCCAGTGATTAATTTTCTAATTTTCAGTTGTATTTTTCAGTTCTAAAATTCTATGCTGTTCTTTCTTATGTCTTCTATTTCTCTGCTGAGATTATCATTTGTCTCAAGAGTGTACATAACTGCTTGAAGCATTTTTATGATAACTGCTTTAAAATTCTTGTTTGATAATACCAACTCCTGGGTCATCTCACTGTTGGCATTGGTTAATTGTCTTTCCTAATTCAAGTTTTGATTTTCCTGGTTCTTGGTATGATGAGTGATTTTTGGTATACTAGGCATTTTGAGTATTAAGTTATAAGACTCTGAATTCCACTGAAACTTCCTTTACAGTAAGCAGTCACACTGCTTAGGTTTAATATGTTGGTTCTGGTCTTCTTATACAGTTGTGACCCCAAGACAATTTAGTTTTCACAGAATTTGCAGTGTTATTTTGGTCTGCTTCCTGTGTGTGCTACCTAGAGCTAATCTAAAAACATGGGCAGTATTCTACACTGTAGTTCCATTCTCAAATCTGCTGTGTTAATTCTGGTCAGTTTCTCTTGTGGGTTACTAGGGAGCATTCCCAGAACTTCATATGCAAAATTCCTTTCTCCATCTCCCTTCCCTCCAAAACCCTACCACCACTCTCTTGTTAGGAGAAGGAAGAGCATCACCTGCCACTGCTGCACACTCAGCATTGGGAATGGAAGCCCTTCCTTGGCCTCTACTGACATCACCTTGGCAGGGTAACTGAAGCACTGCCTCATCACTGCTGATCCGAGGGTAGAAGTTCAGGCTCCTCACTTATCCCCATTAACACTGCCCCGGAGTAGAAAGCAGAATGCTAACTTACGCTGCCTTGTTCCCACCAGATGGAGGGTAGAAGTACAGACTCTCCATTCACCAGCCCTCTGGCATCGCTGAAGCTAAGAGAAGTGAAAAGCTACCTTGGTGCTGCCAGGGAGGGGACAGACATTCAGGTTCCCTTCTTGGCCTCTGCTGACACCACCCCAACAGAAAAAGCAGCCTGCTACATGCATGTGAAGGGTGAAAACCAGGCTCCACACTTGGTCTCTGCTGGTACTACAGCAGTGGGAGAAGCAGAGAATAGTCTTCTACCACTGGGCAGAGAGTAGAAATTCAGGCTCTCTGCTCAATTCTCCCTGACACCACCTTGATTGAGGTAGAAGAGCACTGCCTCACACCATCTATTGCCACCAGAGGGGGTGCAAGTTCAGTCTCCCCACTCAGCTTCTGCTGACACCACTCTGGTGGAGGAAAGAGAGTACAGCTTTGCTATATTACACCAAATGGGAGGTGGAAATACAAGTTCCCCATTCAACTCCCACTGGCACTAAGAGAGGTCTTTGGCTAAAGCAGAATAAGTATTGTCAAAAAGTTCTTTGTTCTATTAGGCTGCCCTTTTCCTAGTTCTATCTTATGAAGAGCAGGCCTTTCTTAGGGCCTTTTCTCTATCTGTACCTGTTGCTATTTCCATGATACGGGCTACTCCAGTGCCCATTCTGGGATATACAGAGGGCAAAAAGAAAGCCAAGGAACTCACTGCCATGTCATCCCTGAAATTCCAAGGTCCCTATCTAATCCACCTTCTTCTTCTCACCTTTAAAGTTTTCTTATATTTGCTTTTAGTATTATGTCCAGGATTTTTAGTTGTCCTGAGCAGGAAGAATAGGGAGAAATGAGTCTATTTTATCTTGGCCAGAATCAAAAGTTTAAGAAGGCCATATTTGGGGGACCTCCTGGTATTCCAGTGGTAAAGAATCTGCCTTCCAATGCAGGGGACGCGGGTTCGATCCCTGGTCGGGGAACTAAGATCCAACATGCCGCGGGGCAACTAAGCCCACGCGCCTCAACTAGAGAGAAAAAACCCACACACCACAACCAGAAAGAGAGAAGCCCGCATACCAAAATGAAGAGCCCGTGCACCACAATAAAAGATCCCACAGGCCGCAGTGAAGATCCCTCGTGCCACAACTAAGACCCAACGCAGCCAAAAATAAATAAAATAAATAAATATTTTTAAAAAAGAAGACCATATTTTTTAATGGAGCAATTTATAGGATATAGGTAAATAACAGCTGACATGATAAAACATAAAGCATCAAGCAATTTGTATGATAGTAGAGGGATAAAGAGATCAGGTTCAAAAACAATGGCCCAAATGTGTTGGGTAAGACAGAGATTTTCCACAAAACAAGGGACTCTGGGGGCTTCGCTGGTGGCGCAGTGGTTGAGAGTCCGCCTGCCGATGCAGGGGACACGGGTTTGTGCCCCGGTCTGGGAAGATCCCACATGCCACGGAGCGGCTGGGCCCGTGAGCCATGGCCTCTGAGCCTGTGCGTCCAGAGCCTGTGCTCTGCAACAGGAGAGGCCACAACAGTGAGAGGCCCGCGTACCGCAAAAAAAAAAAAAAAAAAAAAAAAAAGCAAGGGACTCTGGGAAGGACTGATTCACTTAAATCTAATAAGTTACCAATGGTTATAATGGAATTGATGCCCTTCCCCCAAAAAAATCAGGTAAAAAAAATTCACTCAATTGGTTGAGATATGATACAATATCTCACAGTATTGTCTTTATAAATAGTAAAAGTACATCCTGTACTTGCAAGTCACCATGCAAAGATTTTGTTTAAAGATTGATAAACAAAAAGTATTATGGTATCTGCGGCCAGGAGCTTGAGACATGTAAGAAACTCCCCAACCTACTTCAAGTTAATTTATTTGCCAGTCCCAATGCATTGGCAGGGAGCTGAGTCAGTCCAGGAAGGATACAAATGAAAATGAGAAAAAGAACCTAGGACCCAGCACCTCAGTGAAGGAGCTAACAACCTAAGTGCCACAGAAGTAAAGAAACAGTGTGGCAGCCATAAGTCAGAAGTGGCAGCTGACTCAAATCAGCTGGTACAGGAGTGTCGTATTTGGTACCATTATTGGGATCTCCCCTTGCACAGGGAAAGAATTATTTTTAATTGCAAAAAAACAGCAACTGAAAACTTAAATAATCTCTTGCTTTTACATTAAAAAATATTTTCATAATATTCATACTTTTCTACACTAATTGAATTAGGGGATAAGAATGTCATTAAAGAGAGCAAAGAGAAGAGACAGGGGTGCAGTGGGTCTTCCACCCACAGAGAAAACATGGAACAGGGGCCAACTTTTATGTTCCCATCTGCTCCATGTGGAGCTCATGGTGAGAGAATGAGTGGGAATGAGCCCAACCCCTGGTCACAGGAATACCAATCTCTGTTCCGGGCACCTAAGCATGCACTGCTCTCCTCTGCTGGCCTCACCTTCAGCAGGTAGGGGATTTGCTTTTCCTCACACCTCTCCACCCACACAGTTAATACACCTGTAATGGGATATAATTTTATGCATCACCTTCCTTTACCACAATTGCTGCCATCCTGCTACTCACCTTCTCATACCACATACACTCTCCATGTTGGGAGATGAGACTTTGGTAAGATGAGTAAAGACATGGAGACTTGGCCTGCATATTAACACCTCCTCCTGAGGTCCTCTCCAACACACACACACACACACACAGTCCATCTGTCTCAGAAATACTTAGCTCTGAAGGATCTGAGGGACCTAAAGCTTCCTCCACTAACACACAGGCTGTCAAGAACCTGGTGTTGCCTTTCCAAGATACTGCCAGAATTCTGGGGTGAGGGCAGAGAAATATAATACAAAGCAAAGGGGCTTGTGAAGAGGAGAAGGGGGAGGGAGAACTTAGAAAGGTCTGCAAGGCAGACATTGGAGGAGGTTCTTTCAAGGACAGGACTCAAGTGGAAATGTAAAAACTGATTTGTAACATTCTCTGGCTATCACATGAGCTCATGACCCATCTAAGAATAAGACTTCATTCTGATAGGTTGGGATCCATGAGCCATCCCAGACATTAGAGGTGTAACCAAGGGGCTACAATTCTGCCTCTTTCTCCTTTTCATTCCCTTAGCTTATAAACAAATTTAGAGCTGGAGGGAAACCTCAGCCATCTGTTGTACATTTAAGGAATTTGAGGTCTGGAAAAGGTTTGCTATATGTTCAAAGGACTTGGGCTCCTTCCTTCCTGGCCTAGGTCCTCTGTCCTTTAAACTTGTGTCTAATCCAAGTATAAGTGAAGAGATCTGGATTTTAATCTCTATTCCCCTCACTGATGTCTGTGGTAATGCAGAGTATGGCTCTCTCTGCTTTGTGCTTCAATTTTCCCAAATATGTAATGGGAAGTTGGATTCTAACGCAAACGATGACAGAAAAGCTCCCAGCATTTTTTTTAAGAGTCTGTAAAGGGTTACTTATTTGGCATTAACTTACTTGGCTCTTTAAATTATTTTATAATATTATTGTTATTATTATCCCATGTTCACTGCTAAAGCTTCAGGAGACAGTGATTCTCTTCAAGGCTATTCTGCAGGATAACATGAACTCACTATAAACAACATCACAAACCTTGTCTTCCTTTGAACTCTCCATATCTGCCCCCTCCTTGAATTTTGCCAGTGCGCTCTTGAGGTCCTGAGATGTATAGGTGTTGGTGTTGATGTCCAGCCTGTCCAAAGAGAAGTTGAGAGTCACAAGGGGGGCACCATCTTTCCCAAGAAAGAAAACCCCTCTGGGTGGCTGGCACTCCAAGGCCAGCTAATCCAGGCCAGCTCTAACTCAGAGCACACTATCCTAACTTTGCCGTGGGTCAGCCAGAAGTCTAACAGGGTGATCTCACCTTGAAGCTAGAGGAGGAAAGAGCTGAAGATGGAGTCACTTCATGAAAGAGGAGAAAATGGCATAAGGCAGACAGAAGCCCACCACGGACAGAGAGCTCTCAACCAGCTACTTGGGTAGAACAAGTCTAGAATGTCTGTGCGATGCTGCTCTCTCAGTACGTGCCAGAGTAAGACCTCCTGGAGGACGCTGGGCACAGACGGAGGAAATAACATATACCCTATTTATATTCTTCTAGGAAAGAGACCAACAGGGACCTGAGCCCCCCAAGTGTGTGCCTGACCTGATTTGACGACTCAGTCTATCTTTACAAAAACAGGTTGGATAAATTCATACCCTTAAGACCAACCCCTGAGCACAGAGTACATGCAGGAGGTATGAGTCAACCTGACAAAGGAATGAGTTTGAGATACTGAGAACTAAAATCGAGGCCAGCCACCTTCCATAGCCAGCCTCCAAGGACAGGGAAGAAAGGAACCAATGTGGACATAATGTCAGGAACCTGGCAGAGACTAGAGTGGTATCCTCACAAAGAGCCCTGGAGCTGATCCAAGCCACAACAATTCATCTTGACTGCAGAGAAGGTATTCATGGGGTGAGGGGGTGGAAGGCAGGTTTTGCTACCAGCACTCACTTCAGTTCAGTTAACAGAGGTAAGAAAAAGAGTGGTACATACAGACTAAGGGAAGCGTAGAAAGTGGGCTGTGCATGACAAGACTGTCTAGCTGGCAGGGCAGGGGGAGGGAGGAATCCAGCTATCCCTGGAGATATATCAGAGGCTGGGGAGGAAGGGGCTACTGGACCACTCTCTGTTCCAGGCGAGATGAGTACATCAGTCTCATGGTCCAAGATCCTAGCCAGCCTCAGGTCTCATGAGAGGTACTCACTCAGTCTTTGATTCATCCTAGAGACCCCTTAGGGCCCTCAGACTTGACTTCTTTAAACCCCAGTCCTCCTAAACTAATTAATAATAGCTAATCACTCCCATTTACAGACCACTTATCCATGTGTCAGACACTATGTTAACCCTTTAGAAGTAATATTTCATTCAAATCATTACCACAACCCTACAAGGTAGGAAAGAGAACCCCTTTCCTGTCAGAGAATCACCCACTGCCAGTTGCATGAGGATGCCACTGCCCTGACCCTTACCCCTAGGAGGGAGTTACGTATTTAGGGCTATAACTTGAGCAGATTATCTTCTCCTTCCTCCAATACTTGGTCAGGATTAATCCCGTCATGTCTGTATAACTGTTTACTGCCTAAAGTCCCATTCTTCAGGCTATCCATCATCACCCACTCTCAGCCCCAACTGCACACACAGAAGTGTGCACATGTGTGGGTACACACGAGTGTGTGCACACGCACAGGCACACATACAACTATCCTCAGCTATTCTTACTTTATTCTTCACTGAGAAAAACAGATGTTATCAAGAACTCCCTCACCTTTCCATCATCCACTCTATACACCAACCTGCACCTAGATCTGTATTTTCTGCTTTCTCTACTATTGGAATGGATGACAGTGTCCCTGCCCCTGCTGAACTTAGGCTAGAGATCCCACTTGCCTTTTCAAAAGCTTTAACTCCCATAATTATACCACTCCCACCTGCCTGCATCATCAAGTTTTCCTTTGATTGGATTATTCCCATCAGCATACCAACACTCCTTTGACTCCACAGTCTCTAATTATCATGCCATTTCCCTGCTCCTGTTCAGATTAAGTAAAACTTTATGAACACATTGTCTTCATTCACTATCCACACCTCCTTGAATGCTATTTACGTTGCCATATGCATTAACCTGGATTTTATTCCCACAACCCCACTAAAACTGCTCATCAAAATTCCCAGTAACTGATGGTCAAATCCAATGGACTCTTCACTACTGCCATGTTCCTCAACCACTCAGCAGCATTTACACAGTTCACCCCTCCCTCCTTGAAACACTCTCCTTTCCCGGCTTCTTGTTGCCATACTCTCCGGGTTCTTCCTCTTCCTTACTCCTTCTCTGTCTCTTCTTGTTGGCTCCTTATCTCCTACCTAAATCCTATATGCTGGAACACCTCAGAGTTCAATCCTGGAAAATCTTTTCTTCTCCATCTCTACCCTCTCACCTAAATATTTTAAAATGTTTATCAGGCAGTGATGCCCAAATTTACATCTTTGACCCAAATCTCTTCTCTGAGTACCAGCCAGACTCCTGTACAACTACTGATATATCTTGGATCTCGGATGTTTAATGGCCACCCCAAACTTATTACATCTAAAACATAGGTCTTGATAATTCTCCCCATAAAACTGTCCCTCTCTCAATCTTTTCTATTTCAATAAATAGTACCTTCAAGTACCTAGTTGTGCAAATCCCAAATGAGGCTTTACCCTGAACCCCTAACCCTACCCTTTTTCCAACCCCTACATCTAAGTCGTAAGCAAGTCCTATTGCTGCTACCTCCAAATTAAATCTCCAATTCATCCACTCTCCTTCACACACCATAGACTAAGCCACCATTATGTTTTGCCTGATCCACTTAAATGACATTCTAATTGTCTCTGTGCATCTTTTTTTGTCCACCTTCAATCTATCCTCCATATACATAGCAACTAGAATGATCTTGCTAAACTACATTACATTAAATGACTCTCCCACCCCAAATCCTCCAATGGCTTTCCATTACAATTCTACTTAAATGAAGAACATTTAACATGCTCCTCAAAAGTCCACATGATCTGGCCCCTCATACCTTCCCAATCTCATCTCATGTTAGTCTTCTTCCTTCTCCTACCCTCTAGTCAACCTGATCATTTTCCTGTTTCTTGAACTTGACAAAGCCCTTTCCTTAACAAAGCCAGAAAATCTTCTTGTTTCTTCTGCCTGAAATGCTCTAACCATAAACCTATAAAACCAACCCTCTGCATGACTAAATGCCCCTCATACTTCAGGTCTCAGTTCAAACATCTCTTTGAGAAGGCCTTCTCAAACCATCCTATCTACAGTTACCTCCCTCAAGGACTTATCACCTTATTTCTTCCCTAGTATTATTATAATCTGTAATTACCTTACTTGCATACTTATTTCTCTCTTTTCCTGCCTGCCAACCTCAATAAAGCTAGCATCTTGCCTGTTTTGTTTACTACTGTATCCCCAGTGCCTGGCACATAGGCACTCAATAGGTCTTTTGTGAAATGAATGAATGGAGTAAGCAAATGGTCCTGTCCTTGGCCCACTCCCTTATTAACTACTATACCATATTATACCGTGGTAAATGCTCAACCCAAAATGAAACAACTTGGATGCAGTTTGTCCCTTATCCCTCTAAACATAAGAGGATGACTCAAAAATCTGGTTGTTCCAAGGCAAAAATAGAGATGTACTATGTAGAGATTGACAGGGATACAGACTAAAACCAGTGGAGACGGCAATACCTAACACACAAAGAGGAAGAGGAAAACCTGCTGAGAGCCAACTATACACTGAACTCAGGTAGCGCCAAGAGAATCTTCTGGGACAAGTCAGAGTCAGGAAACCTCTCCCAGGCTTTAGAACCCACAGGAACTGCAGCTCTAGGTAGCAGTGTGGCCAGTCACACATCCAGCAGCTCTAATGGGGAAGCTGCCATGGATTAGGCTGAATGGACTATCCCCATCTCTCTCTAGCCAGTGGTTCTTTTTTTTTTTTTTTAATTTACTTATTTTTATTTTTGGCTGCCTTAGGTATTTGTTGCTGTGCGTGGGCTTTCTCTAGTTGCAGCAAGCAGGGGCTACTCTTTGTTGCAGTTCACGGGCTTCTCATTGGGTGGCTTCTCTTGTTGCAGAGCACGGGCTTTAAGCGCGTGGGCTTCAGTAGTTGTGGCACTCGGGCTCAGTAGTTGTGGCTCGCGGGCTCTAGAGCGCAGGCTCCATAGTTGTGGCACACGGGCTTAGTTGCTCCGCGGCATGTGGGATCTTCCCGGACCAGGGCTCGAACCCGTGTCCCCTGCACTGGCAGGCGGATTCTTAACCACTGAGCCAGCAGGGAAGTCCTAGCCAGTGGTTTTTAACTTTGTGGGATCACCAACTTCTTTGACAATCTGATGGAAAGCTGTGGATCTTGTTCCCCAAAACAGAATTAAGTCAATAAGCAAAATATTATAACAATTTTGAAAATTAGCCCTGCCCTTTGGCCTATGTTCCCATTCCAGAACTAAAGAGGCAGGAAGACACTGTAAAGTGGAATTAAAGGAGCACAGGATGAGGTCCACTCCATGAGAAGGAAGTCACCACCAAAGGCAACCAGAGACTCACTGAGCTCACAGCACTGAACACCCACACCACCTTGTCAACGCCTTTGGGCTTCTGTTCAGACAGGTTTGCTGCTGGCTATAAATGCTGAGAAGGAAGAAGACATGTCCAGCATATCCTGGAGGCTATTCCAGGGCAGAGCCCTCAGAAACGTTCCAAAGGAGAAAAGCAAAGAGGCAGGAGTAGGGACGAATATTCTTCTCTTATGGTGTCTCTACTACAGACCACATGGATGGCTCTGCTTTCTAGTATAAAAAGACAGGAGCAACAGACAAAGCAATAAGTGCTCCTACTGATGATCTATGGTCAGGTATTGGAGAAATCACTTCCCATAGTATTAAAACCAACAAATAAAAAGCTCCAAATTCATCAAGTTCCTAAACCAGGAAAAAATAGTCTTAAACCAGGAAAAAATAGTCTTCTTATTCAGAAAATAAGACTTGACTTAGATGTGAGAAAAGACTTCCTAAGTACTTTGAGACACTGAAAAATGTATGTATATGCATGCTAGGGATGGAGGGAGGTTGACAGGGGTTACGACGAGATTTGATTCTTTCTTCGACAGTTCTGAGAAAACAATCATTATATAACCTGGGTTAATCCAGGTTCAGGCCTATATGGAGAGATGGGGGAAAGTAAAGATCCTTCCCACTTTGGGGTGACTATAAGGACGACAAATAGCTCCTTATCTATCATAATATAAAGTTGAATTTTCCAACAGTGAAAAATGCCCAAATCTGAATAAGCTACTTTGTGGGCTTGTGAGTGCCACATGGACAGGATGGATGACCTTTTGCCAGGTA
The DNA here is from genome assembly GCF_963924675.1 of Phocoena phocoena. Taxonomy (NCBI): domain Eukaryota; kingdom Metazoa; phylum Chordata; class Mammalia; order Artiodactyla; family Phocoenidae; genus Phocoena; species Phocoena phocoena. The sequence goes on from NC_089221.1 coordinate 116,762,695, forward strand.
CATAAAAGAAAAGACTCAGGTAAAAATTGGGTCTCTAAGGTAACTTTCTGCCTCATATTTAACTGCAAAATATTGTTAAAATAATAAAAATCCAAGGACTGAGTAACACTAACCCCACTCAGTAATCCATGATTGATTCCCAATACTTACATAAATAGGCATATCTCAGAGATACTGAGGTCACTGTTCCAAACCATCGCAATAAAGTGAATATTGCAATAAAGCGAGTCACATGAATTTTTTGGCTTCCCACTGCACATAAGTTATGTTTACACTATACTGTAGTCTATTAAGTGTGCAACAGCATTACGTCTAAAAAAAAGTAGGTACCTTAATTAAAAGATACATGACAGGGCTTCCCTGGTGGTGCAGTGGTTGAGAGTCCGCCTGTCAATGCGGGGGACGCGGGTTCGTGCCCGGGTCTGGGAAGATCCCGCATGCCGCGGAGCGGCTAAGCCCGTGAGCCATGGCCGCTAAGCCTGTGCATCCGGAGCCTGTGCTCCGCAACAGGAGAGGCCACAACAATGAGAGGCCCACGTACCACAAAAAAAAAAAAAAAGACACATGACAAAAACCAATACAAACCAAAAAGCCAATTACAATAGTAACATCAAAGATCTATTCATCAAAGAACTAATCACAGGATCACCATAACAAATATTAATGAAAAAGTTTGAAATATTGTGAAAATTACCAAAATGTGACACAGAGACATGAAGTGAGCAAATGCTGTTGGAAAAATGGTAGCAATAGACTTGCTCGACACAGGGTTACCACAAATCTTCAATTTGTGAAAAACGCAGTATCTGCGAACTGCAACAAAGTGAAGCACAATAAAACGAGATATGCTCGTATTAGAACAGGGACAGCAAACTATTTGTAATAATCAGATAATATTTTAGGCTTTGTAGGCCTTATGGGGTGATTTTCCCAACTACTCAACTCTGTCAGTGTAGCAAGAAATCAGCCATAGACAATACCTAAATGAGTGAGCGTGGCTATGTTCCAATAATACTTTATTTATGGACACCAGAATCTGAATTTCAAATAATTTTCAGTCATGAAATATTTTTCTTCTTCATTTTTTTTCAACCATTAAAAAATGTTAACAACAACCTAGCTTCTGGGTCATACAAAAAAAGGCAGTAGTCCCAATATTTTGCTTCAGGCCATAATTTGCTGGCCCCCTGCAACCCCATGCCTCAACCTCCTTCTCCCTTACACAGGAAATAGCAAGCAAAAAAACTTGGTAATTCAAGGCAAAAAACAGAAAAATAGAGACTACGAATTGCCCAAAAGCAAATAATCTAAACTGATTATTAAAAAATAAGGCAACTCTTACCACTGGAGAACTTTTTAAAGTCTGTTTTAATATAGACTAACAAGAGGAAAAGTTGGTCTGAATTAAAGACTTTAAAATGCAATTTTATTGTTCACCAAGGAAGTATTACTGCAAAGCAGAAGGCCTAACAGGCCTGTTTTAATGAATAGATGACTCATCTGTAATCAGTGCATTAATTGTTGAGATTCAAATGGGTACTCTTAAAGTACTGGGAAAAATGGCTTCATTTTTAAAGCAGGTTAAGCATTCCCCCTACAGCCTTTTTTAAAGTATCAACTTGCTTTGCAAACTATTTATTTCCAAAGACCATAGAAGTAAACATCCATAAAACCCTGACAGATTTATCACAAATTTTAAGCTATTAAATTTCAAAAAATTTAAACCCATGTGTATTTGGGTAAGAAACAATACATTGTCATTACTCTCAGTATTACAGGGTCAATGCTGCCAGTCTCCCAGTCCCTAGGGTTGACACTATACCTTTTGCCTTTTTTCAACCCTTTCAAATTATTTCGAAGCTTGTCCTCATCTTGGAGTTTCACTTCTCTTGCCCCAGTCTGGAGATTCAGCCGCACATGGGATCCTGCAGGAACAGCATGACCTAAAAGCCAAGAAGAGAGGAGACTTATGACCTATACAGTACCTGGAGGGACACTGCATGTGAAAAGTTCCTTCAAGCGAAGTGCATAGCACAAGTTATCTTGGAAAGATGAGGTAAACCCCGAGCATAAAAGAGTAATGATGTAGCAAGAATTCAAGTTTTCTCAATTCTGGCAGGATCACAGCAAACTCCAAGTTACACCAACCACTGTGCCTCCATCAGAGAACCAAGGAGCTGGGGAAACACCACTCCAAGACAAACTGTTCTGTTCCTGCCATCCCACTTCAGCAGGGAGTTTCTATACCTTTGCCTAAGAATTAAAAGGGAACTTGAGTACCTGAGTGTATGTGTATAATGATCCACTTCTAACCTCAAACCCATCCAAAATGCCTCAAGGATTTTTAAAAAGGTATGTTCAGAGTAGAATGGGGAAACCTATCTCTGCGGAGGCTCCCTGAATTGGGGGTTAAATGATGCAAAAAGTGAGACCCAGACTGGGAATAAAGGGAATCCCAAATAGATGGTGCCTTTCGTGCAAAGACTCAGACACGGAAAGTGACAGGCTGCATTCAGGAGGCAGGGAGCAGAAGAGCTTGGAAAAACTGGAAGGGCTGTGGAGGCTGCTGTCTTGATGTGCCACTGGAACCCCAGTTTGGGTAGGAAAATAAAGGATGGTTGAGGAAGTTGGTTCTGGGAAGAGATGAGGCCAAATACTGGCAAGAACAAGAAACTGGTAACTTCTATCCTATTCCTATGATCATGGAGCAAGAGGTAATTTTTTTTTAGCATTAATTCCATCTCCAAGGGAGTTCCCTGGTGGTCTAGTGGTTAGGATTTGGTGCTTTCCCTGCTGTGGCCCAGGTTCAATCCCCAGTCCGGGAACTGAGATTCCACAAGCTGCGCAGCACAGCCAAGGGGAAAAAAAAAAAAATCCCATCTCCAAATGTATGAAAGGGAGAGATTATCTCACCTGGAGAGATCCAAAACCAACAAAACAACAAGAGTATCTTCCCGGCTGAAGGCTAAGTAGGTCATCCTTGATCTTCCCTCTACTTTAAACCCCATATACCCAATCTCCCAAATCTGGTGTTTCTCCTGCCACATGTCTTCTTTCTTCTTGAATGCATACCTTTCTCTCTGCCCTCCCCACCACTGCCCTTCTCTGAACCATCACCATCTCTCTTCTGGATACTGCCAAAGCCTTCTAACTGGCCTCTACTATCTCCTCTTACCTCCTAATCAAACTGTTCTTTACAATGAATGATTTTTTTTTCTTTCAAAACACAAATCTGACTATGTTATTCCCCTGCCTCGAACCTTTTGATGGCTTCCTACTGTTCTTAAAGATGAAAATCTTCATGCTGGTCAATTAGGCCCTTTTTAGTATCTAGCTCCTTGCCTGCCTCTTCAAACTTGTCCACTCCTCGTTCCCCATGTTCTAGGCCACACTAGCCTTCTTCCATTCCATGAAAGGAACATGCTCCCTCCTACCACAGGGCCATTCCACCTGCTGTTCCCTTCACCCAGAATGCTCCTTCCAACCCCAGCCTCCATCTCTTCATTCTTCCAATCCCAGCTAAGAGTCGTTTCCTCTCTGAGAGGCATCCTCTATTTCCCCAGACCAGATCTGGCTTCCATCTAAAGGCTTTCACACAACACCATGACCCGTTTTCTTTCTCTTTCCTTCTTTCTTTTTTTTTTTTTTGACCACCCCATGCAGCTTGCAGGATCTTAGTTCCCCAACCAGGGACTGAACCCGGGTCCATGGCAGTGAAAGCACCTAGTCCTAACCACTGGACTGCCAGGGAACTCCCTGCCATGACCCTTTTTCTTAATAATACTTACCACAATCAATAGTTACATCTTAGTTTATCTTCAGGGTCTATCACATATGCAAGCATATAGTAAACCCTCAATAATTATATATTAAGTGAAAAATCAAAAATGGAAAAGAGAAAATCCTAGCTTATCTAGAGGTGTGTGGAAATGCTAACAAGGATTTTCACTAGGACAAGTAGATTCATAATAATTCATAATAATTAGCAGTCATAGTTATTTTTAGTAGTAATTGTACTAATAACAGTAATAATAATATCTTGAATTTTCAGACTTTTGAAATTAGAAATAAAAAAGAGAAAAAGTACATGACTTTAAAAGTTTCAGAACATAACAGGTTAGACTGTGCTAAGCTGGCCAAGGAAAAGACAAGGATCTTATGTGAATCCATTTATTTTATTTGGGGAAAATTCCAAAATTAATCCCTTCACATAAGCCGCCACAGGGGGCAAGAGCAACCACAATAATGTTAACTTAAAATACAGGTTAGGCTCATTTAAAATACATGAAACCAGCCACAGCAGCAGTGGCAGAGGCAACAGAAAACACAGTATTTCAAATGTTTTCACCCCTTTGGGGAAAAGGCCAAGTTAGAGAGTGTGATCTGACCTGCTTCCTTCTAGGGCCTCTCTGAAGGGACCAGAACACTGGAGAAGAACAGAACAGAGGCCAAAAGTCACCAGATACATGCAGGGATTGGGAGGTAAAGGGGAAGGGGACAAGCAGAAAATAAGACAGGAATCCAGAAAGGCAAATAGGCCTGCAAAGTGTGCAGTGTCTATTTCCCTAACCCTGGCTCCCTGAGGGGGGAAAAAATAGGTGGTAGACTGCATCATTGTCACCAGTTCTGTTCCATCCACCCCCGTTACCATGTGACCTCACAGTCCCTCCTACTAGTAGTAGAGTGTACTTTCCCAACCTTTGACTTTGGACTTGGCCTGTGACGTGCTTTGGCCAGCAGGATGTTAGGAAATGTGCCACAGATGTTTGAAATGTGCTTGTGTGTTTCGCTTTTCTCTTGGAATTGTGTAACACTGTGAGAAGAACATGCTCTACTAGCATTCTGATCCAAGAAGGATGAGAGGCCCATGGAGCAGACGTGGACCCAAAGTGCAGACTGGAGATGAACCCAACTGAGCCCAACCACAGTCAGCCAAGTCTAGCCTATCTGCAGACATTTGAACAAGAATAAATGACTGGATACCTTTTTTAACTTTTTACTTTGAACTACCTTTAAATGCACACCTGCAAAAATAGTATAGAGAGTTTCCATATATCACTTACACAGCTTTTCCCAATGTTAATATCTTATATAGCCATAGACAGTTACTGGGAAATTAATACCAGTAACCAAACTAAAGATCCTTTTCAAACCTTACCAGTGTTTCCACTAAGGTCCTTTTTTGTTCCAGGATCCCATATGGCCTTTGGTTGTTATTTCTCCCTAGTTTCCTGCACTCTACAACAGTTCCTCAGTCTTCCCTTGTCTTTCATGACCCTGATACCCTCAAGAAATAAATACTTATCAGTTATTCAGGACTGTCTGGTTCTTGTCATGATTAAACTCAAATCATGCCACCTTGACAGAAGAACAGAAATTATGTCATGCTCTTCTCAGTGTATCATATCAAAAGGTTCGTGATGTCAACATGTCTTATACTGGTGATATTGGTCTTGATCAACTAACAAAAGTAATCTATACTGAGCTTTTCCACTGTGGTAAACAAAAATCATGGCAAACTACCAAACTGTAGAAAACAGTCTGGCCGTTTCTCAAAATGTTAGACAAAGAGCTACCATATGAACCCAGCAATTCTTCACCTAGGTGTGTTCACAAGAGAACTAAAAACATATGTTCACACAAAAACTTGTACATGAATGTTCACTGTAGCATTATTTGTAATAGCCAAAATGTGGCAACAACCCAAATGTCCATCAACTCTGAGAAATGAACAAACAAAATGTGGTCTATCCATGCAGCAGAATACTATTCAGCCACTAAAAGGAATGAAATACTTCAAATCATTAAACTGTATCTCAATAAAACTGGAATAAATAAATAAAATACACAGTAACTTAAAAAAAGGGATGAAACACTGATATATACTATAACATGGACGAACTTTGAATGCATTAAACTAACTGAAAGAAGACAGATACAAAAAGTCACATATTATATGATTCCTTTCATATGAAATGTCCTGAATAGGCAAATTAACAGACATAGTAAATTAATGGTTGTCAGGGGCTAGGGGAAGGGAGGAATGGGGAATGACCACTAATAAGCATTGTTTCTTTTTGGGGTGATGAAAATGTGGTGATGGTTACACAATACTGTGTGTATACTAAAAATCCCTGAACTGTTTAAAAAAATATCATGGGGGAAATATTCTGAGATTATACAAAGCCTCTTTTTCCTCAAACCTCTGCACACCATTAGAGGGATCCGTTTGCAACAATTACCACTGTGGAGACGGTCTAATAGCAATTTTCTACTCCCCTCCTTCCTTACACATTTATTAATTGAAATTTCACTACAAGGAAAAACTGTTCCTCCTCCATCTACTTAATTATTTACTTTATCAATATGTTCTCATGGATATTTTATTCTATGAGTTATAATGCAATATTATCATTATTTTGTTGCTCAAATTATTTCAGCTTTGGCAACTAGGAGCTCCTTCAGGTTAGCTCTTGTGTTCCTTTGGAAAGTCTCTTTCCCCCATCATTTTCTTTTTTCAAGTACTTCCTTACTTTCTGGATCCATAAGATGCTCCAAGTTTATCTTGCATTTTCCTTTTCCCAGCCCTGGAATCAACCATTTTTCAAGGAGTCCTAGTTTTTTATTGAAGAACAGTGTTTAGAAACCATGATCTGCATGATAGGTGTGCTCATTACTACTAGGTTGTCATTGCTTCTGGGCACTCTCTGGGTCAGAGATAAGAAATTTATATGTGTGTATACATATATGCACATATACACATCTGTATTTCTACATCTATTTGTCTGTGGACCTCTTAAAAACTACAAGTTTATACTGATACCTCAGATTCCAATCAGCCCCACAGGGTTCATCTCCCCCATTTCCTTATTTGCAACTTCTTTCTCCAATAGTGAGAGAACTGGTTCTTTTTACCTACAATATTATATTTATTGTTCAATACTAGTACACATACAAAGTAGTTTCAAAACTGCTAACCCATACCCCTGTGAGAAACACATTTGACAAACTAGATTACAGCATTTACATACAGCTCCTTTGTCTTTAATTTTACAGTATCTAGTCAAAGTTATCATTTCACAAGGTCATTTAGGTTAGTTCCATTCTTCCCTACCCCCATCAGTATGATTATGTTATCAATTTGGTTCATTTGTTAGTGTCTGTGTTCCACTTTGTTGTTTCCATTCCTCCACATCCTGGTTGGTTCAATTTTTTATTTGGGGGCATATGAAGGGTACGTGAACTATTACTATGGTTCTAAGAGTCAAAGCTATACAAAAAGAAATTACTGTTGTTTTAAAGCTGAGTTTTGAGTGGTTTGTTTATTGTGGCAATTCATTCCAGTGGTCCGGAAACAAGGAATTTAGAAGTGTCCAATATAAAAAAGTTCTTTTTTTCTGAAATTACATCATTTCTATCTTTTTAGTGTTAAAATGTCCTTTTATAAAATGAGATAATGATGATGGTGGATGATAGTGGGTTGTATCTATGTTAAGGCCCTTAACTCAGCAAAGTAAAGAAACTGGTCTTTGGTCCAGTTCGGACTTTGGTCTGAACTTTCTTTTAAAGTTTTCTGGTCCATGGAACACCATAGTCTAGAAACCACCCATCTATTCTATCAACATTCCCTAGGAGGTTTGAGAATTATTCCCATGGTATACTTTAAATTACTGAATTTTATGGTATATAAATTTTATCTCAATAAAGTTGTTTTAAAAGTTAATTTCTTTGGATATAGCAGTACTTCTTTTGAATCCCAGGACAGCAATTAGGCTATCAGATATGGGGCAAGGTGACAGCAAGTATTCCTAAGGGCCAAGAAAAAGCTAAGTTCAGAGCCTAAACACAAACCCAGAAGGATAGTTCTGGGTAGGGTAGAAAGAAGAAAATGAGCCTAGAAAGCCTGAGGCCATCAAACACCTAGGCAAGAGGAATACTGGTAGAAGGGCAGGTAAGAAATATTGATCCAAGATGCAGAAGCCAACTCAAATTCCCATGGGAGGCAGGCAAATAAGAGAGATGAGTGAGGAAGGCCATCTGTAAGACAACAGGGAGTGGTGAGGGCTGAGGAAAAAATGCCCCCTCTGAAAGCATTCAAATTTTAAAATACAAAAGCTAAACAAAACATATCTATATATGGAATTCAGCCCACAGCCAATTTGTGACTACTGGAAAAGATGTTTCACCTATTGACAAATCTTGCCTGACTCAGTATTTGTCCCAACTCACCCAAGTGCCCAATGATTAGAAACTTAGCCCTCCTGGGCTCAGAGTGGCAGCATCCTCCTTGGGTAGTGCCCACAATGAGCCTGCTGTGCAGTCTGACTGCCCTGCTTCAGCGGAGACAGGGCCAATTGAGATGCATGCCACAGTGCCCTGGTTTCTGCGTTGGCATCAGATGCCTTGGGAGTTATATGTCTTTGGGAGGTGTCTCTGTAGGCTTCTGCCTGGAAACCTCCCCCTCCAGGGACTTCTAGGCTCTTTCAAGTCAAACCTGGACACAATGGCAGAAAATCAAGGGCTGCCGCGGCACAGCCTGCTCAGATGAGAGCTGGCCATGAGACCATGAGCACTGTAACTCTGCTACCCATTCAGCTCTTTCTTTGAGGGCCAGGTAAATTCAGGCAAATTCCTTTTTATTTTTTAATATTCATGCCCTTATGTGTCACATGACAAGAATCTATCGTGTCTGCTTTCACTGTGTTAGATTGTTGTGAAGAATAAATGAGAAAACACTGTGTCAGTGCTCAGAAGAAGTTAGAAGTGCTTCAGGAAACACAGCCCCAAAAAGGTAAATGTCGGGGCTTCCCTGGTGGCGCAGTGGTTGAGAGTCCGCCTGCTGATGCAGGGGACACGGGTTCGTGCCCCGGTCCGGGAAGATCCCACATGCCATGGAGCGGCTGGGCCTGTGAGCCATGGCCGCTGAGCCTGTGCGTCCGGAGCCTGTGCTCCGCAACAGGAGAGGCCACAACAGTGAGAGGCCTGCGTACCGCAAAAAAAGAAAAAGAAAAAAAAAAAGAAGGTAAATGTCAACCAGAATAAAACAAAGACATTTTATTTATCAAGTCCTGTAGGTATGTGATTTTAAAAGAAGTTTTTACAAGAGTAAAAATTCCCAATTATGCCGAGTTTCTAAAGGGCAGGGACCAATTACTTGTGCCCACAGCTCAGGCTCAACTCCAGGCACACAGTAGGCCACCAGAAAGGTCAGCTTGAATGCCAGCCCCCCGGCCCCCACTTCCAAGACCAGAAAGAATAGGAAGAATATGGGACAGGAAGCAATGCCACTCACCTCCAAGCTCCTAACCAGGGCTGGTCAGAGCTGAGACTTTACAAGCACAGTTGCCATGGCTACCACAGCCCTATCCTCCTGCTTTATTATTCAAAAACCCCAAACAAGTCCTGGCAAGATCCCTGCCTCACACAAATGAGCATCTATCCTGTCTCCACGGCAGGACTTGAACTGAACCAGCAACAAAAAAAATGTGCACAAACCTCTCTAGGGTGCTGAACCCTGAACCAATGCTTAATGTTTTTTGAAGGGAAACACAAATGGAGACCTTTTTTGTAAGCAGCAAAACACAGAGTGAACCAGTCTGTATTGTCATTACATTTATGCATTTTCTAAAGGACTAAACAATGGCAAAATGAGAAAAAATAAAAATATTCTCCAAACTGATTTTTTACTCTGCTGTAATCTACAGTCTGGGCAGGGCCTTAGAAGAGTTCTCTGGCGTGGCTTCCAAGCAAGGGTGGAAATCCATCACCTGCATTAAAGCCCTTCAGATCAAGAGACTCCACAGTCTTCCTCTGGGAACAGCTATCCTCATCGCTCCCACCACATTGCAGAACTACCCTCCAAAATTTTATCTGCTGTGACCTAACCAATGTCTCCTTTCCAGTTCTCAAGAAGGACAGACAACAGCTGGGCACCAACCTCTGTACACAGAATTCACAACAGCAGTGCTCTCCAAGTACAAGGACTAGCAATGCTACTTGCAAGATTTCCTGTTACAGTTGGAGAGGTACTCTGAACAGCCATCAGGACAAAGGCTCAAAGTAACCATATCCAGGACACCGTGAGCCTCTTTCCACAACTGGCTAGTCAACAAGCATTTACTGAGGATTAGGTAAGAGCCTGCCTGCTCTATTCTAGGCATTCCTTCTACCACACTTTACTGTGTACCCACTGAAGAAAGCCACCTGCTGTGTTGGGCACTGGGAAAGATACCACATTAACAAAACCAATAGCTGCCATTGAGGAATATGAAGTAAACAAGGAAGAGGGGTAACAATATTTAGAGTCCCAAGTCCAGAGAACAGCTTTCAGGCAAGCAAAGAAGTGGGCATATTCAGGGGACAATGAATAACTCCATTTGAAGCTCAGCATATAACAGAAAGAGAAGGAGCAAAGAGGCTAGTTAGAAAGCTATTATACTTGACCTAATCAGATATAATCAAGCCTGAATGAGGAGAATGGGTAGGGAATGGGAAGAGTGAGACGGAGTAAGGGATGACAGTATTTTGACCAGAAAAACTTAGGAATTCTATCTGACAGGGGTCAGTCCTCTTTCCCTCAAAAGCACCAGACCTTTAAGCATGTGCAGTGACTCCTCCCACCAGCCCAGGAGACCTGTCAGAGCCCCACATAAATCCACAGGTAAAGGAGAAGAGGGGAGAAGGGGCAGAGGGGCTACTTTCACCCAGAGACTCAGGATGGGTATCCCACACCTGTTTCCTAGCCCACTGATTGCCTCCGTTCCCCTTTTATCTCTACCTTCAATGTGTTCCATGTTCCTCTTTAGCTCAGAAGAAGACCCAGTGAGACTAACAGATATATAGCACAGCCCTTTAATCAGAGCACTTGAGCTTTTACATCCATGCTGGGAACTGGTTTTCAATAACCCTATTGATTGCTATAGTCTACTAGTTCCTGCCATTTCTTTTTTTAGAGATATAGTCCCCCACCCACATCCTACTCTCTCAACCCTACAAAATGTTAAATATATTCAGATTTCAATCCATTTTCAATTGTGCATACATGTATCTGTTGGGGATGAAGAGACGGGGGAAAGACTTGAGAAAATTAGAGGGATTTCCCTGGTGGTCCAGTAGTTAAGAATCCATCTTCCAATGCAGGGGACGTAGGTTCGATCCCTGGTCAGGGAACTAAGATCCCACATGCCACGGGGCAACTAAGCCCGCATGCCACAACTAGAGATCCTGTGTACCACAACCACAGAGCCCATGCACTCTGGAAGCCACAAGCCACAACTACAGAACCCACGTGCTCTGGAGCCCGCATGCCACAACTAGAGAGAAGACCCTGCACCGCAACTACTGAGCCCGTGCACCACAACAAAGAGCCTGCGTGCCACAATAAAGACCTGATGCAGCCATAAGTAAATAAATGCATGAATGAAAAGAAAATTAGAAGAGGAAAGGAATCATTAAGAGACCAAAGGCCAGGCAGTTCTTCCAGCTCTCTAATCCCACTTAGGAATTATTGAGTCAAATAAAATCACATTTTGAAAAGTCTCACTACAATTGAAGTTAACCATAAGATACTGGCAATGAGTTTCTCTTAATAATGAGGAGGGGGAAAACAGCAATTGGGAACGAAGGAGTTAAATGTGCACCTTTCCCAGGGGTCAGGGACCTTAGTTCTACTACAGCTCATTTTCTGGAGAAGACTTGGGGATTCTAGAGTGCCTGCATTTCCCACCCAGGCACAATTTCATTAGCAGCTCATTAGCAAGAGTGGCAACCATTTCTGACTCTTGTTTTTCACAATATTTATTGGTTAATTGACACTTTGAACACAAGTTGACTGAGAACCAAATAAAAGTGCTAAAACCATTCATTAGTCAAATTTAAAACACAAAGATTGTATTCTAAACAAACCCTTTGCTCTCATTTATTTTCCTCAAACAGAAGTCATAATTTAATAAGAGGGCTAAGAAAGCAAAGTACCAAGATATTGTGCCATAATTTTTAATCGTTTTTTTCCCACCACATCAGTCCCCAGGGTTCCTGACATCATAATTGGCTGTCTGTTCTCTTTTACAACACCTGTTACCTCCAGAGCCAAACACAGTTCTGTGAATTATTTCAAAACAGTACCAGCTACTCCTGACCTCTACAATTTCCCCAGTACCTGATGCAAAAGCCCCTCAGTTTGGATGCTCCCTGCAGTGGAAAGAGAGGAAATCCTTAAGTATGAGGGGAGCAAAATTCCTAGGGCCAAATTTCTCTCTAGATAAGTTCTAAAGGATGGGACTCAACTCCCTTCCTTTTTGAGGGAGAGGGGCAGAATGCAAACCAGAAGGGGAAAAGATGCAAATGGAGCAATAGATACAGTGTAGAGAAGGCAGTCAAGGAAACAACCGGTCCCAAGTCCTTGCCCCTCATTGTGAGAGGGCCTCCCTTAAATGTAGGCAACATGGACAACAAAATGAGGTTAGTTACCTGAGCCTTCTTTCAGCTATCAAAATGTAATGACAATCCCAACTTGTTGCCTCTTAAAGTTTTGGATCATGAGTATTAAGAGACCTACTAAGCAGTGCTGTGCTTTGCTTTCTTCACCTGCACTGTTTGTCTCACCAGAAGGAGCTACAGCCTCTAGCACTTGGGTGACCTGGGCAGTTATCCAGTCCAGTGGTAGAGGGCACAGGCTAAGGAAGACCCAGGTTCCAGGTCCAGTTCTATCACTTAATAGCTTTGAGACCTTGGGAAAATAAGCTCTGTGGTCCATGTACAGAACGGGGCTCAGAGTACTCACTTCATAGAGTTCATAGAGTTCACTGTGAGGAATAAGAGATAATGCAAGTGGGATGCTTAGGGTTGATCCAGAGTACTCTCAACAATGGTGTTTGCTGGACTCTTGTCTCTCTCTGACTTGTTCAGTTTTCCCAGCTATGGGACAGGGACCATTACAGATGGTTAGGCTGAGTGTTAAGCTCTCAGTACATACTTAACTGAGTTCTGTAGAGGATAAGTGAGTACATGATTTTTGTAGAATTTTCATGTGAGACTGCCTCATTAAGGCTGCAAGAAGTTCAGTAACAATGAAGCCTACAGGGCATCCAAATTGAGAGGGCAGCCAGTTAAATCAAGGTTTCTACCACACTGAAAAGATGCACTATAGCCTTCTTTGGCTGGGGCCAGCAGTAGGCCAACCAAACCCGTGGAGCAGTCCTATCTATCCTATTCCCCAAGTCAGAACAGAAAACAGAGGCCATAACCAGCAGCATGACTTAAGCAAACGTGGGGAGGATTTAAATGAGAACAACTGCCAAGCCAGCAACAAGGGAAAAGGGTTTCAGATTTCCCGATAAACTTAACTCAAACACAGGCTCAAGCCAGTTTTGTAACAATGCACCATAAGGCTTATAAAAGCAGCTGCCCTGCTCTGGCTTCATGTTCCTCACGGGACAGTGCTTGCAGGTGCCCACCCAAGCATGGGTGAGAGGTCTGGATGTTCCAGGCCACTGAGCACAAGGTTGGTGCTTCAGCAAACCTGCTAATATGTACACTCTTGACAAGCAGCCTGCTTCATACTTCCAACCTGTCATCACAACAGCTGATGCTGCCCCCAGCTGTGCCTCCCCACAATGCTCCCAATCCTAAGCACTTAATGTTAACTCTACAACTGTCACTTGATTATATACACTCTACCTGCTATACACTCTGAAGTCCCCTACAAGTACCCAGGCAGTGCTTACAAGTTCTGGCCTTCGTGCTTACTACCATTCATGAGTGGATTCACTCCCTACTGAGTGCTTCTGGTCTGGATCCCTTTTGATAGAAATCACCTCACAAAAAACCACTGCCAAGACACCCTCTTTCCACCTGCCATTTCAAATTTATGAGAGAAGGCAAACCCTTCAGAACTCCACGGACACCAGCATCGTGAGCTATAAGGAACCTTAGGAGATCATGAGAGCTAATCTCCACTGGAAAGATACATGATCCCTCTTTGTGCCATGCCTCCTGCCATTGCAGCGTGGCGAAGCATCCCCAAGGACAATTCTGTTGGCACTCTCCTTAAAACATTCAGTGGTTTCTTTGCTACCCTCCCAAGTACCAATACTCCTGCTGGTGTTCAAATCCACCTAATACAGCAAAGTCCCTGCCTAACATTCTCTGCCTTATCTCCCCTCATCCACAAATACCCCATCCTCTGGCCAAATTAACCCATGCTTTCTTTGGTCCTTGATACTGCCTCTTCACTTGCTTTTACTTTGTCAAATTAAAATCCATTTTTTAACGGCCTAACTCAAACAATTCTATGCAGTTTTATACATTGTCTTCCCCTCCTTTCAACCCTGAGTGTCTTGCTTATTCCTCTCAAATAGCACTTCCTCTATTCATTGTTTCCTACTCAATTGGGTTCTTTGATACTCATTTAACAGATATTTACTAACCACCTACAATACGCCAGGTTTTAGGGAAATCAAGGATGAGACATGGCCTCTCTACACTTATGGAAATCACTGGTCTGGTGAGGGAAGCAAATCCATAAAAATATGATACTTGTCAAATTTTCCCCAGTAGGTTAAATTCTCCTTGAAGTCAGGACATCTTTATATTCCTACAGTGCTAAACAGAGTGTCTCGTAGTAAATGTCCACTGTGTGTATGTTCCAAAACAAAGGTAAGTTAGCTTTATGGGAAGAAAAGCAAAAAATTTCCTCTTTCTGAAATGTGGGGGAAAGGGATGTATTGCTGCAAAGACAGTCTTCAACGTGGGATCATGGGAAAATAAAACCTAATTTAATAAATACAACACATATTTTAAAATATGTTTTAATTCTACAGTATCATTCCTCAACCCACAAGTTAAATGAGATAGAGGTACAAAGACTAAGAATTGCACAAAGAGGGACTTCCTTGGCATTCCAGTGGTTAAGACTCCACGCTTCCCCTGCAGGGGCACAGGTTCCATCCCTGGTCGAGGAACCAAGATCCCACATGCCACGCCAAAAAAAAAAAAAAAGAATTGCATAAACAGAAACAGAGAGCAAGAGATCAAAACAGAATGAGAGACCTACACTGTTGGTGAGACTATAAGCTGGTACAGCCACTATGTAAAACAGTATAGAGGTTCCTCAAAAAAACTAAAAATATAGTTGCCATATGATCCAGCAGTCCCACTCCTGGGCATATACCCAGACAAAACTATAATTCAAAAAGATACATGCACCCTTATGTTCATAGCAGCACTATTCACAGCAGCCAAGACATGGAAGCAACCTATATGTCCATCAACAGATGAATGGATAAAGAAGATGTGGAACACACACACACACACACACACACAATAGAATACTACTCAGCCATAAAAAGAATGAAATAATGCCATGTGCAGCAACATGAATGAAACTAGAGATTATCACACTAAGTGAAGTAAGTCAAAAAGAGAATGACAAATACCATATGATATCACTTATATGTGGAATCTAAAATATGATACAAATGAACTTATGTACAAAACAGAAACAGACTCACAGACATAGAGAACAGACTTGTAGTTGCCAAGAGAGAGGGAGTTTGGGGTTAGCAGATGCAAACTATTATATATAAAATGAATAAACATCAAGATCCTACTGTATGGCACAGGGAACTGTATTCAATATCCTGTGATAAACCATAATGGAAAAGAATATGAAAAAGAATGTACACATATGTATAACTGAATCACTTTGCTGTACAGCAGAAATTAACACAACATTGTAAAGCAACTATACTTCAATAAAAAAAATTTTAAAGAAAAAAAGTAAATGAATAACCAACAGCAATTAAAAAAAACAGAATGAGAGAGAAGCATGGTTGAGCTCTTAACTGTTAGTAAACCACACACATCAGACTTCACTGTGGACTTCAGAGTATTATCACCTCTGATTACAGGCTTCGGTGGATGAACTATTGGTCGTAGCTCTACAAGTGCTCTTTATCCTTAAACTTCCAAGTATTCCCAAGTCCACCAAACAGAAGCAAAAGAGATGTGGTGGCTAGGAAGGCAACAAGAAGAACTATGTCAACTGAGAACAGTTGGTGAAGACTCTAAAATTGTATGTGAAATATTTAAGTATACAATTACATTTTTCTGAGAAGGTTTATAGCTTTTACCAGTTTCTTAAAGAGGTCTGTAAATAACTCTCCCAACACACATATAAACATGCATACTTTGGAGAGCCTGTAGGCCAATACTGGGAAGGCTACACAGCAACAGGCATTCTAATACACTGTAGGTAAAGATACAAATTAGTGCAATGTTTTTGGTCATCTGGCAATATCTATTAAAACTGTAAATGTTAATTTCATTTGACCCACCAGATTCCACTTGTAGGAATGTATCCAATAGAGACATTCACCAAAGTACACAACCGATATATTGATAGAATGTTCATTACAGCATTTTAGTAATTTCAAACAAGAAACAATACAAAATGTCCATCAGTAAGGGATTTACTACACAATGCACTTTATGCCTTCAATGGAACACAATAGTCTATAATAAGGAGGAGGGAGAATTACACTAACATAAAAAGATGACTAAAACTAAACAAAAAGAACAAGCTGCAAGTACATGATTTCATCTTTCTTTTTAAAGAACATATATGTTAATGTGGCAGCAATACAGTTTTTAATCTATCTAAATCCTCACATTAAAACAGACTCAGTGACTAGATAGCAAAACCAACCCTATAAGCAACAATTTGTATCAAAACAAAGTGAAAAGATGCCTACAAATCCCCAAACAGAAGTGAAGCAGGTGAAGACAAATCACCAAATCTGCATAGTATCATATTCTGTATGGGAGAACATAGGAAGCAATGACGTGTCTGACAAACTTGAAAAAGGAAAACCCCAAAGTAGTCAATAGGTATTCATACACACACACACACACGCGCACACACACACACACACACACACACACACACACACAATAGGCCAGTGGGAGAAGAGCACTTGAACCTAGGAGGGATTTTTCCCAGTCTAATAGTAGGCAAGTACAAGAAAACTGGTGGTAAATTCTCAAGGGGCTAGAGCAATCGAGCCCCACTGAACTCTCAAATTTAATCAACCAGTGCTCCCTATTAGGACAGGGAGACACTGAGAAGACACTTCCAGAAGAGAAATCAAAAGCAGAACTGGAACAAGAGCAATACAGGAAAGAGAAGATCCAGATAAAAGTGCTGGAAGAAAACAGAGCCAGGAATCCTCATAGAGCAAGCTGCCATGTTGAAAACAACAGAAAAAGGAGCACTGCGAATTTTTTTTTAAAAAGATAATTAAAGCCATGCTTCTTTTCTAATTTTCTAAGAAATATAATTTCTCACAAAAATAACCTGAAAAAAGTAATGAGCTCAAATCCTATACAATAACGTTATTATAAGAAAGAAAAACAGAATAAGGAGAGGAATAACATCCCTATGGATGATGAAAACAAGCCAGAAAAACATGCCATGAACAGATCAGAACTGCAACTTGCTATTTCAAAATGAGCTAAACACATGTTTTTGATGATACAAGATATTCAAGAATAAAAATAAGAGGTACCAGAACTCAATGAACGTTAGAAATAAAACAATAATCACAACAAAAAATGCCTTAAAATAAGTAGAAGGTGAAAGGAGAAAAATTTGAAAAACCAAAAATGAAGGAAAAAAAGTAAAATTTATCAGAAACTGACAAATAAAGACAGACAAAAAAGATCCAACATTAAAGAAGAAAACCCAAAAAAGGAAAAAGAATACCAAAAACTATAATTCAAGACAAATTTCCCCTAGGGCCTTCCCTGGTGGTGCAGCGGTTACGACTCCACACTCCCAGTGCAGGGGACCTGGTTTGAGCCCTGGTCAGGGACCTAGATCCTACATGCTGCAACTAAGAGCCCGCAGGCTGCAACTAGAAGAAAAAAAAGATACCACATGCCACAATTAAAAAGATTCCGTATACCACAACTAAAGATCCCACATGCCTCAACAAAGATCCTGCACGTGGCAACTAAGACCCAGCACAGACAAATAAATAAATAAGTAAATAAATATTTTTTATAAAAATTGCCCTAAAATAAAAAAAACAGTTTTAAAAAACTATGTATTGGGACTTCCCTGGTGGTGTAGTGGTTAAGAATCCACCTGCCAATGCAGGGGACACGGGTTCAGGCCCTGGTCCGGGAAGATCCCACATGCCGCGAAGCAACTAAGCCCATGCACCACAACTACTGAGCCTGCACTCTAGAGCCCTCGAGCCACAACTACTGAGCCCGTGTGCCACAACTACTGAAGCCCGCACACCTAGAGCCCATGCTCCACAACAAGAGAAGCCACTGCAATGAGAATCCTGTGCACTGCAACAAAGAGTAGCCCCCACTCACCGCAACTAGAGAAAGCCTGAACACAACAAAAAAGACCCAACACAGCCAAAAACAAAAAAAAGTTATTTATTGAAAGAACACACTGTGTACCTCAGAGAATATTGACCAGGAATGTCTAACAGCAAGATATATTTTACCAAAATTACTGGATTTTAAAGGGAAAAAAAAAGATCATTTGGGCATCTAAGTCCAAATTAAGAAAATTAGTCTTATCAGTGTTTCTGACAGCAAAGCCTACTGCCAAAAGAAGATAAATTAACATATTTAAGATACTCAGAGAAAAAAAATGTGAACCAAGAAGTTTATATCTACCAAAGTGACTTTTGGGTATAAAGACCACAAACTTATCATCAACACCCAAGAAATCAGAGAATATTGTTTCAATGAACCCTGCCTGAAGAATCTACTAGAAAGCCCATTTCAGACAACCAAAATAACTATAAAGAGACACTGTCATTAAGACTGATGTTAAGTCAAATATACATAATTATTCATAGAAATAAGACTAAATGAGTGTTAAAATGAAGAAGTATATAATGGCTATATGCTCTGACAATACAGACACAGTACAGCTGTTTACAAATGATGAGCAAACACATGCAAAAGAATGTTTTTAACTTTTTTCAGAAATCATATCAGGGTAGTAGTATTGCCATTCTGAAACTGTTATATGTATAATATGACACAGGACAAATGAGTAATTATTAGATATTCTAATTGTACACTCTCCTATAACCCAGAACCAGAATTCTTAGTGTGAAAGAAAAGAGATATAGATGTAATATCAAAGAGGCTAAAAAAAATTCCTGTACTCCTGAATATGAATATCTGCTTGAATACATGAAGTATATTATCATATATATTAGCTCTTCTCAACTGAAAGACCTGGAAACAATGACCGACGCAGTAGCAATGAGCTACCCTAATGGCCAGATTACAGTCTTAAAACATCATTTCCAATTAAAAGAAACCAGAGCTTCTTAGAGCAATGGTTGATTGCAGTCCTAAGCAGGAAATAAACAACATTAGCCTAGACTATCCTGTCACACCAGACGGCAAAAATGCTACCAATAACTACTATGGTAATATCAAAAGCACTTTGGTTCAAATGACCAAAGATAAGACGATTTCAGTTTCAGTAAAAACAGTAATTGCAATGGGTTGAAACTTACTAAATGTTCTTAAAGGAAAAACACTTAATCTCCTTCAGAGGAAGCCTGGGAAACAACTCATTACCTTGAAAACTGAGAAATCAGGAAAAAAATCAAGCATTTATCCTGTCTTTCCTTTATGAACTATACCACTGGATAACCAAATTGTGTATATGGGGAAGTGCCTCTTTATAAAAGTTTTACAGCTAAAAGTAAAAAGGAAATTATAGGTTTGAATATCGCCATCTTGTAACCCCACAAAAGGAGAGGCACTCTCCAATACAAAAACTCAAACCTATTTATAGTATTGTGAAAAGGATGGAACCTGAGTCTGATTGAGCCTCTGGATCCAGCTGACAATTTGTAAGAAATATTGAGGTCTGAGGATCATGATGAACTGCATCATGAGTATGAAAGCAGCAAAATTCAATCTGGGAAATGGCCTCAGTTCTTCAACAGACAAACTGTAAAGATAAGGAATGGAAAAAGGAATAACCTGTGGATTCAAGGAAACTTAAAGGATATAACAATTTTTTTAATGGGAAACACTTTAGAGTCTGGGTGTACACCTGGGTGATATACTATTTTAAAATGCAAAGAAGCAACTACTGTAAAAGCCAGGATAACAGCTACATTTGGGGGGAAGGAGATGTTGCAGCTGGGGTGGGACACAGGAGGGGCTTCTGAGGTGCTTGGTAAAGTTCTATTTCTTAACTTGGGTAGTATTTCAAGAGTGTTCCCCTTGTAATTCATTAAGCTTTACATTTTTATTTAATTTTCTGTATCTAATTTTATAATACAAATTGTTTAAAAAGAATATATTAATATATGTTTTCTCTCGTGAAAAAAATGGACTTAGAAGGACTTCTACTTCCTATGATATACTATATCTTATGATTGTCTAATAGTGAGCATGTATTACTTTTAGTACTAGAAAATTAAATAAAGATTTATTTTAAAAAGAAAAAAGGAAGGGAGCTGGAAAGAAACAAACCAACCATTTGACATCTCTTACTATAGGTTGGCTTCATTTGGGCTCCCTTGAAATACACCGTTATAACTGGGATCTATCTATAAATTACATACCAGCAACACACACACACATTCTAAATTGAGAAATAATGACTCAAGAGTACCACATAAAGGCCCTGAACCAAGATGGTGGAGTAGAAGGATGAGCTCTCACTCCCTCTTGCAAGACACCAGAATCACAACTAGGTGCTGAGCAATCATCGACAGGAAGACACTGGAACTCACCAAAAAAGATACCCCACATCAAAAGACAAAGGAGAAGCCACAATGAGACGGTAGGAGGGGCGCAATCACAGTAAAATCAAATCCCGTAACTGCTGCGTGGGTGACTCACAGACTGGAGAACACTTATACCACAGAAGTCCACCCACTGGAGTGAAGGTTCTGAGCCCCATATCAGGCTTCCCAACCTGGAGGTCCAGCAATGGGAGGAGGAATTCCTAGAGGATCAGACTTTGAAGGCTAGTGAGTTTTGATTGCAGGACTTTGACAGGACTGGGGGAAACAGAGACTCCACTCCTGGAGGGGACACACAAAGCAGTGTGCGCATCAGGACCCAGGGGAAGGAGCAGTGACCCCAGGGGAAACTAAACCAGACATACCTCCTAGTGTTGGAGGATCTCCTGCAGAGGCAGGAGTGGCTGTGGCTCACCGTGGGGACAAGGACACTGGCAGCAGAAGTTCTGGGAAGTATTCCTTGGCATGAGCCCTCCCAAAGTCTGCCATTAGCCCCACCAAAGAGCCCAGGTAGGCTCCAGTGTTGGGCTGCCTCCGGCCAAACAACCAACAGGGAGGGAACCCAGCCCCACCCATCAGCAGTCAAGTGCATTAAAGTTTTACTGAGCTCTGCACAACAGAGCAACAGCCAGCTCTACCCACCACCAGTGCCTCCCATCAGGAAATTCTCTTAGATAGCCTCATCCACCAGAGGGCAGACAGCAGAAGCAAGAAGAACTACAATCCTGTTCCTGTGGAACAAAAACCACATTCACAGAAAAATAGACAAGATGAAAAGGCAGAGGGCTATATAGCAGCTGAAGGAAAAAGATAAAACCCCAGAAAAACAACTAAATGAAGTGGAGATAGGCAACCTTCCAGAAAAAGAATTCAGAATAATGACAGTGATGATGATCCAGGACCTCGGAAAAACAATGGAGGCAAAGATCGAGAAGATGCAAGAAATGTTTAACAAACACCTAGAAGAATTAAAGAACAAACAAACATAGATGAACAATACAATAACTGAAATGAAAACTACACGAGAAGGAATCAACAGCAGAAAACCTAGGGCAGAAGAACGGATAAGTGACCTGGAAGACAGAATGGTGGAATTCACTGCTGTGTAACAGAAGAAAGAAAAAAGAATGAAAAGAAATGAAGACAGCCTAAGAGACCTCTGGGACAACAGTAAACGCAACAACATTCGCATTATAGGGGTCCCAGAAGGAGAAGAGAGAGAAAGGACCAGAGAAAATAACTGAAGAGATTATAAGCGAAAACTTCCCTAACATGTGAAAGGAAATAGCCACCCAAGTCCAGGAAGCACAGAGAGTCTCATACAGGATAAACCCAATGAGAAACAGTCCCATACAGGATAAACCCAATAAGAAACAGGTCGAGACACATAGTAATCATATTGGCAAAAACTAAAGACAAAGAAAAATTATTGAAAGCAGCAAGGGAAAAATGACAAATAAGATAAAAGGGAACTCGCATAAGGTTAACAGCTGATTTCTCAGCAGAAACTCTACAAGCCAGAGGGAGTGGCATGATATACTTAAAGTGATGAAAGGGAAGAACCTACAACCAAGATTACTCTACCCAGAAAGGATCTCATTCACATTCCATGGAGAAATCAAAAGCTTTACAGACAAGCAAAAGCTAAGAGAATTCAGCACCAAAAAACCAGCTCTACAACAAATGCCAAAGGAACTTCTCTAAGTGGGAAACACAAGAGAAGAAAAGGACCTACAAAAACAAACCCAAAACAATTAAGAAAATGGTCATAGGAACATACATATCGATAATTACCTTAAACGTGAATGGATTAAATGTTCCAACCAAAAGACACAGGCTTGCTGAATGGATACAAAAACAAGACCCATATATATGCTGTCTACAAAAGACCCACTTCAGACCTAGGGACACATACAGACTGAAAGTGAGGGGATGGAAAAAGATATGCCATGCAAATGGAAATCAAAAGAAAGCTGGAGTAGCAATATTCATATCAGATAAAATAGACTTTAAAATAAAGAATGGTACAAGAGACAAGGAAGGACACTACATAATGATCAAGGGATCAACCCAAGAAGAAGATATAACAATTATAATTATATATGCACCCAACATAGGAGCACCTCAATACATAAGGCAACTGCTAACAGCTGTAAAACGGGAAATCGACAGCAACACAATAATAGTGGGGGACTTTTAACACCTCACTTACACCAACGGACAGATCATCCAAAATGAAAATAAATAAGGAAACAGAAGCGTTAAATGACACAATAGACCATATAGATTTAATTGATATTTATAGGACATTCCATTCAAAAACAGGAGATTACACTTTCTTCTCAAGTGCTCATGGAATGTTCTCCAGGATAGATCACCTCTTGGGTCACAAATCAAGCCTCAGTAAATTTAAGAAAACTGAAATCATATCAAGTATCTTTTCTGACTACAATGCTATGAGATTACAAATGAATTATAGGGAAAAAAAAACCCATAAAAGAACCCAGAAACACATGGAGGCTAAACAATACGTTACTAAATAACCAAGAGATCACTAAAGAAATCAAAGAGGAAATCAAAAAATACCAAGAGACAAATTACAACAAAAACACGATGATCCAAAACCTATGGGATGCAGCAAAAGCAGTTCTAAGAGGGAAGTTTATAGCAATACAAGCCTACCTCAAGAAACAAGAAAAATCTCAAATAAACAATCTAACCTTACACCAAAGGAACTAGAGAAAGAAGAACAAACAAAACCCAAAGTTAGCAGAAGGAAAGAAATCATAAAGACCAGAGCAGAAATAAATGAAATAGAAACAAAGAAAGCAATAGCAAAGATCAATAAAACTAAAATCTGGTTCCTTGAGAAGATAAACAAAATTGATAAACCATTAGCCAGACTCATCAAGAAAAAGAGGGAGAGGACTCAAATCAATAAAATTAGAAATGAAAAAGGAGAAGTTACAACAGGCACCACAGAAATACAAAGCATCCTAAGAGACTACTACAAGCAACTCTATGCCAATAAAATGGACAACCTGGAAGAAATGGACAAACCCTTAGAAAGGTATAAGCTTCCAAGACTGAACCAGGAAGAAATAGAAAATATAAACAAACCAATCACAAGTAATGAAATTGAAACTGTGATTAAAAACCTTCCAAGAGAGAAGCTTCAAGATGGAGGAAGAGTAAGACAAGGAGATCACCTTCCTCCCCACAAATACATCTACATGTGGAACAACCCCTACAGAACACCTGCTGAATGCTGGCAGAAGACCTCAGACCTCCCAAAAGGCAAGAAGCTCCCCCACGTACATGGGTAGGGAAAAAGAAAAAAACAGAGACAAAAGAATAGGGATGGGACCTGCACCAGTGGGAGGGAGCTGTGAAGGAGGAAAGGCTTCCACACACTAGGAAGGCTCTTCACGGGTGGAAACTGTGGGTGGCGGAGGGGGTAAGATTCAGAGCCATGGAGGAGAGCACAACAAAAGGGGTGAGCAGGGCAAAGCGGAGAGATTCCTGCACAGAGGATTGGTGCCAACCAACACTCACCAGCCTGAGAGGCTTGTCTGCTCACCCACCGGAATGGGTTGGGGCTGGGAGCTGAGGCTCGGGCTTCAGAGGTCGGATCCCAGGGAGAGGACTGGGGTTGGCTGCGTGAACACAGAATGAAGGGGGCTAGTGCGCCACAGCTAGCCGGGAGGGAGTCCAGGAGAAGGTCTGGAGCTGCCAAAGAGACAAGAGAGTTTTTCTTGCCTCTTTGTTTCCAGGTCCACGAGGAGAGGGGGTTAACAGCACCACTTAAGTGGTTACAAAGACCGGTGCGAGCTGCGGCTATCAACGCGGACCCCAAGAAGGGTATGAGATGCTAAGGCTGCTGCTACAGCCACCAAGAAGCCTGTGTGCAAGCACAGGTCATTATCCACACCTCCCCTCCCGGGAGCCTGTGCAACCTGCCACTGCCAAGGTCCTGTGATCCAGGGACAACTTCCCCAGGAGAACACACGGCGCACCTCAGGCTGGTGCAATGTCACTCTGGCCTCTGCCACTGCAGGCTCACCCCACATTCCTTACCCCGCCCTCGTCCCTGGCCTGAGTGAGCCAGAGCCCCCAAATCAACTGCTCCTTTAACCCTGTCCTGTCTGAGTGAAGAACAGACGCCCTCAGGCGACCTACACGCAGAGGCGGGTCCAAATCCAAAGCTGAACCCTAGGAGCTGTGCGAAGAGAAGAGAAAGGGAAATCTCTCCCAGAAGCCTCAGGAGGAGCGGATTAAATCTTCTCAATCAACTTGATGTACCCTGCATCTGTGGAATACCTGAATAGACAACGAATCAACCCAAATTGAGGAGGTGGACTTTGGCAGCAACGATATACATAATTTTTTCCCTTTTTCTCTTTTTGTGAGTGTGTATGTGTATGCTTCTGTGTGTGATTTTGTCTGTATAGTTTTCCTTTTACCATTTGTCCTAAGGTTCTGTCTCTCCATTTTTTTGTTTTATTTTTTCTTAACTTAAATTTTTTCTTAATAATTATTTTTTATTTTAATTTACTTTATTTTATCTTCTTCTTTTTTCTTTTTTTCTCCCTCTTTTTCTGAGCCATGTGGAGGACAGGCTCTTGGTACTCCAGCCAAGCATCAGGGCTGTGCCTCTGTGGTGGGAGAGCCAAGTTCAAGACACTGGTCCACAAGAGACCCCCCAGCTCCACGTAATATCAAATGGCGAAAATCTCCCAGAGATCTCCATCTCAACACCAAGACCCAGCTCCACTCAACGACCAGCAAGCTAAAGTGGTGGACACCCTATGCCAAACAACTAGCAAGACAGGAACACAACCCCATCCTTTAGCAGAGAGACTGCCTAAAATCATAATAAGGCCACAGACAACCCAAAACACACCACCAGACGTGGACCTACCCACCAGAAAGACAAGATCCAGCCTCATCCACCAGAACACAGGCACTAGTCTCCTCCAACAGGAAGCCTACACAACCCACTGAACCAACCTTAGCCACTGGGGACAGACACCAAAAACAACGGGAACTACAAACCTGCAGCCTGCGAAAATGAGACCCCAAACACAGTAAGTTAAGCAAAATGAGAAGACAGAGAAACACACAGCAGATGAAGGAACAAGGCAAAAACCCACCAGACCAAACAAATGAAGAGAAAATAAGCAGTTTACCTGAAAAAGAATTCAGAATAATGATAGTAAAGATGATGCAAAATCTTGGAAATAGAATGGAGAAAATACAAGAAAAGTTTAACAAGGAACTAGAAGAACTAAAGAGTAAACAATCAGTGATGAACACAATAAATAAAATTAAAAATTCTGTAGTAGGGATCAATAACAGAATAACTGAGGCAGAAGAACAGATAAGTAACCTGGAAGATAGAAGAGTGGAAATAACTACTGCGGAGCAGAGTAAAGAAAAAAAAATAAAAAGAATTCAGGACAGTCTCACAGACCTCTGCGACAACATTAAACGCACCAACATTGGAATTAAAGGGGTCCCAGAAGAAGAAGAGAAAAAGAAAGGGACTGAGAAAATATGTGAAGAGATTATAGTTGAAAACTTCCCTAATATGGGAAAGGAAATAGTTAATCAAGTCCAGGAAGCACAGAGAGTCCCATACAAGATGAATCTAAGGAGACACACACCAAGACACATATTGATCAAACTATCAAAAATTAAATACACAGAAAAAATATTAAACCAAGCAAGGGAAAACCAACAAATAACACATAAGGGAATCGCCATAACGTTAAGAGATGATCTTTCAGCAGAAACTCTGCAAGCCAGAAGGGAGTGGCAGGACATATTTAAAGTGATGAAGGAGAAAAACATACAACCAAGATTACTCTACCCAGCAAGGAACTCATTCAGATTTGACAGAGAAATTAAAACCTTTACCAACAAGCAAAAGCTAAGAGAATTCAGCACCACCAAACCAGCTTTACAACAAATGCCAAAGGAACTTCTCTAGGCAGGAAACATAACAAAAGGAAAAGACCTACAAAAATAAAACCAAAAACAATTAAGAAAATGGTAATAGGAACATACATATCGATAATTACCTTAAAAGTAAATGGATTAAATTCTCCAACCAAAAGACACAGACTGGCTGAATGGATACAAAACCAAGACCTGTATATATGCTTTCTACCACAGACCCACTTCAGACCTAGGGACACAAACAGACTAAAAGTGAGGGGATGGGAAAAGATATTCCACGCAAATGGAAATCAAAAGAACGCTGGAGTAGCAATTCTCATATGAGACAAAATAGACTTTAAAACAAAGACAAGAGAAAAAGAAGGACACTACAAAATGATCAAGGGATCAATCTAAGAAGAAGATATAACAATTGTAAATATTTATGCACACAACATAGGAGCACCTCAATACATAAGGCAAATGCTAACAGCCATAAAAGGGGAAATCGACAGTAACACAATCATAGTAGGGGTTTTAACACCCCACTTTCACCAATGGACAGATCATCCAAAATGAAAATAAATAAGGAAACACAAGCTTTAAATGATATATTAAACAACGTAGACTTAATTGATATTTATAGCACATTCCATCCAAAATCAACAGAATACACATTCTTCTCAAGTGCTGATGGAACATTCTCCAAGATAGAGCATATCTTGGGTCACAAATCAAGCTTTGGTAAATTTAAGAAAATTGAACTTGTATCAAGTATCTTTTCTGACCACAATGCTATGAGACTAGATATCAATTACAGGAAAAAATCTATAAGAAATACAAACACATGGAGGCTAAACAACACACTACTTAAGAACAAAGAGATCACTGAAGAGATCAAAGAGGAAATCAAAAAATACCTAGAAACAAATGACAATGAAAACAGGATGACCCAAAACCTATGGGATGCAGCAAAAGCAGTTCTAAGAGGGAAGTTTATAGCAATACAATCCTACCTTAAGAAACAAGAAACATCTCAAATAAACAACCTAACATTACACCTAAACCCATTAGAGACAGAAACCCAAAGTTAGCGAAGGAAAGAAATCATAAAGATCAGATCAGAAATAAATGAAAAAGAAATGAAGAAAACGATAACAAAGATCAATAAAATTAAAAGCTGATTTTTTGAGAAGATAAACAAAATGGATAAACCATTAGCTAGACTCATCAAGAATAAAGGAAAAGACTCAAATAAACAGAATTAGAAATGAAAAAGGAGAAGTAACAACTGACACTGCAGAAATACAAAGGATCATGAGAGATTACTACAAGCAACCCTATGCCAATAAAATGGACAACCTGGAAGAAATGGACGAATTCTTAGAAATGCACAACCTTCCCAGACTGAACGAGGAAGAAATAGAAAATATGAACAGACCAATCACAAGCACTGAAATTGCAACTGTGATTAAAAATCTTCCAACAAACAGAAGCCCAGGACCAGATGGCTTCACAAGCGAATTCAATCAAACATTTAGAGAAGAGCTAACACCTATCCTTCCAAAATATAGCAAAGGGAGGAACATTCCCAAACTCATTCTATGAGGCCACCATCACTCTGATACCAAAACCAGACAAACATGTCACAAAAAAAGAAAACTACAGGCCAGTATCACTAATCAACATAGATGCAAAAATCTTCAACAAAATACTAGCAAACAGCATCCAACAGGACATTAAAAGGATCATACACTATGATCAAGTGTGGTTTATCCCAGGAATGCAAGAATTCTTCAATATATGTAAATCAATCAACGTGATACACCATATTAACAAACTGAAGGAGGAAAACTATATGATCATCTCAATAGGTGCAGAAAAAGCTTTCGACAAAATCAACACCCATTTATGATAAAAACCCTCCAGAAAGTAGGCATAGAGGGAACTTTCCTCAACATAATAAAGGGCATATATGACAAACCCACAGCCAACAACATCCTCAATGGTGAAAAACTGAAACCATTTCCACTAAGATCAGGAACAAGACAAGGTTGCCACTCTCACGACCATTATTCAACACAGTTTCGGAAGTGTTAGCCACAGCAATCAGAGAAGAAAAAGAAATAAAAGGAATCCAAATCAGAAAAGAAGTAAAGCTGTCATTACTTGCAGACAACAAGATATTATACATAGAGAACCCTAAAGATGCTACCATAAAACTACTAGAGCTAATCAATGAATATGGTAAAGTTGCAGGATACAAAATTTATGCACAGAACTCTCTTGCATTCCTATACACTAATGATGAAAAATCTGAAAGAGAAATTAAGAAAACACTCCCATTTACCACTGCAACAAAAAGAATAAAATACCAAGGAATAAAACTACCTAGGGAGACAAAAGACCTGTATGCAGAAAACTATGACACTGATGAAAGAAATTAAACATGATACCAACAGATGGAGAGATATACCATGTTCTTGGATTAGAAGAATCAATATTGTGAAAATGACTATACTATCCAAAGCAATCTACAGATTCAATGCAATCCCTATCAAATTACCAATGGCATTTTTTATGGAACTAGAACAAATAATCTTAAAATTTGTATGGAGACACAAAAGACCCCGAATACCCAAAGCAGTCTTGAGGGAAAAAAACAGAGCTGGAGCAATCAGAGTCCCTGACTTCAGACTATACTACAAAGGTACAGTAATCAAGACAATATGGTATTGGCACAAAAACAGAAACATAGATCAATGGAACAAGATAGAAAGCCCAGGGATAAACCCACGCACCTATGATCAACTAATCTATGACAAAGGAGGCAAGGATATACAATGGAGAAAAGACAGTCTCTTCAATAAGTGGTGCTGGGAAAACTTGACAGCTACATGCAAAAGAATGAAATTAGAACACTCCCTAACACAAAAATAACATAACAATGACATAAATAAAATGACATAAATCACAGCAAGATCTTTTTTGATCCACCTCCTAGAGTAATGGAAATAAAAACAAAAATAAACAAATGGGACCTAATGAAACTTCAAAGCTTTTGCACAGCAAAGAAACCATAAACAAGAGGAAAAGACAACCCTCAGAATGGGAGAAAATACTTACAAACGAATCAATGGACAAAGGATTACTCTCCAAAATATATAAACAGCTCATGCAGCTCAATATTAAAAAAACAAACAA
This sequence comes from Phocoena phocoena, assembly GCF_963924675.1. Lineage (NCBI taxonomy): Eukaryota > Metazoa > Chordata > Mammalia > Artiodactyla > Phocoenidae > Phocoena > Phocoena phocoena. The sequence continues at coordinate 116,792,643 of NC_089221.1, forward strand.
CCCAATCTAAAAATGGGCAGAAGACCTAAACAGACATTTCTCCAAAGAAGACATACAGATGGCCAAGAAGCACATGAAAAGCTGCCCAACATCACTAATAATTAGAGAAATGCAAATCAAAACTACAATGAGGTATCATCTCACACTAGTTAGAATGGCCATCATCAGAAAATCTACAAACAACAAATGCTGGAAAGGGTGTGGAGAAAACGAAACCCTCTTGCACTCTTGGTGGGAATGTAAATTGATACAGCCACTATGGAGAACAGTATGGAGGTTCCTTAAAAAACTAAAAATAGAATTACCATATGATCCAGCAATCCCACTACTGGGCATATACCCAGAGAAAACCATAATTCAAAAAGACACATCCATCCCAATGTTCACTGCAGCACTATTTACAGTAGCCAGGTCATGGAAGCACCGTAAATCCCCATCGATAGACGAATGGATAAAGAAGTTGTGGTACATATATACAATGGAATATTACTCAGCCATAAAAAGGAACAAAATTGGGCCATTTGTTGAGACGTGGATGGATCTAGAGACTGTCATACAGAGTGAAGTAAGTCAGAAAGAGAAAAAAAAATATCGTACATTAACGCATATTGTGGAACCTAGAAAAATGCCACAATGAACCAGTCTGCAGGGCAGAAATTGAGACACAGATGTAGAGAACAAACGTATGGACAGCAAGGGGGGAAAGCAGTGGTGGTGGGGGTGTGTGTGATGAATTGGGCAATTGGCATTGACATGTATACACTGATGTGTATAAAATTGATGACTAATAATAACCTGCTGTATAAAAAAATTAAATTAAATTAAAAAAATATAAAAGAAATAAAGAAGACAAGAATGATTCTAATGTCTTGGCCGTACCAACTGAAAGAATGGTGGTGTTGCTCAGACAGAGAAATGGGAGGAATAACTCTTTGGGGAGGGAAAATTACGAGTCCAGTTTTACACCTGTTAAATTAGAGATGTTTATTAGGCATCCAAGCTGAGATGTTAAGTAGGCACTTGGTTAAAGAGTTCAGGAGGGAAAGCTGGGCAGGATTCTTAAATGTAGCAATAAGTAGCATTACACGTGGCATGTAAAGTCACAGGAGTAGATGAGATTACTTAGGGAGTGAAGGGGAGATAACCAAAAAAAAAAAGAGTACCATATAGTCATAATCAACATGTACTACTCAGACACATTCTAACACATCCTGCTAAGTAGACATGAGCCCAACCGATCAAATGTAAACTGCATATTTGCAATAAAGTATTTTGCAGGTATTTTGCTAGGGTATGGCTTTACAAAGATGTGGTCCAGAAGGCTGAGAACACAGGCCTTGCTCAAACACAAACCAACAAGATGCTGGGTTCAACCTTAGAGCCTTTATTCCCAAATGGCCTTGAACAGAGCCCTCACCCAACCAGCCAATCTGCCCCTCAAGGCTTAACAGGGAAACCAAAGAGTGGAAGAGAATGGGCACTTCAGGAAAATTGGTACTCACACAGGTAGTAGTGGGCGAGGTGGGAGTGGAGAGGATTAAAGAGCTTTTTTTAATGGGATTCGTGTCCCTTCAACCCCTCTTGCCTCCAGAGCTAAGCATCTCTGACTTATGTTTAATGCTTGCTATGGACTGAATGTCTGTGTCCCCCACAAAATTCATATGTTGAAAACTAATCCGCAATATGATGATATTTGGAGGTGGGGCCTTTGGGAGGTGATTAGGTCATGAGGTTGGAGCAGCATGAATGGGGTTTGTGCCCTCATATAAGAGACCTCAGAGAGCTCCCTTGCCCCTTCCACCAAGTGAGGCCAGAGTGAGAAGACAGCCATCTATGAACTGGAAGTGAGCTCTCACCAGACACTGAGTCTATTGGTGCCCTGATCTTGGACTTCCCAACCTCCAGAACTGAGAAATAAATGTCTATTGTTTATATACCACCCAAGACATGATATTTTGTTACAAAATTCCAAACTAAGATGATGTTTTGGTTACCAAAGGGGAAACAGGGTGGAAGGATAAATTAGGAGTTTGGAATTAGCAGATACAAACTGCTATACATAAAATAGGTAAACAAAAAGGTCCTACTGTATAGCACAGAGAACCATATTCAATATCTTGTAATAAACTCTAATGGAAAAGAATATGAAAAAAAATATATATATATATGTGTGTGTGTAACTGAATCACTTTGCTGTACACCAGAAACACAACACTGTAAATTAACTATATCTCAATTTTAAAAAAAGGATGATGCTAAATTCCCATAATGACTGAAATGCACAAATCATCAACCAGAGTTTGATAGCATTATCCACAGAAACCGCTGAAAGAAGGGTGTGCAGACCAACCTAGACAGGATTCTGCCTTGAGGCAGATGGATGGAAGCACTACTTCCTAAAAATTTCCATCGCCTGGAACTTTATTTTTCCTCCACAGCATGAGCTATCTCAAAACAAGGACATCAGTCCAAACTGCTCTATGGAGTAAAAGCTACACTCCAAGGACTTTTCTGAGTTTGTGGCAGCCACTGAGGGGTAGGAAATGATCATGTGTGCTTAAGTTTATGTCCGGTTCTACTAACTCTACAAAATGGAAACTAGTTCCCTAAAAACCAAGTACTCCTAGATGCCCTAAGCAGTCCCCACCACTTCCCTGGCTCTGCAGACATCAATAACAGAGCTCGTCACAGGGAATAAAACACGATTATAAGATAATGCTACATAAACGCTGGTGCATTTATGGGGAATAAATGTCAAGGTAAAGCAGGAATATTTATTTTCCATGAGGGAGATGGTGATCTCGTGTGTCAATGCCTATTATGCTGAATTGATTCCAGTTTTTACAGATCAGTAAAATATTTCACATCATTTTGCATGGCTATGGCAGTCATAGTGACAGAACCTACAATGACCTTCCACAAGGTCTAGCTTTCAGACATCTGGACTTCACAACCTCCTCTATTCTAAGGTTCCATTTTCCCAGGACAGACATAGTGAGGCATGCAGAACTGGCAAGTTTTGATTCCCAATAGGACTTGCCACAAGCAGGCCCATCCATTCTCTTGGCATTCCAGAGGAGCTGGACCCCAGGTCTTTCCAAGGACCCTAATGTCCTGTTATTTAGTCCCTTCTGAAAGTTGCTTAAAAGTAACAAAAAGGAAGCAGCTAATTTACAGCCCTATTCTTGTAATCTTGGTCAGCCAGATTTTCACAGACATCAGTTTATTTTGCTTTATAATAATATTAGACAAAACAACAGTACCAGAGTCAGCCCCAAGGCAGCAACTCACTCTCAGGGGTTCTGCTGACATTATAAACTGATCCTATTTCTCTCTTGTGTTTTATGTTATCAGCTAAACCTGTCAACTTAAATTATTGCCTTGTAACCAAATCAGAGTTACCTATTACTCTGGTATGTGTACATTTCTGAAGCTGTGTACCTATATCAAGTTTTGCAAGGGTAGAAAACAAGACCATAAATAAACAAATGGATAACAGAATGTGTTACCATTACTTTAGCAACAGATGCTAAAAGTCAAATGCATCACATGGAAAGCCACTAAAATGGCTGAATATACAGACCTTGGAAACAGCAAAAGCTTGATACTGATACAGTCATGTGTACGTTGCTCCATCCTGCAATCAATCTCTGGGCTCTGGTAGCTCAGAGCATCTCCATTTAGAAGAGTAAATAAGTATCCCTAGGGCCTGTGACAGATGGGTAGACATTTGAAAAACTGAGGGCCTGATGTCAAAAAGGTCAGATTTATAGTCACTCCATTATCTCACCAGCACAGTAACAAAGAAACCAATTTTCCTTCAACTGGTATGGCTAATGGTCACTCTTATTCAAAGACCACTGTGACCCAAATTGAGCAATAAAAGAGCCTCCAATAAGACATAAAAAAGCTATTCTCTTCTCTTCTCAGGACTAATTCTGGTTCTTTAACCATACCCTTCTCCACAATCTAATTCTTCACCTCATCAGTTTTCCTAATGAAATTCTAACAGGCCCAAATCTTCCCCCAATTTTTCTGGGATTTCATGGTGCTAAATATATGATACCTTTATGAACAAAATGCATAATTCCTTCTTCATTTCCAAAATAAATAACTTCAAAACTACAAAAAGTATAAAACTTGACATACATTTCAATTTCCCCCAAATTTCTATTATCCAATACCCAAGACTTCCTCATTTCACATTTATTATACTTTACATATCTTGTCATAAGCATCAGTTAAATGTTCTCCATGACTTTCAATGACAAGCTCACAGTGTCCAGGTACACTATTTTAACTTGAATTTCTGTATAGTTCACAGCATGGCAGCATATCCTTAGAAAGGACAGCAGCTGACTGCAGGCTCAGTGGAATGGAGGAGGCATTCTATGATCTACAGCAGGGGTCCCCAACCCCCGGGCCACGGACCGGTACCAGGCCACGGCCTGTTAGGAACCGGGCCGCACAGCAGTAGGTGAGTGGCAGGCAAGCGAAGCTTCATCAGCTGCTCCCCATCGCTAGCATTACTGCCTGAACCATCTCCCCCACCCACCCCCACCAACCACCATCCGTGGAAAAATTGTCTTCCATGAAACCAGTCCCTGGTGCCAAAAAGGTTGGGGACCGCTGATCCACAGAGAGGTCCTGAGGCTCAGAAGACAACTGACCACCTGAGAGACCACCCATTAAGTGGAGTGGTGTTTCACTGAGTTCTCATCAGTTTTCCTAATGAAATTCTAACAGGCCCAAATCCAGGAAAAGGAGGCCAGAGTCGCACCCTACAACAAAACTCCATCTCCCCAAACTCTTCTTGTCTAGAATATAATTCCAATCTAACAATCATTTTCATTCTCTCTGGGAATTCATTGTTTAATCTCCCTTAGCTTTTCCTAACAGCTACCACCATACCTCCTGAGCCTAGAAACTGAGGCCTTGCCACACATCATGGGTAAGTTTCCCCAAAGTCAACTCTCTGAATAAACCTGAAAGGGTAGAGCAGGGGGCACAGTTCTATGCAGAGGCACCAAAACAGTCACTGATGAGCTGGGATTTGAGGGCTATCAGAAAGACACTAAAATCCCAATACTCCCCAAAATCCTACTAATTAAATCCCATTGTTAGAGTCATCTTTTGGATCAAATCTTTAGCTCATCCTAGGACAAATCATACAATTAAGTGCACGTTAGGAGGAGGGCATGGCAGGGTAGGATTGGTGTAGATGAGTGTGCCTTCCACTGTCCTCATTCCCTCTAACGCTGCCCAGACAAACTAAAGCACAGATCAAGGACGCACATATCTAGATATGGGATTTGGAAAGATTTTGTATGAGCCCAGGGCAGCAAAGATGTCCCTCCAGGGTCACTTATGCAATGTGGCTATATTTTTCCAAGAAAAAAATCTCACATTCACCTTTCTAGGTACACAACAAACAATATTTGGTTACTATGCACTCCTATGTCTCTAATATTTGCTTAACCTCACCTTGCCTGAAAAAAATTACTAAGAATTATAGTAGACAAATTGTAATTGACAAAAATGCTTCCCAATCTCTCATTTAGGCATCTGGGAGATTAAAAGAAAAATCTTCATTTCTGGAATCATCTTAACTCTTGTGGAACCCTTTGGACTTGATTTTCACTCTATAGGTCCTGAAAGCCAAGCACCTTCCCACCTGAGCCTCCCAATTTCACTAGACCTACTTTCTTCATGCCTCCCTGCTGCAGAGAGTCAGAGCAGCAGGAGAAGGCAGGTCCCAACATGCAGAAGCCACCCACACGATCAGGTACTGCTTCTCTGCTGAGAAGCTTGGCCTCACAACCTGCATGTCAACTCCTCACCATTCCCAGTGGATGGAGAACCACCACCACATGGCACACATATAAAATGCCAGGCAATAAGAGGCAGAGAACACCGCGTTGCTGCCAATGGCTTTAGCTAGTACTATCTAGCACTTTCCACTTGAGAATTTTAAATTAATAAAGCAGCAAAATAACAACGACCATAAAGCAGCTATTTAAGAGATAATACAGAAAAGGAGGTTATGTTTCCACATCAGCAGTCAATTAAGGCAGACTAGCACCAGCCATTTACTTTCTAAACTAGCACTGCTCAATAGAACTTCCTGTGATGATAGAAATGTTCTAAATCCATGCTGTCCATTGCAGCAGCCCCTGGTCACACATGGCCATTGAGCAATTGAAATGTCACTAATGAAACCAAGGAACTGAATTTTAAATTTTATTTAATTCTGATAAATTTAAATAGTCACAAATGATTAGCAACTACCATATTAAACAGCACAAAAGTAGATCCACATTTCACAAATGACACATCCCTGAAGTACTGTGAGGGCCCAGTCAAACATCAGATGGAAAAGGGCTTTGAGAGGCATGATGGCCCAAACATAAGTTGAAATCCTGGGGCCTTACAGCAGAGGCCCCTCTAGGGGATTCAAATCTGGTTTACAATACTGAGTATCTCTTGCCAGTTCCACTTCAGGTGACCCTAAGCCAAGGAGTAAACAAGAGCAGTGGCTCTCCAGAGTCAGAGAGGAAGGAGGCCAGGGTTCCATTAGTACTACATCTCTTCTGAGGACAAAAATTATGGGTAATTCCCATCTCTCCAAGCTAACTGTTATAACAGATACCTATTCCCTGAAATAAAAATGCTCCAGGTTCATCTCCATAATTGAAAGGAAGGCTGAGTATAATTGAATGCAAACATAAATAATAGATGAAAACAGGTACAGAATACCCTGCCCTCCCCAACAATTCAGATAACCCTTTCAGAGATGAAGGGAGATGAGATGGAAAATAACTTACTAAGGAGGGGCAAAGTGATAATGAACTACACTGGATTTCTTTAGTTCAGGTGGTGGCAAAAAAGAACGAAATGCAAAATTCAACTCTACTGAATAGCATCTTATGTTAACTGAAACCAAAAGATTCAATGAAGTAAGAAAATAACTTCATAATCACTTTATTCATATACAGCCTGTGGTTTTCCTCCATTTCTGAGGTCTGAAGGAACTGTACCCATTAGCAAATGTGCACTGGCTATACCAACATTTTCCCAATTCCACTTTTTTTCTTCTCCATGCCAACTTCAAAGTCCCAAGAAGAGAAAAACCAAAGGGAACAGATAGGAAAACCTGGGATTTCTACTTTCTCTCATATAGCCACAACTAACATCTTTCAGCAAATCTCCTAGGCCCATATTTACTTCTGATCTTAAACAAAAGAATTTCTTATGTAACTGAAGGCTACCATCTTCAGTGGAGGTAGGGGTTTAGAGGGATAGATGCATGTTATTGCACTTGGCAATAGATTGTGAGTTGATGTTCTTTTCTCCAAATAAAGCTATACATAAACACAAAACTTGCTGGATACAGATTTTACCACCCTTTGGACACCCTAATGAAAATAGTTAAACAATTCATTAGGATTTTTATTAAAAAGTCAACGTGTCCAATCATTTTTACATTGCCACATGCACAGAGTATGAACACAAATGGATCACTCCAGATAAAGCGCTGTCTTGAAAGATGAAACACTGACCAGTTAGATTGTACCAAGTCCTGGCCAAAGTTTTCAGTCTTAATCTGACCACTATTCAAGTCCCTGCCAAAAACCAACCTGACAGAGCAGATATCTGAGGAAGGCAATCTAAAGTACAGGTTCTCTCCATTCTGCTAAGGGGACTCTATATTGTATCCTAGTTAAAACAGAAGAATGCTCACTGGATTTGTCCCCTACAAAACAAATTCACTGAAACCTGCTTTCTTGTATGCCATCAGGTTTTGTTCAGGTTCTATATAAGGAACAGATAGAAAACAAAAATTCTGCATTTTCTGAAAAAATCTTGTTAAAGACATTGTCCAGTACATGATTTAATGTCTATTATAAAAATGCTTTTAGATCAGTTCTTACTAGTACCAGGAAAAAGCTCTCAGCAGACAACCTATTTTATAATTTTTGACTATTTTATTAGATGATAATTATGTGATTCATCATATTTCCCTTTTTCTCTTGCTTGCCAGGACATTCAGAATTACGTTTAATGTTTAGATCCTGTAACCAAAGTAGCCAAGGTAGTTATTATATTTGTTTCCCCCAACCCCACACCCACAAAGAGTTTAAATTAATTCTAATTTATATTTAAGCAATCATACATCTTTTACTAAAAGCTACTCGAAGTCCTTTTAATTAGCAGGCAGCCTCATAAAAGAGTTGTACTACCACACTATAAGCACAGCATTAATCACTGTAATCACAATGTGGTGTCAATGGTAGTTCACTTGATAAATTCTTATCCTAAGACAGACATTCAAGAGAAGTAAAGTGAGTATAGTCAAGGCACCAGGTAGGGAGGCATGAAACAGGATACAGTATACTGCAGGAACAATGGGGGTAGGGGAATTCCTTCTCAGAAAATAGATTTGAACTGCAATCTAAATTCTAGATAGGGCAAATATTACTTTTTTGCAGATAAGAAAACGGATGACGAGGAACTCAAGTATCTTGCCCTAGTCCTTGGCTCTCTCCACTACACCATACTGCTGTGCCATGAGCCACCCATGTGAATAAAGCCTTCACAGACCATGTGGATGGCTACAAGGACCACAGAAGACAACCTAGATGGGGAGAAAGGCCATACCTGCTAAAAATGAGACATGCTCAAGCCATTCTGACTGCAGCCTATTAAGTGTGTACATAGTAAGTCATAAGATTTCTAACCTTTAAGGGTATAAGAGGGAAGGGGGGCAGAAAAGAGGAAATTAGCAGTTACCAATTAGTTACCAATTACCTCTTGATGCTAGGCATTAGAATAGCTTCTATACATATCTTATTTTGTTTTCACAACAATTCTATGGGGTAGGTATTCCCATTTTACAGACAAGAATACTTTGGTTATACAACTAGCCCAACTCAACAAATATTTACCAAACATCAAATTACCAGGCATTTTGATTCTGCAAACCACAGTGGTTCCTGTCTACAGTAGCCTTCAGGCTGGTGGTAGAACCAGGTCTCCAACCCAGATCTGTCTGAAGAAGGACTTCAAAAGCACTTCTTCTTCCACCACCGACACTGCCTCCCTCTGTCTCTGAGCCAGGCTGAGGACACACTGAGCCTGACAGTATTTCAGAAACAACCAAATCCTAACTGTCAACAACCTCTGCTGCCTACCCCCAAGAAAGCTAACTGAGGCCGAACAGAAAAGTCTCTCACTATGTGGTATAAGTCCGTTGATGCAGAGACCAGAATCTATGCTGATCTGGGGCCTGGCTGCACCTGCAAAGCAGATATCATTAAAGCTCAAGAGACAGACTGGTGAGCTGGTAGAATAATAGATTCCCTAGAGGCTGGACAGCTCAGCCCCTTTAGCCTAAAATTCTTCCATCATTTCCTCCTGCCATTCGTGGCAGGCAATAATCCACACTTCAATTACTTTGTGTCTTGATGGATTGCTGAGTTGAATTTATCTAATGCTAGGTTAGTGCTAGGTTGCTACATGGAAATGGATTCCTCTAGGGATCAGTAAGAACACAGATGAGACTTCCAATCACATCCTTATCAATCATAATCATTGGGACCCTAGTCAGGAAGCTGGTAATAAATTAAAGGCCAATCAATCAGCCCCATCAGGCATATAGCTCCTGCTATTGAAAAAGCAGGGCCTTTAGTCCCTCCCAAGGTATAGGAGCACTAAAGCCCCAGAATACCCAGATATGTGTGGGGCATGGCAGCCCAGCTCAACAAAGATGGAGCAGCCACTGAGCATGAGCACCCAGCCAGACCCTACAGGTGTTCAAGGATTCCAATGATACCAACTCCTGATTCAGGAGCAATAAGCGGGGAGTAAGGCAAATCCAAAAATTACTATAATGTGAGGCTCATGTGAGTTTCATGGGAGAGGTTGTGGGGTGGGGGTGGGAGCAGGAGGAGTGGCAAGTATAAGCACCTGCCACTGGGAAGAACTAGGGAGGAGAAAACCTGGATGAACCCTGAAGGCTGGGGACAACTTGTTTCTCTTTTTTTCCGTGCTTTATGTTTTCTGATTACTATAGAAATATACAACCATTTTATTTTAAAAATCAAACATTACATGAATCATCATCCTACAATCCCTATAATCATTACTTTTCTTAAAGAATTATCATTAAAAGGGCCTAGTTTTCCAATTTTTTTCTCTATACATTCGTATACATTTACTATCAATTTTTTTAAGAATGGAATCATAAATATATATTGTTATACAACATGCTTTTTAATCATCTAGCAGTATACCTTCAATATCATTCCATGTCAGCACATATACACCTACTTCATTTCTCAACAGTGTCACAGTATTCCATTGCAATATATATAAATCAACATGATTTTAACAGGTAGAAATTATGTTGGAAAGTGGAAAAGAAGCTTCAGGATGAAAAGTAACATGAACAAAGAAGGAAAGTCCAGGACACACTCAGGGAAACAGAAGCAGTTCCATGGCTAGAAAATGAGGTATGTATAGGATCGTAATAGGAGGTAAGGAAGAAAGAGAGAGGTTATGGGGCCTCACAACCCAGGCTGAGAAGTTGGACCTTAACTCTGTAGGCAGTGGGGAAGCATTTCAGTTTCTTCAGGGAAAATTGATGTTACAATGGCTTAGACAGAAGAACAGTGGCTTACACAGACTGAAGCAGTAGCCAATTATGCATAGGATATACCTGGAGGCAGATGCACCTAGAGTTGGGGAAACTGGGCAAGGAGCCACAGCTCAGTAAGAAGTCATGGGGTGGGAACAAGAGGGAGCAGTGGGAAGGGAAACAAGTGATGGGACACAGCAAAGTGAGGCGACTGATGAGAATGGGCTTGGGGGAAGGGAAGAAGAGAGATGCCAAAGTTTCAAGGTAAGGTAACTGGGAGATTAATGATGCCATAATTAAATAGGAAGAAGAATGGGTTTTGGAGGAAATTATGAGCTTGGTTTTAAAGAATGTGTAGCACCAATGGGACAGGTGGATATATATCAGGCAGCTGAAAATATGGAATGGGGGTTCAGGAGGTAAGGCTGAGGCTGGAAATACAGGCTTGGGAGTCATTGGCATGGCAATGAGAGCTGAAGCCAGAAATCCCTGAGGCAGAAAGTGAAGAGAGAATAATACTTTTCTTTCGACAGCCTTGATAAAAGGCTACATCTGAAAAGTAAGAAGGAGAAAAGGAGTCAGAAAACAGGTAAGAATAGACCCCAGTGCAGTAACAGATGCAAAAGCAATTTGCCAAATTTAACTTCAATATAAATGAGAGTTATTAAAATAATAATAAACTACATTTATAGGCTATCTTCCTTCCCCCTTCTTCCAGCTCCAACTCCACTCCTAGAGCTAGCAATTAGACATCAATTCCAGCCCAGACCCCAGGACTCTAACTTCCACCCCATAGCAATTCTTCATTCCTAATCCAACATCTTGCAACGGTCCCACCTTTTCCCCTATATGACAACAAGGTGAGGGAATCAAGGGGGCTGACAACAAATATTAGTGTCTTGGAAATGAGAGGTGCCATGAGGTCCATGTTACATCAAGAAGAGAGAGGCCACAAGGACACTGAGAGACTCTAAGAACCAAGATGGGGCTGATGGGTCACAGGCCTGGCTCCCTGAGGTAAAACAACAGCTTATGGGAACCGGGGGCAATCAGTGACCAGAGTGGGGGTCAGTCATATTGTTATAAGTTCTGGAGGGAGGAGGTGATAGGGTGGGTGGGGCTGTGAGGCTATGGGAGGGAGCTTACTAGAAGCAGAAGAAAGCTACGTCATTCTCAAACAATGGGGAGTGGGTAAAGCCTCCTCAGAGAAAAGATAACAAGACCACTCCCTTCATTTCCCAAATGACTACGTGTGGCAAGTATCCAGACACCTGTCCACTTCAGGTATGCACCCTCTCTTCCTACAAGCCAGCTGAGGCAGTTGGCCCCTGTCTACCGTCACCTGGGAATCTCCCTACCCCTCCCTGAACCACTGTGCCTCTGTTCCAAAGTCTATCCCTCACCCTCTCTTTCCAAGTTGAGCTATTATTAAGCCTGTCGAGCTGCTACCTCTGGAGCACAGATTCCTCTAAAAAGATGACACAGAATTCTGACCCCCTGCTTCCTGCCGCTGCTCGGCCCACAATGGTTCTTTCATTCATTCGTTTAGCAAACATTTGCTGACTGCTGACTAGGTGCCCTTTCTATTTTGTGATTTTTCTGACAAAGAATAGTGAAGTCAAAAACATCATGAAGGGCTTCCCTGGTGGCGCAGTGGTTGAGAGTCCGCCTGCCGATGCAGGGGACGCGGGTTCGTGCCCCGGTCCGGGAAGATCCCACATGCCGCGGAGCGGCTGGGCCCGTGGGCCATGGCCACTGAGCCTGCGCATCCGGAGCCTCTGCTCCGCAACGGGAGAGGCCACAGCAGTGAGAGGCCCGCGTACTACAAAAAAAAAACAAAAAACAAAAAACAAAAACAAACAAAAAAAAAACATCATGAAACATTTTCAAAATCCAAACCACTCCTGGTTACTTGATTGGCTGAGAATAAAGCCCTTCTAATAAGCGAGATTTTGCTCCCCATGGGAACTCGTGCCCAAGTCCTCAAATGCGACGGCTCAACTCACTCTACCTGCTTCTCTACACTCTGAGAAGCAGAGTGTAATTTCTCGTGCCAACTCTACCTGCCCACCCAGCTCCTGTCCATCAACTTAGTTTCTAAGAACACTTCCTGGGGCAATGATGGGAAGAGTCGTCCTAAAGAAGTCTGCTTCCCATATGCCTCAAATCCAAGCTGCTCCAGCATGGTTCCCAGCTATACTATGGCAGATATGCTCAGATCCCCCTTTCAAGGAAAGACTTGCATAGGTCAGCAGGCAACCTATAGTGTCAGCTCCTTCAGGGTTTGTCTCACCTGCAGAGAGCTACTTTGGTCAAGGTCATGATGTTCAGGGGCAGCCTATAATTGGGGACTGAGCCAGGAATGGGTATAAAAACCTAACCATTGTGGCCTAATGTAAGGCAATCTGAAAAACAATACTCCAGAACTCCTTGCTGGGATGGCCATGGCTTCACTGAGTTTGCATCACAGTTTGACTTCATTCTCTGTCCAATCCTACCTTTCTTCTCCTTCCTTTCACAGATGTGTTGATCCCTTATAAATAGACTGCACCCCTTCATCAATCTCAGTGCCTGCTTCAGGACAACCCAACGAAAAACTTTTTATACTAGTGAAGCCGTAAAACCTTGTGGGTCCTATCTATGGCAGGAACCCAAGCTCTGGTATGGCTATAGCACTGTCTTGGAAGAAAGAAGCAGAAACAAGTAAACAGTCGCTCTGTGATGATGCAACATTTGGGGAGCTTCCTCAAAAGACCTTTTGTGAACTGAAATAAATAGTGGACAAAGTGTCTAGTACCACCCACCAATCATAATCACGTTTCTCTAGTTAGCACACTATACTCCTCTACTCAATCATTTATTCATATCATCCACCCTCCCTGCAACCTCTGACTCCCCGTTCTTAGTGGAGGCCTGGCCTTCTACATCATGGAGAATACAGAAGTTATCAGATGGGGTCTCCCCAACTTCCCCCTTACAAATGGATGGAGTATATCTTTTCAAGAACCTTCCTCTTATCCACCCTCTCTCCTGAATCTTCCACCTGTCCCTGTGTGCTACAGTCTTTCCATCAGCATGTATACAGTCTCCAATTTCTCCAACACTAATGAACTTTGAAAACATTATGCTAAGTGAAAGAAGCCAGACACAAAAAGTCACATATTGTATGATTCCATTTATATACAATATCCAGAATAGGTTAATCCATAAAAACAGAAAAGAGTTTGGCGGTTGCCAAAGGCTGGGGGGTTAAGGGTGGGTAATGGGGAGCAACTCTTTCCCTTCGGAGGGATGAAAACGTTTTGGAACTGGATAGAGTTGGTGACTGTGAATGTATTAAAGGCCACTGAATTGCTCAGCTTAAAATGGTTAACTTTAAATTATGTGAATTTCACCTCAATTTGTTAAAAAGACAAAAGAAAAATTTCCCTATACCTGTTCTGGGTACAACTTTTTCTCATTTCCTTTCCTTTCTCTTATACTGAGAAACTTTTCAAGGGTTGTCTACACTTAAATGTATCTCCTAAACCTCCCGCTCACTCCATAGCTCACTCACTCTACTCCCACCCAGTGACAACCACCGATGCTTCTTACTCCTCATCTTATGAGATTTTGTGGCAGCACCTGACACAAGAGATCAGTATCTCAGTCCTAAAGTACTCGCCCTGACTTCCTTGAGACTGCACATCTCTGGTTACCTCCTACTCTAGAGCCTCTCCTTCCCCAGATTCCTTTGCCAGCTTACCCTCTTCTATCTACATTTAGGAGTTGAAATTTCTCAGGAGTCAGTGTTTGGCTCTCTTCTGGGGTTCACCACACACACACACACACACACACACACACACACACACACAAAGGAAAGCACAGAAATAAAACTAGAATGACCTATTAGATAACAAAGTAAAATATATTGTAAAGTCTATATAATTAAAACGGTTTGGTAACTGGCACACGAATAGCCAAAATTAGCTATGGAACAGGAAAGAAAATTCAAAGATAGACCCAACTGCATACGGAAATTTAGTACACAATAAGGTAGCATCTCAAATCTGTGGGGAAAGAAAAGACTTTTTAATCAGTGGTGTTGGGATAACTTAACAGACATATGGAAAAAAATAAAATTAATTCCATTCCTTATGCCTATATATCAGGATAAATTTCAACCAAATCATATTTAAACATTAAAAATGAAACCATAAAAGCATCAGGAGAAAACACAGGTGAATTCCTTTATAACCTGGGAGCACTGAATAACTTTCCTAAATATGATTAAAAAATCCAGATGCAATAACAAAAATACTAATAAATCTGATTATCAAAAATAAAAATAAGTTTATAAAGTTTTAAATGCATGGAAAATAGCATAAGCAAAGTAGAAAGACAAATGACAAACTGGGAAAATATCTGCAACTTAATATAGCCAGCTCTCTGTAACCGTGGGTTCCACAACCAACCATGGATTGAAAATATTCAGGAAAAAAAATTCCAAGAAGTTCTCAAAAGCAAACTTTAATTTGCCACACACCAGCAACTATTTATGTAGCATTTACAATATATTTACAGCTATTTACATAGCACCATGTTGTATTAGGTGTTTTAAGTAATCTAGAAATGACAAAATAAAAAGGAGGGTGTGTGTAGTAGGGTATATGAAAATACTATGCCATTTTCTACAAGGGACTTCTGCATCATAGATTTTGGTATCTACTTGCATACACTGCTGATGGAAATGTAAAATGGTACAATCTCTATGGAAGGGAATTCGATAACATCTAATAAAATTACAACTGAGGGCTTCCCTGGTGGCACAGTGATTGAGAGTCCGCCTGCCGATGCAGGGGACACGGGTTCGTGCCCCAATCCGGGAAGATTCCACGTGCCACGGAGCAGCTGGGCCTGTGAGCCATGGCCGCTGAGCCTGCGCGTCCAGAGCCTGTGCTCCGTGACGGGAGAGGGCACAGCAGTGAGAGGCCCACGTACCGCAAAAAAAAAAAAAATTTACAACTGAATTTAACTGTTGACCCAAAAATCTGACTTCTAGGAACTGATTCTGAAGACATATGATCAACAACCTGAATGATCTTCGAAGCAGATTCTTCCCCAAGGCCTCCAGAAAAAATACAACTGGCTGACATCCTGATTTCAGCCTGAGACCCTCAGCAAAAGATCCAGTTAACCAGTACCTGGACTTCTGACTTACATACACTGTGAGATAAGCCACTATGCCACTCAGTTTGTGGTCATTTATTACAAGGCTATAATCTGTAATACAGACCTGCAGATGGAAGAAAGGGTTTACACCAAGATCAAGAGATGGGACTAAGTCAGCTTTGTGAGACCTTAGGCTATCTAGTTCAGCTGGATGGCAGGTAGGCAGAGCTAGGGACTTAGAATAGCTAAGGTTCTTGAGGCCCACTTTCCTTGCCTGACCATCCTCTGAGGGTGAGGGAGTAGGTGAGGAAGAAGGTCAAGGATGGGAAGCCCCTGGCAGGCTGCATTGCTGGTAAAGAGCGTATGATCACTCACACTTTAATTCACATTCAAGAATCTTTAAGTACTTTGGTGTCTTTTTATTCTTTCCTTCTTTTCTTTTTTTTCTTTTTTTTTTCTCTCCTGGACACTCAGACTTTAAACCAGATAGCCTTGAAAAAAAATTTTTTTTAACAAAAAAGTAGTCTGTTATTTGGTACAAATTTCGCCTTTGTAAGCTTTCCCTTTATGTGAGTCTATTTCTGCAGATAATTGAACCCAACTGTGATATTTTAATAGTTTTAAGAAAGTACATTCTGCTCTACTTGCAAAGGGAGGGGATCGCTTGGCCTCTCCCTTAAGATAGGCAAAATGGAAGGGGATGCAAGGTTCCCTGTTTATTTGGCTCCAAGATCAATCTACTCCAGGCCCAGGCCCAATTCCTGTACCCAGAGCGAGTAGGCCTTTGTTCAGAGAGCATCACAGTTGTGACGGGCTCAGCATCAAAAACATAAAGCAAAATTGCTCCATATTCGGGCTCAAGACAAGGATAACATGAAAACAACAAGAGATGGAGAATGCCAGGCACAAAGGAAATATCTTTTATCTTACAGTTTTGTTGTTCCTGATGACTTGTGTTCACCCCTGAAATCAGTGTGACTCCATTCTTTGGGAAGTATGCACTATGGAGGCTTAAAAACATATCATGAGGGGAGACCTTCAAGATGGCGGAAGAGTAAGATGTAGAGATCACCTTCCTCATGAAAAATACATCAGAAATACATCTACCTGTGGAACAACCCCTACAGAACACCAACTGAACGTTGGCAGAAGACCTCAGACTTCCCAAAAGGCAAGAAGCTCCCCACGTACATGGGTAGGGAAAAAGAAAAAACAGAGACAAAAGAATAGGGACGGAACCTGCACCAGTGGGAGGGAGCTGTGAAGGCGGAAAAGTTTCCACACGCTAGGAACCCACTTCGCGGGCGGAGACTGCGGGTGGCAGAGCGGGGAAGCTTCAGAGCCACGGAGAAGAGCGCAGCAACAGGGTTGCGCAGGGCAAAGCAGAGTGATTCCCGCACAGAGGATCGGTGCCGACCAACACTCACCAGCCCGAGAGGCTTGTGCGATCACCCGCCGGGGCAGGCGGGTGCTGGGAGCTCAGGCTCTGGCTTTGGAGGTCAAATCCCAGGGAGAGGACCGGGGTTGGCTGCGTGAACACAGAATGAAGGGGGCTAGTGCGCCACAGCTAGCCGGGAGGGAGTCCAGGAAAAACTCTGGACCTGCCTAAGAGGCAAGAGACCATTGCTGTGGGATGCAAGAGGAGAGGGGATTAAGAGCGCCACCTAAACGAGCTCCAGAGACGGGCGTGAGCCACAGCTATCAGTGCGGACTCCAGAGACAGGCATGAGACGCTATGGCTGCTGCTGCAGCCACCAAGAAGCCTGCGTGCAAGCACAGGTTTCCATCTACACCTCCCCTCTGGAGCCTGTGCAGCCCGCCACTGCCAGTGTCCCGTGATACATGGAAAACTTCCCCGGGAGAACACACGGCGCCCCTCAGGCTGTCGCAATGTCACTCTAGCCTCTGCTGCCACAGGCTCACCCCGCATTCCGTGCCGCTCCCTCACCCCCACACACACCCCGGCCTGAGTGAGCCAGAGCCCCCTAATAACCTGCTCCTTCAACCCCGTCCTCTCTGAGCGCAGAAAAGACACCAGAGGGCGACCTACATGCAGAGGTGGGGCCAAATCCAAAGCTGAACCCCAGGAGCTGTGCAAACAAAGAAGACAAAGGGAAATTTCACCCAGCAGCCTCAGGAGCAGCGGAGTAAACCTCCATGATCAACTTGATATACCCTGCATCTCTGGAATACCTGAAGAGACAACGAATCATCCCAAAATTGAGGCGGTGGACTTTGGGAACAACGATATATATATATTTTTTCCCTTTTTCTCTTTTTCCAGGTGGCTGAAAGAGTCTTGGTTCTCTAGCCGGGTGTCAGGCCTGAGCCTCTGAGGTGGGAAAGCCGAGTTCAAGACATTGGTGCACGAGAGATCTCCCGGCCCCACGTAATATCAAATGGCAAAAGGTCGTACAGAGATCTCCATCTCAACGCTAAGACCCAGCTCCACTCAACGACCAACAAGCTACAGTGCTGGACACCCTATGCCAAACATCTAGCAAGACAGGAATACAACCCCACCCATTAGCAGAGAGGCTGCCTAAAACAATAATTAGGTCACAGACACCCCAAAACACACCACCGGAAACGGTCCTGCCCACCAGAAAGACAAGATACAGACTCATCCACCAGAACACAAGCACCAGTACCCTCTACCAGGAAGCCTACACAACCCACTGAACCAACCTTAGCCACCGGGGGCAGACACAAAAAACAACAGGAACTCTGAACCTGCAGCCTGTGAAAAGAGGACCCCAAACACAGTAAGTTAAGCAAAAGAAGAAGACAGAGAAACACAAAGCAGATGAAGGAGCAAGGTAACAACCCACCAGAACGAACAAATGAAGAGGAAATAGACAGTCTACCTGAAAAAGAATTCAGAGTATTGATAGTAAAGATGATCCAAAATCTTGGAAATAGAATGGAGAAAATACAAGAAACATTTAACATGGACCTAGAAGAACTAACTAAAGAGCAAACAAACAATGATAAACAACACAATAAATGAAATTTAAAATTCTCTAGAAGGAATCAATAGCAGAATAACTGAGGCAGAAGAACAGATAAGTGACCTGGAAGATAAAATAGTGGCAATAACTAGTGCACAGCAGAATAAAGAAAAAAGAATGAAAAGAATTGAGGACAGTCTCAATTCGAATTATAGGGGTCCCAGAAGAAGAAGAGAAAAAGAAGGGGACTGAGAAAATATTTGAAGAGATTATAGTTGAAAACTTCCCTAATATGGGAAAGGAAATACTCATTCATATCCAGGAAGTGCAGAGAGTCCCATACAGGAATAAATCCAAGGAGACACACACCAAGACACACATTAATCAAACTATCAAAAATTAAATACACTAAAAAAATATTAAAAGCAGCAAGGGAACAACAAATAACATAAAGGGAATCCCTATAAGGTTAAGAGCTGATCTTTCAGCAGAAACTCTGCAAGCCAGAAGGGAGTGCTAGGACATATTTAAAGTGATGAAAGGGAAAAACCTACAACCAAGATTACTCTACCCAGCAAGGATCTCATTCAGATTCAACAGAGAAATTAAAACCTTTACAGATAAGCAAGAATTCAGCACCACCAAACCAGCTCTACAACAAATGCTAAAGGAACTTCTCTAGGCAGGAAACACAAGAGTAGGAAAATATCTACAATAACAAACCCAAAACAATTAAGAAAATGGTAATAGAAACATAGATATTGATAATTAACTTAAATGTAAATGGAGTAAGTACTCCAACCAAAAGACACAGACTGGCTAAATGGATACAAAAACAAGACCTGTATATATGCTGTCTACAAGAGACCCACTTCAGACCTAGGGACATATACAGACTGAAAGTGAGGGGATGGAAAAAGATATTCCATGCAAATGGAAATCAAAAGAAAGCTAAAGTAGCAATTCTCATATCAGACAAAATAGAGTTTAAAATACAGACTATTACAAGAGACAAAGAAGGACATTACATAATGATCAAGGGATCAATCCAAGAAGAAGATATAACAATTGTAAATCCTTATGCGCCCAACATAGGAGCACCTCAGTACACAAGGCAAATGCTAACAGCCATAAAAGGGGAAATCGACAGTAACACAATCATAGTAGGGGACTTTAACACCACACTTTCACCAATGGATAGATCATCCAAAATGAAAATAAATAAGGAAACACAAGCTTTAAATGATACATTAAACAAGGTGGACTTAATTGATATTTATAGGACATTCCATCAAAAACAACAGAATACACTTTCTTCTCAAGTGCCCATGGAACATTCTCCAGGATAGATCATATCTTGGGTCACAAATCAAGCCTTGGTAAATTTAAGAAAACTGAACTTGTATCAAGTATCTTTTCTGACCACAATGCTATGAGACTAGATATCAATTACAGGAAAAAATCTGTAAAAAAAAAAAAAAAAAAAAATCACATGGAGGCTAAACAATACACTACTTAATAACCAAGAGCTCACTGAAGAGATCAAAGAGGAAATCAAAAACTACCTAGAAACAAATGACAATGAAAACATGACAACCCAAACCTATGGGATGCAGCAAAAGCAGTTCTAAGAGGGAAGTTTATAGCAATACAATCCTACCTCAAGAAACAAGAAACATCTCAAATAAACAACCTAACCTTACACCTAAAGCAATTAGAGAAAGAAGAACAAAAAAACCCTAAACTTAGCAGAAGGAAAGAAATCATAAAGATCAGATCAGAAATAAATGAAAAAGAAATGAAGGAAACGATAGCAAAGTTCAATAAAACTAAAAGCTGGTTCTTTGAGAAGATAAACAAAATGGAAAAAACATTAGCCACACTCATCAAGAAAAAAGGGAGAAGACTCAAATCAATAGAATTAGAAATGAAAAAGGAGAAATAACAACTGACAATGCAGAAATACAAAGGATCGTGAGAGATTACTACAAGCAACTCTATGCCAATAAAATGGACAACTTGGAAGAAATGGACAAATTCATAGAAAAGCACAACCTTCCAAGAATGAACAGTGAAGAAATAGAAAATATAAACAGACCAGTCACAAGCACTGAAATTCAGACTGTGATTAAAAATCTTCCAACAGACAAAAGCCCAGAACCAGATGGCTTTACAGGTGAATTCTATCAAACATTTTGAGAAGAGCTAACACCTATCCTTCTCAATCTCTTCCAAAATATAGCAGAGGGAGGAACACTCCCAAACTCATTCGACGAGGCCACCATCACCCTGATACCAAAACCAGAGAAAGATGTCACAAAGAAAGAAAACTACAGGCCAATATCACTGATGAACATAGATGCAAAAATCCTCAACAAAAACTAAGAGACAGAATCCAACAGCACATTAAAAGGATCACACAACATGATAAAGTAGAGTTTATCCCAGGAATGCAAGGATTCTTCAATACACACAAATCAATCAGTATGATACACCATATTAACAAATTGAAATATAAAAACCATATGATCAACTCAATAGATGCAGAAAAAGCTTTCCACAAAACTCAGCACCCATTTACGATAAAAACCCTCCATAAAGTAGGCATAGAGGGAACTTACCTCAACAGAATAAAGGCCATATATGACAAACGCACAGCCAACATCGTTCTCAATGGTGAAAAACAAACCATTTCCTCTAAGATCAGGAACAAGACAAGGCTGTCCACTCTCACCACTATTGTTCAACTTAGTTTTGCAACTTTTAGCCACAGCAATCAGAGAAGAAAAAGAAATAAAAGGAATCCAAATCATAAAAGAAGAAGTAAAGCTGTCACTGTGTGCAGATGACATGATACTATACATAGAGAATCCTAAAGACACTACCAGAAAACTACTAGAGCTAATTAATGAATCTGGTAAAGTAGCAGGACACAAAGTTAATGCACAGACATCTCTTGCATTCCTATACACTAATGATGAAAAATCTGAAAGAGAAATTAAGAAAACACTCCCATTTACCATTGCAAAAAAAAGAATAAAATATCTAGGAATAAACCTACCTAAGGAGACAAAAGACCTGTATGCAGAAAACTATAAGACACTGATGAAAGAAATTAAAGATGATACAAATAGATGGAGAAATATACCATGTTTTTGGATTGGAAGAATCAACATTGTGAAAATGACTCTACTACCCAAAGCAATCGACAGGTTCAAAGAAATCCCTATCAAATTACCAATGGCATTTTTTACGGAACTAGAACATATAATCTTAAAATTTGTATGGAGACACAAAAGACCCCGAACACCCAAAGCAGTCTTGAGGGAAAAAAATGGAGCTGGAGCAATCAGACTCCCTGACTTCAGACTATACTTCAAAGCTAGAGTAATCAAGACAATATGGTACTGGCACAAAAACAGAAACATAGATCAATGGACGAGGATAGAAAGCCCAGGGATAAACCCACACACCTATGGTCACCTTATTTTTGATAAAGGAAGCAAAAATATACAATGGAGAAAAGACAGCCTCTTCAATAAGTGGTGCTGGGAAAACTGGACAGCTACATGTAAAAGAATGAAATTAGAACACTCCCTAACACTATACATAAAAATAAACTCAAAATGGATTAAAGACATAAATGTAAGGCCAGACACTATCAAACTCTTAGAGGAAAACATAGGCAGAACACTCTGACATAAATCACAGCAAGATCCTTTTTGACCCACCTCCTAGAGAAATAGAAATAAAAACAAACAAATGGGACCTAATGAAACTTCAAAGCTTTTGCACAGCAAAGGAAACCATAAACAAGATGAAAAGAGAACACTCAGAATGGGAGAAAATATTTTCAAATGAAGCAACTGACAAAGGATTAACCTCCAAAATTTACAAACAGCTCATGTAGCTCAATATCAAGGAA
The DNA here is from genome assembly GCF_963924675.1 of Phocoena phocoena. Classification (NCBI taxonomy): domain Eukaryota; kingdom Metazoa; phylum Chordata; class Mammalia; order Artiodactyla; family Phocoenidae; genus Phocoena; species Phocoena phocoena. The sequence goes on from NC_089221.1 coordinate 116,815,306, forward strand.
ACAAACAACCCAACCCAAAAATGCGCAGAAGACCTAAATAGACGTTTCTCCAAAGAAGATATACAGATTGCCAACAAACACATGAAAGGATCCTCAACATCACTAATCATTAGAGAAATGCAAATGAAAACTACAACGAGGTATCACCTTACACCAGTCAGAATGGCCATCATCAAAAAATCTACAAAGAATAAATGCTGGAGAGGGCGTGGAGAAAAGGGAACCCTCTTGCACTGTTGGTGGGAATGTGAATTGATACAGCCACTATGGAGAACAGTATGGAGGTTCCTTAAAAAAGTAAAAATAGAACTACCATACAACCCAGTAAACCCACTACTGGGCATATACCCTGAGAAAACCATAATTCAAAAAGAGTCATGTACCACAATGTTCATTGCAGTTCTATTTACAATAGTCAGGACATGGAAGCAACTTAAGTGTCCACTGACAGATGAATGGATAAAGAAGATGTGGCACATATGTACAGTGGAATGTTACTCAGCCATAAAAAGAAACGAAAATTAGTTATTTGTAGTGAGGTGGATGGACGCAGAGTCTGTCATACAGAGTGAAGTAAGTCAGAAAGAGAAAAACAAATACTATATGCTAACCCATATATATGGAATCTAAAAAAAAGGTTATGAAAAACCTAGGGGCAGGACGGGAATAAAGACGCAGAGGTAGAGAATGGACTTGAGGACATGGGGAGGGGGAAGGGTAAGCTGGGGCGAAGTGAGAGAGTGGCATGGACTTATATATACTACCAAATGGATAATAGGTAGCTAGTGGGAAGCAGCCGCACAGCACAGGGAGATCAGCTCAGTGCTTTGTGACCACCTACAGCGGTGGGATATGGAGGGTGAGAGGGAGACGCAAGAGGGAGGAGATATGGGGATATATTTATATGTATAGCTGATTCACTTCGTTATAAAGCAGAAACTAACACACCACTGTAAAGCAATTATACTCCAATAAAGATGTTAAAAAAGAAAAAACAAAAACATATTATGACATATATCAAGTTCCAATGCAGGAAAAACTTGCCATTGAACAAGCACTGCCTGAAATCCTCCAGAGCTCAGTCAGGTCCATCTGTCAACCAACATTTCCCCACTTCTTGCACCTGAAAAGGTGCCAACAGTACAATTCTCCACCCAACACCACCTCCATTAAAGTATCAGAGGAATGCAGAGGACCTCCTGGCATGGGCACCGAGTATGGAAGAGACTGGTCCTTCTCCACTCTGTTCAAGGAGGTCCTCAAAACTCTCTTTCCGTCCCTTGCTCATTACACTTCTATCATCCACATACTTTTCTTAGACATTGTGAATCCATACTTTTAAGCATGCATTTACTATACATTGTGTGAGGCAGGTTTGCTTTAGTTCATCCTAAATTTAGTCCCCTTGAGGTCAAGCAGTGTTGCCAGCTTCTACTGACCAGGATTTGCTGAACCAGTCCACATTTCCTCCATCTTTATCCTCCAAGTTTTCAGTGCTTGTCACAGAGAAGCTCCATACATATTCGTGATTAAATGTATTTTCTTTCACTGGCTTTACTTTCCTAGATCAGAAAGTCCTATGCTTCCCTCACTGTCTTCACTATCCATACACATTCCATGTCTGTCATGCCAAACCAGCCAGTCCTGGAACACAGGTTTAACCATGGGGGGAGGCAGGTGTAGGGAAGAGGGTGTCTCTCATAAACCAAACCTCACCTTCAAGAGGAACAACTTCTGCCAGGAAAGTAGTAAATTGCAACATTTACTTGTTCTTCCTGCTGATGCGTGAACACATTGGAAGCACACAACCCACTTCTGACATGATTCTCTTTTCCATGTGAACTCAAGTAGAATAGAAACAACAGATGTCATGTCCTCCATTAAAATGGGACACCAATAGAAATCTCAAAAGAGAAAAGAGGGCTTCCCTGGTGGCACAGTGGTTGAGAGTCCGCCTGCCGATGCAGGGGACACAGGTTCGTGCCCCAGTTCGGGAAGATACCACATGCCGCGGAGCTGCTGGGCCCGTGAGCCATGGTCACTAGGCCTGCGTGTCCGGAGCCTGTGCTCCACAAGGGGAGAGGCCACAGCAGTGAGAGGCCTGCATGCCACCAAAAAAAGAAAAAAAAAGAGAAAAGAAAACTCAAACACAAAATCCTCATGTTGTTTAAGGACGAAAGGGTGATACAGAGGAATTCATTCTTTCATTCATTAACAAATATTTCTTAAACACCTGCTATGAGCTAAGCAGAGTTCTGAGCCTTGAAGATCCAGATATGAGCAAGACAGGCCAAAATCCCTATTCTCTCAGAATTTTGTAGTGTGGAAATAGACAACGAACAACATTATTAAAATATATAGTATTAGATAGCCAAGTACTAAGGAGCAAAATAATGTAGGGAAAGGATATGAAATGACAAGGAAAGAAGAAACTTGTTTCAGATGGTGGCCAGGGAAGGCCTTGTTTGAAACGGTTACTTTTTTATTTTGGGGATAAGTTTAGATTTATGGAAAACTTAAAATGATAATACAAAGATTTCAAAATATTCCTGTATACCTCTCACTCAGTTTCAGTTCCTCTAATGTTACGATCTTCATTACTGTAATACATTTGTTAACATTTAGAAGTCAACACTGGGGTGTGGTCAACACAGAAGAGCAGGAAGACCTTGACTGAGCCCACCTCCTCCCATTAGCCCACGAAAATTATAACTATTTACAGAACAACTATCAATGAGAATGACCTGAAGACTAGCAAAAAGATTTTCGGGGACTTCCCTGGTGGCATGGTGGTTAAGAATCCACCTGCCGGGCTTCCCTGGTGGCACAGTGGTTGAGAGTCCGCCTGCCAATGCAGGGGACACGGGTTCGTGCCCTGGGCTGGGAAGATCCCACATGCCGCGGAGCGGCTGGGCCCGTGAGCCACGGCCGCTGAGCCTGCGCATCCGGAGCCTGTGCTCTGCAACAGGAGAGGCCACAACAGTGAGAGGCCCGTGTACAGCAAAAAAAAAAAAAAAAAAAAAAAAAAAAAATGACATTTTTCACAGAATTAGAATAATTCTAAAATTTATATGGAAATTAGGAGATTGGGATTAACATATTCACACTACTATATATAAAACAGATAACTAATAAGGACCCACTGTATAGCACAGGGAACTCTACTCAATATTCTGTAATAACCAAAACTGAAAAAGAATCTGAAAAAGAATGGAGATATATGTTATGTGTATAACTGATTCACTTAGCTGTACACCTGAAACTAACAGAACATTGTAAGTCAACTATACTCTAATAAACTTTTTTAATTATTTATTTATTTATTTATTTTGGCTGCACTGGGTCTTAGTTGCAGCATGCAGACTCTTAGTTGTGGCATGCGGGCTTCTTAGTTGCAGCATGCAGACTCTAAGTTGCAGCATGCAGGCTTCATAGCTGTGGCATGCATGCAGGATCTAGTTCCCTGACCAGGGATCAAACCCGGGCCCCCTGCATTGGGAGCATGGAGTCTGACTCACTAGAACACCAAGGAAGTCCCCCAATAAAAAAAAAGTTTTAATTATATTGAAGCATGTAAAGTAAAACAGGAATAAACACTGAAAAAAATAAAACTTCTAAGGAAACACAAAAGATCCCAAATAGCCAAAATAATCTTAAGCAAGAAGAACAAAGTTGGAGGTATCATGCTCCCTGATTTCAAACTATACTACAAAGCTACTATAATCAAAACAATATGGTACTGGCACAAAAATAAACACACAGATCAATGGAACAGAACAGAGAGCCCAGGAACAAACCCATACTTATATGGTCAATTAATCTGTGACAAAGGAGGTAAGAATGTACAATGAGGAAAAGACAGCCTCTTCAACAAATGATGTGGGGAAAACTGGTTACATGCAAAAGAATCAAACTGGACTACTTTCCCACACCGTATACAAAAATAAACTCAAAATGGATTAAAGACTTAAATGTAAGACCTGAAACCATAAAACTCCTAAAAGAAAACATAGGCAGTACACTCTTTGACACTGGTCTTAGCAGTATTTTTTGGTGGTTTTTTTTTTTTTTTTTTGGTTTTGTTTTGCCTTCTATTTTTTGGCCTTGCCACACATCACGCGGGATCTTAGTTCCCCAACCAGGGATCAAACCCATACCCCCTGCAGTGGAAGCACGGCATCTTAACCACTGGACCGCCAGGGAAGTCCCTTAGCAGTATTTTTTTGGATCTATCTCCTCAGGCAAGGGAAACAAAGTAAAAAATAAACAAATGGAACTACATCAAACTAAAAAGCTTATACACAGCAAAGGAAACCACCACCAACAACAACAAAAGGCAGCCTACTGAATGGGAGAAGCTATTTGCAAATGATATATCTGATAAGGGGTTAATATCCAAAATATACAAGGAACTCATAAAACTCAACATCAAAAATAAACCACCTGATTTAAAAATGGGTAGAGGACTTTTTTCCAAAGAAGACATACAAACGGCCAATACACACATGAAAAGATGCTCACTAATCCATCAGGGAAATGCAATCAAAACCACAATGAGATATCACCCCACACCTATCAGAATGGTTATTATCAAAAAGACAACAAATAACAAGTGTTAGCAAAAATGTGGAGTAAAGGGAATCCTTGTGCTCTGTTGGTGGGAATGTAAATTGGTACAGCCACTATAAAAAACAGTATGGAGGTTCCTTAAACAATTAAAAATAGAACCACTTACCATACAATCCAGCAATTCCACTTCTATTTCCAAAGAAAACAAAAACACTAATTTAAAAAGATATATGCACCCCTATGTTACTGCAGCATTACTTACAAAGCCAAGATATGGAAGCAACCTAAATGTCAACAGATGAATGGATAAAGAAGATGTGGTATGTGTGTGTGTGTGTGTGTGTGTGTGTATGTATACACACACAATGGAATATTAGCGATAGAAAAGAATGAAATCTTGCCATTTTCAACAACACAGATGGATCTAGAGTATATTATGCTAAGCAAAATAAGTCAGAAAGAAAAAGACAAATACCATACGATTTCACTCATATGTGGAATCTAAAAAACAAAACAAACAACAAAACAGACTCAGATTCAGAGAACAAACAGGTGGTTGGAGGGGAGAGGTGTAGGAGGATGAGTGAAATAGGTGAGGGAGATTAAGAAGTACAAAATTCCGGGCTTCCCTGGTGGCGCAGTGGTTGAGAGTCCGCCTGCCGAAGCAGGGGACGCGGGTTCGTGTCCTGGTCTGGGAAGATCCCACATGCCGCGGAGCGGCTGGGCCCGTGAGCCATGGCCGCTGAACCTGTGCGTCCAGAGCCTGTGCTCCGCAACGGGAGAGGCCACAACAGTGAGAAGCCCGCGCACCGCAAAAAAAAAAAAAAAAAAAAAGAAGTACAAACTTCCAGTTACAAAATAAATTAGTTAAAGGGATAAAATGTACAGCATGGGAAATATAGTCAATAAAATTGTAGTAACTTTGTATGGTGACAGATGGTAGCTAGACTTATCATGGTGATCATTTTGTAATGTATAGAAATATCAAATCACTATGTTGTATACCTGGAACTAACAGTGCTGTAAGTCAATTATACTTGAATTTAAAAAAAAATAAAGAAACCAACATTGTTACATTACTAGTAACTAAACTCCAGACTCTTTGTGTTTCACCAGTTTGTCCATTAATGTCTTTTTTCTGTTCCAGCATACCATTCAGAATAACACGTTGCATTTAAATGTCATGTCTTCTCTGGTCTATGAGAGTTTCTTGGTCGTTCCTTGTTTATCACAACCATAACAGTATGAGGAGTACCGGTCAGGTATTTTGTAGAATGTCCCTTAATTTGAATTTGTCTTATTTTTTTCTTATGATTAGAACAGAGTTATTGGTTTTGAGGAAAAATACCATAGAGGTGAAGAGCTCTTGTTTTCACATCGCATCAGGAGACTTATATCCATATAACAGCACTGGTGATGTTACCCTGAATCACAGGTAATGCTTACCAGGTTTCTCCACTGTAAAGGTACTGTTTTTCCCTTTCCATAAACTACTCTTTAGAACTGGGTCACTAAGTCCAGATCACACTTCAAGTTCTACCTCCTGGAAGGGGGAAGTATCTATGTATATTACTGGAATTCTTCTGTACGAGATTTATCTTCTCTCTCCCATTTATTTAGTTATCTATTCATTCAATCATTTGTTTATATAAGTTTATATTCATTCAATCATTTGTTTATATAAATTCAGACTCAGGTATATTTATTTTATATTTTGGGTTATAATCGAATACATTACTTATTTTGCTGCTTAAATCATCCCAGCTTTGGCCATTGGAAGAGAAGGTCACTTCTGAGTAAAGATCTAAGAGAAGTGAGGGAGCAAGCCACAAACTTATCTAGGAGAGGAGCATTCTAGGTCCCAAGGTGTGATGGGCCTGGTGCATTCAGGAAACATGAGGGAGGCCAAGGTGTCTAAAGGAGAGGGAATGTGAGGGAGAGTAGTACAAGATGAAATAACGGAGATAAGGGTAGTAATACACATCACAGAGCTGTGTAGGCCATGGAAGGGACTTTGACACTTTATAAGAGAAGGAAAGCCAAAGGATATTTTTGAGCACAGGAAGACGTAACAAAAGGATCATTCTGGCTGCTGTGTTGAGAACTGACTGGAAGCGTTAACAGCAGAAGGAGGAAGTCCAGTTAGCAGCCTATTACAATAACCCAGGGGAGAGATAATGGTGGTCATAGGGGTAATGAGAAGTGGTCAGATTCTGGATATATGTGAAGGTGGAGCTGTTAGGACTTGCTGTCGGATAGACTGAGAGAAAGAAAGGAGTCAAGAATGGCTCTGAGGATTTTGGCCTGAGTAACTGAAAGGACAGAGTTGCCATTAACTGAGATTGGGGAAGGTTACAGGAGCTCAGTTTCAGACATGTTAAGTTTGAGATGCCTATTAAACATCCACGTAGAGGTAGCAGATGGACAGATTAGGTCTGGAGTTCAGAAAAGTATAGGCTGGAGGTTAAAAAAATCTGGGAGTCTTCAGCATACAAATAAAATGTAAAGCCATTAAGCTAGAGGAGATCACCAAAGGCATAAAAGTATATAAGAGGAGTAAAGGTCCAAAGACTGAGCCTCGGACACTCTGGGACTGAGAGAAATCAAGGCCTTCTTACCTGCCCTTCAACTATAAACAAATTTAGCAAAAATTTTCCCATCCATTGTGTACATAGTACTGTTCTGGAGCCCATAACTCTCAGGTCTCTTAGTACACAACCTTAGCTCTTACATTTCTGCAATTCCCTACTCCCAATCTGCTCCTTTGCTGCTGTGCAACTGGTCTCCATCATGAGACAATCATTACTGCCACCATCCCTTTGCAAGCTGTTCCTCCCACCTGGAAAACCCTTCCCACTCCACCTCATCAAATTCCAACTCTTTATCAAGCCCTAGGTGTCCCATCTTCTCTCTGAGCTTTATCTAACTATTCTGGCTTATAATAAATGACATTCCACTCCAAAGCAGCCCATCTCTGAACCTCTGTAATACCTGCTATCTGTACAATTAGATATTTATCACTTATTGACCTGTATGGCTAGTTAACTTTACCTATAAATAGCTCTTATTTATATGTACTGCAGCCTCCTTTAAGGAGAAGGGTATCTCAGCCTTTCCTATTCTCCCAACAGTAGCCTGCCACATACCTACCACATAGCAAGTACTCGATAAACGTGTATGGATTATTTCATGTCAATTCTGTTATCAGGTCAGTTCAGTAAGCTTCTTGAAAGTAGCGGCCTGTTTTATATCCCTCCTTCATCTGGCATTGGGCTGGACACAGGTGGGCAAGCACTCAACATCTCCTTACCATCAAAGAGACTGATGACAATGTCCCTGTCCTGGGGATCCTACCGTCTTGGTACAAAACAATGAGAATGTGTGTTCTGTGCTTGCTGCCCTGTCTTTCCTGAAGCCAGCTACTTCCTAGTCAAGGGAGAAATACCTAGAGATCACAGAGAGAAGAAATCCCAGGGCATCTGATGTGTGATGCACAACAGGAATGAGAGATACTCAAAACACAGTGTTATCTTAACAGTCCAGACAAGGTTACCCCCAGCTGAGATGCTGGGCAAAAGAATCAGAAAAGATGAGCACTTCTACTTTAGTGAATCTCTTCTAAGAACATAGAGAGCACATAAAAATATACGCAAGAGGGCGTCCCTGGTGGCGCAGTGGTTGAGAGTCCGCCTGCCGATGCAGAGGACACAGGTTCGTGCCCTGGTCCGGGAAGATCCCACATGCCACGGAGCGGCTGTGCCCATGAGCCATGGCCACTGAGCCTGCACGTCAGGAGCCTGTGCTCCGCAACAGGAGAGGCCACAACAGTGAGAGTCCACGTACCGCAAAAAAAGTTAAAAAAAAATAAAATATATATATATACGCCAGAATGTTTACTGTAGAATTACTTATAATAATGAAAAACTGGAAGCCACCTAAATGTGTAAAAATAATAATCAATTAAGCATAATTTGGTATATTCATACAAAGACTAGCATCTGGAAAAAGTTCACTGTGTGCCTAATTATGTGCTGGAGGCTCTAGCTTTTAAAACTCCACAACATTTAGCTCCCAATTTCTAAATGGAAAATATTAGCCTCTAAATACTATGTACAGAATGAAAGCACTTTTGTAAAAACAACTGGAAGAACATATACCATGTTATCTTTATATCTGGATAGTAGAATAGGGATGGTTTTGTTGTTGTTTCCCTTTGTGCTTTTCTGTGTTTTCCAAGTTTTCTGCTTTGAAAACATAAATATTACTTTGTCAGCAGGCAAAAAAAAAAAGCATTTTAAAAACAAACACACAAAAGCTAAATTCTCAACCATCTAAGCATCAACTGCTAGAATGTTCCTACTTTTGATGTAAAATGCAAGAATCATAAGCTTGAGCCCTCCCCTTATCCCCCCTCCCCGCCCCAAACAGAGAAAAACCCATGAAACTATGAGACTTAGAGCTTCTTGAAGGTAAGATTCTGTTTTGCTGATCTTTAGTTTCCCACCCCAGAGTTTTCAGCACCCCATAAGGCACATATTTACGTGCTCAGTAAACACAAAAGGGAAGGAGGAAGTGTGGTGACCTTATAAGGCACAGGTGTCACTAACACAATGACATTACCCTACCTCCATCCACCCCATCCCAGATCTGATCCCTTCCTCTCCTATCTCTAGGCATTGCACAAGCCGGCCAAGTAGCTCTTAGAACAGACAAACTGCTGACTTTTTGCACCACAGCATACATCTTTTGCTTTTTTTCCCCTTTCCTTTCTCCCTCTTCTTAAAAGGTGATCTTGCCTTTCAGCTAGTATAATGCACTGAACCAGTGTGCCAGTCAGTCTGCAGAGAATCATTGAGACAACGAATCTAAATAATAAAAGCCAGAACAAGGAGATACCTTGGAGAGAGACTTGCTGTAGTACTTTCAATTTAGAACCTCATTTCAGTGGCTAATGCAGTCGTTGGAGACATTAGCCTAATTTTTCCCAGGGAAGTCCAGCAAAACAGCGGTACTACACATGGGCACAGAGGACCCTGCTCATTTCAGAGACAGAGTGCAGAGAATGAAATTAGCAGCACTGCACTTCTGGTGTAGAGGAAAGCAAATCTCCACGCCCTTCCACCAATTCATCACCAACCATGTTTAAAATAAAAACACACAAGAATGAGTATGGGAGTCGGCAGGAGAATGAAGTTCGAGAGAGGCGAGACCCCTGAAGAGGCCCCCGTGGGGCACTTACAGACTACATGAAAGTTAATTTCAAAGGACATCCAATAAAGGCAGCCCTACAACAGATTTTGTCATTGCTAAGCCCCATATGCTGGGATGGCTCCAAAACTTGCCAGCAGATCAGTTTGCTGAAGCCAGAAATAGGGAGGCAAGCCCTAAAAGGTCAGACTGGAAGGGAAAGACTTAGCTCCAGACATGTCTACACAGACTTAGGAGATAGGGAAGTTGTTCCTAAGACAAGAGCTTCCCATTGGCTAAGCTAAAAAGAAGTCGCATCTGGTCTGGTCCAGACTTGTCCTAAGTCTCTCTCCCAAGTGGTCAGTCTCCTTGCTGCCAGAGCCGAGCAGCTCAGGACCATGCGCTTTCCTGTGGCTACGTGAAGAGGGAAGCAGGAGCCTCAGAGGCAGCAACAATATCCCTAGGGAGCAGTCTCTGAGGGGTTCCCCACTCCCTCATAGATTGGGCCCACAGTGGGTCTCCCTGAATAGAGGAAGGCACTCCTTTCTCTTACTCTAACAGGTTGTTGGGCCAGCAGCTCTCTCTCTGACCTCAGAGATTTCTCATTGTCTCTGGTCCCCCAAAGTTCCATTCTGCCCTCCATTCTGTTTTCTGAGGTTCTTTTGACTTATCTAGGGGTGGGTGAGAAGAAAAAAAGTTTAACCAAGTCTTCATAGCAAACGATTTTCTAGAACACAATGTTCCTTTTTCCTCTCCCCTCCCCCAACATAAGGCAAAGGAGAATCCAAAGTCACCAACAACTCATTCCTGTTTTTCAACTGAAGTATAGCTGATGTATAATATTCTATAAATTACAGGTATACAACATAGTGATTCACATTTATAAAGGTATATTCCATTTATGGTTATAACAAAATATTGTCTATATTCTTTGTGTTATACAATATATCATTGTAGCTTATTTTATACCTAATAGATTGTACCTCCTAATCTCCTACCCCTACATTGCCCCTCCCCCTTCCCTATCCCCACTAGTAACTACTAGTTTGTTCTCTGTATCTGTGACTCTGCTTCTTTTTGTTATGTTCACCAGTTCATTTTATTTTTTAGATTCCACATATGATATAATACAGTATATGTCTTTCCCTTTCTGATTTATTTCACTTAGCATTATGCCATCCAAGTCCATCCTTGTTGCTGCAAAGGGCAAAATTTCATTCTTTTTTATGGCTTAGTAGTATTCCTATATATATATATATATATATATATATATATACACACACACACACACACACACACACACACATATCACATTTTCTTTATCCATTCATCTGTTGATTGACACTCAGGTTGCTTTCATATCCTGGCAACTGTAAATAATGCTGCTATGAACACTGGGGTGCATGTATCTTTTCCAATTAGGGTTTTTGCATATATATTTTAATATATACACAAGAGTGGAATTGCTGGACCAGTAACTCATTCTTAACAGCTTCATGGCCTTACCAGCACTAACCTGGACGCCTTAATGACTTTAAGAGGTCAACACTGTAATGACAGACACAAAGACACCTATACATCAAGACCTATGAGTGGAAGGGTGGGACCGCCAACGTTCTTGATCAAATGGATTCCCTGTGGTGCTTAAAGCCAAGATACTCTGCTATGCTCCCACTGTACTTAACACAATGGTAGGCACATAGTAAGTACTCAAACACCTCAGGACCTGAACTCTTCCCATAGATCTCTCCATAAAGTTCTGGGTATATGAAAAACTGTGCCCTCTACCTCACAGATACTAAAAGACAGACCTACAGGAGACACAGGGGTTGCTTGGGAGGAAAAGCAACAGAGATGAAAAGCTAGACACCCCAGACTCCACCCAGGAGGCATACGCAATGAGGGGAGCAGTGCAGGCACAGGGAGACAAGAATTACTCTCCACATACACTGCCTGCCTGCCAAAATTTACTGGATGGCAGGAATCCTAGATCTGTGGGCAAGGAATGAGTCATGTTATGAATCCCTTTTTTCTAAGCAGCATGTGCAAAAATTCCTACATCTCAGGAAGGGAAGACGGTGGTCTACAACTGGAAGCACTGATTTCATTCTAATGCTGGAGCAGCCTCCTCAAATTACAGAGTCCATTCTGGAAGAAGCCAGGCAAGCTAGACTGTGGCTTTGGATAGAGTCAAAATACCACTGCCATGAAACTGTATCATCACAGTGTTGATAATTTCCCTTTAAGAAGCAAATCTTCCTTTAACTGTAAATCAATCCCTCACTGCAGTTTTAGAAATCTATCAAAAAAAAAATCAGCTATTACCAGAAATTCTAAATGCTAGACACTAAGCTGAGCTACAGTATAATTAGGGGAGATTCTGAATGGTGCCCTGAGGCAGACTATACAAGAACAGGGTAGGAAGGAATTATATACACTTAGAAAGCTCATTTAAAGAATAGGCTGTGCATAATGCATGTAGGCCTGGGAGTGCAGACATTCAAAGGCAGGCTTCGAGCCGTGACACTGGCAGATGGTTGCCTCGGTGGCAATTGTGCACGCTTCAACGGCCACCTCCTCCCGTCCACCCTTAAGCACAGGCTTATGCTCCCATGAGGCATGGGAAGCACCGGCAGACATTACCCCCAAAGAATGGTGCCTTTCCCTAGGGATGGTAAACATTTCCATCAGAAGGCAGAAGTTGACACAAGGCAATATCTTTCTGTGCAGGGAAAAGAAGCCACAAATATAAAGTTGCTCATTCAAGAGACAGACAACCTCTGCAAGCCAAGCAGTGCCAAACCATTTGTAAAGGGTTTGCACACATCCATCAGCACAAGTGGCTGCATGGGGGAGGGAGAGCAGGAGCGTGTAAGGCCCACTCAAGGTACAAGACTCTCTGGCCTCAGGCCACTTGTTATCTGACTGAAGAGAAGCCCCAGGAGAAAGGAAGCTGGTCATCTTTCCACTGGGGCTCTAGCCTGAGCAAAGGTGCAGCAAAGGTTTGATTTGTAGCCTTGTCTTGCTCCTCTAGCCCAGGTGCTTCCAATCCTCCCAAACCACACCCAAGGTCTGTGCATTTCAACCCTCTGCATTCACAAGCCTTCAGGGGTAGTGTACTGTTCAATCTTGAACTGGACACTTCTCCCTCCCACCGCCACCTCCCTTTTTTTTTTAGTCACATGTGTCACATACTAGTCTTATGCCTAAAATATTCTACAGAGAAATATGGTTTATGAACTCTCCCGTAATACAATACATAATTCAGAGACCAGCCATTTGTCACACTATTGAGTAATCCACACGCATCCCCAGGGTGTGACAATAAAATCTGTAAATCAACAGCAAAAAGCAGTACACCTTAGCCACTGAGTTAAAATACAAAGAACATTTTTTAGTATTGATTTTTTTTTTTAATTTAGAAAATATATGGACTTTTGGAAGGTAAATACTGGCGAGGGAGCTGTGGGCTAGAATGGAAGACTTTCTACTTTCCAGACCCCGCCCCCCACAGCTGACTTCAATGCAAAAATAAAATCTCCAAGACTCATATTCTCCAATGATAATAATGGGTTTCTTCTACAAAGCCTGTTATTAGCATGACAGAGATGGCCACATCAGTCATAAGAAAAGCACATGTACCTTCTGCACCCAAGATGAGCAAGCAAAGTACCTGCTTTATGTGAGAGAAAGGCACTTAAAACAGGAAAGAAAATAATAAATTATTGCAAATCTTGGTTTGAACTTATTTTTCTTTCTTCTGGATGATCAAACAGTGAGCGTGAGCGTAGGGGTAGGCATTGAGATCTGCAAACATATTGCCATAGTGATTGGTGCTTAGATAATAGGATAAAATAGGCAGTATTTCATTTATATTCCAAGGAACAGAGACAAATGCCCTGATCACTCAGCCTAATGCCAAAGGAGTGGCCTCCACCCTAGTTGCTATGGCACCACTGCAGAATCAGAACTGGGGCGTGTGTCTTGAGTTGTCACCCAACGAATTATCCGCCTAAACTCTGCTCAGGATGCAGCAGGTGTTCAGGAGCTAAAGGCCAAGCATTGGGGCCCCTTAGTAAGAGCCCTTCCTGTGACATAGGAGGTGAGACTGAGTCAGGTATGACCTGCTATGCATGGCTCCACCCTGGTCAGTTTCTCTTTTTACCTAAGAGGTCACTTGGACTTCATTTATTTTAACTTTTTAATTCAAAATAATTTTAGCCTTGGAGAAAAGCTGCAAAAACAGTAAAAAGTCCCCATACCCTTCACTCAGTTTCCCCTAATATTAACATCTTACATAACCACAGAACGATTATCAAAACTAAGAAATCAACATTGGTACAATAGTAGTTAACTAAACTACAGATTATTTGCATTTCACCTGTTTTTTCCTCCAATATCCTTTTTTCTGTTCCAGAATCTCATCTAGGATATGACACCACATTTAGTTGTCATGTATCCTTGTCTTCTCCAATCTGTGACAGTTCCTTGGTCTTTGTCATTCTCGATCTGGACATATTTGAATACTGGTCAGTTAATTTTTAGATCATACCTCAGTCTGGGCTTGTCTGGTGTCCACTCATTTTTACTACAACAGAAACAATAGTAGCTAATATTTATTAAGCTATTCCTATATACCTGGCACTATAGTAAACACTTCTATGCTTACCTTATTTACCCCACTTAAAATAATCCTCTGAAGTAGGTATTATTACTATCCCTATTTTACAAATGATATTTCATTACAGGATATTTCATTAAACCTTAGCGGAATTAAATAACTTGCCCAAGGCTACCCAGCTGGAAAAGGCAGAGCTGAACCCGGGTAGAGTGACTCCGCCACACTCTACTGTCTGCTATATTCAAGGCATTGCGACAACAACCACATGCCAAAATACAGGCTAGACTCTGCCCTCTGGCAACTCCTTCCCCAAAGGACATGTCTCTTTGAAGAGAGGGCATTCTAGGCTTTTGTCTTTTTTCCAAGGGAGACAAACTATCCACTTTAATTTCTAAGTTATGCCCATACAACCAGAAATTTCTTTCTCTTGATAAGAAGCACCTTCCTGGCCTGAGGACAAAGAAGAGGGCAGTGTTCTCCTGAGACCTCACCCTCAACCAGTACCAGGAAAAGGGGAAACATACAAGCATGTAGGTGTGCTCAGCTCAAGAGCACTCTCTTCCAAAGGCTTCTGCAAGTACATGAAGACGTTACGGTCAAAGGATAAAAAAAGAAATCTTCTGGGATTGCTTCTTTTCCATGTCATGCCCAGAGATGCCCAGTGATGGGCAACACAAGCTGACACCTTCTCTTTAGCATCAGGCTCTTTGGGGAAGTTGACGCACAACCCATTCATGTAGCACAGGGCAGAGTGTCAAGGGACACGGCTGTGGGAGCCAGGCTGGGAAGAACTCTGGCTACACTCCAGGACTTGCAGTTAATGACTATGACTTTAGATCACTCAGTTCCACAGACTTGATTTTTCCCAAATCCCCTCTCTGACAACACTAAAGTGTTTTTCCTCTTGTTCTGATTAATCAGTGAAATACATGGCTGAAAGGACTGGCTTGGAAGTCATTTCTTTTTTTTTTTAAATATCTTTATTGGAGTATAATTGCTTTATGAAGTCATTTCTTGATGCTGGTAGAACTTAGAAAATACTTCCCTAACTACACACTCCACATCTATCCACCCCTGCCACCTGACACTCAGCAGCAGGTAGAGGCCATTACAGCAAGGGAGAAAAGAATGCAAAGAGGGCAGGCAGTGAGGGAGGAAGAGAGAAGGGCTGAGAGCATGAAAAGGGAGGAAAAAAACAGAGAAAAAGTATTTTGTTCAAATTCAGTCACTATAGAACCAAGACTTTCACTGACATGCATAAGTAGGGTTAAATGACGTCAGCAAATAGGTGAAAAGACTCAGGCTTCCTTTGATTTGTCCTTCTCTTGACTTCTCCCCACTTTCCTTCACTCCCTCAAAGGGCACCTCCCAACCCCCCCATTTAGATAGGCTCCTGTAAATCAAACATTTCACTTGGCTGCCAGCTTTGGGCAAGAAAGAGCCCCCCTCCTTTGAAATCTTCCATTTTGTATCTAACTCCAAGGTATCCTCAGCTAGCTATTTTGAACAAATATTGGAGGTTGAAAAGCTAATGTTCTTTAGGGAACAATTCCTCCAGCCTCTCTATCTGCAATCTAACCCAGTGGGAATCTAAAGCTAGCTAACAGCCCTCCAGTCACACTGCACACAGGGCTACTTAATCCACTGTGTTTAAGGAACATCTGGATCTACCCCTAAGATCTAACCTAGGAAACGAAGGTAGGGCAGCTTGAATAACTCTTCATCCTCTTAAATAATTTCCCCTCTCAATGTCAACAGCCTCCAAAATTCACATTATTTTGTTCCCACAGAAACCTGAAATAGCACTACTTTCAAGCAATGATCCTACACTTTCTGTCTTCAGAAGAAAGAAGAAAATCCTGGGAAGAGCAATGGGAACTGAGGCCCCCTCACTGACCAAATACAGGCTCCAAAAGAGACCAAGAGAAGAGATAAACACTTCTTTACAGGGCATCTTTAAGCCTCCCTTAATAATGTACATAAAGCACTAAGGACAAGGGGGGTTCCCCCAAAATGTTAGTTTTCTTCCCTTCCCCAACAGCTAGACTAGAGTTCCTGGGTCCTATTCCACCTCAGTCATTCTTGGCCATGAGATACTAGACAACCTCCTCACCCTCTGCCCAAAAGCCTGACTCGGCAAAACCTGGATTACAGAATGGAGGTTAACAAATAATGTTTATGCAACAGGTAGAGGACTGCCTGGGGTGGGGGTCGTTTCCTTTCAGCTAGGCAAAAAAAAAAAACTTGACAAAAGCACCACATTACTACTCCATAAAAACTCACCTGGGGGAGGAGCTTCAAGATGGTGGAAGAGTAAGACGTGGAGATCACCTTCCTCCCCACAAATACATCAGAAATACATCTACATGTGGAACAACCCCTAAAGAACACCTACTGAATGCTGGCAGAAGACCTCAGACCTCCCAAAAGGCAAGAAACTCCCCACGTACATGGGTAGGGCAAAAGAAAAAAACAGAGACAAAAGAATAGGGACGGGACCTGCACCAGTGGGAGGGAGCTGTGAAGGAGGAAAGGTTTCCACACACTAGGAAACCCTTCGCGGGCAGAGATGGGGGGTGGCGGAGGCGATAAGCTTCAGAGCCACGGAGGAGAGCACAGCAACAGGGGTGCACAGGGCAAAGCGGAGAGATTCTCGCACAGAGGACCGGTGCCAACCAGCACTCACCAGCCTGAGAGGCTTGTGTGCTCACCCGCCGGGGCGGGCGGGGGCTGGGAGCTGAGGCTCGGGCTTCGGAGGTCAGATCCCAGGGAGAGGACTGGGGTTGGCTGCGTGAACACAGAATGAAGGGGGCTAGTGCGCCACGGTTAGCCGGGAGGGAGTCAGGGAAAAGGTCTGGAGCTGCCAAAGAAGCAAGAGACATTTTCTTGCCTCTGTTTCATGTTGCATGAGGAGACGGGATTAAGAGCGTGGCCTAAATGAGCTCCAGAGGTGGGCGCAAGCAGCGGCTATTGGCGCGGACCCCAGAGAAGGGCATGAGACGCTAAGACTGCTGCTACAGCCACCAAGAAGCCCGTGTGCAAGCACAGGTCACTATCCATACCTCCCCTCCCGAGAGCCTGTGCAGCCCGCCACTGCCAGGGTCCCGTGATCCAGGGACAACTTCCCCAGGAGAACACAGGGCGCGCCTCAGGCTGGTGCAACGTCATGCTGGCGTCTGCCACCACAGGCTCACCCCGCATTCCTTACCCTGCCCTCCCCCTGGCCTGAGTGAGCCAGAGCCCCCTAATCAGCTGCTCTTTTAACCCCGTACTGTCTGAGCCAGGAACAGACGCCCTCAGTCGACCTACACGCAGAGGTGGGGCCAAACCCAAAGCTGAACCCCAGAAGGTGTGTGAATAAAGAAAAGAAGGGGAAATCTCTCCCAGAAGCCTCAGGAGCAGCGGATTAAATCTCCACAATCAACTTGATGTACCCTGCATCTGTGGAATACCTGGACAGACAACGAATCATCCCAAATTGAGGCAGTGGACTTTGGGAGCAACAATACATATATTGTTTTCCCTTTTTCTCTTTTTGTGAGTGTGTATGTGTATGCTTCTTTGTGTGATTTTGTCTGTAGAGCTGTGCTTCTACCATTTGTCCTAGGATTCTGTCTATTCTTTTTTTTTTTCTTTTTTTTTAGTATAGTTTTTAATGCCTGTTATCATTGGGGGATTAGTTTTAGGTTTGGTTGCTCTCATTTCTTTTTTTTTTATTACTTTTTAAATTATTTTTCTTATTTTTAATAACTTTATCTTTCTTCTGTCCTTCCTTCCTCCCTCCCTCCCTCCCTTTCTTTCTCTCTTTTATACTGAGTCGTGTGGATGACAGAGTCTTGGTGCTCCGGCCAGCCGTCAGGCCTATGCCTCTGAGATGGGAGAGCCGAGTTCAGGACACTGGTCCACCAGAGAGCTGCCAGCTCCACGTAACATCAAATGGTGAAAATCTCCCAGAGATATCCATCTCAACGCCAAGACCCAGCTCCACTCAACAACCAGCAAGCTACAGTGCTGGACACCCTATGCCAAACAACAAGCAAGACAGGAACACAACTGCACCTGTTAGCAGTGAGGCTGCCTAAAATCATAATAAGGTCACAGACACCCCAAAACACACCACCAGACGTGGACCTGCCCACCAGAAGGACAAGATCCAGTCTCATCCACCAGAAAACAGGTCCTAGTCCCCTCCACCAGGAAGCCTACAAAACCCACTGAACCAATCTTAGCCACTGGGGGCAGACACCAAAAACAACAGGAACTACAAACCAGCAGCCTGAGAAAAGGGGACCCCAAACACAGTAAGTTAAGCAAAAGGAGAAGACAGAGAAACACACAGCAGATGAAGGAGCAAGGTAAAAACCCACCAGACCAAACAAATGAAGAGGAAATAGGCAGTCTACCTGAAAAAGAATTCAGAATAATGATAGTAAAGATGATCCAAAATCTTGGAAACAGAATGGAGAAAAAACAAGAAATGTTTAACAAGGACTTAGACAGTGATGAACAACACAAAAAAAGAAATTAAAAGTTCTCTAGAAGGAATCAATAGCAGAATAACTGAGGCAGAAGAACGGATAAGTGACCTGGAACATAAAATAGTGGAAATAACTGCTGCAGAGCAGAATAAAGAAAAAAGAATTAAAATAATTGAGGACAGCCTCAGAAACCTCTGGGACAACATTAAACACACCAACATTCGAATTATAGGGGTGCCAGAAGAAGAAGAGAAAAAGAAAGGGACTGAGAAAATATTTGAAGAGATTATAGTTAAAAACTTCCCAAATATGGGAAAGGAAATAGTTAATGAAGTCCAGGAAGCGCAGAGAGTCCCATACAGGATAAATGCAAGGAGAAACATGCCAAGACATATGAATAAAGCTATCAAAAATTAAATACAAAGAAAAAATATTAAAAGCAGCAAGGGAAGGGCTTCCCTGGTGGCGCAGTGTTTGAGAGTCCGCCTGCCAATGCAGGGGACACGGGTTCGTGCCCTGGTCTGGGAAGATCCCACATGCCGCAGAGCGGCTGGGCCCATGAGCCATGTCCGCTGAGCCTGTGCATCCAGAGCCTGTGCTCCGCAACAGGAGATGCCACAACAGTGACAGGCCCGTGTACCGCAAAAAAAAAAAAAACGCAGCAAGGGAAAACAACAAATAACATACAAGGGAATCCCCATACGGTTAAGAGCTGAACTTCCAGCAGAAACTCTGCAAGCCAGAAGGGAGTGGCAGGACATATTTAAAGTGATGAAAGGGAAAAACCTACAACCAAGATTACTCTACCCAGCAAGGATCTCATTCAGATTCGATGGAGAAATGAAAACCTTTACAGACAAGCAAAAGCTAAGAGAATTCAGCACCACCAAACAAGCTTTACAACAAAAGGTAAAGAAACTTCTCTAGGCAGGAAACACAAGAGAAAGGAAAGACCTACAATAACAAACCCAAAACAAGTAAGAAAATGGTAATAGGAACATACATACCGATAATTACCTTAAATGTAAATGGATTAAATACTCCATCCAAAAGACATAGACTGGCTGAATGGATACAAAAAAATGACCCCTATACACACTGTCTACAAGAGACCCACTTCAGACCTAGGGGCACATACAGACTGGAAGTGAGGGGATGGAAAAAGATATGCCATGCAAATGGAAATCAAAAGAAAGCTAAAGTAGCAATTCTCATATCAGATAAAATAGACTTTAAAACAAAGACTATTACAAGAGACAAAGAAGGACACTACATAATGATCGAGGGATCAATCCAAGAAGACGATATAACAATTGTAAATATTTATGCACCCACCATACGAGCACCTCAGTACATAAGGCAAAAGCTAACAACCATAAAAGGGGAAATCGACAGTAACACAATCACATGGGGGATATTAACACCGCACTTTCACCAATGGACAGATCATCCAAAATGAAAATAAATAAGGAAACACAAGCTTTAAATGATACATTAAACAACATGGACTTAATTGATATTTATAGGACATTCCATCCAAAAACAACATAACACACTTTCTTCCCAAGTACTCATGGAACATTCTCCAGGATAGATCATATCTTGGGTCACAAATCAAGCCTTGGTAAATTTAAAAAAACTGAACTTGTATCAAGTATCTTTTCTGACCACAGCACTATGAGACTAGATACCAATTACAGGAAAAAACCTGTAAAAAATACAAACACATGGAGGCTAAACAATACACTACTTAATAACCAAGAGATCACTGAAGAGATCAAAGAGGAAAGCAAAAAATACCTAGAAACAAATGACAATGAAAACATGACAACCCAAAACCTATGGGATGCAGCAAAAGCAGTTCTAAGAGGGAAGTTTATAGCAATAAAATCCTACCTTAAGAAACAAGAAACATCTCAAATAAACAACCTAACCTTACACCTATAGCAATTAGAGAAAGAAGAACCAAAAAACCCCAAAGTTAGCAGAAAGAAAGAAATCATAAAGATCAGAAATAAATGAAAAAGAAATGAAGAAAACGATAGCAAAGTTCAATAAAACTAAAAGCTGGTTCTTTGAGAAGATAAACAAACTGGATAAACCATTAGCCAAACTCATCAAGAAAAAAAGGGAGAAAACTCAAATCAACAGAATTAGAAATGAAAAAGGAGAAGTAACAACTGACACTGCAGAAATACAAAGGATCATGAGAGATTACTACAAGCAACTCTATGCCAATAAAATGGACAACCTGGAAGAAATGGACATATTCTTAGAAAGGTACAACCTTCCGAGACTGAACCAGGAAGAAACAGAAAATATAAACAGACCAATCACAAGCACTGAAATTGAAACTGTGATTAAAAATCTTCCAACAAACAAAAGCCCAGGACCAGATGGCTTTACAGGCAAATTCTATCAAATATTTAGAGAAGAGCTAACACCTATCCTTCTCAAACACTTCCAAAATATAGCAGAGAGAGGAACACTCCCAAACTCATTCAAAGAGGCCACCATCACCCTGATACCAAAACCAGACAAAGATGTCACAAAGAAAGAAAACTACAGGGCAGTATCACTGATGAACACAGATGCAAAACTCCTCAACAAAATACTAGCAAACAGAATCCAAGAGCACATTAAAAGGATCATACACCATGATCAAGTGGGGTTTTTCCCAGGAAAGCAAGGATTCTTCAATATACGCAAGTCAATCAATCTGATACACCATATTAACAAACTGAAGAATAAAAACCATATGATCATCTCAATAGATGCAGAAAAAGCTTTTGACAAAATCAACACCCATTTATGATAAAAACCCTCCAGAAAGTAGGCATGGAGGGAACTTACCTCAACAGAATAAAGGCCATATATGACAAATGGTGAAAAACTAAACCATTTCCTCTAAGATCAGGAACAAAATAAGGTTGCCCACTCTCACCACTATTATTCTACATTGTTTTGGAAGTTTTAGCCACAGCAATCAGAGAAGAAAGAAAAATAAAAGGAATCCAAGTCAGAAAAGAAGTGGTAAAGTTGTCACTGTTCGCAGATGACACGATACTATACATACAGAATCCTAAAGATGCTTCCAGAAAACTACTAGAGCTAATCAATGAATTTGGTAAAGTAGCAGGATACAAAATTAATGCACAGAAATCTCTTGCATTCCTACACACTAATGATGAAAAATCTGAAAGTGAAATTAAGGAACACTCCCAGCTCCCATTTACCATTGCAACAAAAGAATAAAATACCTAGGAATAAACCTACCTAAGGAGACAAAAGACCTGTATGCAGAAAACTATAAGACACTGATGAAAGAAATTAAAGATGATACAAATAGATGGAGACATATACCATGTTCTTGGATTGGAAGAATCAACATTGTGAAAATGACTCTACTACCCAAAGCAATCTACATATTCAATGCAATCCCTATCAAACTACCACTGGCATTTTTCACAGAACTAGAACAAAAAAATTTCACAATTTTGTGGAAACACAAAAGTCCCCGAATAGCCAAAGCAATCTTGAGAAAGAAAAATGGAGCTGGAGGAATCAGGCTCCCTGACTTCAGACTATACTACAAGGCTATAGTAATCAAGACAGTATGGTACTGGCACAAAAACAGAAATATAAATCAATGGAACAGGATAGAAAGCCCAGAGATAAACCCATGCACATATGGTCACCTTATCTTTGATAAAGGAGGCAAGAATATACAGTGGAGAAAAGATAGCCTCTTCAATAAATGGTGCTGGGAAAACTGGACAGCTACATGTAAAAGAATGAAATTAGAACACTCCCTAACACCATACATAAAAATAAACCCAAAATGGATTAAAGACCTAAATGTAAGGCCAGACACTACCAAAATCTTAGAGGAAAACACAGGTAGAACACTCTATGACATAAATCACAGCAAGATCCTTTTTGACCCACCTCCTAGAGAAATGGAAATAAAAGCAAAAATAAATAAATGGGACCTAATGAAACTTAACAGCTTTTGCACAGCAAAGGAAACCATAAACAAGACAAAAAGAGAACACTCAGAATGGGAGAAAATATTTGCAAATGAAACAACTGACAAAGGATTAATCTCCAAAATTTATAAGCAGCTCATGAAGCTCAATATCAAAAAAACAAACAACCCAATCCAAAAATGGGCAGAAGACCTAAACAGACATTTCTCCAAAGAAGATATACAGATTGCCAACAAACACATGAAAGAATGCTCAACATCATTAATTATTAGAGAAATGCAAATCAAAACTACAATGAGATATCATCTCACACCAGTCAGAATGGCCATCATCAAAAAATCTACAAACAATAAATGCTGGAGAGGGTGTGGGGAAAAGGGAACCCTCTTGCACTGTTGGTGGGAATGTAAATTGATACAGCCACTATGGGGAACAGTATGGAGGTTCCTTAAAAAAGTAAAAATAGAACTACCATACGACCCAGCAATCCCACTACTGGGCATATACCCTGAGAAAACCATAATTCAAAAAGAGTCATGTACCACAATGTTCACTGCAGCTCTATTTACAATAGCCAGGACATGGAAGCAACTTAAGTGTCCATCGACAGATGAATGGATAAAGAAGATGTGGCACGTGTATACAATGGAATATTACTCAGCCATAAAAAGAAACGAAATAGAGTTATCTGTAGCGAGGTGGATGGACCTAGAGTCTGTCAATATAGAGTGAAGTAAGTCAGAAAGAGAAAAACAAATACCATATGCTAACATATATGTATGAAATTTAAAAAAAAAAGGTCATGAAGTACCTTGGGGCATAACGGGAATAAAGACACAGACCTACTAGAGAATGGACTTGAGGACACAGGGAGGGGGACGGGTAAGCTGGGACAAAGTGAGAGAGTGGCATGGACATATATACACTACCAAACGTAAAATAGCTAGCTAGTGGGAAGCAGCCGCATATCACAGGGAGATCAGCTCAGTGCTTTGTGACCACCTAGAGGGGTGGGAGGATGGGAGGGAGGGAGCACAAGAGGGAAGAGATATGGGGATATATGTATATGTATAGCTGATTCACTCTGTTATAAAGCAGAAACTAACACACCATTGTAAAGCAATTATACTCCAATAAAGATGTTAAAAAAAAAAAACCAAAAAACCTCACCTCTGCTCAGATAAACTAATTATGGCCACAGGTAATCAAATCTGAAAACTTTTTAATCCAAAGAAATGATTCTCTCCTTTCAAACAACTGCATTATACAAACTATAAACAGACTATTCTGAGAACTAAAGAAATTAAAATATAAATCAATTTGTTTGTCTCAAATCAACATATTATGGGAAATAAGGCAAAAACCAACAACCTACTAGTCTATGAAAAGTAACAAAGCCAAACCCCAACATGAACAGAAATAAAATCAGTCTGATCAGAGCACAAGGAACAAAAGGCTTACAGAGCCCACTGCACACAAGCTCTGCTTCATTCAGGTTCTTTTCAGGCCTGCCTAGAAGATCAGTGGCTAGTGGGGTACCACCTGAACTCTGACTTTGAGCACTGCCAAGAGCCTCAAAGAGTCTTGATAATCCCTGTTTCAGAAGAGGGGAGGTTAGAGTAGGTTCAGAGGAGCTTCCACTAAAGCTCTCCAGCTTGCCCCATAGGCTAAAGGTCTCCCTCATCAATCCCAAAGACAATCCAACAGTCTCCTTAATGATCTACCCATCTTTCCTCACACTTCAGCTAACCACTGTTCAGGGCTCACATTGCTCTAGAACGTCACCAAGCCCACTGGTCCTGGCCCAGAACAAAGTCAGGCTGTCAGTCGTCAACTTGCCCCTGATGCTGGGCAATGCTCAGTTCTGACCGCTTGACTGAGCAACTTCCTCACAGTGGTTATTCCTTAACCTCGCCATTCCTTAAGCACCCAATCAAGGCCTTCTCTTTCATCATCCAAGGTAAAAACCCCACCCTTGGCTTGACCCAGCAAATCAAAGACATCTAATGGAAGCTTCCTCAATTTCCCTCTACATCTCTCGTACTTTTCCTTGTTTTTGTCTAGGCTGTGCTTCAAATTTCCAAGGCTCATCACATTCATGAGGCCAAGTCTTTCCATCTGCCACCTAAACAATTTTGCCTCATCAATGATCTTCTCTCTGGGATTTCAAATCTGTCAACAGTGCCTCCTTCCCCCTCTGCCTTCCAACATACACAAAAGCTCTCTCCATTCAGCTTCAACGCTTCAGTGTCTCTCTGAAATGAAGAGCTGCCTCAGGGAAGATGTTCCTTCAGGACCACACCTCTGTCTTCTCACAGCATTATATTCCTGCCTGGGGTCTTCCTACACCATAAGCCCAGGCAGGCAAGCCCCTCTGTCAATGCCCACCATGGTATCTCCGACATCAAGCACTATACCTGGAACATTATAGGAGTTCAACAAATGTAACAAGAAATGAATTTTTTGGTGTGGCTATCTGTGAAGTTACTGTTTTCATTCTCTTCTTCCACTTATTTTCAAACTCCTCAGACTCAGGAGTTTATATCGTCCTTCTTCATTTCCTCATCTCCCATTCACGGCACAGCCCTGAATAGACTAAACTACATACTTATTTTCACATAGTTAGATCTACTGCTTTTCAATTCTCTTTCCTCATACCACCCCCTATCCTGACAGAGGGGATGCTGCACACCACCACCATCCCATTATTCTGCTACACATCTTTGCCTCTCCTACCAGGTAGATATACTCTCACTTTTAAAGTGAGAGTTCATGTCATCCTCCCCTCCTACCTGTCCTCTTCTCTACCTAGTCAAATATTATCTCCTCTTAAGTTACCAATCAAGTCCTACCTCCAGTACTGTGACAAATCTAGGAATGGAACAAGCTCTGGAAAAGGGCCTCTCATTCCAGCTCCAGGTCAGTCCTTGAGAGCTATTCCCAGCCCTGGTTAATCCCAACCTTGGAGACAACCTAGACAGTCTTAGCCAGTAGGGCGAGGGCAATATTAGAGAAAGAAGGGAAGTGGAGGCTCCACAGATTCTCTGAATTAAAGCCAAGCCCTGGGTATAAGGGCCAGAACTGGTTTTGGCAGCTAGTTTTCCATTATCCCTAATCCAGTCTAAGTTTTTTTATTTAAGTCAGTTTGTGGGTCCCGATCTTTGAAAGCTGAGGCTGTACAACTCTAAGTACTCTTTATTAAACCTCAGAGAGAACCAGTAGATGGAGGAAGGAGAGGAAGGGGAGAATAAAGGCCTAGGGTGAGCATTAAGCATATAAACGCTTGTTAGAAAGCAGATGTCCAACCATCCAAGTCCACAGACTGAAAACTGGACCCTGGCCTGCCCCATCCAGGTACTTAAGGCCAAAGCCCAGGCAGAGATGCTCTGGTGCCAGTACAGTGCTCAGCCAGCTTGTCTCAAAGTGGCCTCAACCTTGACAGTGGCCATCCTGCCCTGGCCTCCACCTGCTCCCCCCAGGGGGGTGTGGAATTTGGCTGCTATGGGGCAGTGGTCAGCCATCCTGGGAGAAGTCCACATATGGGAAATGGTGTCTCTCTGAAATGAAGAGCTCTAAACTGTCCTTATGGAGCCATGTGGGGCCTTCACGTATTCCAGCCCACCATTATTTTCTCTCCCAGTACAGGGTAATTTGGAGCCTCTGATATTGCTCCTACAGGTCTCAAGAGGCCTGGCATCCTGCTATGCCCCCAGCAGTTCCCTGACAAACTCATACTGATAAGGAGTAAAGGAGATGCTCAGAGTAGAGACGCTTAACAAAGGCTAGAGAGGTGGCAGTAATGGGGGAGATGAACTAGAAGTATAGGCAGGAGAGAAACAAATGAAGTTCTTGGGGAATCCCCAGAAGACTTGAAAGGTTTCAAAGTAGGGGAGGAAGGCACTATGCAGAAGGAGGCAGCACCAAAGATAAGCTCTGCTGAACACCTCATACTGAAAAGTTGTTGGAGATAGCAACTTGTGTTCAAGAGAGGACACAGATTACCACACCACACAAAAAGCATGCAGTTTCCTCTATCCCGCCCCTGCTCCACTTTTCCAGCACTGCTCTGAGCCAGGGTGAAAGATCATCCAACAGAGGCCCCTTGCTATAGCCCTCCCTCAGGCCATTACCTCCCAGTGGCAGCCAAGAAGTCCCAACCTCCCCACTCTCATGAGCAAGAGGAGCTTAGGTATGAACTGCCCTTAACCAATACCCCTACTCTCACCCACCACTCATAGGCCTCAAGGTGTGTGTGTGCCTGTGTGTGAACGATGGGACACAAGCAGGTCATACTCTTGTGGACCATGCTGGGGAATAAGATAACCTGTAAGGAAGATCCCTCCTGACTACCACAGAGCTGGGTAGGTGGCAGAAGGCACTGGGAGCTTTGCCCCTTAGTCCCACCTCAATTGTAGCCTGTGGTATTTAAAAAAAAAAAAAAAAGTATCTGGTCTTTATCCCTGGTTCCTGAAATGACTCTTGTGGGGGATGGGTGGATGGGTGTGTGTGTGTGTGTGTGTGTGTGTGTGTGTGTGTGTGTGTGGAATTAGGTAACTTCAAGATGACGGCAGGTCACCAGAAAGACCACGCCTTGATTAGACAGTTGGAACTTTTAGCCCCACCTCCAGGGAGGAAAGGGGGGCTGGAGACTGAGTTCAATCTCCAATGGCCAATGACTTAATCAATCACGCCTAAATAATGAAACCTCCATAAAAGCCCCTAGGGGGCTTCCAAGAGCTTCTGATTGGTGAACACCTAGAAGTACTGGGAGGGCAGTGTGTCCAGAGAGGGCATGAAAGCTCTGCACCCCACCCCGCATACCTTCTATGCATCTCTTCCACTTGGCTATTCTGAGTTGTAGCCTTTATAAAAAACCAGTAAACATAAGTAAAATGTTTTCCTGAGTTCTGTAAGCTGTTCTAGCAAATTATCAAACCTGAGGAGGGAACTGTGGGAATCCCTAATTTATAGCTGGTCAGTCACAAGTCCAGTGGCCTGGGACTTGTGACTAGCATCTGAATTACAGGCAGTGGGACTGAGCCCTTTAACTGTGGGATCTGACACTAATTCCAGATAGATAGTGTCAGAAATGAATTGAATTATTGGATACCAAGTTGGTGTCTGAGGATTGGAAGATCACACAGCCTCTTCTAAGCTGCAAGGGGCCAAAGGCCTCACAAAGACAATCCTGCAGAGTCACCCAGACCAGAGTCAGGTGTTCCTTCAGACAGATGTCCAGGGCCTGCAGGAAATCAGACTCCTCCCTTAAATGCCTGAAACAGAGTAGCTGGTCTACCATAAATGAGGTTTTTAAAATTCAATTCCCTCCTATTGCTCGTGCAGATCTGAAATGATCTGACCAGATGGCTGGTGCTCTATAATTCTTGGATTGCTCTCATCAGTTGTTGATGATTTAGACTATTTTTTTTTTTAACCCCCTCACATGAACGTGTTCCTGCACAGGCTTCCTGCATGCTCCCATCAAGTGGCTCTTTGTGCTAATGCCAATATTCCAGAGGCTCTCACACAGTATTTCAGAGCCTGCAAGTCACCTCAGGTCAATAAGAAGCCCCAAGTCTAAGCTTCCCTGAACCCATATGAGGCCAACATATAGCACTGGGTAAGGGGCAGAACAAGAGAGGCCTTTGCTCAGATAGCCTCATCGCCTCCAGTTTTCCTTCAGGTCCCCAAGGAAAGGGAGGCAGCAGCAAAGTATATTTTTTAAATGACAACTATAGCCATTTATTGAATATTTCCTATGTGTCAGGCCCAGAGTGAAACATTTTACATGTGTTAATTTTGTTTCAGTCTCACACCATCTCTGTGAAGTAGGTATTTTCATCCCTATTTCCATATGAGGAAACTAAGGTTCAGAGATTCTACTCAAACTGACCAAGGCCACACAGCTCAAAAAGAGAACTGAAGGTGGGTTTGGAAGTTTAGCATCATAAAATTTGACTCAAAGCTCTACCAAGATCTCAGGGATAGAGAGAAGGCCCTGGCCTGGCCTCCCCATACCCGCCTTTGTGCCCTCACTGAGCACAGGACACTTCCAAAACAAACCAGGACATCCAAAACACTTTTTCTCTCTGTATCCTCTGTGAGACCATAAGCTGCTGGAAGGCAGGGGTCATGTCGCATTTGCTACCCAGAAAGACATTATGGTACAGTGGTTAGGAGCTCAAGCTTAGGGCCAAACAAAGCTAGATCTGAATTCTGTCTCTACCACCTACTGGTCATTTGGCTAAGTCACTTATCTCTGAGACTCATTTTTGTCTATGAAAATGAGGGTAGTTATAGCACCTGCCCTCAAAAGATGCCTGGCACAGTTGATGGTAAGTAAATGTGAGCTATTATCTGTCTCTGGCTACCAGTACAGTGCCTGGCACAAAGCAGGATCTCAGGAAATGCCCAGGGAGCAAAAGGCCCACAATATCTGGCTGTGACCAGTTTTCTCTAATAACAAGTGCACAGGCACAAAGCCTGGGGTACAGGGGTCCTCAGCCCTAGGACAAATTCCTGAGTTCCCTGCCCAGAACCCACAGGACCTGCCAGCAAACAGCTTTCCTCTGCTTGCTTGTGAACAGCTGATGCTGAATCCACACTCAAATGCTTGCTGTGCCTCCGTAAGGTATGACAGATCCCAAAATAAACCAGGAGAGAGAGAGAAAGAGACAGGAAAATCACTTCCAGGAACAAGCGACTCGCAGTGAGGATGCTGACAGTAATAACAGAGGCAGGGAGACTTCAGGAGGGTGACCTACAGCTGCTCCAGGGCTAAGTGACTGGGGCCCAACTCCTATCTGGCCTGATAGGAAGGTCCATGAAGTTACGGGTTGGTCCCCTGGTATTCCAGGCCACAGCAGGCAGTCAGGAAATCCGCCTTCAAATGAGCCCAGACCACGTAGCCCAGTATTCCCTCCTTGGAGACCTGAGGACAACAGAGATGAGGTCCTCCCTTCAGAGACCTAAAGAGACAGAAGGTACTGAACTGAAATAAATAACTGTCAACATAAACTAGCCATTTTGCCATTCTCTTAAAAGTCCCCAAAAGATATTCCACCATCTTCCTATGCCATGCACCTAGCTCTCAGGCAGGAAATGTTGTATTAACCCCTTCTGCTCCCTTATCAAAAATCTCCCTGGAAGGAAAGAGGGAGAACATCCCATGACCATGGAAGTCTCTCCTTGTCACCATAAGTTCCCTTCCCTATCTAAAGCCAGAGAGGACAGGAAGGCTACATACTCATGTACCCTCACTGGCATCCAATTCCACAATCAAGTTTAAGGAGTGGCACAAATGGCAAATTTACCATTAAAAATCAGAACTGCTGTGTACTGAGTAACGTCTACATGTTGGGAATCCTCAAAGCAGCCTCTGCGGCAGGCAGGGCAGGACATTTCCCCAACATCACCAATGGGGGAACTGAAGGGCAGAAGGATTCAGTGACTTGCCCAAGATCCCCTAAGTAGCAAAGCTAGGATTTGAACCCAGGACTGGATCAGTCTAAAGTCTGTGCTTGGGATTTCCTTGGTGGTCCAGTGCTAAAGAATCTGCCTTACAATGCAGGGAATGCGGGTTCAATCCCTGGTCAGGGAACTAAGATCCCACACGCCACGGAACAAATAAGCCTGCACGCCACAACTACTGAGCTCACGCACCTCAACTAGAGCCCACATGCGGCAAACTACGGAGCCCACATGCTCTGGAACCCACGCACCACAACTAGAGGAGAGAAAACCCGCATGCCACAACTAGAGTAAAGCCCACACACCACAACCCTGCGTGCCGCAACAAAAGATCCCACATGCCTCAACAAAGACCCTGCATGCTGCAACTAAGACCCGACACAGCCAAAAATAAATAAATAAATGAATAATAAATAAATCTTTAAAAAATAAAATAAAGTCTGTGCTCTACCACTAAATTATACTACCTCCTCATTTATCTACTCACCCTGGGACTGGCTACATTCCTTTTAACCTTTCAGTAGCTGTGATGGAAGCTCCCAGGCAGCATTCGTTATGTGGTGAATTAAATATACTCTGATTAAAGGTAAGTGCCAGCTATCCACACAGACTACTGAGATGTCAATTTCCTACCAACAGATATAACATATAAAACCTTAATATACACACAGAACACCTTGATCCTGTCCTGGGACCTAAGAGAGTCTTGTCTGCCTCAACAGTATCAGACTCTGAATCACCACACATCAAACCCTGAGGCCATAACAAATCTCTCACTTTCCCTCCCCTCACTGGTCCTGCTTTGGGGGTGAGGTGTAGGTGAAATGAAAAACACTCTTGGGATATGGGGCAAGCATGTCTGGACCTAGACTTGCTTTGCCCCCAGAGCTGAGTGTCTGTGCTCAAGCACAACACCCCAGCCTTTGGGGCAGCTTCAAGGGACTTTGGGGCAGAACAACTTATAAGGGGCTATTGAGAAACTAGAAGGCAGAAGATGATGTCAATGGGGCAACAAGTTAAATATAAAAATCAGTACTCCACTCTAATTCTCCAGGAGGTGCTCAGAGCCCTCAGCCTGCCCTTGTTACACAGGATCTGGCCCTCCCTCCCCAAAGATACAAAAAGGGCTCTTTTGCTTAACCATGAACAGGAGCCCCACTGCCCAGAGGCTGGGCAAGGGCCCTGGGTCAGAACTTTCAGGCTTGTTCTGCAATGTGGACTGGGGTCCTGAAGGGTGCCACAGGAAAAGAGACGGTAGGAGTAGGGATGACAGGACATTGACCTCCATCGGTTCAAGGCACTTGCCTGGTTAAAAGTGGTACAAGCACTTTTAATCACGTAAAATCAGTGGATACAGCATACATCCTCCACTTCCCACACCCTGAGAGCCCCTCTAGTTTTAGTTCCCAAAGACCAGGGGGGCTCAGTTCTCAGGGAAGGTGGAGGAGGCCAGCCAGAGGTTGGATCTGCTAAACCCAGTAACTCTGTCCCTAAAATCTCCCTCTACCCAACTCCATTAGCACCTACTTGGTTTCCTTGGTGATTCATCACTCTTCTGTGGCAGCAACTACCCGCATGCAAGCCCAGCAGGAGTGATATTGCTACCAGATAGTTGGCTGGCACAGCAAACGCTGCCCCTGCCAGCACAGCAGCAATGGGGGCAGTGAGGACATGGTGATGAATATCAGCAAGGAGTTGATGAAACTATACTCTGGCAGCTGCCAGGGCTTGCCATCCACCCGCCACAGTGCAGAACGCAAACAGCCTACTCCTGAGAATGGGCTCAAGTGTCACCAGAGTCGGGCTCCAGCCAAGGACAGATGGGACTCTAGAAGAACAAGTGGGAGGAAGATGGGTCCAGGCTGGGGTCAATGACATAGGACAAGTTGGCTGAATGACATAGGTCAAGTCATCTAACCTCTCTGAGTCTCAATGTTTTCATCTGAATATAAAGACAATAATAGCCCCTATTATTGTGAAGACTGAACAAGATTATGCAAATGAAGCACGTAGCACGGTATCTGAATGTGGTAAACACCACAACTGCTGGCTTTTTTCATTATTATTTTAAGCCCTGGGCCCAGGGCCATAAAAGGGTTAGAAAGTTGCTCCTTCTGAGGATGCTCCATTTAAAAACCAGGCCAGGAACAGCCCCTGTTTCTTGGCACAGGTTCCTTTAACAACAGAAAACTCCTGCCCTGCACCAGTGCTCCGGACTCTCCCATGAACAATATTTCAGCAGCACTGAGCCGAGCAGCAGAGCCCAAAATAGCATTTGCAGAGTGAGGCACATGTCACTGCCTCTCCTGTGCTTCAGAAGTGCAAGGAAAGAAAGTTTTCTATCACTTCCTCCAAAAGCTCGGCCACCCACCACCTGCCTTCCTTCCAGGGCACTCAGATGCCACAATTTCTGTTCTGCAGGGAAACGAAGGTCCCTGAGTCCTGCAGCAGCAGCCACCCCTACTCCCCTCCAGGAGGCCAGAAAGGGGCTGTTCCTTCAAAACAGCCCTGGGGGGAGAAAGGACATACACATTTTGAATTTCAAGTGTGTTTCCTGGGGACAGCGCTGGGCTTGGTACCTGGCCGAAGTGCCTGCCACTCATGTGTCGGGTGAAACACCTCCAGGACCTTGGGATCCAGCTCCTCCTCTGCTGTTTCCTTTCTCTCTGTTTCTTTGGTGCTGCTCTCCTCTGGGTTGGTCAGTGCAAACTCCTTCAGAGAAAGGAAAAAACAGGGCATGAACCACCACAGTTGGGTACCACGCAAGCAGAAAGAAAATGGCCTGGGCAGTACACTCTTCTCCTCCTTGCCCTTCCTGCCCTCCTTAGCCCTGTTTGGACCTTTCACAAGGTTAGTGTCAGAACCAGTACAAGTGAGGTGATATGGTTAAATTAACACAGTATGTGTTGTGTGTATAAGGCACTTTTGTATATGCATTAAAAAAAAAACTCCAGAAGGTTCCACACTATCTTGAGGGAGTTAAGGGAACATACTGGGGAGAGGGGTTGACAAAACGAGATAATAAGAGCCTTTTACTTTTTACTTGATAAGCTCCTATCCTGTTTGATGTTTAAAATTCATACCTATTACTCTTATAATTAAAAACTAAAGATATTTATAAAAGAAAACACATACATATGATAGGAAAGTAAGGCCTCAAATGGTCAACACAGATGTACAAAAGCTGGCAGCTAAGGCCCAATTAATTCCTAAGCAGCCCAGCAGGGCAGAGTAAGGGCATGGGTACCTTCATTACCCAGGGTACCTATGGAGTGTAAACGACCTCTTAGTGCATTCCAATCCATGGAAGAAGGGGTACAAGTGGGAAGGTGCAAGTCCAGCTGGGCTGAAGGAGGAAGATGCCCGGGTTGGAAACCTCTTCCTAAAACCTGTTTCCTTCCACCCCATGGAGAGCATGGAGGATTAATGAGACGGTGTAGAGCACTTTGAGCTCAGGAGACAGAGATGTAACATAAATACAAAGTATTATTCATGTTGTTCCTTCCCAGCCTCCAATCCTTCCTGTCCCATTTTTAAACCTGTTTGTGCATAAAAGCAGTAAGGCCTCAGGAAACTGGAACCAGAGGGTTCCAGAGCTCTGGGAAATTACATTTGGGAGGGCAAAGAGGAACACACACTAGAACACTGGGCGATTATTTCAGCCCTTCCACCTCCCCGG
Source organism: Phocoena phocoena (assembly GCF_963924675.1). Lineage (NCBI taxonomy): Eukaryota > Metazoa > Chordata > Mammalia > Artiodactyla > Phocoenidae > Phocoena > Phocoena phocoena. The sequence goes on from NC_089221.1 coordinate 116,849,299, forward strand.
CCATCATTTTTCCTCCACCTCCCAATTTTTCCCGTAATAAGAGTATTTTTCATGGATTCTTCCTATGAACCCAAACCTGTGCTAGGTACTTTATGTAGATCTCATTTTGGTCTCCTGAACAATTCTAATCCTACATGGGAGGTAACAATGTATCCCTTTCAATGTGCCCCAGCACAAATCTGAGCTCAAAAGAAAACAAGGGGGCTTCCCTGGTGGCGCAGTGGTTGAGAGTCCGCCTGCCAATGCAGGGGACGCGGGTTCGTGCCCCGGTCCGGGAGGATCCCACATGCCGCAGAGCGGCTGGGCCCATGGGTCATGGCCGCTGGGCCTGCGAATCCGGAGCCTGTGCTCTGTGGCGGGAGAGGCCACAGCGGTGAGAGGCCCACGTAGGGAAAAAAAAAAAAAAAAAAGAAAGAAAACAAGGAACAGAGAGTAGATGTGTGTGAGACTAAAGGGAAGACAGACTGGCAGGAAGCTCCGTGCATTCTAAGGGCACAGACATCAAACTTTCAACAACTGAGTTTCCTGAGGGCAAGCACTGTGTCAGTCTCTTTCACCACTGTACACCCCTTGCCTAGCCCAGGGCTTAGTTTGTAATCACGCAACAAAGGAACAAAAGAAGGCCTTCCTCCTACAAGCAGGTATGTCTTTTGGATGTCTTTTGGAGGCAAGTCCAAAGAGTTTGCTGGAAGCCAGGAACTAGCCCCACACTCCAGAACAAAGAACACTTTGTCCACTAAGTATCTGCAGCCTATGGACTCCAGGACCCAGCCATGCTGGTCAGTCTCTGCCAAAAGCACCATACACGAGACCATGGGACTAGAAGACCGTTAATAAGATTTACCTCAGAAGTATGTGGACTAAATGCCTCCAGAGGCCAGGCAGGGATGGATGTAAATGAGGGCTGTGTGCCAGGTGTAAAAACAACCAGGAGTGGTGGGACTGTGAAAACTGGAGTCCTCCTGCCTTGACTAAGAAACACAGCTGCTACTCAGCTGCTCTACCACTGCCACAAAGGCATTCAACTTGATGAGAAACAAAAATCCAGATTTTTATGTGACATTTTCTTACTTTTAGAACACTAAGAGGACCAAACTAAACATCTCTAAGCTTTACATTACAACTCTTGCTTTAGTGTATCTATTAGCCAGTTAACTCCTGGCACGTACAGTTGTAATCAAGTAACCAAATCCTCAACATCAAGAGAAGCAGAAAGAGGCAAGGGTAATGGTGATGATGAGAATATGGCAGAAAGCCCAATCCAGGCAAGGCTAGTGTTCATTCTGATGAGTAGGGGCTGAGAAAGTCTCTTTTTCTAGATCTTTAATGAGATAAATAGAGTAGGTTCAAGAAGAAGGATTACAACAAGATATGAACCACTGAGACACATGCTTCAAGCCCTAGGAAAGCCAAACGCTTTCTGCAACAATCCCATCACTGCTCAAAATGTTTTTTAAGCTTCCGCTTGGTATCATCTTTGAACCATATTTTCAGCTACACACACACACAGACACACACACACACACTCACACTCACAATCTGCCATTATTTTACAGATCACCTGTTTTTAGTAGAGGTGATATAAATTTGGTGTTCCCCTGTCTGGTCAGCTCACCCTGTTCACCAAACTGGCTCTGAATGACTTTAGCAAGCACTGAGGGAGGTTCAGTCACACAAACATACTACAAGCTGGACAATCACTTCAAAGGTGGAAGTGCAGAAAAGGTTTTCAGGAAAAGCAGCATCATGGAGATGAGGTTGTAATGATAACGTAGCTACCATTTATTAAGCCCTTACCCATATTCCCAGAACTGGTCTGAAGTGCCTTCCATGCCTCACAACTCATCCAAGTTTCATCTATGAAGCACATACTTTTATTCCCATTTTACACATACAAGGCCTGTGCAAAACCACACTGCTGAGAAAAGAAGAGCAGAGATTGAAGTCCAGGACTGCCTGGCTCCAAAGTGCATGCATGAATTCTGACTCACTTCTGTGTTTCTGTTCTTAGTCATGTGTTCTAACGCTTGTGCCCTGGGATGCTGAGGGAAGGAAGCAGGGTCAATGAGATCACCCCAGCACATTTATCAGCACATCCTCCTTCCCTTTAAGGACTGTGTTTAAAGAAACACCGTCCCAGAGAAAGGGACGACCCTCTCTCTGCTCCAGCAGTGTCCTGAACAGGAAACAAAGATCAAGAGGTGAGGGAAGCCAGCCAGCCCTTGGTCAGCTCTGAAGTAAATCTCATGCTCTGGTGACCTCTCAGTTGGCTTCTCCGAGCTCCCTTCCATGCTGAATCCTCTCTTCTCTCTGCCATCATTACTCTAAATACCGATTTCCTCTTAAGTGGCAAGAAATCCCAGCTAAGGTTTTAGCTGACAAAAGCTTACCATGTCACACTTCCTTATAATTGTAACTGAGTAAGAGATTATCTTAAAGACCAAAGCCTTCAAAATCCAAGAGAATGAATGAATCTCTCAAGGTAGGTGGATAGATGCTGTGACAGAGACAGACTGAGAAGGCAACATTTTGGGATAGGAGCCTGGCTGACAGAGCCCTAAATTAAACAACGGAAGCAGCCAACCCTTACTAAAAAATAACAGCTGACACTTACTGACCATCCATTAGACATATTGTGCCAGTGCCAATGCTAGGTGCTTTATATATACAATCACATTTAATCTACACTAAAATTTAAAAGGGAGGTACCAACCCTGTTTTACACATGAGGAAACAAAGCTCAGAAATGGTCAAAGTAAAAAAAAAAAAAAGAAATGGTCAAATTGCTAAAGTAGGAGGCAAAAGGGAGTTTACCAAGGCTCTGTGCTCCTTCCACTGGGTTCCACTACCTGCCTCATCATCCACCACCTCTTGAAGGCCAGTATACCACACAACCACATCCCTTTAGCATTCACACTGATCCTAAGATGTGGCATCCCAGGGAGATGCCATAGCAGGAGCCAGGAAGGCAGGCTGGCTCCAGATCATATCCTGATACACACAGCTAGCCTTTGCTGGGTGGCCATTAACCTGTACAAATGCCTTTGAGGAGGACAATTCCAGGTCACTAGGAGCATCTGCCTGGACTCCAGGCTCTGAACAAAGGATCATGACCACTCCCACCTCCCCCACCATCCATTTTCACTGTTGTGAAGGTGGCTGGCTGCATAATTTGGATTTTAAATGCCATCGGGGCAGCAATTTTTATGGTATGAGAGAAAAGATGCTTCAACTCCTACTTGTACTTAGCACATGATGAAAGATTATGACAAATGGATACAGCTTAGGAACAGACATAAGGATAAAAGCAGCTTTTGCTGATGAAAGTCAGTATTAACATTTTTCTGAGATTAGACTCAAAAGAGCTAATATAAATGGGCCAGAATAATTATGGCTCTGAAAGCTCATCTATTTGGTTGGACTATTATCCAAAAGAGACTTACTAACACACAGTCCTTAAGTAAATTCATCAGCACGCTTTTGTTAATTGTGCATCTGCTAAAGCTTATAATGGGGAGCACCCAGATCCTCATGAGCTGCAGGCTGGAGGGGACACAGCCCTGAGCCCTCGAGACACTTGGGTGCTTTTCTGGGCCAGGCTATGCCAGAAACAGCCCCAACTTCATGCCATGGCCAGTCCCACCCTCAGGGGCCAATGGGATCCCAGTCTCATTCTCCTTGAAGAGGAGGCCAAAAAACGGCAGCAACAAGATCTTAGTCAAAGAACATTAAAAGCTCAAAAGGATTCGTGACTCCTAACTGTACATTCTCTCCTGCTCTACAAAGTGGGGAGAAAGGCGGAGAGAAAACAAATGACTTCAGAGAGAAGGTGGAAGCTTGCCATGAGCCAGAGGTGAACCTCAGCTGAGCTGGATTAAATTCATCACAATTGTCATTTGCACTTCAAGGCCCTCCGGCTCCAAAGCCTCCAGCACTTTACCCAACATTTAAGTGGGACCCCTGGGGTTGGAGAATGTGGCCAGGGGAGGGTGAAACTGTGAGAGAGCTGACAGGGCATCTCAAGGGAGAGGAAAGAGAGGGCATTGGGAGTAGATCAAGGGCAGGCTGTTGGTGGGGCAGGGCAGGGAAATGGGGCCAGGACACCCTGCAGCCAGGCCAAGCTCAGGGCCTTCTCAGGCATTCTGCCCCTGCCTTTGGCAATGACAGAAACCCTCAGCAATGAGGTCTGGGTTAATGAAAAGGAGGGTGTAAAGAACATGGAGAAAAGGACAGAGGGAAAGAGGATACAGAGCTACGGACAGACTGAGAATGCACATGGATGAGCGGAGTAGACAAGAAGCAGTCTTACTTGGTGCTCACCACACAGGCGCCCAGCCCCTTGGGGAGAATCCTGACCTTCCCAGCTCTGCCACAAACTAGCTTTATAATGTTGGCCAAGTTACTTAATATCTCTGAGACTTAATCTCCTCGTCAAATGAGGATAATAATTGTAGTTGTCTACTTCATAGGGTTGTTGAGGGGATTAAATAAGAATACATATAAAGCACATAATACAATGCTTGGTACATAGCAAGCTTATCATATTATCATCATTGTTATTATATCATTATCATCATCATCATCTTTTCACCAAAGAGAAACTGTGTCGTAAGCTTTAAACAGAGGCCAGAGGACTAAGGGATGGGGGAAGAAGTACACATACTCCGTGACCCAGCACTGGTCACATTCCTATAAGAAACTCCCACAGCAGCCCTGGTGGCACAGAGGCTTTCTTGGACCCAAAAAAGATCCCTCTATTTGCAGTACGGCACTTACCGAGTTCTTATGACTGAGGCAGAAGGTGAAGCAGGAGGTCATCAGCATGCCGAGCAGCATGCCCAGAGGAGCCATCCTAAATAGGAGCAGGCCCTGGTGAGGCATAGTTAGGGGCCTGAGGAATGTAAACACAGAAAATAGAAGGTCAACAGGAAGCTGGTGCTTGACACCTCTCCCCCTGCCCCAGCATAGTGATTCCCATGATATCACCTTTTTTGACAGATGTCAAACATTTCAGATGATGTCAGACATTTCCTGAATAGAGGTATCACAGGTCTTCTACCCCAAAGGTAGATCAACCTGAAGTAAGCCTCCATTCCCCCATATGGGGAGATATGCCTTGGTTAAAACTATACAGTAAACCAGGACCCTTGCATGAGTTATAACAGCCCTGGTCCCTTCCTTCTTCATTATCCGGGTTGTTATCAGGTTGCACAGGATGGTATTGGCTATGGTGAAGAGAGAAGGAAACTAACCAAATCATTTGTGTGTGAACAGACATGGGCCCAAATTCATATGAGCCTTTATAACCATTCACTTCTAAACCATATCCACTGTTATACCTGAAGACAGATACCATCAGCACCCTCTAAAACAGCAAAGTTCAATATTCCCAAGCCATAAAGCCTTTTACATCACTTTTCAGACAGTCAAACACACCAAAGTGCAGGCCCTAGTAGCTGTTAAAATTTAAATAACACAAGGATAAAAGGATATTCCATGTTCACAGATTGGAGGTTTAATAATGTTAAGACAACAATACTACCTAGAGCAATATGCAAATTCAATACAACCCGTATCAAAATCCCAGTGGTGGGGAATTGGGGAATTCCCTGGCAGTCCAGTGGTTAGGACGTGGCACTTTCATTGAAGTGGCCCAGGTTCAATCCCTGGTCGGGGAATTAAGATTCCGCAAGCCAGAGCATGCCCCCCCACCAAAAAAAAAAAAAAAAATGGTGATTTTTTACAGAAATGGAGAAACCCATCCTAAAATACATATGGAATTTCAAGGGACCCAGAACATAAAAACACTGAAAAAGAAGAACAAAGTTGGAGGACTCACACTTCCTGATTTCAAAACTTACTACAAAGCTACAGTAATCAAAACACTGTGGTATTGGCATAAGGACAGACATGCAGACCAATGGAATAGAATTGAGAGTCCAGAAAAAATTACATATATGATCAATTGATTTTCAGCAACGGTACCAAGACAATTCAATGGGGAAAGGACAGTCTCTCCAACAAACTGTTCTGGATCAACTGGATTTCCACATGCAAAAGAATGAAGTGAACCCTTCCCTTACATAATATATTAAAATTAACTTGGGGCTTCCCTGGTGGCACAGTGGTTGAGAGTCCGCCTGCTGACCGGGATTTGTGCCCCGGTCCAGGAGGATCCCACATGCCGTGGAGCGGCTGGGCCCGTGAGCCATGGCCACTGAGCCTGTGTGTCCAGAGCCTGTGCTCCGCAATGGAAGAGGCCACAACAGTGAGAAGCCCACATACCACAAAAAAAAAAAAAAAATTAACTCAAAATGGATCAAAGATGTAAATTGAAGAGTTAAAATTCTTAGAAGAAACATAGGGAAAATCTTCATAACCTTAGATTTGGCAATACTTTCTAAAATATGATACCCAAAGCATGGACAATAAAAGAAAAAATAAATAAATGGAACTCCTTCAAAATTAAAAAACTTTTGTGCCTCCAAGGACATTATTAAGAGAGTGAAAAGACAACTCAAAAAATTAGAAAAATATTTCTAAATCATCTATATTAAGGGTTTAGTTTCCAGAATATATAAACAACACCTACAACTCAACAAAAAAAAAAACAAGCAAGCTAAATTAAAACAGCCCAAAGACTTGAATAGACATTTCTCCAAAGAAGATATACATATGCCAACAGGGACATTAAAGGATTCTCAACATCATTAATCACTAAGGAAATGCAAACCAAAGCCCCAATGAGATACTGTACCATTTTACATCCACTACTATGGCTATAATTTAAAAAAAAAAAAAAAAACAGAAAGTAACAAATGTTAACAAGGATGTAGATAAACTAAAACCCTAGTACATTGCTGGTGGGACTGTAAAATGGTGCAGCTGCCGTGGGACAGTTTGGCAGTTCCTCAAAAAGTTAAACATAGAACGACTATATATATATAATCCAGCAATTCCATCCCTAGGTATATATTCCACCCAAAAGTTCTGAAAACATTGACTCAAACAGATACTTCCATGTGAATGTTCACAGCATCATTATTGACAAGAGCCAAAAAAGTGGAACAACTTAAGGATTCATCAACAGATGATTTTTTTTCAAATGTGGTACATACAATGGAATATTATTCAGCCATAAAAAGAATGAAATTCTGATACATGCTTCAACATGAATGAACCTTAAAAACATTATGCCAAGTGAAATAAGCTAGACACCAAAGGATAGATACTGTATGATTCTACTTAAGTGAAATATCTAGAACAGGCAAACTGGAGTAGTAAAAACATTTTGGTCAGTAAACTAGAGTGGAAGTCAAAAGAACTTAATCCAAACTGGCAAATGACCTCAGAAAGAAAGGCAGAAAGAAAAAAAATAACAAATTAAAAAAGCAAAAAAGAAAAACACCTTAGAAAAATTCAGAACCTGTCAGTATCAGCCCAGACCCTTATAAAAGGTTTTCGTGTTGGTCACTCAGCCCCAATACACCTCATTAGGCAGTTTACTCAAAAGAGTCTTAAATGAATTAATTATAAGGGAAACACCTCTGGAGAGCATGGGGTTTTACCTTTTCTCTTTCCTATTCCTGCCACACTCCTCCATGTTCCACCTCAATAAATTGGTCCTGTGACAAGATTGCAGCGGAACCCAAAGCCCTGCCTGAACCCACTATAAGAAGTTATTACCCAGTGACCAGCCCACAGCTTCTCGGGGGCAGACGGAAACTTTCCCTAAGGACATCTGGAGCCATGAAGGAAAACAGCCCTGCTGGACCGGCACTGTGCTAAAAAAGCACAGCCAAATGGAAAAGCAAAGGCTTGGGAGCTAAAAATAGATGCTATACTCACCCAGCAGCAAAAGCCTTTGCTTTCTGCCAGTTTCTCCCCTCTTTTTTTGTAGACAAAATGGAACGGCTGAGTGCCACATGAGCTTTCCCCAGCAACCTGGCTCCTTGGGGCACCAATCACACTGAAAGACACGGACTCAGTTCATAGCACAGCACTAGGTTTTGGACAGGTGCCTGGCCATGTCTGGGTGTGCAGAGGAGTGGGAGTGCAAGGCTCGGTGAGGATTAACATGGGACAGAAGCTGCCACATCAAGAATGAGAAGTCGGGCTTCCCTGGTGGCGCAGTGGTTGAGAGTCCGCCTGCCAATGCAGGGGACACGGGTTCGTGCCCCGGTCTGGGAAGATCCTACATGCCGCGGAGCGGCTGGGCCCGTGAGCCATGGCCGCTGGGCCTGCGTGTCCGGAGCCTGTGCTCCACAACGGGAGAGGCCACAACAGTGAGAGGCCCACGTACAGCAGAAAAAAAAAAAAAAAGAATGAGACGTCAAGAAAGGCCCAGGGAGATGGGTCCCAAGAGGACACAGCCCTAGAGCTTCCCATAATGTCCCATACCTTTTTTATTCTTGCATCCTTGGCTGTGGGGAAAAGGAGAACAAAAAATGGAATTAGGGGACTCACAGCATTATCAGGACAACATACATTAAGAGAGAAAAGGATTATCCAAAAGCCACAGACTTCCCTTCCCCTACATGAGACCGTTCATGTGTATATGCATATACACACACACAGAGAGCTAGACGCTTCCTTCTTACAGCCAGGGATAAACACCTGGAACTGATGCTGGGGTGGGGTGGGGGGGGCGGGGAATGAGAAGGAACAGATAAATGAGAATGAAATCGAGGGCGAAGACAACAAATGAGCAGGAGGAGGAGGCCTAGAAGGGACTGAGGAAGAAGGAGTTGGGGGCAGCTGATGCACTAACAGCACACCCACCTCCTGGAGTGGGATGGCAGGCCGGGTGAGAGAAATGGCAGCTCCCACAGGGCTCCTTGCCACCTCCATCACCTGCACACACACTAACGCCCTCAGAAGCATTTTCTGACAATACTAAGGATGACAGGTCGATTCGCAAATGGATCCTTCATCCCCCCACCCCCAATAATTCCATGTGGACTGCACATCTGACCTATTCATTGGCTCCATGTATTTTCCCATGAATCAGAGATAAAGAGAGAGAGAACATGGTGGTGGGAGCAGTGCCTGGGGAGAGGCCTAGGAGCAGTGAGGCTGGGAGAAAGGTGTGAGACAGTTTCCCAGGCATTGCAAGGGTACCCAGAGAAGAAGTGCAAACTCTGCAGCACGCAGGTATGGGTAATGCTGTCCTCTGTCCTCATAAGGCCTGGCCTGTAACTATGTCACCTGGGCTTTGTCCTTATTCAAGAAGTGGCGATGGAGAGCAAGCAGGCACGTTTTCCCTTGGGCTTTACACTGAAGCTGGGGGGAAGGGGGAAAGAGGGAAAGGAGAAGTGGCCCACAGTTTGGTTCTGCCAGGATGGTCCACCATCACAAGCAGGGACATAGGCAGCAGCAGCAGCAAAAGAAAACCTCAGACCCTGACATAAGTAAAGCCAAAGTCATGGAATCCCACTGAGGCATAGTTTGGCACTTGGCCTGAGGTTAGTGCCCTCCCCAAATTACTTGTCACCCACTAACCCTGAGTTCACCTGATCACCTGCTCCTGTACACCCTGGATAACAAACCTTCCCATCATCCTGGGCTCTCAAAAGAAGACAGAACTACATCTTTTCATTTATGGCCTTCTTCTGACTTACAATACCATCACTCAGTCCAGGAAAGGGGAATGCATTTCAGTGTTCCACCAGTAACTCTTTCCTTAAGTATCCTTGGGCTTTGAGACAAAAGAGATGATAAGGTACTTGAGATGCCCATTTTTCTATCAAAACTGGCCACGTGTAGTCTGTACTTCTACTTAAATAGAGGATGGATGCTCTCAGCAATCTGTATTGCCAGCCTGGAGCAGATGCTTGGGGCACAGGCGGGAGAAGGCCCTTGGACTCACTAGCCCTTGCCTCCCTGGTGCCTTATATTCTCCTCTCAATTCAGACAGGACTCTAGGAGGGGACTGGGCCGTTTGTAAACAAGACATCTTCCTGTAACTTTTATCTTCTCTTAAGGCAGGAACGCAAAAGAATGGCATGAGGATGGCAGGAAGCCAACAGAGGAAGGAGGAGTGGAACTGCTGGACCTCCTAAAGCTTCTGACATGCTGGTAGGTCCCATGGACAGTGGCTGCTCTCCAGTCTCAGGGCCAGAGCACAGGGGGAACAGGTAAACATCACAAGTGTTCTGGGCAGGGAGACCCACCTCAGCAGCCTGACTGGGAACGCTTGGAACTCCCATCTTATAAAATGCTCGTGTTCTTAACCTACAGTGTATGTCCATGTATTTGTTTCCCCAAATCTTTTGGAAAAAGTGAAAGGGAAAGAATTTCTACTTCCATCTTATAAGAAGGAAATTAAAGCAAAGAGATTTAAAACATTGGGTTGAAAGTATAGTACATGAATTTAGATTCAGACACATCTAAGGCCAAGTCTTCGCTCTGCCAATTTCTAGCTATGTGATCTTGGACACACACTTCGCTAGGCCTCAGTTTCTTCATCTATAAAATGGGCATAATAAGAGCTCCTACTTCAAAGAGTATTAGGGAGGATTAAATAAAACAATGAGTGGAAAGTACACGGTACAGCACCTGGCACCTAGTTATCACACCATCATTAGACCGGGGATGAGGACTTCCCCCTGGACCCACAGGCAGTCACAGCCAGGCCAGGTACCCTAGAAACACTCTCCAGAGCTCCCTGACTCCTGCAGGATCTGCATACCCTCTAGCTGACCCCACATCTCAAATTTTAGGACCAAAGCCTTTTGCTGGTTATCTGCTTTCAGGAGGTGAAGGAAACAAATGTTAGAGGAGGACCCCCACAGCTAAAAATGGAGAGACTCCAGCCAGTTTTCTGCTGAGCACTGAGGCAGACCCAGCCCATTCAGTGCTTTTCCCAGCATATTAGTGTCCAGAGAACCAGGCTACCATCGTGTAGAACTTCCACTTGCAGAAAGAGCTATAAGACAGTCTTCTGCTTTACAAACTGACAGAGGATGAACTCTTCCCACAAACACATTCATTACTATTTATGTGCTACACAAACTCATACACACACACACACATAGTCACTCACCTCTACACAAATAGAAGCTCACTGCCTAATTTGGGCAGACAAATATGAATCTGAAAAAACAATGCAAAGAGAATACTGAAAGGATAGTCCTGACAAGGAAGAACAATGTGCAAAGGCTTAGGAAGAGAAATGGATTTTTAAAGAATAATTTGAAGGACAAGAGAAGTAAGTTTGAAGAGGTCAGGCAAACAGGCTTTTTCCCCCATAAGACATAAACAAAGTCAGGAGGTAGACAGCAATTAAATAAAAAGAGGCTTTGAACTGCAAAAGAAATGTGGCTTCTAACCCCAGTCTAGCCCTAACTGGTTGGGAGGCTGGACCTGGAACATCCTTACGCCACTGACCATTTGTGTAATGGCAACAGTGTGTGCCCTAAATACTGAAGTCATGCCTAAGGCCATGCAAATGGGGACTGCTCTCAACAAACTCAAGGCACCCTAAAAGGAAAGTGATCAGGTGAGACTACTGGAGGGTAAAAAGTTCACAGTGGATCCAAGCCTCTGCCTGACCAGGCCAAAATCCGCTTGTACAGCCTGCAAGGGAGAGCCCAAGTGAGGCCTTTCCAGTGGCAACACAGAGACAGGTGCTGGCCCTGCCAGAGAGCACATGGAGCCAAGAAGGTCTCCACAGGCCCAGCTGGGACTGGAGCTCTGGAAGGAAGGCAACACAGGATGGGATGAAACAGGAAGTGGGCATTCCTGACCCCTCCTTAATACTCTGTACTCCAAAATGTGGGGGACATGGCCAATCCCATCCCTACCCCAGAAGAGAAGAGAACAGATCTTCAAGAAGGTAGCTAAGTCACTACTAAATATAAAATAGATAACCAACAAGGACCTACTGTATAGCACAGGGAAATACGCTCAATATCTTGTAATAACCTATAATGGAAAGGAATCTGAAGAATAGATAGATATGTATAACTGAATCACTCTGCTGTACATTTGAAACTAATACAACATTGTAAATCAACTGTATTTCAATTTAAAAAAATTTTTTTAGAGGTAGCTAAGCATGTTAACAAAAAGCTGCAATCTCGGAGACAAAAGACAGTGCTCCCTCTAAAAGAAATCAGGTGACAAGTAGAGTGACTGAATAAACAGGAGCCCAGCCTGGCCCTCTCCAGACCTATCCTATTCAACCCCAGCCTTCAAAGAATCTGAATGCTAGAAGGCAGCTTAAGACTTAGTCTTCATTTGGACTGCTAACAATCCAAAAGACACGGCAGGCACTTGATACCTACACACAGAAAAAACAGAGTTCAATGCCTTCAGGTATGGGCTTGTCACTGCATCCAGGAAGGCTCTGGCAACTTCATGCCTGTTGAAGACAAAGAGGTAGAGAGGACTAGGGCAGAAGAAGAATTTTGGTGTCATCACCCAGAGGTGACAACCAAAGCAATAACAGATTTCCTGTATTACAGAGAAAACTTAAAGAGAAAGGAACAACGGGCCAAGAAGAGTTTTCAAACCATGACTGTACGTTAGGAAAAGAAAGAGAATGGGACTTCCCTGGTGGTTCAGTGGTTGAGAATCCATCTTGCAATGCAGCGGATGCCGGTTCAACCCCTGGTGGGGGAACTAAGATGCCATATGCTGCAGGGCAACTGAGCCTGCATGCCACAACTACAGAGCCCAGGTGCTCTGAAGCCCACATGCCACAACTAGAGAACCTGCGCACTGCAACTAATGAGCCTGCGTGCCACAATTAAGACCCAACGCAGCCAATAAATAAATAAACAATTTTTTTAAAAAAGAAAGAAAGAAAGAGGAGCAATCCAGGGACCAAGATGAAGAACATTAAGAATAGTGCAGAATTACACAAGTCAAGAGAGGAGGGAATCCTGAGAAAATCAAGTTGTGGGTTCAACAAAGTCAAGAGGTCAGTCAGAACGAGGATGAGAAAAGCCACTGGATTTGGCAACAAGGAAGCTGGAGGGCCCTTCAAAAGAGGGCACATTTGTGAAGAAATAGAGGCACAAGGGTAGAACACCTGGAAAAGTTGAGTAGGTCCACTTAAGTTTGGAGATTTGGGGCCACTTCTCTAAATCCAATTTTTTCAACCTTTCCCCTAGAGTCATAATGATAACAGAAAATACTGACCCCGGTGGTCATATAGAGAGATTCTCCGATGCCATATGGTAGGTTCCCTTGATGGAGTAGAGCTACGCCTCAACACACACATCCTCAGGATAGTGATGGACACAGTCACATCAGTAGAGAAAGGAGGCAAGGAGACAAAGTCTCCAAGAACAAACTCCCATCAGACACACAACTCCACCTTCTCTGAGCTCTCAGCCATGCCTCAGATCGCTCTGAAGCTTTAGTCCTCACACTCTGTAGAGCTGTAATAATCATAATTATAGCACTTGGACTGAGGGATAAAGAGAAATATCCCCATGACACCCGATTCCCTAGTATTAAAATGCAGTATTTGGGCAGCCCAGAAGAAAACAAATTCTGTATAATAATAATTATAGTCAATATTTATAGAGCACTTTCTATGTTCCAAGCAAAGTTCTAAGCTCATTTACTCTTCACCACAACCCTGTGATGGGGTTCTAATATGCTGCTTATTTTGCCCATGAGGGGACTAAAATTCAGAGAGGTTAAGTAATTTGCCCAAGTTCACACAGTCAGAGAGTAGTAGAGTCAGGAATCAAAGCCATTCCGGCCCCAGAACCCATGCTCTTTCTACAGACCATGCTGCCTTTCGAGTGGTCTATGAAATCAGCCATTCATTTTATTTGTTTTGCAACAATGTGAATAAAAAGGCACACATTTTGTGTCAGGAGAGAAATTTTTTAATGAGCCTACTGGAGTCCTCTTGCGGAGAGAGCCACTTCTACCACATCTATATTTCTGCACATCATACACACATATGCATGTACACACGCATGCACACACATTTTGATTAGTGAATGTCCTTCGCACAGCCCAGCCCACAGTAGAGACACAGATATTCAAGAAGAAGAAGGCCCTTGCCTCAGATTGCAACCAGTTCACTGGCACCCTGTGTGACTTGACCTCTTAACCTCCCATAACTCAGGCTCCCCAGCTGTACAAGAAGCAAAAGCATCCTTGCTCTCCCTCACAGAGTCCAGCACAAAGCACTTCCCTCATACATATCCAACTGTCTGGAAAGAACTTAGCAGAGAGGAGGAGAGAACTATATTGGGTAAAAGTTGGCCAAGACGATATCCAAGCTCATTTACAACTAGTCTATGATCCTATTCCCCACGCATGAAATATATAGGAAAGGATTATTTCTACATGGCACATGAAGAAAATAGAGCCCAAAAGGGTGAATGGGGCTTGCCTAAGCACACCAGCAAGCAACCAGGCAAAGTAGAGAAATATACCAGCCGTGGTCGGTGTATTTTCCACTAGGCTCCAGACTGCACGTTTCTAGCGGGAAGTGGGCAAGGAAATCTACTCCTTATACTTGCTCCCCAACACTGCATGAGGTCCTTAGAGTGATCAGCCTGTGTCTCATGACAGCAGCCAAGGTTACCAAAAACTCTACTCAACTCCATCTCCACTCCAGACCTGGATTTCCACCCAGGTCTCCCCAATTAGTTGTGGGACTTAGGTCTAGCCATTTAACCTCTCTCCAAGTTTCAATTCCTTCATCTAAAAAGGGACTTAATAGTAACTATTTTGTAGGATGGGTGTTAGCATTAAATGAGATGACATGAAGCATATAGCACAATGCTTGACACAAACCAAGGGCTCAAGAAGCTTGTAGCTCTCACTAACAACTACTGTTAGAGAAAATTCTGAGCAAAGGACAGGATAAACAAAAGCAGTGAGGCTTCACCCCCATATAGAAATGTCTTCTGTTCTGATAATCAAGTCTCTCCTTGGAACCCAGCTTCCCTGAGCTGCAAATCTGCCCACACACCTAGACTACACTCTAGGTGGCTACAGAGGCATTTCCATTGAAACCTTTAAGCAATATTGGCTGGCTCTGCATCAGTGCCCACCGGAGAGTTGACTAAGAACAGCCACTTCAGAGCCCAGCTTCCTGGTGATTCAGGCCTGTCTTCATATTCCTGCTGCTGCTCTCATATCTCTAAGAGAGAACAGGGAAGGCAAGAGCAGCAGAGGCAAATTCAGCAGACTTACAGACTGCTTGGACCACCCTAGAAAGGGTCAGTTGCTATCCAGGGAGTAAGAGCTCCAGGGCCACCTCCTTCCCTCTCCTTTTAAACTAATAACTATATCTCCTAACAGTAAGCATGATGGGCTTTCTTTATAGCCTGCTCCCCAAGAATACCAGGACCTTCATACACTCATCTACAATCCACAGTCTGGGGCTGGAGAGGGATCAGAATTCATCTTTCCTTTCCCCTGCTGTGTCCAAACTTCCAGCAAACGTCAGGGCCTCATAGCAGGACTATGGTAGGATAGGGAAGAAGGTATGACTTCCAGTCCATAGCTCCAAGTGGACTATCTGCAAATCAGTAAGCACACCAACCCTTATTCTGTGCCAGCCACTCTGGCACTTTGGATTACAAGAATTCAGCATTCACACTCTAGAAACAGGTACCTCAGGTCCCCTGAGCACACTGGGAACCATACTGTATAACACAACATACAAAAGATAACATCACTGTCCGCAGGTGTTTTATGTCCAGTTGACCATCAGTGAGTAGCATGGTTTTCCATATCTGAGTCTCAGACAGTACAATTAAGAAGAAAGTGCTGTTAAGGAATATGCCGTGAGAAAATAAATACTGTTCTGGGCAACTTGAGACACAAATTATAACTTAGAAATGATTAGACGGGCAACAATTAGGGTGATCCTTAAACTAATTGAGGAACCCCAAGAAAACAGCATTTACCTACAGAAAACCTTAGCGGCAGCACAAGTACGGATCACCAATCACTGAATTCGCGACTACCATGTTGGCATTGAGTATGTCTTTGAGGTAAGTCAGCAACTGAAACAACATATTTTATTTTTAACACACCTGAGAGTCCAAGACTATTCATAATTCCAGATCCTTAAAAACTTGAAAGGAGGATAAATTTTAAAGTGTACACATTTACATACGTGGGCAGAAACACAAAAATCAGATGCTTCTCAACACAGCTCAGGGAGCCATAACTCGCGGTTTTCAGAATCCCACCTAACACCCAGAGAAAATCTCTGAGAGATTGTGGGAGGCTGGGTAGGTAGCCAAGAAACAAAGAAACCTAAACTCAGCACTTGGCAAGACAATTAAGGAGGAGAGGATTTTAAATGCATTGTTTCTGACTCTAAATATGTCTACATTTATTACCAGTTTGGGATCAGAAACCACATTTAGTTCTGCCGGTGACCACGCACTAAAAATATTAAGCAGAGTATTGCTTAGGAAATAGCAGTCCTCCCTGCTGCAGCAGCCCTATTTCAGAGCTGACTCTGCAATGGTCCCAGGGCTCCCCATCCTGGGCTTTGCTAAGAGCCCAGTCACAAGCAGAACTGCCACTGTCCTGACAAAGCCTTGCTTGCTTTTTAGAAAGCAGCAGTAGGAGCTTCCTTGGTAGTGCAGTGGTTAAGAGTCCACCTGCCAATGCAGGGGACGTGGGGTCGAGCCCTGGTCCGGGAAGATCCCACATGCCACGGAGCAACTAAGCCCATGTGCCACAACTACTGAGCCTGTGCTCTAGAGCCCGCAAGCCACAACTACTGAGCCTGCATGCCACAACTACTGAAGCCCATGCACCTAGAGCCTGTGCTCTGCATGCAACAAGAAGCCACTGCAATGAGAAGCCCATGCACCACAACAAAGAGTAGACCCCACTCACCCCAACTAGAGAAAGCCCACGCACAGCAATGAAGACCCAATGCAGCCAAAAATAAATAAATTTTTTTTAAAAAGCAAGCAGCAATAGGAGCCAAGGCTAGAGACTACACAACCTCCTCATCCTCTCCAAGGCTGTGTTACATGGTCAGTGAAATTCCATTTCATGGGCCTATAACAACTACAACCCATCTGACTGGGAGCTCCACAAGGGCAGGGACAATGTCCACCTAAACCACTGCTGTATCCTCATTGCCTAGCACTATGGCAGACGCTCAAAAAATATCTGTTAGTTGAATAAAATTAATAATCTAAAAGGGGGTCACGTGGAATACACAATGGAAAATAATGTCAGTGAAAATATGAACTATAGTGAAACATGAAAACAGATACATAAAATACTGTTGAATGAAGAACATAATGGCACATGTATATGAAATATTAGTACTTTGAAAAAAAGTGTGTGTAGCCATCTCTGTGATCAGACATGAAGTTATTAGAATTATGGAAAGGTATGCTCAATGAAGTCTTTCTTCCTAAAATGTTAGATATATGAGAAAATACTTAAACATTATTTTCAACACAGAACCTGTTCCCTTATCTACTTTTTTTTAAATAAGTTTATTTATTTTATTTATTTATTTTTGGCTGTGTTGGGTCTTTGTTGCTGCGCATGGGCTTTCTCTAGTTGCAGTGAGCAGGGGCTACTCTTCGTTGCTGTGTGCAGGCTTCTCATTGCGGTGGCTTCTCTTGTTGCTGAGCATGGGCTCTAGGCATGTAGGTTTCAGTATTTGTGGCACATGGGATCAGTAGTTGTGGCTCACAGGCTCTAGAGCGCAGGCTCACTAGTTGTGGCATACGGGCCCAGTTGCTCCATGGCATGTGGGACCTTCCTGGACCAGGGCTCAGACCCATGTCCTCAGCAATGGCAGGCGGATTCCCAACCACTGCACCACCAGGAAAGCCCTCCCTTATCTGCTAATTCGTTCTGGTGCCTGGGATCACAGAGACCTTGTTCAGCAAGACCATCCATCTATCACAGAAAGAGAGAGCACAAGGAAATAGCTGCAGTCTTAAAATCCAACTTATCAAGTTGACCTTTTTTACCAGAAGACTTCCAGTCTGCATCACCAGTATGCCTGGCTGCCAAGACAGGTAGCCAAGATGGAGGTGCAGAGACCAAAAAAAAAAAAAAAAAAAAGGATGCCAGAGTTCCAAATAGGTACCCCCACACCACACAGCCCATGGCCTACTACCCAGCAACATGCCTATTAAGAAAGGTAGCAGATACCAATCCTTCTAAAATTTCCAAAAAAAGAAGGGAACACTTCTTAATTCATTCTGTGAGACCAGAATTACCCTGACAGCAAAGCAAGACAAGGACACTACAAGAAATCTACAGACCAGTACCCTTATGAATATACATGCAAAAATCCTCAACAAAATACTAGCAAGGCAAATTCAGCGGCATATCAAAAGGATTATACAACATGATCAAATGGGATTTATCCTAGGAATACAAGGGCGGTTCATCATATGAAAATTAATCCATTTAATACATTACATTGGTAGAGTGAAGGGAAAAAAAACACATGATCATCTCAATTGACATAGAAAAGGCAGTTGACAAAATCCAACATCGTTTCGTGATAAAAACATTCAATAAACCAGGGATAGAAAAGAACTTCCTTAACATAATTAAGGTCATATATGAAGAACCAACAGCTAACATCATACTCAATGATGAAAGACTAAAAGTTTTTCCTCTAAGATCAGGAATAACACAAGGATGCCTGCTTTTGTCACTTAGATTCAACATAATACTGGACATTCTAGCCAAAGCAATTAGGCAAGAAAAAGAAATAAAAGGCATCCATATTAGAAAGGAAGAAGCAAAACTGTTTGCAGGTGACTTGATCTTATACAAAGAAAACCCTGAAGAATCTACAAACAAAAACTATTAGAGCTAATAAATTCAGCAGATACAAAAGCTGCAGGTACAAAATCAAAACTCAAATCAGTTGTATTTCTATACACTAACAACTAGCAATCCAGAAAGAAAATTAAGAAAATAATTCCATTTAAAATAGTATCAGGGCTTCCCTCATGGTGCAGTGGTTAAGAATCCACCTGCCAATGCAGGGGACACAGATTCGATCCCTGGCCTGGGAAAAGCCCACATGCCATGGAGCAGCTAAGCCCATGCGGCACAACTACTGAGCCTGCACTCTAGAGCCCGCGAGCCACAACTACTGAGCCCACGCACCACAACTACTGAAGCCCACGTACCGTAGAGCCTGCATGCCACAACTACTGAGCCCACACACCGCAACTACTGAAATCCATGTGCTCTAGGGCCTGTGTGCCGCAACTACTGAGCCCGCATGCTGCAACTACTGAAGCCTGTGAGCCTAGAACCTGTGCTCTACAACAAGAAGCCACTACAGTGAGAAGACCGCACACCGCAATAAAGAGTAGCCCCAGCTCACTGAAACTAGAGAAAGCCCACACACAGCAACAGAGACCCAACATGGCCAAAAGTAAATTTTAAAAAATAAATAAATAAATAAATAAAATAGCATCAAAAAGAATAAAATACTTAGGAATAAATTTAATCAAAGAAGAAAGCCTTTAACCAAAAGACTTATACACTGGAAACTACAACACATTACTAAAAGAAATTAAAGAAGACCTAAATAAATAGAAAGATGTTCTGGGTTCCTGAACTGGAAGACTTAAATGACAATACTACCCAAAGCAATATACAGATTCAACATATTCTCTGTCAAAATCGCAAAAGCAGTTTTTGCAGAAATGAAAAAACTAATCCTAAAATTCATATGGAATTTTAAGGTAACCTACCCAAAATAATCCTGAAGAACAACAAAGTTGGAGGATTCACATATCCTGATTTCAAAACCTTACCACAAAGCTACAATAATCAAAACTGTACAAAACTCACATAAAGATAAATATATACTCTTATATCGACATAAGGATAAACATACCCTCTTATATCATTACATCAATTGATTTTTAACAAGGGTGCCATTGACTAAAAATGGAGCAAAGATCTAAATTTAACAGCTAAAACTATAACATTCTTGGAAGAAAACGTACGGGCCAAACTTCATAACCTTGGATAGGTCAACAGTTTCTTAAATATGACACAAAACCACAAGTGATAAAAGAAAAAAATAGATAAACTGCACTTCATCAAAATTTAAAAACTTTTTTAAACAACAAGGTGCTACTGTATAGCACAGGAAACTATATTCAATAACCTGTAATGAACCATAATAGAAAAGAATATAAAAACAAATGTGTGTGTATATATATATATATAAAACTGAATCACTTTGCTACATAGCAGAAATTAACACATTATAAATCAACTATACTTCAATAAATTTAAAAAAATTTTTTTAAACTTTTGCGCCTCTCATTAGCAAGAGAATGAAAAGACAACCCACAGAATGGGAGAAAATGCTTGCAAATCACATATCTAATAAGGGCTTACCATCCAGAATACATAACAACAACTACAACTCAACAAGACAAGCAACCCAATTTAAAAATGGGCAAAGAACTTAAATAGGTATTTCTCCAAAGAAGATATGCAAATGGCCAATAAGCACATAAAATGATGCTCAGTATCACTGATAATTGTGGAAATGCAAATCAAAGCCACAGTGCGATACCATTTGACACCTATGAGGACGACTATAATTTTTTTTTTTAATGAAAATAACGAGTGTTGGCAAAGATGTGGAAAATTAGTACATTGCCACTGGAAATGTAAGTGGTACAGCCACTGTGGAGAAGTCTGACAATTCTTCAAAAGCTAAACATAAAATTGTCATATGACCCAACACTTCCACCCCCAGGTATATATCCAAATATCTGAAAACAGTGACTTAAACAGATACCAGCATGTGAATGTTCACAGCAGACAAAACAGGAAATAACCTAAGTATCAATAGATGAATAAATTTTTTTAAATAGATTTTTTAAGTGGTATACACATACAATGGAATATTATTCAGTCATAAAAATGAATGAAGTTCTGATGCATGCTGCAGCATAGATGAACCTTGAAAACATTATGAAATAATAAAATTTTCTGGCTAAGTAAAATAAGCCAGACACAAAAGGACAAATATTACATAATTCCACTTACATTAAATATCTAAAATAGGCAAATTCATAGAGACAAACGTAGATTAGAGGTCACCTGCAGGGAGGGGGTAGGTAATGGGAAGTCATTCCTTAATAGGTTCATGGTTTCTGTTTGAGCTGACGAAGAAGTTTTAGAAGTAGATAGTGGTAATGGTTGCAAAGCATTGTGAATGTAATTAATGCCACTGAACTGTACATTTTAAATGGTTAAAATGGCAAATTTTATGCTATCTATATTTTAGCATACTAAAAAAATATAAGATTGCCCACGAGTTGGTAATTGCTGAAACCGGATAATGGGCACATGGGTACATTAATATTGTTCTCTTTTTAAAAATTTAAGAAAAAAAATGATGTTTTCTGTAGTTTCTCTGGTAGATAGTCTGTCAAGGTAAAGAAGTGCCTTTCTATTTCTAAACAGCTAAGAGGTTTTATCATGAGTGGGTGTTAAATTTTATCACATGTTTTCCCTACTCTAAGATGATCATATAGTTTTCCCTTTAACCTACTAAAGTAGCAAATTTTATGTGCAGATTTTCTAATGTGAAACCACCCTTGCATTCCCGGGATAAGTCCAACTTGGTCAGATGATCATTTTTATATCCTGCTCAGTTTGATTTGCAGTATTTTGTTGGTCCTTCATGTACTCCCATAACTCTCTGTGCAACTATCATAAAACCCACCAAATTGTACTATAAATATGAACTCCCTGAGAAGAAAGACTCCTTCCTCATCCACTACTCCATCCCTAACTAGTGCAGGGTCTAGGACACAGTAGGCCCTCAATAAAAGTATGGCAGATAAATAAGTAAATGAATGGGTAGGTGGAGAGATTACCAGGTGAGCAGATGAACACCTTAATCCATAATACTGACACCCTGGCAGGTGTGCAGAGAAGATTTTTCAGGCAGGAAGACCTTCTGAAGGCTCACCAACCACTCCATAGAAGCATCTTCTCTGTTTTAGAGCAGCTCAGTTTGTCTGCAGCTCTGTAAGCTGAACCCTAGCCCTGGACTCTCATCTCCCCACTTTCCCTCATCACCTAATCAATAATGTCCACAGTTCAGTGCCTGCTTTCACACAAGATGCAGCCCTCATACCAAAGCATACCCCAAAGCTCAAATCCTGTGCTGGGATTAAAGGGGAATGTGGCATTAGTTTCAAATTTAAAGTGTTCCTGCCAACCTTAGAGTTTATTCCCAACAATCAAAAAGGCCTCATCCCAACCCTGATTGGCACAGCAAGAGCCCATCCCATTAAAAATTCACTGCATCAGCAGTACAGAGAAGGAGAGCAGTCAGCAAGGGAAAGGGCTGAATTATTTCAGCAGCTGTAAATTATGTGTTCTCTCTTCCTCTCCTCCGAGTCCATGTTCAACTGTGCCCCATGCCTCCACAATGAACTTGGGTTTGTCAAGTATCTACGTCAACTGCAGTAACCAAACTTGAGTTCAAGAAGCAATATTAAAAAGCACTAACTAGCTGATATTTAAATAACTATGTTTAATGTCAACAAAATCACACTTTAACGTTAAACATCCCCTACTCTATTAGTTGCTTAATTAAATTCCTTAAGATCCTTGGACACTGGCACAGAGCACACTGCCCTGGGGAGCATTCCCAGGCCCTGACCTTGGCAGGCTGTGGAAGGGAAAGGGCCCAAATCCCTGAGGAAGTGCCAGGAGGGCCCAGTTTTCTTCTGGAGTCTCCTAAGGAGGTGGTTTCTCTTCACAGCTCTGCTGGTCTCCATAGGACAACAAGAACATGACAAACACATCCTGAGCCTGGAAAATTGCCAAACCAGGCTACAATTTTTTTAATTTTTTTTTTTTTTAAAGCACACATAAACCCAAGAGAGATACTTTTCCCATCTGGCATCTGTTCTTCTTAAGAGTAGTATATCATGAGACACTGAAGCATGTGTACAAGGGGGATACAACAGGATTCATGACAGCAGGTAGGGTCAGAGGGCTCTGCAAAATGCCACCAACCAAATCCCAGCCTGCCAGGAGTCATCAGCCTGCAACTGACAGGGGTACAACTCAGCCAACAGCAGTATCCTAGACTGGAGCCTGCAAAGGGACTCTAGGTTCCAGTGAGTGACCGTGTGATGGGGATGCCAGTGGGATCCCAGGAAGTCTCTCCTGCCACAGTAGGCTCCATGAGGATAACTTACCAGCTAGCTTCTCATAGCACCAGATTTGCTGAAAGAGGATAACATGCCAGCTACCTGCCCAGGTAAACATCTGCTAGAAACAATCAGTCTCACAATCAGCCTCCAAGTAGAGCACATTCAGCCGAGGATCAATAAGCATTTGGAACCCACACTTTGGGCAGCAGATGCTCTGAACCCAACCCCACTGGGTCATGAGTAAGACAGTATCATTTTAAGGGCACCAAGGGTGTAACAGATGCCAAGTGGCCCACCCTTGCCTCACCCTTATAGCAGGGGTCCCAGTTCTTTCTGGTTTCCTTACAAAACTATCCCTTTACCTCTCAGTTGGTATCGCATTTTTATTTCTGTCACTCAGCACCTTCCCTACACCTTCTATTTTGCCAAAGGGCCTGGCCTGACATAAAATAGGAGGTAATTAATTCTTTCCAATTATTCTATCCTGTCTCTCACTGTTTGGGGATTCCTTTTGTGGCAGCTCTCCTTAAAACAGCCACCGCAGCCCCTGCTAATGCCAACAGAAAACACTGTAGAAGAAGCTTGGTTAATATTATACCCTCTCACGGTAAAAGGCAACCACTCCCATGAACAACCAGGCACAAGCCCTGGCTTCAGAGAAGCTGGATGTTTGGGTTGCAACTTATGAAAATGTGGAAAGCAACCAGAAAACACAAGAGCATTATGCCCACGCAGCCCAGACACACTGCTCACTTACTACCTGCAGTTTCACACCCATGCCAAAATCATTTCAACCCCAGATGAGCACTCAACAGCCACGCCAATTCGGAAAAATATTTTTGCAAAGACCTTGTTCACTTTCCCGTACAGGAAAGCTACAAAAAAGCAAAAACTTGTTCACTATGAAAAGATGAATAAACCCTTACCACCTACTAGGGAACATATATCCAGTTGCCACCACCTCCAACACATCCAAGTAGCAGATTATTCACCCTTCAGCACATGTTTATTGAGACCTGCTACATCCCAGACATGTGCCAGGTGCTGGGGATACAAAGACTAAGTAAAGAGGGGTCCTGTTGTCCAGGAGCTTCTAGACAGGCAACGTAAATCGATAAGTAAATCAGTAGTTATAGTAAGCACTGGGTTGAAAGAGCCCTGACACAGATGGCTAGGAGGCTCCATGGCAGGAAAGCACAGATATCTCCATCAGGAGATAGGGGTCAGAGAGGACTTCTTGGAAGAGGAAAAGGAATTAACCAAAGACAAAGAGAAAAGCATCCCAAGCAGAGGCAAGACTGCTTTTTGAAGGCCTGGAGGCATGAAACTTGAAACATGCATTTATTTCAACAATGCTGGAGCAAAGGGTTTATGGGGGAGTGGCATCACGATACACAAGAACCCACTTTGCCAGATGGGTCAGATGGGTTCCAAACACATAGCTCATTGCACTTTCTTAACAAACCTTTGCAATCTCTGTCCTTTTCAGAACTGCCCCACATGAAAGGGAGACTGGAGAGAGGAAAAAGAAGCCTGCTAAGATAAGAGGGTCACCACTGTTTGTGAATTCTGCTTATGAACTCACTCCTTTGCCTTGCAGTTCAATGGTTTGTCAGTTCTTGCAAATTCTCAATATCTATTAATAGAAGGAGTTAGTTTGTAAATAGAATCTGGATTTGTACTGTATTATCCCTCACAGTGGCCTAAAACCCAAGTGGGTAATTTGAACAGGAAAACAGCCTGAGATTCTAGGCACAATCTCCCCGAAGGATAGATATGCCGTGCTCTACTCTCCTCTGTATGTTTCACACTCAACAAGTCCAAAGCTACTCTACTGATCGTCCTCTAGAGTCGCCTAGCTTTACTGCACAAGCCAGAAACCCGGACGCTCTCCTCAACACTCCCTCTCCTTTCCCCCACTTCCCTTCTAACCCCCTGCCCATCACCAACTACTGTCGATTTTATCTATTTTCCTCCATGTTCACCTGCCCAAATTGCTCACCCCCACCCCCAGCCACCACCTCTCAGGTGAGGGCAACCCAAGCTGACCAGCACAATGAGGAAGCAGAGGGCACAGCTTTAATGAATCTGTTATTTTCTCAGCCCAGGGTTTCTGGAATAACCCAAACCCAGTCTTTTGAGCCCCTCTGAAAGGCTCTCAATAGAAGCCACTTTCTTCCTCAGATGAAGAGTATCACTCAGGGAACCCATTCAATAACAATAGCAAGCTGAAATGTGGGCTGCAGAGAAGGTTTGGTGCCTTGAGTGAGTCCTCTAGAGGTCCCAATGCCCTGTGACCCCAGAGGCCAAAGCCAAATCTATGATTATGGGAATCAAATCCCAGGAAAGCAAACGTGGCCCCCGCTACAGCCCCACCCCTCACAGCCCATGGAGACATACTCTGGGGATAGCCACTGAGCTGAAGAGTCTTCATCCCTACTCCCTCTGCCCTAAGAGAAGCCATTTCCTTCCACCAAAGCAGGTGGAAGAAAGCAATTCTCAGGAGGAGGATGATGGTGAAACCGGCGTCCCAAAATAAGGGATAAAATGTGTTGAAGAGGAAGAAGAGCACTGGCCATGGCTCTCAGCCTGAACTCACTGGAAACTTCCCTTCATCCCATTCCTTACCAGTGGCCCTCACAGCAGCCCAGGAGGAATAAATGTATGTTGAATGAATGAAGAAATGAACAAATAAGCAGACTGAGAGGCTGGAGGGAGGGGGCAACAAGAGAGAAAGAAGGCCCTGCTCAGAACCATCCCTCCATTCGTTCAGGTATCTCTGGGCACCTACTATCCTACAATGTACTGTGTACCTGTGCAAGGTGCTAGAAAACACTCAGGCTACACAAACTATGAAAGAAGGGCAGAGAGAAAAGCACTCTTCTTCATGTCCCTGGGATGGCATATTTCCAAATACTACTTTAACAGCACCTCCCATTTGCCTGACATTAAAGCCATGCCTAACAGCACATATGCAAATAAAAACTTCACTTTTTATTGTATCCAGTACTTTGGGGCCTTGTGGGGGTTTTTTCCTTTAAAAAAAAACTGTCATTCATCTCCTTGATTAAAAATGGATTTAGGGCTTCCCTGGTGGCGCAGTGGTTGAGAGTCTGCCTGCTGATGCAGGGGACACGGGTTCGTGCCCTCGTCCGGGAAGATCCCACATGCCGCAGAGCGGCTGGGACCGTGAGCCATGGACGCTGAGCCTGCGCGTCCGGAGCCTGTGCTCCGCAATGGGAGAGGCCACAACAGTGAGAGGCCCGCGTAGCCCCCCCCCAAAAAAAAAGGATTTAATTTGGCTTTCATTAGGTAGGTACAAGGGGAAAACATACAGATTTCACAGAGTTAACTCACCTGGCAACAGGGCTGTGATGAGCTTTAGCGACTGCACAGTTGGGTCCCAACCCACCACTAAAGAAAGAAAATTAAAAAGCTCACAATGTGGAGCTTAATCTCCAGCTAAAAGGAATTATCTTCCCATAAGCATCTCTGTCGTATTTTTGGTTAATGTAAAACATTTTCAAAAGAAAGGAAACCCCAAGGGTTTCATAACATATAACTTAGAATTTCTATATTTTTCTAATTCCCTTGCAGGGAGAAAAGGCAAAGAGGTCTCTATTTCTCAATCCTACTTTTCAAAACTTTTCCCATTGATTTGATATTGTCATAAAAATTTTCAATTTGTAGAGAGCACAAAGCAGAGGAAGGTACAGTGGCTGAGGAATTTTAAGCTGCTGTGAAGGGGGCAGTGAGCTGAGGGTGGGAAGAGCTGCAGAGGAGGTAGGAGTTACAGTACTGAACACCCCATGCTCAGCAACACAGCCTGGGCTCTGGGTCTAACTTCAAACATAAGGAACTCAGGCCCGGGGCAGCCCACACTCTCTACCACACTTCAGGCTCTTGCACTCAGTGATTTAGAGCAAATGGACAGACTTTGCTGCAGTGTCAGAGGGTTTCAGGGTAAAAGATCAACAAATTACAAGTATACACCTTGATTAAATGTTAGAGGGATTATTCTACAGCTAGAGCATGAATTCAATCCTACCTTCCCCTGCTTGAAACCATTCAATAGTTTTCCAGGGCTCTCAGGGAAAAGGTCAAATTCCATACCCAGGCCTTCCACCATCAAGCTCCAATCAATGTCTCCAGCTTTCTCTATTTCCTCACCATGTCTATAGCTGGGCTTATGGAACTTTCTTCTCAATGCTCTAATAAGACATCTTGTCTCCCACCTCAGGCATTTGCACACGTCTCCTTGGAACTTTGTTTCTCTTCCTTTTTATCTGGCAAATTCCTACTCATCTTACAGGTTTGCTACTCATCCTAAGACACTTCATGTAGGAGGCCTTCAATGACCCTCCTCACTAGATTCAATTAGGCACTGACACAGCACCCATACTTCCCTTTTCACTGCATTTACTACACTTTCTTATACAGTTATCTTCCTCCACTGCTAGGCCTTAAGCATCGTAAGGATAGGGACCACGTCCACATGCCCAGCTAGCTCGACACTTGACACAGAAGAAATGTTTGGTAAATTCTTGAAAAATTTAGATTCTGTCTCACTTCTCAGTTCTATCCTGTTCAACACCCCCCAACCCAGTTACGTGCTCACCTCTCCTCTGCCCCACCTCAACCTCTCACATTTCAGTTCTCAATGAATGGCTCACCCAGGCCTTAACCTCAAGAATGTTCATTAGTTAGCGGTGCAGCGCCTGCTGTGTGATGGACACAGAGTTAGGTAATTAAAATATAGAGATGACTGAGCCTCTTCTACCTTCTCGCAGAAGAAAAAGCATATGAACAAATAATCGCCACATAGTATGACAAGTGTCATAAAGGAGAGATACATGGTGTGTGGGAGGGGCAGAAAAGAATCACGCCATTCTTCCCAGTGTCCCCTTTCCCTCAGGATCACAAGCTAACTACTCTCTGTCCTTCCTCATTCTTATAGATAGAAATCCCTCCAGTGCTCTTTCCCTGAGTATTTAGCCCAGATCAGACTTCTCAAAACTGCGCTCCCACTCAGTTCCAGATTAATTCAAATCCTTTCTTGGCTTCTGCTTTCTTACCTTCTTCAGTTCTTTTCCCAAGCATCTAACTCACATATATCTCTGCCTCTGCCCTATCCTTAGCCAGCTTGTCTAAGCTACTATTTTTCCAACTCCTCCCTCAACTGTCTTGGGTGTTCACTTGACATTTATGAAACATCTGCACTTACAAGGAACATACATAACAGTCCCTGTCTACAATGAAAAGAGGGGACTCATGAGGCCAAAACACCAGAAAAAATTAAATGCAAAATAAACCATCCTCACAACACAGCTTTTCTCCTCTACTGCTTTCTCTTATAGATCCAAGTGCCAGGGCATCATGGCCCCCAACAGGATGCTCTGAATTATGTTCCCAATTTCCAGGGAGGTTACAGCACCCTTCATCCACTAGCCCCCAGCCAATGAAGCCATGGCCTACCCCTTCAGTCTTTCTGAAGGCAAAGATCACTCTATCTAGCCACACATTCACTTAATCAACATGTACTGAGTACCCATATGAGCGAAGAACCATGTCCCCCACAGTGCTGTACATAATGTCCTGCACATAACACATGCTTGGTTAATGTCTATGACTGAATCTCTGATAAGAAGAAAACCAGCTAAGCCTCTCCTGCCCTTTGCCCAGGAATACCCCAGTGCAAAAAAACACTCTGCAATGAAGCCTGAGGTCAGAGGTCTCCCAAACCTCTTACTCATCTGAGCCCAGAGCAGGGAGACCTTCACCTCAGGTAAGAAGATGCTGACACAGCCCTCCCATCAGTGTACCAAGGAAGTTAGAAAAACCACTGTTGTAAAATACCCTTTAATCAAGTGACTTGTCTCCACTTAGTGTAGATTTAGGGGGAAATTTTCTCAAGAAATGAGTAATAAATGGAGGGGAGAAAAGAACAGAAATTAATGAATATAGTAATTATCCCCCAAAGTTGCAAATCAGAACAATTCCTCACTTGAAGACAAGTATGAAAAACAAGATTAAAATGCTTCAGGGATGTGTTCGTGAAACAGCAGGTAACAGAACAGATAAAATGTGTTTACCGTACCTCGCTGGGGTACTGTACCTGTTGGCTAATGCCTATCAGATACTAAATACCACTGTAAAAATAATACTCTTCTATGCTTCATTATAGTTACCATTATTCCTGGGAAAACAGCAACACAGCAAACTGTCTTGAATGGTAATTGGGAATAATTTCAGAGCCCAAGCTCCTCCCCAGGTATCTGAGCAGAAGCGGGTATGAACCAGGTTATATAACCCCCCATATTAGTCTGCTAGGACTACCATAACAAAATACCACACACTGGATGGCTTAAACAAGAGAAACTTATTTTCTCATAGTTCTGGAGGCTACAAGTCCAAGAACAAGGTTCTGGCTGGTTTTGTTGCTAGTGAGAGCTCTCTTTCAGGCTTGTATACAAACACCTTCTCCCTGGCCTCAAGTGGCATTCTCAATGTATGAATGCTGTGGAAAAAAGAGCTCTGTGGTATTTCTTCTTATAAAGACCTTAACCCTACCAAATCAGGGCCCCACACTTATGATCTCATTTAACTTTAAACTGCTTCCAAATTGCTCCCTTATTCCAAATACTGCCATATTAGAAGTTAGTACAGAACCAAGAAGAACTACAATCCTGCAGCCTGGGGAACAAAAACCACATTCACAGAAAGACAGACATCATGAAAAGGCAGAGGACTATGTACCAGATGAAGGAACAAGATAAAACCCCAGAAAAACAACTAAATGAAGTAGAGATAGGCACCCTTCCAGAAAAAGAATTCAGAATAATTATAGTGAAGATGATCCAGGACCTCAGAAAAAGAATGGAGGCAAAGATCGAGAAGATGCAAGAAATGTTAAACAAAGACCTAGAAGAATTAAAGAACAAAAAAACAGATGTGAACAATACAATAACTGAAATGAAAAATACACTAGAAGGAATCAATAGCAGAATAACTGAGGCAGAACAACAGATAAGTGACCTGGAAGAAAAAATGGTGGAATTCACTGCTGCGGAACAGAAGAAATAAGAAAGAATGAAAAGAAATGAAGACAGCCTAAGAGACTTCTGGGACAACAGTAAACACAACAACATTCACATTATAGGGGTCCCAGAAGGAGAAAAGAGAGAGAAAGGACCCAAGAAAATATTTGAAGAGATTATTGTTGAAAACTTCCCTAACATGGGAAAGGAAATAGTCACGCAAACCCAGGAAGCGCAGCGAGTCCCATACAGGATAAACCCAAGGAGAAACATGCCGAGACACATGGTAATCAAATTGGCAAAAATTAAAGACAAAGAAAAATTATTGAAAGCAGCAAGGGAAAAACAACAAATAACATACAAGGGAACTCCCATAAGGTTAACAGCTGATTTCTCAGCAGAAACTCTACAAGCCAGAGGGAGTGGCATGATATACTTAAAGTGATGAAAGGGAAGAACCTACAACCAAGATTACTCTACCCGGAAAGGATCTCATTCACATTCCATGGAGAAATCAAAAGCTTTACAGACAAGCAAAAGCTAAGAGAATTCAGCAACACCAAACCAGCTCTACAACAAATGCTAAAGGAATTTCTCTAAGTGGGAAACACAAGAGAAGAAAAGGACCTACAAAAACAAACCCAAAACAATTAAGAAAATGGTCATAGGAACATACATATCGATAATTACCTGAAACGTGAATGGATTCAATGCTCCAACCAAAAGACACAGGCTTGCTGAATGGATACAAAAACAAGACCCAAATATATGCTGTATACAAAAGACCTACTTCAGACCTAGGGACACATACAGACTGAAAGTGAGGGGATGGAAAAAGATATTCCATGCAAATGGAAATCAAAAGAAAGCTGGAGTAGCAATACTCATATCAGATAAAATAGACTTCAAAATAAAGAATGTTACAAGAGACAAAGAAGGACACTACATAATGATCAAGGGATCAATCCAAGAAGAAGATATAACAATTATAAATATATATGCACTCAACATAGGAGCACTTCAATACATAAGGCAACTGCTAACAGCTAAAAGAGGAAATTGACAGTAACACAGTAATGGTGGGATACTTTAATACCTCACTTACACCAATGGACAGATCATCCAAACAGAAAATTAATAAGGAAACACAAGGTTTAAATGACACAACAGGCCAGATAGATTTAACTGATATTTACAAGACATTCCATCCAAAAACAGCAGATTACACTTTCTTCTCAAGTGCGCACGGAACATTCTCCAGGATAGATCACCTCTTGGGTCACAAATCAAGCCTCAGTAAATTTAAGAAAACTGAAATCATATCAAGTATCTTTTCTGACTACAACCCTATGAGATTAGAAATGAATTACAGGGAAAAAAACGTAAAAAACACAAACACATGGAGGCTAAACAATACGTTACTAAATAGCCAAGAGATCACTGAAGAAATCAAAGAGGAAATCAAAAAATACCTAGAGACAAATGACAATCAAAACACGACGATCCAAAACCTATGGGATGCAGCAAAAGCAGTTCGAAGAGGGAAGTTTATAGCTATACAAGCCTACCTCAAGAAATAAGAAACATCTCAAATAAACAATCTAACCTTACACCTAAAGGAACTAGAGAAAGAAGAACAAACAAAACCCAAGTTTAGTAGAAGGAAAGAAATCATAAAGATCAGACCAGAAATAAATGAAATAGAAACAAAATAGCAAAGATCAATAAAACTAAAAGCTGGTTCTTTGAGAAGATAAACAAAACTGATAAACCATTAGCCAGACTCATCAAGAAAAACAGGGAGAGGACTCAAATCACGAAAATTAGAAATAAAAAAGGAGAAGTTACAACAGACACCACAGAAATACAAAGCATCCTAAGAGACTACTACAAGCAACTCTATGCCGATAAAATGGACAACCTGGAAGAAATGGACAAATTCTTAGAAAGGCATAACCTTCCAAGACTGAGCCAGGAAGAAATAGAAAATATGAACAGACCAATCACAAGTAATGAAATTGAAACTGTGACTAAAAATCTTCCAACAAACAAAAGTCCAGGACCAGATGGCTTCACAGGCAAATTCTATCAAACATTTAGAGAAGAGCTAACACCCATCCTTCTCAAACTCTTCCAAAAAATTGCAGAGGAAGGAACACTCCCAAACTCATTCTATGAGGCCACCATCACCCTGATACCAAAACCAGACAAAGATACTACAAAAAAAGAAAATTACAGACCAATATCACTGATGAATATAGATGTAGAAATCCTCAACAAAATACTAGCAAACAGAATCCAAAAACACATTAAAAGGATCATACACCATGATCAAGTGGGATTTATCGCAGGGATGCAAGGATTCTTCAATATAGGCAAAATCAATGTGATACACCATATTAACAAATTGAAGAATAAAAGCCATATGATCATCTCAATAGATGCAGAAGTTTTTACAAAATTCAACACCCATTTATGATAAAAACTCGCCAGAAAGTGGGGAACCTACCTCAACATAATAAAGGCCATATACGAAAAAACCACAGCAAACAACATTCTCAATGGTGAAAAACTGAAAGCATATCCTCTAAGATCAGGAACAAGACAAGGATGTCCACTTCGCCACTATTATTCAACATAGTCCTGGAAGTCCTAGCCACGGCAATCAGAGAAGAAAAAGAAATAATAGGAAAACAAATTGGAAAAGAAGAAGTAAAACTGTCACTGTTTGTAGATGACATGATACTATACATAGAGAATCCTAAAGATGCCACCAGAAAACTACTAGAGCTAATCAATGAATTTGGTAAAGTTGCAGGATATAAAATTAATGCACAGAAATCTCTCGCATTCCTATACACTAATGATGAAAAATCTGAAAGAGAAATTAAGAAAACACTCCCATTTACCATTGCAAAAAAAAGAATAAAATACCTAGGAATAAACCTATCTAGGGAGACAAAAGACCTGTTTGCAGAAAACTATAAGACACGGATGAAAGAAATTAAAGATGATACCTATAGATGGAGAGATATACCATGTTCTTGGATTGGAAGAAAAAATACTGTGAAAATGACTATACTACTCAAAGCAATCTACAGATTCAATGCAATCCCTATCGAATTACCAATGGCATTTTTTACAGAACTAGAACAAATAATCTTAAAATTTGTATGGAGACACAAAAGACCCCGAATACCCAAAGCGGTCTTGAGGGAAAAAAACGGAGCTGGAGGAATCAGACTCCCTGACTTCAGACTATACTACAAAGCTACAGTAATCAAGACAATATGGTACTGGCACAGAAACAGAAACATAGATCAATGGAACAAGATAGAAAGCCCAGAGATAAACCCATGCACCTATGGTCAACTAATCTATGACAAAGGAGGCAAAGATATACAGTGGAGAAAAGACAGTCTCTTCAATAAGTGGTGCTGGGAAAACTGGATAGCTACATGTAAAAGAATGAAATTAGAACACTCCTTAACACCATACACAAAAATAAACTCAAAATGGATTAGAGACCTAAATGTAAGACCAGACACTATAAAACTCTTAGAGGAAAACATAGGAAAAACACTCTTTGACATAAGTCACAGCAAGATCTCTTTTGATCCACCTCCTAGAGTAATGGAAATGAAAACAAAAATAAACAAATGGGACCCAATGAAACTTAAAAGCTTTTGCAAAGCAAAGGAAACCATAAACAAGACGAAAAGACAACCCTCAGAATGGGAGAAAATATTTGCAAATGAATCAATGGACAAAGGATTAATCTCCAAAATATATAAACAGCTCATGCAGCTCAATATTAAAAAACAAACAACCCAATCAAAAAATGGGCAGAAGACCTAAATAGACATTTCTCCAAAGAAGACATACAGACGGCCAAGAAACACATGAAAAGCTGCTCAACATCACTAATAATTAGAGAAATGCAAATCAAAACTACAATGAGGTATCACCTCACACCAGTTAGAATGGGCATCATCAGAAAATCTACAAACAACAAATGCTGGAGAGGGCGTGGAGAAAAGGGAACCCTCTTTCACTGTTGGTGGGAATGTAAATTGATATAGCCACTATGGAGAACAGTATGAAGGTTCCTTAAAAAACTAAAAATAGAATTACCATATAATCCAGCAATCCCACTACTGGGCAATTACCCAGAGAAAACCATAATTCAACAGACACATGCACCCCAATGTTCATTGCAGCACTATTTACAATAGCCAGGTCATGGAAGCAACCTAAATGCCCATTGACAGAGAAATGGATAAAGAAGTTGTGGTACATATATACAATGGAATATTACTCAGCCATAAAAAGGAACAAAATTGAGTCATTTGTTGAGACATGGATGGATCCAGAGACTGTCATACAGAGTGAAGTAAGTCAGAAAGAGAAAAACAAATATCGTATATTAACGCATGTTTGTGGAACCTAGAACAATGGTACAGATGAACTGGTTTTCAGGGCAGAAGTTGAGACACAGATGTAGAGAACAAACGTATGGACACCAAGGGGGGAAAACTGTCGGGGGGGAGTCGGGGGGGTGCTGAATTGGGCGATTGGGATTGACATGTATACACTGATGTGTATAAAATTGATGACTAGTAAGAACCTGCTGTATAAAAAATAATAATTTAAAAAAAAAGAAGTTAGTGCTTCAACATATGAATTCTGAGGGGACATAAACAGAAGGGTGAGGCCTGTTCCTAAAGATTAGCTCATGCACTGAGAAAGGAAAATGAAGCACTGGGTAAGAAAGTGGCCTTGAGGACACAGCTGCTGACTGTGGGGTATGATGGCCAAAGACCCTAGGGATATGGAGACAATGATGGGGGGGGGAGAGGCAGGAGGGAATGTCCAAAGTCTTGACGAAGTCTTAAGGAACTATTCCTCTCCCTTTCACAGAAGATAGCTAAATAATATTAATAGTAAGATTTATGTACATAAATAAGAATATTTACTGGGAATTTGGGGTTGGTAGACTGGGAATTTGGGGTTGGTAGATGCAACACAGTGAACTATATCCAATCTCCTGGTTAAACAGAAGGGAAGCGGTCAGGGCACAACCTTTAAAAGAATGACACAGCTATAGGACGTAACATACTGATTACCAACTAGGTCCAGATGGTCGAAGATTCGACTTCCAGTAGACCTTGAGCCTCAGTATATGCTCACTGTAATACATTATTATAAAACACACCCAGCAGTGCCATGACAGTTCCGAGGCCGACCATCAAAGATCAAAAAGTGGGCAGTGGCCCAATTCCTGGAAATTTCTGCCCCTTCCCCAAAATAGCTGGAATAATCCTCCCCCTCATTAGCCTATGAAATTACCCAGCCCATATAAACTAACCACCCCATATTTCAGGGGCTCTCGCCTTCTGAGATGGCCCATACTCTGTCTGTGGAGCATGCTTCTCTCCAAACAAATCCACTTCTTACCTATCACTTTGTCTCTCACTAAATTCTTTCTGTGATGAGACATATAGACCCTGAGCTTCATTAAGTCCTAAGACCAGGTGTGTGATCTCAATTAAAAGACCGTGGGTTCAAGACCCAGTTTGGCTGGGTTCAAGTCCCAAATCTGAGCTGTGTGGTTTCACTGGGATAAACCATAATGGAAAAGAATATTAAAAAGAATGTATAAATGAGTGTATAACTGAGTCACTTTGCTGTATAGCAGCAGTTGGCACAACATTGTAAATCAACTATACTTCAATAAAAATAAATAAAAATTTAAAATACCCCCCCAAAAAAAAGAATATTTACTAGGTACTAGGCACCAACTATATATTTGACACTGTGCCAAGTGATTGGCATGCAAGGTTCCATTTAAGCCTCATGGAAATTATTCCAGAAGATACAATCACTATTTTTATTTTACAGATAAGGAAGCAAACTTATATTGGAGAAAGTCTAGCAGCCCTCCAAAGATACCAGGTCCTAATGCCTGGAACCTGCCAATTTACAAGGTCTTCACAGATGTGATTAAGGATCTTAAAACAATTATCCTGGATTATCTGAATAGGCCCTAAATACAATCACAATGTTCTTGTAAGAAAGAGGCAAAGGGAGGGCTTCCCTGGTGGCGCAGTGGTTGAGAGTCCGCCTGCCGATGCAGGGGACACGGGTTCGTGCCCCGGTCCGGGAAGATCCCACATGCCGCGGAGCGGCTAGGCCCGTGAGCCATGGCCGCTGAGCCTGCGTGTCCGGAGCCAGTGCTCCACAACGGGAGAGGCCACAACTGTGAGAGGCCCGCATACCGCAAAAAAAAAAAAAGAAAGAGGCAAAGGGAGATTCGACACAGGCACAGAAGAGAAGGTGATATGAAAACAGAGCAGAGAGATTTGAAGATGCTGAACTTAAAGAATGGAGTGATGCGGCCACAAGCCAAAGAATGCCAGCAGCCACCAGAAGTTGGAAGAAACAAGGAACAGATTTGCCCTAGAGCCTCGAGAGAGAGTGTGGCCCTGCCAACACCTTGATTTCAGCCCAGTGATACTGACTTCAGACTTCTGTCCTCCAGAATGAGAACTAGAATCTCTACTTGTTTTAAGTCATCAGGCTTGTTTTAACCTTTTACAGCAGCCACAGGAAATTAATACCCCCAGCTAGTAGTGGCAAAGTCAGCCTTGGAACCTGGGTCCTTGTGACTCCAGGCCTGCACCCTTGAGCCCTGTGCCTTGCTCCTTCTCTGCACACAGCCTCCCCAAGCCAGACCTGTGCACTGATGGGTGGCCCTGCCGAGACTTGAAGTAATCAGCACCAACAGCTCCTCTATGGCAAGGCCCCCCAGACAAGCCTCTCTCCCTCCTTCTCCCATATCAGAGCAAATGCTTATCAGAGGCAAAACTAACATCTTAGTGTTCTAATTATCAGGTATGGAGAGAAACAGCCTACAGACCAACATCCTGATGAGAAAGCAAACCAAAGTGTCTAACAAAGGTTTTCATCTAATTTATTTGTTTGCACTTGACTGTTTTCCAGAACATCAAGAAGCTCCTAATCTCTGTTGCTTGCTCCATTCGGCCCGTGGTTTATTCTTTCCCATACAAACACGTTTGGGGAAGAGTATCAGCTGCAAGAACTGTTTCCTGCTCCAAGAACAGGAAACAGAACTGTTTCCTGTTCCCCACTTGATGACTCCTCAGGGAAACAGAGCGAAGGAGAGTGCCACACTGAGTCCCTTCGTTGAAGCTTTTGAGATGAGCGGTGGTGTGAGCAGGCTGGCACAGAGGTTCCTCAAGTTAACCAATTCTGAATTAACAAGCAAGCTAATAAACACATTGTCAGGGCAAAGGTACTGCATCTCAAAATGCACTTTTTGAACCTATTCTGACAAGTATGGTGAGCTTTATTTATAACACTTCAAAGTGAAGGTGGCAGGGCTTCCCTCGTGGCGCAGTGGTTGAGAGTCCACCTGCCGATGCGGGGGACACGGATTCGTGCCCCGGTCCGGGAAGATCCCACATGGCACGGAGCGGCTGGGCCCTTGAGCCATGGCCGCTGAGCCTGCGCGTCCGGAGCCTGTGCTCTGCAGCGGGAGAGGCCAAAACAGTGAGAGGCCCGCGTACAGCAAAAAAAACAAAAAAAAACAAAACAAAGTGAAGGTGGCAAAACACAGCTGTATGTCTTATAAAAATAGTGATGTCCTGGTATTGGAGGATATTGTGGCTGCTGTGGCTATTAACTCTTTGCAGAGGAGCCAGTAACAAGCTGGGGGTTTCTGGGAGAACAATCAGCTTGCTGGATTAGCAAAGGGGAAGACCTGGGATTTACTAACGTAGTAAAAACAATAGGTAACTCATTACAGTACCCAGCGCTCTCCTCCTTTTCTTTTTGCTAAATGCTTTTTTCTCTCCCTCAACCTCCTATCTTCCTTCGTGGTTCTTCTAGCAACTTCCTACTCTATTGTCACTTGCCAAGAAGGTTCAATCTGATATTCCATCAGTATCTCAAAATAACAATTACAGCTAACATTTAGAAAGTATTTATTCACCAGACATTGGGCTCATAACAGCTCTATGTCATAGGTACTATCGTTATCCTCCATTACATATGAGAAAGCTAGACTCAGGGGGGTAAAGTCACTTTTCCAAGGTCACAGAGCTAATCAGTGGCAAAGTCAGAATTCAAACACAGATCTGACTCCAAAGTCCAAGCTCTTACCTATATCATACTGCCTACCTCCCAAATGAACTGGGGGCCTTACTACTGTGACCTAGAGAAGATCTTAAGGAGACAAACCCATGTATCTTGGGCTTGAGGCTCCAACTGCTCAGAAAGCCTAGCAAAAACTGTCCAGAAAATTTCTTTCCTTCCCCATTTCTCAGAAAGAATCATCTGGAAAATACAGTTAGTCCCGAAGAATCCTTGGGGGAATGTAAATGAACCTAAAAATGAAAGCAAGTTTACCCCTTCCCCAAACGAACCAAAACTCCTGGATTTAGCAGTACCTGAAGGGAGCCCACCTCTGCTCCCTCTACCTGCCTGAATCTCACTTAGCAGGCTGTCACCAACAAGATCCTCATTCCACCACCAAGGGAATGACAGAGAGTCCCCAAGTCTTGGGAAGAAAACCAAAAAACAAAGGCAAAAAGGGAAGGAATAAATAAGAAGAGAACAAAGCTCAAAACTCTTATTTATTATGTATCTGCAGGTTCGTTTTCTTTGCTTAGTCCTAATTATTGCTTCAGCTCTCTTCAAATGGGCCCCCAAAGATGTTGAAAAATGTATCTGAAAGGTCATCTCCTTCCATGGGAACTGCAGGGAAACGCCCTGACATCTTGCTCCGAAATGCTATTTTGTAACTTCATAGGATAATACCCTAGAATTAATCAGGGTAAAGAGTTCTCCATTTCCCCCGGCAACAGTGCTCACCAGGGCTAGGCAGGCAAGGGGAAAGAAAGATGGTACCGCTAGAGAAAAGCCCCCATTTCCGCCTCTAGAAGCACAGGCACAAAACAGGCTCCCAAATGCTACCCAAATCACTAGGCTAGTACTGACATCAAATTCCAAAGCTACATGTCACATGAGGTAACACTGTCCATCCTAATGGGGGAGGGGTCAGTAGGATGCTGGGAGATGAGGAACTGGGGTGGCAAAGAAAGAGAATGGAGAAGAAATGTAAACCATAAATTAGGGCCGGAAGCCCTGCTGCTTCTCCTGCTAAGAGCTGGCAATGAAGGACTGAATCAACTTCCTAGGTAAGGCCATGAAAGGGGATGTTAAAATAAATTGAGAGAGAAAGAGGAAAAAGATCAGAGGAGAGAAGGAGAGTCTTACTGCACCAGGTTTGCAATTTGTCTGCTCTCAGAGCTGAAGCTCTGAGTGGCAGGTTTTTTAAGGTTTATTTTAAGAGCTTTGAGGCCTTTGGGGGCAAAAAAAAAAAACCTCACTAATTCTACCTTTTTCAAAGTCTCCTGAATTTTGCTGTAATGAAGGGCATTTGCATGAAACAAGATGGATTCCTCTTAGAGAAGGGTCCATTCCTCAGAAAATGAATGTGTTCATTCATGTGCATGTGTGTGCATGCATGTGTAAGAGACATTTGAGAACTGTTTCCATAGTAGTCTATTATTCCATCAGATACACAGGTGAAGAATATGGGGGGGCAGGACTGGGGGGCCTGACCCTCCAAATCCTTGTGAACACAATAATTGGCAACTGGTTTTGAAGAAGTTCTTAGGATTTAAGGAAAGAAGAGAAAATCAATGCAAATCAAAATAAAAAGAGATACAAGTTGGTTTACTTTTTAACCTAAAAACAAAAAAAAAACTCAATGCAAGAAGAGAGAAAGAGAGAGAGGAAGGAAAGGAAGAAAGAAAGAAAAAGAAAGAAAGGGAGGGAGGGAGGGAGGGAGGGAGGGAGGGAGGGAGGGAGGGAGGAAGGAAGGAAGGAAGGAAGGAAGGAAGGAAGGAAGGAAGGAAGGAAGGAAGGAAGGGGTAGCCTGGTAAGCTACCTGAAATGTAGGCCATCACCACCCCTAGTACGGGGACTCACTGGCTGATGCACCTTTAAATGACTCAGAATTATGGATGACACTCAAAATGGGGTGGGAGAGTATAACAGTGCATTTTACCCATCCCAACCACATTCCTACAATCGCACACAAACACAAAAACTCATGTTATATAGCCTGGGGGAAAAGGAGATGGAGCCTAACATTTTACCTACAATCCTGGCTAGAAGAAAGCTGTGAAAATTCTGAAAGAAAATATTCCTTTGAACAAGAATTGCAGAAACAACAGAAGGACCAGGAAATAGAGAAGTGAGAGAAGATTAAAGGAATAGAGATCATCATTTAGCTCAGAAAAGACTGAAGAGGGGAGGTGAAAGAAGGGAGAATAATGATTTTTGAGCCCAGAGAAAGTTGCCTGACAGAGCTACTTGCTGTTCTACCAAAAAGCCACCTTCTGGTATCAGAATCTTCAAATACTCGTCTTGCTGGCTTTGAGCTGAAATTCTTGCATTTAAAAAAGTCACTAAAGGGCTTCCCTGGTGGAGCAGTGGTTGAGAGTACACCTGCCGATGCAAGGGACACAGGTTCGTGCCCCGGTCTGGGAAAATCCCACATGCCGTGGAGCGGCTGGGCCCATAAGCCATGGCCGCTGAGCCTGCGCGTCCGGAGCCTGTGCTCCGCAATGGGAGAGGCCGCAACAGTGAGAAGCCCACGTACCGCAAAAAAAAAAAAAAAAGTCACTAAAAAGTGGACTTCTAGATAAATTTAAACACAAATTAAAGATTACCCCAGATGGACCGAGGATGGTCAGTAATGACAGCAAGTTAAGACACTGACTTAGTAGTAACAAGAGTGACCAAATACCCTGAATTAACCACAAGTC
Source organism: Phocoena phocoena (assembly GCF_963924675.1). Taxonomy (NCBI): domain Eukaryota; kingdom Metazoa; phylum Chordata; class Mammalia; order Artiodactyla; family Phocoenidae; genus Phocoena; species Phocoena phocoena. The sequence continues at coordinate 116,890,339 of NC_089221.1, forward strand.
TAAGCCCTTCACAGGAGGAAAATAAGGAGAGAGCTGACAAGGAACTATCCAATATCTTCCTTTTCTGAGCTTTATAAATAGTGAAGAGTCAACAATATCTAAAGCAGGTTAAGATAACCGTCTATAAGAGACAAGGAAAAGGAAAAGGCAGCTTTATTAGGTGGGAGAAAGGGAGCCTTGGAAATGAGTAAAGACCAGTACTTGCAGGGCTATAGTTCTCAATAAATACAGACCCTTTTTAGGAATTTAAGCCCATGTCTGCTGGCTTACTCTGCTCCCGACACACTCTCCTGCTCATATCCATGTCTGGGATTTCATTCTCTAAATCCAGGCCCAGGTCTTTGAGCACTAGTAACATTTAGGACCCAAACATTTACAAAGATGGCTGGATTCCTGCTTCTTCCTTATTCTAGGAGCTTGGAGTGCTTCCCTAGCAAAGCAAAGCAGATTGTGTAGGACTTACCAGGTGGGCATAGCAGTACTGAGCCTACAAGCCCCTGCAGCTCCCTAGGTTACAGGCCCCCTGCAAGGGGAACAGTTAACTGGTCCAGGTCTCACTCATGCCACTAACATTTGCCACGAAAAAACAGGGCACTGCCAGAAAGAGAAGCGCTATCCCCTCTGACTGCTCCATGTCTCACCCTGCTATTCACTCACATTCTGTGAATTTGTATCTATCTGGCCATCTTCAATTTGTCAATTCTTGTCTAATGCCCTTGTCTAAGTACTTAGGTAGTACTGCAAAAAGTGTCAGAGTGAGAAAAATCAGAGTGAGATAAATTTGCCATCATGGTCAGCTTCTGTGTTTGTTTTATTCCAAGCAAATGCACTAAAGCTTGCTTCCTTATAACAGAAAACCTAAAAATCAATGCCCAAAGCCCAATAACTACAAACCCCCCTTTCCAGTAACAAAATGCCTGGAAGAAAGAAAGCCACATAAAAGGAAGCCAAAGAAAAATAGCCTCTCCCTAGAAGATTCTAATTAATGGTTGAGGGGAAGGGGGGGAACAATTAATAAGTAATGAACAAGAAAGAAAATCATCTTGATTACATTTATTTAGGAAACAAAGCATTATGAATGTGAGCACCTGTGTACCCAGTCTGAGTAATAACAAAACCCATTCTCATTTACAAGCTCATTCATTCAATAAATGTCTGATCATCTACTATACGCCAGGCACTGTTTCTACCACTGGAAATACAGCTGTGAACATGACAGACAGCTGTTCTCATGTAACTTACATTCTGGTGGAGGGAGGACAGTCAACAAGAAGCAAACAAGAAAAATATCAAACACTTACGTTACCATGACAAAAGTAGTCACTTTAAACCAGAGAAAAGGAAGGGTCTTTCTCTTAAGTAACAGCAGAACTGAGATCTGAATGACAAGGAGTCAGTCAAGTGAACGTGAGGGAAGAGTATCCCAGCCAAAGGGTACAGTTGAAGCAAAGGTCCTCTATGTGAGGAACAGAAAGGAGGTCACTGTGGCAAGAACACGGAGATCGAGGGGGAGAGTTCAGGAAATGTGGCTGCCAAGGCAGGCAGGCAGGTGGGGATCTGCTCAGGAAAGGCCTATAACCAGGGTAGGGAGTTTGGACCTTATTCTAAGTATGATGGTAAGCCAGCAGAGAGTGAAAGGCAGGGGAGCTACATGGTCCTTAAGAACTTATTGTGGAAAGTTGGTAGCTTATTCCAGGACGTAGACTGACTTTTGAAAAAATTTATCTGTCCCCAGAAATTTCGAAGGGTTTCATTTCTCAAGAGACATGCTCAACTGTTTCTTAATCTATAAGTCATTGAAGATGTACTATGTCAAGGGCACTGTGCTGTTTTACATACATTATTTTATTCAAACCTCAACTAACACTATGAGTAGATATTATCATTTCCATTTTACAGATGAGGACACCAAAGTTCAGAGAGGAGGGGAAACGACTTGCCCAAGACCACACAGCATGTACAAGGCAGAGCCAGGGCTGGAACCCAGGTCAGTCTGACTCGAAAGAGCCAGGGCCCCCATCCACTTTGCTCTAATGATTCCCAACCCCCTTCTGTTTGGGGGGTTGGGGGAGAGACAATAGTTCTTTTGGGTGACCACTCAAACCTTCTGCTTATTGCTTTTCTTCTAACTTAAGCAGTCTCTCATATTCCCCAGTGAGGAACAAAGACTGGGGCCTGACTCCAAATATCTTCTCCAGGAACCTTCCCTAACAAACCAAATCCATTCTCACCATTCCGTGCCCTTGGCCAGTCTTTCTTGGCACCTGCGGTCCCATCCATGGCTTCTTTACTTGATGGGGTATGAAGTCTTTGAAGGTACTATAATCCTCACCATTCACTGAGCACCTACCACATGCCAGGTGCTTGATGTACATTATCTCATTTCATCCTAACTGCCCCAGCAGGTGGGTATCAGCATACCTTATTCAGATGAGGAAACTGAGTCACAGAAGTACGAGGACAGGGTCAAAAACTAGCAATTAGCAGAAGTGGAATTCTCTTTCTTCCTACAGAATGCAGTGCACACAGCTTACTAAATGGTGAGTGAATGAAGGAACATATAAACTCATCATGGCAACACCCCTACCCCCATGAGTGAGGAAGAAAGCATGGACACAGGTCAGGGCCTGCACACTCTAGACCAACACATCTCATCTTCTCAGCCAATGAAGGCTCCGATTCAGAGAATGTAAAAGACTCTGTCCTTCCTCCACCCTCACTTCCACCCCCGCAGGAATCAAATAAATCAAATTAACTTTCTTCAACACCTCCACCAAATACAATCCCATTACAAAGATCATTCCCCTCCCCACACCCAAGACCACTGGGAGGTATTTTATTTCACCAATTTGGTACTAAACAAACCTTTAGAGAAAACACAACCCAGCCTATTTTTCATGGTCTCTTTTATGTCAACCACCTTACACGGTATCTTACAAAGGAAAAGTAGCAGCAACAATGGAGTGTTTCAAGAAACAAATAAAAGGGGCCAAGGCTATTCACTACCAGAAATGGAAACTCAGAAGGCAACAAAAAGAGAAGGCTGCTCCAAATGGTGCAGTCCTAGCAAGAAGCAGGGCTACCTAACCAAGAGCTGAGCACCCCCACCCCCAAGCCAGGAGCAAACAGGAATCAAGACATGCTGGAGGCTAGGGCCCCAGGAGGAGGAAGAGGCCCACAGGAAGACAAAGCATCACCAAGTGGACATCTGATCGGGATCCTCTCTAGGGGACTCCTTGTTTTACAGAAGCATGACCACACAGAACAGCAGAAAAAGTGACCACAGTGACGTCCCTGGTGGCGCAGTGGTTAAGAATCTGCCTGCCAATGCAGGGGACACGGGTTCAAGCCCTGGTCCAGGAAGATCCCACATGCCGCAGAGCAACGAAGCCCGTGTGCCACAACTACTGAGCCTGCACTCTAGAGCCCACGAGCCACAACTACTGAGCCCGTGCGCCACAACTACTGAGCCTACGCTCTAGAGCCCACGTGCCACAACTACTGAAGCCCGTGCACCTAGAGCCCGTGCTCCACAACAAGAGAAGTCACTGCAATGAGAAGCCCGTGCACCACAATGAAGGGTAGCCCCCGCTCGCCGCAACTAGAGAAAGCCTGCACACCACAACGAAGACCCAATGCAGCCAAAAAAAAAAAAAAAGTGATCAGAAAACTAAGCACCTCAAAGCCAGGTCATCTTTATGCCATGCCCAGCATGGAAAACAAACAAAATTAGCCAAATAAACCATTTGGCTAATAAAAGTTACCACTTTTTATTCATCATTTACATTGTGAAGGAAGCTAAGCACCTTTCATATAGTCTCACCAATACTTCACAACAACTACCCTGTGAGGTGGAAACTTATTATTATTTCCCAGTTAGAGCTAAGAAAACTATGGGTCAGAGAAGTAACTTGTCCAAGATCACACAGCTTATAAGTAGTGAAGCAGAGATTCTAACTAAGGCCTGCTCAATTGCAAGGGTCGTGCTCCTAACCACTATATGCAGCATGGCCTTCTAGCTGAGTAAGTGAAACGAGCAGTGGCCAAGGCTACAGTACTGCTGAGGAAGGGCTCTGATCTAGGGTCTGGAACCACCTACCATGCACCTAACTCTTGGTCTGACAGCGTGTGACTCTGACCCAGGCTTCTTTATACCACAGGTTCCTCCTGCATCTCAGTCTTCCTGGCTACACAGTGGGAAGAATGACTACAGCACATTTCCGGCCCTCCAGACACTGGCTGCTGCCAAGAGAGAACATGTGCACGCCTGCATCAACCAGAACTGAGTGGCATACAAACTGCAGGTGCTGGCTTTGTTAACTTGGCACATCACATCTCAGGGAGGTGCCCGTGTCAGTGGCTTAAGCGGTACAAGGTGAAAGGGGAAGCCCTTGCTCAGTAGTGACAGCCAACACAGGGATGGCAAGACAGCAGGTTACAAAGTGCTTTGTTGCTGTCACATGTTAACAAGCGACAGGCATGAAACCTCCAGGCCTTTTTCTGGGAAGATGGAAAAATGCCAAATGCCAGTACTCTGAGCCACCACGTCTGCTGAGTGGCCAGGTGGTCCCAACAACACACTGACGGTGGGCACTGAGAGAGGACTTGACTCAGCAGGAACAAGGCAACATGGCATGGGGTCGATCTCAAGATTACCATTTAGCTGACTGAAGGAAAACAAGTAACCTATTACAGTGATGTTCCTTTTCTGGTCTTCATTCTCACTCTCTCAAAACCCATCCAATGTTCCATCTAACAGAGTGATCTGTTCATAGTGCAAATTCAATCATCTCATCACCACAACCACGACTAACAACCCTCCAAAGAACTCTTCTAGTAAATACAAAATGCCTTGCCACAGCTGAACAGGCCTGCCCTTGCCAACCCCTCCAACCTGACCCTGTACCCATCTCCTCTCACTCTCTGTGCTCTGGCCACATTTTATTTCAGTTCCCCACAGAAGTCATGCCTCTTTGCTCCCCACCCCCGCTCCCCCAGGAGGCTTTGTAAACGTTGGGCCCTCAACCTGAAATGCTCTTCAACCTCATGTCACTTTGCTTAGTAAACATCTGTTTGTTCTTCACAATTTAACTCAAACACCATTTCCTCAAGGAAGCTTTCCCTGATACCCTCTTAACCCCAGGATCAAGTCAAATCCCCTGTCAAATATTCTCATGGTACCACATTCCTTTCTTTCCACACATTTATTACAATCATAATTTTACATTTATGTATATGGTTATAATTTGATTTGATGTCTATATTCCTCAATACTCTAAGCAGGAACTGTACATGACTTGGTCACAAGTGTATCTCAGGGCTTACTATAGTGTCTGGAATGTAACAGACACTATATATATGTTTATTGACTGAAAGAAAAATTCAGAGAGAAGGAAAATGAAGCTCTGTCCAAATCAAAATGGTTCTGCTTAGAGAAGCTGTTCTCCTCTTGTGACCTTAAGACAAACTATTCTTCCCCTTCCCCCTTTCTCTTGCCCAAATTTCTTTCAGAAGTTACTTTCTATATCCTGCCATGGTAGCCATAGTGATAAGCTGGCCTACAGCCAAAAATAGACTAAAAAGATATCACCTTGTCTGAGTACTCCAGGCTTCCAAAATAAAAGTCCACAGCAAAAGCCCAGGCGTATAGAAATATAATAACCTTTACCCAGTAAAGAGACTGAGCCAAACAACTAGCAGCCTCTGCAAGAAACAAGTACTTCCCAAGGCAGGCAGTGCCCCCCACATGACCCACCCAAAGGAAAAAGGCAAAAGGAGCAAGGCTGCAGGCAACTGAGGCAGAAGCAGGGATACCATTCCCTGAAGGGATTTTAAACCCTATGTTTACTCCCTGGATAAAGCAGAGATGTGCCCAAACATGAAGTATCAAAAGTCTCCCTGAGAGGCAGCTTCAAAGTAGGTCTACAGATTGTGGCTCAGAGAAGCAACACCAGGGCCTGAAGAAACTCACATAAAGCTCTAATTGAGGCCAAAATTCCTTTTAGAAGCAGAAGGGTCTTGTCCTTGCCCTTCTACTCTTTAGGATAGGCAGGTGGGGGTGGGGTGAAGGAAGCAGAAGCATTTACTGAGCTCTACTTAGTGGCAGCCATAGTGATATAGGTACTTCAGAGACAGGGCTGTTAGTCAAATGAGACATAGATAAGCACATACAAAGTCAGGCAGGTGAGGCTCAGGGAGGTTAAACTTTTCCAACAGCTAACGAGTGGCAAGGTAAGGAGCAAACCCAGGTCTGCCTGAATCCAAACACTCTTTTCTCCTACCCCAGTGCTGTCTTTGTGGGTCATCTATGAGCCCAGCTCTGCTCCTCACCCCTTCACCACCACCTTCCTATCCAGAGTGGGAATGCAGCTCCAGCAAGCTCTCTGGGTAAGGAGAGGCTATCTTCTGCAAGCACAGCCCTTATTAGTATGTACATATAAATGAGGTACACCCCACCCCCCAGGTATGGAATATATTTCACTGTAGGGAGTAGAGCTCATCACCTGTAGCTAAGAAGATGAGGCTGGATTTTCTGAAAATCCCAAATGGGCCCATAGGAATGAAGTCTCTCTGCCTTTCCTAGAACCCACTGCTGCTGGGTGCTAGGATGGTAAAACTTAAACCAAAGGATGGTGTATGCTCCATCACACCATGAGAAAGACAGTACCTTTAAGGCAGACAACCCTAGCTGAAGTTTCCATAGCCCCTCTAGCTATGCAGAGAGGGTAGCAACTCAATACCTGAATCATTCGCATCCACACTTACAAGATTAAGCACCCATTCCCTGTGCTATAGTACAAGGTTAACCCTTCCCTTGCACTCATTACAGGATCTGCCTCTTATCAAATGCTATGCAAGCTGATTATTATAACTATTATGCCATTATAATAACATTATTGCACTTTTTTCCTGCACTTAACATCTGTTGGCTGATAGGTTTAACTGGTACATAAGCAATAATTACTCAGTGCTCTCTCCTTTCCAACCAAGCCTCTAGTGTGACTCTTAAAGCTAAATCCAACTGCAGCAAATGCCCAGGCCCAGCAGCAGTGGGAAACATGGCTCATGTGGGCTCAACCACCAAATTTCCAGCGGTCACAGTACCAGAAACAGAGGCTCTGCTAGGTCCCTAATTGTTGACACACTCCCCCATTCCTCGGAAGGTGATGGAATTTGGCGGAAACACCAAGCAGCAAGCAATTTATTGTTGAAAACCCCTACAGGGTCAGAGGAGTCGTGTACAGGCCTCAGTACTGCAGAGGGACAAGCAGTACCAAATCACAATGCTACACACCACAGCAAGAGAAGGAGGAAAGGAAAATGCATTTCTCCACTGGGAGCTCTCATATAAATGGTTCCCACAGAGCCATTCTGCCTGCTTCCCTATACACACTTCTTGGCAACTGCTGGTAAATTGGCAACAGAAAGAAGAAGAGGGAACAGAGGGCTATCTTCAGGCCCCATTTTGAAGCTAAGAAATCCGTCAACCTGGCTGCTGGGCCTTCTTCATGCAGAGCCCACCAGGGGCCAGGATGCAGCCTGGAGTCCAAAATGGAGAAGCAAGTCCCACTTCCGGTCAGCCGAAGCCCCTGACACAGTATATATATGTGACTATATATGTCACGCTACATATGACAAAGTAGAGAAAGATGTGAGATTCTATGACTACAGAATATCAATATGCCTGAATTACACGTTAGCCTTATTAAAGAAAAGGCAACCCATAGCGAGGCTGCATAAAAAACACATGATAAAACAAACCCCACCAGGAGACCAGGGCTGCCCCTCTTTGTTCTCTACCCTGTAATACACAGGGCTCTTTTTTTTTTTTTTTAAAGGCGGAGAGGGGGCGGAAGGTTATTTGAATTTAAATTACCCATGAACACTATAATCTGTGTGCAAGGAGAAAAGGAACATTCAAGAGTGCCAAGCGCAGGCCTTTGGGACATGTGTGGCCGAGGCAGTAGTAGCCCACAGGGCTTTCTCCTTCAGCCTCAGCTTGCTACTACTCTCATCACTTGGGAGCAAGCAAGCCAGCAGGCATGGCCCAGGCAGCACAAAGGGGCACTGTCTCCTAGGTCTAGGGAGAAGATTGTCCTCTCAGAAGGAAATTAGTATGAAGCAACAAAAAATGCACAAGACCAGTCATCCACAGAAGTAACCCATCTGAGAAGGGAGTTTGGAAAGGTGTTTCTGTCTCTCTCACCACTATATTCTCATGGCCAAACAGTACCTGACACATAGTGGGCGCTCAGCAAAAAACTGTAGATTTGGGGCTTCCCTGGTGGTGCAGTGGTTAAGAATCCGCCTGCCAATGCAGGGGACACAGGTTTGACCCCTGGTCCGGGAAGATCCCACATGCCATGGAACAACTCAGCCCATGCACCACAACTACTGAGCCCGCATGCTGCAACTACTGAAGCCTGCACACCTAGAGCCCGTGTTCCGCAACAAGAGAAGCCACTGCAATGAGAAGCCTGCGCACCACAACGAAGAGTAGCCCCCACTCGCCACAACTAGAGAAAGCCCATGCACAGCAACGAAGACCCAATGCAGACAAAAATAAATGAATTTATTTTTTAAAAAAACCAAAACTGTAGATTCAATGGTAGCCAGAAAGCCTACTTAGGTTGCAACAGATTGAGGAGAGCTAGAATCTAGTTGTTCCTACTGTAACCTGTGGTAAAAGAATGACTGTGGTCTGCAAAGGATACATAAAAGGGAATCTAGAGAATAAAAATGAATCTCTCTCCAATACATTCCTGGTGCCCGAACAGACTGACGAGTGTATTTTGGTCAGAATACAGATATAGCCCTAGAAGAACAATGCTGCGAGGAAAGGAGAGGAGAGGGAAGGAGACAGGGGAATAAATAGGACGAAATATTTACTGAGTGCTTACTATGTACATATCTGAAAACTCCAGGGGGGGTTTACAAATGAAGAAATAGGAGCAGAGAGGTTAAATAACTCATCTCAAGTCTCACAGCTAGTATACCGTTTGAATCCGTGTATATCTTATCTACAGCCAAGAGCTTTCCACCATGCTTCACCTTGACTTCCTCCAGAGCTGAGTTGGCTCCCAGCTCACCTTTCCTATAGTGGAGACAATGCTCCTACCTGTGCACACAAATCAACTTGGTAGTCATGTTTCTCAGAGCTAATTAGTTAACTGAAACTGTGGCTTGATGGTCTCATGAATTTCATATGCTTAAGAGAGCCCACTGGAACTTAAACCTGGGTGAACTAGCTGAGTTTCCAGACCTGCAAAGCTGCCAAACAGTGAGGCCTTGACTAAGCCATCAGCTGGTACATATCTCTATAACAACTCTCTTCAGCATAGCACAGGTTAGGGTTAGGTGAATAAAGATAAGCTGAGCATGATCTCTGCATGCCCCCAATAAGTTCTCTTCAGAGATTGCAAAGGAGGTACCAGGAGCCTCTCCCACTCTGAGCTGTGTCAGTAATACACAGAATTCTCTTTGAAGGCAACCTTATTCTGATTTAAGTAAGAATAGAAAAGGTAAAAAGTCAAAGATTTCTGCTTAGTTCTTAGAAGCAGTTGAGCCTTCCCTCCATGGTGCTCACTGCCTCTCTGAAGCTTCCAGAGACCTTCCACACCCATGACACCAGGGGCAGCAGACTGGAAAGGGTAAGATGATTTTTTTTTTAATTTATTTATTTATTTATTTTTGGCTGCATTGGGTCTTTGTTGCTGTGCACGGGCTTTCTCTGGTTGCAGCAAGCAGGGTAGCACTACTCTTTGTTGCGGTGTGGGCGGGGCCTTCTCATTGCAGTGGCTTTTATTGTTGTGGAGCACGGGCTCTAGGCGCGCGGGCTTCAGTTGCTGTGGCACGCGGGCTCAGCAGCTGTGGCTCGCGGGCTCTAGAGCGCAGGCTCAGTAGTTGTGGCGCACGGGCTTAGTTGCTCCGAGGCATGCGGGATCTTCCCGGACCAGGGATGGAACCCGTGTCCCCTGCATTGGCAGGAGGATTCTTAACCACTGTGCCACCAGGGAAGTCCCAGGGTAAGATGATTTCCAATGTTGTATTCTGAAGAGACCAGTGGTGAGGATCAGCCAGTGTTTCTAATGGAAGTGAATACCCTGGACAAACTCAGGGGAAACTAAGAAGTACTAAAACACACTGTCTCTCAGGGTTGTCTGTTTATTTTGCCTCCCGTATGAGGGCTTTCATCAGTTAAAATTGTTTTTTTCAATGCTTAGGGAAGCTGATGATTCACCCAGGTGCACAACAGCTGCTGGGAAGACCTGTGGGAAGGGACCACCCGGCAAAGGCAGGCTGTGTATGGTGAGGAGGGTCTCCCAGGGCACTCCCAGGGAGTGCCCTACATGCCAAACCATATGCTGTCAGGATATTAATCCAAATCCATCTTGCACACTTTGCAATGTTTACTCTCTCTGGGACATGGAGCATTAAATTATATCCAAGGACTACATGAGTCCTTCCAATTCTATTCCATACTTACTTCTTTGCTCAAAAGATTTGTAACCTGGAAACAAAGCCCTCTGCCTAATAGCAATAACACTCAGCAAAGAATAGAAAACCAGACTGTCAATTCAAGCTTCCCTAAAAGGTATCGCCCCAATGGAGCTTTAATTTACCCTATCTAGAAAATGGAGAAACCTACTACTGACCCCTTTTTTCCAGAGAAGATAGGCCTATGTAACTGAGATTCCTAAAGAGGGAAAAGCTAGAGCCGAAAGAGGAAAGAGAAAACACCACAGCTCCACCCCCTGCCCCTACTGCAACAGCTCTGAAAACCTGTAAGAGAATTCCAAAAAGAGAAGGCTACCTCACTGCCGTAAGAACTTAGAGCAAGGGGCATGAATGTAAACTAAGGCTAGCCAGAACAGTCACAGCTCTACCCTGACTAGCTATATGGCCCCAAGTAAGTCATTCAGACTCCCCAAACCTCAATTTTTCACCTCTATAAAATGGGGATGTTGTAAGGATCAGATAAAACAATGTATCCAAAAGCCCTTTAAAAACAGTAAAATGTTGAACGTACTTTAGTCCTGATTGTCATTCTAAGACCCCTAAGTGAGAAGCCCTAAAACACTTCTGGGGACCAGAGAAGCAAGGCTGCCACCTCTGAGAGGCAATCTACAGTGACTGGGTCTAGGTGTTTACAGAGAAACCCATGCTTCAGGACTAAAGAGAGAACAGAGAATTTGAAGAGATCAAACTTAGGCGTGCTCAGGTACATTAAAAAAAATAACAATATATGTACATGGTTCAAATTAAAGAAAGCACACAAAGGTATACAATGAAAAGTCAGTCTCCCTCCTCTCCTGTTCTCCAGCCACACAGGGGGTCTCACCAGAGACGACCACTCTTTTCAGTTTCTCATGTATTCTTCCAGATATTCCAATTAGCTAGTTTCTACTGCAGATGAGGATACCACTGGTGGCAACACTTTCAGACCCACAAGTAATACCAAGCAGTAAGCACTGCCATGGGCCCTTAGAGACTATGAAAAGAACAGGACAGCCAAAAGAAAGATAATGCCCTCCAAGAGGCTCCATAGAGGTACAGATTTCCTTCTGGCTATTATACTGCTTTGCCCCTTGGCTGACCACATTTAGGCAATGATTTTGTACAATATATTTCCCTTTCGGTTGTGCTTGCTCATCCAGAACCCCTTCTCAGAGAAGCCATTAACAGGAATGGTCTCTGGGACTTCACACTGTACCAGCCTGACCACCAGGCTCTTAGAAGTCGACAGAAGCAAGAACAACCAACAAACCTGCCTCAGCCGAGGCTGGGCAAAAAGAGCAAAAATCACGCATGTCCCCAGGACACCATCTTTCTGGGGACAGAATACAAGGGAGGATGAAGCCCAGACCGTGCATGGTCTCTGCAGGACTCAGCTCAAGAAACTAAGTCACTACCCACAGAAAGTCACAAGATGCTCTCTACCCAAGCTAGACTTTCACCAAAACTCCCTCAAAAGCTTTCAGGTTATGCCCTCCCCTCCCTTTCTTCTTCCACAAGGAACTTAAATGTGTGAAATTTCAGCCTCTACCCAAAGGTCACAAATGGATAGTGTACAGGTCAAATCTATACCACAGATGTGCTTTGGTAGTCCTTGCGGATTTCACATTAAAATCTGGATTTCTAGCTTCTCTTGTAACATGAGATGAGAAGGCCACTAAAGCCACACTCGCCCATGGCAATAATGGGCTGAGTAGCAGCTGTCCCCCATTGAGCTCATAAGCGCTCCGGTTTGACACAGCCCAACATTCCCTGCTGCCTCACACTGTTTCTGACCCGGCCCTGGAACATCTTTGAGTTGGAGACCCTTGGTCAATGAGTGACAAAGAAGGCTGATGAACTGGTAGGCAGAGGAATTGACCAAATGGCTGGATTCCTGGATTCAAAAGCATGTATTAAACACCCTCTATGTGCCAGGAATTATGCTGGGGGCTGGATACACAAAGAAGAAGAATGAGGGATGCAGTTTCTGCCCTCCGAGAATTTCTAATCAAGTTGGGAAGATAAGACTTACTCTAAAGAATCAGACTGTTTCACACAAAGGGCTCTGGGAGTTGAGTGTGCCAGACTCACTGTGATTAGGGACCAAGGAATATTTCAGGGAAGAATTGAGATTTGAACATAACTGTTAATCATTTCTCAGGCATTCATGTATTCATTCATTCAACAAGCATTTATGGTGTCCATGTTACACTCAGCATTATGCTGGAGACAAAATAAAGCATGCCCATGTCCATGAGATCCTCATACAATAAGAGACAAAGCAATGAACAGGGTAAAGTATGCTGAATTCTATAATCAAAGTGTTGCTATGGGGATACAGATGAGTAGGTATCAGGCAAGACTGACTGAAGAAGGTGGATCTGCAGCATAAAGTAGGAAACTAAGCAGAGAGTACTCTGGACAAAAGAACTGGCAGAGACGCAAACACGCGGAATGATTACAGGACCACATGGATCAGTTTACCAGGAGCAAAGGGTATTGGTAACGGTACAGGATATAATTAAAGTGGTAGGACAGGGATACACCATGATAAGCATGAACACCAGGACAACTAATACATACGGAATTTATTTAGCAGCCAGTAAGTGCCACTGAAAGCTTCTAAACATGAGTGTTCTCCAGTCTGCACTGTATTTAGGAAGACCCTAATGGGCAGTGGTACACAATGTCCTGGAGGAAGCCTAAGGAAAAGACAGGAGGAGGCTCCTATAAAAACTCAGGTACAGTTCCAGGAAACAGAGGAAGCAGTAAGACTAGACGAGAAAGATAGTGCAGAGGCTTGTCCCAAATTTTAAGACAATGGCATTTCTTTGAAAACAATCTTTAATTTCTGGGGTTTGTTACCTATTCAGACTGGTCTTGCCCCCAAATAATGAGGGTTTACCCTATTTGCTTCATTCAGAGAAGTAAGGCACAGGCTATAGTTATGATGCTCAGGATTTTTAAAACCCCAGCTTGAAATCAATATAATGGGGGGCAGTAACTTCAGGGGCTTTTTCCCCACTCCCACCCCCATTGCTACACTGAACCAGTTGCAAATCTCACAGGAAAAGAGCCAACTTGAGCACAAAATCCGGGTCAGTGTATTTGACTATGCCCCTCTGACCTTGCACAAGGCCAGAAATGGGCATACAAATCAGAAGAAAGCTGTGACAGAAGTCAAAGTCCCCTTAATGAGCTAATGGCTTCATGTCTGGCTGAAAAGCAGAAGGCAAGAGACAAGAACACATTGCCTCAGAGGGCTGGAGGCAGACTCTGGACCAGCCAGCCCTGCTCCATTAAAATCACCATGTCAGACACTGCACAGAAAATGGAGTCCCCTGACTGGGGCAGCCAGTTAGAGAGAGCCTCAAAAAGGTGAGAACTAAACCAAGTAAGGAAAGAGATGGCAGAGAAGCTGCAAACTTCCTTGCTGTTCAAAACTTTTAGTTATTTAGCATGAGCATGATCAGTGTGATTGATAGGAATAATAAGCCAACCAACAAACACAATGATGCGATGGTTAAGATCACACACTTGCCCAGTCAGCATAACTTACACTCTAACCAGGTCAGGAACTGGAAACTGCTGTTGCTGTCATTATTGATAATAATATATAGAGCACTTATACTGTGCCAGAGGATGCACTTTCTGCAATTCTCAATTCAGTTACAAAAGTAGCTATTACTATTCCCATTCTACAGATTATAAAATCAAGGCTTGGAGAAAATAAGTAATTTGTTCACAATCTGAAATCTAATAAGTAAATAGCAGAGTAAGAAACCAAGCGAGCTGACCCATGAGTGGGTTTTTTTTTCAACTGAAGTATAGTTGATTTATAATGTTGTGTTAGTTTCAGTACGTATATATTTATTCTTTTTCAGATTCTTTTCCATTATAGGTTGTTCGTTTGTTTGTTTTGGCCTCACCACACGGCAGGCAGGATCTTAGTTCCCCAACCAGGGATCAAACCCGTGCCCCCTGCAGTGGAAGCATGGAGTCTTAACCACTGGACCACCAGGGCAGTCTCTCCATTATAGGTTATTATGAGATACTGAATATAGTTCCCTGTGCTATACAGTAGGTCCTTGTTGTTCATCTGTTTTATATATAGTATGTGTACCTGTTAATCCCAAACTCCTAACTTATCCCTCCCGGCCCCTTTCCCCTCCTGTAACCATACATTTGTTTTCTATGTCTGTGAGTCTGTCTGTCTTGTAAATAGGTTCACTTGTATCATTTATTTTAGATTCCACATATAGGTGATATCATATGATATTTGTCTTTCTCTGACTTACTTCACTTAGTATGATCATCTCTAGGTCCATCCATGTTGCTGCAAATGACATTATTTCATTCTTTTTTATGGCTGAGTAATATTCCATTGTATATATATACATACATATATATATATATATATATATATATATATATATATATATAAAAAACACATCTACTTTATCCATTTATCTGTGTTGGGACACTTTGGTTGCTTCCATGTCTTGGCTATTGTAAACAGTGCTGCTACAAACATTGGACCCCTGAGTGGTTTTAAACCACCTGACATACCATTTATTCCTTCACTTTCTTTTTCTTTTAGAAATGTTTTAAAGGTTTGCTTGGATCACAAAATAAGGTCCACTGGTTCACTGGCTCCATTCTTCACAGAACACACAGCAGTCTGGCCTGGGAACTACTTCACTGCTTCTACAACAAGTGGAAACTTCAAATCTATTTCCTTTGGGATAAGAGCAAAAGGAAACACACTTCAACATAAATAGGAGAAAAATCAGGGCTTCCCTGGTGGCACAGTGGTTGAGAATATGCCTGCCAATGCAGGGGACATGGGTTCAAGCCCTGGACCAGGAGGATCCCACATGCTGCAGAGCAGTGAAGCCCGTGCGCCACAACTACTGAAGCCCACACGCCTAGGGCCTGTGCTCCACCCCAGGAGAGAAGCCACCGCAATGAGCAGCACGCGTACCGGAGCAGGGGGTGGCCCCCTGCTCACCACAGCTGGAAGGAGCCCATACACAGCAACAAAGACCCAACACAGCCAAAAATAAATAAATTTTTTTTAAAAATCAGCATGACAGCCAAAAACCTCACTGGTGAGAGTTGTAAGATAATAAACAAGGCAGTCAGTGGAGGCAGGGCCTTCTCCCTCCCTAGAGATTTTTAACTGCAATAATATCTTGCATCTTTACAAGGCTCTAAATAATTCTAGCAACATCTATGGCCATCTTCTGTGAGCTCTCTGGCTTGAGTCTTGGCTCTGCCACTAATACACTGGTGGCCCTAAAAAAAGTATATGGCCCATTTCACTTCTCTGGGGCTCCTTTTATCAGTAAATAGGAACCAATGGAAAGCAAAATTGAAGCCCTGGGTGGCGACAGAACTAGAAGGGTACCTCCTCTTTACTCACCCAAGGAACCACAAACAGCCATCCCTTGGATCTGAACAAGACTCAGTCCTGATGTTTGTAATGAACTTGATATAAAGACCCCCTAGGATGATCTCTTCTAGCACAGAAATACCGTGAATTTAGACTTTAGCAGCTGGGCCCAGGGGTGGAGATTTTGCTTCACGAATATAATCAAATTCAACCCTCATGAGTACGAGATGCAGAGGGTCACAAAATCAACCTTAAAATCCTTCTTAAGGAGCTGGCCTTTTATGCTTCCAATGTCTACTACTCACTGGATTCAAAGCATGACCAATCAATGTTTTCTGTATTGACTGTCCTACTTTATGTTTCTTCCACTGAACTAAAGCCTGCTAGTTTTCTACAGTTTGGTCAGACAGATGCCCTCCTTGGGAGACTCATAGAAATGAGAAGCATAAGCATGAAACTATTCACAAATGTAAAGAGACATCCATTTAAAAGTCCACTAGCATCAGCCTTCCTCACCAGACCTTTGGGATGCATCTCTCATTCTTCTTCCCATTTCTAGAACTCCTCTCTCTCACAAGACAGAAAGGGCAGGCAACTTGCAGAAAGGGAAGTGGCAAGACATGGATCAATTCATTGACAGCTGTACGTTTCTCTACCTGTGATGATAATAAGTGGTAATTAAAAGGCATAATCAAGAATACTTTCAGTCAAGCACTCCCTCTGGCAAGAGCACCAGAATCACAACTAACTGCTGAACAATCATTGACAGGATGACACCGGAACTCACCAAATAAGATACCCCATATCCAAAGACAAAGGAGAAGCCACAATGAGACAGTAGGAGGGGCACAATCACAATAAAATCAAATCTCGTAACTGTTGGGTGGGTGATTCACAGACTGGAGAACACTTATATGACAGAAGTCCACCCACAGGAGTGAAGGTTCTGAGCCCCACGTCAGGCTTCCCAACCTGTGGGTCCAGAAATGGAAGGAGGAATTCCTAGAGAATCAGACTTTGAAGGCTAGCAGGATTTGACTGCAGGACTTCAACAGGACTGAGGGAAACAGAGACTCCACTCTTAGAGGGTAAACAAAAGGTAGTGTGCACATCAGGACGCAGGGGAAGAAGCAGTGACCCCAGGGTAGACTGAACCAGACCTACCTGCTAGTGTTAGAGGGTCTCCGGCAGAGGCAAGGGGTGGCTGTGGCTCACCATGAGGACAAGGACACTGGCAGCAGAAGTTCTGGGAAGTACTCCTTGGTGCGAGCCCTCCCACAGTCCGCCATTAGCCCAACCAAAGAGCCGGGTAGGATCCAGTGTTGGGTTGCCTCAGGCCAAACAACCAACAGGGAGGGGACCCAGCTCCACCCATCAGCAGACAAGCAGATTAAAGTTTTACTCAGCTCTGCCCACCAGAGTACCAGCCAGCTCTACCCACCAGAGCACCAGCCAGCTCTACCCACCACCAGTCCCTCCCATCAGGAAACTTGCATGAGCTTCTTAGATAGCCTCATCCACCAGAGGGCAGACAGCAGAAGCAAGAAGAACTACAACCCTGCAGCCTGTGGAACAAAAACCACATTCACAGAAAGACAGACAAATGAAAAGGCAGAGGACTATGTACCAGATGAAGGAACAAGATAAAACTCCAGAAAAACAACTAAATGAAGTGGAGATAGGCAACCTTCCAGAAAAAGAATTCAGAATAATGATAGTGAAGATGATCCAGGACCTCGGAAAAAGAATGGAGGCAAAGACTGAGAAGAGGCAAGAAATGTTTAACAAAGACCTAGAAGAATTAAAGAAGAAACAAACAGAGATGAACAATACAATAACTGAAATGAAAAATACATTAGAAGGAATCAATAGCAGAATAACTAAGGCAGAAGAACGGATAAGTGACATGGAAGACAGAATGGTGGAATTCACTGCTGCGGAACAAGATTAAAAAAAATAATTATGAAAAGAAATGAAGACACACTAAGAGACCTCTGGGACAACAATAAATGCACCAACATTCGCATTACAGAGGTCCCAGAAGGAGAAGAGAGAGAAAGGACCCGAGAAAATATTTGAAGAGATTATAGTCGAAAACTTCCCTAACATGGGAAAGGAAATAGCCACCCAAGTCCAGGAAGCACAAAGAGTCCCAGGCAGGGTAAACCCAAGGAGAAACATGCCAAGACACATAGTAATCAAACTGACAAAAATTAAAAACAAAGAAAAATTATTGAAAGCAACAAGGGAAAAACGACAAATAACATACAAGGGAACTCCCATAAGGTTAACAGCTGATTTCTCAGCAGAAACTCTACAAGCCAGAGGGAGTGGCATGATATATTGAAAGCTATGAAAGGAAAGAACCTACAACCAAGATTACTCTACCTGGCAAGGATGTCATTCAGATTCCATGGAGAAATCAAAAGTTTTACAGACAAGCAAAAGCTAAGAGAATTCAACACCACCAAACCAGCTCTACAACAAATGCTAAAGGAACTTCTCTAAGTGGGAAACACAAGAGAAGAAAAGGACCTACAAAAACAAACCCAAAACAATTAAGAAAATGGTCATAGGAACATACATATCGATAATTACCTTAAACGCGAATGGATTCAATGCTCCAACCAAAAGACACAGGCTTGCTAAATGGATACAAAAGGAAGACCCATATATACGCTGTCTACAAGAGACCCACTTCAGACCTAGGGACACATACAGACTGAAAGTGAGGGGATGGAAAAAGATATTTCACGCAAATGGAAATCAAAGGAGAGCAATACTCATGCCAGATAAAACAGACTTTAAAATAAAAAATGTTACAAGAGACAAGGAAGGACACTACATAATGACCAGGGGATCAATCCAAGAAGATATAACAATTATAAATATACATGCACCCAACATAGGAGGACCTCAATACATAAGGCAACTGCTAACAGCTATAAAAGGGGAAATCGAGAGTAACACAATAATAGTGAGGGACTTTAACACCTCACTTACACCAATGGACAGATCATCCAAACAGAAAATAAGTAAGGAAACGCAAGCTTTAAATGACACAATAGACTAGATAGATTTTTTTTTAATTCCTGATTAGCAATTCTTTCTTTCTTTTCTTTCTTTCTTTCGTTCTTTTCTTTCCTCCCTCCCTCCCTCCCTCTCTCTCTCTTTATGGATGCATTGTGTCATCATTTATTTACAGGAAGCCCCAACCAGATAGATTTAATTGATATTTATAGGACATTCCATCCAAAATCAGCAGATAAGGGCTTCCCTGGTGGTGCAGTGGTTAAGAGTCCGCCTGCCAATGCAGGGGACATGGGTTCGAGCCCTGGTCCAGGAAGATCCCACATGCTGTGGAGCAACTAAGCCCATTGCCACAACTTTGACCCTGCACTCTGGAGCCCATGAGCCACAACTACTGAGCCCACGTGCCACAACTACTGAAGCCTGTGTGCCTAGAGCTCGTGTTCCACAACAAGAGAAGACATCGCAATGAGAAGCCCACACACCACAACGAAGAGTAGCCCCGGCTCACTACAACCAGAGAAAGCCCTCGTGCAGCAACAAAGACCCAGAGCAGCCAAAAATAAAATAAATAAATGAATAAATTTATTAAAATAAACAGCAGATTACACATTCTTCTCAAGAGTACACGGAAATTCTCCAGGACATATCACAGGTCACAAATCAAGCCTCAGTAAATTTAAGAAAACTGAAATCATATCAAGCACATTTTCTGACCACAACACTATGGGACTAGAAATCAATTACAGGGGAAAAGACATAAAAAACACAAACACAAGGAGGGTAAACAATACATTACTAAATAACCAACAGATCACTGAAGAAATCAAAGAGGAAATCAAAAAATACCTAGAGACAAATTACAACAAAAAAACGATGATCCAAAACCTATGGGATGCAGCAAAAGCAGTTCTAAGAGGGAAGTTTATAGCAATACAAGCCTACCTCAAGAAACAAGAAAAATCTCAAATAAACAATCTAACCTTACACCTAAAGGAACTAGAGAAAGAAGAACAAACAAAACCCAAAGTTAGCAAAAGGAAAGAAATCATAAAGATCAGAGCAGAAATAAATGAAATAGACAAAGAAAACAATAGCAAAGATCAATAAAACTAAAAGCTGGTTCTTTGAGAAGATAAACAAAATTGATAAACCATTAGCCAGACTCATCAAGAAAAACAGAGAGAGGACTCAAATCAATAAAATTTGAAATGAAAAAGGAGAAGTTACAACAGACACCACAGAAATACAAAGCATCCTAAGAGACTACTACAAGCAACTCTAAGCCAATAAAATGGACAACCTGGAAGAAATGGACAAATTCTTAGAAAGGCATAACCTTCCAAGACTGAACCAGGAAGAAATAAAAAATACGAACAGACCAATCACAAGTAATGAAATTGAAACTGTGACTAAAAATCTTCCAACAAACAAAAGTCCAGGACCAGATGGCTTCACAGGCGAATTCTATCAAACATTTAGAGAAGAGCTAACACCCATCCTTCTCAAACTCTTCCAAAATATATAAGAGGGAGGAACACTCCCAAACTCATTCTATGAGGTCACCATCACCATGATACCAAAACCAGACAAAGATACTACAAAAAAAGAAAATTACAGACCAATATCACTGATGAATATAGATGCTAAAATCCTCAACAAAATACTAGCAAACAGTATCCAACAACACATTAAAAGGATCATACACCATGATCAAGTGGGATTTATCGCAGGAATGCAAGGATTCTTCAATATATGCAAATTAATCAATGTGATACACCATATTAACAAATTGAAGAATAAAAATCATATGATCATCTCAACGGATGCAGAAAAAGCTTTTGACAAAATTCAACACCCATTTATGATTAAAAACTCGCCAGAAAGTGGGCATAGAGGGAACCTACCTCAACATAATAAAGGCCATATACGAAAAGACCACAGCAAACATCATTCTCAATGGTGAAAAACTGAAAGCATTTCCTCTAACAAGACAAGGATGTCCACTCTCGCCACTATTATTCAACATAGTCCTGGAAGTCCTAGCCACGGCAATCAGAGAAGAAAAAGAAATAAAAGGAATCCAAGTCAGAAAAGAAGAAGTAAAACTGACACTGTTTGCAGATGACATGATACTATACATAGAGAATCCTAAAGATGCCACCAGAAAACTACTAGAGCTAATCAATGAATTTGGTAAAGTTGCAGGATACAAAATTAATGCACAGAAATCTCTTGCATTCCTATACACTAATGATGAAAAATATGAAAGAGAAATTAAGAAAACACTCCCATTTACCATTGCAAAAAAAGAATAAAATACCTAGGAATAAACCTACCTAGGGAGACAAAAGACCTGTATGCAGAAAACTATAAGACACTGATGAAAGAAATTAAAGATGACACAAACAGATGGAGAGATATACCATGTTCTTGGATTAGAAGAATCAATATTGTGAAAATGACTATACTACCCAAAGCAATCTACAGATTCAATGCAATCCCTATCAAATTACCAATGGCATTTTTTACAGAACTAGAACAAAAAAATCTTAAAATTTGTATGGAGACACAAAAGACCCAGACTAGCCAAAGCAGTCTTGAGGGCAAAAAAACAGAGCTGCAGGAATGAGACTCCCTGACTTCAGACTATACTAGAGAGCTACAGTAATCAAGACAGTATGGTACTGGCACAATAACAGAAATATAGATCAATGGAATAGGATAGAAATCCCAGAGATAAACCCAAGCACCTATGGTCAACTACTCTATGACAAAGGAGGCAAGGATATACAATGGAGAAAAGACAGTCTCTTCAATAAGTGGTGCTGGGAAAACTGGACAGTTAGATGTAAAAGAATGAAATTAAAACACTCCTGAACGCCATATACAAAAATAAACTCAAAATGGGTTAAAGACCTAAATGTAAGATCAGACACGATAAAACTCTTAGAGTAAAACATAAGAAGAACACTCTTTGACATAAATCACAGCAAGATCTCTTTTGATCCACTTCCTAGAGTAATGGAAATAAAAATAAACAAATTGGACCTAATGAAACTTAAAAGCTTTTGCAAAGCAAAGGAAACTACAAACAAGACGAAAAGACAGCCCTCAGTATGGGAGAAAATATTTGCAAACGAATCAACGGACAAAGGATTAATCTCCAAAATATATAAACAGCTCATGCAGCTCAATATTAAAAAACAAACAACCCAATCAAAAAATGGGCAGAAGACCTAAATAGACATTTCTCCAAGGAAGACATACAGATGGCCAAGAAACACATGAAAAGCTGCTCAACATCACTAATAATTAGAGAAATGCAAATCAAAACTACAATGAGGTATCACCTCACACCAGTTAGAATGGGCATCATCAGAAAATCTACAAACAAGAAATGCTGGAGAGGGTGTGGAGAAAAGGGAACCCCCTTGCACTGCTGGTGGGAATGTAAACTGATACAGCCACTATGGAGAACAGTATGGAGGTTCCTTAAAAAACTAAATATAGAACTACCATATGACCCAGCAATCCCACTACTGAGCATATACCCAGAGAAAACCATAATTCAAAAAGACACATGCACCCCAATGTTCACTGCAGCACTATTTACAATAGCCAGGTCATGGAAGCAACCTAAATGCCCATCAACAGACGAATGGATTAAGAAGATGTGGTACATATATACAATGGAATATTACTCAGCCATAAAGAAGGAATGAAATTGGGTCATTTGTAGAGACGTGGATGGATCTAGAGACTGTCATACAGAGTGAAGTAAGTCATAAAGGGAAAAACAAATATCGTATGTTAATGTATATGTGTGGAACCTAGAAAAATGGTACAGATGAACTGGTTTGCAGGGCAGAAATAGAGACACAGATGTAGAGAATAAACGTATGGACACCAAGGGGGGAACGTGGCGTGGGGGTGGGGGTGGTGGGATGAATTGGGAGATTGGGATTGACATATATACAGTAATATGTATAAAATGGATAACTAATAAGAACCTGCTATATAAAAAAATAAAATTAAAAAAATTAAAAAAAAAAAGAATGCTTTCAGTCTAGACAGCCAGCAAGCAGACCTCATAAACATACCCCTTCCCATTTCTGTGTAGATATGACATGTGACATGGGCTAAACATCGGACACTACCCAAAGGCTCCAATTTCTAGACCAGGAACACCTGGGCTCAGCTGTGAGCAAGGCCAAGGAGGCACCGGAGAAGCAAATGTAAAGAATAAATTCAATTCCTGCCTCTTTGGAGAAGTCCAAGTAAAAATATCTCTCCTACCTCCACCCATATTCCATTTCTTTCCGAATCTCTTATCATTAGGCTTTGAGGCAGACAGTATAGAATAACTTCAGAAAGGGACAAACAACTTCTGCTCTGAATTATTAAGAACATCAACAAGCAAAGAAATAAACATCATTCTTACTAATCCTCATGATTACAAACATCTAATGGCCAATGAGTTTACTGGGCCTGCTACACCCATTTGTTTATACCCTGTACATAACATGCTCAGTGATTAGAAACAGCTCTGCTGGTTGGAAAATGGAACTAGTAAGGACAAATCCACAGCTCTGACCCTCCTAAAAACCAGCTAGCTCCAATCTTTGCATGACAGCCATTAGCTAGAGCCAGCCATCTCATAAGAGGCCCAAACAGAAGAGGGTAACAAAGGCACTATCCCTAAGGCATCTACAACATGTAAGACGTTACTCAGTGATCTCTTCAACAGCAGGAACTCTCTTTTCACAACATTTTCCATTGGGCTTGGCACCTAGTAGGGCCTTGAGAAAATAAGTTGAATGGCTGATTATCCTGCTGATGATTGCAGACTCCTGAGGAGTGGGGATGGGCAGCAGAGTCAACAAAAATAGCTCTAGAATCAGAACTGGATTTAAAGACTGACTACACCAAACTTTTTGACCTTGACCAAATCACTTAACCTCACTAAGCTTCAGTTACTTCATCTGTAAAATGGGGATAATACCAACTATCTTACAAGGTTGATGTGAGGACTGAATGAGATAATATTCTCCTGCTTTCACTAGTTTGGTGTTTGAGGTGTTGAAAAAGCTTATCGTAACAGCTAGAATTTCTAGATAGAAAACAAGCCTTGATGACTGTATTAGTGAGACAATATAGGATAAGAGCATGCATTCTCAATGAGGGCAAAATCACCCCCAAAGGGGTGAAAACTGATTCTTGGGGAAGAAAAAATCTTAGATATCACAACAGTTTGTGGCCCTCCAAAGAGCCACAGTACATAAACAGATACACAGTACATCTGTGGTATTAAAATTCCACTGACTGGAGGCAGGGGGGCAATTAGGGAAAAAAATGTCTCAAAAGGTGCTAATGAAAAAAGGTTGAGAAACACTTGATTAGATGTCCAAAGGGACAACCCAGTTTCCTCAAGAACCTCATCATACTGGCACCTAATCTTGCACTTCCGGCCTCCAGAACTGTGGAAAATAAGTGTTATTTAAACCACCCAATCTATGGTATCCTGTTATAGCAACCCATAATTGACTAAGTCACTTCTCAATGCCTCAAATAGTGCCTAGGACACTATTAGGAGAATGAAAGCAGACATGGCCAGCCAACATAACCACACCCTTGTGTATCAGTCTGGGCTAAACATAGTTCAGTTGCTCCTGGATTCTCACTATCTCCAAGGTAGAAAATTGCACAAGTGAGGATGTTTACAGGTTTACACAAGTTTACAGGTGTAAACTCTTCACAAATCAGGAAAATTCTGACAGGTTCTTCACATGTGTCCTGAGCAGCCTGACTCTTTTATGAGGTTTTCATCCCAAAGACAAACTCAATTACTGCTGAAGCTAGTAATCTGGGGTTACCAGCCCCTGGTGACAGCCCCACCTGAACAGGCTATCCTCCTCCCCTACTCAGCAGTAAAACCCTTGGTGAAAGTAAATAAAGAAAAGGGCAGGATATTCCTTCCTTATAATTAAAATAAGAAGCTCTATGTTATGGAAGACTAAGGCTTTCAGCTTAAAGCCAACTCAGAGAAGGATAAAGCATTCATCCTTGCTCAGAAAGGAAAAGATTAGCTCCACAAGGACAGGTCTCCAAATTGACACCAAATCCAGGCATTAGAGATTCCTGTGCTACAGAGCGTGATCTAAGCACCAGCTGAGGCCCCAGAGAAAAATCCCCAGCAATCCACAACCAAGGGGCTGGCATTGTAAGAATGTTCAGATTAGCTCTCCTGAAAAGAGGCTTACTCCAAGAAACTGGCAGATGGCCTCCACAGCACAGCTTCACTCAGGAAAGGATAGAAAATGAATGAAAAATAGAACTACCATACAGCCCAGCAATCCCACTACTGGGCATATACCCTGAGAAAACCATAATTCAAAAAGAGTCACGTGGGCTTCCCTGGTGGCACAGTGGTTGAGAGTCCGCCTGCCGATGCAGGGGACATGGGTTCGTGCCCCGGTCCGGGAAGATCCCACATGCCGTGGAGCAGCTGAGCCCGTGAGCCATGGCCCCTGAACCTGCGCGTCCAGAGCCTGCGCTCCGCAACGGGAGAGGCCACAACAGTGAGAGGCCTGTGTACCGCAAAAAAAAAAAAAGAGTCATGTACCATAATGTTCATTGCAGCTCTATTTACAATAGCCAGGACATGGAAGCAACCTAAGTGTCCATCAACAGATGAATGGATAAAGAAGATGTGGCACATACATACAATGGAATGTTACTCAGCCATAAAAAGAAACAAAATTGAGTTATCTGTAGTGAGGTGGATGGACCCAGAGTCTGTCATAAAGAGTGAAGTCAGAAAGAGAAAAACAAACACCGAATTGGGAGACTGGGATTGACATGTATACACTGATGTGTATAAAATGGATGACTAATAAGAACCTGCTGTATAAAAAAATAAATAAAATTCAAAAAAAAACCCTATCATGAGTACCATTAACTGAGACCACTCCCTGGCTCTACATTTCCTAAACTATAAAACAGGTTTAAGAATATCTACACCCCATAAAAATAAAAAAGAAAAGAAAAGAGAATACCATATGCTAACTCATATATGGAATCTTAAAAAAAAAAATGGTTCTGAAGAACCTAGGGGCAGGACAGGAAGAAAGACGGAGACATACAGAATGGACTTGAGGACATGAGGAAGGGTAAGCTGGGACGAAGTGAGAGAGTGGCATGGACATATATACACTACCAAATGTAAAACAGCTAGTGGGAAACAGCCGCATAGCACAGGGAGATCAGCTCTATGCTCTGTGACCACCTAGATGGGTGGGATAGGGAGGGTGGGAGGGAGACGCAAGAGGGAGGGGATATGGGGATATAGGTAAACATATAACTGATTCACTTTGTTATACAGCAGAAACTAACACAATATTGTAAAATAAAGCAATTATACTCCAATAAAGATGTTAAAAAAATGAATGAAGAAAAAGACAGGAGGCAGGATGAGAAGGTCTGAGCATGAATCCACAAACATAAATGAAATAACAATTAGAAGGCATCCACCTATATGGAAAAAGGCACAACTTTCCTTTACAAACGCTCCTGTCTTTTTGAATATTCTCATTTATAGCAAATCTTCATTCTTTGAGGGTGAAAACAGTTATTGCATTCCTATGTCCCAAGAGCTTTCATATTACTACCTCATTTAACCACTCTTTAAAATATTATTCCCATTTTTATCCATTGGAAAAACCAACCCTACGAGGTGAAAGAACTTGTCCAAGGTCATATGGCTAATAAGAAATAGATTCAGAATCAAAACTCATGTTCAGGGGCTTGTCTGGTGGCGCAGTGGTTAAGAATCCACCTGCCAATGCAGGGGACACGGGTTCGAGCCCCAGTTCAAGAAGATCCCACATGCCATGGAGCAACTAAGCCCGTGCACCACAACTACTGAGCCTGCGCTCTAGAGCCCACACACCACAATTACTGAGCCTGTGCGCCACAATTACTGAAGCCCACGCGCCTAGAGCCCATGCTCCACAACGAGAAGCCACCACCACAGTGAGAAGCCCGTACACTGCAACGAAGAGTAGCCCCCACTCGCCGCAACTAGAGAAAGCCGGCGCGCAGCAACGAAGACCCAATGCAGCCATAAATAAATAAATTTTTTTTAAAACTCATGTTCAGGGAATTCCCTGGCAGTCAGTGGTTAGGACTCTGCCCTTTCACTGCCGAAGGCCCGGGTGCAATCCCTGGTAGGGGAACTAAGAGCCCACAAGCCACGCCATGTGGCCAAAAAAAAAAAAACTCATGTTCACCACTAGGTCCACTTCAAATGAACTGTTAATTCATCTGAAGTCAAGGGACAGGACTGCTTACCCATGCCATTTGGGGTTTAAAAAAAAAAAAAGTATGGTATCATGTATTAATGAAACTGATCTCTCATATGGTTCAAAAATGTCTCTGTCAGAGTTGGATTTTCAAAACTACTTTGTTCAAAGGCCATATCAAAAAAAAATTTTTTTTTATATGGGAATTCCCTGGCAGTCCAGTGTTTAAGACT
Organism: Phocoena phocoena; assembly: GCF_963924675.1. Classification (NCBI taxonomy): domain Eukaryota; kingdom Metazoa; phylum Chordata; class Mammalia; order Artiodactyla; family Phocoenidae; genus Phocoena; species Phocoena phocoena. Next base: position 116,917,797 of record NC_089221.1, read on the forward strand.
CCACTTCCAATGCAGGGGACACAGGTTCGATCCCTGGTCAGGAAACTAAAATCCCATATGCCAGGTGGTGCGGCCAAAAAAAACAAAAACAAAAAACAAAGGCCATATCACTTAAGTGATGCCACCCACAACCCCGTCCACTTGCACCTACACATACCATTCTAAAGGAGAACAAGACTCATTGAGAATTAAGTTCTGGCATGTTCATTTCAAACCCTTTTTTTTAACTTTCAGTTTCACTTCATTATCCTTTTCTCCTGTCAATGAAACACACCAGGGCTCAAAATTGGCCTCTGCAGAGAATAGCTCCTATTCAAAGACAGCAGGAAAGGTGAAGAAAGCAGGAATCAGAGGGCAAGGCAATTTCTCATTCCTGAGCTACCACATCCCCACTAACATACTCCCCATTCCCATCGTCTGTAAAATGGGAGCAATAAGTCTCTTCTGTTGCCAATTTCATCAGAACAGCACATGTATTAATTAGCTGATAAAATTCACCAAACACTCAAAAGAAAGGTAAAAATAAATCTGGTGTGGCAACACCTTTAAAACCCAAGGTCCATGTTCTCAACTGAAGCCACAGACCAAGTCCTGATCCATTTTGAACAAACATCAATCCTAATATCCTCATGTCCTGACTCCCATCAAAATCCTATCCAATCTCCAAATCTGGCTAGTTTTATCATAAAAGAAAAGAGCTTGGGTAGGTTGGGAGCTAAAAACACACACAGATACAAAACACATCTTTCCCACTGTCAAAACAAACACTGTGTTTATAAAAATCAATTTCTTCTCTTAGCAAACATGTAGGATTCATTCCTTACCTGCCTACCTAGTCTGGGTTTAATCTAACCCCCTCAATCCCCCAAAGCAGTCTGCCTTTTTGTTTTGTTTTATTTAGGCCAGAAAGCCAGCTGGACCTGAATCGAGGCTAAGCATTTAAAAGTATCAGAAAATTGATCTTACATATGAATCATATTTTTTAAATTATTATTATTTTTTAAGGCATCAAACAGCCCTCTAGCTCCTTTAGTGCAAAGAAAACCCCCACTGGCCTCTTAGGTGCTGGGCATTTCCTGACTCCTTGTTTTTCCCACATGGGGCTCATATTTCAAATGATTTTCTTCCGCCTTCTTTGGCAGAGAATTTCAAAGCGAGGATTTCTGGACCACCTAAATCAGAACCACCTGGGAAGGATTGCAGGTGCCCATGCCCCACTTTACCCGAAATTCCTGTAAGTAAAATCCAGGGATATGCACAACCTTCTGGGTGATCTGAAACACACCCAAGTCTCTAACCCCTACTTTAAAGGCAAGTATTTCATCTACCAGGGCAAAGGATAACACAAGACAGGAGTGGAAATACGACGCGGGTAGGGCTCAATTCCACATGGTGAAGAGACACCAGAATGTCAACACTGGAGCAGCTGGACAAATGCAGAAACTGAGGCCGGGAAAAGGGAACAGGGAAGGGAACTAAAACAGATGCGAAGCCAAAAGCCCGTCTCGGAGGCCCACTGCCTCATCTCCTGGCCTTTAAACAGGGTTACGGGAGACGTTTTGAGAGGGAAAAGTAGGGAAGGCAGCCTTGGGCTGAGAGGCCAGGTCTGAGGAAACCAGTGAGGAGCTCAGAGCCCCCTTGTACGTCCCGCTTCGCAGACACTGCAGGGGGGCGATATGCAGGGACCCCACAGCAGTACTGGGAAGGCGCCGGGGCCTCTGGCAGGAGGAGACCCGGGCAGCGCCCTGAGCCCCAAGCCCAGGCCCAGGGCCGGGCAGCCCTCACCGCCCCTACCTTCGGCTTCCCGCCCGGCAGCCGAGGGGCAGACACAACCCCCACAATTCCAGGCGGCCGCAGCGGCAACCAGCTCCCTGTACGCAGACGCAGCGGCCACCGTCAGAAGCCGTGAGCGCGCGGCTATTATGTCACTCGCCTCCACGCCCAACTGTCGTCTTCCGGACAGCGTACTACCGCCTCACTCCCTTTCCCGCACTCGGAGTTGTCAGCCCCACCCCTCCCGGCTTCTGTTAAGTCCCGCCCCCTAGCGTGTATCTGAGCAAACCTCCTGGAACTTATTTATCCCAGTATTCCTCCGCCAGCGTGAGGTACCCGCGGGCCTAGTTTTGCTCCTAAACCAGAACTTAACTTCTTTCTAGCGGAAGGATCATCAGAAAGAAGTCAGAGGTGGGCCTTCCCTAGTGGTCCAGGGGTTAAGACTCCGGGCTTCCACTGCAGGGTACGTGGGTTCGATTCCTGGTTGAAGAACTAAGATTCCCACAAGCCGCATAGTGTGGCCAAAAAGAAACCTAGAGGTGGTAGGGAGTAAAAAATCAAACTGGTGTGACTCAGTTGGGATAAAGCAGTAAGAAGTCTGAAGCAATAAACAGTCCTTAGAAAATTTATGCAGAATAGGGCACCAGCAAGTCACCTACTTTATATACTTATGTAATGTGTGAATTGAAAACGACTAATTATTTTAAAAATAAAAGTCACCATCAGCTCTAATTCCGTTCTACCACTGAATATCTTATTTATATATGCCAGGTGTTGTGTATACATTATATTTACTTCTTATAACTTCTTTTTTTTTTTTTTTTGGCTGCATTGGATCTTTGTTGCTGAACGCGGGCTTTCTCTAGCTGCAGCGAGTGGGGGCTACTCTTCGTTGCAGTGCACAGGCTTCTCGTTGCGATGGCTTCTCTCATTGTGGAGCATGGACTTCAGGCGTGCAGCCTTCAGTAGTTGTGGCTCACGGGCTCTAGGGCGCAGGCTCAGTTGTTGTGGCGCACGGGCTTAGTTGCTCTGCGGCATGTGGGATCTTCCTGGACCAGGGCTCGAACCTGTGTCCCCTGCATTGGCAGGTGGATTCTTAACCACTGTGCCACCAGGGAAGCCCCTCATAACTTCTTAAGATCAGAGCTGTCACCCCCATTTTATAGATGGGGAAGCTGTGGCTCAAAGAGGTTGAAAGACTTATACAAGTTCATACAGTCTGAAAGTGCTAAAACTGGGAATTTAAGTCAGAGAAAGGATAATCTAAACAATAAGAGCAAACAATCAACCTATCTGTTTAGTTCCTTTCCCTTTTCCATGTATCATGTGAGCTTCTAGCAGTTAATCTACTTTCTTGATTATGTTTACTTCAACCAGATGGATGATTGACTTCACAGCCATGAACAAACTTTGGTTAGTAGCCTGGGAAGAGAGAACAAGCCCCTAGGCTTCAGTGAGTAGTGCCACTTTATTAGAAAAACCTACATAAGATACTTCCCTGGGACTGGGTGGGAAAGGACAGGGAACAGCTCACTTTTCCCATGGAACACCCAGGAGGCTGGTGAGAATAGCTGGGCCCAGGAATAATTCTAGTTTGTGTCACTGCCTAGTACCATGAGGACAGATAATAAATGTTCAACAAGTATTTACTGCATCAGTGGTACATTGCATAGTGAACATATAAATTACAACTGAGCCTGACACAAGTTATAAAAAAGATATTAATAAAGTACTACAAGAGTAAGATGCTTAAAAATAGAATAACTCAAATCTCAGAATTCATACTTAAATGCATGAGCCAAGAGAAGAGTCCAACTGGACACAGAGCTGCCAACACTCACAGGAGCCTGGCTTCCTTCTTGGGACAGATCTAACGAGCTCAAATATGTGCAGAAGGAAAATTCTGTATCCCCCCAATCCCCAAACCTCTAAAAGCCCTGATTGAGAACCCCTTCCCAGGGGAACTAGCTCCAAGCTCAAGCCTATTGAGCTGCTAAAATCAGAGTGCAGGGCTGGGCCTAAGCAGATTGCCTCTACTCTTGTGGCCCCCAAACAAGGAGGACCACTGTAAAGGTGGAAAGTTTGAAATCCAAGGATCAGATTGGGTGGTGGGATTACGTTGGTCTCTTCTCTGTTTCCCTGTATTACTCTTGGAACTGAGCGGAAATAGTTTTAAATTTCCTTTTCAATAAGTAAACAAAAACTAAAAAGCCTTCTGTCCCTTACAACTCTGTTGGAGAGCTTCCAAGTTCCCTCTTTCACTCCCCAGAAGAGCAAAACCTTGGAAAGGTAAAAAGCCTGGGGAACCACCTTCAACCTTGCTACCATCAATTAAAGGAAACCACAGCAGCACCCACCCCCAGAGCCCTGGCTAGGCAGAGGGCTATGATCGATCTGGCCTACCTCTGGCCTACCTCAACAAGCAAAATGTGTGAATAGATCATTTCTCCTCTGATCAAACTTTCCCAATTAATCTCCGACAAGCCTGATACCCAGTTGTGTGAAAGCATTCCTGACATCAGGAATTGGCTCCCTGCTCTCTCTGGATGGCCCTAGAATGTTGAGTGTGGGGAGCCGGAGCCCTAGCTCTCTGTCTCACCACCCCATTGTCCTGCCCCCTCCTCTGTGTGTACCCCCCAATCCCAGCTCTCACCATACACTTTATTTTTTTTTATTTAATTAATTTATTTATTTGGTTGCAGCAGGTCTTAGTTGCAGCAGGTGGGCTCCTTAGCTGTGGCATACAAACTCTTAGTTGCGACGTGCATGTGGGATCTAGTTCCCTGGCCAGGGATCGAACCCGGGCCCCCTGCATTGGGAGCATGGAGAGTCTTAACTGCTGCACCACCAGGGAAGTCCCTCACCATACACTTTAAATCCTGCTGCCAGGAATCACTTCTGAACTCCAGACATTTTATTTACTTGAACATGAGTACTGTGCTACATGCGGTGAGGATACATCTCTGATACTATCCCGCCTGTTCTTACCCTTAAAGAGCTCAGAGTCAGATGAGAGACACAGAAATGTAAACAGATCAAATCAACACAGTCCAGCAAGGGCCATAAAACAGAAATTTTAACAAAGAGCTATAAGTTCACACTTCTGTCTATCTTTCCAGATCCCTTATGTGAATAAAACTTTTTCACATTCATCATCTTGTTTGCTTCAGACAGCCCTATGAGGCAGATGGGGCCAATTTTTATCCCCATTTTACAAATAAAAGAAAAACTCTTCTCTCTGAACTCTTCAGAGCTATGCTGTCCAGCACAGTAGCCAATAGCCACATGCAGTATTTAGATTTAAATTAATTAAAATTAAATAAAATTTTAAGCTCAGTTCCTTAGTCACACCAGTCACATTTCAAGTGCTCAAGAGCTAATGTGGCTAATGTCTACCATATTGGACAGTGCAGATTATGAAACATTTCCATCACCGCTAAAAGCTCTGTTAGAAACAGTGCTTTAGAGGTCCTGAGAGGCTGAGAGTCAGTACAAGGGCAGGACTGTGAAGCTAGAGAGAGCTCTCTGGGTTCCCAGAAAAGCTAAATCGAGCTGCCAACATGGAAGAAGCAAGAAGCTGAGAGCAAGAAGCTCAGGGGAGGAGCTTCCCTGGTGGCGCAGTGGTTGAGAGTCCACCTGCCGATGCCGGGGACACAGGTTCGTGCCCCGGTCCGGGAAGATCCCACATGCCGCGGAGCGGCTGGGCCCGTGAGCCATGGCTGCTGAGCCTGCACGTTCGGAGGCTGTGCTCCGCAACGGGAGAGACCACAGCAGTGACAGGCCCGCATACCGAAAGAAAAAAAAAAAATTCAAAGGGTTCTCACCAAACAGCTCCCACTGAGGCCAAAGCTAAACCCCAAGAACCATGATTCTGTCTCCAGAAACACCTTCAACCACACACCTACTCATGTACACAGACATTTGACACAAATGTACTGCCTATGGGCACCCACAAAGGCACTGAATCACAGGAACACACACACAGAGCAGACAGCTACAGCCACATAACAAAGCATCCACAGTCATTTATTTAGCAATTTGGGCAGGGCTTGGCAGGGAAGAATAGACTCTGCTCTATGCACCGTCCACTGGCGTGGCTCAACTAAGGCATGGTTCTCACTCACATGGCTGGCAGTTGCCGCTGGCTGGCAGTTGGGACCTCAGCTGGGGCTGTCAGCCAAGACACTGACAAGTGGCCTCTCCCAGGATCTGCTTGGCCTCCTCACAACTTAGTGGCTGGTTTCCAAGAATGAGCATCCCAAGAGAACCAAGCATTAAGGTGCATGGTATTTTTACGATCTAGCCTCAGAAGTCATGTAGCATTATTTCTGCCGTACTCTATTGGTTGAACCCTTCTCTCCTCTGACATTGTCCCTAATAAAGGTCCCCAAGCACCAAAGCTTTGGGAGATCACATGTGGAGAATAAGGCTTGCCACGTGGCACGTCACAGGACGTTGGATCATCAAATCCAATATCGTTGTCAGCAGAGAGCCTAGAATTGGGGTTGTAGACCAGTGTACGAACAGGCTTTGAAATTGGACAGACGTTTTAAGTCCTGACTGCCCCTCACTAGCTAAGCAAGTTGTTTTAACTTTAAGCAATGTTAGAGGTGTGTTTCCTTATTTGTAAAAAGGAGATAATATTAGTACTCACCTCAGTAATTGTTATGGAGATTAAATGGGATAATATATATAAAGTTTTCAGCCCGGTGCCTGGCACAGTGTGCTGAATAGTTCTTAGCTATTACTATTCTTTTCCATGCCTGTTGGCTACACAGATGTTGTGCTAGAAGCTGGGCAAAGTTAAATCACACACATATACACATGTGGGTACTTACAGACTCACACAGGGGATCCGACTTTATATCCCTACTTATATTCTAAGTAATTATCCCACTCTCAGACATACACATATTACACACATATTATACATCATGCCCAGACTCTATAGGAGCTTTTGCAGAAAGGTTGGAAGAGGTATTACTAAGGCAGACAAATCCTCCTTCCAGTCAAAAATGAGACACAAAAAAACGAAAGGTATGGCAGTGTCTCTGGAACAGAGGGTTTCAAGGGGGTTCTTCTGGGGAAAAGAATACTGCATTTTCTGAGCTGGGTTAGAGTGACAAGTTGAATGTGGTTTTTCTCAGCAGTGTCTTTATTAGTCCATATGTTGGAGCACACAACAGACCAGCTCAGGTGTCAAGGGGCTGGTCACATGCAACTAATCATTCTTATCTGTTTACCTAGTGTGGCTTCCCATTTCCCCACAGCCTCTGCAGAGACGCCCAGGGTGGGAGGCATTGGCACCAAGATCATTATGGAATTATGAGACCCATCGAACCATCATTAGAGCCACTGTGGGGAAATAAATCTTCCCTGGCTAGAACTGGACTGCACAGCCATGGGAACCCTCCTAATGTGTGTTCCTCAGGAACTAGCAGGGGTAAGAGCTGAAGAGTGGGGTAAGGTTAAGGGGTCCTTCTCCAGGGCTGGGGATCTAGGGGCTCTGGCCTTGTCCACTCCTCATCCTGGGGAACAATGATAATAATGACAACCTAATGTTAAACAGAACTTTACAGTTTATATCACTTTCTTGCATTCATTATACCATTTAATTCTCATAGGAATCCTGTGAGATGCAGGATACATTGTCCCTCATTAACCAAAAAGGAAACTGAAGTTCAAATACTCTGAGACATGCGGCATGGTAGAGATGACCCATGGTACATGTGGAATGGAGCGCTTCTGAGAGTCCAGTTAGACCTCAGCTTTGATCTAGCTGCAAATCTAATATTTTCATATTACAAATAGGTCAGCTTTTATCTACCAGAGTATATCCATTAGTTAACAAATTTATTGAGTTCATAAGCCAGGTGGTATGCTAAGAGCTGGCAATATATGGTTAGTGAGCTGACTTAGTCCTCAAGTAAATTAAAGAAAGCCTCAACTTTTTTGCACTCCTGTCATTCAGAGGTGGGTTATATTTCCCCTCCCTTTGAATCTGGGTTGGCCTGTGACTGCTTTGACCAATGGAGTACAGAAGAAGTGACACTCTTCAATTATAAGCCCCATCTTTCAGAGTTTCCATTTTGGTTTTTTGGATACCTGAGCCACTCTTTCATAAGTCCAATTACTCTGAGGGAGGGACAGTATGGAAAGGGGCCCAGCTGAGCCCAGGCTTCCAGCTGACTTGCCAAGGTACCAGACATGTGAGTGAAGCCTTCTTGGACCCTCTAGACCAGACCAATTTCTAGCTGAGTGCCGATGAGCGGTGCCAGTCAATATCACATAGAGCAGAAGAATCATCCAACCAAACCCTTCCTGAAGTCCTGTTGCACAAAATCATGAGATGTAACAGAATGGTTGTTTTGGCAAACTTCTTCTATAAAGGGCCAGATAGTAAATACTTTAGGCTTTGTGGGCCACGTACCAACTCTGTCACATATTGTTCTTGTTTAGGGGGTTTCTTTTACAACCCCTTAAAAATGTGAAAAGAAGTTCTTAGTTTTTCAGTTATATAAAAACAGGTGTGGTGCAGTGGTTAAGAATCCACCTGCCAATGCAGAGGACACGGGTTCGAGCCCTGGTCCAGGATGATCCCACATGCCGCAAAGCAACTAAGCCCACAACTCGGTAGTTGTGCACCACAACTACTGAGCCTGCACTCTAGAGCCTGTGAGCCGCAACTACTGAAGCCCGTGTGCCACAACTACTGAAGCCCACGTGCCTAGAGTCCGTGCTCCGCAACAAGAGAAGCCACCGCAATGAGAAGCCTGCGCACCGCAACAAAGAGTAGTAGCCCTCACTCGCCGCAACTAGAGAAAGCCCACGCAGCAACGAAGACCCAGTGCAGCCAAAAATTAATTAATTAATTAATTAATTTTAAAACAACAACAACCAAAAAAACAGGTGGTAGGCTGGATCTGGCACATGGGTCCTACTATGCCAACCTCTGCTTTAGGCCACTAAGGTTTGGGATAGTTTGTTACCTAGAAATAGCTAGCCAGAACAGTCCCTTCCTTCATGAAGCTAGAAGACTGCGAGGAAGACAACATAAAACTAAAAAACAATTACTAGTTAATCAGATTGCTACATATGCTCTAAATGCCATGGGACTTTAACAACACTGATGGCTCCAGGAAAGGACTCCCCCAAAAGGTAACATTTAGACTGAGACTTGAAGGATGACTATAAGTTTGCAGGTGAAAAGAAGCAAAGAAGCATATGGTGGGCCCACCATTTTGGTTCAGTGTGGGACTCTCTGAAGGGCAATACTAGTTCCAGAGCTCTCTCTTGGATTGGTGAAGGACTTCTTCCTCCACCCAATCTTCTTCTGCCTCCTTCCTTTTATAGGTATTGTTCCCTATGAACATCTGGAACCCTGAACCCAGTCTCAGTTCCTGCCTCTGGAAAACCCAACCCATGACACTTGCTAAAACAAAAACGGAATTTATTGACTCACGCACGTGGAGAGTCTACAGGCAGAGTCCTGAGTGTCAAGCAGAGGTAGGTTTAGAGCTCCAACTAGGGTGACCAACATGGGACACAGGACTTTCAGTCCTAAAACCAGGAAGGTCACAGACAAACTCCAATGTATAACCAGGTCTTGATCTTTCCATGGCTTGGATCTACTATCACCTGGGTGGGATAATTCAGTCTCAGGCTCTACACAAAGCAAGACAGGTCAGCACGTTCAGACCCTGTATTCTCTCAAGTTGGAGACCTGCAAGAGGGAAACTAGTTTGCTACCCTTATAGCTCTAAATAATTGGATTGAGTCTTATTGGCTTGCATTGGCCTGCTTGAGTCATGTGCCCTTATTTTTTAAGTTTAGTGTTTTTTGTTTTGGGGGGGCAGTGTTTTGGCTGCACCACGCGGCATGAGGAACTTCCCCAACCAGGGATGGAACCTGCGCTCCCAGCAATGGAAGGGCATAGTCTTAGCCACTGGACCACCAGGGAAGTCCCAAGTTTAGTTTTTTTTTAATTGACATAATTCAGTTACTAAAAATTCATCCTTTTAAAGTATGAAATTCAGTAGTTTTTAGCGTACTCACAATGTTGTACAATTATCACCACTATCTAATTCCAAAACATTTTCAGCACCTCAAAGAGAAACCGCAGACCCATTAGCAATCATCCCCATTCTCCCTTCCTCCAATCCCTGGCAGTCACTAGTGTACTTTCTGTCCCTGTAGCTTTGCCTATTCTGCATATTTCATATAAATGGAATCATATAACATATGGCCTGTCTTCTTTCACTTAGCACAATGTTTTCAAGTTTCATCCATGTTGTAGCATGAATTAGTACTTCATTCCTTTTTATGGCTGAATAATATTACCCTTGTATGAATATACCAACATTTTATTTATCCACTCATCACATTATGGACATTTGGGTTGTTTCCATTTTTCATTGTTATGAATAATGCTGCTATGAACATTCCTATACAAGTTTTTATTTGAAGACCTGTTTTAAATTCCCTTGGGTGTACACCTAGGAGTAGAATTGCTGGATCATATGGTAACTCCATGTATGGCCCCATTTTTTAATCAATCACTGTGGCCTGGAGGATGGAATCGTCTGATTGGTTTAAACCTAAGTCACGGGCTCTACTCCTGGTGCTGAGGGTGGAGTCAGTTTCACTAGAACAACACGGACTGAGGAGAGAATGATGTTTCACCAGAAGGAAATGTGGAACAGATAGCAGATGCAGGGTGAATGGACTCGAGGCAGCAAATCCACAGATGACCACTGCAAATAACTACTTTACTGAATGCTTACTATGACCCAGGCACTGTGCTAAGTACATGCATTATCTCATTTAACCCTGCTAGCAACTTCATGAGGTTTCTACTATTATTCCTATTTTACAGATGAGGAAACTGAGCCTCAGAAAAGTTGAGTAAGTTGCCAAGTTTGTGTATCTGGGAGGTGGGAGTTTGAACCCAGTTCTGATTGCAAAGCAAAGTGTCAGAGAAAAAACAGATTTTGAGTTATTTCAAAGTGTATCTACTAGAGGCTCTTTTATTTCATTTGCCCAACATTGTTATAATCATTGTAGAAGAGTCTGTGTAACCAAAAATTTCCTTTTACATCAGGAACAGGGAAGAACAGGTTTTATAATGAAAAAAATCACAGTTGACATTTTTTTCCTTTAGATTTCCAAGTAAGCTTCCAACTTAGTGAGATACTGCATCATTGGCATTGAAATTAAGCAGCAATATTTCTCAGAAAGTCCCCATGCTTCTTGTAACCAACCATCTTTTTCAAATAGGTCTAGCAGAAATTCAGCTAAATTTTTCTTGTCATGAGATTAGGAAATGCAGAACACCACATCCTCCCACCACATTAACCTCCCTCAGACATGATTTACAAGAGCTCTTATCATAGGCTCTTCTGCAGTCCTCATGGTGAGAACCTGAGGCCAGGGATTTCTGACTCTCTGCTCCAGTAGACCAGAGCTTGGGCAGTGTGAGATGGGTGGGACAGAAGATGTGAGGTTGCCAAAGAGTTGAAAGGGTACAAGGAGTTGCATTTCATTGCCCCCACACCCTCTGCCGAATCCAAAAAGCCAGTCTTTGGAATATCATGGAGGAATAACTTCATATTAAGCTGCATACTGTATTAAGCTTCATACTAAGCTTCAGGCTTACAGCACCACACTGACATTTAAGAGACTTCCTCCCACCACCTCCTCCTCCCCAGTATACACACATCCCCACCAAAGCAACTTGCATCCTAAGCCCTTAAAAGATTTACTGCCAGTATCACAGACAAATTAGTGAATGCTCCAGCAGTTGTTTCCAAAGACAGGACACTCATTTGCATGAGGAGTTGCATGCCATCTGCATTATATTTGCAAGTAATTTGCATATCATGTCTGCCCTGTCAGAATGTACATAAATCCTTTATACTTTTGCTTTTTTATTTTCTAAAAAGGACTACGCCTCCACATCCTGCCCAGACTGTCTGGTAAAATTACCAGTCGAGTATTCCTAGCTTGATTGTGAAGAGCCTCACATGCCATGCTAAGGAGATTTCAAACTGTAGCAAATCCCCAAGGATATCAGAAACCAGTTTGAGATGTTTCCTTCATTCATTTATTCAACAAATCTTTACTGAACACCTACAATGTGCCAGACACTGTTCTGGATGCTGAGGATATATCTTTGAACAATGAGATAAAAATAATTACAGCATTAAAAATTAAATGCTGGGGAATTCCCTGGTGGCGTAGTGGTTAAGAATCTGCCTGCCAATGCAGGGGACATGGATTTGAGCCCTGGTCCAGGAAGATCCCACATGCTGTAGAGCAACTAAGCCCATGCGCCACAACTACTGAGCCTGCGCTCTAGAGCCCATGAGCCACAACTACTGAGCCTGTGTGCCACAACTACTGAAGCCCACACACTTAGAGCCCATGCTCCGCAACAAGAGAAGCCACTGCAATGAGAAGCCCACGCACTGCAATGAAGAGTAGCCCCCACTTGCCACAACTAGAGAAAGCCCACGCACAGCAATGAAGACCCAACGCAGACAAATTAATTAATTAATTAAATTTAAAAAAATTAAATGCTGTCATTTCAGAAGATCACTTCTCACCAACCCAATCAATAAATACAAGTGCAAACCAACACTAAAATCTCAAAGTGTTTGGCTATAAGGTAGTCATCTGGGTATTACAGACTATGCTTACATTTAAAAAAATTAATCCCGAAATTAAATAATACATTTCTTTTTTTAATATTTATTCATTTATTTGGCTGCATCGGGTCTCAGTTGTGGCATGCGGGATCTTCGTTGCGGCATGCGGGACCTTTTATTGCAGCACAGGGCTCAGTAGTTGTGGCATGCTGGCTCTCTAGTTGTGGTGTGAAAGCTTTAGAGCACGTGGGCTTAGTTGCCCGTGGCACGTGGGATCTTAGTTCCCTGACCAGGGATTGAACCCGCGTCCCCTGCATTGGAAGGCGGATTCTCAATCACTGGACCACCAGGGAAGTCCCAAATAATACATTTCTTAAAGGGTACTGAAGACCCCTGAGAATACATCCACAGTGATCCATGAGCCCCAGGTTTGAAAAACACTAACTAGAGAGTCATTAAAAGATTTAAGCAGGGGACTTCCCTGGTAGTCCAGGGGCTAAGACTCCACGCTCCCAATGCAGGGGTCCCAGTTCGACCCCTGGTCTGGGAACTAGATCCCACATGCCGCAACTAAGAGTTCGCATGCTGCAACTAAAGATTCCGCATGCCAGAACTAAAAGATCCCGCATGCTGCAACTAAAAATTCCACACACCACTAAAGATCCCACAAGCAGCAACGAAGATCCCTCAAGCCGCAATTAAGACCCAGTGCAGCCAAATAATTAAAGAAAAATAAATTTTAAAAAAGATTAAAGCGGACTTCCCTGGCGGTCCAGTGGTTAAGACTGTGCTCCCACTACACAGGGCACAGGGTTCAATCCGTGGTCAGGGTAAGATCCCACAAGAAAATGACCTAGGTTTGTGTCTTAGATTTTTCTGACAGCTACATGGAGGGTGGGCTGGAAGCAGTTTCAGGTCAGAGGCTAAGAGATCAGAGAGAGACTTCAATAGTCTGGGTATGACTCAGATGTGGCGCTGTCCACAATGCCAGCCTCATAAACCTTGGCCCCCTCACTGATGTCTGTCTGAAATCAAGTCACAACACTTACATGGTAGCTTCAGAAGTTTTACATAAAAATTTGTGCAGTCACAGAGAGGGGTCACAACCTACATGGTTTCACTTGAAAAATCAGGTCTAGACATGTCTATCCAAATTCTCTTATGCAGCCATAAGTTGAAGGTCCTTCTCAACTCTTCCATCACCCAGCTCTCAACTGACTCTAGTGTCTCTCTTCTTGATCTTTTAAACTCTGGGACTCCAAATACATCATGTCTTAATTTTGTGGAGCAATTCAACTTCTATTTGAAAACCCCAGGAGTGTTTGAAAACAATGGGCCCTTCAGTTCCAGGACCTACCCTATGGGAAGTTATAAATAACTTAAAAAAAAATTCTGTCCTTAAGTAAAGAAACTTATCAAGAGCAATAGCTCTGTAATGGAGAGAAGAGCCAGAGATAGATAGCAGAGGGAGAATCACGACTATAGGGGGGAAAGGAAGCCCATGGCCAAATACAAAGATTCAAGGGGTAGGCCACAAACAGCTCTCATTAGCTCTTAGTCACATTGTTAGGGTGGATTGCTTGGTTTAGAAGCTCAGAGGTATCCAGACAGGGTCTGGTTAAAAACCCAGGGTAATGCCAACCAAAAAGAGGAGAAAGGTAATGGACAGGAGTCCAAGGAGAAGTGAGATGTACAGAGATGTAGCAGAAAACAAAAGAAGAGCTTCAAGAAATAGGGAGCCAGCAATGTAGAACATCACAGAGAGGTCAAGTACAAGGAAAACTGGAGAGAAGTCATTGGATCTAGCAATTAAGGTGACCAAAAGAGCAGTTGTAGTGAGGTCTTGTGGGAGATACTGTTAATTATTTGCCCCAAAGCTATTTTCCCACCCTCCTTCCCTACTTACAAGGACTACCTCCCACTAAAGGGGAGGCTGGATAATTTCTCAGTATACCTTCCCCCACTCCTTTAAACCCAAGGATAGACAAGTGACCTAGTTCTGGGCAAAGGGACTTGGGAATAAGCCTAGAAGCTTATGGAAAAGATTTTCCTTTTCAATACAATATATATCTTCAACCCCTTCCTTTCCTGCCTTGAAAGTTGTATGTGAGCTCATGCTGTTCAGAGCTGTGGCAGCCATCTTAGGACTGTGGGGGGACAAGCTCAAGAATGGAACAAACACCCTGAGGAAGGCAAATGAGAAAAGCCTGGATCTTTGTGTATGTGTTTCTGTCTGTGTGTATGTGTGTGTGATCTTAGTTCCCCAACCAGGCATTGAACCCGGGGCCACAGCAGTGAAAGCAACGAGTCCTAACCACTGGACCACCAGGGAACTCTCCAAAGCCTGGACCCTTGATGGTATTACTGAGTGGTGAAATTACCCAAACCTGAAGCTACTTACCTCTGGATTTCTTGTTATATGAGATAAATAAATGTTCTTACTTCTTAAATCAGTGTTAGTCAACTATTTCATTATTTACAAGCATGACACATGGTGAACATGGAAGCCAGAATTACATTTACTGAGGAGGGAATGAAAAACAAGAAAGTAAAGATTCTTAGTGCTGTCCAAGGGTTTCCAAATGCCAATTAATGAACTAGCTGCATTAAAATTACAGAAGGAGCTTTCTAAAAATACAGCTGTCTCTCCTTTATTCCTGGAATATTCTGATTCAGTAAGTCCAGCACAGAGCACAGGGATCTTGCTTTTTAATAAGGGCCCCACTGGTACACCATTTTGGAAAGTTGTTGGTACTTTCTTATAAAGTTAAACATACACATATACACCTACCCTATAACCTACAATTCCACTCCTAGATATTTACCCAGGAAAAAGAAAAATATATGTCCACAAAAAGAAGTGTATGAGAATATCCATAGTAGCCTTATTTATAACAGCTGAAACTGGAAACAAGCCCAAATACCCATAGCAGAAGAATGAAAGAGATCAAGGGCTGGGGATGATTACAAAGATAACCAAGGGGGCTTCCCTGGTGGTGCAGTGGTTAAGAATCTGCCTGCCAATGCAAGGGACACAGGTTCATGCCCTGGCCCAGGAAGATCTCACACGCCGCGGAGCAACTAAGCCCATGTGTCACAACTACTGAGCCCACATGCCACAACTATTGAAGCCTGAGTGCCTAGAGCCAGTGCTCCACAACAAGAGAAGCCATGACAATGAGAAGCCTGCGCACCACAACAAAGAGTAGCCCCCGCTCACTGCAAATAGAGAAAGCCTGTGCACAGCAACAAAGACCCAATGCAGCCAATAAATAAATAAATAGATAGATATTTAAAAAAACAAAAAAGATAACCAAGGGACATTGGAGGCCTGACTACGACTGGAAATCAGACCCTGGAGCCAATGGGCACAGTTCTGTGGTTTTCTCTGGTAGCCTCGAGGCAGGAGCAGAGTAAATGAACGTTGTCCGAGCTATGTGTGGGAATTAGAATGGGAGGGATGAAATGACAGGATGACAGGAGGCAAAGGAACTAAAGGAAGTGGCGAGAATGGAGGCAAAGTGACTATCTCTGTCTGAGGTTTCTTTTTTTTTGTTTTTTTGGCCGCGCGATCTCGGTTCCCCAGGGATTCCCCAATCAAACCAGGGATTGAACCCGTGCCCTGAGCAGTGGAAGCAAAGCAAAGAGTCCCAACCATTGGACCGCCAGGAAATTCTCTGTCTGAGACTGTTTTTGAAACACCCCTGTCCAGGCTTCCCTTATTCTGCCCCCTTTAGCTCTGCCCTCCATGTGTTTCGTGCCTCCTCTTCCTTGGATTCAAAAGTAGGAAAACCAACCAACCCATTTTGCACACTGGGACTGAGGCTTAAAGGAGAGAAAGTAGGAAAGGTCAAAGTCAGTGTTGAGGGAAGCGAAGCAAAAGCTGAGGGCAAGACAGAGATGTCCCTGAGACGTTCAGCCTACCTGGGGACCCTAGAAAGGGCAAAGGCAAAATCCCAAGTTTGTGTGGCAGCCAAGGAGGTTGACCCTGCTCTCACTGAGGGTCTGAGGAGCTGTCATCTATGGGATAACTGGTAGCCTGAAAAATTAATTGGCCCGCTCCAGATAGGAGATAAAAGGAAAATTCTACCCAAGCAGGTGTCACACTAATTTGGCAGGAGGCTGGGTGCTGATTTGCATATGTCAACATCCTCTTCCCTTATTCTTCCCTCTCCCTCAGTCAGGCTGGTTTCAAGCTGCTCCCTAGGGAGGAGCATCAGAGAAGCGCAGCCTTGCATGGATGAAAATTAGGCTTTCTAAGGAGAGAAGTCCTGGAAAGGAGAGTGGAGACAGCTGTAACCTTACAGCTCTAACTTCCCTTCCTCTCTCTCCTTGCAGGCTCAGTAGAAGGAAAGGAAAAGAAACCAACACTATCAAAGGTCTACTTTCTCTCTCTTTTATTTTATTTTTTTTTTTTTGCGCACGCGGGCCTCTCACTGTTGTGGCCTCTCCCGTTGCAGAGCACAGGTTCCGGACGCGAAGGCTCAGCAGCCATGGCTCACGGGCCCAGCCGCTCCGCAGCATGTGGGATCTTCCCGGACCGGGGCACGAACCCATGTCCCCTGCATCGGCAGGCAGATTCACAACCACTGCGCCACCAGGGAAGCCCTCAAAGGTCTACTTTTTATCCAGCCCTATGCTGAAAGCATTTAACCTAATCTTCCGAGCAACCCTGCAAGTCCAAGATCATACCCAAGTAAGGAAAGAGGAGTTTGGGGGAGGGGAAGTGTCACACAGCTAGTGAGGGGCCATGCCGGGACCCCAGTGCATGTCAGTCTGACTCAAACTCTGAACTGTTTCTACTATAATGAGCTGAGTGGTGTTTTCTGTGTGTGTCAAAAATTAATCGACCCTATAGCCAATGCAGATACTTAATTGTAGAGCACTGACTTGCAGGAAAGGGCTCAATTTCCCTAATTCCCAGGGCACCTAGTGACACACACAGCAACAGCTAAGACTGTCACCCACCAACAATAACAACAAAACAACAATGGGGGACTTCCCTGGTGGCACAGTGGTTAAGAATCCGCCTGCCAATGCAGGGGTCACGGGTTCAAGCCCTGGTCCGGGAAGATCCCACATGCTGTGGAGCAACTAAGCCCGTGTGCCACAACTACTGAGCCTGCGCTCTAGAGCCTGCAAACCACAACTACTGAGACCCCACACCACAACTACTGAAGCCCGTGCGCCTAGAGCCTGTACTTCACGACAAAAGAAGCCACCACAATGAGAAGCCCGTGCACTGCAATGAAGAGTAGCCCCCACTCGCTGCAACTAGAGAAAGCCCGTGCACAGCAACGAAGACCCAACACAGCCAAAAAATAAATAATTTTTTTTAATTTAAAAAAAAAACAATGGGAGCCACTACTTCTCCAGATCTAAGTGCTAAGTATTGTTTCAAGGGCTTTATAGGTATTATCTAATATTTATCTTCACAATACCCTATGAGGCAGCCAATGATTATCCTTTCAAGCACCTATGGAACATCTAAAAAACTGATCACATACTAGACAGAAGAGTACATCTCATCAGATATTTTTGAAAATCAATAAACCACTTTCTTTAATCAAAATAGAACTTAACAACAAAAAGATAACAAGGGTCCCATGCGTTTGGAAATGCTTCTAGACTCATGGGACAAAAATTAAATCAAAATGAAGATATTTAGGGCTTCCCTGGTGGCGCAGTGGTTGAGAGCCCGCCTGCCGATGCAGGGGACATGGGTTCGTGCCCTGGTCTGGGAAGATCCCAACATGCCGCAGAGCGGCTGGGCCCATGAGCCACGGCCGCTGAGCCTGCGCGTCCGGAGCCTGTGCTCCGCAACGGGAGAGGCCACAACAGTGAGAGGCCCGCGTACCGCCAAAAAAAAAAAAAAAAAAAAAAATGAAGATATTTAGAAATTAAAATTAGCTGTGGGAAGCAGATAATGTGATACTTAAAGGTAAATGTGTGGATTTAAATGCTTATATAAAAAAGCAAAAGCTGGAAAAAAGCATGCCACTCAAGAAATGAAAAAAGAACAGACTAATCCAAAAGAGAGTAGGAAGAAGAAATCACAACACAAAGCCAAATTTTAACAAATTAGGAAATAGAGATACTATAGAAGATCAATAAAAACTTTTGATAAGCTCAATCAAGAAAAAGAGAAGGCATAAATAAACAATATCAAAAAAATTTTAAGGGGACATAGCGGTAAATATAGTAGAAAATTTTAAATCATAACAGAATACTGTAAAGAATTTTAGGTCAATAAATTTTAAATTTTGATGAAATGGATAATTTCCCTTAACATGGAAAAACAATTCTATAATGGAGATATTATTATTATTTCTTCTCAACAGATAAGGAAACTGAGGAACAGAGAGGAACTTGTTCAAATTCCCATACTAGTAAGAGACAGAGTCTGGATTTGAAGGCCCAGGCAGTGGACCTCTAACTCATCCTTCCTCCTTCCCACATTTACTGAGCATCTGCCACTATGCTAGGGATTATAGGAATAAAAGACAAAGTTCTTACCCTCAAGAAGCTCCCAATCTAGAAGAGATGAGGACAAGGGGAAAGGGTGAGTCAAGTGAGCTACCTAGAGCACAAAATTTAAAGATCAATTTACTCTCACTTGCACAACTCTCCTTAAATTTCGCTCTCTATTCTTGGGCCTGCTAATAAGGATAATCACAACTACAAAGTTACATGCTTTCCACATTGAAACAGGTAAGAATTTTGAGCTATGGATTGTGAGGAAAGGGCATTCCAGGCAGGGGGGACTAGTATGAGCAAAGGACAGAACAGGGAAGCAGCATGATCCCTGGTGGGAACTACCAGCAGTTTGATATTTCAGAGGCATACAAATCAGTGCAAGGTAAAGAACGGCAGAGGAGAGGCTAGAGAGATGGCCAATGTTCGTGTCATTGTAGGTGCTAAGGATTTTTGACTTTACTCTGAAGGTTTAAGCAGAGGAGTGACACGGGCAAAGTCGTATTTTATATGAGCCCTCTGGCTGGAACGTGGATGGTGTTGGGGGCAGGAACAGGCTGAAGGCAGATGACTTAGGAGGCCATAGCAGCATCCAGGCAAGAGATGAAGAGAGCCTGCTCTAGGGCAACAGCAGTTGGACTAAAAAACAGGAAAAGGATTTAAGAGGTATTTGAGATGTAAAATTGGCAGGACTTAGTGGTTGACTGAATGTGGGAGGAGAAAGTGTGAAAGGAATCAAGAATGAGGCCACCACCACCCAGTTTCTATCATGAAAAACTGGAATGCATAGTAGTAATATCAACTTCCATCTCTTTCTTGATTCATATATACATCCAATAATCTATCCATCTTTTTAGTCATTCATTCATTTTTTGATTCATACATCTATATATCCATCCATTTATACATCTATCCTTTAATCAAATTCTTATGAGTGTCAAAGTGCCATGAAGAATACATGTATAGGGCTTCCCTGGTGGCGCAGTGGTTAAGAGTCCACCTGCCAATGCAGGGGACATGGGTTCAAGCCCTAGTCCAGGAAGATCCCACATGCTGCAGAGCAACTAAGCCCGTGTGCCACAAATACCGAGCCTGAGCTCTAGGGCCTGCGAGCCACAACTACTGAGCCCACGTGCCACAGCTACTGAAGCCTGCGCGCCTAGAGCCCATGCTCCACAACAAGAGAAGCCACTGAAATGAGAAGCCCGTGCACCGAAACAAAGAGTAGCCCCTGCTCACTGCAACTAGAGAAAGCCCGCACACAGCACACAGCAATGAAGACCCAATGCAGCCAAAAATAAATAAATAAAATAAATATATTTATTTTTTAAAAAGTTGAAAAAAAAGAATGCATGTATAAAAAGGTATACTACTTGGCTTTACTCATTTATTCACTCACTCACTAAACGTTTATTGACATCCTGCTATGTGCCAGATACTATTCTAGGTAACAGAGATATAGCAGTGAAGAAGCAAAAAAGGTCCTGCTTAAGGACTTAATATTTTAGTGGAAGATACAAATAGAAAGCTAAGAAATAATATAATTTCAAGTAGTGAAACTTCTTTGTAATAAAAGAAACCAGAGTTCCTTGGAGAAATGGCTGATTCTAGGGATGGGGCAGGAAATATACAATGTAAGCCTGGAGCACCTTGCAGTACCAGAAAGAAAGGAAGGACTCAGATAAAAACACAATGATGGAAGTATATCAAGGGGACATAAGAGTCAACTTGAAAGGGCTCCCAGTAACAAAAATTGGAACAATCTGAGGAACAAAATAAAGTATTACTGGATTATAACCTCAAGTAAAAAATAAGTATTCATGAGTACTGATTTAAAAGAATTGACTGAATAAACAAATAAACAAGGAAGAAGAAACAAATCTCTCTTGCAGAATTCCAAATAATTTATGTAGATACCCCACCTTCAAGGAGGTGGAACACAGTTCCCCGCTTCTTAAGTATGGGCTGTACATAGTGACTTCATTCCAAAGGGTAGAGTAGGGAAAGGGAGAAGGAATAACTTTACAGTGAAGAAACCTAGCAAACTTAAACTCAGCCAGATGATCAATAATAACATCAACAGTAATAAGTCATTCTGATTGATATGATGTAATGAGAATTGTACTTTACTTTTGCAGTTTCCTCCCCAAAATCCATAACCCTAATCTAACCACGAGAAATCTCAGGCAAATCCCTACTGAGGGGCAGTCTACAAAACACCTGACAAATACTTTGAAAGTGTCAAGTTCATCAAAAACAAGGAAAGTCTGAGAAACTGTCATAGTCAAGAGGAGTCTAAGGAGACATGATGACTAAATAGACTGCAGTATCCTGGAAAAGAAAAAGGACATTACGCAAAAATTAAGAAAATCTGAATAAAATATGGACTTTCGGTAATAATAATATATCAATAATGGCTCAATAGTTGTGACAAATGTACCATACTAAAGTAAGACTTTGTTAACAGGGAGGGAAACTGGGTGTGCAGTATATGGAAACTCTGTACTGTCTTTGCAACTTTTCTGTAAATCTAAAACTATTATAAGATTAAAATTTTATTTTTTGTAATTTTTAAAAATAAATTTATTTATTTTTGGCTGCACTGCATCTTCATTGCTGCACGCGGGCTTTTCTCTAGTTGTGGCGAGTTGCTTCTTATCCAAGGGAGGAGCTAGGAAAGGTGAGGAAGAAAAGGAACCACCTGTGTGGCTCTGTTAAAAAACATCCTTAACCAGCATGTCTGGGGATGGGGGTAGGGATGTTTAGAGAGGAAGATGAAACCCACCAGACTGTCAACATCGAATGCTTGCATCTCAGACTACCAGCCCACATGGGGCAATTACTAAGTCTTCAGGCTAGAAAGATCACCACTAAATACAAAAATCTCTCCTTGTCTTCCAGGGAACTATACCTAAACTTGCAAACTGAAGGACTTGCTGGCTGAAGGGACCATCTGGGATTCTAGTCCTTCATTCATAAAGTATTTATGGAGCCATTACTATGTGCCGGGTAATCTATAGGCTCTATGGAAACAGCAAAGAACAAAACAGACTAAACTCCCTGCCCTCAGGAGCTGATCGTCTCCTATGTCCCTGTGCTTTCCTGTAGTCTCACCCTTTTACATGCCCAGAGACCCTAAGGCTATAGGGCAGAGCAAGGAAGATCTAGTCATCACTCCCTGAGCCCTGGTAAAACATACAAAAGTCTCCTTTTCAGAACAAAGTACAGTGATCAGCCCCTTGGCAGAGGGTGAATTTTCCCCAGGGCCAAACCCAAGCTGGGAGCAAAGGCCCCACATCTGGAGTGCCATTAGTTTGGATGTCACTGCAATTATCACGTTGGCTCCAGACAAAGCTGAATCACAACTGAAGACAGGATTTTAAACCACGACCTTCCAGAGTCTCATTAGGTAATTGATGCTGATCACATTGCTTAATGGGGACCCATAAAATGCTTGCTATTTATATTACAATGGGCAAAGAAAAGGCTCAGCTAACCAGATAATTGACTGATGATGTAAGGGACTAGGGTGAAGGGGTGGGAAGAGGCATGGAAACCTGGTGAAGTTTCCCTGCCTCTGGCTTTTAGTGTCTCTTTGGTGATGATTGTTTGACTGGATTCAGAAGAGACTGTGTACCATGGTCTTCACAAAGCCCAAAGCTGCTCTTCCCAGGAGCCAGGGACTAAGATAAGAATTGTCATTTAATAGGATTTTCTACAGCAGGCTAAATCGTTTGCTAAATGAGCAATTTCAATCATCCTTTCCCATCCACTAGGAGGGAATTAAGCTCACTTCTCCTCCAGCCTATACCCCCATCTCTCACATCTTCATTCCCTCACCAGCTCTTAGCAAGAAAGGTGGTCTTGTTGAATACAGAAGGTACAGATTATAGCAAGATGCTTTGGGCCCAACTGAGTTCACCAGATCAGGAGACCATAAGAGAGTTGCAGCCATATTCCCTACTCCTGCACACCCCAGACCACCCTTGGAGAGCCATGCACACCCTCCAAATGTGGGTCTCCTTAGAACAAAGACCCCAGGGTAGGCAAACTTCTCCAAAACTTGCCAAGAAGGAGCTGTAACACTTCCTACTGCAGAAAGGGGGTTGGGGATGAGATTGATTTCTTTCCATTATTGAGACCTGGGTCTTTTCAGCAGGGAGTTTTGATTAAATCCCACCAATTAAGGCATATAAGGCATTCTCATAACCTCTGGGTATTTGGAAGAGAACCTAGGGAAAAGGAAGGAATGATCTTGGGAAGGAAGAAGCCATAGCGTCTTCAGTCTATGGACTGAAATCAGATTAATAGAAGATGTATCTGATAAGGAAGAATTCAATGTTCCCAAATTCTGCCTCTTGTTTGGCCTAGGACCTCACCACATCTGGATTCATTTCTACTTGCTCCATATGCATGACCACTTTCTCTCCCTCCTCTGGTATGCTCCTTTTGTCTCCTTTTGCATTGGAATTGATAGATGGCATGATGTCCTGATTAAGAATGACGGTTTTCTCCACAAATTGATCTACAACACAAACCTTATCAAAATCCCAGCTGGCTTCTCTGCAGAAACTGACAAGCTGATCCTAAAAATCATATGGAAATGCAAGGGACCCAGAGGAGCACAACAGTGTCAAAAAAAAAAAAGAACAAAGTTGGAGTATAATAATCAAGACAGTGTGGCACTAGCATAAAAAGGGACATATAGATCAATGGAATGGACTTAAGACTCCAGAATAAACCCTCACATTTATAGTCAGTTGATTTTCAGAAAAGATGTCAAGACAATTCAATAATGAAAGAATAGCCTTTTAACAAATGATGCTGGATATCCATGTGTGAAAAAATGAACTTAGACCCTTTCCTCATACTATATATAAAAGCCAACTCAAAATGGGTAATAGACTTAAACGTAAGAGCTAAAACTATAAAACTCCCAAAAGAAAACATAAGAGTAAATCTTCATGACTTTGGGTTAGGGAAAGCCTTCTTAGATATGACAGTAAAAGCACGAGCAATGGAAAAAAAAAAAAAGCTAAGTGGACTTCATCAAAATTAAAACTTTTTTGTGCTTCGAAGGATACCACAGAATGGGCGAGAATGTGTGCAAATCATAAATCTGATAAGGGACTTGAACCTAGAATATATAAAGTACACTTACAACTCAATAATAAAAAGACAAATAACCCAATTTAAAAATGGGCAAAGGATCTGAATAGATATTTCACTGAAGAAGATATGCAAATTGCCAATAAGCACATACAAAGATGTTCAACATCATTAGTCACCAGAGAAATGAAAAGTAAAACCACCAGGATGCTATAATAAAAAAAGATAGATAATAACAAGTACTGAACTTTTTGGAGGATGGAGAATGGGAAATTATTTTTTAATGAGAACACAGTTTCAGTTTGGGAAGATGAAAATGTTCTGGAGGTGGATGGTGGTGATACTTGCACAACAATGTGAGTGTACTTAATGCCACTGAACTGTACACTTAAATGATTAAAATGGTAAATTAAAAAAAAAAAAGGAGGATGTGGAGAAATTGGAACCCTCACACACTGCTGTTGAGATTGTAAAGTGGTGCAGGGACTTCCCTGGTAGCACAGTGGTTAAGAATCTGCCTGACAATGCAGGGGTCACGGGTTGAATCCCCGGTCCGGGAAGATCCCACATGCGTCGGAGCAACTATGCCCATATGCCACAACTACTGAGCCTGCGCTCTAGAGCCCACGAGCCACAACTGCTGAGCCCGTGTGCGGCAACTATGGAAGCCCGTGCGCCTAGAGCCCATGTTCCACAACAAGAGAAGCCACTGCAATAAGAAGCCCGCACACCTCAACAAAGAGTAGCTCCTGCTCGCTGCAACTAGAGAAAGCCCGCGCGCAGCAACAAAGACCAAACACGGCCAAAAATTTAAAAAAAAATAAAGTGGTGCAGCTGCTTTGGAAAACAGTCTGGCATTTCTCAAAAGGTTGAACACAGAGTTACCATATGGCCCAGCAATTCCACTCCTAGATATACATATACCCAAGGGAGCTGAAAACACGTATTCATACAAAAATTTGTACACGACTGTTCATAGTAATGTTATTCATAATAGCCTCAAAGTGGAAGCAATCCAAATTTTTATCAACTGATAAATGGATAAATACAATGTGGTATTTTATGGTATAGCCATACAATATCCATACAATGGAATATTATTATTCCATTCCATTAATATTAATGGAATATTATTCAGCAATGAAAAGAAATGAAGTACCGATAAATGCTAAACCATGGATGAACCTTGAGAACATTCTGCTAAGTAAAAGAAGCCAGTCACAAAAGACCACATAAGACCATTCACATCAAATGTCCAGACTAGGCAAATCTATGGAGACACAAAGTACGCTAGTGGTTGATTAGGGCTGGGAGTGTTGGGGAGAAATGGGAAATGACTCCAAATGGGAATTGAAAATGTTCTAGGGTTGACTGTGGCGATGGTTGCAAAACTCTGTAAATATACTAAAACTACTGAATTGTGCACTTTAAATGAATTGCTTCATACATAAATTATACCTCAATAAAGATTATATATATATACATACATATATGAAGAAAAGCAGCAGGTAAGTCAAAAGGTAAAACTAAAAATTCTATGTGAAATAGTTACAACTAAGAGGTCTGATCATCGCATTTAAAAATAATAATAAAAAGATTCTTAAAATAAACAAACCAAATTCTGAGGGCTTTGCTGGCCAATCTCAGTTCTGGTACCTGCTGACTTTGTGACCTCGGACGGGTTACTTAACCTCACTGAGCTCAGTTATCTCATCTGTAAAATGAGCATTAGGTCATTATGAAGATTAAATAAATTAATGTGTAAAGATACCGGGCACATAGGAGGTGCTCAGTTAATGGAAACTATAAAGAAGAGTCAGAGAATAGTAGTAACTAGAGAAGGAGAGAAGAAAAAAATAGTATTTATGGGCCAAGGCCACATCCATATATTTTTGCCTAACCTCTGGATGGGCTCTAGGGACATAAAGAAGTCCCTGACCGAGGAGCTGGGAGGCTAAGAGATCGGGCATTCCTGAAAAGAAAAAAATCCCAACAAAATGAAACAAGTGCTGCAATAGAGTTATAGACAGGTTGCTCAGGGACACGGAAAAGGCTTTTAAAGTGGAGGAGACTTTCTACAAACAATAAATACTGGAGAGGGTGTGGAGAAAAGGGAACCCTGCTATACTGTTGGTGGGAATGTAAATTGACACAGCCACTATGGAGAACAGTATGGAGGTTCCTTAAAAAACTAAGAATAGAACTACCGGGGCTTCCCTGGTGGCACAGTGGTTAAGAATCCACCTGCCAATGCAGGGGACACGGGTTCGAGCCCTGGTCTGGGAAGATCCCACATGCTGCAGAGCAACTAAGCCTGTGCACCACAACTACTGAGCCTGCACTCTAGAGCCCGCAAGCCACAACTACTGAAGCCTGTGCATCTAGAGCCTGTGCTCTGCAGCAAGAGAAGCCACCACAATGAGAAGCCTTCGCCCGGCAACGAAGAATAGCCCCCACTCGCCACAACTAGAGAAAAGCCTGCGCAAAGCAACGAAGACCCAACACAGCCAAAAAATTAATTAATTAATTAATTAGTTAAATCTATTTTTAAAAAAAAAAGAATAGAGCTACCGTATGAGCCAGCAATCCCACTCCTGGGCATATATCCAGAGAAAACCATGGTTTGAAAGGATGCATGCACCTGAATGTTCATTGCAGTGCTGTTCACAATAGCCAAGACATGGAAGCAACCTAAATGTCCATTGACAGATGAATGGATAAAGGTGTGGTACATATATACAATGGAATATTACTCAGCCATTAAGAAGAATAAAATAATGCCATTTGCAGTAACATGGATGGACCTGGAGATTATCGCAGTAAGTAAAATAAGCCAGACAAAGAAAGACAAATATCGTATGATATTTCTTATATGCAGAACTTTTAAAAAATCATAGGGACTTCCCTGGCAGTTCAGCAGTTAGAACTTTGTCTTCCAATGCAGCGGGTGTGAGTTCAGTCTCTGGTTGGGGAGCTAAGATCCCACATGCCTCCTGGCCAAAAAACCAAAACATAAAACAGAAGCAATATTGTAACAAATTCAATAAAGACTTTAAAATGGTCCACATTAAAAACATGATACAAATTTTTATTTCCATTACTCTAGGAGGTGGGTCAAAAAAGATCTTGCTGTGGTTTATGTCAAAAAGTGTTTTTCTTATGTTTTCCTCTAAGAGTTTTATAGTGTCTGGTCTTAATTTAGGTCTTTAATCCGTTTGGAGTTTATTTTTGTGTATGGTGTTAGGTAGTGTTCTAATTTCATTCTTTTACATGTAGCTGTTCAACAAAAATAAACAAATGGGACCTAATGAAACTTAAAAGCTTTTGCACAGCAAAGGAAACCATAAACAAGATGAAAAGACAACCCTCAGAATGGGAGAAAATATTTGCAAATGAAACAATGGACAGAGGATTAATCTCCAAAATATACAAACAGCTCAATATCAAAAAAAAATTCAATTACAGATGGCCAAGAGGCACATGAAAAGATGCTCAACATCACTAATTATTAGAGAAATGCAAATCAAAACTACCATGAGGTATCACCTCACACGGGTCAGAGTGGCCATTATTAAAAAATCTAGAAACAGTAAATGATGGAAAGGGTGTGGTGAAAAGGGAACCCTCTTGCACTGTTGCTGGGAGTGTAAATTGATACAACCACTATGGAGAACAGTATGGAGCGTCCTTAAAAAACTAAAAATAGAACTACCATATGACCCAGCAATCCCACTACTGGGCATATACCCTAAGAAAACCATAATTCAAAAAAAGACATGTAGAACAATGTTCATTGCAGCACTTTTTTTTTTTTTTTTTTTTTGCAGTACGCGGGCCTCTCACCGCTGTGGCCTCTCCCGTCGCGGAGCACAGGCTCCGGACACGCAGGCTCAGCGGCCATGGCTCACGGGCCCAGCCACTCCACAGCATGTGGGATCCTCCCGGACCGGGGCACAAACCCGCGTCCCCTGCATCGGCAGGCAGACTCTCAACCACTGCGCCACCAGGGAAGCCCTCATTGCAGCACTATTTACAAGGGCCAGGACATGGAACCAACCTAAATGTCCATCGACAGGTGAATGGATAAAGAAGATGTGGCACATATATACAATGGAATATTACTCAGCCATAAAAAGAAATGAAATTGAGTTATTTGTAGTGAGGTGGATGCACATAGAGTTTGTCATACAGAGTGAAGTAAGTCAGAAAGAGAAAAACAAATACCATATGCTAATACATATATATGGAATCTAAAAAAAAAAAGGAACTGATGAACCTAGTGGCAGGGCAGGAATAAAGACATGGACATAGAGAATGGACTTGAGGACATGGAGGGGAGAGGGAGGAGATGCGGCAGCTGGGGCAAAGTGAGAGTAGCATCAACATATATACACTACCGAATGTAAAACAGTTAACTAGTAGGAAGCAGCAGCATAGCACAGGGAGATCAGCCCAGTGCTTTGCAGTGACCTAGAGAGGTGGGATAGGGAAGGTGGGAGGGAGTCTCAAGAGGGAGGGGATATGGGGATATATGTATGCATATGGCTGATTCACTTTGTTGTACAACAGAAACTAACAAAGTATTGTGAAGCAATTATACTCCAATAAAAACTCTATTTTAAAAAATGATACAAATTAACTTATTTACAAAACAGAAACACTCACAGACTTAGAGAACAGATTTATGGTTACCAGGGGGAAGGGCAGGGGAAGAGATAGATTGGGAGTTTGGGATTGACATGTACACACTACTATATTTAAAATAGATAACCAACAAGGACAGCACAGGGAACTCAGATCAATATTCTGTAATAACCTAAATGGGAAAAGAATTTGAAAAAGAATGGACACTTGTATGGGTATAACTGAATCAGTTTGCTGTACACCTGTAACTAACACATCATTGCTAATCAACTATACTTCAATATATAATAAAAAAATTTTAATGTTTTAATAAAATAAATAAATAAAAAAGTGAAGGAGACTTTAAGATTTGGCCAGGTGGAAAAGTGATGAGTGGTCCCTTGTCCCCTCCCCCATTGTGGATGCCCAAAAGGATGTGAAGTACACCCTCCCACACCCCACCCAACCCCCTGTAGAGAAGGAAAACTGGATAGAGCCAAACTAACACAGGCAGAGACAGAAGTCAAAAGGGCAATTGTGGATTGACTATTTGTGGCCAGGATGGGCAGTGAAGCTGGCACATGAGATGGAAGGTGGCGCCTGCCTCCCTGGACTTGCAAGAGGTAAGATGAGCCTTGAGAGCTCCTCCTCTCTCCCCTTCTTCCCAGCTCCTCTCGGCCACTAAGCCTCTGAATCTCCTTCTCCCTCCCACCAGTCCTCTTTTGGGGAACAGCCCGCTGCTCTGTGGGCAGAGCGTGATGCCTCCATCACTCCTCCCTCTAGTGACTCATCCTCAAGACTGGGGGTGGCAGGAAGTGTCAGGGCCCTAGAGTTGCAGCCCCATCCGGATTCTGGCAGCTTAGAGACATCCTGTCTTCTTCCCTCCACCCCCCACCCCCGCCACCTCCTCTACTTCCAGCTCTGACTCTTGACATTTCTATGTAAGAGACATCCACCCCGCTCAAAACTCTTGTTGCCTTTCCATTGCCTCCTCCGGTCCCCCAGCTCCGGCCCCCAGGGGTTGCTGGGGTGAAACAGCTTGACCTCTAGGGGAGCAGGCACAACCCAGATTTAGGGGCCCTTTCTTGGGGAAGGTGGCCAAGTAAGAGCTATATCCCCACAGCCAGGCCTTTGAAGGGTATTGCCCATGATGTAGAAAGCATTCTGAGCAACACTTAAAACAACAACAAAATTATTTTACTACCTACTAAGAACTTCATAAGTTTTCTCATTTATTCCTCACAACAACCCTGTGAGGCAGGTACTATTATCACTGCCATTTTGCAAGTGAGAAGAGTGAGGGGAATTAATTTGGAAAGTAGAAGACTGGGACTGAAATCCAGGACTCTTTACCACCAGGCTTTTCTGCCTGTTTGGGAACAGAGGGCAGTGTAGTCCTCCTTGAGCACAGCCTCTTAGTAATGTAGGGCAGCACATGCAATCCTGAGGCCCTCGGTACAGCTGCCCTGAAGTCTGACTGGGGCTAAGGGCTTTGACCCTAGCCTGCCTTCCTATTCTCATTGCCTCTGTGGACCTGCCCCATGCTCCACTCCTGAGAGGTGGGAATGTGGAGGGCTACTCCTAGGATTCTCATCCCCCTCAGGAGTTTATCTTCCTATTAAACTTCTCGGACAAACAAACATCAACGTGCTTCTTGAGTGCCCAAGGGCTACTTAGAAAGAGAGAAAAGAAGGAGCATTGCTTATAGGTGCAGGCCAAAAGAAGGTGGTGACAGACACCCAAGCATGGGGTTAGCCCAGGCTTGCAGACAGAGCAGACACCTGTCACATCGAACAGGCACAGAGATGGCCCACGTGACAATAGAAATAATAATACAGGGCTTCCCTGGTGGCGCAGTGGTTGAGAGTCCGCCTGCCGATGCAGGGGACACGGGTTCGTGCCCCGGTCCGGGAAGATCCCACATGCCGCAGAGCGGCTAGGCCCGTGAGCCACGGCCGCTGAGCCTGCGCGTCCAGAGCCTGTGCTCCGCAACGGGAGAGGCCACAACAGTGAGAGGCCCGTGTACCGCAAAAAATAAATAATAAAATAAAATAAAATAAATAATAATAATACCCTTGAATTATGTAGCACTTTATAATTCCTCAGGCACTTTACAAACATCTGATTCTCCCGATGACCTCCAGGGAGCCAAGGAGGCAGAAAGCATTTTTTTTTTTTTTTTTTTTTTTGCTGTACGCGGGCCTCTCACTGTTGTGGCCTCTCCCGTTGAGGAGCACAGGCTCCGGACGCGCAAGTTCAGTGGCCGTGGCTCACGGGCCCAGCCGCTCTGCGGCATGTGGGATCCTCCCGGACCGGGGCACGAACCCGTGTCCCCTGTATCGGCAGGCGGACTCTCAACCACTGCGCCACCAGGGAAGCCCAGTAAGCATTTTTTATAAGCTGTCGCCACCTGTCAAGTTTTCCCCCCAGAGGAGGAAAGGAAGGAGGCAGGCAAGGCAGTGAGTGAGTTAACCAAACCCAAGCCCCAGTGGGTAACTGATAGTTTTAATGGTGACTTTATCCTCAGACTCCTCGGATATCATATTTCCACTGGATTACCACCTTTACATAACAGTGCAGGGTGAGAGACCCTGATAAATCTTCTCTGCATGGGGATGAATACAGTGGAAATGTACCCTGTTAATTATCCATTTGTTTTACTACACTCCTACCCTTCAGTTTAGGGAGGAAAGAGCAAGGCTACTGCTTTATGAAGGGAGGGAGGAAAGGAGGGAAAAATGGAAAAGGGATGGAGGAAGATCAGAGATCTGGAAAGAGAGGAGTGAATGAGAGGGTTAGAGATGGAGAGAAAGGGAGAGCTTTGGGCAAGCTGGAAAGAGGAAGCAAGGAAGCAAGGAAGGAAAGAAGGAAAGCCATCTCAGCAGTCAAGGGTTTAGCGGTGAAAGGGATGGAATGATTCTGAGCCATGTGGCTAGCTGCTGGGGAGCAGCCCACAGTAGTGGGGGTGAAAAAGATTCAGAGGTTTTTTGGGTGGCTCTCACCTTTGTAGCTGGTCAGAGAGGCTGGGAGAGTAAGGAGAGCTACAGGGCACAGGACTCCTTTTAAGTCTACTTAAGGTGTTATCAGAAACCTCTCTGAACCTCTTCCCATCACATCCCACCACTTTCCATCCCCCTATATCCAGAGAACAGGTGGGCTTCTAGGGGCATCAGGACTGACCTCTAAGAATCCCTGGGCCTGAAGTCTTTCTGATCCAGAGGATTGGATTTCGGTCCCTGCTCTGCCACTAATTTAGCTGGATGATTTTACTCCCCTAAACTCTCAGCTTCGGTTTCTCTATTGGTAAAATGGGAATTTATTTTTCCATCCAACAAGTATTGACTGACTGTACACCAGGCATTTTCTATAGAGCAGAAAACAAGATAGATAATAGTCCGTTCCTTCAGAGAAAGACAATCCAACGAAGGTAACAAAACTTTGTCCGAGAAACAGGCTCTGCCCACATTAGGATACAAGAGATGAGCGCTCACTCTGTGCCAGGCACGTGCTAAGCGCTTTATGTATTAACTCCCATAATCCTCACACCAACCCAGTGAGAACGGTCCTGTTATTAATCCCATTGCACAGATGACAACACCCTAGTTGGGGCAGCCTCCCCAACACACCCCATCCTGCTATTTCATTTTCTTCACAAAATTTACCACTATCTACAATGAACTTGTTAACTCACTTGTGTGCTTATTGCCTTATTCACATCTATATCCCAAACATCTCGAGCAGTTTCTGACCCAAAGGAGGTTCTCATTAACTGTATGTTGAAGGAATGAAGGAACAAAGGGATGAGGAGCTCCTGGGGAGTGAATGCCACCCTGCCCTCCACGCAGGGTGATGACGAGGGGGATCTGAGGGCAGGTGCTGGAGGTGCTCTATCACTGCAGACATGGAGGGGGCTGTAATCAGGTGACCATTCTTTAGTTGGTCACCTAAACTAAAGAAGCACCTGTTCTTCTCCCTATTCTTCAGCTGTCTTCTTTTTTGTAACTTCCCTCAGATGTTCTGCCTCTTCTGGTCCCATGATTAATTATGCTTCCTCTAATTGTATCTTCCTCAATTTCTTTGTCTCACTCTCATTCTTGTTCTTTTTGCTTCCCTGCTTCTTTGTTTCTCATTGAGAGAAAGCTCATCCAAAGAATTGCAGTTGGTGATTTCAGTGCCCTGCAGAGGGCACTTTTCTCCATCTGTAAAATGGGCAGACACTTTAAAAAAAAGAAAAAGGGCAGTTTTTTTGCAGTTTTTTGAACCAGTGCTGGTGGGTCTGTGGGAGAGGGGTCTCAGGACCACAGCACTGACCTTCCCACATCCTCATCCAGAGAAGCCTCACCAAAGCCTTAACCACAGGAGTCCCATAACCAACAGATAGCTACTTCCTCTCCCACTATGTGTGTTATTTACTTGTTACTTGCACTAAATACCAATCAGAGGATAATAAGCCTGGCTTTCCCTCTCTCTTTGGGTTTTGAAAACTCCCCAATCCACTGCATAGCAGCTTCTGCCGAGGCTGTAACCAGCAAGGCCATGGGTTAAGTGTAGAGAACCATGTCACCACATGGTTAGTCGTATTGTTACCAAAAGTGGGATCTGGCTGCTCACAGCTCTAAAGCCAATAAAGAGGCAAGGTTGGTGGAAAGGAAAGTTTGCTTTATTTCAGAGGCTGCCAACTGGGGGAGGGGGGGAGGGGTAGGGGTGGGAGGGGGCAGACTCCTGTTGTCCAAAGGCCAACACCCCCCACCACTGACAATCAGGGGGCAAGAGCTTTTATAGGCAGAGGGAGGGGGCTACGTGCAGAAACAGCATGGTCAGCTCTGACAGTCATCTTGAAATTGGTCATGCAGTGGTCTGATCAGCGTCATCTTGATTGTTTTAAGTACAGTTAATCTTCAGTTCCAGAGTCCATTTGTCCCCATTTCTTTGAGGGAAAGTTCTCGGAATTTTGGCAACTTATGTCATGGTCCAGTCTGGTCATGATGGAGTTAACTTCTTCCACCTGGTGGGGGTTTCAGTATCTGCAAGACAGCTCCCAGGATATGGCTCAGAATATTATCTATGGCCCTTGAGAAGGAACTAAAGGTCCTTGACTTTGTTTAATGACTAAACTATGATTATTTGGTCTTAGTTGACTGTTTTCCTTTGCTTCAGCATTTTCTCACTTCTCTGATTAAACGTATTCTTTGGCTAAAGTTTTTCTACAGACAAAAGGCAGGCACAGGCTTCCCTGGTGGCGCAGTGGTTGAGGGTCCGCCTGCCGATGCAGGGGATGCGGGTTCGTGCCCCGGTCCGGGAGGGTCCCACATGCCGCGGAGCGGCTGGGCCCGTGAGCGTGGCCGCTGGGCCTGCGCGTCCGGAGCACAGGCTCCACAGCGGGAGAGGCCATGACAGTGGAAGGCCCGCGTACCGCAAAAAAAAAAAAAAAAAAAAAAAAGGCAGGCAGAAGACATGGCAGGGGAAGGACCATAGGTTCCTACTCCATTTCAGTACATCAGAGTGGTTGGGAAGTGAGCCTGATGATTCAGACAGCCCTGAGGTTGAAGCCTGGCTTCTAAGTGAGTAGACTATAGACGGCAAGGGCAGAAGTTGTGTGTCAGATAAATCCTTTTGTACTTTCCCCAAATCAGGCATTCCTCACAGGACCACCAGAGCCGCCCCCGTGTCAAGTCATTTTGGCCAGTCGAATTGGGATTATCTCTGCAGAAATGTCCAACCCACAGGATTCTGAGCTCCTCAAAAACTCAGTTTTTTTTTCTTTGTATCTCTAGAGCCATAAAAGCAGCACGTTGTCCAGACCCAAAGATACTCATTTACTCCCTCTAGACACTGCTATTCCTCAAGACTTTGTTATACTTAGCACCTACTGTGTGCCAAGCACCCTAAATATGTTATCTTATTTAATCCTCATAATAGCCCTTGAGTTAGGGATTAACTGAGACAATAAGTATTATCTCTCACCTGGACTATGGAAGAGCCTCCTTCTAGAAGAACACTGAGTTCTTCCCCATTTGACACCCATAGTCTATTCACACAGCAGCCATAGATCCTTTTAAAATCATGTCACTCCTCTGCTCAAAACCCTTCAATGGCTCCCCATTTCACTCAGCAGGAAGTCCAAAATCCTTACTACAGGATTCTGTAGTTCTGTAGATCTACAGGGCCCTATAATTACCTCCCTAACCCCAGGCCACAAATTTTATGACCTCATGCCCTACCATTCTCCCCCTTCCTCTCTCTGGTAAGCCACACTGGCTTCCTGACAGTCCTCAAACATTGCTGCACACACTCCTGCCTCAGGCCCTTTGCACTGGCTATCCCCTGTGCCTACAAAGCTTTATCCTGAATATGTCCATGGCTTTCTCCCTTGTTTATTTCAAGTCTTTACTCAAGTGTCACTTTATAATGGAAACCTTCCCTGACTCCCCTGTAGTAATTTTAAAATATGCCTACAAATTATCCGATACTATTCCCTTCAAGAAGTAGTATTCGGGCTTCCCTGGTGGCGCAGTGGTTGAGAGTCCGCCTGCCGATGCAGGGGACACGGGTTCGTGCTCCGGTCCAGGAAGATCCCACATGCCGCGGAGCGGCTGGGACCGTAAGCCATGGCCGCTGAGCCTGTGCATCTGGAGCCTGTGCTCTGCAACAGGCGAGGCCACAGCAGTGAGAGGCACGCATACCGAAGAAAAAAAAAAAAAAGAGAGAGAAGTAGAACTCAATTCTGCTCGCCTTGAATGTTGGTCCAACTTAGTGACTGCTTTCTAAAGAATAGAATATGGCATAACAGTGTGTGACTGCTAAGACAAAGTCACAAAAGGCATTATGATTACCCTAGTCTGATCAGGAGAAAACACCAGACAAGCCCAAATTGAGGGACATTCCACAAAACACTTCATCAGGACTTTTCAAAATTCTCAAGGTCATGAAAAACAAAGGAAGACTCAGAAACTGTCACTGATCAAAGGAGACTAAGGCAACATGATGACTAAACGCAACATGTCATCCTGGATTGGATCCTAGAAAAGAAAAAGGACATTGATGGAAAAACTGGTGGAATCTCAGTAAAGTCTATAGTGTAGTTAATAGTAGTGTACCAATGTTAATTTCTTAGTTTTGACAAATGCACCATGTTTCTGTAAGATACTAATGTTAGAGGAAGCTGGGTAAGTGTATACGGGAACTCTCTGTACTATCCTTACAACTTTTCTGTAAATCTAAAATTATTGCAGAATAAAAAGTGGCTTCTTCATTGCTCTCTTTCTTGGATCACACACTGCCATGCCATGGGGATACTCAAATAGTGAGGACCACGTGGTGAGCAACTGAGGCCTCCAGCCAAAGCCCTGTGAGCCAACCATCCTGGAAGATCCTTCAGTCCTAGTCAAGGCTTCAGACACTGGGGTCTTGACTGACACGTTGACTGCGCCTTCAAAAGAGACCCTGAGCCAGAAACGCCCAGCTAAGCCACTCCTGACCCTCAGAAACCATGAAAGATAATAAATGTTTGTTGTTGTTTTAAAGCTCTAAGTTTTAGAGCAATTCATTATGCAACAATAGATAACTAATATATGCCCCTATCTAAAATAGTCTGCTTATGGTCACATTCGACCCCCTTTCTGGCCTTAATTTTCTTTATAGCACTTACCACCTGACACAGAACAAGTTTGTTTACTTAACTTGGTCTCTACACCAGAATGTGAGCTACATGGGACTGGAAACTTTGTTTTATTGATGTCCCCAGCACCTAGAACTGTGCCTGACACACAGCAAACGTTCAATAAAGGATAGTTGTTGTAGTTATTATTATTGGATAATAGCGGGTTCCCTGTCCTCACCTGGAAAAAAAAAAAACCCTGCCCCTGGGATTTGGGGTGGAAGATGGGGGGCAATGTGGCACTGGGAAATGTGAGCAGAGATGAGTATGAAACCCTGACTTCTGAGTCCAAGTTCCTCATCCACTGAGATCCCTTAGACAAGCTCTTCCTCTCTCTGGGTCTCTATTTCCTCACCTATTAAATTCAAAAGAGGACTTCCCTGGTGGTCCAGTAGTTAAGACTCCGCATTTTCCACTGCCGGGGGCACGGGTTCAATCCCTGGTTGAGGTACTAACATCCTGCATGCCTCGCGGTGCAGCCAAAAAATATAAAATAAAATTCAAAAGACTGGGATGACCTACAAGTCACCAAGATTTCTTTTAGCTCTAATAGCCAATGATTCTAAGGGCGGGCTGGGAGAAGGAGGCACAAGAGTTCAGTTCTGGAGATGGAGGAAAGGAGAGGGATGAAGAATACGTTTATCTTCCACAGGGACCAGGCAGAACCTGCCTCCCTTTGAGCTGTACCCACCGCCTGGAAACCTTTTTGCATTTGATCATCTACTCCTTTGCCCTGAGGCCCTGCTGCCCCTCTTCCCTTCTCTGCCAATCCTTCCCAGGGGCTGGGTTACCTACCTGTGTCTCCAGGCTCCCATTGCCCTTCGCATAAGCCCTCATAAGGCACTTTCCACAGAGTATAGTAATGGGACCTTTGTGTCCTGGAACCTCATCTCCTAATAGAAACAAGTAAGTCCTGGGGAACACTCCCAGGCTTGCAATTCCCTCCCAGAGAACGTGGACCCTAAAGGGAGAAAGGAAAGAGAAAATGAGGGAGAGGCTGGAAGACCAGGTATGTGCTGGGACTCCCCTAAACCCTTCCCCTTTCCCTCTTCTCCAGTCTTAGCCTCACTACCAAGAGAAGCATGCCTACCAGCCTGCCTGCCCCTCACCTAAGTACTCTGTCAAATGCCACTTATTTGAGCCATATTATCTTTCCCTGCTCCTCCCTCCCTTAGTCGCCCATGCCCCTCCCACAACAGACTTACCCTAGGTCCCCTCTTAACATGTGCCCCAGGTCTCTGAAAGCTTCCTGGTATATTGGTATGAAGTCATTTTCTCTCCAGAAGAATAGCTCATGTAAACACTGAAGAACCTGGTATGTTCTGGGAATCAGAGGTAGTAGCGTGTGTTATGTTTAGTCTGTTAGGTGAGGTTGGGAGTAATGGAGATGAGGCAGGACAGATAGGCAGGAACCAGCATTGGTGGAGGATTTTGCCTCATAGGCCATGGAAGCCAATGAAGAATCTGTACAGGTTGGAACTCACTTCCCTTCTACTCGGCCCACCTCACTTACATCCCTTCCTATCTCTTTCTGTACCCCCTTGGCCCCCCACATCCCATTTGGCTCATATCATAATCTCAATAACACCAAAAATTTATTGAGAACCTTCACTGTGTAAGCTTTCTGTTCACATTACCTCATTTCAACCTTTCAGCATCGATGAGGTAGACGTTATTATTGTCCCCACTTCATAGGTGAGGAAAATG
Organism: Phocoena phocoena; assembly: GCF_963924675.1. Classification (NCBI taxonomy): domain Eukaryota; kingdom Metazoa; phylum Chordata; class Mammalia; order Artiodactyla; family Phocoenidae; genus Phocoena; species Phocoena phocoena. The sequence continues at coordinate 116,955,786 of NC_089221.1, forward strand.
GCTCCAGTAAGTGATTTGCCCAAAGTTGCAAATCAAGGAAGAAGCAGAGCCCAATTTCTTAAGCATTACACTAATTGGTCCATGCTCTCTGGCCTTTTCCAAATCTCTTCTTTGGGGGAAAAATTAGAGATGTCCATAGGAGGTTTTGAGGTCTGGAGACAGAACAGGAAAAGAATCCAGAGACTAGATGCTGGAATAGAGAGTTCCAGGCTCTGATGGGGCCTATCTCACCCAGCTTTGCTACCTGGCTGTGCTTGGCAGGCAGTCTTTTTCTATTTTCCCCACTCCTTGTCTTGGTCCACTTGCTTCCTCCAGTTCCCACATCCTCCTTCACCTCCTTGGATACTGTTTGTCCTTGTCCTTCAGTTTCTGGGTAATGTTTGTTCTGAAGATGCCTGGATGAACCAGGACCCTCTGGAAGCCTCCAGATAATTCAGGTATCTGGAGAGGATCGCCATACCTCCCCCCTCTTCCCCCAACTCTAACAAAAGGGGTCACCCTGGGCTTCCAAGGCTCTTCAGCAAAGGTTAGCTCCTCTCTATCTCATCTCCTAACACCTACCCCATGCCCTCTCACAAGCTAAAAATACATAGCCACACAAGCTTCTCAGCACATGACAAGTTCTTGAAATCTTTGCACAGGCATTTTCTCTCTCAGGAATGCCAACATCCCCATCACCCCAAGTTTGTTACCAGGAAAACTCCTAATTATCCCCAGTCTTGACTCAAACATGACCTTTATCCCCACTGATATCATCACCATTCAGGCTGTTATTCCTTGCCTGGACTACTCCCTCACTGGTTTCTAGGATGCCACTCTGGCCCTACACTATCCATTTCCCATACTGTACCCAGAGTGATCTTTCTAGAATGTAAACTTAATCTTATCACCTCCTTTCTTAAAACTTTTAAATGGTTTCCCATGCCGTCAAGGTAAAGCCATAATCCTTAACCTGGTGTGGTGGCTTTTTCACCCCACTCCCACCCACTTCTCTAGATACGTGTCTTTCAGCTGAGCCTACCACCATACTAGTACTCCAGCCAGATTTCCTGACACTTTTTCTCAGTTCCTTGAAACTTGCCTGTTCTCTCTTGACCCTACACGATGTTCCCTTGGCCTGGAATTCTCTTTTCCTTCTCCTTCCCTAGCTGACTTCCACTAACCCTTCAAGCAGGTCTCGGCCTGAACTCACTTCACCACTCAGCCTTCCAGAACCCCCCAGACTAGGCGAGCTGCCTCTGCTTTCTGCCCCCAGTGTCCTTTATTTCCCCTAAGACAGCATTTATCCTGTTACTACACATTTATTTATTCATATCTCCCAGACCCAACTGCGGGCCTACTTTATCCCCTGCTATAACCCAGAGTCTAGTACTAATGGGCTCTCCATGAACAACTGTTGAAGTGGTGAGTGAACAAAGCCTTCTCTGTCTTAACAGTGCAGACTCAGACAGCCACTGCAGCTTCAACCACCACCATCCACATAGTTACTATTATGGATTACTGCTTCTCTGGGTGTTCCTCTCTCTTTATGGACTGGGATGGCACCTTTCATGTTAGTACTCCAACACCTAATACAGAGCATAGCATTCATCCTTCCATCCATCCTCTCATTATTGTTTTTAACAAAATATGTATTATCTACTATGTACTAGACACTATGGATGCAGCAGTGAACAAGATAGACAGTCCCTGCTGTCAAGTTCACAATCTAGTGGCATATATGGGTAACTAGTGAACAGGAGGTTGAGTGGATCTCAGTCTTATTGGGAAGCCCCTGAGGGCTTTCCTCTCCATAGCTACAAAGCAAGGAGCACAGGCTCTGAGGGGGGAGATATATTCTCTTGGTGACCTCTGGACCTCCCTTTTTACAGGTTTTCTTGGGACCAGCCATCAAACAGCAGCAGCAGCAGCAGGGAGGAAGGGAATGAGGGAGGGTGGACCGAGTGGAGAGGGTCCAAGCCCCTAAAGACGGGCAATGGTGTTGCAGCCCAGTGCCCACAGGCACTCTGCCAGGGCAGTTTGGTAACTGGCTTTCCTTGCTATCCTGGAGCAGAGAAAGAAAGAGATCCACAAAGGGAAAGACATCAATGGACACAGGTGACAGAGGAAAAAGGAAGAAGAGAAAAAGTGGAACAGAGAGGTGAAGGAAGAGGAGTCAGAAATACAGAGAGAAGAAAGGAGACTGAGGCACAAAAAGAAGGCCTGCGGGACTGAACCCTCTCTGTGTTGCTAGGAGAAAGCTCTGGGGCTTGACTCCTCATTCAGGTCACTAGGGAGAAAAGAGATTCAATACTGAGTCCTTAGGATTCCTCAGATGCTTTCCAGAGCGCTCTGACCCCTCAAATTGTCTTTGGTCCCATCTGGTCATCCCAGAAGGCTTCTGCCAGGGACCTGTCAGCCCCCCAACCAGGATATACTCTGTGCAGACCCTCACAAGCAAGGGATAGGCAGTGATGGAAAAACACAGTAGCTCTGGGCACAGCAACCTCTGATTTTCATCTTTTTCAGAAAGGATCGTAGAAAAGACCCTACATTCATCATCTGTTTCCTAACTGGGGGCTCCAAGCTCTACTCTCTGAGATACCAGCCTGACCATATCCCAATCTGCAGGCACAGAGCAGAAACTTCCTGAGCTGGGAGCTGGGGAGGCAGGGGTCCCCACCCCAGGAACTCCCAGATGCCAAGCAGGAGTCTGAGCTCTTAATTGTGCTGCTGCTCTTGCCAGCAGTCTGGGATGCTCGCTCCTGAGGCTGCGATGCCATCTGCTGCTCAACTTAGGAAACTGGCTGACTCCGGCTGCATAGCCAAAGCTGAACCTGGCAGGAGTCGGCAGGAGACCTGCCTGGGTCTCAGGAGGCCATGTCTTTGTCTCTGAACAGACCCAATGCTGGGCCTCAGGGACAGAGCAAATACTCTCTTCCCTGTCATCATTCTTTTTAGACCAGGCAGGAAGCCTTCACAAGAAGATCCATGAGAGTGTGGAGGGGTAGGTGGGTTGTCTCTGCCCTTCATAAAAGTCCGGTGTCATCTCAAGGTTAAATTGCCCAGAGAGGTCCTAGCCTGCCTTTGAAGTTTTACTGCTTTCCTCAAAGCATTTTTTTTCTTTGCAGGTTTAACTACGATTATTCCACGTTGCGTTAACTGGGTGAATGAAATAATGAGCCCAGGCCTAGAGGAAGTGGGGCTTTGAAGAAAGAAACATGCTCCTGCAGAATTGAAATAAGACCTTCAGGCCCACAGTGGGTTTCTGAAGCTCCCGCTCTCTGTGTGTCCCTGTTCAGGCCTCAACCCACAACTCAAAACACTGTGAGCTCCAGTGTTTTGGGAGACACATGCTAATATGTGGCACACATTTGTTGAAGTATTGGTTATTTTGAGGACGTTTTCTTCCTTAAACCAGTTATGGTAGCCAGCCTCCATCTCCTGATATTCATATACTTGTAGTCCCCTCCCACATAGCACCAGGGTTTATCTGTGAGACTAGCACAATATAACAGAAGTAAAGGTATGTAACTTCCAAGATTAGATTATAAAAGATACTGTGGCTCCCCCTTGGTTACTTTCTCTCTGGGGGAAGCCAGCTGCTATGTAGTGAACAGCCCTATGGAGAGGCTCATGTGAGGGAACTTAGGCCTTCTGTCAGCAGCCATGTGAGTGAGCTTGGATGCAGATCCTCCAGCCTCAGGCAAGCCTTCAGATGACTGAGGCCCTAGTGGACAGCCTGACTGCAGCCTCACGAGTGACCCTGAGCCAGCTCAGCTGAGCTGCTCCCAGTTCCTAACCCCCAGAAGCTATGTGAGATAAGCTTTCGCTGTTTTAAACTCTTCAAGTTTAGGGGTAATTTGTTATGTAGTAACATAATAGACCTGTCATATGGTATTATTAATATTGTATCATGGCATATCATCTGCATTATATCACTTCATTTCCTTATAAGAGCTGGCATCTGGACCCCAACCCCTCAATCTCTCTAACCTCATCTCCTACCACCCCACCCTCTCCCGAGCTCACCCTCACCCTAGGCTCACTCCTGCCTGAGGCCCTTTGAACTTGCTTTTCTCTCTGCTGGAGCACCCTCCTAGGCACCCTAAACCTCTGCATGGTCACTCCCTTATCTCCTTCAGGTCTTTATTCAAACGTAGCCTTTTCAGTATAGCCTTCCTTGACCCCCCTGCACCCCTTATCTGCAACTCCCACATCTGCCTATCATTTTCTCTATTTTTATTCTTAGCCCTTATGATTATAAGGCATATGTATATATAATGTAACATATATAACAGAATATATTTTACATATTTATCTCATATAACTTCTATCTCCCCCACTAGAATGTAAGCTCCGTGAAGGCAAGAATTTGTGTTTTTGTCTATTTTGGTCACTGCTCTGTCCCCAGCACCTGGAATAGTGATAAGCACATCATAATAGATGTGCAATACATATTTAGTTGAATGGGGAAAAAATGAATGTCATAATTCACTACTTATAGTATGTATGTCTTTTAGATCCTATACCGTATATCACATGCCATATTATGATGTCACATATATATTATATTTAAACACAGTGCAAGGCAGTGCAGATAGAGTAGGGCCATAAACAAGAAGACCTAGCTTTGCTTGCTGGTTAGCTATGTTACTATGAGCCAGGCATGCAATCTCTCTGCGCCTCAGTTTTACTCATCTATAAAGTGAGGCTATTATAACTTCCGTCCTATCACAGGGTAGTTGTAAAAATCAAATGATGATGAATGTTACAGCATTTTAAAGAAACCTAGCACATGATATGATTGTTTCTGAAATGTGTTCCAAAGACCACCTGTCCCAGGCTATGCTCTGTGGAGAAGAAAAAAGATCACGAGGTTTGGGAAAATGGGTTCCAATATTCTAAGCACCCCCTTCCCCATGGACACTCACGATTCATTAGCATATGAAAGGCTCTGAAAATCCTGCCTGAAAGGTCTTCCCTCAAGGTACCTGACTACACTTGCCGAAACCTTGCTCTCTAAATATACAGAGCAGCACCTTTGTTAGCAGCATAATACTGTTACTTTAGAAGAAGGAATTCTAAAGTTTTTGGAACCGAAATCCCAGTGGGGTAGGCGACGAGATCCCACAGCTGATATAGATTGGGAGGAGGGGGTAATGGAGAAAATGAAATGGAGGCGGCACGAGAGAGGAGGGAAGGAAAGCGAGAATAAGGAAAAGAAGGAAGAAAGAAAAATGGTGGTAAAGGAGGAAAGGACAACTAAAATAATGCCCTTTGAAAAGAAATCAGCAGAACAAAGGCAACCTGAAATTTCCTGTGGGTGGGGGCAGGGGAATGAATCCAGGAACTCTGGTGTCGCCTGCCGAGCGGGGCTTATCCCTTTGAGTGCTGCCTCTGCCAATTTCTGCAGTTGGAGCTCAGGCTTCCTTTTCAGTTTCAAAGAACCTCTGATTGAAGAGATCTCTTCTTTATCGGGCGGGGGGGGGCGGGGGGGGTGGAATCAGGTAAACCAAATCAGCAGCTTCTCAATTTAGTGTACTTATTAAGTGCCTGGATGGCAGCTGCCATTTTTCCTTTCCTTGTGAGCAATAAGCCTTCTTGGCAGCATTCATCTCCCCAGAGGACGCCTGGCTTGGAAAAGGAAGAAGAACAGCAATTCCTCCTGAAAAGATTCCCTAGGCTAAATGGGACATGAAGAGATTGGCAGGTTTACCTCCAGGTCGACCTTCCCTAACCCAGTCTAAACAGGTACTCTTAGAAAAAAAAGATTCTGTAGCTCTCTGAGGCATCCACTCATGTTTCCAGCCCTCATGGTGAGGAAGTCCTTTGTTATACCTTATTTCAGTCTTTTTGTATAATTTCATTTTTCTTACTGCCTTTCCTTTACCCCAGAATAAGGGAGTAATCTGTCATAAATTGCATGTATAGCGCAATTTGTAGTAACCAATTTCTCAGGGCATATGATTGGTTAACACCAACTGAAGAACCTCATTTCCCATCAAATGAGAGACTGGATTTTTTTTTTTTTTTTGTAATTGTGAGATTTAAAGGTGGGATAAGGAGGTAATGGGAACGGAAGCAACATATGTTGGGCACCTGCCCCGTCCTTTATATATGCTATCTCATTTAATCATCACAACAACCTAAAATGTAGTGATTACAATTCCCATTTTATAGGTGAGGAAACTGAGGTCCAGAGGTCAAACCACTAATATTTAAGTGGTGAAGTCAGAATCACATCCACATCTGACTGTCAAATCCATGTTCTCTCTACCCCAGGGGCTTGTACATAACACACAGAAACCTGTGTCTTCCATTTCCTTGCATGCCTTCTGATATATTTAGTTTCTTCTTTAACCCCACAAACATGCTGGGATTTGGGCTGTTTTCACGTGCACATTTACTTCAGGTTAAACTTAGCATCAGAAGGTGCCAGTAACTCCCTCAAGGCTTTCCTGCGACCAAAACCGAACTCAATCTACCCGATGTCCACCTGCCCCATCAGACTGTAATCTCCATAATGGTAAGGACCACGTCTGTCTTATTCACCACTGTATTCTCCTAGTGCCCAGCACAGGACCTGGTAGATATTCAATATTTGTTGAATGAATGAATAAATGAATGACAAAGGCAGACAAAAGACTCCATAAAGCAAGAGAAGAGAACTTAAGATGAAGATTAAAAAGGCCAACATTTATTTTAAAGAAGAAGCAAAGAAGAGGAGAGATAGCCAGGAAGAGAATGAGAGACAGCAAGATAAGAAAATTCAGCACAAACAAGCGAGATAAAAATAGCCTCTTGCCACTGTCCTTTTAAAATTACTTTCTATATTTGAGCCCAAGTGACATCTCCTCAGTAATTTCCCATGTGTTCAGCTTAATGAATTTCCGGCACATGGTTTCAGTACTGGAGGGCCAATTTGGACACTGTGGGGGTGGGGGTGGTATGGAAATAGACTAACTAATTGAGTCTAGAAACCAAATGAAGGGGTGATTGGAAGCATGTGAGGAGGCAGCCAAGTCTTGGAACTTGCTCAACAACAAGAAGGACTGGGAATTAGTCTTGCTCTAGCTGATGTCACCATGATGTTTCCCTACATGCCATAGAGGGAGCCCAGGATCCCAGGATGCTTTGCAACTATTCTTTGTACCACATTGCCTATCTTCTATCTATTTATTTATTTAGGCTGCGTGGGATCTTTGTTGCTGCAGGCAGGCTTTCTCTAGTTGTGGCGAGCGGGGGCTACTCTTCGTTGTGGTGCATGGGCTTCTCATGGCAGTGGCTTCCCTTGTAGCAGAGCATGGGCTCTAGGCACGTGGGCTTCAGTAGTTGTGGCACATGGCCTCAGTAGTTGTGGCTCGCAGGCTCTAGAGCACAGGCTTCAGTAGTTGTGGCACACGGGCTTAGCTGCTCCATGGCATGTGGGATCTTCCCAGACCAGGGTTCGAACCCACGTCCCCTGCATTGGCAGGTGGATTCTTAACCACGCGCCACCAAGGAAGTCCCCACATTGCCTATCTTCTAAAGAGCTTTATCTGTTTATATAGAGGGTAGCCTATTAGCAACTTAATTTCAACCATTGGAAAAATAAAGAGACTAGCTCTTTCCATATACCTTCTACACAGTAGGTACACTGTAAATCTTAAACCGGAACATCATGAGAGAGTCAAGTTAGGGAGGGGAAGTATGAGAATGCACAGTCTACCCCTCTGCATCTGTTTGTGCTGGCCACCCAAAGGCATTAATTTTCTCTGTATACTGAGGAAGGAACTCTGAAAGGCCACAAGACCCAGAATAAAAAGTCCCTTCTAGACCTTAAAATTGACAATGACCATGAGGCCCACAATTTTAATCAGAATTGCAGATCTTTTAGGTCCCCAGGTATGCTTCTTCTTGTTGTTTTAACACCTTTATTGAGATATAATTCACATACCATACAATTCACCCATTTAAAGTATACGATTCAACGGTTTTTATTATACTCACAGATATGTGCAACCATCACCACAATTTTAGAACTTTTTCATCCCCTCAAAAAGAAACCCCATAAAAAAAAAAAAAATAAACCCCATGGGATGCTGGGCCCCATGCCTTTACGCAAACACAGCAGCTCCTCCCCCTGCATCTCTGCCTCACCGGCCTTGGGGGGATGGTTCCACCATGGTGTCAATGCAGAAATGAGTACAGAAAGAACTGTTGGCTTTGCAAAATGAGCCACCTCCTGGAATGACTTTAAATGAAAAGAGTGTTCAAAATTCAGTTACACAATGGATTGTAGACATAGAAGCTGCACCAGGTACCTTATATGAAGGGGAAAAATTTCAACGTCTATTTCAGTTTAGTAGTTGATATCCTTTTGACTCTCCTCAGTTATAATTAATTCCCCATTGGACTTCTCTGGTGGTCCAGTGGTTAAGAATCCACCTTCTAATGCAGGGGACGCAGGTTGGATCCCTGGTCCAGGAACTAAGATCCCACATGCCAGGGGCAGCTAAGCCTGTGCGCTCTAGAGCCCGCACACCACAACTGGAGAGAAGCCCGCGTGCCGCAAGAAAGATCCCACATGCTGCAACTAAGACCCAATGCAGCCAAATAAATAAATAAATATTTTTTTAAAAAAAGAAACCCCATAACCTTTAGCTATCTCACCACCCCCCCTCAACCTAAGCAACCCCTAATTTACTTTCTGTCTTTATAGATTTTCCTGTCCTGGACTTTCATATGAATGGAATTAAGCACTGTGTGGTCTGGCTTCTTTAATTTAACATAATGTTTTCAAGGTTTATTTAGGTTGTAGCTTCATTTCTTTTTATGGCCAAATAATATTCCACTGTATAGATATACCACATTTTGTTTATCCATTTGTCAGTTAAAGGACATTTGGGTTGTTTCAAATTTTTGGCTCTAATGAATAATGCTACTATGAACAGGTGTGTACAAGTTTTTGTGTAGACATATATTTTCATTTTCTTGGGTATATACCTAGGAGTGGAACTGTTGAGCCATAAAGTAATTCTATGTTTAATAATATGAAGAACTGCCAGACTGTTTTCCAAAGCAGTTGCACCATTTTACACTCCCACCAGCAGTGTATGAGGGTTCCAATTTCTCTATATCCTTGACAATCTAACTATGCTTTTGAGAAATAAGGACTTCCCTGGTGGTCCAGTGGCTGAGACTCTGAGCTCCCAATGCAGGCGGCCCAGGTTCGATCCCTGGTCAGGGAACTAGATCCCACATGCCGCAACTAAGAGTTCACATGCTGCAGCTAAAGATCCCACACGCCACAATGAAGAACCTGTGTGCTGCAACTAAGACCCAGTGCAGCCAAATAAATAAACAAATAAAAATTTAAAAAAAGAAATAAGGACTACTGCACGGCCCCACTCTAACTTTGGTAGCTATTACAGAGCAGCAGCAAGGAGTACAGGGATGCAGGAGAGATCCCTCTTCTACTCTAAGCCTTCAAGATCAGCCAGAGGGAATACTGCCATCTCTAGTACCCTTCCTGACTCCCCAGGCTACGTTAGCTGCCCCCTGACATATGCCCAAGGATAACTATACTACTTATCTTTCTTCCCCACTAGGCTGTAAGCTCTAGGCAGGCAGGAATTTCTATTCCTCTGACTTTATTTTTTAATTTAATTTAATTTTTTATAAATTTATTTATTTTTGGCTGCATTGGGTCTTCGTTGCTGCGTGCAGGCTTTCTCTAGTTGCGGCAAGCGGGGGCTACTCTTCGTTGTGGTGTGCAAGCTTCTCATTGCAGTGCCTTCTCTTGTTGCAGAGCACAGGCTCTAGGCACGTGGGCTTCTGTAGTTGTGACTCGCGGACTCTAGAGCGCAAGCTCAGTAGTTGTGGCGCACGGGCTTAGTTGCTCCACGGCATGTGGGATCTTCCTGGACCACGGATCAAACCCGTGTCCCCTGCACTGGCAGGCAGATTCTTAACCACTGTGCCACCAGGCAAGTCCTATTCCTCTGACTTTATATGCAGCGCCTGAACAGGGTCTGATAAATGGTAGATGGTCAGTAAATGTTGATGGGCAGATTAATTGAAGAAATGATTAAATATTTCTCTACTGGTGATTCCTGTCCAGGGAGGAGAGGAAAAGAGCAGTCTCGGGGCCGAAAGACAAGTAAGGAAGCAAGGAGAGGATAAATGAAGGAGAAAGGGAAAGGCAGGCAAAAAGCTTGGAAACCTAGTGTCCCTTGGGGCCAGCCTTTCGATTATGAGGTCAGACTCAGAGCTCATGGACCTTCCCTAATCCTTTGCCTTTCATCTCGCTGCATCTCTCTTTTCTAGAAATTCTCCCTTTTCTTTTTTGTTATTCCTAACAATTCTGTCTTTGCAAGAATAAGAAACAAACAAAAAGGTAAAAAAGTAGTTGATATTATAAATAAAAGACCATATAAGTCAACTCACCAAAATGAATTCAGAATTTAAAAGGATGGAGATTAAGAAGGTTGACTATAAAGGATTTTTAAACTGAGAAATGAAGAAATCATAATCTAGGTTTTCCTCCAAAGGGCACTGAATGGCCTATAGCTAAAAAAGGTGACCACATTTTCAATATCACATGAGAACATGGCACATCTCTCAGCCTTACTTATAATGTCTGGCCTTCCCTCCATCCTGCCTTCTCCCTGGACTGATCTGTGAAACCAGTTGTCTCCAGGTCATTTGGTCCCTCTCTCCTCAAAGGCCCTGGTATCTCCCTATTCTCAATTACTTCCTGTCTTTGCTCTGAAAGCACACATGCACACATTCACACAAACCTCATCCTTCCTTTTCATGAATCCTCAGGGTAGCTCTGCCTTCTCCATTTGGTGTATTTGGAACGAAAGAAAGCAAAATATATGAGATGCCAATGCAATTTCTCCTTTAGCAGAGCTCCGCAGGACAATTACCCACCCCATCTGCCCGGTTTTATAGCTCTCATAACCCTACTTTATGAACACACTGTGGCAGCTGAATGCAGGCATTGATTATGGCAGCAGTCTTCAGCCACTTTCCTATTTAACTGCAAAGCAGAGCTTCTGCCTACCAGCCCAGCACTGATCATGTGACGTTTTTAATTACTGTATTTATGTAAGCCTTTTTCCTACCAGAGCCTGTGTCCAATTCCATCAAAACTGGGGAGAATTTGTGCTTGCCACTTCAGTGGCTCTCTGTCCTTAGGGCCTAAAGTCTTTTCCTGGAATCAGTGTAGGACTCTTGGCTTTCTCAGCAGAGGTCTGGAAGGGTGGGGGTGTACAGGAAGCACATTTTTTTTTGTTGTTATGAAATACCTGAGGAAATAGATAATAAAACATGTTGGCAGACAAGGGCATTGGCTTACTCCCAGGGATTCACCTTAGTAAGGTGACAGATGAAATAGATCAGCAGAGCCAGTAGGATGCTGGAGCGATAGGAACGAAGTGGCTTTAGAATTTTGAGAATTATGGAATGGATTTCGGAATTACTGCTGCTGGGCCTTGCCCTTCTAGTCCTCAGCTTCACCGAATGTTCAGCAGGAGAGAATCATATTGACTCCAGATAGTGGGGGAAGGTTTAGTGTTCAAAAGAAATGCTGGCAACCTGGTGGGCAAAATGTGGCCTCTTTGGCTATTGTGCCACGGTGAAAGGCAAGTCTGGCAGAGAAAGACAGTATTCTTTAGTTGCTGCAGCTCAGCTAAGGATCCCACTACAGGGCCGCAGGGATGGTCCCGCAGGTTAGGCTGGAGTGACTAACATAATCTAGCCGAAAACCTCCTGGAGAGATCCCAAAGACCAAGGTGACCTGTGTGGGAGGACGATCCGTTAGCTGAGTGACAGAACAGCTGAAGAAAACCAGAAAGAGGATCTGCGTGGGAGGTGGAAAAAGCGTGGGCTGAGCTTGCTGCAACCGAAAGGCGCCACACGTGTGAGAGGAACCCGCGGCCCTCGGTTTGGGCAGGCTGGAAGCACCGCCCCGCTAGGACACACCAAGTTTTCTCTTAAGCAGCTCCACACCCAGCGCCCTTTCCATGCGTAAGTAACAAATGGGATGGGTGTCAGATAATTGTAACGCTTGTTCGGATTCCTACCTTTTCTCTTCTGGGGTCTAGTTCCTGTTAAAGAGTATGCTCACCTCTGCCACAGCGCTCCCATTTTTCTAACTCTTTCCTGGGCGGGGTTTCTGGGCCCCGCCCTCTGAGGGCCCGCCCAGTAGCCGCCCCGGGGCGGGGCTCCCCTCGGCTCCCGGCTGCCCTTTCCCTTGCGGACTCTTCCCGAGCTGCAGTGTCCTCGCCGAGCTCCGGACACGCGCTGGTGAGTAAGGGCAAATAGGGGAGAGGCCTCGGAGGTTTACCAGCCAGGGGCGAGAGGCAGTTGTGCGGAGGCTTCTTCCGAGGCACGGGACGAAATTGGGGTTCGTTCCCTCGTGACCCCAGGTTCGGAGGGCATGTTGAAGAGATGCTGGGGGATCGTACCCCCAGAGTCGCCCCCTGTTTCCTACTATCCCTACTGTCCCTGGAGAGTTCCCTAGAGCCGGTCTCGGAGAGTCTCGGTCCCCAGGCACCAGGGCCTGGGACTTGGGAAGGTTTCTGAGGAACACGTGTTCGGGTGGAGCTCGGTCAGTCCCTTCAACCCGAGCCCCTGAAAGGGGCAGGCTATTTTTGGATTCGTTTTTAGACCTGGACAATAAGCCCCCTCTATTTTCCTTTTCCTCTAAATTGTTTGGAGGCATTTAGGAGTGAAATTAGAGGATGGCTGGAAAAAAGTATGGTCTTAGATACTCTCACTTTATATATATAAGGTAAATTGTAAGGGTGAGTGGGTAGAAATGTTTATTAACATTTTGCAAATATTTCGGTTATTGTTTTCAACCAGTAGTTGGGGTCGTTGGTAGGAATGGCAACCCAACTGCCTCCAGTTCCTTTCACACCGCTTACTGCATCCAATCATTTTTTAAGATGCTGTTTTATGGTTCTCCAAGAGGTCACATAATTGAGGCCCTTCTCAATCTAGTTTTAACCAGCCTCTCCAATTTTCACTGCCCATTGCTCTCCAGGATAACTTTCCCTTCTACTCACCAGTATTTATCTCCTTGCCTGGAATGTAGCTCCTGATAATAACAAGTGTTACTGAGTTATCAGTCTATAGCAGATATTATCCTATAGGATTAATTTATATTCCATTTAAATCTCCCAACCACCCTGGGTACTATTATCAACACCCCCATTCTACAAATGAGGAGACTGAGGTACAGAGGTTAAGTTACTTGCTCACTGCCACTTGGGTGTTAAGTGACAGAGCCATTAATTTGATACTTGATGAGACCATTAATTTGCTACTGTTGAACTGCTGTGGTATGCAGGTACAAATGACATATGACAATAAAGCTAACCAAGGGAAAGCTATTTGTTTTATTTCCTGCTATTGTTTCTGTGGCTCAGGCCTCACCAAGTTACAGAGTTTTGAGGGTAGGGGTCTTGAACTCCACAAAAGTGTTCACTAACTGTTGGCTGACTCTAACCTGGAGTGCTTTGATTGCAGAGGGGCCAGCTGTGGACTTTGGGAAGATGCACCGCCAGGTGAGTGCAACTCCATTAGCCTACCTTTGGCCCCAGCTGTAGGCAGCTGCCTAGGTTTCCGTGTACCTAGGCAAGTGTTACACTGCTGGGAGAACAGCAGCCAATATAGCTGGTTGGCATTCTGGGCCTGGTTCATGCCAACTATGTTGTTAACTATACCAGGATGCCAGCATAGTTGCTTTTCCATTAAGGTGAAATCTGCAAGAGCATGCCTTTGCAAGGAGAAACCTAACATGGAGAATGGTTCTGGTCCGACAGGTTTGGCTAGTATGAAGTTCCTTGAATAGTGCCTTGGAAACAGAACAAAGGCAATGGAGGGATATATAAGTATAGAGGAAAAGTTGGGCTTTTATTTTTTGAGTCTACCAAGTGCTCAAAAGGGGCCTTATACGACTTCCCTGGTGGTCCAGTGGTTAAGACTCTGAGTTTCCGCTGCACGGGGTTAGATCCTTGGTCGGGGAAGTTCCACATGCCCTGGGCCGCCCTGCCCCCCCCCCCCCCCCCCCCCCCCCCCCCCCCGCAAAACAAAACAAAACTAGTGAGCGAAAAAAGAGGGCCTTAGAGAGGGTGGAAGTCAATGGGATTTTTGCAGATTTCATAGCTCCCACTCCCCCACAGTACAGAGCTAGTCAGGATAAACCCATTGTAGAAGGATAGCTGTAGTTACCTGTGAGAATGCCATGCCTTACAAGGAAACATAGATGTGAATTTGCTTTAAAATTATGGGCTGCACGGTTTGTGGGATCTTAGTTCCGCAACTAGGGTTCAAACCCGGGCCCTCAGCAGTGAAAGTGCAGTCTTAACCACTGGACCGCCAGGGAATTCCCTGGGCATTCTTTAGCTCATTAATAGAATATAAAAATAGCAATTCATTGAGGGGGCTCGTAGATACTAGGCCTAGCTACAACGATAATAATTTATGCTTTAGGTTGACAGTATATTTTTGTTGATATCTTACTGATTTTCAGAAGTAAGCAGAGTTGCCTCTTTGGAGCAGTAGATACTGAGTCCCCTTTGTAGTGATATTGTTTTAGAATGCTAATTTTCTAAAAAGAGATGCTTCTCAGTTCTAGGCAATCACTTATCACTCAGGGTGATGCTGGAGGTTGTCCAATAGGGCTGACTTAGTTGCTGCTTTCTGTGAAAAGTGATATCTTAGTTCTACAGAAGGAACTGGTGAGGATGTTGGGAGGCAGAGGAGTTATTTATCAAAGCTAGTTTTGTTCTATCAATTGGCTTTGCCTTAAAAGGATTCTCTTAGCTAAATGTTGGGTGCTTTGTGTGAATACCTCAAATGTTCATTGTAAATAGTCTTTATCGGTTCTTTTTTTTAGATGTTGGGGGTAGGAGTTTATTAATTAATTTATTTTTTCTGTGTTGACGTCTTCGTTTCTGTGTGAGGGCTTTCTCTAGTTGTGACAAGCGGGGGCCACTCTTCAACGCGGTGCGTGGGCCTCTCACTAGCGCGGACTCTCTTGTTGCGGAGCACAGGCTCCAAACGCGCAGGCTCAATAGTTGTGGCTCACGGGCCTAGTTGCTCCGTGGCATGTGGGATCCTCCCAGACCAGGGCTCGACCCCGTGTCCCTGCATTAGCACGCAGATTCTCAACCACTGTGCCACCAGGGAAGCCCTATCGGTTCTTAATACAAGTGATATCTAGAGGTCTTTAGTAGTAACAGGCAAGAAAAAAGGTAAGTAATGGGAAATAAAATAATTACTGAGGATATAAAAATTATGGTAAATCATAAACGACAGACAGCATATTGTTTCTGTCTCTACAAAAAAGCAGCCTTAGGAGCTAGGATATTGAACACTGAAATCTTTTTCTTTTTAGGATGACTTGAAAGTAGGGCATCCTTGGCCCTCCTGAAAAGAAATTAGTGGCAAATGGACAGTCTGTGTATGGAGTTATCAGGTAAATGTCCTTATTCATTCCAACATTGACTATGTGCCAGGCCTGTTTGTTTGTTAGAGCCCATCAGGAAACAATTGGGAGGCAGAATCAACTGTATTTGCCCCTAACAAATCCTACTCAGGGAAAGGCTGAGTAGGATTTTAGTGATTATGGTCTGGAGGCATGTGGGATCTTTGAGATTATCTGTGTCATTCCATCTGAGGAAACTGTGGGGTGATTGTAAATTCCATGAGGGACAGGTTAGTGTATCTTACTTTGTTCACAGCTAGATCCCAAGCACAGTGCCCAGCACATGGCAAGAACTCTCTCAGTGTTGGATAAAATGACTGAAGCCATGGGAAAGTGTTTCCTGTTTCCAATTTTCTAAAGGATTTGACAGCAGGGTCTGCAATCAGTGCTCCCAGGCCTCTGTTTTGCAGTCGATGTTCGATTCATGGGGATACCTATATCCATGTCTTCTACCTGGGGTACTTGGGTATCTGAAACAAATAAGAAAACTGTTTCAGGAATCATCCAGCAGTTGTCAGCTGTCCAGGCTAGTGTGATGCCTCGGATGGTGTTACACTGTTGGAAGAGCAAGTGCTGCCTTTATTGAGGTCTGGCTCTAGTACTGTTTTGGCGCTGTGGCTGAGTACCTTTGGGCAACGTTTTGCACCTCTGAGAGTGGAGTAACTCCTCCTGTGGAGTTGGTCCTAGTCTGGGTGCAAACAGTTTTTTTCTATTAGAAAAGGACCCTGCCTTAAGGATAGCCTGTCATTCCTTTCCTCTTTGAATCCTAGATGCCTTTACCTGAGTGAGAAACCTTCCTCCACTGGGACCTCAGATGTCTGACAGCCCTTTGTAACACCAAGATAAGTAATGTATGCAGTGCTTTTGTCATGTAGTTTCTAGTTAACTCACTTCAGCTCAGATGGGTGGTGTGAAATAATAGAAAAAATATATATACATACATTTTTTTATGCACACACACACATTGATATATATATATATATATATATATCTGCCCCTGGTTTTTGGTACAGCTCCTAAAACCCTTGTGATTTCCTAAGTGATCAGAGCACTAGGAGCATCTTTTGTTCTAATATTTGGTCTTTGAATGTGGCTCCTGACAGTGAGCTCCTAAATCCCTTGGAACTTCCTGGGTGATGTATGTCTTTTGTTCTGGTGGGGCTGGTCACCAGAAAGACCAGGCAATGATTAGAGCTTAGAATTGTCTCTCACACACACACACACACACACACACCCCTCTCAGACACACACTCATTCTCCAGAGTGGGGAGAGGGGTTGGAGATGGAGTTAATGATCATGATGAAGCCTCCATAAAACTTCCAACAGTATGGGGTTCAGAGAACTTAACAGGTTGGTGAACAACACGTTGAGCTGCTGGGAGAGTGGCGTCCCTTCCCACATACCTTGTCCTACACATCTCTTCCATCTGGATGTTCGTTTGTATCCTTTATCGTATCCTTTTATAATAAACAGGTGAACAGTGAGCTATTTTCCTGAGCTCTTTGAGCCACTCTAGCAAAAATTAGTCAAGCCCAGGGAGGAGGCTGTGGCAATCTCTGACTTAACAGCCTTTCTGTCAGAAGTACAGGTTAACAACCTGGACTTGTGTCTGGCATCTGAAGTGGAGAAGGGGCAGTCTTGTGGGACTGTGCCCTTGGCCTCTGGGATCTGAAGTTATCTCTGGGTGTAGATATTGTCAGAATTGAGTTAAATTGCAGGACACCCAGCTGGTGACAAGATTTTCTTGGTGTGGGAAAAACACCCACACATCTGGTGTCAGAAGTACTGAGAGTGTGATCAGAGTGTGAGACTAAAGGAAAAACAGGAGTGAGGTTTTCTTTATAGGTGGGAATACTTAAAATTCTAAAACGATTATGGCAGGACTTCCCTAGTGTCGCAGTGGACAAGAATCTGCCTGTCAATGCAGGGACACAGGTTCGAGCCCTGGTCTGGGAAGATCCCACGTGCTGCGGAGCAACTAAGCCTGTGCGCCACAACTAATGAACCTGCGCTCTAGAGCCCGCGAACCACAACTATTGAGCCCCACGTGCCACAACTACTGAAGCCCTCGCGCCTAGAGCCCATGCTCCGCAACAAGAGAAGCCACCACGATGAGAATCCTGTGCCCCACAACGAAAAGTAGCCCCTGCTCACCGCAACTAGAGAAAGCCCGTATGCAGCAACGAAGACCCAACATGGCCAAAAATAAATAAATTTATTTAAAAGAAAATTATGGAGAGAACTAGAATTTTAGAGAAGAATGATTACTCTTAAGTCCACGGCTTGGGACTTCCCTGGCGGTCCAGTGGTTAGGACTTCAGGCTTCCACTGCAAGGGGCTGGGTTCAATCCCTGGTCAGGGAACTAAGTTATTACAAGCTGTGCAGTGTGGCCAAAAAAAAAGAAAGTCCAAGACTTAAACTAAGCCCTCATATTCTAGAGCTCTGCTGTACACTACATGTGGATTTAAATTGACAAATAAAATCCATTTCTCCATATCAGTATTTAGTGACTACCTACTGGCCAGTTTAGAAGACACTTCCACCAATGCAGGAAGTTTACAGTTGTGTTCTAGAACAGGAGTTGGCAAACTTGCTATAAAGGGCCCGATAATATTTTAGGTTTGTGCACCATATAGTATCTGTTGCAACTACTCAACTCTGTAATTGCAGTGTGCAAGCAGCCATAGATATGTTAACAAATGAGCATTACTGTGTTTCAATAAAACTTTATTTAGGGGGCTTCCCTTGTGGCACAGTGGCTAAGAATCCACCTGCCAATGCAGGAGACACAGGTTCAAGCCCTGGTCCGCGAAGATCCCACATACTGTGGAGCAATTAAGCCCGCGCGCTTAGAGCCCATGCTCCGCAACAAGAGAAGCCACTGCAGTGAGAAGCCCACACACCACAATGAAGAATAGCCCCTGCTCGCTGCAACTAGAGAAAGCCCGCGTGCAGCAATGAAGACCCAACACAGCCAAAAATAATAAATAAATAAAATTTATTTTTTTACAAAAATTTTTTTTAGGGACACTGAAAGTAAAATTTTCAGTGTTGAAAGAAAAAATTCCCCTCAACCATGCTAAGCTTGAGAGCCTTTCAAAAACAGATGGCAGGCCAGAATTACCAAACTCTGTTTTAGGGAATGAAATTCAGGCCTTGGGTGTTTACAGCTCATTTGTGACGGATTTAGGGCCAGTACCAACATGTGTCCCTGAAAAATTATGTTATCAATACCTTTGCCTTAGAGCAAGCTTTTACCATGTGGTATTAAACTGCTTTTAGAGGACTGAGGTGACTTTAGTAAATTATCTAGTAGTAGGATAGTCCTTATTTGTTGTGTTTGGTGTTTGTTGTACATACTTTTTAAATGGGTTACTTAAAATTGTTTTCTCTTTTAATGTACACCTAAAGAAGAGGCCCTAAGAAAGAATAGCAATCTGGTTTCCAGCAGAAGCTGATCACAGACTCAACCCTAGGTAGTGAAATAGAAATGGTCCCAAAGGAAAGGAAAATTTTATATATCATGAATAGCCAGGGTTTAAAATCTGGGATCTCAAGTTCCTCTGAGCATACAGATTGCTTTCCTGAGCATGGTAAAGCTACCCAGGTACAGGGAGGGGCCCCTATGTTGCTACTTGAAAAGGGAAAGTTCATTTGGTGTTTGTGCCTGTATTCAATACCCCAGGAGGTTTCAGTGGCTTAATCATGCACATTAAAATAATTTAATGGGATTTCCTACTTGATAAGTTAATTGGTCACTTACTACTCCCTGTTGGCTTGATTTCTTTTTTTTAAGATTTCCTATCGAGTCTAAGATGAAGTTACACATTTCAGAGTAGCTTTTTATCCATTCCTTCTCTTTTGCCATCACCCTTTTCCCATGCTGCAATGAAAACTGAAATTGGACTAGCAGATATTGGTCTGTAAATATCCAAGCTGCCACCTCCATAGATAGCAGTTAGTAAACACAAGTGCCCCTTTTCATTGCTCTGCTCAAGTTTCATGTCCTGTACTATATTAAGAGGGAAAAATAAAGCAGGATGAGTAGGGGGCCCCAAGTGTTGAGTGCTATCCCTGGCGCCTGTCAATTTATTTTCCTTCTTTCAGGGTTGAAAGAAACTTGTCAATGAACATTTACATTGAAATTTTGGATTATATCTCAAGTTTTAATCAGCAAAACAAAAACCCCAGAGGAATAAATTCTGCAGGCCCCAAAGGGACATAAAAAGGTGGCTCAGTGCCTAGGAATTCACCCAAAAGAAATCAACCTGGTAAGAGCAACTAAGAACCTAAAACAGTGACAGGGCTCTTGTGAGTCTTGTTGCTTAATTAGGGCTTTATGAACAGCTCCAGTTAATGGACCTTTTCTCTTGGAAAACAACTTCACTGAATTAACAAATCAACTGTAATACTTAGAATGTCTGCTTAGCAACACCTTTCTCTTTACTGTTATTTAGGAACACTTTTAATGACCCAACATGCTAGGTCATACATTTGTCAATTTAGGATCCTAAAGCCTGGTTCAAAGGAGCCCCTGTTACTTTAGCTCTCCCTAATCTCCATTATAAGCCCTTTGGGGTGTGAGAACATTTTATACTGCTTTTTAAGGGTGACTTAACTGTTACCTGGGAAAAGGGTGATAAAATGGACCTTGAAATTTATTTCATTTTAGAATAGTTGTAGATTTACAGAAAAGTTGTGAAGATGGTACAAAGAATTCACATGTAGCCTGCACCCAGTTTCTCCTAATGTTAACATATTAGTATAGTACATATGTCACAATTAATAGGCTAATATTGGTACATTATTATTGACTAAAGTTCATGCTTTATTCACATTTCTTTAGTTTTCACCTAATGTCCTTTGTTCCAGGATCCCACTGACAATATTACATTTAGTCATGTCTCCTTAGGCTTCTCTTGGCTGTGACAGCTTCTTAGACTTTCCTTGTTTCTGATGACCTCAAGTTTTGAGTAAGGCATTTTGTAGAGTTTCTTAATTAGTTTGAGTTTTTCTCATAATTAGGATTTTCTCAGGATTTCAAAATCTTAAGTGATTTTGAAAGGAAGACCACAGTACCATTCTCCTCCCATATCAAGTGTACATACTATCAACATGACTTATTACTATTGATGTTAACCTTAATCATGTGGCTGAGGTCATATTTTCAGGTATTTCCACTGTAAAGTTGCCCCCTCTCCCCAGTGCTGTACTCCTTGGAATGAAGTCACTGTGTAGCCCACACTTAAGAAGAGTGGAGTTGTGGTATTCTTTCTTTATAAATATATATATATGTATTGGAGTATAGTTGATTTACAATGTTGTGTTTCTGCTGTACAGCAAAGTGAATCAGTTATACATATACATATGTCCACTCTTTTAGATTCTATACCTGTATAGGTCACCACAGAGTATTAAGTAGAGTTCCTTGTGCTATACAGTAGGTTCTTAGTTATCTATTTTATATATAGTAGTATGGAGTTGTGGTATTCTTAAGGGTGAAATGTTTACATCAATTGAAATTCTATAGAAAGTGATTGGTCTCTTCCCTCATTTATTAAATTTATTTCTACAACTATGGACTCATGGATATTCATTTTCTGCTTTGGGAAATAATCCAGTAATAAACTTAATTTTGTTCAAAGTGTTGGCATCTTTGGCCACTGGGAGCTCTTACAGTTGACTCCTGTGTCCCTTCAATATGCCCCCATCATTGTGCTGTTGATTTTAAACACTTCTCACTTTATGGCATCATAAGATGCTCCAGGTTCATCTTATATCTTTCCTGTCCCAGAGTTAGCCATTTATCTAAAGAGTCATGGTTCCTTTATTGGAGAATGGTATTAAGGAACCAAGATCTGGGTGCTAGATGTGCTCTAGATACTGAGGTGTTACTGCTTCTAGGTCCTGTCAGCTACATGGTGCTTCTATGAACATTGGGGTTCTTGTATCTTCATTTTATTTATTATTTATTTATTTATTGGCTGCGTTAGGTCTTTGTTGCTGCACACAGGCTTTCTCTAGTTGCTGTGAGCGGGGGCTACTCTTTGTTGTGGTGTGCGGGCTCTAGGTGCGCGGGCTTCAGTAGTTGTGGTACGCAGGCTCAGTAGTTGTGGTGCATGGGCTTAGTTGCTCTGCGGCATGTGGGATCTTCCCAGACCAGGGATCCAACCCATGTCCCCTGCATTGACAGGTGGACTCTTAACCACTGTGCCACAAGGTAAGTCCCACTTGTATCTTTTCAAATTAGAGTTTTCTCCAGATATATCCCCAGGATTCCTGGATCATATGGCAACTCTAGTTTTTTAAGGAACCTCCATACTGTTTTCCATAGTGGCTGCACTGATTTACATTCCCACCAACAGTATAGGAGGGTTCCCTTTTCTCCACACACTCTCCAGCATTTGTTATTTGTAGACTTTTTAATGATGGCCCTTCTGACTGGTGGGAAGTGATACCTCATTGTAGTTTTGATTTGCATTTCTCTGATAATTAGTGATGTCAAGCATCTTCATGTGCTTATTGACCATCTGTATGTCTTTAGAGAAATGTCTTATCTAGATCTTCTACCCAGTTTTTGATTGGGTTGTTTGTTTTTTTGATACCGAGTTGTACAAGCTGTTTGTATATTTTAGAAATTAAGCCCTTGTCCGTAGCATCATTTGCAAATATTTTTTCCTATTCTGTAGGTTGCCTTTTCATTTTGTTTATGGTTTCCTTTGTTGTGCAAAAGCTTAAAAGTTTGATTAGGTCCCATTTAAAATTTTTGCTTTTATTTCTGTTGCCTTGGGAGACTGACCTAAGAAAATACTGCTATGATTTATGAACATTCCATTTTTAGTACTCAACATGTCTTAGTCTATGGTCTTTGTTTATTCTCTTTCATTTAGAAGACTGGTTGAGGCTGTTGTCTTTTATAGTAGATGCTGTATTCCCCAAATGACTGATTTTTTTTACCCTATGAGCTCACAGAAGAAGATGGGAATTTTGTATCAGCTGGTGGTAGAAGGGAGGAGCCAAGCCCAGGCCCTAGTGAACTGAAGGAAAGTAGAGATGTCCTCAAGGCACAGAGCCTGTGAGTTAGAATCTGGACTTCACCAGAATGGCAGATGGTAGAACTTCCTCTTCTTCCCCTCAGTTGTAATTCTCTAGAGGAGAACTCCAGGAGCTAATGGTTACAGTATGTTGGCCACCCCAGGAGAGTTCTTTGCCAGCCTATGGCACAACCCCTACTCCCATGGCACTCTACCCTTTTCTACACTGGGCTTCTATTTCTTGCCCCTATATAGTAGGGCCCAATCATGATCCAGGGGACTCTTCATAGTTTCTCACATCCCTAACCTCCCTCTTATTTGTGTGTATAATATCTCCCGGGCTGAGTTAGAGGAAGATGAGTCAATAGCCTATGCTATTGACTCATCTTGTCAGAAGACTAGTCATTTAACTCATACCCTTTTTATGGCTTTACAGCTTTTATGAACTGAACTCTGCTAGACATTGGGGATACATGATGAACAAGACACAGTCTAGCCCTCTCATGTTTACCACCCTCAGATTTTATTCTGGACATGCTGGTTTCTTTCAGTCCTTTTGCATCTAGGTCTCTGCACATGCTGTTTCCCTTTCCCATTCCATCTTCCTTTTCCACTTTGTCTACTTTGAGATCTCAGCCCAGGCAGCACTTAAGTAGAGAAGCCACCCTCCCTGACTGAGCACCCATTTTATGTGTCACTGTACCATGTTTTACTGCGGAGCTAGATAGCCCCATGCCGTGTAACAGTCCTTTGAAAGATATTATTCACCAGTTTTTACAGGTTTACCTCACTCCCATATAGCCAAGCAGCCTCAATTCTACTGACAGCTGACTAAAGAGCCTCAACTGGTAAATATTAGTATCAGTGTGTCGTTAGGTACCCAATATAGAGTAAGGCCACAGGCATATCCTACTTTTTAACAATACCCCAGTAAGTAAGGATAATAACAGTGCTGGTTTGGTTTTGTTTAATTTTGAAAAGAAAAATCATGGAAACAAAGATGTTGGGTTTCCAAATCATTTGCTGGTGGACTCTAAAGATACAACAGTGCCTAACTATTTGAAATTAAATTTAGCTTCAAAGTGTTATATGAAAATAATGGAATTGCAGAGGATTTGTTGTTCAAATTTGAGACATCTTTTAACTAAAACATGTGGCCTTTTAAACTTTTTTTGATAATCTGTAAGTGTCTTTATGTTGAAGAAAATTTTTGAAACATCTTTCTAAATTATAACTTGTAGAACCTCTCTTACTAGCAGTCATTGCACTGACAAGTACGTGCCAGGATAAAACTTATAACCAGATTTAAATGGATAATTTTAACATGTTTACTCTGGAGCTCTATAAAAGTGAATAATCTTTGATTCTATGGTTTTGTCATTTTAGTATATTTATGTAAATACACTTCAGGACACAGAATATGGAGAATATTTACTGCATGTTGACCATGGGCCAAAACTGCCAAATTCATTCTATACATCTCTTAATCCTCTCAACAGCCCTACAAGGTGCATGCTGTTATTTGCCCAAGGTCACACAGCTGGTCCAGGAACTATGGTGGCGGTCACTGAATCTGACTTCAAAACTAGTGATTGGTTTGGGGCTTTCATGTATAGTTCCCTTCCAACTAATTCTCATAAATAGCTTCAATCATCAACCTCATTCAGCCTAACAGAGACTCCTGGATGCTATGAGAGGAAGTATGAAGTACATGGAGACTCCTTTTATTTTATTTTATTTATTTATTGGCCGCACTGCGTGGCATATGGGATCTTGGTTCCCCGACCAGGGATCGAACCTGTGCCCCCTGCATTAGAAGCTCAGAGTCTTAACCACTGGACTGCCAGGGAAGTCCCTAATGGAGACTCCTTTTAAAAGCAAGGGTAAAGGCTATGTCTGTATATGTTCTCTGTATGTTAACAGCAAAAGGAAGCTTCCTCAAGCTACAGCAATAGTGGCCAAGATGTCGATGGCCTGAAACAAGGTATTTGGCATTTGTTATGTGTAAGAGACTAGAAGCAAGAAAAGCATTTCAGTAGTCCCTGAAAGATGTCACACATCCCCACCCCTAGCTTTGCTCTTTGGTAGGGTTGATCATATTTTATTAAAATTCTCCAGTGCCTGTGCTACTAAACTGTGGGCTCAATGAGAGGGTCAGAATAAGAATTTCAAGACATTTAAAAATTCCTCAAGAATTTATGTTTTTAGAGGATGAGAGTTGGATTCTCTTTTCTGTTTCACATATATAGTGGAATATAACTGCTAAATTAGGGACATAAAGACCTTAATAGATAAACCATTATATAAAAATATAACATTATTCCTAGATTATTTTAAGAATACATAAAAAATATTTGCAATTAATTGATCTCAATAAAAGATAAATATTATCCCAACATGCTAAAATGGCATTTACTAAAATTGCTGAGAGTCAGGATTCCAAGCCTGGTAAAATGTATCTTATTCTGAAAGCCTGTGTGATGCTTAATAGGGGAACCCTAGAACTGGTCCGATTAAAACAGAAAACTTTGTTCAAGGGTACTATCAAAGGCAAAGAGGTATGAGAAGAAAATGTATAAATGGGGAAAAAGGTAAAAATCAGTTGTAGATACTAAGTTTTCTTAAATGCTGTGTCAACT
The DNA here is from genome assembly GCF_963924675.1 of Phocoena phocoena. Taxonomy (NCBI): domain Eukaryota; kingdom Metazoa; phylum Chordata; class Mammalia; order Artiodactyla; family Phocoenidae; genus Phocoena; species Phocoena phocoena. Next base: position 116,980,927 of record NC_089221.1, read on the forward strand.
GAAAATAATCCATTGAAGTAGCAAGTAATCAGTTTGAAGATAAACTGAAAGGAAGACAAAGCTAGGAATCATTAAAAAGACATGGAGGGGCTTCCCTGGTGGTGCAGTGGTTGAGTCTGCCTGCCAATGCAGGGTACATGGGTTCGTGCCCCGGTCCGGGAAGATCCCACATGCCGCGGAGAGGCTAGGCCCGTGAGCCATGGCCACTGAGCCTGTGCTCCACAACGGGAGAGGCCACAACAGTGAGAGGCCCGCGTACCGCAAAAAAAAAAAAAAAAAAAAAAAGATGTATCAGTTATATATGAAGAAAATATTAAAATGACAAAAATGAGACCTTAAATGGAAGTCATACCATGTCCAATAAATCTCAACATAATAATTCTAAAGAAATGTATAAGTTTATTAAAATCCCATTACAAATAACAGGATAAATTTTGGAAGTAGACAAGTTAATTCTAACATTCATATGGGAAAACCATAATATTAAGAATTATTACGAATAATATACTATTAGAACCAGAGTCATAAAGGAAAACTAGCTCTACCAGATGTTAAAATAATAAGACAGGATGGGGACTTCCTTGGCCGTCCAAGGGTTTGATCCCTGGTCACGGAACTAAGATCCTGCATGCTACATGGTGCAGCCAAAAAAAAGGGTGATACTGGCACCTGAGTAGACTACTCTACGAATGGAACAATTCAGGGAATACAAAAATAGATCCTGAAACAAATTAAAAAGTTCAGGAAGAAAACAAGGTATCTATAATTGTGTAGTAGCTTTGCCTTCTAAGTGAAAAAAACAAAATGAATACTTAAAAAGACTGGATGATGTCTAGATTTTTAAAAATTTTGTTTGGAAAAAGAAACAACCAATAAAATGTTTGCCAAGAGTTAATTTTTCTTTAATACAGTCCCTATAAACTAAGAGGTAAAAGCTTAACAACCCAATAGGTAATGGCAAAAGATATAAACAGTTAAGTGATGCTTAACCCTAGTTAATGCAAGTAAAATCCATAGCTTAAATTCCATTTTCCAGCAATCAGATTTACAAATAGAATTTGATGTTATCAAAGGAATAATTAGTTCCAACTAAAATTCCAATATTTATGTTTATTAGAACATAGTTATGCTCATTTATTGACCAATCATGGCTGCTTTTGCACAAGTGCAGAGTACTTCTGACAGACTATGGGCCTTGAAGCCTAAAATGCCATTTGACACTACAGAAATTTTGCCTGACCACTGCTCTAGAACAGCACTATATAATTTAAAGTTCTACAATGACAAATTTTCTCCAGACTGTCCACTAGTTAACTATAGATAGTAAGATTGAGAAAGTGAGTGTAGATTATGGCTGTTGTACAGCGACAGCATAGGTTTAGAAAATGAGAGGTTTATTTTAAACTGCACATAGACTTTGACATGTATAGGGTAATATGTACATAAACTTTTGATTTTTGGCCACACCATGTGGTGTGCAGGATCTTAGTTCCCCCACCAGGGATCGAACCCATGCTCACTGCAGTGGAAGTGCCGCATCCTAACCACTGGGCCTCCAGGGAGTTCCTGTACCTAAACTTTTTAATACTAATGCTTTGAATAGCAGAAAATAGGAATATAAGACTTGGGTGTGTCACCACATTTTAAACCACCTTAAAACTTAGTAGTTCAGGGGCTTCCCTGGTGGTGCAATGGTTAAGAATCCACCTGCCTATGCAGGGGACACGGGTTCAATCCCTGGTCTGGGAAGATAGATCACACCACAACTAGGGAAAGCATGCCCACAGCAACGAAGACCCAATGCAGCCAAAAACTTTTTTGGAAAAAAAAATCTACTAAAAAAAAACCCTTAGTAGTTCAAACAAGTATTAAAATTCTGTGGGTTAATTGGGCTCTGCTGGGTGGTTGTGTTGTTACACATGGATTTGTCTGGGGCTACTGCCATCTGGAGGCTTCACTTTGGCTGGCAGATGACACTGGCTGTCACCTGGGAGCTCAGCTGGGGCTGTTGACTGAAGCACCTCGATTCTTTTGATGTGGTCTCACAGCATGGCACTTGACTTCCAAGTGGATGAAAGTAGATCTTAAAATCACTTCTGTGTTCTATTGTTAAAAGCCAATTACAGGGCCCTTACAGAGGGCAGGTAAGGGGGAAATTGATGCTACTGTTTCATAAGTGCGGAAAAGGATTATTTGTGGCAGTCTTTAATTCACAAGTGTATATGTGTGTGTGTGTGTATATAAATGTTTATGTTTATAGGAAATCCTTAAAATACACAAATGGTTGATAGTGGTTGCCTTTATGTAAAGGAGTAGTGGTTGGGGAAAACTCTTTGTTGTGTGCTTTGAATTTTATTATATGTATTCCTTATTCAAAAAAATGTTTTTAATTTATTCATTTATTTTTACCCTCACTGCTACATGGCTTGTGGGATCTCCCTGACCAGGGATCGAACCCAGCACCCCTGCAGTGGAAGTGTGGAGTCCTAACCACTGGACCACCAGGGAATTCCCCCCAAACCCTTTTTTAAGCCCACTTCCCCTCCCTTGCCACTGCTAAAAAAAGAGCCACTGGTTAACAGTTTTCTGTTTTTAAATAGCCTAAAGTATTGAAATGGCCTGGTTCCAGGGCATTAAATCTATTTAAGAAGTAGATGGTGGACTGCCAGGAGATTCTGAGACCACAGCTTTGCTGAAGGCAATCCAATATAATGCTTTAAAGCTCTGGGTTTGGATTTATTTAGAACGGAGTTCAACTCCTGGCTACCTGACCTTAGGCAAGCTTTCTTAATCTCTTATGTAAAACAAGAGTAATGGTACTTTACTCTCAGAATTATAATGCATTATCAGCTACTTAGTGGTGTCAAAATATATGTCCTCAATCAATATGACTCTTCTGCTCAAAACTTTTAAAGGTATTCATTATTAGCTCAAATGTAGACTGTATCCTGGTGTTTAAAGCCTTATTTCAAACTTGTCACTTAGACATTTCAAAGTCTCAGCAGAAATACTTGCTTCGTAGCCTCTTTATCATCCCTGGTGTACCACACCCACTGCCAAGAAACCCAAATGTGAATAGAGCTCTTGATCCATCTCTTCTCATAGCCAGGCCCACCTTGAGGCCAGACTCCTTGTCCAATCTTGATCTGACTGGGATCCTCAAGAGCTGGTAATCTGTCTTATCCATCATTATATACCCACCCTTGTACACTGTCTTTCATGAAATTGGCATTTGATGACTGAAATCTTGTATCAGTTTGGTTTCCAATGTGTCTTTTTGCTGTTGACCCACTAAGCAGATCCTCAATAAATAATTACTCAATTGAAAAAGCCTGCCTTTCCTTCTTTGTACGACCACCAGATTGCATTAACAGCCTGTACAAAAGCATGGTTAAGTGCATATCTGAACTAAGCATGCATTCATGTTTCTGTCTCCAGAGAAGCAGAGCCTCTTTTTTTCATCTAAGATCTGGGGAGAACATAAAGTGAAGTCTTATCCAAAGTCAGTTGGAATCAAAGACTCAGAGTAGAAAGCAGATCTGGTTTCAAGTGAAGGAGGACCCAAGATTCACTGAACATATAGGATATCCCCAAATTTCATTCCAAAGTTAACTATTTAGTGGGCTTAAGCCTTACTTATTCAGGGGAACCCCAGTTCTTGATGTATTCTACCAAATGCCTTCTCAAAGCCTGTAGAAAATCATGCAACATAATGGAGATGTACAGTTTCACTCTTCACAACGGCTATTTAAAAATATTCCTTCATGCAACTCTAGCCCTTTCCACAGATGGCTTAGTCACAGAAAATTGAAGTCACCTGACTATAATTCCTAATGAAAACTCCGCACCATCCTCTCCATACCGCCTGTTACAGTAAAGACGTCTCCTTTCTTCAGATCCCATCCTTTGAGTAGTGTCCAATATGAATTATCCCTTCTCCTGTTTTTTTTTAACCAGTGCTTTCCTAAGATAACTCTTCTGCAAACATTTTAATTGTGCCCAAAATTCTCCCATAGTAAAACAAAAATCTTCCCCAACCCTGCTTTCTCCTCTCTTCATAGCCACTTTTTCTGCATTTGGTAGTTTCCCTCTTACAGCTTTCCATACACTCAGCACCTCCCCTCTGACTTCCTCTCCCACTTTACTGGAAGTCCAAGTTGCTAAATCTTTTGTAGATGTTTTTAGTCCTAGTCTTGACCTCTTGATAGCATTTGACCCTGTTGATCATTTTGGCCTTTAAGTACTCTGGCTGGGCTGTCAAGGCAGTACAATTTCTCTGCCTCCCGCCTCTTTGCTTTTTTCCCCTACCTCTACTCACTTGGTCTCTTTTGCCATTTAGCTCTACCTGATTGGTAAGATTTGCTTTTTGTCCCAAACGATCTCTTCAACATTCTACAGGTCTCTGCTCTTCTCCATCTTTTCTCCCTCCAATGTCTTCACAGTAGACCCAGAATGACTTTTCAAAGACACGAATCGGAGTTAGCATGCTCTAGATTTTAAAATTTTCAGGGCTATTAATCTGACTTGTAGTCACTGATTTACCTCAGGTGTCAGTTGACTGCCTGTCCCTCTGCGTTTAAACTTGAAACCCCAGGGGCCCTTTCCTCCGGCCTTATCTATACAATTTCTCAGGATTTCCACATGTGCTATATACTCCTTTGCTCATGGGGTACTTGAAGAGTGTTCTACGTTCAAATTCACCAAATGGCTGCGGCGGTCTTTTCAATAGCTGTCTTTCTCCTCAATGACTCTGCATGAAATATCTGAAATCAAAAACCACTCAAAATGGTGTCTGTCCCCACTTCGTGGCCCTAACTACGACCCCTCAGCAAATTATCAGATAATACCAGAGAGGATAGAAATTGGGTCTAGGCCAGGGATTCCTAGGACTCGCTTCTAACGCATACTCTTTTTAAGTTTTACACCCAGCAATATGGGGGGAGTCGAGAAAAATCCTTTATGGGGAATGGGACTCGAACTCGTAAGCTGCGGCTCTCCATTTCCCGCCATAAACGGGCTACAGGATTAGAGAACAACGACCGCCGCTGAGGGCGCGAGCGACGTGCGCGCGCTGAGTAGGGGGAGGGGCAGAAAGGGACCGAGGTGGGTGGGGGCGAACTCTCGCGAGAGTGGGTTTGTTCCTTGGGCTGCAGCCGCTGCTGCCACCTCTTACAGCGCCGTTGCTGCGGGGGATTGTGGGAGCCTCAGCGTCCCGCTCGCTTGGAGAGAGGTGCCTCTCCTCTTCCCTCTCCCTCTCCTTAAGGTAGGCGAGAAGCGGGTAAGAATCGGGGTGGGGTGGCCGGGGGCTCTCTGCGTCCGCCGGGAGGAGGCAGCGACGGCGACAGGGGCCGCGGGGAGCCGGCGGCGCGCCTTTCTTGCTCGCTCCCGCTCGCCCGCTCTGCCTCCCTCCGCGCTGCGTATGTGAGCCGCCTGATCGGCGGCCGCCATGTTAGGAGCGCAGTGGCGGCGCAACCAGTCTTCTCGGGCGGCGGAGGTGAGCGGCCCCGGAGGGAGACACGCGGCCAGGCAGGGGCCCAGGGTGCGGCGGGAGAGTCGGGGGCGCAGAGGGCAGCCGATCGGCCGAGCTTCCTGCGTCCTGGGCTTGCTGTGGGCGGGGGCGGGACGACGAGCCCGTTACACGCGGACTGCAGCGCTGAGGGGAAGGGAGGAGCGCTCGAGGCCTGAGGGACCGACTAATCATAGGGGGCCTGCCGTTTGGGGAGGATAGTTAAGATAGGGCCAGCCCCAGATACATTTGCTTTTTTTTCCCTTTTGCGCCTGAAAATGTGTCCCAAAATGGAGGATTTCGTAGACTCTGAAAAGCTTAGCCGTTTGAGCGGCGTTTTTTTCCTGGTGTCGCGGCCTTCGCTCCTTTCCTCGCCCATCGTTTCATAGCGCCCCCTAAGACTCCCCTCCCCTGCCCACACACAGGCGCGCGCGATTTTAGCCGGCCCTCAGAAACAATTCCCCCCACCCGCCATCGCGTAAAAATGGCCGAAAAATGAAACGTTAACGCTTGTTTATCGTATTGCGTCGTGGATAAAGCCTTCTTCAGTGCGCTGCGAAGCAGATTTGTTGTTTAGAGAGTCACCTCACATTCCTTTTCCTCTTTATTAAAATACTATCAGTCTAGGGTTCTCCAGAGAGGATGGCGTGGTGTGGGGACCTTCCGGTTTCCAAACAAAGGGTTTAGAGTACACCCTGGTGTAGTCGCGGCATCGTTGTTCTTTTCGTTGCCGGCGCTGTGCCATGTTGTGTGTTCTACAGGGACTTTCCCCATTTACGGCGGAGCAGTATCTCCTAGGTGTTTATCCTGCTCTGTGGCCCCATTCTGTGGCATCGGCTTATTGGATCAGTTACAGTTTTCCAGCCAGATATTTCTAGAACAGTTATGGCGATTCCGAAATTCTAGTCTTTGAAGCGCGCTGGAATAGTGTGCGAGTCGTTGATTTCCCAGGTCGTAGTCATGAGATTTTGCATTGTTGCTGCGTTCTGCGTGTTGAACAGAGCTTGGTTTAATATTTTTAGATAGTCGACAAAACAGTTTTCTCCCAGGTAAATTTAAACAGCTGTACTCAGCGGGCAAAAATTATATTTTAGGCAATTTTCATACATGTTCAAAATAAAATTTCCTTTTAAAAAGCTAAATGGTTCAATCACCTACGGAGTCTCTCGACATAATTGTTTCACGTTAGTATTGTTGTGGAAATCAAGAAGGGGAGGACAGATTTTTGTTGCAAAAAACGCTGTGTGACTTTTACACTGAACTGAACTTAAAATTAAACACATTGAAGTACTACATGAAGGTTCTTCTGGTTGGTCATGTAAATAAGACTTGGAAAAGAGATCGTTAGCCAGAAGCTTTGTGTTGAAAGTGCCTTAAATTGGCATTTCTTCCTTTTCACGTTATATGTTGATAACGTTAGCGTATGCTTTACCCAGAAAGGAAGTTTTCACATTATCATCTTTACACATCTCTTCAGCTTTGTGTAAGTGGAGTTGCTTTTACGTAGCATTTTGAGCTAATTAATTCAGAAGGATTTAACCACCCTTGACCTTAAAACATTGTGTATGTTAAAGGAGTCTTTAAACAAACTAATTCTACTAATGCTTTTAGGGACGTGTAAACGCCAAATATTATTACAAGTCAATGATATTTAAACAAACTTTAACAACTGAAGAATGCAAAGAAAATGTCTTATATAATTTAAGAAATAACAGGTAGTTCAAATTCCTAATTTTATAGAAGAGAGAATTAAACCCCAAGGAAGTTGTTATGTAGTTAACCAATGGCAGTGATGCCAGTGTGTTCTAGAACGCTTGCGTTTTGATTGGATACTTGATTTAGGCTCTGCATGTTTTAATAAATAGGCTTAAAAATGGAAGAACTATACTTACAGGAAGTTATCCTGTAAATAAGGGAATAATGTGTCAAAGATTGGTGTACATAAATGTTAATGTTGGTTATTAAGCGTATTAAAAATCCAGAAGATAAAACACTTGGAGATCTACTAATTGTAGTGTGGCCATCAAGTGGTAATCTATACAGCTATTTAGAAGTGTTTTAAGAGGAGAGTAGTGATGGGAAAATTATAGTGGAATATAGTACTCATTGGGAAGAAGGTGTAATAAAACTCCACTAATACCAAATTTGATGATTTTTTTTGTTGTTTCAAGGAACGTGTAAATAAGCATAAAAATAGAGATATACCCAAAATTTTGGCTCTGGATGTTGGCATTGTGGGTCATTTGTATTTCCTTTTTTTTCTGAAATATCCACAAGACATTATACTTATTTTGTAATGAGGAAAAATGAAACATTTTTTGTAAATGCTAGAACTGCTGAAAAGACCAGAATCTCATGTTTTGTTTTTTTAGGATCTCATGTATTTTTGAGGGGAATTGAGATAGAAGTGAGCCAGCTTCTTGAAATCAAGTGCAGAGTGTTCAAAAGTGACAGAAACGCTTGTGTAAGATACCCTTGTTATTATGTGTACAGAGAAATCTGAAGGCATTCTTATGTAAAATTATTATTAGGACTAATAATTAGATTATGATATGAACTGCAGCCATTAGCTGTTTTTAAATGATCAAAACTAGCGAATTGGGTAATGGTCTGTTAGGTGGTGTTCTTAGCAGATCTTCTAATTAAAAGTCTGTGCTTTGTTTTTATATATCTCTCTTAGTTAGAATCGTATTAAAATTGTACCACACTATGACAACAGGTTCTAAGTATACTTGACTGACTTAAGGTTTGGGATGGACAATACTAAATTCATTGTGGGTAAGGTGGAAGGGTTGTAGACAGTGTAGTTTTGAAATTTTTTATATATGTGGTTATTCCAGGGTTAATTAACACTATCCAGGAAATTGCTTTAATTTAAAATTCCTAGGTATGTAGTGGGTCTTCTCATTGGACCATTAGGATCAAGGGTTGTGACATGCTTGTTAAAAGGTTTATAGGTAGAAAAGCTGTTTAGTGGATAAAGGTAGAGTAGAGAGAAGCCAGTGGATTGAGAGGACTTTGGATAGGTAGCCTTTAAAGTACTTTAGCTTTTGACTTACCGCAGGCGATATTGACGGTAAGCTTAAATATAAACTGTAATACAGTAGAAGTTATATGATAAATGCTGTGTTATCTTTCCTCACCTGAATATAATTTATTACTGTGGCATGTCTGAATAGATGCAGTAACTTTGATGTGTTGCAGCCTCCATGTGATTTTCCAGTTGTAGGTCAAGCCCTAATGTCTGTATAAAAAAGGCTCAGGAGTTGCTGAAATTAAAATTTTTAATTATTAAAGATTTAAAAACTATTCCAAAGATTAAGGCTAATTGATATAAAATACTTGGGTTTTTTCTGGAAACTTTTTTAAATAGCAAATCTCTGCCTGCCTTTTGTAGAGTACCAATAGCCTGTGGTTGTTGGTACCTGTCAGAACACGTTAGTAGGAAAACAGAGGGTTCCCGTGGTGGTGGGGTGGGATAGGTCTTCCCAGCTCTTGCTGTTGGATATTCGGCTGGATAAGAAGAGCGGAGAGGGGGGAAATGCCTATAGTTGTCACAGTTAGCAGTAAATGCAAATATGGAAAGTAATCTGTTGATACTAGAGTCTCAGTAGGATCTTTGATTTGTAGTATCATAGATTGTTAATGAAATAGACAACTTTCTGGTCTTTAAAGGTGATGTGTGTGGTGGGTTTGTTGTTTTTTTTTTTCTCTGTGGGAATTTCTAGGATATTAAACGTCTCCCTTTGGTATAGTCACTGAAAAAAGAGCTTATACCATATGTGAAAGTTTAAAGTCAAGTGTTGGAACACCTGAATCACACAGTAGATGGGAAAGGAACAGTAATAGCAAAGAAATACAAACCTTTGTACTTAAAATATTCTTGGGACTTCCCTGGCGGTCCAGTGGTTAAGACTTCGCCTTCCAATGCAGGGGGTGCGGCTTCAATCCCTGGTGGGGGAGCTAAGATCCCACGTGCCCCCCCAGAGGCCAAAAAACCAAAACATAAGACAGAAGCAGTATTGTAACAAATTCAATAAAGACTTTAAAAATGGTTCACATCAAAAAGTAAAAAAAATTTTCTAGCTGTGAAAAGATGTGGAACAACAGAACAATTTTAATGCTTAGCTATGTTTCCTTCTGTGGGCTATGATATTCTGGGAAAGCAGAATGGACGAGGGAACTTTACACTTAAGCATCAGGAAACCTAGAAATATTCATAACAGCGTTCTTGTTAATGACAGGAAATTGGAAACAGTCTAAATGTGCATCATCTGCAAAACAGATAAGTGTATGTGCCCTAATGGTATCTATATTGCAGTGAAAATGTAGATGTAATCCATGTGTAAATCAGTTTTAAAAAGTAAGCAATACATACATTTTAAGCCAATTTGTATAAAATTCAGAAATGCTAAATTAACACTGTTTAACAAGATATATGTCTATTAAGTGGTAAGACTTAAAAACAAGAGACTGCAGAAGGGGAGGAGGAATCACTGGAAATTGGTAGGTAGAAGGTATCTAAGGTTTCCTTAACGTTTCTAAACTTTGGTGTTTATACACACAGGTTTGTATAATGTATGATATAAAGGGGGTGGTGCTGGGCCTTAAGAGAATTACTAGTATTAAATGGAGAACGGAGAGACACATCCCAGCTAATAATTGTATTTGAGTGTGGACTTCATGTGGTAAGTAGTAGGGAGTTGTGTGTGTGTATGTGTGTGTTTATTTACACACACATTGGCTGCGTTGGGTCTTCGTTGCTGTGTGCGGGCTTTCAGGGGCTACTCTTTGTTGCAGTGCGTGGGCTTCTCTCGCGCAGGCTCAGTAGTTGTCGCCTGCGGGCTTAGTTAGTCCGCAGCGCGAGTAGTATATTTTTGAAGAGAGTAAAATAATGAGTGATATTTTAGGAGGCTTATATTGAAACCTGTGAACATGGATCCAATACACGGATGCCATCAGGAGGGCAAGAGGACAGAGTATCTCCAGTAAGGTTATGGCAGAGGAGATAGAGAGTTATGGACTGCATTTCTGAAGGATGAGAAGGTAATTTAAAGGTAGATTGGAAATAGAGAATGTAGAGGGAAGAGGTTTAATTTGTTTACTTTCACTAGAATCCACTTCTCTTCTTCAGTCTTATTTGTCTAGGTTACTGCCAGCCTTTAAATCTGGTCTTTTAAAGCAGACTTCTGGTTCAGAAACAAAGTTCAGATTTTAAATCTGACTTTAAATAGAAAGGGATGAGACATGATAGTATAGTTGATATATGAAATAGTGCAGTGAAAGTGAAAGGTGTTTATGTCTCTGGGCCAGTCCTTTTACTTCTCATTTCTCATTGGTTGTGAGGAGCAGATTGCATAAAGTAAATGATCACTATGGTGCTTACCATGTACCAAGTCTTACGAAATGGGTGTTATTTTTATTCCCATTTTGCATATGAGGGAACAAACACAGAGATGTTAAGTAATTTGCCCAAGGTCACATAGCTACTTTGTAGTAGAACTGGGATTCAAATCCAGGCATTTGGGCTCTAAAAATCTCAGTTTATATCAAATCAGAGAGTTGTACAAATGTTTGTGGAAAGTAGGAGCAGTAGATCATAAAGTTGTGAGTGGAGGGGGAAAGTTTTAAGAGTGCAGAATGGTGCCTTGAGAAAAACCACAAATTTTGCTTTTAAGTAGAGAGGAGAGTTAGCCAAGTTAGTGTCTTAGGTCAAATCAAGAGTCAAAATTGCCAGTTAAATGGAATAATTTTCTTTCCTGTAGTATGAATTTACTTAATCAGTTTTCTCTATTGCTTAATCTGAAAATATTTAATGTCTAGTTGATAAAGTCACTAGGAAAAACATTTAAACCTAGGAAAAAGAAAAATGTTCCAAGTCTGAATAAAAGGAATCCTTTCTGTGGATTACCGTGAAGATTTCTATTTAAGATTTCTATTTTAGCAGATGAAGGTACTGTGTTAGCCTAAGGATCAAGAAGTTGAATCCAGGTCTGTGATTGGATTAACACCGACAGTCTTAAAGCATTTAAAAATAATACTTGTTTTTCAGCCTTCCCGGGCACGACACTTTATATGGTTCTATCTTTATTGTGTGATGAGGCACATACTGCTTTATACAAAACTGAAATTAATAGAGCTGGATAAGCAACAAGGATATTACCTTGTAATAACTTATAGTGGAGTATAATATGCAAAAATAGTGAATCACTATGCTGTACACCTGAAACTAATATAGTATTGTAAATCAACTATACTTCAATTTAAAAAAGAATCTGGGACAGTATTTCCTAGGGGGTTTACTATTTAAATTAATTAGTAGTTTTTTTTAAAAAACCTTGTAAGTCACTTAAAGGCATGCCATACTGAAGTGAGATTATGGCACTGAAGAACACAGACTAAAATATAAGTTTTTAAAGTGGCTCAAGCTCAATATATAAAGTTGAATAGTTCCTCAGATAACAATCTTTTTAAAAAATCAAACCCTTAAATGAAACACAAGTTATAAACATATATTGGGAAAACATATAGTGACATAAGCTAATGGGAAAATGAAAATTTACTTAACACTCTAAAATGGAAACTATGTTGATAAGTTATTTATAAAGCCATTATAAATTTAATAAATGAGAAACTTTAAGGAGTAATTAACCTAACCCTGTATTTTAATTGGAAATGAGTCAGTTGCTTGCTTTAAAAGTTCTGACCAGAGTAGTCAATGCTTTAAATTACTAATAGTGAACTGTCCCTGCCATCTGTTGGTGAAATGGTTAGGACATTTTTACTGTATTGGTATTGTTGGTTGCTACGTGTATTTGGCATATTTTCACATGAATAAGTTAAATCACAAGGGTGTTTGACCTTGATAGAACGTGGAAAATCTGAAAATTTCTTAACACCCTTTTGTGTTTTTAATTCAGATGGGGAAAATACTGCAAGAAACTATTGTTTTTTGGCTGTTGTGTGTTAAATTTTTATGTGAGATTAAAGGGTTATTATAAGTGGATATTTCTTTCCTGAACATCTCTATAAGCCTTTATGATTATACCATCTTAAAATTAGTTGTTTTGGGGCTTCCCTGGTGGCGCAGTGGTTGCAAGTCCGCCTGACGATGCAGGGCCCGTGAGCCATGGCCGCTGAGCCTGCGCGTCCGGAGCCTGTGCTCCGCAATGGGAGAGGCCACAACAGTGAGAGGCCCGTGTACAGCAAAAAAAAAAAAAAAAAAAAAAATTGTTTTTAAGAAGTGATTATTTAACACAATTGAAAGCATAAAGATCCATATGATGGTATTAGATACCTTTAAAACAGCATTTTTAAATTTAGAAGCTGAAGATTTTTTTCTATAATGTCTTTTAAAGAACTAAAGTCTGCTTATGGTCATTTCACTTCCTGCTAAATAACCCTTTGAAAGAATGAATATGTAATAGGACTAATAGGTAATCTTTATTTTACATAGGAAATCAAAATATGAAACAACTTTGTTTTCTCCATGAACTTTCTGGATGTGTTAAGCTTTCATTTGTTTTCTGAAATATTTTAGTTTTCCATTTCTTTTAATTGTTGAAGAAAATAAATCCAATAAAGAGTATCAGATAGTATTCATGGAATGTGGAGGTTGAATATTATTAACTGAAGCTTATTTCTTAGCCATACATGCAGATACTTGTTCATCTGTTGAAGGTGAAGCTAACATCTTTAGTAGCACTTATATCATGAACTAGGTTTAAGTTCCAGGTTAATAATTTAGAATTGTGTATTAAAATGAGCTTTAAATCTGTTCATTGAGAATTTGAATATCAGATTGTAGTTAAATGGCATTTGTAAAGCAAGCCTAATTAGTCGTTCTTTTTCTGATGTTTCCTGGTTGGGGGTGGGGTGGAGGTACTTTCTCTTTTGGAAGTGAAAGATTCTGCATTAATGGGCATTTAGAATTTATTGTATAAAGAATTTAAATGGGTAAATTGGATTTTGATATTACATTCTAGGTTAGTTATCTCAAAGGAATTATTTTCAAGCTTTATTAATCTCTATGAAAAGGCAACTTTATAATGATGGGGGAAAATACAGTAAAAGAAGCTAATCTTTTTTAAAAATCTTGGTAACTTAGTAAACCTCTCAGTATTGTGCTAACTTTCATAGGCAGTAGGTCTTGCTTAAAGGAGCCTTTTAAAGTGACTTGTTCGTCTTATGTTCACCATTGACTGAAGATCTAAAGGAACTTTTTGTAAATGTTCTTGCACCAGTGCTGTCTTGTCTGATTTCTCTTAATTTCTTTGTTCTAATAAAAGATTTTTAAGAACTTTGTTTCAATCAAAAGTCTGACTTAAGTTCTTTTTCAGTAATGCTACTCTCATGTCTTTGTGTGGGACTGCATTTTAAGTTGAAGCTGAGCATTTTAAGTTGAAACTCTGAGTCACAAAACTATTGTTATTCTTAAGAATTACAAGTTGTCATGGGATTTACATAGTTTGTCTTGCCCTTTTTCTTAGTTTTTCTGACATCCATTTTCTGTTTGTCTTAAGGTTATCACCTTTTACCTTTACTTCTCTTAACTTTCCTTTTTGCAGATCCACCATTTTCATATATGCTACAAAGAAAAATAATTCTGTAATGCAACGATCATTTATTTCCCTTAAAATATGATCAATTAAAATATTTACATACGATCATAATGCTGCAGTATAATTTCCCTAAGGGAAAGAATAGTTCTTTCAAAAGACTGGCTTTTCAATAATACAAAGCTTTGCCTCTCAAATGAAGGGCAAAGCTGCAATTAATAGTAACCTCTATACATTGAATTTTTGATTTTGAAAAACCCTCTTAATGGTATTGATTTCTTTTTTAAAAAAAAACAAAGTATACATGAAAACTTAGAGGGTCCTACCAATGTTTACACAATATTTCAACCGGCATTCTGTATGGCATTTAAAAGTCATATCAAACAAACCTTCATCCAATGATGTACACTTAGTCTTGTCTTTATTAATCTTAAGGCCTAAGTAGTTTACATAATGGATCTCATCTAGAACTAGTTTCTTTAGTGTCTTCTCAAATTCGTCTTTCTTGGTGTGCAAAAACATCTTCTGTACTTCCAGTCACCTCTGATAGCATTTCTATGTCTTTTTAACTTTGTTACATCTTTTTGTAAAATCTAAAGTCTTGCCTGCAACTTTTTTTTATACTTCTTCTACCACTGTTTTCATCCAGTGTTTCCTTACTTTAATCTGTCATTGGTGGAATTGGTCCCATAATAGACTTGTAACTATTGAATATTGCCTGGTTTTTACATTAATAAAGTTTAATATTTTAAACTAACAGTACTTAGGGGTATGGGTGATGAAATGTATAAAAGTTAACTGAGCAATGCCTCCTAGTAGAATTATGTAGCAAACAATTTAAGACTTATAAACCTCTGTGTGTAATTGTGATTATAAAATTGTTTCATCTAGGACATTTATTGTGTATATCGTTTAACTGGTACTTTATGAGCTCACACAAATGCTTTCCAAATTCTTATGTAACAATTTCTGAGGTAAAATAACAATATAAGAAGGAAAATGAAAATAATTTCATTATTTTCACGTCTTGGAGGAAACACATCTTGGAGGGTCACATTCAGAATTTAAATTTTCAAGGTGATTGGGCTATTCTTGTGAAAGAATCTATGTTTACAGAAATCTGTGTAAGCAAGATCTCATTTTCATTTTCACCTTTTTTTGAGCTCTAGGGGTGCTGTGGCCCTGAGCATTAAGTGAATGTCGATGGCTGCTACCTTGGGGAGTTTCACTTCTTTAAATCACCTATACTTCCTGTACCTGGGTTTTTTCTTGGGAGGTCTCCTGTTTCTGTACTGAGCATATTTAGTTCTCCTTACCTTTTAAGACTAGAGATGAAATAAGCAACTGCCTGATACAGGATGGACAGTAAGAAGGCAGTTAATTGTTTGGCTTAAATTTGTGCAGAAATCCTTAAACTGTAGGAAGTCACTTATTTTTCTTCACATCTGTCTTTACCTCAATTTGATTTTGCTGCATAAAGGTCTCAACTGTTGTGTTTGATCTTAGATCTTATACTAGGTACTTGACACCTAAGCTTCGTTTACTTGTGATTTTACTTGGTTCTTTCTGATAGTGTTAATAGGTCTCATTTTCTAAAACAGAATACAACTGATTCATCTTTGACTTGCTGACCTTGATTTTTTGTTTTTAGTCTTCTGGAACTTAAGCATCATACTATAGGGTGTATTTTTATTCTTCTAAAAGAAGAGACCCATCTATATTTTTATTGAAATTTTGATGTATTCAGACATCTAACCCTTCAATTGAAATGTTTTTAAATTCAGTATGAAATTCCCTTTAATAGTTAAACTTTAGCATGAAAGACTACTTTTTAAATATCTATATGCAGGCTCTGCATACATCTGAAATCTGTTTAAGTTATGTAATTCCTTGTAAGTTTGAGATCTTAAATGTTTTTTTTTTAATCAACATGATGCATAAGTTTTTTTTCTAAAAAAACGGCATCTACTTAAAGGGATTTATGACTAAAATTGCTTATTTTTCTACAGAGTTGTCTGCTGGTTCTCAGCTTGAAGAAGATTCTACAGTCCTTATTGATCCTTTTTCTTGGCGTTACCATTTTTTGAAGCAAAGTTAACCTAGTTTTCTAGTTTGAGCTTTCTTTTTGGCCATCTTCTAAAATTTTTTTTTTTAATCTATAAACTAGACAAGAGATAGTTCTACAATGTCCAAGTCATTCCAGCAGTCATCTCTCGGTAGGGACTCGCAGGGTCATGGGCGTGACCTGTCTGCAGCAGGAATAGGCCTTCTTGCTGCTGCTACCCAGTCTTTAAGTATGCCAGCATCTCTTGGAAGGATGAACCAGGGTACTGCACGCCTTGCTAGTTTAATGAATCTTGGAATGAGTTCTTCATTGAATCAACAAGGAGCTCATAGTGCACTGTCTTCTGCTAGTACTTCTTCCCATAATTTGCAGTCTATATTTAACATTGGAAGTAGAGGTCCGCTCCCTTTGTCTTCTCAACACCGTGGAGATGCAGACCAGGCCAGTAACATTTTGGCCAGCTTTGGTCTGTCTGCTAGAGACTTAGATGAACTGAGTCGTTATCCAGAGGACAAGATTACTCCTGAGAACTTGCCCCAAATCCTTCTACAGCTTAAAAGGAGGAGAACTGAAGAAGGCCCTACATTGAGTTATGGTAGAGATGGCAGATCTGCTACACGGGAGCCACCATACAGAGTACCTAGGGACGATTGGGAAGAAAAAAGGCACTTTAGAAGAGATAGTTTTGATGATCGTGGTCCTAGTCTCAACCCAGTGCTTGATTATGACCATGGAAGTCGTTCTCAAGAATCTGGTTATTATGACAGAATGGATTATGAAGATGACAGATTAAGAGATGGAGAAAGGTGTAGGGATGATTCTTTTTTTGGTGAGACCTCGCATAACTATCATAAATTTGACAGTGAGTATGAGAGAATGGGACGTGGTCCTGGCCCCTTACAAGAGAGATCTCTCTTTGAGAAAAAGAGGGGCGCTCCTCCAAGTAGCAATATTGAAGACTTCCATGGACTCTTACCGAAGGGTTATCCCCATCTGTGCTCTATATGTGATTTG
The DNA here is from genome assembly GCF_963924675.1 of Phocoena phocoena. Lineage (NCBI taxonomy): Eukaryota > Metazoa > Chordata > Mammalia > Artiodactyla > Phocoenidae > Phocoena > Phocoena phocoena. The sequence goes on from NC_089221.1 coordinate 116,998,070, forward strand.
CCAGTTCATTCTAATAAGGTGAGTTAATGCAACAGATACTTCTAATTTCTTTTACGTTGTAGTGCCTATTCTGTATTTACCTATATCTTTTACTCTAATTCTGTAGTCTGGTGACATTGAGTTGATCAAGAATTTTTATACTTTTGAGAACACTTACTTTATTTCGAAGGTAATTGTTTTTGAGCATTTTAAACCAGGGCTTTACATTAATACAATCTGCCTAGATTACTTCTGGCCACAAAGCTGTCATCCATTGGGATTATCTTGTTGGTTTTTGGCATCAATATGTTCTTCTTAATCGTATATTTAAGCAGGTTTTTTGTCTGCTTTGTTGAATTGTTTTAAGTATATATATATATTTTTGTTTTTGGTTTTTTTGCAGTCAATGTGCTCTGCTATTCAGGATGCTAGATAATCAGCTCTCCATCTGTCTTAATTACTGATTCGTATGTAGTAAAGATGTATTCTTGAACAATTCTCTTTTTTTCCTTATCTGTGGCTACAGGGAAAGAGTTAATGTAGAGCCCTGGTGTTTGTTTCAGTATATTTCATATTTTAGATTAGTTCATTCTTCCTTTTTTAATTTCCCTTTAACACAAACTCTCATGCTATAACTGAAATTTTTTCATCATTTTTTTTCTCCTTTTCCACAACTTTCTTAAACATACTTCAAAACTCACTTTTTATTATCCCATATTGCATCTATCCCTTTAGAGACTTGGGAAAATCAACTACTGCAGTATCCTGCTCTGTGTTCCTCATAAGCATGTTCTTTTTCCGACTTAGGCTTAGACTTCTGGTATAGTCATTTGAGGAAAAAAAAAATCGAATTCTCCTTTGCTTTAATTATCACATCTGGCAAAATGGGAACTTTTTCAAAATGTCCTTTTAAATATATTGTCTTTTCTCTTTCAACGTTTTCAATGCTAATCATTCGCACTGGTTTTTTCCCCCCAAAATACAGTGCAGTTGACTTAAGGTCAACATTATAGCACTCCACTAGCTCGATCTGTAATCTGACCATCCATTTTTCCTGATGTGCTGTACTTAACTGGAACATGTTGCTGCCATGAAACTGATTTGATGGTTACTGTTACAGGGTTTTTTCTTCACATTAACATTTGGAAGGGTCATTTTCTTTTCATATCTATCCCTTTTAAATGCATTTTTAAGTGAGTGTTGATTTTTGAGCAAACTATATCATATAGGTCATTAGAGATTTTGTTTTTAATCTTTTTAAAAGTATTACCAATCAATCCCTTTTCTGTGTTTGGATCTCAATATTTTTGTCTCAGATAAGTAAGAGAAGAAACTTCTTATATTATTTGAATTTACAGAGTACTTTGAAAAATATCTTTAAGAATAATTCTTAGCTAAATATCTGTATGTATTCCTTATAATACAAAAATCTTTTGAAATAATGCATCAATAATTTAAGTATACAGGGAATATTTTAATCTTTAATCCATGTCAAAATAAATTAACTTCAAATGCTAAATTTACGTTCATAGATTAATTTTCATTTAAGACAGAACCACAAACTCATAAAATTAGGGAATTTTTCTTTTTCAGATTGGTTTTCCTTTTTCAGATTTGTTGGATACACTAAGTATATCATGGAATTTAGTTTTTGTTCGGTACCAAGCTTCAAGTTTTAGGTCTGGTATGAATTGATTTAATGAAAAAGTCCATTAAACTTTGGTGACTCAAAATATTTTGTTACTTCTTGCCTGTTCGCAGAAATGGCAATACAAGAAATATTCGCAGGTTCTCTAAACTCTAAGGAAGATAGCTAGTTACAGTGTCTCAAAGTGATTGTAAGGGACTTAAAATCTTTGCTACTGGAGTCATCATAAATCAAAAGCTGTTGTTGGAAGTCTCCTTTTCCTGACTTTGAGCAGTCATTTAACCTTGCTGCTTACACATGGGAAAACAATTCAGTAAATAAACACAAAAGAAAACCAAGAAGGACTTTAATCAGAAAAAAAGTTTCCATTTTTATATATGATTATACTTTTCTCTCCAAATGTTGTTACCTTCTAGTTGCTTAACAGTTATATTAATAAATAATGATAGTAAATGGACCTAAATTGACAAAAGAATATATTTGAAACTTTGAATTCAAGAGTAAGACACCTTACCTAGTGCAAGAGGTACTTTTAACCTGTAAAAATGCATGTACCCTAGCTAGTTTGGGTATTTTATCACAAATTTAGAAACAGTTAAGAATTACTTTAGAGGCCCTTTGATTGTTTGGTTTACAAAATTTATGGTATTTGTAAATTGTACCAATTTTAAGAAGTTTTAGCACCTGGATTCTCTTAATGTATTTTAGTTTCCTTAACATAGCTAATGTTTTCTGGATATCTTCATTATGGAAAAAATACTCACTTTTAGTAGGGATCTTTTTAATTTATAGCTGATGTAGAATCAATGAGTTTAGAGAAAGTAGATAATGAAAAATTTTTTAACATTTAATCCTGCTCTCTGGTATTGCTGCATAACTTGGAAAATCTGTTCTTTTCACTTAGTAGTAACGTTAAATAGCCTACATGATCAAAACTTCTTCTTACTATGAAATAAGAAACTTTTAGGTGAGAAACATCTAATTTGTCATCATTATTTTTGATATTTTAAGTAACTTTCAGTGATGGTGTTGCTTTTATTTCTTTCTAGGTCATTGTAGAACATCAAGTTGCTTTTCTACACAACCTCAAACTTGCCTCAAAATTCCTTTCACTTAAAGAAAACTGGCCACTACAGCCCTTTCACTGTCTTGTCACTTGAGTTCATATTTTCCTTTCAGTATTCTAGAAGCCCTTAAGTTATTCTTTATTCTGCCATTCCACATGTGCTTCTCCAAATTATCTTTTCTTTATATAATTTAGGTATCTCAGTGACATCAAGGTGAATGTAGTTTTTCCTGCAGAACTTCTGAATTCAAAAAGTGAATCCTTACTCTTTATTAATCTGATGTGAGAGTTACCTCCATGTAGAATCCAAGGATATAGGTTTTTTAAAAAACCTTTTGGCTCTTAATCCTCACCTTAGACCAAACAGTAAAAGATCAGGTATGGTAGTGCAGATTAGTAATGGGTGGGTTTGGGAGATATATAACTGATTCTTTGATCTTGGCTTTCCTTCTAGTACTTTGTAAGACCAGCCATACTTTCACAAGTTTGAACCTTTAAAGATCATGGGGGATTGGATATAAATAACTTCTGGTCAACTAGATATCCTTTCCATCTCCTATTAATTAGAAGCATGCCTAATAGGGTAACTTTTGCTCCTCTCCCAACACACTACTTCTCAAGGATATTTTAAATCTGAATATTTTTCGTTAAGAAAATTCTAAGTTAACGTATTTGTTTAATCCCGCTTCTGAATTTTGTGAACTTCACCTATGGCGCCTCTTGGTTACAGCCATTTTTAAAGTGGCCTCCAACAAGTCGATGGTCTGTTGCTTTGCAAGTAGAAATGTTTTATATCCCAAATATCTGGTTGTAGAGCCAGCTGGAGAGATCTCTTCCAGTTCCTTACTTATTAGCCATTATTTTAAAAAGACAATCCAGCTTTGAGAGATAGTTCCCCAAGTTCTTAGAAGTACCATTCTGTTTGAATGTGTTCCATTTTACCTCTTTCACAGTTTTAGTTAATTTTAGTAGGGCATAGAAATGTGTGTAAATTCTCAAAATGTAAGTTAGTTTTTAAAAATTAGATCCCATTTATAAAGTAACTTTTTGAAAAGTTTCAGAATGGTGTCTCTTGTAATTTGGTTCCTTATTTTAGTTCAGCTGTGAGACTCCCTTTTTAAAACATTGCCTGACCATGTTTTATATTCCAAATATAATGTATTAGGTAGTGTGGGTGTTGGAAAAGTTGCCTTATTTTGTGGGGATTTGTGAAACAATAATACTTGTAAAGCGGGAAGTGTAAAACAAGATAGCTTTCTTTATAAGCAATGTAATAATAGTTGCTTTTCTTTCTTTCTAAAATTTTTTTATTATTAGCACTTCCTATGTGCCTGGCAATGTTCTGATAAACAGGTTACCTTTATTAATTCATTACTTTTCACAAAATCCTAGGAGAATATTGAATCACAGTGAATTTAAATAACTTACACGAAGGATTCACATCTAGTAAGTGGCACCTTGGGAATTAAATGTAGGCAGTCTGGCAGCAAAGCCTACTTTTCCTAACTTTCTTATATTGCCTAAAATGTTAATCATTTACATGTGAATTTTTAACTAAAGAAAGGAAAGTTTATTTGCATAAAATAGGAAAAAATTAATCCCTTCAAATTTAAAATAATCACACAGGAGCAAATACTGAAGAAATAAAATGTTTTCCTCCCTAAAATTTAGAAATGGACACTCCTAAAATTTGCTTCTCTGATTTTGGGAAGTATAATGGGAGCTTAGTTTTTTGATAAATGGGAGCATTTTCTAGAAAAGTCACTCCTGTTGAATCAACTTAGTTTTTTATGGCTGTAGTACACTTGCAACATACCTCAAAGGCTGGATGAAATTAAAGATACTATTTTTAACTAATTATTCACATTTATAGTATATATTTTCTAAAGTGATATAAGCATGGATATTTTTATCATATTTAGAGTTCTATAAAAGCAATTCTAATGGTACGTAAATAAAATTCAGTTTCATCCACAGCAGAAATTAATATGCCTGCTGATCTCAAGGTCAGTTACTACTCTTGATCTTTATTAACTCTATATCTTTTCCCTGTCAGGTCTGTTAGTGTATTAACCAAGTTATCCAGTTTTTCCAAGAATGTGCATGGCGTATTTGAGGGCAGGATCAAGCTACAAGGATTCAGAGAAATGGTTTTAAATTAATTCAGTGTGATTAGTGAATGGGCAGGTGTTGTTCTGCTTATACTATGTATAGATTAACATCCTAGATTTTGAATGGTTCAAATGAAAAAACCTTAGTTTTATTTTTGTTAATTCTGCTAATTTACTTTGCTACAGGAGTGGAGTCAACATATCAATGGAGCAAGTCACAGTCGTCGATGCCAGCTTCTTCTTGAAATGTAGGAGTTTGAAATACCTTTAAAGCATCCTTATCGTGAATCAGAAACACCCATTGATTGCTTTGGGGAGTTCACCGTTTACTTGTAATATCCACATTGTTATTATTGCATAGTTGATACTGTCCCAGGCAATGCCAATTACAAACAAAATGTTTAGATCTGGAATTGTATATGGGATGTTAGATGCAGTGGTAGTGGTACTTTGTTATTTAATATTATTTCTAGGGTTAATAAACGTTTGTTCTTTTATACAAATTGAAAGAATTAATAGACAAAGATAGCCTTTGGTACATAGAACAAGTTCATAAGAGCATTTGCAGTAACAGTAATACGTGCTCTAAGAATATAGAAGATGTGGAAAGGGGGGAAATTACTAGAAGTTACAAGTTAGTTTTCAAGCAGAACCCTTCAGGATGTATTTTTTGCTTTTGAGATACTTTTGATTCTGAGTTTAAGCTGCTAGAATGAAATTGAATTCCTAAAGAATCTCCCTGCCTAAATAGCACATGATACCCATTGTTCACTGAAGTGGCCATTTTCACGTATGCTATGCTCTGTTGGGGCTGTCCTTTCTGTCTAGTGCCACAAGTCAGCTCTGCTCTTGGTATTTAATATTGGAGAAAGAAAATCTGTGGTCAGTCTTTGTTTCCCTATATAATCCACATTTCCAGTCCCTCATGCAGCACTTTTCCTCTTTGTGAATTAACAAATATAGGGAATTCCCTAGCGGCCCAGTGGTTAGGACTACACACAATTTCACTGCCAAGGGCCCGGGTTCAGTCTCTGGTTGGGGATACAAGCCATGTGGCATGGCCCAAAAAAACCAAATACAGGAGTATTTTAATTGCAACATACATTACCTACATTTTCAGGCAATACAGAACAAGTTTATTCTCCATTTGGATTAATTTGAAACTCTGAAATTTTCCTTTGGAAATATCTACATGTCATGTTTTTAAACTGTAATATTTCTAACACTTAGACTCTGTATAACTTTACTAATGAATAATCTCTATTTTAAAGGCCAAACGAGGCTACTTAGTGAATAGGACAGTTTTATTTTAAAGTTAATTTTCTGGTCTTTTTAAAGCTACCCAGAATGGAATCCTGACAATGATACAGGACACACAATGTAAGTTAAATTTTTTAAGCTATTGTTTGTAAAGGAGATCAATGTAAGGAATTCAGGTTAAACTTTTCAACATTTCATAAACAATATTTTCTTAATTTCTTTATTGAATATGAGAGTTTGGTAAAAGTCACTGTGGGTGAAAGAATTTCTAGAAACTATCTTATGTAGTAATTTTTATTTTACTGTTATAGATTTTTCCTTAGTTACTTCATACATAAATGCCCCCAAAGATTGGAATCATAGTCATACAAATGTTTTAGCAGTAAATCTTAGTTATTTCTGATGGACTTTATCATGCTTTGTATTTTATGTTTTCACATTATACTAGGGGTGATCCATTCATGTTGCAGCAATCTACAAACCCAGCACCAGGAATTCTGGGACCTCCGCCTCCCTCATTTCATCTTGGGGGACCAGCAGTTGGACCAAGAGGAAATCTGGGTGATTATAAAATTCATGTTACCTTTCCCTAAGAGCTTTTATCATAAAAATTAAATGCAGTGATGTTAGGCAGAAGAAGTGTCATATAACTATAACTCAGAAATAACATTGCATGAGAAGACATGTGGTACTCATATGATATTTGTAATATCCTTCATTTGTGTTTGAAAAATGTCTGTTTTTCAATTAAAATAGCCTGGTAGCGCAAGTATATTTATTACAAGACTGAAAAATATACTTTTTCCCTATAAAGGTGCTGGAAATGGAAACCTGCAAGGACCAAGACACATGCAAAAGGGCAGAGTGGTCAGTAATAAAGCTCTTGCTTTTACTGTTTTAGCTATTCGGGGGAATGTGATTTGACTTGAATCCTTGCTAATTGAATTTGTGTCATAGTCTTTATTAGGAAGATTGCTTTAGTTTGAAAATCATCAGGCTTTTATATATGACTTTGATAAGAATTAAAACTTTGTTTTCCTATGTCCATAGTCTAGAGATCTCACCTTGATTCAAAGTTAAGAACTTTGCTATCTAATTATTATGTACAAGGTAGTCAATTTAAATATCAGTGCAGATACTGTTTTCTGGAACTTTGAGATTTGCCCCAGTGACATATTTTAAATATTTAGTTTTTTCCGGTTGGCTGTAGATTATAAAAGTTTTAATATAATACATAACCTGTTTCGTATTGCTTCTAAAGAGACTTGTTTACTAACTTGATTTTTTCCTAATGGATAGGAAACTAGCCGAGTTGTTCACATCATGGATTTCCAGCGAGGGAAAAACTTGAGATATCAACTATTACAGCTGGTGGAACCATTTGGAGTTATTTCAAATCATCTGATTCTAAATAAAATTAATGAGGTATGAGTTAAGTGTAGTATTTATTGATCACTAAAATATTTCCTAAGGGGATTACATAGTTTTGTGTTAGAGCTTAAATCATCAATATGGAATGTAATATAGAGCAAAGGGCCAATAGTTGAACTAATCTGTAATAAATTCTAGTACTAATGGATTATTAGTAACTTTATAAATTGTGATTCTTAAGCAGTAACATTGTCATTATTACACTGCAGCTACTATAAGGGCTATATAAGAATAATTATTTGGAAAACCATTTCAAACTTTTACCCAAATGGCACCAAATTATTTCAGATTCAGTAGGCATAATAAATGATAGTTTTAATATCATGACGGTAATAAAATCTGAGGTGATCGTTAATAAATAGCAAATTAGCAATGCTGGGTTTCTTGTTTTGCTTTTAGATTCTTGAAAATGCTTTCTATTTAATGATTAAATATTTTTGGAAAGACTTGGGCAGTGTGGAATTTGGTTGGTTTGGGGAAATAATTTTTTTTGCCATTTTAGGCATTTATTGAAATGGCAACCACAGAAGATGCCCAGGCTGCAGTGGATTATTACACAACTACACCAGCATTAGTATTTGGCAAGCCAGTGAGAGTTCATTTATCCCAGAAGTATAAAAGAATAAAGGTAATATCTGTTTTTCCAGATTTGTATTACCAACCATTTGATACATCATTTTAATATTTACTAACTTACAGATATTTTAAATTGTTGCTAATATCTAGGATAATCTTAAGTATTAACTAATAATTACGGCATACCTACCAACGTTTGACTCCCCCTCCCTCTCTTTTTTTTCCCATTTATTAAAGAAACCTGAAGGGAAGCCAGACCAGAAGTTTGATCAAAAACAAGAGCTTGGACGTGTGATACATCTCAGCAATTTACCTCATTCTGGCTATTCTGACAGTGCTGTCCTCAAGCTTGCTGAGCCTTATGGGAAAATTAAGAATTATATACTGATGAGGATGAAAAGTCAGGTAATATACATGTTGAAGTTTTGAAAAATATTATTTCTCGGAGTGCTTTAAGTTTTTTGTTTCGTTTTGTTTTTTTAATATCCTCATTTGTAGTGAAGAAAGGGTGGGGAGGTAATTTGGCATCCAAGGTGGAGTGGTTCTTTAGCTTATTATAGATAAATTTTCTAGCCAAGTGGTAGTTTTTTAAAAGTCATAGTAGGTGAATTCTATCAAACATTTAGAGAAGAGCTAACACCGATCCTTCTTAAACTCTTCAAAAAATTGCAGAGGGAGGAACACTTCCAAATTTACTATCACCCTGATACCAAAACCAGACAAAGATACCACAAAAGAAGAAAATTACAGACCAATATCACTGATGAAAACAGATAGAAAAATCCTGAACAAAATACTAGCAAACAGAATCCAACAACATATTAAAAGGATCATACACTGTGATCAAATGGCATTTGTCCCAGGGATACAAGGATTCTTCAGTATACGCAAATCAATCGATGTGATACGCTATATTAACATTAAGGAATAAAAACCATATGATCATCTCAGTAGATGCAGAAAAAGCTTTTGACAAAATTCAACACCCATTTATGGTAAAAACTCTCCAGAAAAATGGGCATAGAGGTAACCTTCTTCAACATAGTAAAGACCATATATGACAAACCCACAGCAAACATCATACTCAGTGGTGAAAAACTGAAAGCATTTCCACTAAGATCAGGAACAAGACAAGGATGTCCACCCTTGCCACTCAGCATAGTTTTGGAAGTCCTAGCCACAGCAATCAGAGAAGGAAAAGAAATAAAAGGAATCCAAATTGGAAAAGAAGAAGTAAAACTGTCACTGTTTGCAGGTGATGTGACATAATTTTCTACTCTACATAAAAAATCCTGAAGATGCCACCAGAAAACTACTAGGAACTAATCAATGAATTTGGTAAGGTTGCAGGATACAAAATTAATGCACAGAAATCTCTGGCATTCCTATACACTAACAACGAAAGATCAGAAAGAGACATTAAGGAAACAATCACATTTAACATTGCAAGAAAAAGAATAAAATACCTAGGAATAAACCTACGTAAGGAGGTGAAAGACTTGTACTCAGAAAACTATACAACACTGATGAAAGAAATCAAAGATGACGTAAACAGATGGAGAAATACACCATGTTCTTGGATTGGAAGAATCAATATTGTAAAAATGACTGTACTACCCAAAGCAATCTACAGATTCAGTGCAATCCCTGTCAAAGTGCCAATGGCATTCTTCACAGAATTAGAACAAAAAACTTTGCAATTCGTAAGGAAGCACGGAAGACCCCAAATAGCCAAAGCAATCTTGAGAAAGAAAAACGGAGCTGGAGGAATCAGGCTCCCAGACTTCAAATTATACTACAAAGCTACAGTAATCAAGACAGTATGGTACTGGCATGAAAACAGAAATATAGATCAACAGTACAGGATAGAAAGCCCAGAGATAAACCCACACACATACGGTCACCTAATTTTCAACAAAGGAGGCAAGAACATACAAGGGAGAAAATACAGCCTCTTCAATAAGTGGTGCTGGGAAAACTGGACAGCTTCATGTAAAAGAATGAAATTAGAACGCTCCATAACACCATACACAAAAATAAACTCAAAGTGGATTAAAGACCTAAATATAAGACCAGACACTATAAAACTCGTAAGAGGAAAACATATGCAGAACACTATGACATAAATCACAGCAAGATCTTTTTTGACCCCCTTCCTAGAGAAATGGAAGTAAAAACAAAAATAAACAAATGGGACCTAAGTAAACTTAAAAGCTTTTGCACAGCAAAGGAAACCATAAACAAGACGAAAAGACACCCCTCAGAATGGGAGAAAGTATTTGCAGATGAAACAATGGACAAAGGATTAATCTCCAGAATATACAAACAAGTCATGGAGCTCAATATCAAAAAAAACAATTCAATAAAAAATGGGCGGAAGACCTAAATAGACATTTCACCAAAGAAGACATACAGATGGCCAAGAGGTACATGAAAAGCTGCTCAACGTCACTAATTATTAGAGAAATGCGAATCAGAACTACAGTGAGGTATCACCTCATGCTGGTCAGAATGGCCATTATCAAAAAATCTAGGGCTTCCCTGGTGGCGCAGTGGTTGAGAGCCCGCCTGCCGATGCAAGGGACACGGGTTCGTGCCCTGGTCCAGGAAGATCCCACATGCCGCAGAGCGGCTAGGCCCGTGAGCCATGGCTGCTGAGCCTGCGTGTCCAGAGCCTGTGCTCCACAACGGGAGAGGCTGCAACAGTGAGAGGCCCGTGGAAAGGGTGTGAAAAGGGAACTCATCTGCACTGTTGGTGGGAATGTAAATTGATACAACCACTTTGGAGAACAGTATGAAGGTTCCTTAAAAAACTAAAATTAGAACTATCATATGACCCAGCAGTCCCACTACTGGGCATATACCCTAAGAAAACCATAATTCAAAGAGAGTCATGTACCACAGTGTTCACTGCAGCACTATTTACAATAGCTAGGACATGATCCAAATCTAAATGTCCATCGACAGATGAATGGATAAAGAAGATGTGGCACATACATACAGTGGAGTGTTAACCATAAGAAGAAACGAAATTGAGTTATTTGTAGTGAATTGGATGAACCTAGAGTCTGTCATACAGAGTTAAGTAAGTCAGAAAGAAAAACGAATACCGTATGCTAACACATATATATGGAATGAAAAACAAAAACGATGAATCTAGTGGCAGGGCAGGAATATAGACATAGAGAATGGACTTGAGGACATGGAGTGGGGAGGGGGGAAGCTGGGGTGAAGTGAGAGTAACATCGACGTATATACACTACCGAATGTAAAATAGTTAGCTAGTGGGAGGCAGCAGCATAGCACAGGGTGATCAGCTCGGTGCCTTGAGATGACCTGGATTGGGATTGGGAGGGAGGCTCGAGAGGGAGGGGATATGGGGACATATGTATGCATATGGCTGATTCCCTTTGTTGTACAACAGAAACTAACACAGTATTGTGAAGCAGTTATACTCCAGTAAAGCTCTATTTAAAGATTAATTCTCAAAGTGCTTTAAGTTTTGTTTGTTTTTTGTTTAATATTCTCATTTGTAGTGAATAAATAAAGTGGAAAGTAAAGATCTTTTCTCTTGCTTGGTTAATAACACTATTTGTTTCCAGAGTTTGCTTCCAAAGATCTTCCTTTGTGTATATAGGTATACATTTTCCCCTTACTTCAAATGGGATTATATCATACTGTTGTTTTCCACAGTATATGATTCCATTGAGTAAGCTGTAATGAATTTAATTTCTTTAGTTGATGGATATTAGAGTTGCTTGTATTTTGGCTGTGCCATTAATGCTGCTGTGGACTTTGTGGCATGTGAATTTATGCATTTGATTGAAGGGTACAATTTCAGAATTGGAATTTTGGATCCTGATACTTGCTTTCTTTAGTTTGATGGTGTCAAATTGCTCTTCAAAAAATACTATTCATTTATAGTCACACCAGCATTGTCTGAGAGTGAGAGCTTTGCAAACACTGGATATTAAAGACTTTTCAAATTATGTGAGTTTAATGGATGGATTAAGTTATGTCATACTTGTATTTCATTTTTAAAATTCACAGTAAGGAGAGCATCTTTTTTTTCTTTTTCGTTAACCCTTTTGTAGCAACATGAGTTTATAGCCTTCCAAACTTTTTAATTTTTTGTTATTTTCCTTAATGTATTGTGAGTGATATTTTCTAAGCTTAGTACTTTAATTACTTTTGCAAAAAGACTGCATACGGGTGGTTTAATATTTGTACAAGATACTTTGTAAATCTGACAAATTGCCCTTATTTCACTGGGTGATTTTTAACTCTTACTGCTATCTCTATACTAAAGATTAAATTCTCCTAACAGGTAGAAAAAAATAAGCTCTAAAATTCTGTACAATTCTCTGAAAAATAATGTCTTTGCTAATTTTTTTTTAGGCCTTTATTGAGATGGAGACCAGAGAAGATGCAATGGCAATGGTTGACCACTGTTTGAAAAAGGCCCTTTGGTTTCAAGGGAGATGTGTAAAAGTTGACCTGTCTGAAAAATATAAAAAATTGGTACTCAGGGTATGTAGTATTTGATTCTACTTCATTATAAAGCTTGTTTTCATGCTTTTCAAGCCATGACATTCTTATAAACATTTTTATATGCCAAGAATATAGGATAGATTTTATTTGAACAGAGTTCTGTTAATAAAGTGTTTATTATTCACTGCTCTATTGAAATGTTGATTGTAATGAATTGGTAACTATATTCAGCTTAAATTCTTAGGTATGGTTACAGAGATTGAATAAGCTTAGTTGATATATAAAGGACGGTCATAGTCATTAGTTAATTGGATAATTATACTACAAATTCTAATACATTTATTTAACTTCTGTAAAATTTTGTCTTTTAGATTCCCAACAGAGGCATTGACTTACTGAAAAAAGATAAGTCCCGGTAATTTCCCTTTGTGTGTGTGTCTGTGTCTTTGTGTACACTAGTATATTAAAAACTTTTGTTTTCCAGCTCAGGTGAATTAATTCAGATGTATCTTTTGGTTTCAGGAAAAGGTCTTACTCTCCAGATGGCAAAGAATCTCCAAGTGATAAGAAATCCAAAACTGATGGTTCCCAGAAGACTGAAAGTACCACCGAAGGTAAAGAACAAGAAGAGAAATCAGGAGAAGATGGTGAAAAAGATACAAAGGATGACCAGGCAGAACAAGAACCTAACATGCTTCTTGAATCTGAAGATGAGCTGCTTGTAGATGAAGAAGAAGCAGCAGCACTGCTAGAAAGTGGCAGTTCAGTGGGAGATGAGACAGATCTTGCTAATTTAGGGGATGTGGCATCTGATGGGAAAAAGGAACCTTCAGACAAAGTTGTGAAAAAAGACGCAAATGCGAGTGCTTCAGCAACTGCCAAGAAAAAGCTTAAAAAGGTAAAGGAAGATTATGTGTTGACCTGTTTTAGTAGAAAATGAGATCAGATAAACGTTTCAAATTATATATATTAGGGTCACAGTAAAGAGAAGTCACTTATATTAGGAAAAAATAGATACGAATAATAAAAACATTGAAATCTAAACTCTGCAATAAACAGATTAAATAGGACTAATTTTCAAAAGAAAAATGTCAGTTCACAAAGGGAACTTTTTTTTTTTTTTTTTTTTTTAAGGGAACTTTTTAGTAATGAAGGAGAAAGACTTAAAACTACATATGATTCTGTTTTGTAGTGGTGGTGTGTAAGTAGTAGTAGGCAGCCTTTATGGTCCAGCTTGTTTTTTAAAAGATGGGGTATGAATTTTACAGTAACTTAACCGACCCAGGCCACTAAAAACCTTTTGTCAAAACTGGTTGAATTTGAAGAATTTTCCTATTAAAGAAATGTAACCTTGATTAGATATTTTAATAGGTTTTAAAACATTTTTTCTTAGAACACATGTCACATATAAGAGCATATAAGGCGAGTATCAATACAAAAATACGTACATGGTAAAAGAATAGTAACTCAAGAGACCCATGGTGTATTGACTACCTATGTTAAGGAGCCCCTTTGGAGCTCCTTAAGTTAAATGGGTCTTGAAATGAGATTTTTATAATCCTATTTCATTGGTTCCTTCTAAGCAGTACTCAGCTACTAGGAAACTAATACCTCCAGTTTTTGATGGCTTGGTCAAAAAAGTTAGTCTTGAGATTCTTTTTTTGGCTGCTATGTTTGCACTCTTAAGAGCTGATAATTATTGAGCGCTTGTTACATGCTGTAATTTTTCCTAAGCTCTGTGTGTGCTGATTAACTGATTCTTATAATCCTATGCCATAGATACTTTGTTATCCCCATTTCATGAATAAGCAGATCGAGATATGTTAAAATTGAGTAGATTGTGGTTATACTGCCTATAAGTGGCAGAGCCAAAATCTAAACCAAAGCAGTCATGCTCCAGAGCTTGATTTTTAAACCACAGTGCTATTTTTAGACTGAATGTTCTCTAAGCAAGGTTTATACCATAAGATACCTTCTTTGAAGGACATCTTTCAACTACCAAATCAGTTCTTCGATACATTCCCTAGCAGCAGAATAGTCTCAGAAAGTATGGAATATGCATGTCCTCATATTTATTTTCTGCTTGTATGAGGCAAGCCTTTGATTATTTAGTTTTAAAACAGGCTAAGGTGTTTTTGAAAGGTTAGTAATTTAGAGGGGAAAAAGGAAGAAGTCAGCTTTTTTTTTTTTTGCTTTTCTTTTTCTTTTCTTTTTTTTTTTTTTTTGAGAAAATGAAGGCAAAGACGCTATCCCTTTCCCTTCAAGTAAAGCAAATGGAAGGGATGCTGCAGGATAATTGTTGCAGAGTAAATTTGTCTTTCTTAACAGCGTCGTTTCCCAGGGAGTATGGAAGGTTTTGTCACTCTAGATGAGGTTGGTGATGAGGAAGATTCGGAACTTCAGAAACTTCGTAAATCGGGCATGGCATTTAAATCTGGTGACAAAAATGATGATGGTTTGGTTGAAATTAAGGTGGACAAGATCGAGGAACTTGACCAAGAAAACGAAGCAGCGTTGGAAAATGGAATTAAAAATGAGGAAAATACAGAACCAGGTGCTGAATCTGCTGAGAATGCTGATGATCCCAACAAAGATACAAGTGAAAACGCAGATGGCCAAAGTGATGAAAACAAGGAGGACTATACAATCCCAGATGAGTATAGAATTGGACCGTATCAGCCCAATGTTCCTGTTGGTGAGATTTAAGGCTTTGTTCTTCCCCTCTCACCCTCCCCAAACTCTTACTAAATAAGATTTTTAAAATTGGTCTTACATAAGCTCTGATAACATTCTTAATTTACTTCTATGCAAAACAGTTTGTAAATCTTAATTGGAACATTCTGTTTTCCTCTTACCCATGTCTCCTGATTTTGTATTATCTTTTGTTACCATTCCATAATATGTTCTCTTTTCTCATAAAGTTTTCTGAGAATTTCACATTGCTTTTTGTTTTGTTTACCTTTTCTATTTCAATATTTTTAAGAGAACAATTAGGTGTGGGACCTTAAATATCAATTAAGTACAAACTACTAACAATGTCATGGTTTTTGTTTTGTTTTAGCTTAGGCTACATTAGACTTGTCACAAATGTTACCTCATTCAAATTATATTGACAGGAAAAAAAAGATTTGAGAACACTATTAAAATCTTCAGTTTACTGAATTTGTAAGAATGTATGTTTGTGTTCTAGGTATAGACTATGTGATACCTAAAACAGGGTTTTACTGTAAGCTGTGTTCACTCTTTTATACAAATGAAGAAGTTGCAAAGAATACTCATTGCAGCAGCCTTCCTCATTATCAGAAATTAAAGGTAAGGCTATATCTAAAAGAGGAGAGTTCTTTAGTGAAAACTAGCAAATCATGTAAGTTTATGGAAAGTACTGTCTGTGGACCCAGCATGCTTTATCCTGGAAATAACATTCTTTATTGATGGGCCTTGAGCAGTTTAATGAATTCTAGAAACATCTGTTAATTATGCCTCTTTCTAGAAAATACTCTTAACTAAGTGTTGATAATTGAGTAATTTCTAAATTTATAGTTCTAAATGTTATAAATTCTTTGGTATAAAGTTATTTGAGTATTCTCAAATGGTTGTTAGACTGTGATTTCTCTAATTTGGATATTGGAGGCCTGAAAGCCAGCTTTATAAAGTGCCATATCCCTTCATACTTAATGATTTTTACATTGACTTTAAATTATTATATATTAATAATGACACTTCAGTAAGTTTCATCATCAACAGGATATAAAGATAAAAGGATACATTAAAAAAGCACAACATGGTAAAGCATAACAAATTTGTTTGAATATTTTGAAGTTTGGTGTTTCAGTTAGTGGCTTAAGGACTAAGTATTAAAATAAATAATGGGGAAAAACTTGAAAGTAAGAGTTAAAGAATTCATAATTGTAGATAACACTGATTTATAAAGCAGAGCATTAAGAACAGTGGTTATTTTCAGTGGTAGCAGCAATTTAATATAAATATTTTGTCTGCTTGGCTTAGTGGAAGGGTCATTGAATAAATATATGTCATTTTAACTAAGTTCTTGGGGTGTAGCAGTACTTCTGTGTGGCTGTTATGGTCTTTGATCATCTCTGTAAGTTAGTCTTAATTGCACATTAAATAACTTTCATGTTTTACCGTTTATCTCCTATGCCTTACTGTGGTGTCCAGTTTAGTTTCATACCTGCCTAATAAGAATAACTGGATCTTAAAAGTATTGATAAGGTTATAGTTAAATTAGACTCAAGTCCCTAAACATGGATAGAATATTTTGTTTTGGAGTTAATCCATTTGTTATGTTTCACTGCGGTGACTTAATCCTTGTAAAAAAATTTTTTCTATTTTCTTTTCAGAAATTTCTGAATAAATTGGCAGAAGAACGCAGGCAGAAGAAGGAAGCTTAAGATGTGCAAGAAGCTTAATGATTTCAAAGAAAATAATGGTTCTTTGTTTTTAAATGTTAACCTTTTTTAAATACAATACAGATAGTTAGAAAACTATTGTACTCTTTTGTTATAGTGGAAAAATAATAGACGTCTGTTCATGTGTTAAGTGTTATAGCAAAAATACATATACGGTTAAGTTAATGAAGAATTGTTTTTGTTTTATCAAAATGGTAACAGACAGAAATACTTGTTAGAGACTGACTTCATATGCTACTTAAGACACTTGCACCACTAAGAAAGATACGTAGAAACATTCAGAGAAGTGAAATTTAGTAGTTCCAAGCTTCAAAGAAATGTCAAAACTTTTGATTCCATTCAATAAAGAACAAAACCAATTGTATTTTTATTACTTTCATCTGAAACATTCCACATTTTAATCTGAGCCTTGCAGACTTTTCATTTGCAGTTCGAAGCATTTTTGGTTTTGTTTCAATTTTTGAGAACTTCATTAATGTGAGATTGGTAATTAAAATGCAGGTGCAGTTTTCTTTTAATGTCATGCTGTTTAGGTAATAAGAAATACTAAGTAATTGGCTTTAGATTTTGTAATTTTTTCCCTAAGTTCCTGCTAGATTTCGTATTCTAGTAGTCAATGTCTTTTTCAGTGAAATGTAAAAATACTCCCATTCTCTTTGACCAGTATTAATTTCTTGAGATATTGCTTGTCACTTGAATCCTGTAGCTGTCATACATCTGGTATAAGCACATTTGATTTTTGAAGTGTGTAGACCATCTCTTCATATTTTCAAGATGTAATTTTACATTTCTGCATTTTAAAAACAGTTTGGCCATAATCTTAGACGCACGCTTCTAATTCATATACTGCATATGTGACCTTTGTGAACAGAAATTTGCATGTATAATCTGTGTTTACTTGTAACTTTCTGGTTATATACTGCTTATATCTGTGGATTCAAGTTTCTGAAGTGAGTACCAATAAAAAAAAAAAACCTAGGCCATGTTCATTGGTTATACATGTTTGAAATGTTAACCAATATATTTGTCAGTTGTGGTTTTTATTCACTGTTACACTTTTTGCATGCTTTAACAAATTATTACATTTTTAATTTAGAGTGTTCTAAAGACTGCTACTAAAGATCTGAGTTTTAAAGCTTTTAGTGCTGGTGGATTTCTTGTTCCTGTTACATAACTGAAAATGGGACTCTTCATAGTTTTTGGGTTTTGGTTTTTTCTTCATAGTTTTTTAAGACCTTGCAGTTTTAAGACGTTACGGGTGAGGAAATGGTAAAAGCTCATGTTTAGACATGTCTAAGTATTTAACGATAAAATTGGAAGTAACATGGAATAACAAGAATTGGTTTTTACCAGCCTTTCAAAGTTGCTGGGATTATAGGTATAAGAAATTATTGTCAAACAAATTTTTAATTAAAAAAAATAAGAATTTAAGGGATTCTCTTTGAAACTCTTAGGTCCAAGTGTATTAAAGGATATATATCAAATAGTTGAAAGAAATATTATGATCTACCACTGAGGGGCAGATGACACTTTTTAAAATGTAACATGCACAAAAAATCCTTGCCAGTTTACTTCTGTAGTTTTAATTTTGGCCTTTACTAATTACCCGCTTTTGTTTAACTCCAACTTTAACTAACAGCAGCTACACAAAGCATTTTGTGTACACAAATCAAGGAATCCCTTGATTGTTTTCTGTCAATGATAACTTTTTTCATAGATCCTACTTTGTTAGATATACCAAGTTGGAGAAAAGAATGTTTAATATCTTCATTTGATAGCATTTGAAAGCAGAAATTCTCATAAATTGCTAGTGATTAATAAATTTGTAACAGCTATTTCCCAGATTACAGCAAACCTTTATTTAAGAGGAATGTTTCCACTTCACCCAGCTATAAAGTTGAAAATTTTCCCACCACCATTTTAGTTTTTAGTTTAATCTGCTGTTAATCCTGGGTAAAGGAAACTTTTTTTTTTTTTTTTTTTGCGGTACGCGGGCCTCTCACTGTTGTGGCCTCTCCCGTTGCGGAGCACAGGCTCCGGAAACGCAGGCTCAGCGGCCGTGGCTCACGGGCCTAGCCTCTCTGCGGCATGTGGGATCTTCCCGGTCCAGGGCACAAACCTGTGTCCCTTGCATCGGCAGGCGGACTCTCAACCACTGCGCCACCAGGGCAGCCCAAAGGGAACTTTTGTAAACACCTTCATGTTTGTTTTACAGTTTTCTTTTAACCGATTGTTGATAAATTTGGCATATGAGAGTGACCCTGGTAGGGCTTGAGTTGGCTAGCTGTAGTATTGTGTATCTTAAAAATAATTTTATTTAAGATTTTATTAATGAGGAAGGTGAATTTCTGGCTATAGAGTACACCAGGAAGTACCTCCTCTAGAAAATGGTATGATTGCAAGGACCTTTTAAAGGTTATATCCTTCCTCTGAATTCTTTTACCCCTTAGGGTGATGGGGACAAGTAAAAGGATGTATACCCTATTAAGTATTATGGTGGCATTAAGTTTATAAAAGGGGAAGGGTTCAGATATTTATGCCTCACCTTGTTCACAGTGCGTTTTTGGTGGCTTTGACCTGTAAAAACATCATGAATAAAAATTATGACAAAAGAGGCTCACGGTATGTAGTAGAAATCTGTAGAAACACCACAGATTATATTTTTAAATCAAATTAGTAACAAAATTGGTATAGACAGTTTGGTTAGGATAATATGCACTAGGGCTAGGAGTGAGTAGCTGTGTACTCTTCTTTATTGGTCTCCATCACAGAAAATGGCCTAGGATAGCTGAAAGCTCAAAGTGTTGAATGGTTATGCATTTGAGATTATATCCCTTGACAAGGACCTTGAGCTGTTTGTTGAGCTGGAGTGCCTCTCCAGTCTGATGCAGGTCCTTTGACTGTCGTGGGAAAGATCAAGATTCTTATCCAACATGGTATGTAAACAAAATGGTTCTGTGAATTCTTTTCCTTTAGTGGTTCTCAAATGTTAGCATGCATCAGAATTACCCGGAAGCTTCATTTAAACATTGCTGGGCCCTGTTCTTAGAATTTCTGATTTGCTAGGTGTAGGGTGGGTATTAATAATTATCCATCTTTCAAGTTACCAGGTGATGTTGATGTCAAGGATAGAGGCCACACTTTGATTGGTTTACCTGTAGCTGAAGTGTTACTGCTAGGCAGTTGTAATCAAACACCTGGTTTAGATAACTGTTGCTTGAAGTACTGGTTTTGCTACTATTAAAAACTAAAAATAAGGAGAAGGCTGGAAAATAATCATTATTTGGGGGCACTCGCAAAGCATTTTTTAAAGAGTCGTTAATGGGAGACACCCATTTCAGAGCCCTAGATACTGCTTTCCCAAGTCAACCCTTTGTCTTGCTTGGAACATTAATAAAATCTTGAACAGCTAATTTACTGAAGTTTCAAGTGAATGGCAAAATGGAAGTAGGTACCTCTCATCACTCCATGTATAATTTGCTGAATTATAAACTTTATAGTTGACATAGGCTAGAGCTCAATTAAGGTACTAGTTAATTTGGAAAAGTTCTGAGGGAGAGGACTGTCAGGTAATGATTAATTTTTAAAAGGCTATATTAATACTTTTAAAAGGCTTTATCTTAAGACTTGTCTTTATCTTAAGACTTTAGCCCTGGCCTTCCCTTGAAGTAGTTCTTGCCTTAGATTTATAATTTCCATAAGTTTCAGAATTCTGCAAAGCCACATGTACAGTAGAGAATGGGAAAATTGAAAGGCAGTATGTTACATGTAGTAGAGAAATGTCAAACGTATCCATGCCAATAGCATTTGTATTGCTGCCATTAGATACAAGTTTAATGATCTTTGAACCATCTTGTCATTGTGCTTCATACATGGCAGCATTGATGTATTGGTTCTGAGGACCTGATCCAAATGGATATACCAAGAGCAGCAGGAATGTCCTACCTTTGACAAGGACAAAATACTGAAGTTTCAGTCATTGCAGCTGACTATCAAAAGTAGGGCCAATTTCTATTTGCTCTATTAGCAACCTTGCTAGGGTTGTTAAGTCACAGCTACTTCCTTGGCAGCTACCAACTATGTTCTTGATATATGTCCCCCCCCCCTTTTTTTCCTACACTTTGTATCAAGTTAAGCCCTAGTTCATGCTCTGTGTGCACTCTATTTTGTGGTATGAAAACCTGTGGAAATGAATTGGAGTTTTAAATGATTCTTGGTGTAATGGATGGTGAAACTTTAGTGAAGACCTAACTGATTTTCCTGATGGTGGCTGCTTCTGCTCGCAAGTACAAGGTGTGTTTCTGACCCATCTCATTTTAAGTAGCTGGGCTGTGCAAAACCAGCAAGGATGGACTTGGCTCAGACTGGAAAAGAGGAATTTTTTCTTCCTCTTATCACCCTTCTGCAAAAACCTTTGCTTATTTTAC
This sequence comes from Phocoena phocoena, assembly GCF_963924675.1. NCBI lineage: Eukaryota > Metazoa > Chordata > Mammalia > Artiodactyla > Phocoenidae > Phocoena > Phocoena phocoena. The sequence goes on from NC_089221.1 coordinate 117,019,486, forward strand.
ATTTACAACTTTATACAAATTTGATCCTCTTTTTAGGACAGTTTTTTTTTTTTTTTGCGGTACGCGGGCCTTTCACTGTTGTGGTCTCTCCCGTTGCGGAGCACAGGCTCGGGACGCGCAGGCTCAGCGGCCATGACTCACGGGCCTAGCCGCTCCGCGGCATGTGGGATCTTCCCGGACCGGGGCGCGAACCCGTGTCCCCTGCATGGACAGGTGGACTCTCAACCACTGTGCCACCAGGGAAGCCCATAGGACAGTTTTTTTTTTTAATACACAAAACTTACCATCTTAGCCTTTTTTTTGGGGGGGGTAGGTAGGAAGTGGATTTATTTAGAGAGAAACACACTCCACAGAGTGTGGGCCATCTCAGGAGAGAAAGGCCAGCCATTTTTTAATAACTTGCTTTATTCTGTTAATACCATAATTCACTTAACCAATTCCCTATTGATAGGCTTTTCAGTTTCTTGGTTGTTTATAACAGCTATGAATATCCTTACGTATCTATATATATGTCCGATTTCTTCCCCATACGTGGAGTGTTTGAGTCAGAGGATTTACACGTTCTACATTTTGACAATTCGGGGAGAGTGGGAACCTGTTCATAGCCATCCTACGCCTTCATAACCATCCTCTCCTGATTCCTACTTCACCTTCCATCTCAAGTTAGAATTGTTAGTGCCTGAGACGGTTGAATGTCTGCAGCATTTTAAAACTGCACCTCTGATGGTTCCATTGCAGTGTCTTTCCTCATCATTGGCAAACTTATTAGCCTTTATTGTTGTGATAGTGTTTTCCATTCATAGACCATCATCACCACCATCCAGGCATAGCATAAAATCATGACAGTACCCTGGGCCCATCAGGCTTTCTCAGCCACAATGGTGAACTCACGGTGAGCTGGGAATTGAGATCTATAGCCCCTTTGTGTGAGAAAAACAACATAAGCCTTTGAATGGTTCAGATTAAAATAAGCCAGGATTTAGCAAAGATTATTTTTCAACATAACGTACATAGGTTGTGTTAATAAGTTCCATTTATCTCCATGATTAGCTTTTAAGATTGCCAGAGTCATCTACAGATTAAACTACCTATTTTGATTTTGTTCTCCCTCCTGTTCATGCCTCTTCTAGCCTCGAGTTGATAGTTCCAGGTTTCTTGAATGAATCATGCTCCACAGACCAGTAAAACAGCACCATCTTTCCAGAGCTGTTGGCTCAGCAGGCTTAAGAAAGCCAAGCCCTTCTAGTTTAGGATACAGATCTGCAAATGTGGCCAAAGTGGTTGACCAAGGGACAACTGCCAAACTTTCTTTGGAGCTTTGACTCAAAGCAGTTTTTTTTTTTTTTTTTTGCGGTACGCGGTACTGCATCGGCAGGCGGACTCAACCACTGCGCCACCAGGGAAGCCCCAAAGCAGATTTTTAATGAGTGAAATGGCCCTAGAGAGAAGCCCTCGCTTGGATTCAGGAGTTTCATGGAGGGAACTTTTTTTTCTTTAGTTTTAGCAGTTATAAAAGCTTGTGGTTTTTTAAAGATTCAAGTTGTACAAGAAAGTAAAAAGATAAATCTCAGTCCCTCATTTTACTTCCCCAAGGGGAAGAAGTTAGAAGTTTTTGTGTCCCCTGTCAAATATAATGTATATTCGGAATTTTCTTACACATACTATACACTGTAGCTTGATTAGCATCACTAAAAATATATCGGGACTTGCCAGTGATGAAGCAAGGAAGCATGGATTAGAGTAACGTGTGCGGGGCAGCCCATCCAAGATCATGGACGAGGAAATTCTTGGACCCTTAGGTCTCACTCTTCTATCTTACCTCTGGACAGAGTATTTCCTCCCTTAGCCTGGGCACCATATATATATATATATATATATATATATATAGATAATTTGCGTCTGTGTGTTAAGATCTAGCTTCAAAAAGTGTGTTCCTGAACGTGTATGAGTGCAGGTGCTTGTAGATCAGTTAACATGCCTCTGTGAATTTGTCTTAGTTTATTATTTCTGTGTTATGTTTCTGTGTCAGGATCTCTGGATATGATTTGGTACATGTCACTCGTAGTGTGACGCTGTGTATCACGTTTGGTGTGTGTTCCTGGGTGTGTGAGTGCGCTGTCGTTATCTAGATGTTCCTATTTGATGTCAGTGTGTTTGAGGTAACCGTTGCGGTGTGAATAGTCCTCGTCTGTGTATCTTTTCTGGGTCTCCTTCCCAGCTCCCCCACTCACTGCATCCCATCAGTCTTGAAGGATGGGTGGTTGTGGGGACACTGGCCCAGCTCCGCTTTGGTTTTCCTAAGAGAACACGACAGGACTCCCAGTGTTCCCCGCGGCCGCCAGGGTACGCTGGAAAGGCCGTTGCGCATGCACATGTGTGCAGCTTGGGCGACGAGAACTTTGAGGTCGCCCTTTCTCTCCCGCGCGCTCTCTGGCGGCCTCGGAGGGCAACGATGACAAAACGAGAGGCGGAGCCGGCGGCGACGGCGGAAGTGAAGTCACTTCCGGGCTGGGGTGTTTGTTTGGACTAGAGAAGGGAGGCGGCGGGCGAAGCGCGCGTCGAGCGGGGTAGCGGCGCTGCCTGTGGAGATCCGCGGAGGCCGACCGGATTCGTTGGCTGCCGTCCCCGCTGCCGTGCACTGGGTGAGGGGTTCTCTCGGGCGGAGCGGCGAGAAGGGTGCGGCGGCCCGGCGGTGGAGGGGCAGCACCTCGGCGACGGCTGAGGGGCCTAGAGGGTCCCCTGGGTTGTTGGCTACCAAGCCTGTATGGCCCCCATTGTTCCTTGCCTCTTCCAGCCGAGTCTGAGGGATGATCTTGGACGACTTAGTCTCTTTCTTCTCTGAGAAATGGCCGTCGCTTTTTTTCTCATTGTCATTATTATGGTTTGGATCTCGCAGCTCTCTATCCGGGTCCTCGGTGGCGCGCGAGGGTTGCCGGGATAGCACTTTCTCGCGTGCTCCCCCTCTCTCCAATCGCTTCACCCACCCTCCGATACCCTTTTCCCCTGCCCCCCACTGCCGCCTCGGCAACAAAGCTCATTGTTTCTCCCCACTTTACGCCTGCGCGTCGCCACGCGCAGCCCCTACTTGCTGCGCTTGCGCGCTCCTCCAGAAGCTTGGGTGGGGGAAGAGAAAGGGGCGGAGGGACTGGCGGGCTGGCGATAGTCCTAGGGGAGCATTCTGTAACCGTCCATGAGCCTGTACCTTTCTGATGATCCCCTTTCTCCGGTTTCTTCGCCTTCCCCTGACCCTTATTTTTAGTTACATTGTATTCCGTGCTCGGGATAGGAGGGCCTTTGGAGTACTGGCAGCTCCTACTCCAGGACTGTTTTGAACCAGATGAACCCATCCAATTCACATTCTTTTGGTTTTGGTTATCTCACTTTTTAATTTCTACTACTGTGCTTATTCTCTCCCACCATCAAAAATATATGGCTTGTGGTAAAGTTGTTTGTTTCAAAACATTGTTGAAGCAGTCAGCAATGGTATTCTCTAGTAACTGCAAAAGGTGGCCTTTTCTGCTTCTTTTTGTTGTCTTATTTTCCCTGATTTTGCAACCCCATCATCTCACAGAAACCGCAAACTCTAGAAAGAATTTGGCTTCCAGTATGCCGTGGGATGAGGTCTAACAGCTGACAGCTTTTGACATTTCAACAGAAGACAAATTCCCACTTTGCATGTGCTGGTTAATCTTGTTAACCTGATAGCATAATTTGTCACAATTTGCCTTTGAGCAGTTGGTCGGGTGTTGGTTTGCCTTTGAAATTTCGTGGGCTGCAGGTTATGTTTGCAAATAAGGGTCTCTCAGGGTTTTTAGTGAGATTCCTAGTGTTTGCTGTTTTGTGCTTCTGTTTCCGGTTTGTGAGAAGATAGTTGGGGCAAATTAGTCTGTTTATATTACTTGTTAATTGTGAACTTGAACAGAACTTACTTTTTCTCACAAGTAAGTGTCTATGATAAAAAGATAGGTAACCCCCCCCCCAAAAGTATATCCTCCTTATCTGTTTCTTTCAGGGATGGGAGCTAAGTGAGTTTCATATTTATTATTAACCTGTGAAATAGGCAGGGTAAGTTTTTTTTTTTTTAATACAAATTATAAAATATTTATTTATTTTTGTCTGTGTTGGGTCTTCGTTGCTGTGCGCGGGCTTTCTCTAGTTGCCACGAGTGGAGGCTACTCTTTGTTGCGCTGTGCAGGCTTCAGTAGTTGTGGCATGTGGGCTCAGTAGTTGTGGCTCACGGGCTTAGTTGTTTCACAGCATGTGGGATATTCCCGGACCAGGGCTTGAATCCCTGTCCCCTTCATTGGCAGGCGGATTCTTAACCACTGTGCCACCAGGGAAGCCCTAGGCAGAGTAAGTTTTATCCTGCCCATTTTGAAATCAGGAAAATAGAAAGTTGAGGGATTATTTTATTAGGCACATATTTCCATAGCACTTAGTAATGCCAGGCATTGTTCGAAGTGCTTTTACAAGTATTTAATCTTTAATGTCTGTAGGCAGTAAGTACTACTGTAAAATGAAGATTATAAATGAGAAATGTGAAGTAACTTGCCCAGTGTTGCATAGCTAATAAAAGCTGGAATTCAAATCCAAATACTCCAGAGATTATGTGCTCTTAACCACTATAGTGTGTTGCCTGGGATTTAGTAGCATATCCAAGGTACTCTAGGTGGTTAGTGGCATATCTGGGACTTGAATCCAATGCAAGGTTAAAGTTGTCCAAGTTGTCGTCTTTGTGATCTGGATCACCCTGTTGCACAGATGCATTAATAATTTGTATATGTTACAGCCTGAGGTTCAGTTCCAATAACTCAGTCTTTTTTCTTAATGTCTTCATCGTTTAGAGTGGTGCTGTCCAGTAAGATAGCTACTGAGCACACGTCTGTTGAGCACCTGAAATGTAGCAAGTGCAACTGAAGAACTAAAATTTTAATTGTATTGAATTAAAATTAAATTTAAATAGCCACATGTACCTGGTGGCTACCACATTGGATAGTGTGGGTTTATTTGAATTGCCTTTGCTTTTTATTTTTTGTATCAGTTTTTATAAATAAGGATGGTATTTCTGATGTGCTTTGAGCTTTTATCAGCAGTGTTGAGCCATCCTTACTCTGACCTGGTCACCTTGGTTACACTACAGTTGAGATTAGGGTTATACTCTCTGGGACTTTTCTGTGACATTGTTTCACTCCTACAGATGTTTGGACCTATTATTTTTATTTATACAAATTTATATTTGCTCTAAGTGTTTAATAATACTATTATGTGCCAGGCTGTCTGCCTAGGTACAGATGGGGAACCTGAAGCACAGAGAGGTTAAATAACTTGCCCATCATCACATGGCTAGAAAGGTAGCCTGGTTCCAGAGCCCCTTTTTTGTTTTTTTAATTTTTACTTTTATTTTTATTTGTTTATTTTTGGTTGCGTTGGATCTTCGTTGTTGCGCGCGGGCTTTCTCTAGTTGCGGTGAGAGGGGACTACTCTTCCATTGTGGTGCGCAGGCTTCTCATTGCAGTGGCTTCTCTTGTTGCAGAGCACAGGCTCTAGGTACACAGGTGCAGTAGTTGTGGCACACAGGCTCTAGACCGCAGGCTCAGTAGTTGTGGCGCACGGGCTTAGTTGCTCCGCGGCATGTGGGATCTTCCTGGACCCGGGATTGAACCTGTGTCCCCTACATTGGCAGGTGGATTGTTAACTACTGCACCAGCAGGGAAATCCCAGAGCCCATGCTTTTAATCGTACCTGTATACTGCCAAACATTAAAGCAAAATATTCAGCGCTGCTCACAGACTTCTGAATTAAATACAGAGGCTGATGCAGAAATTTCTTTATCTTCTCTAATTAAAATACATATGTATACAATATATATGTGTACAAATAAGGTTAAGGAGTCTACTGTAGTTCAAAGTAGAGTCCAGTGGAATAAGAAAAGGTGTTATGTCTGTCGGGTCGGTTTTTTTATTTTTGGGGGTTTTGGGTTTTTTTGGCCTTGCCACGGCTTGTGGGATCTTAGTTCCCTGACCAGGGATCAAACCCAGGCCCCCAGCAGTGGAACCCCGGAATCCTAACCACTGGATCACCAGGGAATTCCCTGTGGAGTCAGTTTAATGAAAGAAGCAGAAAGAGAATCCTGTTTGAATTTTAATGAGAATTTTTTTTGAAGAGTTAATGTTTTTATTTTTTTATTACAGTTTTATTGAGATATAATTGAAATATAGCACTGTATAAGTTTAAGGTATACAGCATAATGATTTGATTTACATGTATCATGAAGTGTTTAATGAGAATTCTTAAGAGAGTAGGGGGAGACTTTCTAAAACTTAAAAGATTTCCATATTTTAAAATTTTGTAGGGACTATGAAAGGATGGACACTGCTGGAAACCAGTATGTGTAAGAGGCATTTCAGAAGGGAACAAACAGCTGAAGTAAAGAGTTTGTAGATTTAAAGTGCCAGGCATCAGAAAAAACAGCTCTCACCTAACCAGAATCTGGCAAAATCTCTGAGTTTAGGTGTTAGGCTCTCATATCAGGCGTGATGTAAACAGCATGTTTACAAAAGAAAGAAAATTCATTTTCTACAATAGTGGAAGTTGGAATAGTCATAGGTTATTGATAGAAAGGACAAGTCTAAATCTGTCGCACTTAATATTACTGTTCAAATATGAAAGCAAAAGACAGTTTCAGACATGAAGTAGCTTAGAAATTTATATCCTCAGGTAACCTTTTGAAGAAATATTAAGGCAAAATAAAGGTGTCAAGTTAGCGGAAGATGATTTTATATATATATATATCATATATATATATGATTATATATATAAGGGAATACCTAATAGTGTAGATCTAACAGTGCTAAATTATTTCTACAAAACTCAGGATATGGGGTGGGGAGAGGAAATGGGTAAGTAAAATCATCCTAAAGGTCTTGCTTTGTCTGGGAGCAGGGATTGGGTTGGATATATTGAAGAAGATAAAGCATTCTAAATGTCTTGAGTTGGTTTGAGGGTGTATAGAGTATTTTTTTAATTGATAGGAAACTGTTCAAACTAATTTCACAATAGATATAAGTCAAATCATTGTGCTGTACACTTTAAACTTCTACAGTGCTGTATGTCAGTTATATCTCAAAACTGGGGGGGAAAAGCCAACGGAAATTCCACAGTAGTTTGTAAGTTACAGAAAATAAATCAAGTATTTTTTTAAAAATCTGCTTAAAATAGTAAAGTAAACGTTACAGGAATAGAATGTAAAAAGATGCTATAAGAAAGCTAAATATGAAGTTACGATGAAAGACAATACCAAGCATCAGTTACCAAAAATGTTAATTCCCTGTGAGACAGATCCTCAGACTGGGTCAAGTAATCTAGCTGTTATAGTACAGGACTTGAATATATCGCTTTCAGAATTTAACAGGTAAAGTTTAAAAAAAAGAAAGAAAAAAAAGATCAGCCTAATATATATGCATCATTTTTTTAGGTAAGAAATAGAAATCACAACAACAAGGTCCTAGTGTATAGCACAGGGAACTATATTCAATATATGTGAAACCATAATGGAAAAGAATGTAAAAAAAGAATGTGTATGTGTATAACTGAGTCACTTTGCTGTACAGCAGAGATTGGTACAACGTTGTAAATCAACTATACTTAAGTTTTAAAAATTGACAGAAAAGTAAAGAAATGGAAGTCACACATTTTTCTCTTTAGGCCCAAGGAACATTTTGCAAAAATCATTAGTTGCCTGCAAACAAAACTGTAATAAATTCCCAAAAGTGAAGGTTTTCTGGCTGCATTTTATAACATAATAAAACTAGAAATCAGGCATCAAAAGGTAACCAAAAGAACCTTAACCACTTGGAAATTAAGAACATTCTTCTGAATAATCTCTGGCTTATTATAAATTAAATAATTTGTAGTTACCTAAAGTTGGTAACTGTATTCTATATTAAAATTTCTAGGGAAAATTCATAGATATAAAATTTTTATTTGTGAAAGCTTGAAAATAAACATTTGTCAACTTGAAAAGCAGAGCAACAAATTGAAGTTATGTAAAAAGGAAGGGAAAAATAATGTGAGAAAAGTAAAATTAATAAACAAAAAATAAGTAGAAACGATCAATAAAACCAAAAGCAGGAGTTTTGTTTATTAAAGTTGAATTTTTAAATAGGTAATCCATTCCCAAAAAAAGATATAAAAAATATCCTTAGCCATCTAGTTCTCCTCCCTACAAGGTAACCAGTATTCTCAGTTTTGTTTTTAGCAGCTCTTACTGACCTATAGTTCACATACCATGCAATTCATCCATTTGAAGTGTATAGTAGAGTAGTTTTTAGTATATTGCCAGAGTTGTGCATCGATCACCACAGTCAATTTTAGAACATTTTCATTACCCCAAAAAGAAATCTTGTTCCCATCGTCTGTCATACAATATGTGTTCCTTGGTGACTAGCTTCTTTCATTTAGCATATTTTCAGTATTCATCCATTTATCAAGTGGTGGACCTTTGGGTTTTATCCACTTTTTGGCTATTAAGAATAATATTTCTATGAACATTTGTGTGTATAAGTTTTTATGTAGACATATTTTTTTTTCTCTTGGGTATATACTTAGGAGTGGAATTGCTGAGTTATAAGGTAATTCCGTGTTTAATCTTTTGGGGAACTGCCAGACTGTTTTCCAGAGCAGCTGCACCATTTTAACATTCCCACTGGCAGTGAATGAGCATTCCATTTCTCCACATTTTCACTAATATAAAGTGGTATCTCGTGGTTTTGATTTGCATTTTCCCTGAAGGTTAAGGATGTTGAGCATCTTTTCATGTGTTTATTGGCCTTTGGAGAACTGTCTATTCAGATCCTTTGCGCATTTTTTAATTGGTTGTTTTGGGGACTTCCCTGGCGGTCCAGTGGTTCAGACTTCACCTTCCAATGGCGGGGGGGGGGGGGGCGGGGGGCGGGGCGAGTGCGAGTTCGATCCCTGGTTAGGGAGCTAAGATCCCACATGCCTCCTGGCCAAAAAACCAAAACATAGAACAGAAGCGATATTGTAACAAATTCAATAAAGACTTTAAAAAATGGTCCACCTCAAAAAAAATCTTAAATTGGTTGGTTGTCCTTTTATTATTGAGTTGTAATAGTTTTTTATATATTCTAGATGTAGTTCCCTTATCAGATACAATTTCCTTCTCAGTTTGTTTTCTGTCTTTCTAGAGATTCTATGCATTTGCAAATTGTGAACACACACCTTTCTTTTATATATATGAAGAGTTTATTACACTTGCTGTTCTGCAAATTGCAAAGTTGGAATTTTTTTTTCCTACGATAGATCCCTGGTAGGCCTAATCGAGGAAAAGAGGAGCATAGTCAAATTAGCTATGAAATAGGAGAAATTAAATAGTTTCTATTATAACAAAATTGAAATTATGGAGAAATAAAATTTTAGTGAAGTAAAAATGACCATAGTTAACCAGAGAGGTAGAAAACCTGAATAGACAAATCAAAACAAAAAAAAACAAAATTAAAGGTTGTTAATAATGTACTAGTTTAAAAAGTACCAAGCCCTTATAATTTTTGATTCATTTGTCTTCAGGGATCCCATAATTCTTGTTATTCAAATGATTCCTTAATATAAGGATGGGAAGTTTCTGGTTCATTTGTTTGAAAACTATTTTCTGTAGAGTTCTAGCAATCTGGGTTTGCAGTTATTTTCTTTCAGTGTGGTCTTTTGCTTTTCATTATTGTTGAAAAGCAGCTGGTTTTTCTCATTCTTTTTTGAAAATAATGTCTTTGTGGGTTTTAGAATTCTCTTTGATATTCTGCAGTTTGATATATCTTGCTTTTTATTTATCTTACTTTGAGATTCTTGGGCTCCTTAAACATGTTGGTTGATTGCTTTCATCAAATATGCAATATTCAGATCCTGCCTCTGCCCTATGTTTCTTCTTTTCTTCTTCAGGAATTCGATAGTTGTCACTCTGCCCTCTACATTGTTTGAACCCTCTTTTGTATTTTCTATCTTTTTATCTTTTTGCTGTTTTCTGGATACTTTCTTTTGTTTTCCAATTCTATTGTATCTAATCTGCTGCAAGACTTATTACATTTTTGTTTATGTTGATTTCTGTATATCTAGAAGTTTTATTTGGCTCTTTTCCAAATCTACTACGCACTTTTTATATTTTGCTGCTTTCTGAAGATATTTTCAAGCTTGATATGTAATGATCATTTTTGTCATCTGCCACATGGGTCTGGTTATGCTTTCTATAAATTGCACTGATTCTTGCGTGTTGTATCTTGCTTTTCCTTCTGGATTTAGTTATCTTTCACTTTGAACTCTTCATTGGCCTTGAAAAATCATTTTTGGAGGTCCTTAAGTCCTAGCATGAAGATGCCTTCCTCCCAAGGAGTTTTACATTTGCTTTCGCCAGGCACTGGCACTAGAGACACTACCAAGTCAGGACAACTTCATACTCATTTCATGACTTGGGATGTTCTGGACTTCCCAGGTCATGAATTTATTCCTCCTATCCACAGGAGGGCCAACCACAGTCACAGTGTCTGTGTTCCTTTCCACCTTTTCCTTTTGATTTGCTTGGTGGGGAGTGGGAGTTGCTTTTGGTTCACCCTTACCCTGAGCCTATAGCCCTTTAGGGTCCCAGCTTAGAGTGGGGAGGATCTTCTCTTCAGTTTTCCACCTTGACCTTTATGCCTTTTGCCGCATGAAGCATCCAGGGTCAACCCAAAGAAGGCTAATGGGCAAAAGTTTCCTCAGTGCGAAGGCAGCTTCAGTGTTTAAAAGTTCCACTTTGCTCTCTGAATTCCCACTTTACTTACTCTTCAACACTTTAGTGCTTTTAAGTGTTTCTTTAAGACTGTGGCATCCAACACTTTCAGTTTTCAATGGGAAGACTGGTCCAAATAATCTAGCCCACCATTATTGGTAAAAAGAAGTCCTGATTCATTTATTTTATTTATTTATTTATTTATTGCGGTACGCGGGCCTCTCACGGTTGTGGCCTCTCCCGTTGCGGAGCACAGGCTCCGGACGCGCAGGCTCAGCGGCCATGGCTCACGGGCCCAGCCGCTCCGCGGCATGTGGGATCTTCCCGGACCGGGGCACGAACCCGTGTCCCTTGCATCGGCAGGCGGACTCTCAACCACTGTGCCACCAGGGAAGCCCTAAGCTGCAAATTTTTAGTAAAATTCCAGTCAGACTCCTATGGAAAAATTATTCTAAAGTTCGTATGAAGAATAAAAGTGCAAGATTTCCCCCCCCAAAGAAAGTTGAGACGGGAGTTGTGCTACTACGTATTTAAACTTACTGAAAGGCTCCTGTAATCAGAAGAGTAAAATACTGTGCTGAAATATTTGAGAATGAAAGGTCATAATGTCTGCAACTTATCAGATGGTTAAGCAAAAAAAATTGTATAGAGAAAACAACTGTGGCAAAATGTTAACAGTTGATGAATCTAGATGAAAGGTACAGATGTTCATTGTACTATTATTATGACTTTTCTGTAAGTTTAAAATTCTTCAAAATAAAAGTTGGAGATAAAACAGTATACATACAATACACCATCATGGAACAAAGAATCTAGAAACCGTGTAAGTGGGAATTTGAATATGATAAACATCAGGAACAAGCTTTCATTAAATAATGAATGATGTGTTCATATGGAAAAGTATAGATCTTTCACATCATACTCAAAGAAATGCTCACAGGAGTTAAAGATCTAAATGTAAAAAAAAGAAACTATAAAAATACTGAGAGAAAATAAAGGAAATATAACCTCAAGGTAGGAAAAGACTTACTAAGCAAGATAAGCATATCCCAGGAGCTGTAGAGGAAAACAGATTCTTTTTAAGCCCATCTGTTTGCAAAAGTAAAATGCTATGTTGCTTATATAGAGAACTGTTGAGGATGCAGAGAAATGGGAGCGCTCAGTGTATTATAGGAATGTACATTACCATAATATTTTTGGCAAATAATCTGTCTTCTCTTAAAGCTACAAGTGCACACGGCCTTTGACCCAGTTATTCCCACTTACCAGAATGTATCCCACAGAAAGCTCAGATATGAAAAGGATATGTGTACAAGGGTGATCAAAGCAGGATTGTTTGTAATGAAAAAACTGGCAAAGTAAATGCATCAAAGGGGGAATTGTTGAGTAATTGGTGCTATATCAATTAAAAAGTAAAGTGGGGGGCTTCCGTGGTGGCACAGTGGTTGAGAGTTCACCTGCCGATGCAGGGGACACGGGTTCGTGCCCCGGTCCGGGAAGATCCCGCATGCCGCGGGGCGGCTGGGCCCGTGGGCCATGGCCGCTGAGCGTGAGCATCCGGAGTCTGTGCTCTGCAACGGGAGAGGCCACAGCAGTGAGAGGCCCGCATACCGCAAAAAAAAAAAAAAAAAAAGTAAAGTGTACTTCTACATGTTGACTAGTAAGTATATTTCATGTAATATATTTAGCATGATTCTGTAAAATATATAAATCCTTTATGTGTGTTTCTGTAAGCAAAGAGATACGAAAGGACACATACTAAACTGTTAACATTGATCACCTCTGAGTAGGATTGGAGATCAAAAGGAAAAAACTTACATACACTTAGGACCTGTTTTGTACATTTAACTTCTTTTTTTTTTTTTGGCTGTGTTGGGTCTTCGTTGTTGTGCGCGGGCTTTCTCTAGTTGTGGCGAGTGGGGGCTCCTCTTCGTTGCAGTGCACGGCTTATTGTCGTGGCTTCTCTTGTTGCGGAGCATGGGCTCTAGGCACACAGGCTCTAGAGCACGGGCTTAGTTGCTCCGCAGCATGTGGGATCCTCCTGGGCCAGGGCTGAAACCCGTGTCCCCTGAATTGGCAGGCAGATTCTTAACCACTGAGCCACCAGGGAAGCCCTAACCTTTTTTTTTAAGTAGGGTGTACTTTGTATATGTACATTTCTTTCACTTTAATGCTTTTTTCAACAAGATGTCCTAACTATGTACAAAATTTTTTAAATGATTATTGAAAACACTGTAAGATGATACATTGCTGTTTTACTATTTTATAATTTTTGTTTAGGAAAATCTTAACTATATGTAGTCTAACAACTACTAGATATTTTATATTAGTAATTTAATATAGCGTGTTCTGAGTTAGTATTACTATGTTATTTTTAAAATCCTTTTATGAGAGTAAGGCTAAAAAATTATTTGAATTACATTTTCAGATAATTTTAGGATTTTAAAGCATAATAAACATTTGAAGTAAATATGAACATTAAAAAATTGCGGGGAAATTACTGGATTTCTCAGTTCATTTCTGCCAGTTTTAAAGTGGTTTGGATTGAAGCATGAACAAAGATAAGACAGCAACAGATTGGTATGGTTTAATTACCAGATTTTTTTTTTTAAACTGTATTTGTCGAGTTATTATCTACATTGTGCCCTCAGACATCACTCAAGCAAATTAGGTGCTTCTGTTGTATTTCTAGTAGTTCCTCTTTTAGTTTCGGTTGGTTTCGCTCTAGAGAAAAACTTTTTCTCAGCCACAAGAGACTAATATATGTAGATTTGAGTTCATTGACTCTTGGAGTCTTGAAGCTGCTTCTTTGGGACTGCCTCTGAATGGGATGATGATACACCCCAGCAATACACCTTTCACTGTATATTTTTTTGGTGGTTTTCCTAGTGGTTACCCTGGGAATTACAACTAACATCTTAGTTTGTAACAAGTATGAACTAATAACAATTTAGTTTCATATAGAGAAAAAGAGTTATAAAAGCAAAACATACATTATTAATGACTTTTGTATTTACCTATGTAGTTACCATTGTTGTTTATTTCTTTGGATGAATTCAAGTTAATGCTAGTATTCTTTTGTTTCAACGTGAAGGACTTACATTAGGTTTTCCTATAGGACAGGTCTATTGGTGATGAATAAGCTCTCAGTTTTTTACTTACCTGGGAATGTCTTAGTCTTTTTTTTTAGTCACTTTGTATATGTTTTCCTACTGCCTTCTGGCCTCTGGTTTCTGATGTGAAATCAGCTATTAATCTTATTTTGAAGATGCTCTCTTTGACTTTCAATAACTTGATTACAGTGTGTCTCAGTGTGGATTGCTTTGAGTTTATCCTGCTTGGAGTTTGTTGAGCTTCTTGGATGTGTAGACTAACATAGATTTCATCAAGTTGGAGGAGTTTGGGGCCATTATTTCTTCAAATACTCTTTCTCTTCTCCTTCTGGGACTCCCATTATGCATATGTTGGTACATGTAGCGGTGTCCTACTGGTCTCTGAGGTTCTGTTCATTTTTCTTCATTATTTTCTCTTTCCGTTTCTCAGGCTGAATAATCTCAGTTGACTTACCAAGTTTGCTTATTCTTTCCCTGCTCAAATCTGCTATAAACCCTCAAGTAGAATTTTCATTTATTGTACTTTTCATCTCCAGAATTTCTACTTGGCTTCTTTTTATAATTTGTCTCTATTGATATTTGCTATTTGATGGTGATATTTGCTATTTTTATGGTTTCCTTTAGTTCTTTGTACGTGGTTTCCTTTGGCTCTCTGGACATTTAAAACACCTGATTTAAAAGTCTGCCTAATAAGCCTAATGTCTGGGCTTCCTCAGGGACACTTCCTATTAATTTCTTTTTTTCCTGTTTATAGGCCATACTATTTTATTTTTTTGCATGCCTTATAATTTTTGTTGAAAACTGAACATTGTGACTACTATATGGCAACTCTGGAAATCATATTCTCCCCTCTCCCCAGGGTGGTTGTTCTGCTTGTCCTGTTATTTGTTTAGTGACCTTTCTGAAATAATTTTGTAAAAGCTTGTATTATTTTTTGTGTGGCCATTGAAGTCTGTCCCATTAGCTTAGTTGTCAGCTAGTTCTTTTTTTTTAATTTATTTATTTTTAATTAATTTAGTTTTGGCTGCATTGGGTCTTTGTTGCTGCACGCAGGCTTTCTCTAGTTGCAGCGAGCAGGGGCTATTCTTCATTGCGGTGCGCAGGCTTCTCATTGCAGTGGCTTCTCTTGTTGTGGAGCACAGACTCTAGGTGTGCGGGCTTCAGTAGTTGTGGCTTGCAGGCTTTAGAGCACAGGCTCAGTAGTTGTGGTGCACGGCTTAGTTGCTCCGCGGCAAGTGGGATCTTCCCAGACCAGAGATCAAACCCGTGTCCCCTGCATTGGCAGGCATATTCTTGACCACTGTGCCACCAGGGAAGTCCCAGCTAGTTATTTTCAAGAGATGTCCTTTAATACCCCTAAGCAAAAAATAAAGCTCTCCCAGTCTTGGCAGATGGGTTTTTGTGTATGCCGAGGTACACCTTTAACACTTGGGCAGCTTACAGCTCTTTCTTAACCTTCGTTTTATGTGCAGAGCCTGACGCCTGAAAAGTGTAGGGACTTGTTAGTTCTTTCCTGAGCGTGCTGCCAGCACTGGGCATGCCCATGGCCTTTTAGGTTTCCCAGAATATGCAGGAGCTTTTCAAAGCCTTTATTCCCAAAGCATCTCCTTCACCAGCCTTTCCTCCAAGGCTTTTTGCCCCAACTGTTATTCTTTGCAGGCATTGGCTACTACATTTGCCTTTAACTGCTTTTGACAAATGCCAATTTAAAATTGTAAATTTTATGGTATTTGAACTATATACTCAATTTTTTAAAATAGCAAAACACACGACTAAAGAGTGTGGTCTAAGAAGGATCAAGAACAGGTCATAGAAGAAAATTTAAAATCTGATACAATACCTTATATTAGAACACCTTGTACTCAGTAATTGTAGGTCTGTCAGCATTATGAAAGTAAATGATCCTTACCCCTCTGGCTTTTCACTTGGCTAGCTGTATCAGAAATCTGGTCAGCAGTTGTTCCTCCTCAGCTATCTTAAGGTTTAAGATTAGTGCCCAGGCTCCAGTTGATTTTTACTGGTTCCAATTATGATTTGTTTCCCAAATATTACTTGACAGCGAAATTTCATTTACTGTCCTTCATACTCTTTCACTGGGATCTATACCAAAGCCACGGGTTGTTTGATGAGGTGATAATCGGCAAAAAGCTGACCTAGAGACATGTCAAATGCAGGGATTGGGCCCTTTAGGCTAAGCACTATTTATATTTTATTTGTTACTGGTTGGCATCAAACAAGCAGGGAGGGAGTCCCTTGAGAGTCTCAGACTATAGAATTTGCTGATGCAGATTTTTCATTGTTTCATTGTTATGCTCGTGAAATGTATGGAGAACACTTTTTTCTTTTAAAAAAATTGCGTTTATATATAGATAATACTTTAGTCACCAGAAGCACATTCAAACACAAGTTAGTAGTATTTCTAGTACATGTCTCACACGTATAATTGCTACTTAGCTATTCAATTCTACTTGAATATCCTGTACTCTGTGCTAAACATGATTTTTATTTGCTGTTTTTAACTAAAGATATAAGTCACTTACTGTGGTCTTCTGAAATGTAGGATTTAATGGGCACGAGTTGGGATAGGACACATGTTGGGAAAATAATGTAAAGCTGTTATAAATTGGGGTGTCTTTGAATATAGTTTAATGATCAGTTCATATGCAGAGTAAACAAAGTTCCATCCAGTTGCAAAGCAGAATTGACCCCCTGCTTTTCATAATATTTGAGTCTAATCTAAAATGTAATTTGTTTAAAGATGAGCATATAAATGTTTGGTAGCCTTGACATATAAGAATGAGTAATTTTCTAAAAAAAAAAGTAATCTTTAGAGGAACTGATTGCTCTCTAGTCAAAACTTGTTATCAAAATAAGGGGGTTTATTTAATCCAAGATTAATGATAAATAAAAATATCAAAGATATCCATCATCTGTTTTCTGTCATGTCTGCTTTCACAGTGCTACACTTTCTTAACCCACATGATGTTTTCTTTCTACCCACAGCCTAGCACATAAATTTCAGTCTGTCTCTGCCTTTCTTTCATATACATACAACAATGAATAAGTAAGGCAGAAGTTCTCAGTAATTTTTAATTCAGGACTTCCTAAGAATTGAAAATGCTACCACCATGATGACTGTTCTCATTAGTATTCAGTCTTGGGGGAAATGCATATGTGTGCCAGGATAGGACCCCCTACCACAGCTTAGAGACTAAATTCATGTTATATGAACAGCTATAAGTTTTATTATCCTTAGGTTTTCCTAAGGATAAGTACATAAAATGAATGTAAAGGGCCAGGCAACATACCTAGAGCAAGTCTTTCCCTGAACCTTACCCAAAGAAAAAAACTTTCTAGTAGGAGATTTTAGTTTTAGTATTTTATTTGATTATAAGTTTAAGAAGGCCTGAAGAAGTTTTTTTTTTTTTTTTTTTTTTTTTAACTCTATTAGGTATGCTATTTCCTTCCTTTGGCACAAGTCGCACTAATGTTTGGATTTATGTACAAGTGACTCTTGCTTTATGTAAACCCATTTTTTAGCAATTTTAGAGTCAGTGAATTGGTAGACTATTGTAGAATCTGAAACTTTATGCTTTGAACTTTTAGCCTGCAACATGTCAGCTAGATCATGTTATCACCTGTTGAGTAGAGTATAAGAAACCAGATCTATTGTATGAGATTAGATGCCTGATTCTTACTGTACAGTGGGAAAATCCAGACATGGAACTCAACATGGACCCAAAGATAAAGCAAATAGAGAATGGGCTATGAAGTCGAGAGAGCCAGAGCTATACCTCGCAACTAAGGAAATAGGAGTTATTAAAAGTTTGTTAGTTTTCACTTCCAGTCTCTGGACTTTTTAATAACAATTTTAAAAAGTAGAATTTGCTTTTCATAAAGTCTCTTGATGACTTAAGTCTTCCAAACCATGCTTGTTTTATAAAGCACAGAATATCCAATTAAAAAAAAATTGGGGGACTTCCCTGGTTGTCCAGTGGTTAAGACTTTGCCTTCCAATGCAGGGGGTGAGGGTTTGATCCCTGGTTGGGGAGCTAAGATCCCACATGCCTCATGGCCAAAAAGCCAAAACATAAAAAAAAAAGAAGCAATATTGTAACAAATTCAATAAAGATGTTAAAAATGGTCCACCAAAAAAAAAAAAAAATTGGATGGTTTGGGGATTCCATTTAAGCAATTGATTGCCTTTGTTTACTGTTATTAGAAAACATTAGATGAATCTAGGCTATTCTCAGCTATTAAACATTAAAATCATTTAGGAGAAAAACAAAGCTTTCCAATTGCTGTGTTTATCATGTGCATTAATATATCATGTACATCTAATACCTAATCATGATGGCTGGTAATAATAGATGCTCACTAAGAACTGAAAGAATGACTGACTAGATTAACTGTATTGTTGTTCTTTTAAGGTTAAAAACTGTATCTAACACCAACCATGAAAGATCCAAGTCGCAGCAGTACTAGCCCAAGCATCATCAATGAAGATGTGATTATTAACGGTCATTCTCATGAAGATGACAATCCATTTGCAGAGTACATGTGGATGGAAAATGAAGAGGAATTCAACAGACAAGTTAGTTTTGTGTATAAACATGCTCTTTTATTGTAGCCTATGACAGCTGTCATATAATATAAATGTACTTTTCCCTGAAATGCGTTTTTCACCTGGTCCCTTATATATGAAATACATGGATTTATGTGCCACCACTCCTGTTTTAGTTGGATGCTGATTACTACCAGGTTTAACTGCTCATTGAAATAACCTAAGGAGCTTTTTTCGGGGTCCCACCCAGAGATTCTGATTCAGAAGGATTTAGGGTGGAGCCTGGGAAACGTGTTTTTTAAAAGCTCCCAGGTGGTTCCAGTGAGCAATTAGGTTTGGAAACCACTACCTTACACCAGCCAGATTGTTCTACTGCAGTGAAAGTCAAGAGAGCTGGAATCAGGAGCAAATAGGCACAGGTACTGGGGTACAGATTGTACTGTTTTTCATGTAAGGTTCTCATTCTGATCAGCCTCAAAATCTGACACCACTGTTTTTTTTAGAGAACTCTCATACATTGATAGGTGTCTTTTATTCCCATATTTCTGATACCTGATATCTGATTCCCATATTTCTGATATTTCTACCTTTCATCTAGTTTCTCTCTGATCCTGGCTTTGATAATTAGTAGCCAGCTTGATTTCACCATATCCAGTTATATATATTCAAGAGTAAAGCAATGTAGTCTTATTTCAGTGAGAATGTTTAGTTGCTGAACCTACCCTCCAAATAATTTTATTTTTTTTTTTTAAATTTTGGCTGTGTTGGGTCTTTGTTGCTGCATGAGGGCTTTTTCTAGTTGCGGTGATCGGGGGCTACTCTTTGTTGCGGTGCGCGGGCTCCTCATTGAGGTGGCTTCTCCTGTTGCGGAGTACAGGCTCTAGGTGTGCGGACGTCAGTAGTTGTGGTGCGAGGGCTCAGTAGTTGTGGCTCACATGCTCTAGAGTGCAGGCTTAGTAGTTGTGGCACACAGGCTTAGTTGCTCCGTGGCACATGGGATCTTCCCGGACCAGGGCTCAAACCCATGTCCCCTGCATTGGCAGGTGGATTCTTAACCACTGTGCCACCAGGGAAGTCCTACCCAAAGATTTTTTTTTCCAGTCATTTTTGAGTGGGTTTAGGGTTTGTATAGTTTTAGAAGTATCATAGGTAATTCTGATACACATTCCTCCATGAGAACACTTCTTTGTTACTTCTTCCCCGCCACCCTCAGTGGAAAAAAAGAATATTCTGCTGTGACAAGTAAAGACATAGCAAAACCCTAAACAGATCTTTCCAGGTCTCATGGAAAAGATTTTTTTTTCCTTAGCACAGAAGCAAAGGAGGAAGGTATGACATTATGTTTTTTTTTGTTTTTTTTTTTGACATTATGTTTTTAAATGGTTTAGTTCAAGATTCTTTAAGCCTTTTCTAGTGATTTCATCTTACCAAGTATGCTATAAATTACCTTTTATTTATTATAAATCCAGATAGAAGAGGAGTTATGGGAAGAAGAATTTATTGAACGCTGTTTCCAAGAAATGCTGGAAGAAGAAGAGGAACATGAGTGGTTTATTCCAGCTCGAGATCTCCCACAAACTATGGACCAAATCCAAGACCAATTTAATGACCTTGTTATCAGTGATGGCTCTTCCCTGGAAGATCTTGTGGTAAAGAGTTATTTTTTCATCTTTTTAAAACCTAGCTCATCTCTCCCATAAGTGGAAAAGCTAGCAACCATCTGTTTAAGAAGAGTTCTACATCTCTTCCCCTTCAGAAATTCTGCTGCTTCTTACTATGGAAGCAGAGGCCTCCTGGTCTTACTTATGATAAGGAGTGACTTCTGGCAACACTCTGGAGCTAGCCTGAGACTACTAACAGACTTCTTGCCACTGCTTTTAGATAATGATAACTATGTTGCCCTAGGAAATGTCTTAAAGCATTAATTCAAAAGGGAGTACACAGGATGTTCATGTGACTTGCCTATGCAAAAGTAGCTTGATGGAGAGGTTTTGCTCTTTAATTGTCTTAAATATTTGGTGAAATTACAAATTTTTTCTGAAAGATAAAATTTGAGATTTCTTTTCCTGACCCAGGATTTTCATTGAGCTACCCTAACTCCATTTGGAACTATGATAAGGACTTTTACATGCTCTTGGCAGAAAAGGAACACAAATCTTTTTATATTTTTAGTTATTCTCAGTGTCTCATTGCTGATGGTTTATTTGTAGTGAAAAGTTTTTTCACGAATTTTGATAACTAAGCATCAGTACTAGAGTAAAACCTAATGATTCCTTTGCTAAAATTAAGATAAAATAATTTAAAGTCGGAATGTTAAACTTTCTTTCCATATGGACAATCTGTCTAGTTGCTTCTACAAGATGGTTCTCTGGAATTTATCCCTAGACTCTGAAGTAATTTTTGCAGTTGTCTTCTGTTCACTGTGCAGTGATTTCCTAACCTGGCTGTACATCATAATTACCTATGAAGCATTACAAAAATTTTCTCAGCAACATCCCAGACCTGCAGAATCAGTCCTCTAGGCATGTTATTTTTTTAAAAGCACTCCTAGAGGATACCGCCAGCCTGCCCTATCAGGCATTTGGAAACCATTTTTCTAAAGGGCTGTATAGAGAACACTGAAATTTACTTGTGGTATAGCTTTTGTTGCAGTAAATGACACTAACCCAGTTAAGCAGATACATGATCTGAATAGTCTGTTGGGATATGCTTGCTTATGGCTACACATTAGGCACTCCACAAATAATCCTGGTTGCTCTGTGGAGGGAAGCCCTTTGCTGGGCATAATGTATAACTTTAACTGGACCCAGTATCTTTCCATTGTCTAGAAACTGGTTTGTTTGACTCAGTCTATTTGAGGTTAATTCCTTCTCATTCTTTTGTAGCTGCCAAAAGATTGGACATTCAAGAACACTGCTTTTTAAATTTAAACCTCAGACTTTTAAAGTTATATTTCCCTTGAGAGAAGGGAATGGTTGTATATAAATTATGAAACTTAAATTATTGCTCCAACATGTTGTTTAATATGCTTTGGTCTTAAAGGAAGTGATATTGGGGGCTCAGATTCAATCTAAAATCCTGCCAGCATGCCTACCATTTCAGGCCCTGGCATCGTCCTCGTTTCTTTTTTTCTTGATCAACTTGCATTCAGAGATGTGGTAGAGGAAAATTTCCAGCTATTCCCTATATGCTGATACATCTGCTTAGGAAAGTAAAGATTTAGAAATACAAAATAATGGTGGTACAAGTCTCTCATGCTCTTAGAGGCTTTGGCCCAGTCTTCCCCTAACTGATGCAAAAATGAAGTCCCAGAGAGTGACTTATCCAGGCCTATATAAGAAGTTAGTTAGCAGAGCTGGGATTCCAACTTAGGTCTTCTGACTCCCCATGCAGTTTTCTTTTCCTCTTATATACCATGCTACCTGTGGGAATTAGAATACAGCAGTTGTAGAAAGACAACTCCATATTTTCAAGGAGCATCATAAAGTAAAATTAATCTGTAAATCATTCCCCAATCACTTTTATCATCATTTCAACACTTGTTTAGTATTTTTGCATAGTATGAAACTGTTCAAATAGCAAGTCAAGTATCATAGTTAAACGAACAGAATTCCGTGTTCTGAGACACTCCTTTAGTTGATGTGAAGTTAGTGAGTTTCTGATTACACTTAAGCAAATTTAATTTCAATTTCTACTTTCTCTTTAGAAAGTTGATAAAATTTGGTATAATATACGTAGCTTACATCTGGTTCCTCCTTTCCGTGCTGTGGATTTTATTTTTTTTTACTTAAGTTTGACCTTACAATCTGAATTCTTGCCTTTGTCTTATATTTTTGGAAGATGTTTTTGCATGTGGATCTGCGTTGAATGCTTCTGAGTATCTGAAGCTTATCTGTTAATGAACTTGCTTTTTTATGTACTTATTTTCCAGGTCAAGAGCAATCTGAATCCAAATGCAAAGGAGTTTGTTCCTGGGGTGAAGTACTGAAATATTTGAGTAGACGGGGCCCTCTTTTGGTGGATGTAGCACAATTTCCACACTGTGAAGGCAGTATTAGAAGACTTAATTGTAAAAGCTCTCTCTTGTCACTGTGTTACACTTATGCATTGCCAAAGTTTTGTTAGTCTTGCATGCTTAATAAAAGTGCTGAGACTGTTATTAAGTAAAAAGCTGTCAAACATTTACTGAAAATAGAATTGGCCCCATGGCTTGATGTGAAGACAGTGAGGAAAGAAGCACCAGTCAAGTTGTGTCAAAGCACCAAATTAAATGACCTCTAAATCTTAGTGAATTGTCCTTTATGAGACTAAACTGGTCCCTTAAGGTTAACTAATACTTGTTAAATGTCCAAATTTTTTTAAGTGAGTAAATTTAAGTTCTAGTAGTTAATTTCTTAGTTCAGACTTAAATTTGCATTTGTCCCCATCAGAAAGAATCTCCTTTTTCTGATGAAGGCTTGTTAATTTGAAATAATTTTTTATAAACAAGTATGTCTTAGGTTCACTACCTTGTAACCTTAGTAACCAAAGTTCTGGCTCTTATGGTATGTTATCATGTAAGAAATATTGAATTCTCCTAATGTTACATCTGAGAAAGTATGTGATTTGAGAACTGCATCCTCTTCTAAGGAGTCAGCATCAAAGCTATACCTGTGTAAAGTCTAACATTTGACCAACCCATAATCCAATTGAACAAAGAAATTGTAACCTGTGATTTGAGTGGTGCTTTTCCTTGCTTTGTTAACCATCACTACAATAGTCTGCAGCACAACTTTTCTTTTAACAAAGCTAGAACAGTTTTGGCTTCTTAAACTTCTTATTTGGGTAGGTTAAGCTGCCATACGTGTTCAGTGTGAATAGTGTTTAAGTTGAAAATATTGTAAAAAAATTATATTTTTTCAAAAATATTTAAAAAAATAAATAATAGTAGAACTGAGCAGATGGTTGTGTTTATTGGTGCTGGAATACAGACTCTCCAGTGGTGATACTTCCTTCAGCGTGGGCTCAGTCCCTCAGGACAGCCCTGCTGGCAAGATTTGCTGAGAGAGCAGGCTTTATTATTATATTCCATAGTGTCGAGTATGTTGTTATATAAGTGTCTGTCCAAAATACAGCAGTAAAATAAATCCCATAGCCCCTTCCGTAGCCCACCTTGATCACCTCAGGCTGCAGTGTCAGGGCAATTAAATATATCCATGTTAAGAAACTTTCTGGCTGGCCAGTATAATGGTAACCTTACTGTAGTCTAACCTTCATTGAGTTTTGCCCTTCACAAACCATTGCTGTTCTGATTGGACTGGTTTGCTATTTTGATTCACCTGGACCTTCCCCTTTTTCACCCTCACAAGCTAATTAATAATAGGTTTGTGGCTAATATTTATTTGGGATAGGCTGTCAAACCAACTAGCAATTTCCTGGTTCCACATACAATTCTGCCCCACGGCCCTACTCAGTCGTTGATAATGTCCTCTGTGTTCTTCTTGAGCTTGGAGGGCTCAAGATTAAGAAGGCCATCTAGTCAGTTCTGGGTCACATTCTTCCTAGGGTCCTTTGGTGTGCATACCTGTGCCTGGTGTTTTTTAATAGCTACCTTACTAAGCTAATAAACAGGTTTTTTAAGATGCTGAAGCAGACGATCCTGCTTGGCTCTCATTCTTTTTGGAGCCATAATACCACCAGTCCCCTCTGTTCTCTAACAGCTCAGTACCACAAGTGGCACAGCAGGCTGCCAAGTATATGAGGGTTACAGATCACTTCTCTGAGCCTGGACGGGGGCAAATGAGTTCATTTCCACATACTGCCGAATTATCATCATGCAGTATAATTAGAGGTTATAAACTTGAATTAGAGAGGCATTGCAACCTAATGTTTAAGAGCAAAGACTAGCCTATCTCAGGATTGTGTGATTAGTTAATACACATCAAGTACTTAAGACAATCCCTGGTACATAGAAAGTTCTATTTAAGTGACTTATTACAATTAAGGAGTTAATCTAAGCTAAGCTCTCACTTTGTTGGAAGTTGTCTGAGGCAATGTGCACATTAAAACTACTTTGATTTTTTTTTTAAGGGCTTGAAACACATTATTACCCCATCTGGGCCTATGTGGCATAGTTTTAGGGTAACTGAAGTCATTCTGTTTCGTAGGAGTTTTATTTTATTACAACTATTTAAACAAGGCACCTTATGTGAGAGGATTTGTCCTATTCTTGTGCTATGTCAGTTACTTCTCAACCTTTTCTATGTCATAAAGTGTAATTTATCATACTGGAGTGTAAGGATAAGGCTGCCTGTAGCTAGAGTTTATGGCTCACGGGCTCCAGTTGACCCAGTATCAGCCCAGATAACCAAAGGCCAAAGGGATCAATACTTCAGTATACTTGTAACCTCCTACAAGGTTACTGGCCCACACCTGTTGGGAAGTTCCACTGTCACTATAAAATGGCTAAGGAGTTCCACATATGTATATTGACTTCTTACCTAGTATGTCTTCTGATTGAAAATATTCAAATAGGTCACAGAAATGGAAACTGAGTACTTTGTTTTCTCTTTGGTTAAAGCATAAGAATGTTGTGATTTTTCAACCCTCCCACAAAAGCCATAGACTGACAGACATCCTACCTTTCCTGGGCGCAGTTTTTCAGACCTTGGTGCACACAGACCCAGTTTCTGTATTTTGTGGGGTATCTTCTGGAACTGGAAGCTGGTCTTTTGACCTTGAAGAAAATCCTTTGAAGACTGGGCAGATAGGAATGTATTTCAGAAAGACAATTCTTTTTACCATGCTCATCCCGATGGGAAAGTCATAGCTCTTCAGGCTGGTAGACATCTCACTGTTGGCATGGGCCCCAGCTTTCCACTGTATCAGACCTCGTTCCTCTGGGCTTCCTGGAAGAGGACAGTGGGGTCACTTACCAGAGCCAGCAGTCCTCTGCTACCTCCCCTTCCCATAACCTAGTCATAAGGTAGACTTCTGGAGTTGTCTTGATTCTCAATTCTCTGGTCCTGAAAAGTTGAATCTGTGATATCTCAGCTCTTAACTTGGCTAGAGCTCTAGGGAACCCTAAGGGATACTGGTTATACGTAATTAGTATTTATTGTGTATCTACAGTGTGCTATGGTCTGTGCTAAGTGCTTTTATTTCATTATCTAATTTCTTTGAAACATTGGTGGGAGGTGTATAGGCACTATTACACAAAATTTTATGATCAAGGAGGCAGGCAGATGGTTAAGTAATTGTCGGCCTGCATCTCGAGTATGGGGCTGGTGTCTGCTGGGCCAGTGGGGACCAAATAATGCTCAGACTGCTGTGAGGGCAGGAAGTTATATTTTTAAACACTGTAATCAGTATTAATATTCAATATTATGATTCCATATTTGGAAAATAAACTCTTGTTTTTATAATACAAACTTCAGAAAGTCAAGCTAAGTAAAATCTTTGTTGGTGATAGGGATACGCAAGAGAGATTTTTTTTACAACTAGGGGAAATCTCCTTTAGGAGGTATGGGAGGGATGTGTGAATTCTCTGAGGTTTTCACAAGAGGGCTGGGGTTGACCGAAGACTGTGAGACTGTAAATCTAGTGCAAAGATTTCCACGCGTTGGCAGCCCAGACTGAAAAGCCCCATGAGTAGAGAAACCAAATGTGTCCCAAAGTCTCAGAGGAGAGGGCACTGAGGGAGGGCTGGCGTCCTTAGAGAAGACCACTTGGAGGAGGTACTGTTTGAGCTGGGCCTGACTGCACAAAGAGCACAGGTGGGCAGAGTGGAGGGAGAAGAGCTGCAGCTGTGGCACAGGACTGAGGTGACTGATGGCCCCACTCCTCACCACTGCTGGGACACAAGAGCCAGCCCGGCACTCCCTCGCCTCCCCTCCACATCCCTACCTGTGTTGCCTTCTCCAGTGCTTCTCCAAATCCTAATCTTCTTGGCCCCACCCAGAATCATCCAGGAAGCCCTCCAGATGACTCCAGCCCAGGCTTATTCACTTCATTGCTCTAAATTGCTTTAAACCCAGTTTTCCTTCCTATCTTGTTGACTTAATGTTTTTTACCCTTAAGTATCTAACTCGGGGCCGTGCTTGCTCCAGTAGCACTTGCTGAACTAAACTTACTGCCCCTCTAAGGTTGGTCTGTGGGTAGTTAAAGAGTAAGAGCAAATGCAAAGTGGTCTATCAGCAAAATGTACCCATCCTACAGAATAAAGCTCTATAATTCCATTGTTGAGGACAAGGTTCTGAGCCAGCCAGACCTGGGCTTGAAACCAGGTTGTGTGACCTTAGGCAAGTGATTTAACCACTCTGAGCTTCAGATTCCTCATCATGCAGATGGAAGGACTGTTGAAGATTATGTAGCATAATACATATATTGATCATTGGCAGAGATGGTTGCTGATGGGCAGCTGGGTTGAAGGATAGAGATGTGAGGAACTCAGGCACTCTGAGGCTGTTAACATCTGGGTAGCTTAATCCAGCTGCCCAAATCACAGACCCCTCTGTACAGCTGCCCACCCAGACGCCCTCTATCTCCGTGGATTCCCTAGGCATTGAGGTTGCCACTTCCCTGTCTCATGTCCGCAGGATGAGCTTCTCCAGGTCCTACCTCAGCTTCCTCTGGTGGGCGAGGGGGGTACCATGGTCAGGTATCACCCATCCATCCAAGTGATAGCTGCTACCAAAAGCTCCCTCATCTGATGCCATCTAAAATCCCTGAAAGTGCCAGGGAGTCCTGGCCCTTCCCTGCCCAAACTCTAACCCACCAGCTGTGCATAGCCAGCCACTGATTCCTGTGCTCTGAATAGACACTTGTGTCTTCAGAGAGGGGAAAGCAAGTGGGGTCAGCTATGTTTAGGCTGTTAAGTCGCAGAAGATGGAGAGCTATCATCCTCCATCTGTCATCTCTGTGGACTGATGCAATCTAGCCCGTCTCTACGGAGCTTTCCTTGATCTTACACTTCCCCTGAAACTCTCTAGCAGAGGCACTGTGGTGGAGTGGCTGGGACACAGGCCTTGGACTAACTGCATCAGATGGACTTGTTTAAATCCCAAATTTGCAGCGTTTTAAATCAGCAAGTTTTGTGACCTTCGGTGAGTCACCTAACCTCTGATTCTTTTTTCTCATATAAAGTGGTGTTGATAGTCTCTACCTCACAGGATAGTTTTTGAGGATGAAAGGAGACATTTAGCTCCATGCCTGACCCATAAGTGTTTGGTAAATGCTAACTATTCTTATTAATAGTTAGAGCACCTGGTGACATTTAGTTTTTATATATTTCCTGGGCACATAAACATGGGTCAGGAGGATTCTCAGGGACCCCACAAAGTATCCTCCATGATCCCTGTAAAAAGCCCTGATACCAAAGAGAAACGTTAGGGGCTCTTCTAGTAGCCAGCATAAGTCACTGGCATATTTGGAGTGAATTTTGCCAACATACTGATGCTACATTTCCATCTGTCCTACTCTTAAGAAAGCAAAAGCAACCCTCAACCCAGTGGCAACAAAGAAATGGAAAAGAAACAATTTACAGGGCCCAGGAATGACTCTCCTAGCCACACCCTCTTCAAGACTAAGAGGGAAGCCTGTGCCTCTATCAGGCTGGTGGTCTCTCCCTCCGGCCCATCTGTTCCTGCTTCTCCCTGCAGGGCCTGAGGCATTGCATCTGACCTGGCCACAGCTCCAGCTCAGGAGACATCTGCTGGACTGCCTCTGAGTCCAACCTAGTTCTCTGTTCCCCTCTCAGGGCTGACCCATACCTGGCACTGTGTTGTCCAGTATGAAAGCGAGGCACCCACCCACAAACATCTCCGTGGTCAGCAGCACAGTCAGAATCTGGTCCACTTCAGGAATGCCTGTGGAATAGGCCAAAGGCTAATGGGTGTCACGGCCCCATCTGGAAAACAGAGCTCAGAGACTTTCTCCCCACTGGTGCAGCCTGCTGACTTCCTTGAGCAAGCACAGAGATGGAACAGTACAAAACCTTGACTTTCAAGATTATACACCTCTGCCTCTCCCATCCTTGGATTCAAATCCCAGTTTTGCTGGTTGCTACTTGTCTTGCAACAAATCATTTAACCCATCTGAACCTCACTTTTCTCACCTGTAACATGAAGATGGTAATAGTATCTGTCTCATGGAGCTGTTGTGAAAATTAAATGAGCATATGTAAAGCTCATACCTGTCCACAGAAGGTGTCTTAGTAAAGAACAGCTGTTAATTAGCCTCAGCTGCTAACATCCAGAGATGGGCAGGATTTGTGGCTCTGGCTGTGTGGAGCCTTTGAGGGAAGAGGCTATGCTCAGAGTCGAGCCCACCACACCTCCCCCACCCTGAGACAGGTAAGACAGGTGGAGGCACCTGTGTTGATGGCATCCGGGTTGGAGTCCAGGTAATTGGGCAGCGTGAGCCCGAAGAACATGGAAAATCCAAGCACAAAGAGGTTGCGGGAGGAGTTCATGTCCACGAACTGCAGGTTAGACAGCCCCACAGCTGTAATCATGCCTGAGAGCACAAAAGAACCGCTGGAGGCTCCTCGCAGGCTGGGTAGGCTCCACCACACGGCGACCACGCCCCAAAAGCACGCACAACACTCACCAAAAAGGGTGCAGAACATCCCCCCTAGGATGGGGTCAGGGAGCGAGGCGAAGAGGGCTGTGAACTTGCCAATGGTGCCCAGGACCAGCATGATACCCGCACCATACTGCACCACGCGCCGGCTACCCACCTGCCAGTGAGCCAAGGGGTGGGGCTAGACCCAGGGGGTGAAGTTGTGCGGGGTTAGTTGTGGGAGGGGAGGGGCGCGGTGGGTGGGCGGGGCCTGTTATAAGAGCAAGGTACATATGGGTCAGAGCGTGATGCAAGGGAGGCCTGTCAAAGGCAGGGTGGGGCTAGGCCAAAGTAGGGACAGGCTTGGGGCGGGGCCTGCGGCACATGGAATTGGGGCGCGGCTTTGTGCTGCTCTGGCTAGTTGTGGCACCTTGGTAATCCCCAGGACACCAATGTTGGGGCTGGACGAGGTGGACCCGTTGCCCGTGCCCAGCAGCCCTGCGATAATGCAACAGATGCCTTCAGTGAAGATACCCCTGTAAGAAAAGGGCAAGTGGGGGCCTTGGTCCATGCTCCAGCCTGGTCTGTGTCCTCCCACTGCCCTGGCCAGGCTGGCCAGAGTCTCTAGGGCTGTGTGAGCTGCAACTATCTGTCCGTAGTACTCCCCACTCCGGGCCAGAGGTGGGTCTGGGAGCCAGGAGCCCAGGTCTGAATGCTAGTCCCGCTGCCCTGGCAATTAATCCTTAGGTGATTCTGGGCTTCAATTTCATCTGTCAGATGGGGATATTAAGAGTACCTGTCTTACAGAGCCATTAGTGGATTGCATAAGAACGCACATCAAGAGCTAGACACATGGGGACTTCCCTGGTAGTCCAGCAGTGAAGACTCCGCACTCCCAATGCAGGGGGGCCCCAGTTCCATCCCTGGTCAGAGAACTAGATCTCACATGCTTCAACTAAGAGCCCGCATGCCGCAACTAAAAAGTTCCCATGTGCTGCAACTAAGAGCCGGTGCAGCCAAATAAATAAAGAGAGAAAGAAAGAAAGCTAGACACATGGAAGGCTGTCAGTGACTGTAGTTTCCCTTAGACTTCGTCGTCTCCTCAGCTGTTCGCAACACAGAGTGAGTGATGAGAGCATCTCCATTTCATAAGTAAGGAGAACCTGGAGAGTTAGTGACTTGCCCAACTCCTTGTCCCCCACCTCTGGGATTCAATTCTGTCCGGATGTTTGCTTCCTGAGTGACCCTTGAGGGGATGAGATACCGGGGAGGGCAGGTCGGCATACCTGTTGATAGCGTGCACTGGAGGGGGTGGTGCGCCAGCCAGGCGGGCACAAGCATAGTAATCTCCGATGGACTCAATTATGCCTGCTAATGTGGCACTAAACATTCCCAGCACAGCAGCCGCAGTCACTGTGGGAAGCCCCCACTGACCTGTATCAACAGGGAGATGGGAGGCTGGATGCAATGAGTGTTCCTAGGTGGGTCAGGGAGTGGACTGGGCAGTACTTGGGTGGAGCAGGGGAAGGGGTAAAGAGATCTCAAGCTGGGGTGGGAGCTATACAGTTGTGGGAGCTTATTCGGGGTCACTTAGAATCATAAAGCTGGCGTGAGACGTTGAGCACACCACTCTGCCTGGCACACTATAAATGTGCAGCTAATACTTGTTATGTCATCAGCTGGACTGGGGTCACCAGGGGCCTCACTGACGGTCTCAGTTGGAGGCAGAGGGGCCCAGATGGAGTTGCTCACAGGGGTAGGGGATGCGGATCCAGGGAGCAATAGCCACGATGTCCCCTCGGGCATCTGTTCGTGCCTGGAAGCCATAGGCCGTGGGGTCTGAGGGCAGCACGTCCGTCAGGGTCAGTATATAGCAGAGCAGCCACACGGTCATGATGGCTAGCACGATCTGAAGTGGGGGTGGGGGGTGAGGGTTGCACTGAGGGCCCAGGAGGTCTTGGTCCAGGCTAACCAGCTCCTACCTTAGCCCTAGCCCCCGCCCGAGCCTGTGCCCCGGCCCCAGCTCAGACCCCGGCCCCCATCCCTGGCTAGGACCTCAACTCTGCCTCTAGCTCCCCTGCTGCCCCTGCCCTTTCCCCTGCCCTTGGCCCTGGACTTAGGTCCAGCCCTTGCCCTAGTCCCACCCCGAACTGCCTGTCAGCTCCTCACGGGAAACATCTTGAAGATCTGGATGCGGAAGAGAGTGAGGCCCTTTCCCCAGCAGTAGACAGGCAGCAAGAAGGTGAGATTTCGCAGGTACTGGGAGAAGAGGACAATCAGGAGAATGGAGCTGGGGACAGAAGCACAAAGAGGAAACGGCTGGTAGGCCGGGCTGGGGGCAAGAGCCAAGGCTAAGGGGGCAGGACACGAAGGGGTTGAGGGACTGGGGCTGGGCAAGGATCAGGCCTGGTGCCCACTCACCAAGCTGAGATACCCCAGTGGGAGCCAGCTCGGTCACCAGCAGCTTGGAAGACAGAGAGACCAATGAGGGAGACAGTGGGGGTGACTGTAAGAGGCCCGATGTAACTGAGCAGGGCCCCAGGCAGCCCCATCAGCCCAATCACCACCTCCACCATACTGGACACCATGATTGCACCCTGGACCTGGAAAAGCAAAGATCAGCTATAAGTCACCATGTAGAAGCCATGACCTCTATGTTAAAAAAATGTTCCTGGACTACATCCTCATATCCCCCAATTCAGCAGTGGCCTTCCCTCCCATCTAGTCCCACCCTCAAGTCCAGGTCTCTTCTACCCCACATGCAAACCCACCTCTCGTATCCGTGGGTGCCAAATATGAGAGGTATTCAGGGGCAGACTCCAGTTACCGTAGATCTCCTCTGGGGGCATAGACAGGAACGCACACACGTGCACGCATGCACGGGGAACAGAGAGAGAAAGTAAAGATGCTGCCCTGAAGGCACCTTGGGGTATGGACATGGAACAGTCGCCCAGACCTCCGGGCTCCTGGGGCTCCCCTCTCCAGTGCAGCCCCCAGAAATGTGCCCACCTTCTGGAGGACATTTCCATCTCTCCAGGGCCAGGATGGCTTTGGCTGGGACCAGAAATGCAAAGGCACTGGCCTGGAACAGTGGCAGCCTGGAAAGAGAGGCACAGAGCAGCAGGGACAGGGTGGGAGGTGGGGAGGCAGGAACACAGAGACAGGGGACATGGGGAGGGAGGGGCACAGAGCGAGGCACAGGGAGAATCACACACAGGGACAGAGACACAGAGGAACAAGGGCAAGGGCAGAACAGAGGGAAGTCACTGAGGCCCCAGGCAGGACTCTAACATTTTGGGGGCCTAAGAAAGAAAACAGATGGAGCTCCTGGCTCACAACCTGCTCCCTTTCCTTCTCAGCACCAGCTCCTGCACTGTGAGGGGCCACGTGCACGGAAGTGGACAGCTCAGCTCCTGCATGCAAGCTCCACTCACAACCTTCCTTCATCTTCCCACCATACAAATGACCATCCTTAGGCCACCCAGGCCTAGGACTGTGCACGCGGGGGCAGGGGGCCCCCAGGAGGACGGACCACTGAAGAGGCCCACACAAGCCCTGGCAGCAGGGGAGTGAGTGGCCCCAATTACCCAGAGTAAGGCTTAACGGAGGAGAGCCCAGCTAGGGCACGTTCCCTTTCCTTGAGGGACACCAGGGGTCCAGGGTGGGACCCCAGCCGCCTAGCTCTAAGGCTAGCCTGAAAGCAGAAGCAGCAGGTGGGGGCAGATAGCAGTTTTTCTTGTCCCACAAGAGTCCTCTGAGACTGCTCCCGCTGTGTGGATCACTGCGTGTGTGTCTACGTGGGGTGGGGTGGGGTGGGGTAGGGGTGGGAGTGGGGCAGCTCACCGGATGCCCAGTGTGGTCTGGATGAGGGTGGTGATGCCCACACAGGTGAAGATGGTACCAATGAGCTGGCTGACCATGTACTGGTCACGGCCCACACACAGCGCCTCAGCCAGGAGGAAGGGCACAGCGATGGTGCCACTGAAGCAGGTCAGGTAATGCTAGGGGTGTGGGGAGAGTACATGAGGCAGGGCCCACGGAGCTCACAGGGAGGCAGGGGAACCCTCACAGTCCTCACGCCCGCCTCAGTGGGCCTGAGCCCGTGCCGCCCCTGCCAGTGTGCCCACCCAGGACTGATACTCCCATAAGGCATTCCCACAGAGAGACTGCTCACCTCTCTGGGGGTTACTAATCTGCCCCCAAGTTATTCCTGCAGCTTCTGTGGAGTGGGCCCCCTTTCCTGTCACCGGCACTCCGCCTGGCAGGTGATACCTTGTCCCTTTCAGGCCCCATCAAGCCTCTTCCCCACCCCTGCTAGGTGACAGTCACTGCTTCTGACTTTAGGTTTCTCTTCCTGTTACCCAA
Source organism: Phocoena phocoena (assembly GCF_963924675.1). NCBI lineage: Eukaryota > Metazoa > Chordata > Mammalia > Artiodactyla > Phocoenidae > Phocoena > Phocoena phocoena. The sequence goes on from NC_089221.1 coordinate 117,052,841, forward strand.
GATGACCTCTTTGGCCAGGGAGGGGTCTGGGGAGCAGGCAGGGCGGGGATGGGAAGGCCCTGGGGAGATGCCCACCTGGAAGCCCAGCAGGACGCACAGGTACCAGGGCGGCACATCCTCGATCTTGTACAACATGTCAGACTTGGGCTCTGTGCACAGGGCCGTCGGGGGGTCCTTCGTGGAGGTCCCTGCTGAGCCCAGGGACTCATGCTGGGGGCAGCAGAGAGAAGTAACTCAGCGTGGAGTGATGGGAACCAGAAAAGTCCATTCTGCTTCAGAATCAATTAGGTAGCCCAAGTGGCCTGTCAGCTCCTCAGAATGGGGTCCCCACCCTTCCTCAATGCTCATGCACCCAGCTACCCCTTGGCCTGGCTACACGTGGCTCCCACCTCACATTGCTTTGTGCAGGGATGAGTCCGCTGTACTGGCTCCTGGAGCCCTCAGAACCTGGACCTTCTAGCCAAGGGAACGGGCCCATACGTCAGAAGGCCGGGGTCACCAGGAGAGGAGGCAAAGAGGGCTGGAGACTGTGACAGGCCCTCTTGGACGTACTCTGGTCCCCCCTCTGTCCCTTAGAGGTCCTTGGGGTGTCACTAATGGGGCGGTAGGCTGGGCCCCTGCCGGCCCCCAAGCTGGGGTGAGCCAGTCCCAAAGCAGAAGTCTCCTTCACCCCACTGCCACCCCACCCCTCCCCCAACTGCCACATTCCGCCTGGGACAGTCACTCTTGATCCAGTTCATCAGAACCTTTGTCTCTGCCCTCCCAGGGAGCAAGGACTGCTCAGGCCCCCAGCCCCACCCTGCCCCCAACCGCTCCCCTCATTCCCCAGCACCTGTGTCTGGCCCTCAGGGTCCTCCTGGGCCCTCATCTTTGGGGCACAGGTGTGAGCAGTTCCTGAGGAGAAGAAGGGATTGCTTATACGAAGGACTTTAATCCGCATAGCCGACATTGTTCAAAGTAAATCTGTAACCAGATCTCCAACACTGATTGCGAAAGGAGGGCCCAGGCCCAGGTAACGTATTAACTCCGGCCACAGTGGAAAAGGCCGCCCAAGCCTCTGCCACATTTACCTCCCGAACACACCCTTCCTTGCCCACACCTGAGCCTGGGCACGGGACAGTTATTTTCCGAGAGAGGGCCGGAGGGGGGGTGAGGAGCAGATGGCCTTGGAAGTTTACCAGGCCCTGGGTGAGGTGAGAGGAAAGGGAGTGAAAATGGGCACATATTATGGTACACTCTGAATGAGGCTTTTCCCTGCTTATTAATCAAAAGTTAATCATTATCATCATCATAGCCCATCTCGTTATTTAGGAACAGCTGCGTGCCAAGCAACATCTATGTATTGTCATGTTTAACCCCAGGCGCTGGGTGCCATTAACCTCTTTTACAGCTGAGGAAACAGATTTAGGAGATGTGATCTGACCAAGGCCACACAGGTAGCAAGGTTTTAGAAAGCCATTCCAAAAATTCAGGTTGGCCTGAACTACTGAGCCCACGCTGTTAATTATACATTAAATGTCAGACAGGGCTGCCCTCTCCACCACCTCCACTCGCCCCTCAGGGTCCCTGAGGCACAGAACAGATGGGCCTCCGGAGAAGGAGCTGCTGAGGCTAGCCCGATCTTTTCTGTCTTCTGTGTCAGGACAAGGATTCCTTCCCTTCCCCTCCCAGTCAGGACCAGCTACATAATCTGTGGGACCCAGTGCAAAATGAAAATCTGGTGCCCCTGTTGCAAAAGTATTATAAATTTAAAAACAGCAACAGCAGAGCATTGAACTGATTTGTGGGGCCTTTCTAAGCACCGGGCCCTGCGTGACTGCCACGCAGCTGCTGAAGCCGGCCTGGGCCCGGCCTATCTTCCCCTCCTGGGGGCTGGGGAGAGCCCAGGGGCTGAGGGCCCTGATTCTGCTCCCTTCTGCGCTGCCCCAACCCCATTAGGGTCCACCTACTTCTGGGTCGCTGTGCCCATGGCCAGGCCCTGCCCCAAGGCCTCCCCCGCAGCACCACTGTCCAGCTGGGTAGCAACTTCATGTCACAGCCCCGAATCTGAATCCGACGGCCTGTCCAGCCTCCAGCCTGTTCCTCTGTCCACCTGTCCTCTCCTCTCAAATTCTGGCTCCTGTTCCCAGGTTCCCAAAGTCATCTGACCAGTTCGAAGCCTCTACACCTCGGCACTCTCCTCCCCGGCACTCTCCTCCCCGCCCTCTCCTCCCCGGTACTTCCCAGGGGCTGGGAGACAGCCCTACCCCTTGCACACATTGTCCGTTGGACCCTCAAATCAACCCAAGCCACATACCACACACATGGAGACAAAGCCGGGAAGTTGCACATGGTCTCAGATACACAATCACACAAATGGACCTGGAGCACCTAGACTCTGACGCAAAGTGTCTCTAAATCACTCCACAAAAACACAGGGCCACGCAGGTGCACGTCATGGGCTCCCGGCTCCACACCTGATACTACTGACTGCTCAGCCAATTCCTTGGGCCCTGGCTCTCCTGGTGCTTAAGAGTTCTCTCCTGAGGGCCAGGAGGAGGGGCCTCAGGAAGATGGGGAACAGGTGATAGAATGTAGGGGGCTGGGGTGCAGAGTGGTAAGGGCCTGCCTGGGACACCACCATTCCTTCAGCCCTAACCTTCCCCCACTCCCCAAATTTGAATCCCCTCCTAGCCCTGCCACTGCTCAGCCTGGGACTCTGCCTGAGCCTCTTTTGTTGTCTGAGCCCCAGTTTCTGCACCTGTCAACAGGGGATTAGAGTGTCTGTTCTGTCCACTTTCCAGGGCTTTGGAGGATCAGAGACACAAATGAATCTGTAAGCTGTAGCACCACTGACCCCAGATACCCAGACCCAGGTGTGAACCAGGTGGAGCTCTTTTCTCCGTTTCTAAGAAAAGGGCCCCAGGTGAGAATTTCTGGGGAGAGCAGGACGTAGAGCCAAGATACTGAATCCAGCCTGTTCCAGGACCCCTGCCCTGCCCTGCCCTGTCCCCGGTGAGCACCGAGGGCTCAACCATGCTAGCTGGGGTCAGAGCAGAGTCTAGAAAGTGAGCAGCTGCTGGGTGTAGACCCAGGAAGACTAGTGTTCTGGGAGGGGCACAGTAGCACGCAGTGGTTGCAGTGGGTATGTCCACGGGCAGCCTGCTTATGGAGTTTGCCTTGGCTTTTCTTTTCTCTCCTGAGGGATCTGGGGTTTCAACCGTTCAGATAACTGGTTCCATATGCCTTTGACAGCTCACTCACATTTCCAGCCATGACAGATCTCACTTACCTCTGGGAAATTGTGGGGGATGTGTACCTGGCCCTCTCTAGGAGGGACGTCAGCAGAAACACCAATGTCTACCCTCCCAGCCCCCCAAGCACCTTTTGCAGAGAGAAGGAATCGAGGTCACTGGTTTTATTTGAGTCCAGAGGGGAAGGCCTTGGCCGCCCCCCAGGCCCCAGGGCCCAGAAGCTGGAGGAGGGAGGGAGAGTGGCAGCACAGAAGAACAAGGCCTCCCTGCCCTCCAAGCAGCCTGCAGAAAGGAGGGGACAGATCCAGAGGAAGCCCAGCTCCCTTTAGGGGCTGACCAGGAAGGGGAAGGAGGAGCTGGACTAGAGCTCTGCCCTTGTGACTGGTGCCTCCTCTGAGCAGGCCCCCCGGTGGCCTCCACACAGCAATGCCTCCAGGGCCCCTTGACCTTGTTGGTGGGCTTCATAGATCTGGTCTTCTCCAAACTCCCCCAGGTAGTGAAAGCATGTCTTGGAGAGCCTAGGGGAGCCCAGGAGGAGCCTCAGACTCTGCCCGGCCCGCAGTGGGGCAGACCAAGGCTCCATCCCACCCCAGTCCTCCAGTCACGACCTCGTGGGCCACGGCGCCCCCATGACGATCACACTGATGCTCGGCTCCGGCCCCTTCCTAAGTCCTGGGCCCATGAGACGTTTCACCTGGTCCACTTCTCCAACTCCGTAGCTGGAGGCAGTGGGAGGAGAGGGAGACAGCATTAGTGGAGCCCATCAGCACATGAAGCTGGGCACACTGGGCATCCGCTGAGTTTAGCGCCCAGATTCTGATCCTCCTTGCTGAAAAACTAAGGACCAGAAAGGGGAAACTCCGGGCCCAAAGTCACACAGCAACCTTGTCTCCTGGCCACCTCACTCTTCTACTTGCTCCCAGCTCCAGAGCTCAGACTCTGTCCCAGCCAGTCCCCACCCTTGGGCCAGAGCCCTAGTGGAGTGTGTGTGGTGTGTGAGTGGGAGAACGAGAAGCCCCACTCATCAGCCTGCCCCTGGAGGAGGGGGGGCAGGGGCCGGATTTTCAACTCACCCCTGCCAGGTCTGGGAGCAGCTCTGGTCCAGGACGTCTGTGTATACCGACTCGCTCAGCTTGCCACGGCCCCCGGAGTCCAGGGTGTGAAGCTTGGCCTCTGCCTTTGTCAGATGCTGCCACATCTGGAACAAGGAGGGGTTGAGAACCAGGGCTTCAGAACTGCTCAGCGTGAAAGGAGGGGTGATTGGGCTGGGGGTGGGGACAGAAGCCTGTGTCTCTGAGGAAGAACGAGGCAATGGAGCCTTTTGAGCAGGAAGCACCTGTGAGGCAGGCTTCACGGCCCTCCCCCAGGTCCAGAAAGCTGGGACCACGCCAGCTGAGGCAAGATCCGCTGCCTTGGGATGGGAGGTGGGTGGGAAACACTGAGGTGGAGAATTAGGCCTGGGCATTGGGGCCCCTCCCCCAGGTAACACCTGCCCATCAGCACACACTATTTGAAACCGCAAGAACAAGGAGAGAAAAACAACCTCCCAGTCTTCAGTGACACGTGTACTCATAGCCCCCGTGTGCGTGCGCATGCAGTCACACAGACACACACAAGTACTCAGGCACACGTGACAGGTTTGTATGTGAACTCAAGACACACACATGCTCATGGACTCATGGGACTGACAAACATGCACACGTGTACACATACACCGATGCTCACGCTTCGGGAAGGAGTCCAGACTTAAGGGTGGTTCTAGAAAGGGAGGAGTCCGAGAGGACAAGCTAGGGACTCCCTGGTGTCCCAGAGATCGCCTGCTCTTTGTTGGGCAGACAGATAGGTAAACTGAGGCAGGCCGGTGCCAGTGAGGTGAAGATGGCAATATCATGGTAGGCTGAGTATAGCTCGATGCCTGGGGGGGGGGGGCGGGGTTTGGGCATCCAAGGCCAGCGGTGGAATCTGAGGTAGATGGAGGGGTCTGGCTTGGGTGGGGGCCTGGGTAGGGGCAGGAGAACTGCTCGCGGGCGGCGAGGGGGTGGGGGGCTCACCTGGTAGGCCACTACCCTGCAGGCGTCACAGCGCAGGTGAGCAGGCATGTGTGCTGAGAACTTCTCTTCATCATCCAGCTCAGGGGCGGTGGCTGTGAGTGGGGCCCTGTCCCCAAGGCCCCCTGGGATGGTCCAGGCCCCCAGCAGCAGCAGCAACAGCGGCGACAGCCTCATGGTCTGTGGAGCTGGCTCAGCGAGCAGGGACTGTGGTTGGGGTGCAGGGGTGCAGGTGTGTATGCGCAGTGGGGGTTGCTGCAGAGAGCCTGCCCCAGACCAATGGGAAACCGACACCTCACCCTCCCGTTCTCTCCCTTCCCCCAGGGCCCTGCAGACACCACTCGCGCACTTCCTCTTGTGGGACCCCGTGGTTCCAGCCAATGAGGCAAGGAGAGGGGCTGGGCCTGGGCGAGGACACATGGGGGCTGATACCTCTCATGTCCTGGGACCTGAGCACATGGCAGGCACTACACTGAGCCCCTCAGGGAAGGAGGTGGCTTGTTACTGTTATCTTAAATCTACCCCTGAGGACACAAAGGTTCAGAGGAAAGTGACAAATCCAAGGCCACACAGTTAGAAGGGCTATGCTGAGATTGGAACCCAAGCCTGGTTGACCCCAAGGCACACTGGCCACTCAGCCACCAGGAGGAATGAGGCCACAGGCGTGGCTGCCAGCCAAGGCTCCCTCCCTGAGAGGCAAGTTCGCTGAGGCAGGGATGCCACAGTGTATGAAAGACACACATGGTTCCCTCCCCCAGGCCACACCCAGGCATGGAAGGGCACTCTGGGGGTGCTAAGGGACCGCAGCAGGAAATCAGACACCTTACACCAGTTGTTCCAGCCATCGTGGCCGCGGGGTCAGCGATTTATTGCACACCACGATGTGGTGAGGGGGAGTGGCCCAGGGCCCTCCTTGCCATCAGGACCAGCACCTCCAGCCACAGAAAGATGTCCAGGTTATTCTGACTCATAGTTCTCTCAGTCAGCTTCCAGTTCAAGGCAAGGGGGCAGTGACTCCAAGGGATCCAGGCCCCCCGGAGGCCTGGAACTTAAGGAAGGCATTGATCTCCATCCCTGACACTCCTTCTAATGGTAACTGTTCTTCCCCAAACTCATCACATCACATACCAGTCCCACAAGGCCCAGCCACTTCACTCAGAACTCTACACAGACCCCCACGCAGAGCACCTCCCACACCATGCATCTCCCTCTGCTCTCCTCAGAAGCTCCTGGAATCTCAAGGCAATTGGAACACAGGCCCTGGGTCCCGTCCCTTCCTATGCTGTGATGAACCTGAAGAGCTAGCCCCTCCCTAGGCATGTTTGCCACACCTGTTACCAGGGCAGTGGAACCAGATGAGGGCTCCTCACAGGGGCATCCCTTCTTTTGCCAGCCCTAACCCACCCTCCACCCCACCCAGAGAGATCAAGAGTCTCCTCTGGGACAACAGCTCAACCATCCTCCGTGTTTTTAAGTCTTTCCTGACGACACACTCATCTGTCCCCCACCCTCGGTGGGAATGGCTGGAACCTCCACTCCTAACCCCAGGACCAGCCAGTTCAGCTCTGAGGGCTTAGACAAGCCAAGTCAGAGGCCGGGGTTGAGGGGAGAATGAGGGGCGGTACTCCCAGCTGGAGACTACAGTCACCTCCCCACCTTCCCCACAGCACCCCCACCCCAAGTCCCGGGATGACCCTCCACGGCCCCTCCCATATTACTTCCCTCTCCACCTCCACTACCTGTCCCCGCAGCTCTCTCTCTCAGATGAGACTCACCTAGGGCCTGCGCTAGCCACCCTGCCCCGCAGCCTCCCAGGCCAAGGCTCAGATCCTCTTGCAAAGAATAACAGATTTGATAGCCAGTGTCTTTCTCTCTTCATCCCATCAGTGCTCACTAGCCTGTTCCACCTCTGCTGGGCCCACCTTCAGGGAGACACAGACAGCTCACTACCTCTGGGGGCAGCCCTGTCCCCTGCAGTTCCCATTTCCTGCTGCCCCCGAGGAACCCCATCACCCCCTCAGGTCGGCATCTGGGGCCATGTCCTGGGATTTCTCACGCTACCAACTAAAAATTGTCACTAGCCAGTGCAATCGCTGACCTTCAATACATCCTGAAAGGACTTCTGGGCAGAGATCAGGAATGAGGCCCTCTGTGCTCTGGGAAAAACTAACAGAACAGGCCTTTAGATAGTCAGATATTTTCAGAAGATTTTATGAGCCCAATTTCTTGCATCTTCTCATAACTAGAAAAGCACTAAAATCATTAATGGACATCTGCTCCTTGTGACTAGCAGCGACCTTCTGCCAAAATGTGTGCTTGATTGCCTGTATCCTCCTTCACCAAACCCACATCTATACTGACTTCCCCCACTTACCTCTTCAGAGCAGTTCCTCAGTGCTGAGAGGCTGTCTCCCAGGCTTATAGTTTTCATTTTGCCCCAAATAAAACCTAACTCACAACTCTCACGTTCTGCATTTTTTTCATCCCACAACACACACACACACAGCCCCCCAACACACCACACTCTGGGAATGCTTGGGAAAGGGGTATACGATTCTGTCGGGGGAGGAAACAGGCAGCCACTTCCTGAGCTCCAGCTCCATCAGCGCTGGGGGTCTCAGATAAGCACTCTGAAGGTAACTTCTGGTCTGAAGACTGCATGAGATGGGTAAAAGAAAGAGGTGATAGAAGGAAAAGAGGGCACAGGACTGGATGCCAGAACTTCCAAGGCCATTAACGGGCCCCAACACCATGGGGATCAGGCCCTGGGGCCTCACACGGGGAACAAGGAGCCCTTGCTCGGCTGAGCGGGACCCAAGCTGGAGGGTGGAGCACAGAGGAGCAGAGGAGGCGCGGGGCTGGGGGTCCCGCTCACTGGCAGGTAGTACATCCCGTCCAGGGGCCCCGCCTCGGAGGCCCAGGGTAGCTGGGGGCCGCTGAAGGCCGGCGGGCCCGGGGATGGTGGCAGTGAGAGGCCAGGGATAGGCCCATAGGCCGGCGGGTAGAGGCCGGGGCCCAGGGCCAGCGGGGTGTAGACGCGGCGGGGTGGCACCGAGGGCGAGGGTGGCAGCAGCACCTCCACGTACTGCCCGCTTTCGGGGTCGAAGAGCAGCCGCAGCCGAGGCTGCCTCGGCGCCTCCACAAAGTAGTAGCGGCCGCTCTCTGGGTCCACCAGGACCTTCCCCGGGTGCGCGGCCCCGGGCGGCCTGCGCGCCCCCTGGGAGGGGCCTTCCGGGGACCGGACCATGGGAGGCGCCGAGGCGGCGCGGGCCTGGGGCGGGGCCGCTCTGCCAGCGGACGCTTGGGGCTCCCGCGGGAGGGGCGACTGGACCGCAACCGCGGGCTCAGGGGCCATAGGTGGCGTCTCCTGTTTCGGTGCTATTCCAGGGCTCGAGCTAGGGTACGCCTGCGGGGAGCTAGGGCGGGGCGGTCCGGGAGGTTGGGTCCCTGCCGGCCCTATCGGCGACTTCTGGGGTGAGGTGCGAGCGCCGCCTAGAGGGCTGGTACGACCCTTGTCGTCGGGGACCAGGCGCTGGGGCTCTGCATCCCTGTTCTTTCCGCCAGGACCGCGCACCACGACTCCCTGGGTTCCCTCCGGCCGGCGGCCTAGGGCCAAGGCACCAGGCAGGCGGATCTCAGTGCGCGCGAAGGGTTTCGCCGTGCTGTTCTCTGCCCTCCGCCGCAGGACCCCGTTGGGCTGCGTAACGTCCCGGGGGACTGGGTCTGTGGTTGGCTCTGGGGTCTCGTAGGGGTGTGACACGACCGGCAGAAAGTCCTTGAGAAAAATGGAAGTGTAGTGAGCTGGGGCGGGGGCCCCCAGCGCCTGAAGCTCTTGTGTCTTGGATGCGCCGCCTTCCTCGCCGCGGGGTTCCGCAGGAGGCGCAGGGAGCCCTGAGCCTGGGGTGCTTGCCGGGAAGCTTGGCGCGTATGTGGTCTTCACCATCTTGCGCACGTCGCGGGGCCGCGGAATGGCTACGCGCGGGCGTCCCGAGGCCGCTTCTCCAGAGCCCAAGGCTTCCGGGCGCGCATCGGCATCCAGGGTGCCCACGAGGCGACTGAAGGGCAGCTGGGGTGCAGCCACCGCTGGCGACAGCTGGCTGCCTGGGAAGGCAAGATCCGGCATCTCCCGCGTGGACGGACTCTGCGCCTCTGTTAGCTCTGGAGTCCCGGGTGCAGGTGGCGTGGGTGGCACCAGTTCCTCCTGGGCTACGCCATTCATAGCTCCCCGCGTAGAAACTACCGCTGAGCTCTGCACTGTGGAGTCCCACGTCTCTTGGGGCGATGGGCTCCACGTCCCAGTAGGACGATCTGGAGTCTCCCATGAGGACAAGTTTGGCGGGGACGGGCTCCTACTCCCCTCAACTGTATCCCCACCTGCCGGATGCGGAACCTCCCACGAGGAAGGAGCTTCGGGGGATGGGCTTCTTGCACTGGCAACACCCCGATTCCACTGGGAAAGGGTCGGAGGGGAAGGGCTCTTTCTGCTGACAGTTTCCGTGACAACAGCATCCTGATTTCCCCATGCGGAGGATGCCTCGGGGAGCGACGGGCCACTCACCTTCCGGATAGCCCTATTCCACGGGGACAGGTTCTGGGGCGAGGGGCAGCGAGGACCCCGCACGGTCCCATTTGGGGCTTGCCACAGCGGGGATGGGCTTCTCGGTCTCACGGCCCTACTCGAAACCTCCCGGGGGGCCCTAGACTGGGAAGACGGACTCTGTGCCCTCAGGGCGGTTCGATCCGGAGTCTCTTGCGGGAACCGAGTCTTGGGTTCCTGGTGGTGCGCCTCCTGGATCTTCTCCCCAGACTGCAGGAAGATGCTGGAACTAACTGGACCTAGAGGCTCGGTCCCGGGCGCGGGCTTGTCGCGCCGAATTGCGCGCTCACGGAGGCTAGGCCACGGTCGTGGGGCCCTGGCGGGGCCTGAACTATAATGCACACGAGGTGGCCGAGACCTGGCCTCCTTCAGCGCCACTCGAGTACTGCGGGGCGTTTCCGGGGCCGCAGGCTCTGGCGGTACCGTGGGTCCGAAGGTGGCGCTGCTTGGGGCAGGGGTCGCGGGGCTCAGTTTTCTGGCCAGCGCCGTCTGCACGAGGTCCGCGGCAGCCTGCAGGCGGCCCAGAGACTCGTCCAGGGAGCCGGTGCGCAGGAACAGTCGCGGGGGCGACGCGCTGGCCTCCCGCGGGGGACTCCGCGGCCGGGGGCGCAGCTCGATCTGACGTTTGGGCACCGTCCGGGGCCTGGCAGGCGCGGCACGCTCCTCCAGCGCCACCTCCACACACTCGAACTGCGCTGGGGTGGCAGGACTCGGCCCGCGGGGTCGCAGCTGCAGGTAGGTGGCCCAGCGGGAGCCACCGTCGGGGCCCTGGGGCTGCGGTTCGGCAGAGATGGGAGACGCGGAGCCGGGCGGAGAGAGGCTGCGGAAGGCCTGCGTCGTGAGCTGTTGCACCTCGCTATCCTCTGCGTCAGAACGGCTGAACAGGGGCCCGGCGCCGAAGATGACTTCCATCTCCCCCGACGGCAGCATGCGCAGCTGGGGCTGGGGTGGCCGCGGGCCCGAGGCCGGGCCTCGCGGGAAACCCGAGCCGGGCCCGAGCTGCTGGCGGCTATTCTGGGCACTGACGGACAGGCGAGGCTGCGCGCCCTCCCCCAGCACAGGGGCCACCGTGGGCCAATTCGCCCTGCCCTCCGCGTCCGGCCCAACGTCCGGGGGCTCTGGAGAACCCGGAGCCGTGTGGTAGGAGCCCGACGAACTGGAGGAGTCCTGGCGCCGCGCGGGGGCCGCGGGCAGCCGCCCTGGGACCCCGGGCAGGGCTGGCAGGGCGAAAGCGGTCAGCATGCTGAGGCCGGACGCCGCGCACTCTCTCCCTCGCGTTCGCCTCTGCTGGTGCCGCGGACGCCAGCACTGTCCCCGCCCCGCCCGCGGGTGCCGTGGGGTCACCGCGCCTTAAAGCGGCCGCGTCCGCTCCCGAGACGGCGGCGTAGGCAGCCGAAAAGACCTGGGCCCTGGGTCCTACCCTCCCAGACCCCTTCTCTGGCGCGGCCGGAGAGCCTGGGGTGGCATTCCAGGCTTTGGTGAGGGGAGGGCAGGCATCCAACTTGTACGCAGGAGCTAGGCCCAGCGCCGCTCATCCATCACAGGTGACGGAACGGGGGCTAAGCAGGGACCTGCCTGAGATCAAGCACTACGGCATGTGGATCAGAGTGTGAGCCAGGAGACCAGACAACTAAGGTCTTGCTAACAATTTCATCTTTATGTCAGCCCCCCGCGTCTTCCCATCACTGCAGTGCACCCCTCCTCCCTGGCCCTCCCATAGTCTGTCGCTAGAGCTCATAAGGGTGCATCCCCCCTCACCTTTGATAGAGGAGCATGGCTTGGAGGGCTCCCCCCGACTCCAAAAGTTGTACTGGGGCCTCAAAAAACTGCTGTCCCTGGCTGGACCCACTGCCCTTAGTGGAAACCTAGGCTGGAGGGGACAGTTTTAGCTTTTCAGGCTTCCAGAACAAGGCCTGGATGCTGATGTGGCATCTCTTAGGAACCTCTAGGGTAGCTGTGGTCCCTTCTCTAAAGCCCCTCTGAGGCAAGAATAGCTCTGTGCTCCCCCATACACTCACAAGGCCCTCATTCCAGCCCCTGCCACCTTAGGACTTGCCCTGGGGACAAGTGCTGATGGGGAAGCAGCCACCACCTGTCACTCTCCTGGAACAATGACAATGGGCACCACTTGCCCTTAAACTTCTGGCTTCAAGGTCCTGCTATGACTCAGGCCCCAGCTGGCCCTGGAGCAAGAGCACTGGCCCCTCCTACGCATTCATTCTCACACTGAGCCAGGAAAGGCTAGACTTGACAAATCTGACTCAGCCTCCCTTGAGTGGGACCCCTGCCTGGTGTGTCCCCTTTATCACCTACAGCACATTAGTGATGGCTTCTGGGAGGATCCAACCTGTCCATCACATCCAGCCCTGCGTATGCAACTTGAGCACGTCATAGCCCCTTCACACACTGTTTCCCCACCTTAAAAATAGACATAGCAGAAGAAAAAAAAAACACACACACACACACAACACAGCATTGTCCTTTCCCCTTCCTCCATTTGTGCAGACTAATAAGCTTCTAAGTTTGGGAGAAGCGTAAGAAGGTGCAAATGTGATTCACAGGTACAGCGTTATTGTTATGTGATGGAAACTGATTTCCCAAATTCACTGTGGTCCTGGAACCCACCATCTTTGAACTCTCCAGTCGGGGTTTCTCATAGACACATACACAACACATACACAGATAGCCCTTCAAGTTGGGAGAGTTAAATTTACCAGGGCACTGGGTAACCAGGGTTGTTTATATAGGAAGGAATTTAATACCAAGAGTAAGAAGGGACAGTGCCTACTAGACAACCAAGTAGTCCTTCCCTAGGCTACAACCCCATACCCCCATGGGCCCCCACTGCTACCCAAAGGAGGGAGGGAGGGGAGTAGCAGGGGCTGGAGACTCGAGGAGCATCCATTCTGAACACAGCAGTGGCCTGGCAGGTGGTGGTCCAAAAGGCAGGCAGGGAAGAAGGAAAGAGTGTCTTTTGCCTTTCGCCCTACCTCTTCCCTGGGGTCCAGGCCACTGTGAGGCCTGAGGGAGGTACCCACAGGGATCAGAAGGGTCAGGATGGGGACCACCACAGCAGAGAAGGCAGAGGTTGGGCATTACAGCCAGATAACAGGAAGGAGACGCCCATTTTATTTTTCCCTGGAACACTGGCAGCTCCAGGTCTGACGCATCCCCGAGGCTTTCTTATGCTTCTGGTCCAGCACCTGGACCATGTAGTTCTCCTGCTGCTTCTGGATCCAAAAGTCAGACATGTGATTCCTGCAACGGAGCCGGCTGGGCATGGGCTGGGGACAGCCCAAGGGTAGGAACCAGAGGTCTGGCTCCCCACTTCCATCAACAATCCCCAGCGTGGCCCGGACCCCTCACCTGAAGATCTCTTTCTGCTGGCTGATAACTTGCTGCAACTCCTTAATCTCATTCTCTTTGCCATTAAGTATATCTTCTTGCTTTATAACGTGAGACTCAATTTCTATGGGGGAGAGAGGCAGGGAGGAGGAGTGGTTCCCATCCCATGAGCTCCTTCCTGAAATAAGGCATTCCTTCAGGGGTCTCTTCAGAACTTGACTCCCCCAACCCAGGGGTTGTCCAACAGTAGCTGCTAATACCTTCGTAAGAATGAGTTTATTATGGAGTCATGATGGGGTGGGAGTGGAGTGCACAACATCTTGATGAATGTGTCAGTGACTTTACAGCTCTATTCTGGACCAGGTAGCTCACATGAGGGCAGGCAAGGGCCCTTGGAGAGAGATGGTCAGCCCTGCCCAAAAGCAGGAGGATGAATGGCTCCTGCCCTCAACTCCTGCAACTCTTTACAGATATCACCTCCTTGGCGAGACCCTTCCTAGTCTAAAATCACAACCCTTCCCAATACTTCCTATCCCCTTTTCCTGCTTTATTTTCCTTCTTAGCACTTATATCTCACAGACCATACATTTTGCTCATTTGTCTTTTCCTCTACTAGGATATAAGGTCCACAAGGACAAGGATTTTTTGTTTTATTCACGGCTTTAACCCTAAGGGCTAAAATAGTACCTGGCACGTACTAGATGTACAATACTTTTACTTGTGGAATGAACAGGATGTACCCTGGGCCTTTAGGTCTTAGCAACATCACCTAGTTCAGTCATTTCAATCCAACCAGAACTACTGAGGACCAGCTGGATGCCCAGCCCTGTGTTAGGGCCTCAGGGGAGAAGACAGGATCCCTATTCCACAGGGCGGGTGGGGAGGACCCAGGGAGATAGTGGTGGCAAAGATTAAGTGCTCATTAGAAGCAAGTTTTGTGTCTTGGGTTAAAATCCAGTGAGGCTGTAGGGATCTCGGGTTGCTTCATTTACATAATGTCCCTCAGGGAGTCCTGGAAAATTCTGATCCTCAAAGGAAGAAAATCCTACTGCTTTTAAAGGCTGGACAAAGATTAACTAGAACATAAGCTCTGAAAATGCAGATATACTGAAGCAGTGAAGGTTTCAAAAGAGAAGATCTGATAAAAAGTTAAGGCACATGTTACAGAGAGACATGGGTGAAGGAAAAGAATGAAAACATGGGCTCACTGGGTCACAGGACCAGGACTATTGAACCTCCTTCCCCAGGTCATCCAGTGAATCCAAACTGATTGCTTGTGAAGTTCTTATGGGAAAAAAGTAACATAGGGCTTCCCTGGTGGTGCAGTGGTTGGGAGTCTGCCTGCCGGTGCGGAGGACGCGGGTTCGTGCCCCGGCCCGGGACGCAAAAAAAAAGTATCATAAATGTGTTTGATTCTTTTAAAATAAATGAGAGCTAAATTTAGAATAAACAGCACCCAATGAGAGAATGGTTAGAAAAGCCTTTTGAGAATAAGAAACTATGTAAGAGTAAAACTGGAACCATGCAAAGGGAGGTGGGGTGGTGGGAGACAGGCTAGGGGGTAGCTCAGGTCACCAGATCTCCTCATGTGAGGGCTTATGCCCTACTGGAGGAGTTCAGGACATTCTTGGGGGAGGCAGCCAGGCTCCTCCCTGTGACTCACACACCTTCCACAAGCAGTTGCAAAGCCCCGAGGCCCTGGCTGATCTCTAGGAAATGTCCTAGAGGAAGGGCCTCTAGCAGCACCAGGAAAGAACCCTAGGTTCCTTTTAGGGAAGTGGGGGGATGTCCAGGGGAAGGGGAAGGACTAGGAGACCAACATCCTTGGGTACGGAGGCACTGACTGCCTGTTGGGCTCCAGGAGGTCCTAACAGGAGCTCTTTTTTAAAATTTATTTATTTTATTTATTTTATTTTTGGCTGCATTGGGTCTTCATCGCTGTGGGCGGTCTTTAGTTGCGGTGAGCGGGGTCTACTCTTTGTTGCGGTGCGCGGGCTTCTCATTGCGGTGGCTTCTCATTGTGAAGCACGGGCTCTAGGCACGCGGGCTCCGTAGTTGTGGCTTGCGGGCTCTAGAGCGCAGGCTCAGTAGTTGTGGCGCACAGGCTTAGTTGCTCTGCGGCATGTGGGATCTTCCCGGACCAGGACTTGAACCTGTGTCCTCTGCATTGGCAGGCGGATTCTTAACCACTGCACCACCAGGGAAGCCCTAACAGGAGCTCTTGATCAAACAACCATGAGGCTTGTTAGTCCACTTGGCCAGATTAAGATGGCAGCCTGCTGGCATCTTTCCAGTGACAATACTCACCAGGGGAGAGAGAAGGCTGCATTGGTGGGTAGGGGGTGCCCAAGGCTCCAGGTGGGGGCCCATCAGGAGAGACACTGAACCTCTTTTGGGCTTGAATTCTGGCCTACTCAAAATGAATGCTGCAGTGAATGAAGGAAATGTTGTATATGGAATTCACATCTACTTCTTTTTTTTTTTTTTTTTTTTTTGCGGTACGCGGGCCTCTCACTGTTGTGGCGTCTCCCGTTGTGGAGCACAGGCTCCGGATGCGCAGGCTCAGCGGCCATGGCTCACGGGCCCAGCCACTCCGCGGCATGTGGGATCTTCCCAGACTGGGGCATGAACCTGTGTCGCCGGCATCGGCAGGCGGACTCTCAACCACTGCACCGCCAGGGAAGCCCCACATCTACTTCTTAAACTAGGTAAGGGGAGTTTAGCATTCTGGGAAAATGAAAGGGGGTCCTAAGGTCTCAGGACACTGGGTAGCTCACTGAAAGTGCCCCACAACTCAGAGCACCGAGTCAACAAGTGGCCACAGGCATCTGCATAGAGCAGAGTTGAAACCTAATGGCCCACAGACATATTTTCCTTGGCCCATACAATACTTTAAAAATTTCTAAATCAGTTGCCAACCCTAAAAATTCAGAAAAGCTTCCATTAAAATGTGGTTTCCAGTTTCTTTTTTAAAGATCTGACAGTACTGGGCCCCTATTCCCACGGCAGAGGTTCTAGGCCCTTGAGAGGGGGCATGGTTCTCCACATTACCACAGTCCCCACTCCTCCTATTGGGTCCCCAACACTGAAACTAAGGGTCAGATTCCACACAGCACGGTGATTGCCCCGTTGTTCCTCTGGTAACAGAGTTATAAATCAAGTACACTATTTCTAATAGTCACCAAAAGTGGGAAAACAAAAAGGTAGACTAAGAAGGTCATATGTTTCAAGAAAAATGGGAGCGAGCCCATTCCTTTATGGCCATGAAGAATACTGTACACCAACTACTTCCCTCATTTCCGTGGCCTGCCTGGTCCCTGAAGGCCTTTGCGAAGGTGTGGCCCACCTGGGCTTGCCTTTATCCTCAGCCAGGGGCAGAAGTTGGGGTGAAACCCTGCTCTGAACACAGGCACTGGGCTGTGAGGGAAGAGCCCACGTATGTAAGCATGGGAGGGACCGTGGGCCTCCCGCCTACCATTGCACTTGGTGATTAGCTGGTCCTTCTTGCTGGACTCCTGCAGGGCTCTGCTCTTGACACTGGAGAGCCTGAGTGGAGAAGATAAGAAAGGGTGGGAAGGCTGATGGGCAGATGGGACCCCCAACCATTCCCCCACTACCAAGGCCCACTCACGCCTTTTCAAAAGCCAGCTTCTCTTTCTCCAGCTGTTTAGACAGCACCTCTACCTCTCCGAGGGTAAACTGCAACTTCTCCTCTTCCTTGGCCAGGAGAACCTTGGTCTTGGCATGGGCAGCTTTCTCTTCCTGCAGGGGCAGCAGCAGTGACCTCATTATCCCAAGCCACGTTGGGTCTCCTAGGCTCCCTTAACCAGCCCCCTTTCTCAGAATGGCACATAGAAGCCAGGGTACAGGAAGATTCTGTCCTTACTATTGGGGCTGGAGGCTCTCAGAGGCTAATACTCAATGACTCTACCCAATCACAGGGATCCTGGGAAATGGGGGAAGCTTAGAAGCTGACAGAGGCCATCACTTACCACCAGCTTTTTCTCCACTGCCTGGAACTCTTCTTTACTGACAAAATTTTCATCCTGGAGAAACATCTGCAACAGAGGCTGGCTCAGGGAGGGGCTGGGGTGGTAGGGGTTTCTCTCGGGACCAGGACTGAGGATAGATAATGGGATGCCCGGGGCACCTAGGATGACACTGGGGCCCAGGAAAGGGAGAGTTCATTCCACAAGATTCACTGATGCTCATCTCTATGTCCTGCCCTCAAGTAGCAAGAAGTCTCATGGAGAAGACAGCCCACGGCCACCACTTCTAACATGGTGTGTGCTATGATGGAGGTTCCCAGAGGAGGCCCCTGACCCGGCCCGGGGAAGGGTCAGAACAGCTTGAAGGGAAGGGGATGTCAACCTGATATCTGACTGCTAAATAGGGGTGGGCCACAAGAAGAGGATGGAAAAGAAAAGTGTTCCAGACGGTGAGAACACACATGCAAAGGCCAGCTGCCAACAGAAAGACCTGGGTACCTAAAGGTATGCAGGTAATTCAGTGTCCAGAGCTGCATACTACCGTTAAAGAAATAGATGTGAAGTCAGTTTTATGTGTCCCCACCTTCTTACCCAGATAAAAAACAAAACAGAAAAACCATGAACTCCAGTTGGCCAGCATTTTACCATGCCTGTCCATGTAATCTGTGGCTCCAATGCTTTGCACACATGAACAGGGGTTTGACCAAAAAAGCAAAAGCAAAGGGACATAAAGGGGTTGGAAGCCTTTAAGTCAACATGTGAAGAGCCAATTCTGTGCTTACTGCACTCGTCATGGGGAGGGGATTCCATAATAGGAACGATGTTATAGTTACTCTGCACACAAGGGCCTTGGCAAGTCAGTGAAGTCATCTTCAATTAGAAATGAGGAAATTGGGAATTCCCTGGCGGTCCAGTGGTTAGAACTCCAGCTTTCACTGCGAGAGGCCGGGGTTGGATCCCTGGTCAGGGAACTAAGATCCCTCAAGCCATGTGGCGAGGCCAAAAAAAAAAGAAATGGGGAAACTAAAGCTCAGTGAATAGATGGGCATATCTATCAGGCCCTGGACAACCAGTCAAAGAGAGTAGGAAACAACTTGGCGTTGACTAAAATTCCCCGGTAAATATTCACGAGACACTGCCCCCTTTTGGCTCCACCTCTACCAGCCGGAACACATCTGGGCCCCGCCTCCTCGTGATGACGCCATTGGCAATGTGCTCTCGGCCCGCCCCTGGCATCGGGACAGCGTCTGGCCCCGCCCCCACCACTTAGGCGTCCAGTCCGGCATCCCCCAGCTCTTCTGGTTGCGTACCACGTTCCTCAGCTGGTGGATCAGTTCCTCCTGAGCCTCAATCACGTCCCGCAGTTGATCGAAGGCGAGACACACCGATCCTGAACCCCCCTGCGACCACCCGACGGGCGTCGCCATCTTTCGCCCCCGCCAGCTCGTTGGAAATGGCTGCCGCGGCTTGCCTCCTCGCTGACGCCCACCAATGAAAATGAGACGCCACAAAGCACCCTGGCAACCAGGGGCGGGGACTTCCTTTGTTAGCAGGGATGGGGCCCGCCTCTTAAAGGAGCCGCTCTCTTAGAGGAGCCGCCTGGGGAAGAGAACCTCCAACACCGTTAGTAATTTAAGTTTATAGGGAATTTGCACATCTATTATACGATATGTTTCTCACGCAGTCCTGAGGAGCGGGCAGGGCCCGGCTTATACTTACTGTAAGGGCTGAGGGGCAGGCAACACTCAGGCACCAGCCCTCACCCTTCTCCCAGGGCCCAAGACCCTGAAGCAAGGGTCAGCTGAGACAACCCCTGCATATTTAGCTTCACATGTCTCTTTATTCCACTCTAATCTCTAAATTTCCCCCATAGTATGAGACTCCAGCCTCCTGTGATCTTTATTCCTCCTAGGAACACACTTAGTACTTAGGGGGCCTGAGCCTAAGCAATGAAGGGAAGCTCAAGAATAGAAAAGGAGAGTGGCTTCACCCAAGATAAGAGTCCTCACATTCTGGTACCAGGCTCTGGACAGCCTGAAGAGCCTGAAGATATTAAAATTGAAGTCAGGCATGAAGGAGACTTGTAAAATGGAGGCAGGGAAGGATAAGGTGATCACACATCCCCACCAATCCTCATTGAGGGCTTGTTTTTTTTTTTTTCCGGTACGCGGGCCTCTCACTGCTGCGGCCTCTCCCGTTGTGGAGCACAGGCTCCGGACGCACAGACTCCGCGGCCATGGCCCACGGGCCCAGCTGCTCCGCGGCATGTGGGATCCTTCTGGACCGGGGCACGAGCCCGGGTCCCCTGCATCGGCAGGCGGACTCTCAACCACTGCGCCACCAGGGAAGCCCTGAGGGCTTGTTTTGAAACCCAAATAAGATTACGCTCAGGCTATTAGATATTAGCTATTACCAGAGCTAATATTTATCGAGTATTCACTATTTCGTGACACCATTATGCCTTATTAGTGTTATTTCATGTGATCCTCACAATAACCTTGTGAAGTAGGTTCTAATGTCCACATTTTACAGATGAGAAAATGCAGGTTCTATGAGAATGAATAACCCAGTAAGCCAAGGTCACCCAAGCTAGTGAGCCTTGGAACAGGGTTTTGACAGAGGCAGTCTGATTCCAGAGTCCATGTTCTTAACCGTGATGCTGTGATGCATTTTGGTTGAACATAATGGATTCTGAAGTTATGGAATTTGAAACCCCCAAGTAGGAAATGACTATATTAAGAAGGAGTTTGGAAAAAATGTTGTCGATGACCACAAAGGGAAGTTGAAATTTCAGGTAAGCCACTTAGGCTGCTCTCCTTAGCTGCTTAGGTGCCTCTTTTTGGCTGGAGGTTGTGACCTAACAAACATGGCCATTCCTGTGGCTCTCCCAGTGGTAGCCCTTGTTTTATCTTTCCTTTTTTACTGTGTCTGTTCTCATGTCCTTGAAGGCAAGGCCACCTCTGTTGATCAGTTTTTAAGGGCCTAGAGCTGTAGAGTCCAACAGAATTTCTCTGATGGAAATGTTCTGCACCGTCCAGTACCAGCAGCCAGTAGCCTCACGTGGCTCAGCAGTACTTGAAATGTAGCTCAGGTGACTGAGGAATTGCTTTTTAAATTTTTTAAAATTCCAATTAAAATTTAAATTTAAATAGCCAGGGACTTCCCTGGTGGCGCAAAGGTTAAGAATCCACCTGCCAATGCAGGGGACACAGGTTCGAACACTGGTCCGGGAAGATCCCACATGCACAGAGCAACTAAGCCCGTGTGCCACAACTACTGAGCCTGGGCTCTAGAGCCCGTGAGCCACAATGGCTCACGTGCTACAACTACTGAAGCCTGTGTGCCTAGAGCCCATGCTCCTCAAGGAAGAGTAGCCCCCGCTCACTGCATAGTTGCCCAGGCACACCAATAAAGACAAAACGCAGTCAAAAGTAAATAAATAAATAAATAAATAATAAATTTAAATAGTCAGTTTTGGCTAGTGGCTACTGTATTGGATATCATGGGACTATAGGGTGCTCTGTGGTTTTTGTGCCTCAGGACAGAGACCTCTAGGAATTTTGTCTTTCAAATGTGAATGCTCCTTTGAATTACCCTGGACAAAGCTGCACATTGCTCTGGGGCAGCGATCACTGAATCTCCCCATGGACTCTGTCCCCTCTCTAGGGTTTTTTAGGAGGTGCTGCTTGATGTTCCCTTGCCACTCAACATTCACCTCCACCAGCTGCCCTCCACATTTAGGGCAAAACCCTAAAAGGCTCCAGCAGCCAGCTCCTGAGGATGGGAAGTTATGAGCAAAGAGAGAACCCTGGAGCCAGGTCCGCACCCTGCATACTAGCATGGACATGAGGGACAGTCACCCTGGTTGGGGATTGCCACGGACTCCCACTCTATGTCAACAAAAACTACAGGTTCTTAGTCAGCTGGGGCTCAGCAAAGCTCAGAATAACATGACATCACAGATAGCTTTGTGAGCCTGCCCTGGGAAGTGCTGCCTTTCTGCACAGGCTTGTCATACTGGTTGATGTTCTGGTTATCTACTGCTGTATTAACAAATCACCCAAAATTTACAGCTTAAGAAAGAAAATCACTTTGCTCAGGAATCTTCACTTTGGGCAGGGTTCAATAGTGAAAGCTTATTTCTGCTCTATGCCTGGGATGGTTAGTGGGGTGGGGGGTGAGGGTATGAGAAGTTCCACTTCCAGGACGGCTCACTCGCATAACTGGCAAGTTGGTGCTGTCAGCTGGGAGCTCATCTAAGACTCAGGACCAAGGTTCTTGGTTCCTCACCATGCGCCACTTGGGCTTTCTCATAGCATGGTGATTGGGTTTAAAAGAAAGCATCCGAAGTGATGAAACAGAGGGAATACCCTAGTAGTCCAGTGGTTAGGACTCTGTGCTTCCACTGCCGGGAGCCCGGGTTCCAAAAACAAAAACAAAAACAAAAACAAAAACAAAAAACACAAAGTGACGAAATGAGAGATGCCAGTTTTATTAAGGCCTGGGCCTAAAAACTGGCATAGTGTCATTTCTGCCCAACCCTATTCGTCAAGGAACCACAGAGTCCGTATTCAAGCAGTGGGGACACGTCCTACCTTTTTTTTTTTTTCTTTGTGGCACATGGGCCTCTCACCTCCGTGGCCTCTCCCCCCGCGGAGCACAGGCTCCAGACCTGCAGGCCCAGCGGCCATGGCCCATGGACCCAGCCGCTCTGCGGCACACAGGATCCTCCCAGACCGGGGCACGAACCTGCGTCCCCTGCACTGGCAGGCGGACTCCCAACCACTGCGCCACCAGGGAAGCCCCATCCTACCTTTTGACAGGAGTAGTTTCAAAGAATTTGAGCTGTACTTACAGAGGAAGTCCTGACAGATGACATGTCATTTTCTTCAAGGTTCAGTTCAGATAATACCAGACTGGAACTTAGTCTAATGGGGGAGACAGATAATAATCAAATAAACACCCAAATAAATCCCAGTTTAAGTCACTATTCAAGTAAATAGCATTATAGCTATGAGAGGTACAAGAAAGAGAGTAATGAGAATAATTTAAAAGGAGATTTAGCCCAGCCTGGGGTGTCAGGTGTGAGGAAGAGATGTTTGAACTGAATGAAACCTATTAAGGTAACCAGGAGGCACTTTGCAAAGGGGGCAGGGGCAAGTGAATGGGAAAGGCTTCCAGAAAGAGTGAACAGTATATACAAAGTCCCTTGGGCAAAAGGGTTGGCATAGTGTAGTAACTAAAAGGCTAGTATGGCAGAAAAGAAAAAGATGTACAGGACAAGCAGGGGTAGCGGCCAGAAACTTGGTAGAGCCTTGTTAAGTATTAGGCCATACTGAAGACTTTGCTGATTTTTATTACAGGGGCAAAAGAAAGGTACTGAAGTATTTTAAACAAGAGGGTGATATGCTATAATTTATGCTTTGAAAAGATCTCTCTGGTTGCAGCAAGGTGTACAGATTGGAGATGGCCCTAAGTAAATGCAGAGACTACTTAGGCAGCTACTGCAGTGGTTTCTGTCAGAGAAAGTGGATGGTATTTGGGAGTCAGATGGTATCAGAGGAGATGAAGAGAGAAGATGGATTTAGGATGTTCTGGAGGTAGAATTTATAGGACTTAATGATGGAGGGGATATGGGAAAAAGGGAGTCGAGGTATTTGGTTATCTACTGCTGCAGACTACCACAAAATGTAATGGCTTAAAACAGTAGCCAGGGGACTTCCCTGGTGGTCCAGTGGTTAAGACTCTGCGCTTCCAATGCAGGGGCCGCGAGTTCAATCCCTGGTCGGGGAACTAAGATCCCACATACCGCTTGGCGTGGCCAAAAAAAAAAAAACAAACAAACATTAGCCAGTGTATTATTTGCTCATGGTTCTGCAGTTTGAACCAGGCTTGGCAGGGCAGCTCATTTCTGCTGTGATCATCAGCGTGGGTGGCAACCAGTTTGGCTCAGATTGTGCCTGGGTTCAGTTCTTGCTGCCAGCTCAGTTGTTTGGTTCTCCTCTGCATGGCTTCTCCATGTGATTAGCTTGGTGGTCTCAGGGTGGTGGGACTTAAATGGAAGCTGGTTTCCCCTAAGTGCAAAAATGCAAGCTGCTGGTTTTGCCACATTCTATTGATTAAAGATCAAGGCCAGCCCGGGTCAGAAAGGGGACTACACAAGGTCATGAATATTAGGTGTGGTCCACTGGAGGACACCAAATTAAGTCTACCACACAAAGTCTCCCGGGTTTCTGACTTCATATTTGGATGGATGGTGGTGCTATTTGTGGAAATGGGAGCACTCTAATGGTGTTGCTTCTAACCGCATTTAAAAAAACCCACTGTACTCTGTATGAAGGATGATTACATTTCAAATCTCTTTTCCTCAGAATTGCTTTCACTGATCCTCCATCCTGGATTAAATCCCATTGTTATAGATTCCCAAGCTTCCTTTGGTCTCCCCTTTGACATTCATCCCACTGGGGAGCATTGTCTAATTGGCTCCCCCATTAGATGTGAACTCCAGGAGCCATGGTACTGGGTCTCACTTGTTTCCTGACCCCCATCCCAAAAGTTCAGCCCACCTGGTACATAGTAAGTTCTCCATCTTTGCTGAATTGAATATCACCTTAATATTTCTTCACATGAAATGTATTATTATTACATTAACAATGTCCTGTATTCCTAAACCAAGACTACCCTAACTGAGGACCGTTAGGAACAAAGCCAGCAAGGAACTGGGATAACACCTGATGTTCAGATGCTAAGTAGATCTGATGTGTACATTGGCTGTAATATGCTGCAGCTGCTGACATCTGATGGAAAACAAATATTGAATTGGTGATGCCACCAATGCTATCTATTATGCTAAACACCAATAATTCCATTGATGTATGAGGGAACACTGGAGCAGAGGTCAACAGCCTGTCTAGTCCTAAGTGGCTCCAAGGAGTCAGGCAATATGCAGTACCTACGGGTGCCATGGGCAAAGGTAAAAGAACAAAGGAAAAATATAAAGCCATTCTTTTTATATAAAACCATTTAATTTATTTCTGTTAAAATACACTCAATCCAGATGTAATGGATCAGGTGACCAGATATTTCAGGATTCTTACTCCACCAGGAGCTGATTCCATCTGGGTCAAACCTGGCTCTGGTCACAGAACATTCACATCTTTAATTCCAAATACTGAATGTGATGCAAAAGATGTAATCAATATGTAACACACAGGTATATAGTTACTTGGTGGTCACTGCACGAGGTTATCAACAATGCAGGCTCAAAAAATAAGATGTATAATAAGTTGGTCCTTTCCAAAAATAAATATATTAGGACACTAAGCTTATACCTTAAAGGAATCCAAAATAAATACTAATTAAGCGCTAGCTCCTGTGAGGAACAGTGCATGCAGACAATGAACCCGCGTGTGTGGCTATCCGTAACAGAAAGCTCTGGAATCCCAACAGTGCCTCCTCACAAAGCCAGTCCTGAGTGTGAGGATGTAAATGAGAGTAACACATAGCTTGACTAGGCTGCTGGATTCCACGTTCCAGTGGGGTTTGGAGTTCGGCGTAATTTCTAATAGTTTCCAACAGAAAGAACAGCAATGGCATTTTCTTGCTGGTCACTTCTCCCAAGCTGTGAGGCCTGGAGCTGATCAAGGAAGTTCAGAAGTCTTCTAGTTTGAGCAGATGAACCCCAGGGTTGCTAATCTGGGGACACGGATTCCTTTAAACTGCAGTGCCCCTTGTGATGAGAAGGGTTTTCATCCCACCTTCCTCACTGTTGATCATTTAGTGCAGAGGGCACTTCCATTCTTACGAGAGCTTCGCTTTCTGCTCGAGCCTCAAGCCCTATTTCTTAGCCCCACTCCCATCACGCATCTCCAGTCTGCATTTGTGCTCACAGAAATAGTCTAGAGTTGCATGCCAAGTTCTGAGAGCAAGAATACGCCATGCCTAGAGAGTTTATATATGATAAAAACTTTCCAAATGATGTAGGCAAGAGGAAAATGCTTATTTTACCACCATGCAGACAACCCATCTAAAATGCAACCCAGGAAATTATAGTTTAACAATATTCTGGACAGTACCAAATAGATTAAACTATTCTTCAACCCAAAGCAAATACCATTCCCTTCAGGAAAACCAGATGTGAGTGTTGCAGTCTATTAGGTAATAAATAAAACAGTACCATCAGTGCTATAAAAACAGACAACAGACCTGACATTTAATGAAGTGAGTTAATATTGCCTCTATTTAGTATCATCACAGATAACTCGTCTCTGCCATGAAATCCAGGTGTGACTACACTATTCACGGGCATCTAGAGCAGAGTCTTGTACCTTGTCAAGTCAGTTTAATTATGGCCCATTTTCTAGCAGAGATTGGGGTTGGGGACAGGGGAGCTTTGATTTTTGTGTGTACAGGAAAACAACTTTCTATAGCTCATTTGGCCCACAGGCACATTTTACCATGTAAATCCCTTCAGTCACTCAGAGGGGATCAAGGAAGCCCCCCAAAACCCAGGAGGATAGACTTCATTGGGTGACAAAATCTGACTATCTCTGGAGCTGCTCTCCCTCCCTACAGCTGAGCAGGTGCCCCTAACCAGCCACCAAAGTCCCACTCTTTACCTCTGGACTCATCTCCTGACCCTGTGGGATGCCCACACGTGGGACAATACAAGATACATCTGCCTAAATCACGGCTATGCATCTGAAAGGAGAAACTCTACTTTGGAAACAAGTTTTAATGTAGACTCTCCTTCCAACAGGAACTTTTCTTCCATCCTGAAGAAAACATGGAGTGTAGACTACATTTACCTACTGATCCTTCCAGGCTCAGATTCATGATATAATCTGGGCAGCTCAATCCTGGTAGCTCACCTCCACAGGAAGGCCCAGAACCACACAGTCCAGGCAACAACTTCCGTCCTCCTTGTCACCAGTGGGAAAAGCTGTCTGCTTTTGTTTTGTATACAGAAGTGGTGTAGAGAGGTGTCCTGAGTGGATGTAGCACTGCCATAGAAAGGATACAGGATCCCAGGGTGGGGGGAGGAACATCCTTGGGAAAGATTCTGCTTTAACCAATATGGCTAGAATTACCTGAGCAATGGGGATGATCACACACTTCCTGAGAGTCGGCCTACCATCTAGCTCTGTCACAACAAGTTGTGTGACCCAGTTCAACCATGCATCCTCTCTGGGCCAATGTTCTCATTCCATACCAGGCACTCAACAAATGTTGACTACATGAAAAAGCATCTCCTATCACAAACTACAGGGCACTGGGTTAAACAAAGTGACTGCTGGGGCCAACGCCAGATCCCCGTAGCCTCAGACTGAGGGTCTTTCCCCTCTATCTCTAGGCTTGAGCAAACAGCCCAGTGGGCTGGCAGTGCCTCCTCTTAGGTCTGACCACTGTACCTCTGTGGGGTGTAGGGACTCAGCTCAAGTATGATGCTGCAAGGGGAAATGTCAAAAAGAACATTCTCTGGGTTCTGTGATGGACTAGGGAACCTGCAGTGAGCAGCTGAGACTTAGTCTTGCATTTTACCTTCACCCCTGGCCCCTGCTTCCATGTCCATTGAACTGTTTCACTCAATAACTTAATTTCTGGGCTCTCTACAAGACAGAGGGTTAAGGAAGTAAAAGAAACTCCAATTAGGCAGTTTGCTAATGCTAGTAACAAATAGAAAACTGTGGACTAAAACAGTTTACATTTCTCCACATTTCCCTTAGAAAATGGAAAGTTGAGTTGTTCCAACAGCTGAATCTGGTGGGGAGACGATGACTCTAATGAAGGGACAGGTATAATTCTGTAAACAAGCAATATTAAGCTGCTTTGGCTAAGCCTAGGAATGACTGGCTATTGAGACTTCACTGAAGGGAAGAAGAAAGAAAATATGAGTCTGCTCTGGGGTGCCCTGAACTACCTTTCTAGAGGCAGGGTAGGCGCAGAGCAGGGGGCTGAATCTAATGCTTTGCCATTAATTCAATTTAGATGACCTGCTCCTGGCCCCCGGAGCCAATCCCCAGGAAGGAGTCTGTGATGACAAGTCTGGCTCCATGCTGAAGCACCTCCAACTCTGCCCACCAAACAAAGTTAGCAAATTGTAAAATGTTCATCATTTCCTAATTTTGTATTATACAATGGAGCTAGGAACATAAACAGTAACACATAGCAAAACCCCGAGCCTGCATAGGACTACCATCCTCTCAGCCACCTCTGCGTAGGCCAATCAGTTTGGAAAGTTTTTCACAGTTTTCAAGTTTCAGCGACTCTGCCTTCTGTTTCAATCGTTCATCTCTGTATAATCCTGCCAAATTGGTCAACTCCGACTCTGAAAGATAAAAGAGGTAACAATTCGTCAAGAAAGTTGAGCTCCTCTGTTTCACTTCAATACTTCTGGAAGCAAAGCTCCTTCTACTTTAATGCTTTTTCTTTCAATTAAACTTAAGAAACACTCATTTACTCAAGAAACACATATCAGGCAGCTACGCTACACCAGGTGCTGAGGATTAAGGGACACCTGCGATCCTGGAGTCCAACAGTATCTGTGCTCTATTACAAAAGCACTGGACTTAGTTCTTATCAATAGAACATTTGGCACCAGACTTAGGAAACCTGCACGCGTGCGGTAAGAGGAGACCCTGTTTCAGGGCTTTCCTACGAATGGTATTCAGATGGCAGTTGGGAGAGAATGGAGTCCAATCGCCTGTTCCTGTCATCTGAAACAAAGACAGCTGCTTCATCCTTCCCTCTGCATTGCTGGATCATAACTCATATATGCGGACTGACACAGAGCCCTCCACCGGCAGGCACGCTTCTATAGAAGGCCAGGTTGCTGGCGGCGTTCTTCATTCCCTCACCACATGTGGGGCCCCTAACTCAAAGGCCAAAGGCAGCTGGGCTCTTTTAAAAGTGAAATCATCTGGATCCGGTGACCTCTGTCTCCTTGAAGAAATGTATTTCATTTTCTCTTCATGGTGGAGAAAGTCATTCTATTTTTAACCAGAATATAATCTCTGCTGTCCTCCCGGACTCAACAGTGGTTTGGCTGCCTCTCTTTTTTATTCTTTTGTATAGTTTCAGAGACATTCGTAGGAAGGAATACCTGAAAAGCAACTCCAGAGACGTGTTGTGTATTAACATGATGGCATGCTTCGAGGGCCTGCGTGGCTTCTGAAAGCCTCAAATAGCAGGCAGCTACTCAATGTTTAAAGGACCACACTTGTGAAAATGCTATTTTAGTCATTCTGAAATATGTCTATTCATTCTTAGTCATCTTGCTGACAGATTTTGTTTTTCTTGGTGGAACAAGAGGCACCTGTCTGATTAATCAGCAAACTGCCTGGAAACAGGACTTAATAGCTAGCCAGAGGGAACAATGCGCAGTGGTTTCTGAGTAAGTCTCTATCAACCAAAATACAGGCATTTCTGCTCACAATGGTTCTGTTCACACCAAGTAAGGCCCAAAGTGCAGATTAAGTGCAGGACTCCAGGGTGAGGGGTGGGTATGCATGAAAACCCACCCTCTGTGATGGGGGTTCAGAGGTTGAGCCCTGGCCCAGCAGTTGCTTGGCAAACAGGGGGTCTCCTAGGCTCTAGAACAATGTGCTCTCACCCCGCGGCGTGGGGCCTGCAGTGCGCACCAGCCAGAGCTTGCCCCCTGCACAGGCATCCTCGCAGGTGATGTGGCTTCATGGCGGATCATGCACCGCACCCAAATGAAAGCCCTCTGCTCCTTCGTTCTGCCCAGAGCTAGGCACTGACTCCATCTGTCTGGCTTCTTTGGCATGTGGGAAACCTGTTCAAGAGGGCTCTGTGAAATCAGGCTGTCCCTTTGGTCCTCTGATTCACAGTTACACCAGTATATAGAGCAGATCCTATGGCTTTGCTTTTCCTTGAAATGATTTCCTTAGGTTTTTTGTTACTGACCTTATCCAAATGTCTCATTGCCTGAAATCTCATTCCAGAAAACACTAAGGGCTAGTGATCCTTACTGTTTTATACACTGACAACTACTATAATAAGCTGATGAAAGAGAACTGCACATATATGAATGCTTTTCTCAAAACATGACATTGCTTTTTTAAAGTTCATTGAAACCAGTTTTCAATGCTCCAGAGATTGAGAGCAATGACCTTGCTCTAGAGCAATGACCTTGCACAAGGGCAGTGTTTCAAGGAATTATGTCCCACACCCCCATGACCATGCTTGGAGAAACTTCTCTCCAAACTGCCAGTGAATCCTTTTGCACTTCAGTGAACAAAAGGTCAACTCAATGAATATGTTACTTCTCACAAGTTCTGTTAATATTCAATAACTTCTAAGAAAAAACAAAATCTTTGGCAGGGGCAGGATCAAGAGAACATCTTTTCTTCTCTGCAAAATGTTTCCCGGGCCCTGAATGCCAGTGTAATAGATGGACAGAGCATTGCACCTTCAAGGTAAGCTGACTCAGGCAAATTGCCGAGAGGCAAGTCCCAAAGCCTCTCTCAAAAACACTCTGCATGCATGGGCTTCCCCGGTGGCGCAGTGGTTGAGAGTCCGCCTGCCGATGCAGGGGACACGGGTTCATGCCCCGGTCCGGGAAGATCCCACATGCCGCAGAGCAGCTGGGCCCGTGCCCATGAGCCATGGCCGCTGAGCCTGCGCATCCAGAGCCTGTGCTCCGCAACGGGAGAGGCCTCAACAGTGAGAGGCCCGCATACCGCAAAAACAACAAAAAACAAAAAACTCTGCGTGACAGCCCAGATCAGAGTCCTGACAGCTGGAAGACCCTGACAGATCCCAACGACCATCATGATCCAGCCTCATAAGACAGTGCTGCATCCGGTCAAGCAAGGCCAAGCAAGGTCTGGATTCGGTCAGGATCCAAACACTTACTATATGCCAGACACCATGCTAAGCGTTATACTCATACCATCTTCTATAATCCATACAACCTCCTTGGGAGGAAGAAAGCAGAGAAAAGAAATTAACAAAAGATTTTAAAAGACAGTGGCTAACTTTGCTAAAAACAGTTTCCATTAGGTATTTTGCCAAGAGTGAACTTTGTTCTCAAGCGGGTTTATTTTTACAACCTCCATGTGCTAAATTTAACCATGCTGGCTGCACTTGCTGCTGGATCCGGAGGGCAGATGCTGCTTGTTCTCAAATGGCACTTGGGTTGTGTGGAGGCTCCGGATGGCCACCATCCTTAAATGCCAGAAATAGATTTTTAAGGGGTGTGTGCTGATAACCCCCGGGTTGGAACTTGTGGGTACACGCATCATGCTCACCCACTGGATCTGTTTATACCTGGAGAGTGCCAAAGCCCTGAAAGTAGGCCTCATGAGGATGGCGACAAAAGCCTAGAAGCCACCTTAGGTGTAATCCTTACCATGAGCCCTCTGCGTAATTTCAAAACCCTCTCAGAGTCTAAAACAATGGAGAATCTTAGGACATATGCTGTGGCCTTCACCTGATTTGGATACACGTTAATAATGCCTTTAAGTGTAAGGCCTCTATCTTGCTCCAAAATTCTTTCCTGATTTTTGAAACTTGCAAAACCTAATTTAACAGTGGGTAGGGGTACTTCCTGACCCCTCAGTTTTTTCAATAAAAAAGCAACTTCCTCCTCCTGCTGAATTCCCCCTTACATCCAAGTCATTGCCTACCAGGCTCCTAATGCACCTGAGAGGTCAGGTGGGCTCTGCCCTACAGGAGTAGACAGCAGAAATAAGGTCCCTCAGGGGCAGGGTTAGGACACTAGCCCTGCTCAGTGATTCCTAGTCCTCAGCAGTTTCACTGTCTTCCAGTCCTGAGAATCCTCTCTTCAAAAGACATTTGTGGAGCATCTGTTCTGAAGCAAAGACTGTGCCAAGGGCCTGGGACACAAAATTAGTAAGACATGGTTTTTGCCCTCAGAGAGCCCAGAGTCCAGCAGGGAGACTGTCATGTACCTACAGAACATGTTAACATGGTGAGGGTGGCACTGTCTTAGCAGGATGAGCAAAGTGCTTTAAAAACACAGAGGAAAAAAAACAAAACACAGAGGAAGGAGAGACTAACTTGGGGTGGGGTTGGGATGATGGGTCAGCGAGGGCTTAGCAGCACTGTGACTGAGGATCTAAATTTAGATCTAAATGTTAGATGTTTAACAACACCCAGTGACAGACAAGGTTTTAAAAAATGAGTTAGTTTGCTTTTTAAAAATTAACCAAAGCCAAGTTTTATAAGATACAATTACTAATGGATATGTGTGTGTGTGTGTGTGTGTGTGTGTGTGTGCACTCCCCATGAACACTCACTGGGGTTGGAAGCCAACACTATCACCCCCATTGTCTCCAGGGAAACAGTGTGGAAGGCCTGCTCCTGGGAGAATCGCTTTTATTCTGTGTGGCCACAGCTGATTGGAGGGGAAGAGAAGGGGCACCAAACTCAATAACAACAACCTATAAAACTTTGGTTAGGTTGGATCAATCAGATTTCCCTCTGGGAAATGTGAAATTAGGAAACCATGTACCAAGCCAGTGAGCTACTTAAACAGGAAGCTTGTGATGTAGAAAGGGGCCAATGACTTGTGGGGTTGGGGAAGTTGGGAGAGTGAATAGGAGGGTAGCAACCAAAATAAGCCATGGCAAATTAAGGCTGTGAAGGAGGAGAGCTTGAAAAAGCAAAAAGTTGGCAGAGAGAGGAGAGAGGGCAGATAGGCAGAGAGATGTAGAGACTCAGAGACAGACAGACAGAGAGGCAACTAGTACTGCCGAAGTTCCTAAGATTTCCCAGTCCTGGCCACATGTATCCTGTCAATAAACTTCCTTTTTTTGGTAATATCCTGAATGGGCCTCTGTCCTATCCCTGTTCACATAAACATGAGTAGCTCGAACAAGGAGAGAGAAGGGATCAGGAAGCTGGGGATGCCTCAGGTTGGAAGCATGGCACCAGCTGAAGCCCCTTTTAGAGCATCTTACTTTGTTGTTTCTCCTTCCAACAACTTGTCTGGATGTAATCAATGTAATCCTTTTCTATCGTCTTCTCCAGGTCACGCAGAGATGCTCCTCTGTAGGCCTTGTCAAAGTTTTTATCCACAAAGTAAGGCACCTGTAGGTTCTGGGTTTCTCTAGAAATGGTGTAGCCCAAGGTCCTGAAACAAGGAGAGAGAGGCTCAGGTATGCTTGTCATACTTGGCAATATCACTTTTAGCACTGGCCTCACAGAGATCATTCACACAATCACCTCTTCATGGGGCAGATGCAGATATCATTTTCTAATACATCTAACATTTATTATTTCCCAAGCAAAGCAGTAAGTGTAATGTCATCATTGTTGCTATTATGTGAGCATATTCAAATGGATTCAGTCTCAACATATTTATTTCCTTAAAGGATTCACCTCCCTCTCTTCTCTCTCTCTCTTTTTTTTTTTTTTTTTTTTTTGTGGTACGCGGGCCTCTCACTGCTGTGGCCTCTCCCGTTGCACAGGCTCCGGACGTGCAGGCTCAGTGGCCATGGCTCACGGGCCCAGCCGTTCCGCGGCATGTGGGAACCTCCCAGACTGGGGCACGAACCCATGTCCCCTACATTGGCAGGCGGATTCTCAACCACTGCGCCACCAGGGAAGCCCTCTCTCTCTTTTTAAATTTAAAACATATATCATGAAGGTTTGTCTTACATAATTATGAAATGATTACCACAATAGGTTCAGCTAACATTCATCTTCTCATATAGATACAATAAAAAGAAAAGAAAGAAGACAAGAATAAAGGAAAAAAAACCTTTCTCCTTGTGATGAGAACTCTCAGGATTTACTTTCTTAACTTTCCTATCATTTCCTATCATACAGCAGCATTACTACTGTAACACTGTGTTGTACCTGACATACCTTGTACTTACTTAACTTATAACTGTTAGTTTGTACCTTTGACCATCTTCCTTCAATTCCCCTTCCCTCTCTCCTCCACCTTCGGTAACCAGAAGTCTGATCTCTTTTTCTGAGTTTGTTTGTTTGTTTTTAGATTCCACATATAAGTGAGATCATACAGTATTCGTCTTTCTCTGACTTATTTTGCTTAGCATAATGCCTTCAAGGTCCCTCAATATTGTCACAAATGGTAGGGTTTCTTCATTTTTTATGGCTGAATAATACTCCATAGTGTGTGTGTGTGTGTGTGTGTGTGTGTGTGTGTGTGTGTGTGTTCAGGTTGTCTCCATGTCTTGGCTACTGTAAATAATGCTGCTGTGAATATAGGGGTGCAGCTATCTGGATTGACCTCTCTTAGACTGCTTTCTATGTTAAAAGTAGAATGCTGAATGCTTAAAAAACAATTTCTATATTGTATAGGACCTAGCATGGCACCTGGCGCAGAGTGGCTATTGGTAAATGTTGGTTGAATGAAATGATTGTTACTATAAACTATTTAAAAATAACCAGACAGCTTATAACAACTTAGTTCTAATTTTTAGGACATGATAAAAAGTACTTTACACATAGCCATTAGGTGAGAACTGCAAAAACTAAGACAAAAGATTTCAATGATACCTCCAGGCTAACTTTCAGTGGGTCTAAGATATCCAAAGGTGTCTGGTGCTCAGAAACTTTAACAGGTCTGGGTTAATTGAAGTCTAACCATAAGGAAGTACAGAAGGGAGTTCAAATTCAGGTTAAAACAATGTGATGGCAATGTGCAAAATCCAAGCTGACTTTGTCCAAACTGGACAAAGTCCATCTTAAAGGAGTTATATTTGACCTTTTCCTAGCCTTTTCCTTTGATCTCTCAACTTATGGATCTTGCTGGATGTCTAAGAGCCATGACTGCTCTTGCCTCCCTCTGGGAAGCTGTTATCAGGGTAGGTTCCTGTCTGTCTCACTGGCCTGACAAGAAAGGAGGTAGCAGTAGCATATGGAGAAATATGGGAAGTCAGGAAATAAGAGGGAATCAGGCCATTGTGTCCTGACAGCAATAACCTCTCTCTGAGTCTCAGCTTTCCTCTCTGTAAAATGAAGATATTGATATAGAATGATAGTCTTTAGTCTACAGTGATCACCAACAAGAGCTCTTCCTGTTAGGTACGGTTCCATGGAGTCCACATTTTGAAAGGTTTTTGTCTGCTAAACTATAATAGTAATGACTCATTTCCCATTATTAATTAAAAAAAATAATCCAGTGATTCTCAGACTTTAGTATGGACCAGAATCATCTGGAGGGCTTGTTAAAACTCATATTGCTGGTTCTCACCCCTAGAGTTTCTGATTCAGTAGATATGGAGTAAGGCCTAAGAGTTTGCATTTCTAACAGGTTGGCAAGTTAATGCTGATGATGCTGGTCTAGGGATCAAATTAAGAACTGATTTAACTGAAATAATTAATTGAAGAAATTAAAAAATTCCTATCAGAGCTCAAATTTTCCATGCAATACAAACTTTATAATGATTTCTATATTTTTAGCAAAAGCAAAGAAATGAGATACTATGGTTTGACTGTATAGCCTTATGAATAAATGTACTATTCTTGCAATTTCTTAAATTGGAAATAATCACTAGATCTTAGTTACTATGTTCTCAGACTCACAGGGGTCCAGCGATACTATCACAAGCTCAGTAAGGTCCTTTTTAACTCTAAAGTGGAATGTTAAGGATTTAATCTGAACCTGGAGTTCATCTATTAATCCTTCAGAAACCAGCCATTGCTATTCTGCAGCTGACCAGATGATGTCGCTGTAGAACAAAACAATCCAGGTCCTGAGTGCCTGGGAAACTGCCTAAAGAACAATATTTTTGAGTCTCTGCATTATTACTATCCAGCTGTTCCTTTAAACACAGAATCAGTGTTTTCTACAACAAAAGGTGAAATGGAATGTTAGTAATGTACCAGCTTGCTGTTAAGAAATATTTATAAAGATTTGACTTACGATTTATAGAATAGACTATATGGGGGATTAGCAGCTAGCAGCTGAGTAATCACAGATATAATCACAATCACCAGAACTGGAAGTAACTGAATAAATGCAGAATATGTAGTCTGAAAAAGAAAAAGCATTTGGTGTAAGTGCTCTTCATCAATATAAAGCTTATTGAAAAGAGAACAGTTTTCCCAAAGAAAATATGAATTACTGATGTACTGCACATAGCCCAAGGCCTTTCTGGGAAGGTTGTACTTTCTGCTGAGAGGTACCAAACAGCCCCATTCTGTCTGCTGAAAAGGCTGAACAAGGCCCACCTACAATCTGGATTGACACTCAGTAATCCTTCTGCAGCCCTCTTTTCTAAGACCAATGAAGCAGACACCTGTGCGGGAGCTTGCCCAGACTGTGACTCTCAGGAGGTCATGTTATTATGCAACTCTGTTGCCTTGGCCTCAGCTGAACGGACTGTGGGACATCTGGGGGACATCAAACCGTAGCAGGGATGATCACATTCTCCCTCCTAAGCGTCTGGGATTGAGATCCATCACCATTCACTGCTAGGCAGTCACTTGAAGAAAGGACACATACTCTGAGGCACTGTAGACTGGACATTTGCAAGGGGAAGCAGAAAAGCCAGGCTGCTTAGAAAGAACAAAACAGATGCAGGCAGGCAGGAAAACTGGAGACAGTCTGGCCCCAAGAGTCATGGAGAGCACAGCTGCATGGGGGCCTGACAGCACCACAGTTCCTGGTTCCCATCTGACGTAAGGCCCAGCAAGCTTCCTGCCCTTAAGCTTCATGAGACTCCCTTGATCCCTTACCTTAAACTCCCTTTAGTATTGAATATTTTGAAGGGGGGTTCCTATTCTCTGCAGTCAAGAAAACATTTTTCAAGACAGCCCCATAGGTGAACAGATTTCCAGGGACAGTCACCAAAGAATGGATGGGGGAGGAGGTACTATTCTGGCTTATTTGGGCCAATTATACAGCTCTTCTTGCCAGGCTTCTGCTTTCCTAAAGCACATTTTAGCAACATATCTCAAGTTGAACTTCGAAAACCTGATCATACTACATAAAGGTCAGCTCAGTACAAGTGTTTATGGGCAGCTCTTGTCCTGTCCTCCGCAGGTACCTGAGGCTTATCTTCTTCCTCTTCCTTCCGTGTCTGCATCCTCTCGTGTCGGTGCCGCCGGTGGTAATAGTGGGAGTCATCTGTCACGTTTGAAAACATATGAATGTTTCCTGGAAAAGAAAGAAAAATACTTAGTATGCAATATGGCAAACACCCCTTCCTTGCCTTTTCCAAGGTCCTTGCTTCCAACTAGGTTCTCTGAGGGTAGAGTATTGTCCCATTTTACTCAGTAGAAAAATACAACAGTAGGTATGTCAAGTGAACCAGCTGGAAATGGGACATGCTTAGCTCTCTCGCCCTTATTTAAATAATCCTTTGTAACCAGTGAGTGAGAGAACCCCAAGAGGCTAAGAAAGAAAGCACTTGGGCCACGAATCCTGTCTGACATGCTCACGTCTGCCTCCTTGCCCAATATCAGATTATGTCACTAGTATCTTTAATAGCACCTAACAAAATTCAATTTACTTGGGCTTCCCTGGTGGTACAGTGGTTGAGAGTCCGCCTGCCAATGCAGGGGACACGGGTTCATGCCCTGGTCCAGGAAGATCCCACATGCCGCGGAGCGGCTGGGCCCGTGAGCCATGGCCACTGAGCCTGAGCGTCCGGAGCCTGTGCTCCGCAACGGGAGAGGCCACAACAGTGAGAGGCCCGCGTACCGCAAAAAAAAAAAAAAAAAAAATTCAATTTACTTCCCAGGCATTTAATTAACCCAACTTCCAACTCTCTGGGGGTACTTTTCTAACCTTTATCTTTATATAAATGCTATTTTGCAATAATGATAATACAGGCATTTTGCTTCTAATTTATAAAACACTTTAAAAAATATCCAATCCTCACAGCAGCCTTGTGAAGTTGGTATTATCAACCCCGTTTTTAGGTAAGGAAACAAGATCAGATGGACTAAGTCAAAATCATGCATAGTTGGAGGGTGGAGACATGCCTTCAACCCCAGATTATCTGATTCCAAAGTTTGCTGTTGCCACCATACCACGGTCCCTCTATTCAGATCCTCAAACAGATCCTCAAAATATATATGAATTTTTTTTTTTTTTGGCCACGCCGAGCAGCACGTGGGATCTTAGTTCTCCAGCCAGGGATCAAACCTGCACCCCCTGCAGTGGAAGCATGGAGTCTTAACCACTGGACTGCCAGGAAGTCCCTATGACTTCTTAAACAATAATTTTGGGATACTAACCTGTAGGAAAATGTCCTCCAAAGAAGACGTTGAACAGCTCTTCTGGAGTGATGTCGGCTTCAAAGTCCCTGTAATAATTATAAGGTCTGGCTCGAGGGGTAGTGAAAGTCACCTGTTCATCTCCATATTCATCATAGCGGAGTCTCTTGTCAGGATTGCTCAGGACTGCAAAGGCATTTCCTATTGCTGCAACAAAAACAAAAAGCATCTGAGTACATAGTCTTTGCTGTAGCTGAGGGTGATCATAGTAGTAGCAATGAAGAGCCCGGAGTTGATTGGTGCTGGACAACTTCACAGTGACCCAAGGAGAGGTGCTTGGGCCTAGAAAGTTCACCAAAGTGCTTGCCCTTGAAATCTTCCATGGTCTAGTCTGATAAGCCTGAAACAACACTGGACTCAAGATGAACTAAGAAGTACTGTTCTCCGTCATCAAAAATGTTTTATTTCACTTGAGAGCAGTAGTTTATGGTTGGAAACAGCTCCTACATAAGTAGTGGTATTCTAACATGAAGTCACATACAATCTCCTGAATAAAATAATCAGTAAAAATCCTCCTGCTTGGCTAAAAGCAAAGACCTCACTCATCAGTCTTATTTCAGCTTTTTTTTTTTTTTGGCTGTGTTGGGTCTTCATTGCTATGAGCGGGGGCTATTCTTCATTGGGGTGCATGGGCTTCTCATTGCAGTGGCTTCTCTTATTGTGGAGCACAGGCTCTAGGCACGCGGACTCAGTAGTTGTGGCACACAGGCTTACTTGCTCCGCAGCATATGGGGTCTTCCCAGACCAGGGATTGAACCTGTGTCCCCTGCATTGGCAGGTGGATTCTTAACCACTGTGCCTCCAGGGAAGTCCCTCAGCCTACTTTTAAAAATGGTCTTTTGGGCTTCCCTGGTGGCGCAGTGGTTGAGAGTCCGCCTGCCGATACAGGGGACACGGGTTCATGCCCCGGTCCGGGAAGATCCCACATGCCGCAGAGCGGCTGGGCCCGTGAGCCATGGCCGCTGAGCCTGCGCATCCGGAGCCAGTGCTCCGCAACGGGAGAGGCCACAACAATGAGAGGCCTGCGTACCGCAAAAAGAAAAAAAAAAAAAGAAAACAAAAACAAACAAACAAACAAACAAAAATGGTCTTTAGAAATTAAGAAATGTATCTCCAGGGAATTCCCTGGCAGTCCAGTGGTTAGGACTCTGTGCTTTCACTGTCGAGGGCCTGGGTTCAATCCCTGGTCAGGGAACAAAAAAAAAAAAAAAAAGTATCTCCAATGTCTCAAAGAGGGATCAAAGGCTGAATAGATTACACATGCATACCATCACTTCTCCTCCCTATGCACAAATGTACAAGCTTTTTCCAATTTCATTTAAACATACAATCAGTACCAACAATCAAAGAAATCTTGAAAAAAAATTTTAAGACATTCCTACCCACCTACCTTTAATTCAGTCAACACTATCAGAAACATAGTCAGAAAGAGCATTTCCTTATGATTCTTCTAGCTAGGGAATTGTATTAAATACTTATGGCAAGGGCTTCCCTGGTGGCGCAGTGGTTGAGAGTCCGCCTGCCAATGCAGGGGACACAGGTTCGTGCCCTGGTCTGGGAAGATCCCACATGCTGTGGAGCGGCTGGGCCCGTGAGCCATGGCCGTTGAGCCTGCGCGTCCCAAGCCTGTGCTCCGCAACGGGAGGCCACAACAGTGAGAGGCCCTCATACTGCCAAAAAAAAAAAAAAAAAAAAAATTTATAGCAATAAAACTGCTAAGCAGAAAAAAAAACCAGAAAAGCCTAAACAGAGTTGCTTAAACAGTCACATCCCTTGAAATCTGGCAGATTTCTCAGAGAAATGGCATTAGTCTGTGAGGTACCTTACATGAAGGTGTGAGGAAATTGTGGGTTATCTGTTTCCTTGTAGAAACTATGGGGAGAACTAGATTCACAATGGCACATCAACAAGGGTAGCTTGCCCGCTGAGGTAAAAGCTGACTTTAAAAAATGTCTCAGATCTATCATTTTTTACTTTTTCTTTTGAAAAATTTCAAATCTCCAGAAAAGACGATAAAAAAGTACAATAAAAACCTTTACATTTATTCATCAATTGTTAGCATTTTACCACATTGCTTTCCTCAACTCTCTACACATACACATATAATATGTATTCATTTTTTTTGCTGAACCATTTGAAAGTAGGCTGCAGATATTATGACACTTCACCCCTAAATATTTTAGCTATGTCTCCAGAGAAGAAAGATATTCTCCTACATGATCACAACATCATATCACAGCTAAGAAAATTAACATCAATTCATTATCACCCAGTGAATCCATGCAAGGTTCATGAGTTATATTTGGTTTCATGTCTCTTTAGTTACTTTTAATCTAGAACAGTCTCCCCACCTTTTTTGTTTTTCATTATATTGAATTTTTTTAAGAGTAGTTCAGTGTTCTTTGTAGAATGTCCCATATTTTGATTGCTTCTTTATTAGATTCAGGTCAAACATTTTGGCAAGAATACCACATGGTATTACAACATGTAATGTTAGGTTGTTCTAGTATTGGTGATGATAAGTTGGATCACTTGGTTAAAGTGGTGACAGCTAGCTATCTCCGTTATAAAGGAAAATTTCCCCTGTGTAATCAATAAGTATTCTGTGGGTGATTATTTGACAGTATGTGAACATCCTATGCAACAACAACCTATCACCCAATGGTTTCGGCATCCATTTATAATCCTTGCCTTAATCAATGACATTCCTGAGGGTGAAGCTCTTAAGTAAGATTTTTATTTATGTGTTGGATCCAAAATATTTTTGAAGAATATATCACTGGGGCTTCCCTGGTGGCGTAGTGGTTGAGAGTCCACCTGCCGATGCAGGGGACATGGGTTCGTGCCACGGTCCGGGAAGATCCCACATGCCGCGGAGCGGCTGGGCCCGTGAGCCATGGCCACTGAGCCTGCGCGTCCGGAGCCTGTGCTCCGCAACGGGAGAGGCCACAACAGTGAGAGGCCTGTGTACCGCAAAAAAAAAAAAAGAATATATCACTAAAAGTATCACGGAAATCAATGGAAAAAAGATTCGATCTATAACCATGTTTTTGCTCTTTACAAAGCTGTATAAAGCTTTTTCATACATGTTAATAACAGAGGTTTCATGAACAAATATTTTGATGGTCAAAGAAGTTTGGAAATGCTGTCTAGGCCCTACTTGTAAGTAGCCACCAACCTATAAGTTCCACAAGAGGAATCATATCTGTTTTACTCACCATGGCACCTGGCACATAGATCTTCAATAAAGATTTGCTGAATCAAGGAATGAAAGGTTCCAAAAGGTGTCACAGAGAAACCAAATATTTTTTCCAAAAGAAATTAAGGTAAGTGAATGAGGACAGGAGAGAGCTATGCTAATAATCACTATCTAAGAGGTGTGGCAGGAAAAAACAAAACCCTGCTTGTGGCCTTATAAAACAATTACAGGGGAGGCTGAAAACAACTTGCTGTGACCAAACAACATAAGAAGGGCAGAATTAAGCATTAGTTTAGGATCAGACCTTTGAAAGCATCGGTTGCTCCAGGAGCACAGTTCTTGTCAGGATGAAATTTCAGGGCAAGTTTTCGGTAAGCTTTCTTAAGCTCTTCATCACTGGCATTTCGTGAAACCCCCAGAATTTCATAGTAATTTCTGCATTTCTTGATCCTAAAAATACAAATCAGAAATATTTTTTGGTATGTCTACAAAGGCCCCTTTTGTACAATTAACTGCAAAATAGTAAATCAATCCTCTCTCCAATCTGTGAGCCCCAAAACAAACCTAAAAGAAAACTGGTGAACACGTTAATGAAACATACAATTCACTAACAATGTCCTCCTCCCAGTGAGAGCTTAATTCCTTTCAAAGTATTTTTACATCTAATATTTTTTTCTTTCTATATCCCTGCAAGTGGATAGAGCAAGTATACTAACCCTTATAATATTAAGGCCCAAGCTAAGTCCTCAGAGTTGAACCACCGGACAGCAAAGTCAGAAGAAATACCCTAACCATCCTTTTTTTTTTTTTAAATCTACCTTTTTTTCTCCTTATGGCTATCTGTTTAAACTTTGTTTTAGAAAGTTAACATATTCACATGGTAGAAGAAAAATATCCAATAGTACTAAACTATATACAGTGAAAAATCTTCCTGCTTCCCCATTCCCTGTCCTCCAATCTCCTACCCTAAGAACCACCACAGTTAGAAGTTTTCTGTGGGGTGTTCCCTGGTTGCCTAATGGTTAGGGTTCTGGGCTTTCACTGCCATGGCCCAGGTTCAATCCGTGGTCAGGGAACTGAGACCCTACAAGCTGTGTGGCACAGGAAAAAAAAAAAAAGTTTTCTCTGATTCCTATGTACAGAGAGAGTACCTGTATAGAGACTTCCCCATTTTTTTTTTACATAAATGGAAGTATATTATAATCACCCTCTATATCTCATTTTTTTTAAAACTAACAATTTATCTTGGGAATTGATCCATAACTTATAGAGATGAAAAGTACAGGGATAATAGTTTAGACCACCAGAGTGTTGGTTCTGAACTTTCTGATCTAAGAAGTCTCTTATAAAATAATATAATGGCATGTTATACAGCCTCTCAAAAATTCCACTGTATAATCATGAAGGAATGAGAGTGAAAAAGGCAAATAATATGTTTGTATTATCATGAAGATAGTTTTAAACTTGCAGACCCCTCCCCAAAAGGGTCTTGGGGTTCCCAAACCACACCTTGAGAGCGGGTGGACTATAGCATGAACTCTGGAGTAAAAATGCCTTGGTTGGCATCTGATCTTGCTGTGGACTTAACTCTGTGCCTTTGTGTTATCTTCTGAAATGGGCTGATAATTATACCTATACTTCACAGCTGTTATAATTAAGTGAAGTATTCATTAAAATGCTTGATAGCATCTGACATGACATAAATATTGGCTATTATTACAAATCTACCACATTCTACAGATGGTCAACAGGCACTTGAAAAGATGCTCAACATTGCTAATTATTAGAGAAATGCAAATCAAAACTACAGTGAGGTATCACTTCACACTGGTCAGAATGGCCATCATCAAAAAGTCTACAAATAGTAAATGCTGGCGAGGGTGTGGAGAAAAGAAACCCTCCTACACTGTTGGTGGGAATGTACATTGGTGCAGCCACTATGGAGAACAGTATGGAGGTTCCTTAAAAAACTAAAAATAGAACTACCATATGATCCTGCAATCCCACTCCTGGGCATACATCTGGAAAAGATGAAAACTCTAATCTGAAAAGACACATGCATCCCAATGTTCATAGCAGCACTATTTACAATAGCCAAGACATGGAAGCAACCTAAGTGTTCATCGACAAATGAATGGATACAGAAGATGCAGTATATATATACAATGGAATATTACTCAGCCATTAAAAAGGAATGAAATGCCATTTGCAGCAACATGGATGGACATACAGATTATCATACTAAGTGAAGTCAGACAAAGACAAATATGATATTATGTCACTTATATGTGGAATCTAAAAAAATAATACAGATGAACTTATTTACCAAACAGATACAGACTCACAGACATAGAAAACAAATTTATGGTTACTAAAGGGGAAAGCAGGGGTGGGGGTGGAGAGGAGGCGGATAAATTAAATCAGGAGTTTATAATTAACAGATACACACTACTTTATATAAAATAGATAAACAACAAGGTCCTACTGTATAGCACAGGGAACTATACTAGTATCTTGTAATAACCTATAGTGGAAAAGAATATACACATATTCAGTTACATATAACACTGCTGCACACCAGAAACTAACACAACATTG
The DNA here is from genome assembly GCF_963924675.1 of Phocoena phocoena. Taxonomy (NCBI): domain Eukaryota; kingdom Metazoa; phylum Chordata; class Mammalia; order Artiodactyla; family Phocoenidae; genus Phocoena; species Phocoena phocoena. Next base: position 117,096,091 of record NC_089221.1, read on the forward strand.
TAAATCAACTATATACTTTAAAATAAAAACCTACCACATTCTTTTAAAAAGCTGCATATTCTTGCATTTTATGGATATATGTACATTCCCTACTGATGGGCATTTAAAGTATCTCCATTTTTTTGCTACCACACAATTCAGTTAGGCAGGCAGAGACCCAGAGCCTTGTTGAAGAGTTCATAGTAAGTCAGTAACACAGTTGGGACTATAATGCAGGGTCTGGAATGTCGGTCAGGGCCCTTCCCCAAGAGCTGCCCATGAGGATCCTATGGATTCCCCACCCTAGTTTCTGATCCCTGCTTCCAGGGCAGATCCTCCCCTGCCTTTCTCTTTCCCTCTCTCCCTTATCAGATATATAATTTGAAAATATTTTTTCCTGTTTTGTGGGTTGATTTTTCACATTCTTGATGGTATCTTTTGAAGTACAAAAGTTTTTAATTTTGATGAAGTCCAATTTGCCTATTTTTTCTTTTATCCCTTGGGCTTTGGGTGTCAACAAGAAATCATTGCCTAATCCATATGTCACAAAGCTTTACATTTGTTTTCTTCTAAGACTTTTATGGTTTTAGCTCTTACATTTAGGTCTTCGAATTAATTTTTGTATTTGTGTGAGGAAGGGGTCCAAGTTCATTTTTTTGCATGTGGATATCCAGTTGTCCCAACAACATTTGTTGAAGACTAGTCTTTCCCCCATTAAATTGTCTTGGCACTCTTGTCAAAAACCAATTAACCATAAATATAAGCGTTTATCTCTGGAGTCTCAATTCTATTCCATTGATCTACATGCCTATCCTATGCTGGTGCACACTGTCTTCATTACTGAAGCTTTGTAGTAGGTTTTGAAATTGGGAAGTGTGAGTCTTCCAACTTTGTACTTCTTTTTCAAGACTGTTTTGGCTACTCTGGGTCCTTTGCATTTTCATATGAATTTTAGGATCAGGTTGTCAATTTCTGCAAAAAAGGGTAGCAGGGAATTTGATAGGGATTGTGTTAAATCTGTGGATCAATTTGAGGACTATTACCATATTACCAATATTAAGCCTTCCAATTCATGAATACAGGCAATCTTCCCATTTATTTAGGTCTTCTTTAATTTCTTTTAATAAAGTTTGTTGTTTACAATGTAAAATCTTACATTTCTCTCATTAAATTTATTCCTAAGCATTTTATTCTTTTTGATGCTGTTATAAATGAAATTGTTTTCATTTTCAGATTGTTCATTCTTAGCATATAGAAAAATAATAATTTTTGTATATTGATCTTATACTGAACTTTGCCGAAGTAATTTATTAGTCCTAATAGTTTGTGTGTGTGTGGGTATTGCTTAAAATTTTCTATACTAGATCATATAATTTGTGAATATACTTTTATTTCTTCTTTCCAATTTGAATGGCTTCTACTTCTTTTTTTTTTTTTTTACTTCTTTTTTTTTGCTTAACTGCCCTGGCTTGAACTCCTAGCACAATGTTGAATAGAAATGGCTAGAATCTTGTTCCTGTCCTGTTCTTGATCTTGGAAAGCATCAAATTACTCACCATTAAGTATGATGTTAGCTGTGGATTTTTTTTTTAATTTAAGGAGGTTTTTTTTTAAAAAAAATTTTATTTATTTGGCTGTGCCAGGTCTTAGTTGAGGCATGCAGGATCTTCATTGTGGTATGTGGGATCTTTAGTTGTGGCATGTGGGATCAAGTTCCCTGACCAGGGATTGAACTTGGCTCCCTGCATTGGGAGTGCAGAGTCTTAACCACTGGACTACCAGGGAAGTCCCAGCTGTGGATTTTTTGAACATGACCTTTATCAGGTTAAGGAAGTTCCCCTCTATTCTTGGTGTGTTGAATACTGTTATCATGAAAGAGTGCAGAGTTTTGTCAAAAGCTTTTTCTGCACCTATTGAAACAATCATGTGACTTTTGTCTTTTATTCTATTAATATGGTGTATTACATTATTTGATTTTCATGTGTTAAACAACCTTGGATTCCTACGATAAATCTCACTTGGTCAAGATATATAATCCTTTTTATATGTTTTATATGTTGCAGAAATCTGTATCCATCTTGTGATGACTTTGTCTGTTTTTGGTTACAGGGTAATAATACTGGTCTCATAGAATGACTTGGGAAGAATTCCCTTCTTTGGTATTTTCTAAAATAGTTAATGAAGGATTAGTTAATTTGTCTTCAGACATTTGGTAGAATTCACCAGTGAAGTCACCTGGGCCTGGGCTTTTCTTTTGGGAAATCAAATTTAACCATTTCATTCAAGTTATCTCATTTGTTGACATATAATTGTGCACAGTATTCTCTTACATAATCATTATTTTGTAAGATTGGTAGTGATATCCCCTATTTCACTCCTGATTTTAGTTATTTGAGTCTTCTCCCTTTTTTTGCTTGGTCAGTCTAGCTAAAAGTTTGTCAATTTTGTTGATATTTTCAAAAAACCAACTTTTGGTTTTGTAGATCTCTATTGTTTTGCTATCCTCTATTTCATTTACTTCCACTCTGTATTATTTCCTTCATTCTGCTTGTTTGAACTTAGTTTGTTCTTCTTTTTTTAGAAGATTAGGTTATTGATTTGAGATTTTTTAAAAAATATAAACATTTATAGCTATAAATTTCCTTCTAAGTATTGCCTTAGCTGCATCCTATATGTTTTGGTATGTTGTATTTTCATTTTTTTAATTAATTTTTATTGGAGTGTAGTTGCTTTATAAGTGTTTTCATTTTCATTCATCTCAAAGTATTTTCTAATTTTCCTTGTGATTTCTTCTGTGACCTATTTGTTATTTAGGAATATGTTAATTTTCACATATTTGTGAATTACCCAAATTTTCTTCTGTTGTCAATTTCAAAGAACATACAGTGTTTGATTTTAATCCTTTTAAATTTATTAAGGCTTGTTTTATGGCCTAACGTATGGTCTATCCCGGATAATGTTCCATGTACACTTGAGAAGAATGTGCGTTCCGCTGTTGTTGGGTAGAATGTTGTACAGGTGTCTGTTATGTCAAGCTCGTTTCCCCTGTCTCTCTTACAGCAGAAGCAGGGCAGTTACTTCAGATTATACCCTAACACTCCACTTCCACCTAGCCTTGCCTCTGAGGTCAAGAAGCTATTGTGCTTCAATAACAGTAATAAAAATAATAATAGTAGTCAATACTTACATAACACATCATCTGTGCCAGGCACTGTCCATAAAATCACTCATTTAATCCCACCACAGGCTCACCTTTGTACTCCAAGCAGCTGCTCCTCAGTATAAGTGGCACTCCCCTCACCCTGTCGGGTCTGATTCCACTCATGCTCAGACTTCTTTTCCTTTTGTGCCTTCCTGCAGTTACAGCAACCACAGGGGTCATGACTTTCAGGAGGTCTGTCTTCTGGGTATTTGTTTCTTCTAACTGCATCAATGTAAGCTGCAAAGCAATGCACCTCCATGAGGCTTCAGTCTGACCTGCAAATCAACTTTGCTACCGGCCTTAGCTATCTGGGAGGCTGCCTGTAGGCAAATAAGTGTGAGGCCCAGGTTACTGACATCATGCTGACTTCTAAACACCCATACAAAGCTGAAGAAACATCTTCCTTGAGAAAACAATACAGAAAATACAGAGGCAACCATGAAAAACTTTTAATGCCAGAAACATGAAGCATAATAATGTCCACCATACCTACAGTCATCAGTCAGCAAATAATCTTCACTCAGAGCCAGTAAAGGGGCTCAAGAGGCATCTGCCCAATACCTTGGCTTTAGGGCAGCACAGGGGAAGCCTATTTCTCTGTGGTCCATGGTCAGAAGTGAATTGATCATAGCACATTATTTTTTGTCACAATGCCTCCCACCACTAAGATTTAAAGTAGAAATGAGTTCAATTTTTTAAGTGACAGTTATAAAACTAATATGTACAATACATTTGGCTAGATAGATCAAGGAGATCTATGCATAAGACCTACTCCTGACCACATGGAGGATATAGTTTAAAGGAGAGGATTTAATTAATCATAATGCCTGCAGAGTACAAAGAGGGCCATAGCAATATAGTCAAAGAAGGCAGAGTACTCGTGTCCTGTATGGAGGATCTGGGTAAGATTTAAAAAAACCCTTTCTCCTGCTTAACATCTCTTACTGACTACCCACTGCTCGGTGTCCAAATTTCTTATCATGGGCCCAGCCTGTCTCTCCAGCCTCAAATCTCAACACAAGTTCCTTTGTATTCTATGCTCTAGCCACACCAAACTCCCTTCAGACCATCAATGCTTTCTCTTTTCTCTGTGCCTTTGCACATGCTGTTCCCTCTGCCTGCAAAACTATTCTCTAAGTAGGTCTGGCTAACTCCAACGCATCCTTCATGTCATCATATGTAACACTTTCTTCATGAGGCCTCTGACACCCAGGCCACGCTGAGTGCCTAGTCAGTATGCCCCTCAAACCTACGACCTTGCTGTGTAGCCCAGGACATTCTGGCCCTGTTTTGTAACTGACTGTTTACCTGTCAAACTTCCTCAGTAGACTTAGAGTTCTGTGGGCTCCGGGGCCCATGTCTGTCAAATCCCGCTGCAGGATCAGCATAATGCAGAGTACATAATAGGCACTGCCTCAGTACTCTTTGCCTGACTGTAGGATGGAAAAAGCTGGCCCATCCGTCCTGATGCTGGCTGCAGGGACAAGACCAAACCCAGGCCGAGGGTCAGGCAGCCCAGTTTGGAGGCGAGGATAAGGACCGGGTAAGCAAGCTGCGGGAAACCGCGTCACCCCGCTGACCCCGGCGCAGGCGGGCCTGACAGCTGCAGGCCCTGGGCGGGGCACGGGCCGGGGCGGGGCTGGGGGCCGGAGGAAACAAGTCGTCACGGGTGACTCTGGGTACCCGGCCGGGTCCTCAGCTTGAGCCAGCGCTCCTGGTTTCCGGATCCCGGCCCCCTGCCCTGGGAGGTCTCCCTCTTCACCAGGAACCCTACTCAGGCCCAGCATCTTCTCATAGACCTCCATCCTTCATCTCAGGCCCAGGATCTCAGCCCCTTCAGGCGCTGTCAGGAGCCCCATCCCTGATTTCTCCCTGACCCTGCCCTGTCCCACGCTCCGGCCAGGACCTGATACCTTCCGTCCAGCGCTCCCCGCTGCCCAGCGTCGCTGCCATACCGCTTCCCAGTCAGCAGGTCTGCCGAGCCTCCCCCGCGCCCGAGGCTGAAAGGGAAGGGGGCGCCAAAAGGCGCGGGGCATGCTGGTCATTGTAGTCCGATCCATAGTAGCTGAGGGTCATTGGACTACAATTCCCAGCAGGGATCGCGCCAGGGGTCGCAGATGCCGTGGTGTGAAGGGGCGCGACCCTTGCTGCCAGTTGACTGCTTTATGGCTAGCGGCTCACAGTCTGCAACTGTGGCCACAGCGGGCCGCGCTTTTCCTCATTTGTAGGGTGGGGATAGTGGCTTTGGCCCCGCCTAACACTTCGGACGTTCAGGGAGACGCAATGAGATCCATCCTGGGAAAGGCATTGCAAACTATGGGCTAGAGGGTGGCGTTATGACTATTTTTATTCTCAGGGATGTCCTTTTTAAATATAGCTGATGCCTGTTCTGTGCAAAGTGTATGTTCGGTCCTGGACAGGTTCTGGTGATGTCGAACCTAACCCTAGGGAGAACCAAGAAAATAAGCAAGTGAGAGATGTATGTGGTTAGAGGGCGTCTCCTCTGGCATAGCTTCATTAGAGGGACCGATAGGAGTCAGGGGTAGAGAAAGAAGAAGAAGGCAGATATTGGAGCTGGCATTAGATCCCCTATCTTTGCTGCTCCTTATCCTTCATTCATCCCATCCTACTCCAGGGCCCCTCCGAGACTTTTCTCCTTTCCTCCACCCCATTCATTTCCTTGGCCCATTCCCTTCTTTTCTGAAGGACCAGGCCCTAGGAGATTAGTAAAAAGGAAATGAAGAAATATTCCTGCTTTTCCCCACCCAGGTTTGTATGGGGCCTAGCAAAGAATAAAAGGAATTCTTCATAGGTGGATAGGTCCGGTGTCACTGACTCATCCCTGCAGGTGAATTAGGATGGCCAAAAATCAGGTCTGCAAAAGTGAGAAATGATCATGTACATCCCCAAATAAAAAATTACCTGGAATTCATTGAGATCTTACTCAGGAAGACCAAATCAGTTATGTCAATTATGATATCAACCAAGAGTTATTTAGGTAGTTGGAGTGAAGTGGGGAGATGTACAGCCCTAGACACAAACTGAAAGGGTGAATGCCTTCAGTGGCATGCAGTTCCATCCCTTCCCTGCAGTCATGGCCCTGGGATATATGAGCATCACTGTGTTCCCAGAAGGCTGGGTCCTGAAGAAGCCACTTGTGCTCTTCAGACAAGGGGTCTGATCAGGGACATCCTTTAGGTGGTTGAATAAAAGAAGGAAGTGTATTTGGTTTAGGGAGGCTAGACAGACTGATCTAGAAGATGTACAGGGGAAGGTGGAATATGTCTTGAAGTCCAGGGGTATAGGGCTAAGGTCTGGAGGTACTTGAAGATGTCAGAGTACCATGAAGTCAGAGGTATCTGGTTGAGAGTGGGGGTACTAGAGCATTGTAGGGGAAATTGGATTGAGAAGGGGTGCTACAAATTATGGGGCTACTTAGGAGTAGAGTCCAGGTTCAAGAATGCTGGACAAGATTTGGGAAGCTGGGGCCTCTTGAAAATGTCTGGTACCTCAACAACCTTTCCCATCATCCTCTGAAACCTCACTTCCTCCTCTTCTAGATGGTTCATTTACTCCTAGATCAGTAAACAATGGTTTAGCTTGCAACCTTCTCAGGTGTTGCCATGCACAAATATCCTAGAGCTCATTTACACCTCAGTTAACACCTCTGGATGAATTTTTCTATGACTATATCACCAGGACTAACTTAGAACTCCAAACCTCAACACTTAGAACACTTTTGTGCCAGTTTTTGCTTAAGCATGCCAACCACGCAACAAAAATAATTCCCACTGTCAAATTCAATCTCTGTGTTTGGTAAAAGAGGAAGCTGTGGGCTCAACAGCCTCCAGATAGAGGTGCCAGGGGAAAGCAATCAGCAGGAAGAGGGAGAGCACCTGGGAAGGAAATAAAGGACAAGAACTTGGCAGTTCTCAAAGAGAGGAAGGTAGGTGCAGAAAGAAGTTCAAAGAGGTAAGAAAGGACATCCACAGACCCAGGGGAAACTGCTGAGCAATGTTTTCCAGCAGATTCAAATAGAATTGAGTAGTACTAGCCTGGCTTTGGGAAACTGTGTTCTAGACCTAGGCTGGGGACCCTGCAGTGACTCTTTACCTGCTAAACCATTTTACCTAGAGCCAGCCTCGAATTTCTATCAGTTTTCTCTTCTCACTTTTAGAAAAACTTGTTGAACTGTAGTGAATTTTTTCTGGTGATACTGAGGTTTGCCATGTGCCCTATATGATTGAGTTGCTGCCCCATCCAGCCCTGGAAGAAAGATACTGAGTAAATGATCCCTCTATTCAACTGGGCCTGTGCTCCTGAGCTGGCTTGTTGGTTGCACCCCCCCACATAGGATGAGGGGAGAAGCAAGGGAAGAACACACAGCAACCAGCCCACGCCTGCCACCCGTTCCTGCTTTGGGGCCCTTTAGTTCTGTGTTAGAATAGGGAGGAAGCTGTCTTCTAAATGGCCACCATCCTGTTGTCTAGACATAAAGGAAGAGATGTGGTCTCAGGGAAGCTGCAGGGAAAGGCTATATATACTTGGATTTCCTGTCAGAGGTGGGGTCTTGTATTTACATAAGTAGTAGGATACTCCAGCCGAACCCCGTCTAATATAATTTACTAGAGAGCAGAATTCAGCATTAAGTGAATTCATCCTCAACCCCTTCCCAGAGGGTAGTTACTTGGCAACGGGAAAATCAACACGGCTAATGTGGTATTGCAATGTCAGTTTCAGGGTAAAAGCCTTTCAATCTCATATTAATACAAGTTCACCCCATCTCTCCCATACATAAATACCTTAGGACTAACAGCTCATATTTGCAGGACACTGTCCAGAGTCAGGGGGAAGTTTGTAGCCTTATACTGAAGACGTAAACTTACTTAGAATGAAGTCCATGTCCGTGACCTAATTAGTCCAGCATGATAAGCAGCTGAACTAAGTACCCAGGGCAGTCAGAATGACAATAACAATTCAAACAGAGTCCGGAACTTCTAGACATTGTTAGGTCACCTGCAGAGTTCTGTCCCAGTGATGGATTTTTGTGCTGGAACTAGCTTGGAAGTCATATGTTTTTTGCATTGTGGCTTAAATAAAATATATCTGAATTATTTTTTAAAATGCTATAGTCTTGCTGTCATAGGTTGGGTACTCCAGGAAATAGAGTCTCTGAGATTTGCATGCTGAAGGTTTATTGGTGAGTGCTACAGTTGTGAGGGATAAGGGAAGCAGGATTAAGCAGAGGGAGAAATTGAGGCAAGGGGTCCAGGTCTTCATCCCTACCTCCCCACCCCATCAACTGGTCATCAGTCAGCTATGAGCCCTCAGCAGCCAACACTCCCAGCAATTCAAGATCAAGGGTCTTGATCCTGAAGTGGAACCTGGGTGGTGGTACTCCATGTTGTCTGCTGCAATTGCCAGCTAGTACTTCTACTTCCCAAGTGTCTCCACGTTTACTATTCCATTTTACCTACCAAGTAGCCTGTGAGAGAGACAGGGCCAGGTTGGGATCATTGTTCCACATTAATACACGTGAACGTGCAGGAAAATCTAAGTCCAGAGAATCTAAGTCCCAGAGTCACCCAAGATTTGTCTCTGGCTCCCACCCAGAGTGATCTCTACTTAAAAGATTGTGTTCATTTTTTCTTACATCTAGAGTTTATAGAACTGTAAAATATAAGAACCCAAAAAGATAGTGAAGGCCAGGTACCTCATTTTAAAAGTAAGAAAATAGGCTCAGAGATTGGGATGATTTCGCCAAAATCAAGCTACAAGTCTGTGGCAGAGCCCAGCCTTTTGACTAGATTTCCTGCACTCAAGATCCAGTTGTCATGACCTCTGATGTGCTGAGCACAGTGTACCACATAGGAGTTACAGACGTGAGCAGGTTATAAAATCCTCTGCCCTAGACGATTTTAGAATCAAGTAGGTTTCTTCAGGCCACTTTAATAGTTTCACTGAGACAAGTAGAGTGAAACTTTCTGTTCTAAGCATTCTCTCTCCTTGCAGAGTCTAAATCCAGAAAAAAATAGCATATGGTTCCTTCAGAATGGGTAATCTATGTTCTAAACCACCATCAACCAGATGCCTGTAGCACTCCATGCAGACATACCCAGATGACTATTCCATTGACTCTCCACAACCAAGATTCATTCGCAAACCAGTGTCATGGTAGAGATGACTAAGGTAACTGCATTCTTATTCTCTTGAAACAAGTTTACAGTGTTTGTAAGACATCACTCTGTGTCTTGGACACAAAAATCATTGTTGTGTGGGGCAAAGGGAGTGGATTTGGGTTTACGAAGTCACAGATCTATCCTCGCTCCAAACCTTCCCAGTGCTATTCCCACAGCTAGGACCAAAATGAGGCAAGTCTACCTGGGGCAGGCAGAGGACATTTGCCCTTATATTATTCAGCTCTCATCACTGGAGTTTTCTTTTCTTTTCTTTTCTTTTTTGCTGCGGTACACGGGCCTCTCATTGTTGTGGCCTCTCCCGTTGCGGAGCACAGGCTCTGTGCAGGCCCAGCGGCCACGGCTCACAGGCCTAGCCACTCCACGGCATGTGGGATCTTCCCGGACCGGGGCACGAATCCGTGTCCCCTGAATTGGCAGGCGGACTCTCAACCACTGCGCCACCAGGGAAACCCATTGTCACCGGAGTTTTCTAATCAGAATGCGTTGTGCGTCCCATGTTCTCACTCTCCAGACTTAAAACTTCTTTACTGGTGACAATGATCACTATTTACAGCTCCTTTTCTCTCCCTTCTATTGGAGTGGTTAGTCCTCGTCACTACTTAATAAACCAGGTGAAACAAGGCAGACCTGACAAAAAGTTCTCTCCACCTCCCAGGTTTCTCAGAGAGCTGCCCACGGGGGTAGAAACTTGCACATATGCCTTACCTACAAAAGGAGGCCCCAGAGCTGCTAGAACACTCTGTTAAGAAATACCCATGGGAACATAGACCTTAAAAGAAATTAGACTGCAGGCTAGAAAATAATTTTAATGCAAAATAGAAAGGACCAATTCACTGTCATTTTCCTTGCTCTGGCCCTATAGACTCCTCCTCCCTGTGACTTTGAGATGGTGGGAGGAGGATGCTGTGCTTCTAGGGTGACAGTCCCTGTGGGAAAGAGTCTCTCATGCTGGCAGCTTGCTCCCAGATCTGGAGGAATGCTAATGTCCTTTAGATCTGGGAGTAGATATGAAACAATAAAATAACTTATATCTAGTTTATTGCCTCTACCCATCCCATCGCCTTCCTTCTTACAATCACAGGGAAGCTGCATCATCGTCAGATCCACAGGCACCCAAGGTTGCTTTTAAAGAACCTGCAAAATAAATACAAAATGAGGATGGATGAAGTTAACCGGGAGTGGTGGGGTAGGGAAGAGGAGAGAAGAGCCTGGATCTTTGAAAGTATCTCCTTTCTGGTTAAGGAAGTGGAGCTTGAAAGGAGGAGGAGGAGGGAGAAGGGAGGAAGGAACCAGGAAAAATGCACCTTCTCTGCTGAGGGGCATCCTTTGCTGTTATTCATGTTGATGTTCTTCATGGAGATGAGGGTGATGCTGTCTTTCTCTCCATTGGCTGTGGAGCAGCTGGGGAAGGAAGGGAACATGGGCTATAGACAGAAGGAGCCATAGGGCAATGGGGGGGTCAAGGAACTGGGGGGTTGTGAAACCTTTATTTTGGTGGTGGACTATAATGAAATGAGTGTGGCTTTGAAGCCTCAAAGACTTGTGTTTAAATCTTAGTTTTGTGGGCTTCCCTGGTGGTGCAGTGGTTGAGAGTCCACCTGCCGATGCAAGGGACACGGGTTCGTGCCCTGGTCAAGGGACACGGGTTGGTGCCCTGGTCCGGGAGGATCCCGCATGCCGTGGAGCGGCTAGGCCCGTGAGCCATGGCCACTGAGCCTGCATGTCCGGAACCTGTGCTCCGCGGCGGGAGAGGCCACAGCGGTGAGAGGCCCGTGTACCGCAAAAAAAAAAAAAAATCTTAGTTTTGCAAACTACCTACTACTTGTGTGATCTTGACCAAGTTACAACCTCTCCTAAGTCTTAATTTTTTTAATGTGTAAAATGCAGTAATATCTGCCTTGAAGAACTCCTCTAAGAATTTGAGATATTACAAAAATTTGTACCATAGTGCTTGGCACATATAAGGTGTTCAACAAGTGGTTCCTTAAATAAGTACCTTCTTGTTTAAGGAGTATATCAGAATCCGAATTCCTGCACTTTTCTTGAAGGGGTTATAGAGACTTAGCCTTGGGGCTGAAGCGTTCCAGTCCATCACCTGCCCGAGCCCTGGTCTCGGTGAGGCTGTCAGGATTCTGTGTGTGTGTGTGTGTGTGTGTGTGTGTGTGTGTGTGTGTGTGAAGGCAGGAAGTGTTGGTCCCTCTTGGAATGGGGGAGTAAGAGGTCAGTAGATGATTCTTCCCTTACACCTCTGACAGTCTTACCTTTCAGAAAGCCCCGAACTCCCAGGTTTCTGGGGATCTGTAAAAATCCAAAGGCACAGATTGGAGGTCACAGGCTGTAACTCAGAAGCCGAAGCTGCCCCTCAAAGCCCACCCAGTGGACCCTCCCATTTCCCCTAGTGGTGCCATTCCTTCCCTCAACTCCAGGTTGGGTGTCAGTTCCAGAATCTAGCTCTGGGTCCCTCATCAAAGAGAGGCAAAGGGGGCCCTGAGGGTCAGGGCATGTACCTTCAGACTCCTTGTTCTTCCGACACTTAAACCTTAGACTGACCACACTGACCAGGACGATCACCACAACCACCAGGATGGCAATGAAGCTGATAACACCTGAATAGGGAAGAGGATGGGGTGAAGGAGAAGCAGAGGACAGGGCAGAAGAGGGCAACAGGAGTCCAAATTCCCTTCCCAGCTAAGTGCTGTGTAGACAGGCTCTGGGAGGAAAGTTAATTCCCCGTCTCTGTTGAATGAATGAGCTCTCAGCCTCCTTTTTCTGGCTCCACAGCCCTGCCCCATCCTCCCTTAAGAACATGGAGCCCATCGGAGTCCAGAAGAGAGGAGGGGAGGGCCAGCGGAGGCTCCTTCCCACCAGCATCTTCCTCATCAGCCAAACCCTCCTAAACCAAATGGACAAGATTTGAACTTGAGTGCTACAGTCCAAGTCAGCTTAGGCGTGAGGTCCCCTGCCACCCCCCACCTTCTCCTCCCTCTCACCGAATGCAGCCACAGTGAGCACCGTCTCTGACGTGGGGCTGGGCAGGATGGTCGAGTCTTCTCTCGTCCTCAAATTCATGGTGGGTAATTTGGACGTAACATTGTGAGAGGTGTCTAAAAGGGAGTAGGGATGGGGGTATCAGTGAAGGGACTGATGCGGTCTATATGAGAAAGCTGGTCCCCTCCCACTTCCCCCAGTTAGAGGACTGCAGAGAGAACTCATGCCCTACCAAAATGACTTCCTCCCACCCTTCAGAACTGGGTGATGTGAGATCACGTGAAGAGCATTGCTGGTTGCTCGTGTTCCTAGTTCCAGAGGACTTCAGTAAATTCAGGATACTTCTCTCATTATGCTCTTCCCACCACACCCGTGGGGTCCAGAGGAAAGGGATTTATGCTGCAGAGATAGGGAGCCAGACCGGGCAAGGGGGAGCCATCTGTGTTTTGCCAAAGGTTGAGGCGGAAGGAAGGAAGGGCATCAGATGTTTGTCCCCAGGCACTGACCTAACAAGCCAGGCTGCCAGTTAATGGGCACAAGTTTCTGGTGCCCTTAAATACGGTATGGTCGCCCATCTCTGCCCCGCTTCAACACATTTACTGCAGGCCTGATTGCTATTCCGCTTCCTTATCCTCACCCAACTCCTAAATAAGTCTGGAAGTGTAGAAAAGCCCCAGAGCCAAGGGCTGGGATGAGAGAAAGGGTCAGGGTGCTCTTCACTGTGAGTACAGACAGGACGTACCTCTGCTTGTACTGTCACTGCTCTTGCCGCTGCTTGGGACACCTGTGCCTGCACCATGAAACAGGAGGGCCCAGATGGAGGGTGTCCACCCCCTCCTAGTTTTCTCCCATGCTGCTGGGTGAAGGCCAACCTGCCCTGAGAAGCGTGTAGCCCTTTCCTGCCTTTTCTGCCTCCCTTTCCAACATTTTGGGTTCTCCTACCCTAGGCTTACCCGTTCTATGTCTTTATCAGTCCTGAGTCCAGGCTCCTTTAACCTTCACTGAGACCAGTTCCTGTCTCCACTTCCCCCCAACCCCAAGCCTCTCTACTTCTCTCCCAGAGCAGGGTACCACTGGTGTGGATCCTGGCCTTGAGAACCCTCACTGTGGGGCAGGACCTGGGCTTCCCGAGGCGGGAAGAAGGAACCCAGTCAGACATGACTCAGGGTTTTTCAGCCCCAGTCCCAGGTACTCATGGAGTCCTAACGCGTGCTTCTGTGGCTGGGACCAAGTCAGTCCCAGCAAGGACAGGGGTGACCGGCCACGGTGCTTGAACTCAGAGTCATGAGTTTACTGGCTTCCATGGAGACCTGTGAGGGCTTCTCTGGAGCTGCTTCAGATTAGGAAGCATGCGTGGCTTGCTTAGGGCCTCAACCAGCATGTGCGCAGGGAAGCTCTTTAGCCCCAAATCTGCCTTCCGTTCCTCTGGGCTTTTACCTTTGCAGTTCCCACTCCCTGGGATATGCCCTACCACCCTCTACCCCACAGTCTTCATCTGATTAACTCCTTTTTGGGCCTCAGCTTCAGAGATCACTCACTCTGGGATGTCTGGCCCCCAAGTCTGAAGTGGCTAATGTTGCCCGGGTTCCCATAGCACCTTTGGCTTACGCTCATCATGGCCCTTCTCACCCTGCTTTGTAACTGTCAATATGAGGTCCTATTTGCTTGTCTGGTCCTCCACTTATCTGTATTGTCCTTTAGAGCAGAAACTGTGTCTGCCTCCTCGCTGGACCCTCCCTGGATGGCATCTGTAATCTGAGTGGCAGAGTACCTGGGATGCTGGTGCTGGACAGAGGGCTGGAGTAGTTGGGCTCTGTGGAAGGACCGTCTCCTGCAAGTACAAGTGGAGGGCAGCTGGAGGTGGGACAGGTTTGGTGACACCACACTCCCTAGCCCACCCAAGAACCCTTGGGCTCCAAGCAGATCTAAAGGGCTGGGCAAGGGACAGGGCTTGGCCCCTAGGCAACCACACTCACTCACCTGTCTGGGGGGAAGTTGGCTCTGTGGTTGGACTATGACTGCTGAAGTTTCCTGAAACAGATCATCTGAGACTGAGGGTCCGCTGCCTCCTATTGCTCCATCTGCCTCTCTCCTTTGCTAAGCTGGTGTTTTCTAGTCTTTCTTCCTCCCCCACCCCACACCCCAACCTGTCATCTCTCTCCTCCCTCAAGGCATGTGAAAGATTAGTGCCAAACAGGCACTCTTTCCTGGAGCTCTTTCCACTTTTCCTCAGCTCCCAGGCCAGAATGCTGGAGTAGGCCCTGTGTCTTTGGTCTTACCCTGAGGGCTAGTTGTCGCAGGCTGGGAGTTGTGGCCTGCAAGAGAAAGCAGAACACGTAGACTAGCTTGGTGAGCCTCCCCGGAGAAGAACCCAGGCCTTTTGGCTTCCAGCCTCCCACGCAAGAAAACAGACACCCTTGGCAGTAGGCTAGAGGATGTGACTCCAGCTCACGGCGCTGGCTTCCTCTGAGACTGTGACTCAATCACACCATCACCACCACCTCATCCTTCATTGTCCTAGAGTCCTTTCCTGTCTCTTCAGTCCCACATGGGTTATATACCAACCTGACACAAGGGCAGGGGAATGTTATTCCAAAGTAGTGATACGTCCAAGGACAGAGGGCCAGTGACCTGCCACGTCTAGACAAAGACCCAGAACTCCAGCTCTCTAGCTAATGTTCTCACTACAGTACCATGGAGCCACCCCTTTTCTGTGAATACTGTCATCCTGGTCTTGCCCCAAGGGAAGGGGATGGAAAGATGTGGTGAATAAGATGAGGTGAGGGATTGGGGCTGGTACCTGGGCTGTCTCTCTGCCCCTCCAGCTGGAGGTAAGGGCCTACACAGGAAGCAAGTTCTGAGGTATATACAGGAGGCAAGGAAATTCTAGAACGAGCCACCAGTTTACTCTAACAGGTAGAGGCTACTTCAGAAATGGTCACTGTTAGCCAAACCCAGGGAAGAGGCAATTATCAGGAGGCCCCAGTCACAAGGCCTCGTTCTCCTTTGTGTGTGTGCATGAGTGTGCCTGCGGACCTCCAGGCAGATGTGCATGTGTGCTGTGTGTCCATATACGTGTCCCCTGTGTGTGTGGGATCTGAAAGGTCAGGTTGTGTTTGCTCATTTTCCACAATGAAATCATTCTTGAAACCTGTGAACAATGTGAAAGGAAAACAACGTGGGGAAGTGGAGCCGCCCAGCTGGGTTCCCGTCCTCCACTAGTTGGGCTGGGGGCCCAGGCCCCGGTGAACAGAGGCTGCTGAGAGCCAGGGACCTGCCCAGCCTGGGGCAGCCCACTAGTTTATTTTCTTCAGCCACTGCCTTCCTCCATGGTGCTATCACTTGGATAGTGTGGAATTAATTGCTTCCAAGCCCAAGCTTGCCCAAAGCCAGGGCTGTGTTTTTCCAGGTCACCATCTCTCATAGCCCCATTCCCTCCTTGGGTGGGGCCGTCAAGAGGGGAGTTAAAACCTCTAGGTGCCCCAGCGTAGAGAGAACTCTTCCCAGCTGGGGAATCACCCTGGGTGAACATTTTTCAATCTGAGGCATGTCTTAAAAAAAAAAATCTATCAGTTATTGATCAAGCATATCTAAGGTACCATCTTTGTTCTATAAGGTGATAACTAGTTTTTAGTGGGAAGGCACAGTTCACTGCCTTCCTGCGTTTATCTAGAAGCAAAACTAGTGTCTTAGAAGGAGTTCCAAAGTCACAAGCTCTGAGTCCCAGTGGCCTGCTCTCTCTTTGTCTCCTGTCTCCCCTCCCCCTACCGGAACACTTTGTCAACAGTGGATTCCTCTGTGAGTAGAGGAGGGACTTGGGGAGCATCTGTTTCTATAGGCCGGTCTGCCTCTGACCACTAGGCACAGGGATATCTTACTTTCCTGTCTCCCCTCCCTAATCCCTACTTGCTTCACTCCCTGCCAGCCTCTCTCTTCCCCCTCTTCACCACCACCACACTGTTTTCCTCAGCAGTGTAATTTAGTAGTTAAACTCATAGATTTAGGAGTCTGGCTGTCTTGAGTTCAAGCCCTGACTCTGTCGCTTACTGTCTGACCTGGGCCTCAGTTTTCTCTTCTTTAAAATGCAAGTGATTTTAGTGCCCAAAAGTCATTGTGAGGATAAGAAAAGGCACATAAAGCACTTAACACAGGGCCTGACAGTTCATGCTCAAGAAATTCTAAACATTTAAAATTTTGCCCCCTTCTCTCCAATCCTCCAAGTTTCAAGTCTACCCTGAATCTGTGTCTCCACAGTCACGTCTCTTTGTGGGCCTGAATATCCTCAAAAAGATTCCCCAGTCCACCAAGAGAAGGAAACAGCGAGGGCTGTGAGATCCTGGGATGAGCGGCTAGGATACTCAAGGGTGATTGTAGCTCAGGTAGAATCACTCAGGACATTCCTAACCCTGGGGCTTGGCTGGGACAGGATGGCAGGTAGGGAAGCTGGGACAAGCCTAGCTTTGTGAAAATGTCCCCTTGTGGGTCTCACCTTTTAATCTCCTCCTCTGCCATTTCTGAGGTTTCTACGATAGCCTAGTCCCCCAGCCCCAGATCAGATGTGTGACTCTATCCTCCCGGGAGGGGGTAGGGGAATAGGAATGGGACGATCAGAGTTTTATCCCCAGTCCTTGGGCTTTTAGAAAAATGTCTGACCTCTCCAGGAGACAGAGCATTGGGGAACTTGGGCCCTCTCACCCACCGCCAAGAAACCGCCATCCTCCCTCCCCATCCAAATACTCTTGAACCCCCTTCTGCCGCTTTGAGCACATGCTCATAAATCCTCCACAGAGGACCTGTGGAGGGTGAGGTGGGGGTGGGGAAGGG
Organism: Phocoena phocoena; assembly: GCF_963924675.1. Taxonomy (NCBI): domain Eukaryota; kingdom Metazoa; phylum Chordata; class Mammalia; order Artiodactyla; family Phocoenidae; genus Phocoena; species Phocoena phocoena. Next base: position 117,113,284 of record NC_089221.1, read on the forward strand.
ATGACCGAAGGGAAGTTTCTGCCCTGTGATTCAGAATCTCCTGGATTTCTCATGTTTCCCAGAAACCGCTCCCTAATTAGAGGACCCCTTATGAGCTGCTTCACAACTCATCAGCTAGCAGAGCTCTATCTGAGAGGTGTTCCCAAGTCATTTCCTCTGGGGGTCATTTCATCTGGCCTCCTAGATGAAATGTGTACATCTTCTTTGGCAAATGGTTCTTTGTATCTAACCTGAGTCCCTCTTGCTGTGATTTGAGCATAAAGTCAATATTTGGAAATCCCAGGTTGTTACTCCTCATATGAAAGAAGAAAAAAGATCACCTGTAAAGCCAAGGTACAGACAGTTTTGTGCTAGGACACCCTGGAAGGAGCTTTCCAGCCTCAGCCTCACACCAAGACAGTCACCTCCCACATTTCAGGGGGCCAGCCTCTCCGGGGGCCCCAGTTCACCCTGGAAAATGTCCCACAAAAGAGTCTAACCATACCTCTATTTTACCGCTGCCTGGGAATGACCAGCTCCCAAGCCAAGTGGTCCCCTTCACAAAAAGGCTCTGGAATTTCCCTCCGGGTGAGCGAAGCCCTGGATGCAGAGCCTGTGTGGTGTGTGTCCTGAAGGAGAGACAGGCGCCCAGGACTGCCGGCCGCAGGAGAGGAGCTGCTGAAGGACAGTGGCAGGTGCCTCTTACCTTGGAGCAGGAGGAAGCCCAGGATGGCCCAGCACAGCTGCGTTTCTCCGACGCTCCCCATGTCAGCTGGGTTGGCGGCAGGCAGGCAGCCTCTGTGCGGAGGCTCTGTCCATAGTGGAAAAGAGAGAGGGAGTGCTGGGGCGGGATGGGGGTGGGGGCTGACTCTCCAGAGCTTCCTGTCAAAGAATAGAAGGAAACAGATTGGGACTGGCTCCAGGGGCCCTGCTCAGCCTGGCAGCCCAGTTGAGGATGTAAGGCTGAAACAGCCGCGCCTGCGCCGGGGCTCCTCGTGGCCTGGGCTAGGGCCACCGTGGTCTCCTCCAGGACCTGTGCCCAAAAGCCAGCGATGGCAACCTGGCCCCGTGCCCCCTCTCTTCCCCTCCGTGGGGATCCATCGGTCCCTCCGTACACCACCTGGAGGTTTTCTTGGAGTGTAACTCTGTTTCATTGAGCCCTATATCTCGGCCCACCGGCCGCCCACCCTCTGTAGACTGAATCCTCTACATGCCTCTCCCTCCTCAGGGCTCCGGATGCAGATGGGACTCCTTACATCTTTCAGGGAGACCTTACAAACATTATTGTTATTCTGAATAGCAAAACAAGAGGACCACGTTCTAAGCATCCCTTCCTCAGCCCTCCCCTCACGTTGGGGTCAGGTGTTCCCTGTGCTCCAGCAGCACCCTGTCCTTAGCATCCAGCCAGCCAGTTGCACTCACTCTGCAGGTCAAGTCAGCAGCCCAATGACCAGCAGCTTAAGCGAGCTTGGAGGTCTGAGTGGGGTCCCTAAATGTTAGGGTGTGTAGCAGCTGGGCTGAGAGACAAAGAATCAGGAGGCTACATCTTACTTCCTGGGATCAAATCACTGGGTGAGGGGAGTTCCTGGGGGGTCTCCTGGTCTCGACTGGAATAGAGAGTGGTGCATGCACAGCAAGGGACAGATTGAGGGATGGCTGGTCCCATGGAGTTAGTTGGGAACCCAAAATTATCCTTTATAAACTGTCTCCGGGGAGAGGAGAGACTGGTGGGCACTTTTTGTGTCTTGGATGTATTAAAGCACACACATTCACAAATGAAGTTATAGACAAGTGCAAAGAGACATACCAGAATTTATATTTGTGAAAGTCAAAGAACCCAAAGAGAAAAGAATGCCTTGCATGGGAATGATAAATATTAAATTCGACAAGATGTTTATCCCTACAGTGAGAAGGAGGGGAGAGGTCAGGGAGCGGGGCTTCTATTTTATTTGTAATGTTTTATTCCTTAAAATGTTTTGAAATCAGTGTGACAGACTATTGAGATGAACAGAACTAGTGGTTGGGCCAGAGAGATTTAGTATATTATAGTCTGCACTTTCCAGTGTGTTTGAGAAATCGCGTTTTTAAAAAACATCAAAGATAATGACTTCAAGGAATCAGTTGGGATAGAGAGCAGGCAAGTCCTGGTGGGGGGCGGGGCGGGATTAAGGCGCTGGCCAAGTGCCTGGGATCTTGTGGAGGAGGTACAGGCAGGCAGACGTAGGCTCCTGAAGCTGGCAGGGGCATGAAAGGAGGTGCCAAGGAGTAAGATCAAAGCACTGTCAGAGTTGAGGGCTGGGCTCAGGGTAGTCCAGATGTTCGAGGAAGTAAAAGCGCAGGAGAGAGCGTTGAGGCTGCGCGTGCAGAGGGTGTGTGCCCCGTAAGCCCCATAGACGTGGCAGCTCCGGGTAGGGACCGAGCTGGGGAGGCAGGCTCTCCTTTGCCCGGCTGGCCGCCAGTCCCGAGGGAGCCTTGCGCAGCCGGACAATGCATCAGGTAGATTCTCAGCTCACCCCCTCCTGCCAGGCTGGTGAGACTCTCCCCAGGGGCCCCAAGCCTTTCACCAGACTGTGCTTCCCTTTTTCCCCTGTACATCCGGAGCTGCTTCCCCACCGCCTGGCCTGTGGCCTGGGCCCCAGAGAGCTCTGACTTTCAAGCAGGGTGGGGACGTAGGTATTGAGCTTTCCAGATGCCGAGGGACAGGTACTGGGGAGGGATGGGGTGGACAGTGTGACTCAGGAACTAAAGGGAGTGGGTTTGTTCTGGCCAGCCCTTCCTGGACCCCAGGTGCCTACCCATGGGGATGGCCAGGCTGAGGGTTCAGGGTTAGGGGAGGGGCTCCACCTCAAGGGTCTGCTCCTCAAGGTCCAGCTGGGGAAGAGAAGACTAAGGAGATAGTTTCTTGAGCCTGTGATAACTTCGTCAGCTCTGGGGCTTACAATATGGAGGTTTGCTACCTTGATGGTAATCCCCCGAACCCCCTCTCAATACTTAGCTGGATAGAGACAGACAGAGGTAGGGATAGTGACCCCCAGCTTTTGGTAGAAGACCCTGAAAGAGAACAGAGGTTGGCGTGGGGTCTCTTCAGTCCATCTTGGACAAAGCCAGGAATCCACACTGGGCATTCCCTCCCCTCCAGGCCCCTGAACCTGATTCTGAGCAGGGTGTTTTGGGGTATAGCTCTTGCCTCACTCCAAGCCTCTGGGGTTCATGCCTCCTCTTCCTCGCTCCCTCTCCCCGGGGTACACCCCTCTTCCTACTGTGTATGTGGAGAGTAGTGGGAACGTAAGATGCTGGACAAAATGACTCCTTTTTCCTGGGGCTTTAAGGAATAGCTGTTCACTGCCCCCTGGCCAGGACATGGGACAGCAGCCCATAGTGTGCTAAGATTCCTGACCCAGGACATAGGATCTATTTAGGAGTTTTCCTGAGGACCTGGGAAGAGAGCAGTGGGAGGGGACTTGGCAGGGGATTTGGGGGGGGAGGAGGCAAACTTTATATGCCAGGCTGTAATAAAGCCCTTCTCTTTGTCCCTTTCCGAATGACCTTTTTGCCTTATCTGTTTTTTTTCCCCCTCTGTCTCTGTCTCTCTGCATCTATCTTCACTTCCGTCTCTTTATCTCTCTCTTTTTCTTTCTGTCTCTCTCTTTGTATCTTTCTCATTCTCTCTGTATCCCCCTCTGTCTTTTTCTTTCATTCTCTCTATTGTTATGTGTGTTTATCTCTGTGATTCTGTGTCTCTTCTCTCTCTGTTTTTACTGTCTCTCTGTCTTTCTTTGTCTCTCTCTCTCTCTCTCAGTTCCCTTTGGGTGTCTATCTCTTTCTATTTTGGTCTTTTTCTGTGTGTACATGCCCATGTCACCCTCTCCGTCTGCTGCTTCCCTCCCAGGCTGGCCACCATCCCTGGCTTTCTGCAGCTGTGAACGGCTCAGCGGGGCAGGTGCCCCAGAGGCAGCTTCCGGAGGTGCTGGGCGGGGCCTGGGAACCACCTCAAGGGGTCGGGCTGCCCCTGCTAACTGTCATTGTCACTGCCTTTGTCTTGCTGGCAGTCTGTATAGTGGTGGCAGTCCACTGTGGGCCAAGGCTACACAAGGGCCATGCCACTCTCGCCACAGAGCCACCATCCGCAAAGCCAGAGGATGGCATCTCTCTCACACACTGGCGAGTGCTGGGCCGTCAGGACAGTCACGAAGATGCCCAGCAGGAACCTCCTGGCTCTGACTCCTGCCCTGTGCCAGATGGGCCCAGGTTCAGCATTGATGAAGTCACATTTCTGTAGGAGGGAGACTTTGGAAAGTTGGCCTGACCTGGCTCAGAACAAGAAACTGGACAGAGAATTAGGGCAAAAGCAAATTGGGGCCTGGGCTTCAGCGCTTCGGAAGGGCACACATGGACTTAGCTGGAGCTGCCCTCTCAGCAGAGTATTTATACAGAAAGCCCTGTTGTGGACCAAAGAAATAAAAGAAGCTTGAATGCTGCTGTCAGCATTCCCAGGGCCCAATTTGTCCATACAAACTTACCCCCTCCTCTTCAGGGACCACCAGACCACTGAACCTTCTTCTCTGAGTTCCTACTCCCTCCTCAACTCCTCATCTCCTCCCCTTTTGGTGTCAAAGTGAGTCTAGCTTGGAAGATTCCACCACCCACCCCACCCCTGTGCAGGGATGTCAGAGGCTCCTGGTAGAGGACCCGTCCCCACAGCCTGTGAGGGCCAGCCACGGAGAGCCAAGGCAAAGAACCCAGGGGTCTGCCTTCTCTGAGACTTAGGAAAGGAAGGAAAATCTGTTACCCTTTACCTTTGGCTGTCAGGGACCAGGTCTTGCCAACAACTTCCAAGGCCCTTAAAAGCCCCAAGCACCAATCATAGCTCCCCAAATTGTCTTTGAATTGCCCCTACTATCTTGGAGCAAGACTGTATCTTGCCTTCCCAGGATGGGATAGAGGAAACTGGTGGGGGGGGCTCTCAATACCTCCCACTTTCTGTGCGCATTGGCCTGTTAGAACTAGCCTAGCATTTACCCCAGGACATTTCCCAGATTCAGAATCTTCCAGCTGGTGGGAAAACAGGAAAGGAAAAGGCGCTCCATGGAGTTTGTCTGGGGAGAGGAAGGGGTGGGGATCCCTGCAGGGGGCGGGACATGGAGGCTGGGAAGATGCAGGAGGCCAGGAAGGCAGAACAGAGCCTCCCAGTGGCTCTCTGGAAAGGTACCCCTTTCCCTGACACCTTTGAGCCTCACTTACGTGCAGTCAAGAACAGGCAGACAGACATTTATGGAGGAACTTCTGGGTGCTTTACTCTGGGGAACACCTCAGGGCAACAAGTCAACCCTGGGGACTGTCCTCGGTGAGACCCCAGCACAGTCAAGGACTCTGAGAAATAACAGAAGATGAAGAGGAACAGAGACAGGGATTGTAATGTGTGCAGAGAACTGGCTTGCCTCCACTGAGACTGGTAAGAGGCAGCTCTAATGTTAATAGTTGCTCTTTCTTGTGGGCCCACTATGTGCTGGGCTCCAGGCTCATCCATGGACCTACGGATATTATACTGTTTACTCCTCATAACAGCCCTGGGAGGAGGAGCCACTGTTATCTCCATTTACAGCTGGGGATATCAAGTCACCCAGGAGGACACAAGTACTAAGTGGTGGAATCAGGATTTGAACCTGGGGCCATCAGACTCCATAGTCTGAGCACCATGTTGGGGGCCAGATGGGTAGGGAAAGGTTATGTTGGGGATACCCTTAATTCTGGGCTGGTTTTTAGGTGTTGGAATGACTGATGTGAAGCTAGGGAATCCTCAGGGGCAAAATGGCTGGCACAGTGGGGGAGGAGAGGAGACTGTTTCCCCCTTCACTCCCTTGGCTCTCTCTTTACTCTCTGTCATCCTTGGGAGCAGTGCGTTGCTTCTGGCCAATGTGTGTCTGTGTGTGGAGTTTTTTTCCACAGTAATACTGTACTCAAAAATCTGCGATAAAAACAAAGCATTTGCGATAAAAACAAAGGTGGGAGGGAGGGAATAAGTCTTGGGCGGAATGGATGGAAGTGGCAGAAATGGGCGTCTGGCCTCCCAGATGGGGGCAATTTTGCCTCCACGGTGTCGTTGCAATGGCTCAGGTCTAACAGTGATGGCACAAAGTATGGCAGGTGGCCAGCTGTGTTGTCCAAGGTCCCCAGCATATATCCCATCACCTCACACAAACCCTTTTCCCCCTGTTATCCAGGGGACTCTCATCTGGAGACATTTAGCTCCTGCTTCTTTGAGCAGCCCCTTGCCCAGGACACATGTGTGTAACCATCATGGCATCTGTGTGCTGCCTCAGGCCCCTCCCCGTCCCCCAAGCCTCCCACTGGAGACAAGGGCACTGAAAGGGCAGGTGGAGTGGGGGTGCTGCCCAGCTCTATACCCTCAGCCCAGCTGGTGGGCTCTGTCTACACTGAAATGATAGCTACCACCCTATGGCCCTGTACTAGGATGAGGAGGGGGTGTAAGGAAATGTGTCTGTGCAAGCAGATTTGGACATTGCAGATAATAATGGCCAACCACCTGTATCAGTCAGTCTGGCCAGAAAAAGATGGCATACTCAAATAATCTGAGGAGTGTTTAAAAAGGGGACTACTTAGGGACTTCCCCAGTGGTTCAGTTGTTAAGACTCCAAGCTTCCACTTCAGGGGATGTGGGTTCAATCCCTGGTCAGGGAACTAAGATCCCAAATGCTGCATGGTGTGGCCAAAAATTTTTTTTAAATAAAAATAAAAAGGGGACTATTTAGAAAGGGCAGGTGTAAGGAAATTACAAGTGAGAGTGAGCGCTCCAGACTGAGCATCAGTGAGGCTCCACTACCACTGTCAGGACTGAAGGGGCATGAGGAGGAGGAAGTTAATGAGACCTGGAGATAGACAGGGTTACTGAAAGGGTCCTTTAGGTCTAGAGAGAGCCCACAGTGACCTTGATACTGCAGGGAGGGACCTGGGGGAATAGATACCCCAAGCTCACCCTTCCCTTCCCCTCCTTCTCCCACTGGGGCTTCCCATTGACTGAATGTGACCAGAAGCCAGAGGGCAAGGGAGCCTATTGAAGCCATCCCAGGACAGAGGAAAGGTAGAGAGTAGGTCTGAGGGTCCAATGGAAGACACCTGGAAGATCCTTTAAGTTTACCTGGTATTTAGAATTTACAAAAAACCCATACAGCCATAGTCCTCACAAAAACTACCCTGTGAGGTAGGTAGGGCAATGATTATAATCCCATTTCATAGATGAGGACACTGAGGCTCAGAGAGGTGAAACAACTTGCCCAAGGTCATAGGATTCATCTTGAGATGTCAAACTCAGGGACCTTCTCTGAGAGGCCCTCTATGGGAGGAAATGGCTCTGCTAGGCCTCTAGCTGCTGAAGAAAGAAATCCTCCAATCCAGAGTCTTGGGGATGGCCAGGGGCTCAGGGAAGGTGACCCTGGGCCTCAGAAGATATCCGAGCGGAGCGGGAGAGGCTGTTCCATGCCACTGATGAGGAGCTCAGGCTCTTGGGACAGTGTGGAGGAAACGGGCATCACCGAGGTCCCCATGCTGCCCATGGTAACTTCCCTTTCCTCCTGCCGAAGGTGCTGGAGAATCTCCTGTGACAAGGAGAAGCTGCTTCCCTCTGCCGGTTCTGGAACGAGGGTAGGGGTGGGGAGTGGGGTGAGGGCCTCACACATTCCCACTCTAGCACACCCAGAGGACTTGCTGGGTGAATCCTCCAACCCTCCCTCTCCCCTACCTCCCTGCACCTCCTCCTCACTCCTAGCCACTGGGGCTAGAGTTTCATGAAATCCTAGAGCTAGCAGTGGTTTTAGAGACAAGAGAATTCCACCCTCTTTCTTTTAGAGATGATACTCAGAGAGGGGCAGATACCTGCCTAAGGTCACAGAGCAAGGGAGTGGCATGGCTGAGGCTGCAGCCCTGGTCTCTTGGCTCCTGGCCTGGGGCTGTCTGCTTCTTCTAACATCCCTAGATGAAGTGAGAGGCCCCTAGAGCCCACCTCTTCACACTCCACCCAGGACCCATAGCCAAAGACCTCAGAAAGCAATCAGGTATCCCACGGTGGGGAGATGGGACCTCTCTTCTTCCTTCCAAGGGAGGAAGGGGCAGGGCTTGAATGCCCTGACCACTCGGGAAGACCCGGGCGTGGTGCTGCCATATCTCCTGCTGACCCCCTGGGAGACCCCTGGGGACCCCAGCTTTTCCTGCCCTTAAGCCTATCAACCCCTCACCCTGGTAGACAATGAGGTGGCAGTTGTTCTGAGACTCAGGGACAGCTGCCAGAATGTCTTCAAGTGTCCGGCAGAAGAGTTTGGCCTGTTCAAGCCGGTCCTCCCGGCTAAAGCCAGCTCGGCCATCCTGTGACATGGCAAACAGGGTCTGCAAGGGGGTGGCATATTCCAGGATACAGATGCCTGCCTGGAGGAGGTAAAAGGAAGACCAGACTCAACCAGGGGCCAGGCAGACAGACGCTGGACCCCAGTGCCGCTGCTCAATCTGTAGGGATGGAGTCAGGGGAGATGGCCACCTGATGGGGTCTATACTGTCTGGTTGGCCTTTGCCTCTGACACCCCACTCCTAAATCAGAGCCAGGGCTGCATTAAATTTACCCTTCCCAGATCCTCCTCCTAAGATTCTCAGGGCAAGGCTTACTGAGCTAGGCTGTCAACTGCTCCAGCTGGCAGTCAAGTCTGGGGATGGGGCTCTGGGGTTCAGCCTTGGCTGGGTTCCCCATAGCACGTGAAATCCTTCACACATTCTCACGGCCTTCATCTAGGGCAGATTTATGGTCAAGAGCATGGTATACTCAAGGTGAAATTGTCCACTTTCTCCCTGGTTCTCTGAGTCTCGGTTTCCTCTTCTGTAAAGTAGGGGCTATAACAGTCCCTACCCCACAGGGTGGTGGTGAGGATGCAGTGAGGTAGTCAGATGAAGCACCTGGAATAGCATCTGGCATGCAGTAAGTGCTCAATTAATGTTACTTGTCAGTTTCGTCATTCAGAGCTCAATTGGTCCCAGCCCTGGCACCAATTGGAGAAACTGAGGCTCAGAGAAGGGCAGTGAATTTTTATCAGGGCTTGGCCAGGGCCCAGAGTTCTGGGTCTCTAGGCCTGACCCCTCCCCAGCATTCCCACTTCCCTGCACACTCACCGGCTGCCCATTCTCCAGAATCTCATAGATGCTGTTGGTGTAAACCCGGCCCTTGATGCCAGCACGGTCAGCACTTTGCTGGGGCAGCTTGTGTAGGAATCGAATGTTAGGGTCAGCCACGCTCAGGTCGTCAGGCACCCCACAGTCCAACGGGAAGAGGATGTGCAGCCGGTGGCTTCCTGCGCCCCGTAGCACATTGTTGTGGAACTGATTGTAAATTTGGATCCGGGCCTGGAGACCTGGGGTGGAGAGGCCCAAGAAGTCATTTCCACCAACTGTGTCTCCCACCCAACTCAGGACAGAGACCCACATCATTGTTCCCCTCAATGTGTGGGTGCAAGAGAACCGAGGGGCCAGTCCACTCACATTGCCTGGGAGGCCAGGAGAGGAAGAGCATGTGAGCATCCTCCCCGCCCCTCCACCTACTCCCACCACCCCTTTCTCTCCCTCACTTGACCTTTGTCCAGATTTCTGTCAGCCCCACTCCTTCCCACCACAGCTTTCAGGGCTCTGAGAGGCAGGAAGAGTCCTGGGAGGTGACATGCCAGCAGGCCCACGTGCACTGAGCCAGGCCTCTAGAGGAAGCCCTGGTGTCAAGGGAAGGCAGCCATGAGACAGGGGGGAACCATGGCCTTGACCAGCAAGTCAGAGGAATGAGACACGACCCGTGGGCTCCCAGTGGGGTAGTCAAGGGTCCAGGCTCTGGACAGGCCTGGGTTCAAATCCTGTCTCCTCCTCTAACTAAGCTGTGTGACTTTGGACAGATCACTGTATCTCTCAGAATAGCTGTGAAAACAGGGGTGATGATTATCCTTTCCTCACAGGGTGTGAATTAAAAGAGAAAGTACGCGTGAAGGACATACAGCATGCAGCAAATATTTATTGAAAGAATTCATGGGTGACTTGGGACAAGTCACTTAATGGATCTAAGCTCCAAATTTCTTCCTGCCAACCAGGCATAATAATAACAGCTTCATGCCTACAAGATTGCGTTGGGAATCAAATGGTTTGTTAGACATGAAAATGCTTTGAAAATATAGTGAGTTCTGGAAACACAAGGTTGTGTGTCTTACTGTCTGTCCTGTAGATCTGGAAATGGGGGCAGAGAGGATGGCTCACCTGGCAGGATCAGCCGCAGGTACCCAATATAATATGACCAGGCCAGCCCATGAGCCACATTGAAGTTCCTTTTTTCACAGATTGCAGAGATCTCTGCTGGGGCCAGGCCCTGTGGACAGCAGGGTGGGGCTGGGAGGCCTCCATGAAGAACAACATGAACCCTCCTCCTCCTCCCCCCAAGATTACCCAACCTGCTGCCATTTGGCTCCATTCTCTGCCACTGCTGAACCCAGACCATTATAGGCTCCATCCAAGGACCAGCCTCTAAATTAGTCCCACTCCCAGTACTAAGCTCAGAGCAGGTCACATGTGCCACGCCTCCTCTTGAACAGACCCTTCACCTCTCTTTGTATCGTACCTGGAGGCCCAGGAGGATGTTAAGTGCCTGTGAGAGGCCCAGGAGAGCAAGCATCCAAGTGAAGGGCAGGCCAGCCACGTTTGGGAGGGAGAAGTAGAAATAGCAGGACAGCAGCAGCAGGGCCCCACGGCGCATGGGGCAGCCCAGGCAGGCCCGCACAGCCTTCCAGTAGCTGCCTTGGTACCTGCAAGTGACAGCCAAGCTCCAGACCCCAGCCCAGCTCAGCCAGAGAGATTCAAGGAGGGGCAGGGCTGGGGGTCAAGGGACTGAGACATGTTGGGTACCTAATCGCCATGGGTACTGCAGGGAGTCACCTGGAGTGGACGTGGCACAGCTCCTCGGCCAGACTGCAGACCCCCTTGATCAGCAGTCCCAGCTGCTGGGAGGCCAGGTGGAGCACCAGCCACTGGAGAGTGTAGTCTGGCAGCTCCCCCAGCCCCCAGAGGGCCACCAGGCAGGCACCTAGCAGGACCAAGGCTGCTTTCTGGGCCCTGTGACCCCTGGGCTGTGGGATGGATGGATGCAGACTGGAGTGGGGCATCTGTGGATATCAAGAAATCCATGGTTGTGTTCCCCTCACTCTCCGATTGTTCTGGGACTGAGGCTCTGGCTGGGCACTTGCCCCAGCTCTATGTTTCCCTGGTGCCCAGCCATACCCAGAGGCTACTCTTGGAGGCACCTCAAGCGGACAGGCTGGACATACAGCATCCCAGAGCTCCGATCCAAGAGAGATTTGTTGAAAACAGAGCAGGTGGAGAAAGAAATGCATGCGCTCCACATACACACCCCACCCAAGCCCAGTGAGACCACAGGTGTAGCAAAGAAAGAAGACAGCGACTACCCCAGACCTAGACCTAAAGGGTCCCGTGAGGTACCACCCACCTGGGGACCCTTGGGGACCGGGGCTTCCTTCTCCCCACAATCCACCCCAAGAAGGACCTTAGTCAGCAAAGGTCAGAGGGTAGGGGGCAGGGCAGCCAGAAGGTTGCCACCCACCTCTGCAGCTTCTGCAGGGGCCTCAGCCTTGGAACTCAGGCTGGGCTTCTCCTGATCTTACCTTCTGCCTCCCAGACGGCAGCTTGTTTCTGGAAGGCAACAAGGAGAGAAGGCCCGGCACAAGGGCTCCCAGCAACTGAGGACGGCCTCTCAGGGTGCAGCCTGAAAAGGAAAGGTTAAAAACAATGGAAGCTTCCTCCACAGCACTCCAGCCCTGGTATCTCACCAAACCACAGCTGCACTGGGCCGCGCTGGGGAGGTTATTTCCTGCCGCCCAAGGAGGGAGGAAGAGCCTTCCCACCAAGGCCCTGGTGAGCCACCTCCCAGTATTGGGGTGAGGGAGAAAGCTTGAGAAATCCTGCATTCCACTGCCCATCCCCCAGACCAAGGGTGTTCAGAAACTCCCTCAAACTCCCTGCAGTCACAGCCCTGAACGGGCTGCCCCTCAAGCACCCACAATCAAGCCCACTCTACCAACACCCACATGGCACTTCACACACCCAGCCAAGCACATACACTACACCATGCTGCCCTACCTGCTTGTTTTATTCTGATTTCCAGATGCAGATCCTCTTTTTCTGAAGACTGTGATATCAGGCCAGAGGCGGGGAAAATGAAGAGTTATTTCCTGTAACGACAGCCTTCTAGTAAAAAGCTTAGTGGGAGCAGAAGCCCTGCAGAAGAGTGGGGTTTTGGCTCTCCACAGGAAGTGGCGACGCCTGTGACTTCTCAGAGAGAACCTGGTGCTTCCAGCCAAAAAGGCAGTCGTGTGAATAATAATAATAGTAATAATAATAAAGTGCTCACCGTGCTCCAGACATTATGCCAAGCATTACATAAATTGTTTCACTTAATCCCCTCAGCCACCCTGTCAGGAAGGTATAATACTAACCTCATGGACAATCTGAGGCTCAGTGAGGTGAATTAACTTGCCCCAGTCCCCTGGCTAGTAAAGGAGGGAGTGGGGACGTGAACCAGGTAGGTGGCTCCAAAACCCAGCTGGCTCTGTGCCTTAATTTCCCAGAAAGGGGTGGAAGGTGCCAGGACCAAGTTTCATGATGTGTTTTCCCTTGGGGTGGGGAGTGTCTCTGGCTGCTTCCTGGTAAACTGGTGAGCTGATTGGATTCGAGGAGGGGGCGCCCGGGAGTGGAATTGGGGTGGAAGCCACAGAGTGGCAGCAGTCCATATGTCCCCAGGCCAGAGGGTCCTTGCCTAGACCCTTCCCCACACCCCAAACAGACACAAGAAGACACACCACGTTCATAGGTGCCATCGGCCTCTCAGGAGCAAGGAGGCTTCCAGAAAACTCTCTCATTTTTTAGAATAATTTTCTAAGAATGGAGAGAATTCGAATTCACTGTACTTCCTCTCCCCTACAAGAGCTCACAAGGGGGCCCCCTGCAGTGGGCAAGGGCTCCAGTGCTTCAGAACCAAAGAAAGTCAAGGTTGCCAAACAAAAGGCCTGAGCAGAGTCCTCCCAGAGTGAGCAGTCCACAGCTGCCCCAAAGTCTCCCTGTGCCAAGCAACCTTGGGCTTCCAGTATCCTGCCCAGCGGCCAGCACCACCTCCCCTGGGTGATACCACTACTGTCAGCTCCACTTTTCCACCCCTGAACCTGTGCTTCATCTCTGCCCGCTTCTCCTGGAGCTTGGTTCTCTATTTTATAGGCCAGATTTGCACTATGCATTAGAAGCCTTAAAATGCACATAGAATCATAGACCTTGCAATTCACTTCTGGGAATCATTCATCAAAAAATAATGAGACAAGGGCACAAAGATACCAGTTTTTCAGATGTTTGTGCCAGTGTTGTTTATACCAGAGAAAAACTAAAAACTATCTAAATGTCCAACAATAGGGGACTGAGTAACAAAACCGTGGTTCATCTTATAATAGAATGTTAGGTAGCCACTAAAATGATGATGTAATTTTGTATGTTGACTCTTAAATACCTTTAGTATATTGTTTCTTATTGGAAAAAAGCAGAGTACAAAACAGTATAATTGCATTTTAAGAAATACACATTGCACAAGAAAAGGTCTGGAAGGCTACATGATATACGAAAAATGCTAACAATGATTACTCTGTGTGGCGGGAATGTGAGTGATTTTTAGTATAATTTTCCCTTTTTGCTCATTATGTTTTTTAAGGTTTCTTTTCCTGACATTGAACATGTATTAGTTGTTTGATGCTTGGAGTATGCTGTAAAGAGAAAAAATCCCAACATTGTCTTGGGGCCTCCTTCCACCCCACTCTGTCCTCACTGCCCTTTGCGGCCTGCTGCTGCTCTGGGCTCTTTTTCCTGAGTTTGAACCTGCTCTGAGGAAAGCCTTGCAGGAGACATGAGGGCCAGGTCATTCAGGAAGAGTAAGATGTGGCCTGGCTGAGGGGAATGAGGAATGATGGGGACCAGGGAGGCGGGGAGGCAGGGAGGCCATCCGGAGTGTGGAGTTGGGGGCCAAGTCTGACTGGAGAGAAGGCTGCTGAGGCAGCCGAGGCCCCAATGTCTGGGCCCTCAAATACCAGCCCAGGAGTTTCCACGTACCATGCAGCCCACACAGTTGTGTCCTGACTTCCTGCTGTGTGTGTCAGGGAATGTGCTAGGCATGGGACATGCCTGTGAACGTGTCAGGCCAGAACCCTGTTGTCACAACACCTATAGCTGGGCAGGTGCAATGGGCCGTGCATAACTGTACAAGTCAGTATGAGTCACTGCAGATATGGCGAGGGCTTTGAAGAATGCATTCCTGTTGCTGCTCTGAGGGGAACTTGGAAAACCCCAAGTCCAGATTTCCCTGAAGGAGTGCCATTTATGCTGGGTTTGGAGGACCAAGAGAGAGATGTGGGGGAGGAGTGAGAGTCTGGAACATTCATAAAAAACAGCACAGCCTTCCCCTGGGGTGGGAAGGAGTTTGGCCTGAGGAGAAACAGAAATGGCTGGTGTGGCGGGAGCATGTAAGCATGTTGGGGGTCTGCGTTATTTTTTTAGGGCTGTTATAACAAAGTACCACAAGCTTGGTGGTGTAATACAACAGAAATTTATTCTCACACAGTTCTGGAGGCTAGAAGTCTGAAATCATGGTGTTAGTAGGGCCATGCTTCCTCTGATGCCTCTAGAGGGGGACCTCTCCTTGCCTCTTTCACTTTCTGGCAGCCCGAGGTGTTCCTTGGTTTGCAGCTGTAGCACTTAAGCCTCTGACTCCATCATCACCTGGTGACCTTCTCCCTGTGCGTCTCTGTCTTCACATGGCATTTCCTCTTCTTATAAGGATACCAGCCACTGTCCCATTGGATTAGGGCCCACCCTAATGACCTCATCTTAATTCAATTGTACCTGCAAAGACACTGTCTCCAAATAAGGTCACATTCTCAGGTACTAGGGAGTTAGGACTTCAGCATATCTTTTTTGGGGGACACAGTTCAACCCATAACAAGGTCAGTGATGTAAGAAAGGGTACTGGAGAGTTGGTTGGAGCCTTGTGGGCTGTGGCCAGGGTCTCAGGGCATGGGGAGTGTCACAACAACTACACGGATGAGATTGTCCTCATCAGCTGTGCCGATGGCCAGGGACCTTGAAGCCCTTCCAGACTGGCCATCTGGCACACAAGGAGGAAGCCGAGGACCACAGAGGGAAGTTAGGTCTAAGTTCCAGACTGCCCAGCTCACAGGCTGCTGCCCTCGGGTCAGTGTTGCTGAGTGCCAACACTCTGCTCCACAGCCCGCTCACTCCTGGGGCCTCCCCCCGTCACGTCCTGGTAGTTGCGTGTTCCCTCCAGACACCCCAGAAGTGCTGGTCTGGGATGGCTTTCATTTCCATTGCCAGCTTAGTTACAGTTCCCACGTGTCTTCCCTGAAACTTGTCATCAGTGTTCCTGGGAGAGAAGAAAACACTAAGCACTCATTCAGTGGACGCTGGTTCTGGGACAGACCACGAGTGGGATAAGGAGGCCTCTGGCTTCTAAGGAGCCACTCTTTTGCCCATGCAATGCCTTTCATGGTTAAAAGTCCCTGATATTTGTGTGTAAATGTTCCTGAATCCTGCTAGCGCAGGGACATTGGGAGGATTTTGATATCAGCTGACCATGGTACACCTGGGATCCTGCCTCTGCCTCTCCTTGCTGTGTGACCTTGGCCCAGTTATATAACTTCTTTGAGAGTTAGTTTCCTCATACCTAAAGTGAGGGTGGTAATACCTTTTTTCTCATAAAATTGTCATAAGAATGAAAAGAAATAATGTGTTTGTAGGCCTGACTTGTAAGTGCTCAGTAATTGTCAACTCTAATCACCACCACCACCATCATCATCATCACCATTGACAATCACACTCTTGGAGTTGCCAGTCCCTGTCATCTTGGCCTCTACCCTGGGCTTAAGTCACCTCTCCGGCGGACACAGAGACTTGATGTCTCATCCATTGGTGGCTCTGAGCCTGACCTCAGCCACCTCCTTGTTGTAATTTTATTGCCCCATCATGGAGCTGCCTAGTGTGTCATGGGCTTTCCAGGACAAGACGATATCCTGGTATATGTGATAGAGAAAGAGGGACTGGATGATGCATGATTGGGGTTGGGGAAGCACAGCTGGTTGAGCTTCTGTATCTTCAGGGAGTAAATAATGGACCTACATCCTCCTGGAAGCGGGTATTCCTCAGGGTGGAGAGATCTACTGCTGTTTTTTGTTAGTTTTTGGTAACAGCCTAATTGAGATATAATTCACATACCATACAACTCATTTATTTAATGTACAATTCAGTAATTTTTAGTGGGCTTCCCTGGTGGCGCAGTGGTTAAGAATCCACCTGCCAATGCAGGGGACACAGGTTCGAGCCCTGGTCCGGGAAGATCCCACATGACGCAGAGCAACTAAGCCCCTGCGCCACAACTACAGACCCTGCACTCTAGAGCCCATGAGCCACAACTACTGGAACCCGCGAGCCACAACTATTGAAGCCCGTGTGCCTAGAGCCCATGCTCCACAACAAGAGAAGCCATGGCAATGAGAAGCCCTTGCACTGCAATGAAAAGCAGCCCCCATTCGCCACAACTAGAGAAAGCCCGTGCGCAGCAATGAAGACCCAACACAGCCAAAAATAAATTTAAAAAAAAAAGTCCTAAAGAATAAAAGACTTCCATTTCAAAGGCAAATACAAATGGGAAGATATGTTCATTTTTTAAAAATTAGTTTTTAGTATATTCACATCCCTACAATCAAACTTAGAACATTTTCATCACCTCAAAAGAACTCCTGTAGCCAACACCCCCACCCCACCCTCAGGCAACCACAAATCTACATTCCTTCTTTATAGATTTTCCTGTTCTGGACCTGTCATATAAATGGAATCATGCAATATGTGATTGTGTCTGTCTTCTTATGTTTTAGAGATTCATCCATGTTGCAGCATGTATCAACATTTCATTCCTTTTTATTGATGAATAATATTCCATTGTATAGATATACTGCATTTATTTACCTATTCATTTACTGAAGACACTTAAGTTGTTTCCACTTTTTGGCTATTATGAAGAATGCTGCTGTGAACATTCATGTACAAGTGTTTGTATGGACATATATTCTCATTTCTCTTGGGTAAATACCTCAAGGTGGGGTTGCTGGGTCATTTGGTAACGCTCTGTTTAACCTTTTGAAGAACGACTGGACTGTTTTCCAAAGTGGCTCCATGATTTTACATTTCCATCAGCAATGTATGAGGGTTCTAATTTCTCTAGATCCTAGCCAGCGTTTACATATGTCTTTTTGAGTATAGCTATCCTCACTTAACTGGTATGAAGTGGTGTCTTATAGTGGTTTTGATTTGCATTTTCCTGATGGTAAATGTTGAGCATCTTTTATGTGCCTATTGCTATTGTATATCTTTTTTGAGAAAAGTCTATTCATATCCTTTGCTCATTTTTAATTGGGTATTTGCCTTTTTATTATTATAATAATTTATTATTGTAATTATTATAGGAGTTTTTTGTATATTCTAGATACAAGTCCCTTACCAGATAAATGCTTTGGAAAATTTTTCTCCTATCCTTTGGGTTGTTTTCTCACTTTCCTCATGGTGTCCTTTGAAACACAAAAGTTATTAATTTTGATAAAATCTAATTTATCTTTTATTTTGTTGCTTGTCCTTTTGGTGCAATCTATATCTAAGAAGTTATTGCCTAATCAAGGTCATAATGATTTGTGTGTGTATTTTCTTCTAAGAGTTTAATGATTTTGGCTCTTACATTTAGGTCTTTGTTCCATTTTGAGGTTTTTTTTAATGTGGCGTGAGTTAGGGGTTGACATTCAGTCTTCTGCATATAGATATCAAGTTTTCCCAGCACCATTTGTCAAAAAGACTATCCTTTCTCCATTGAATTGTTTTGGCACCCTTGTCAAAAATTAACTGACTCTAAATATGAGAGTTTATTTATGAATTCTCAATTATTTTCCATTGATCTATATATCTATCCTTATGCCAGTCCACACCATCTTGGTTACTGTAGCTTGTACTAAGTTTCAAAATCAGGAAATGTGATTCCTCCAACTTTGCTCATCCTTTTAAAGATTGTTTTGGCTATTCTGGGTCCCTTAAATTCCCACATAAATTTTAGGATCAGCTTGTCAGTTTCTGCAAGGAAGTCATCTGGGATTTTGACAGGGATTATGTTGAATCCATAGGTCAATTTGGGGAGTATCATCATCTTAACAATATCAGGTCCATGAACATGAGTTGTCTTTCCATTTATTCAGATCTTCTTTAATTCCTTTTAGCAATGTTTTATATTGTATAGAGTATAAGTTTTGCCCTTCTTTTTTTTTTTTTTTTTTTGTTGTACGAGAGCCTCTCACTGTTGTGGCCTCTCCCGTTGCGGAGCACAGGCTCCGGACACGCAGGCTCAGCGGTCATGGCTCACAGGCCCAGCCGCTCTGCAGCATGTGGGATCTTCCTGGACCAGGGCACGAACCCGTGTCCCCTGCATCAGCAGGCAGACTCTCAACCACTGTGCCACCAGGGAAGCCCTGCCCTTCTTTTGTTAAGTTTATTTGCAAGTATTTTACTCTTTTTTTGGAATTTTTAAATTGTGGTAAATGTGTATAACACAAAATTTACCACTTTAGCCATTTTATGTGTATGATTCAAGGGCATTAATTACATTGGCAATATTGTACAATCATCACCACTATCCGTTTCCAAAATTTTTCACCATCCCAGACAGAAGCTCTGTACTCATTAAGCAGTAACTCCCTATTTTTCCCTCCCCTCAGTCCCTGGTAGCCTCTAATCTACTTTTTCATCTCTATGAATTTGCCTACTCTCTATATTTTATATAAGTTAAATCATATAATATTTGTCCTTGGTGTCTGGCTTATTCCGCTTAGCATAATGTTTGTAAGGTTTATCCACATAGTAACATGTATCAGAACGTCATTCCTTTTCATGACTGAATAATATTCCATTGTATGTGGGTACCACATTTATTTATCCATTTATCTGTTGATGAACATGTGGGTTGTTTCTACCTTTTGACTATGGTAAATAATGCTGCTATGAACATTCACTTGAAAGCATCTGTATGAGTTCCTGTTTTCAATTCTTTTGGGCATGTACCTAGAGTAGAATTGTTGGGTCATTTAGTAATCTATGTTTAACTTTTTGAGGGACCCCCAAATTGTTTTCTATTTTATTCTTTTTAATGTTATGGTAAATGGAATTGTTTTCACAATTTTATTAGATACACAGTCTTGTAACCTGTTTTGTTTTTTTTTTTTAAGACTAGGGAACATTTCATAGACATATTTGTTGATCAGTAAAGATAAGATTACATCATAATTTTTGGTGTATACCTAGCATTCCATGGATAGAATTATGAATCATGATTTAATCAGTCACATATTTTGGGACGTATAGGTTTTTAAAATTTTTTTCTCTGCTATAAGCAACTTTGCAACAAACATAAGAAGGTGCATCTTTGTGCACTTTTCTGATTATTAGGAGAGATTCTTAGAAGTGGGATTGCTGGATCAAAGATTATGCCTATTTTTCAGGCTTCTGATGGATAGTACCAAAAGTCTCACTAGATGTATGCTGTTTTGGAAGCCACCATGAGAAAATAGGAAACAACTCAAATTTTCAGCACCAGGGGATCAGTTAAAATAGTCACAGTACATGGTTAGCAGCCACAACACACTATGATGTAGCACTAGATTTACTGATGCTGAAAGACATTTATAGTACATTTTAAAATCACAGAACTAGTTGCAAAACAGTCCATATTAAATAAACTTGGCTGCCTCCATTCAGTAAAATACTCTGCAGCTCTTTTAAAAATGAGGCAATTCTCTATGTACCGATATGGAAATATCTGAGAGCTATATAGTGAGGCCGAAGAGTAAGTTGCAGAACAGTGAGTGTGGAAACAAAAGGGTAGATATGTATATGTTTGTGGTATGCTAGAAACAGGTGAAGGCATATTTCAGGGAGGGGAGCTAAGTGGCTGAAATCAAGTGAGAGAGGGAGACTCACTTTTAACTGCATATGCTTTTGTGCTATTGTACCTTTAAATTTTTATACTGTGAGTTATCACCTGTTCAAACATTACATAAAATAGTAATTAACCACAGTATGTACATTATGATACCATTTTTTTTTTAAGGTTGATGTATATAGTTGAGTGAGAAAAGTTCTGGTAAAATGTTCATAGTAGTTATTTGGGAAGGGGATTTGGGGTATCTGGAGGTTGAAAAAGATATCCACAAATTCTTTCATACTCCTTCCTTCAAGAGGTGGAGCCTAATTCCCCTCCCAAGTATAGGATTAACTAGATCATAAAAGGCATTGTGGTTTCTTCCTTGTTCTCTTTCTTGGATCATTCACTCTGGGGACAGTCAGCAGCTGGGTCAAAAGATACTCAAGCAACCATGGAGAGGTCCACGTGGTGAGCTACAAGGCCTCCTGCCAACAACAAGCAACATCTTGCTGGGTGTACAAATCAGCAACCTTAGAAATAAAACTCCCAACCCTGGTCAAACTTTCAGATGACTGCAGCTCTGGCTGACAATCCGATTGCAGTCTTGTGAGAAATCCTGAGCCAAATCCTTAAGCTACTCCAAAGCACCTGAATCTGAGAAACTGGGAGATAAATGTTTGTGGTCTGAAGCTACGAAATTTAGGGGTAATTTGTTACACAGAAATAAATACAATAATACAAGGTAATTTTAGATTCTTATTTTGTTTATTGTATTTGTAAATTTTTATTAAAATGAATGCATGTTGTTCATGAAACTAAGAAAAAAGGAAATAAACAAGAGAACAGAGGAAATACAGTTCAGCCTGAGGTTCGTCAGCTCAGCTGTGAGATCCCTAGATGGGACCTCTCTGGCCTCTTAGCAGCTTGAGTGAAGAACCCTTGAGGGCTTTAGAGGACCACAATTACACTGCAAGTCCCCATTAAAAGTCTGCTGCTTTCCTGGGCTGTGTTCATGGGAATGTAGTGTTTCTGCATCAGGGAAGGTGACCTCATGGTTTCCCCAGACCCCACATCACACCAGATCTGGGCATTGGATACTGGTATCCAGAAACCACTGAAGGGCCTAAAGGTGTCTCTCCCTTCTTTTGGGGACTCTTGCCTCACAGCTCCTTCCTCAGTTGTGTACTCCAGCAAGTCTGAGCCTTGTCAGCCCCCCAGAAACTCCATCCTCTCTCTCACTGCCTGGATGGCTTTTCTATCCCCGCCTCTGTCCCCTAAACACCCCATCAACCCCCCCCCACCATGATGCTGCATTTTCTAAGCTCAGGGTACCAGCAAAATTCTCCCAGTTTTTCTTAAAAAGTTTGACATTGAACGGCATTGAAGTTGCTCACCCTTTGTCTGACCACAGGGAGATCTCAGGAAGTCTTCCTAGGGACCAGGCTGGCTGAAGCCCTTGCCCCCTGCTCCATGTCAGACCAGATCTCTCCTATTTGGCCTTGTACAAACTTTATCATTACTGCTGGTATGGTTTTTGGTTTCTTGGACAGACTACAAGCCATGGGAGGACAGGCCTCAACTTTGCTTGTTCTCTGCTATGGCCCCGAGGCCTGTCACATAGTAAATGCTCTGTATACAGACATGAATAATGAACAAACAAACTCAGGAGATCTGAACAATCTCTTCAAATGCCTGAAGTGCTGTATGGGAAAGAAGAGCCCTCCTCTTTTTGCCTATAGAAGGTAAAACGAGGACAAATCAAAGTGATTGTCAAATTTTGGTTCTAAGTCAGGAAGGGTCTTCTAATAATATAGGTTGCCTGTGTTATTGACCCAGGTTCTTGGACTCTTTAATCAATAGAAATTGATAAGAAGCCAGACAAGAAATTTAAGCAAGGCTTTATTGGGACTGGTGCTGCAGCAAGAGGGAAGAAAACAAGCAACAGGTTCCCTTGCTCGCTCCCCAAGGTGGGGGTGGGGAGGAGGACGAGTGGGGAGGGTGGGAGGTGGGGAGGCAGCTGGTCCCTTAATTGGGGTGAGGGTACCTGCGGGCCAGAGGGGCAGCATAGGTGGTCTGCCTACCTCCTGGGTGGTACCGTGTGCAGGGATCATGTGCAGTACCCTGCTTTTTCTCCCCCTACCTCAGAAATGGCAGGTGGGTTTTGGTCTTTTTGTATCTTGTTCATAATTTGCCACAGCTGGGCATGCATGCAGTTATTTTTAGTCCCTTATAGTTTCTTTGTATTCTGTTGCTTGAGAAAACATTTGTCCAGGGGCAAGCACTGCAGTAAATGTCCCAGGTCTCTGCCTCTCTCACTTGTGAGGTAGTAAGCTGCAGTCACCAAAGGGGTTTACAAGAAACTGGTGGGCTCTCTGTGAGGGATGGGCTGTAGAGAGAATTCCAGACTGAAGAGGGGTATGAGTTCCCAAGATCGCAAGTGAGCTGGGCTGTTGAGGAAGTCATGAGGGTGTCTTTCTGGTGGGGGAGGGGTAAGGAGATGAATTATTTTTTCCACTAGAGGAACTTGCTTCTGATTCAGGCTGGCTGAGCAGAGCTGGGTGGGTTCACCCATTCACACTTCCCCATCCCAGCTCCACTTTCCTTCTCAGACCTGAGAGAGGCTGTGTGGCTGGCACTGGTGACACCTGGTGGCCAGTTGGACTAGGACAGAGGCAACCCCACCATCTGCCTGTCCTGTGCATCTGGTTCATAGCTGTATTCCAGGGTACAATGCTTGGCACAGAGGAGGCCCTGCCCTTTGAGGAAGAAATGGATGAATGGGTGAATGAACGAATACAGACAGTAAAGAGGAAGAGGAAGAAGAGATGCTGTCTCTCTGGGCCTGGAGATCTAACTAGGTAGACCAACCTGGAGTCCAGGAGGGAGCCAGACAATTCACCCGCTCAGGGATGTACAGAGAGAAGTATCTCTGCTCTCTCTTTTGCCTTCCTCCTCTGTGCCTGTCCTGTGTCCTAGGGGCACCTGTGAGGTGGGGGAAGGGTCTATTGTAGGAAAAGGCTGAAGTTAATTAAAAACTGCTCCTGCATCTAAGCTTAATTGGGCTCTGGAGCTATGAAGCTATGAATAGAAACCCATGGGCTGGGTTGGAAGTTCCTGAATAAGGCTCCTTTCAGGGTGAGGACACCAAGGCTCAGAGAGGGCAGCAGCCTACTTAAGGTCCCACAGCCAGACTGTAGCAGGACCAGGACTCCCAGCTCCAGTTCCTTAGGTCATATCATAGCATTTGACCACCTAAGATAAAAACACAGAGGAAAGGAGCAGTTGACATGGAGCCTAGAGGAGCAATTACAAGCACCTTAGCCTGGCAACCAGGGCTTTCCCATCACCTTGTGACACTCCCCAGCACATGCCTTTGCTTCCAACTGAAGAAATGTGGCCCAAACTGAGTGTGCATCACCTTGCAACTCACCCAGAGCCCTCCTCTCAACCACTCTGCTTTATACCTATCCCTTCAACTGTATGGATGGGTTTAACCTCCCTGAGCCTCAGTTTCCTAATCTGCAGAGGGATTATTTGAGTTGTGAGAGAGGCTGCTTGTCAAGTGCTTAGAACAATGTTTGGCACATGGTAAGCATTCAATAAGAATCACAGCTGCTATTACAGTTGCTGTTGTAATTAAGACCCAATTCAAGTCCTTCCCACAACTTCCAACTAGATGGAGACATCCTTGAGGGCAGAGGGCAGAGGGCAGAATACCTTGACTGTGTATGCAGAGAAGACCCAGGACACAGTGGTGGTCTGTGTTGGCTCTAGAGGGCATCTGCTGACTGGTTTCCCTTAGCACCTTCTCTTTGGGCCGGGCAGGGACTGACCCTGCTGTCTGAGTCTTGTTTTCCAGCTTTCATTCCTTGAGGCTGTACTGAGTCACTTGTCTGGACTGGGCTTGAGATTTTTCTGGTAGGTCAATAAACAAAGAGAGACAAAGTGCTGCTGGAGTACCAGGATGCCACCCCAGCTGCCCTGGATGGCATGGTGTTTGTGGGGGGCATTCAAAACCTCCAGCAGAGGAGCAGGAATGGGTCCTTGAGGCGACAGAGAAGAAAGCTGATCTATTGGAACAGGTTCTCCTTAGCATCCCTGGGAGGTGGGTGTGCCCCTAAACCAGACCCCTGTGGGTGGTAGCTTGAGGGGAACTGGAAAGACTCACCACCCCCCACCCCCCCAGTCATATCCTCTCCTCCATCCTCAGGGCTGGCTTATTCTTGGTTGTTCTCTCTCCCCCGCCACCATGGCAGGTCCTTGAGCTTGGAGTATGCCCAGATATTCATTCATTCTAGATTCAACAAGTATTTATTGAGTCCTCTCTCTGTGCCAGGTACCTTGCCATAGGAGCTTACATTCTGGTTGGGGGGAAAGACAAAGAAGCAGACAGGCAAATCTCCACTTAATAAGTGCTGTTTTAGGAGTAAGCCCAGGGTAGGAAGGAGGTAATGTTTAAACTCAGTCTGAAGGAAGTGGAGGAGGTATAGCCACTAGGCAAGAGGAACCTGTGTACAGCCCAGGAGGAAAGAGAGCCCTTTCTGAGGAGCTGCAAGAAGTAGGTTTCAATCATGGGAGGCTTGTTAAGCATTAGTGCCGGTCCCAGGGATTCTGATTTGGTGGACCTGGGATAGGGGCCCAGAATCTGCACATTTAACAAGCTCCACCAGTGATTTTGTTGCAGGTGGGACTGTGGCTCAACATGTGAGGGAGGCATTGTGAAAGATGGGCTGGAGGTCGCAGAGGCCAGGCTGTGAAAGGCTCGTGGGTCAGACTGAGGAGTTTGGTCTTTACACCAAAGGAATCAGAAAGCCCCTGAAGAGCTTTCATCCAGGGAACAACCAGAATCTTTGCAAAGATCCCCCCTCTAGCTGCAATGTAGGAAGTGGGTTGAAGAGGACAGGACTGCTGGCCGATGTGGCCTTCCAGCCTGGAGTGAATGTTGGCCTGAATTAAGAAAGAGGCAGTAGGGCCAGAGAAGTGGCTGAATTTGGGAGAGGAGGGGGCATAGGAGCATTCACAGGACCTGGTAATGTGCTGGCTGTGAGATAAGGGAAAGGAGGCAGCCAGAGGGCAAGGGAATGGGTGATGAGGAGCCAAAATCTGGTAAGGGAAGTCGGAGGAGTGTGAGGAACCCCTAAAACCCAGTTCCCATGCTGAGGTTCTGATGAACCTCTCTGTCCAAAACCTTATTCCCTTTCTTGTCCCATCGCTGTTCCCCTCAGGATTGAGGACTATCAGAGAAAAGGGGGGACTGAAACTGAGCAGGACCCTGCGAGGCCTTCCCAGGTACAAGCCCCTCTGTGCCCCCCCCCACTTTTGGTTTGGCCTTCCCTGAGTTCCAAAGAGCAGACTCAAGCAGTTAATGATTAGAATAATAGGGTCACGGCTCCTCCTGAAGGGATATAGATAATAATGTGAGTTGTTCTGCAGAAACTCAGACCCTCCACCAGGTGGAGGATGGTGACTACATGCTGACCACAAGCATGTAGACCCCAGACTGGCTGGAACCAGAAGGTTGATGACTGAGATTCCTGAAGCATCACCCTGTTATCTCACCACCAACCAGTCCAAAAAATGTCCAGGAGCTGATCATACTCCCTGCGACTCCCATGTCGCCTTTTAAAACCCCTGCCTCAAAGCCATTGGGAGTTTGAGCCTTTTGATTACTAGCTGCCCAGTTCTCCTTGCTTGGTGCCCCGCAGTAAACACTAATTTCCATCACCACAATCCAGTATCGGTAGATTGGCTTGGCTGCATTTCAAGCAAACAGACCCGAACTGGGTAACAAAGCGATTCAATGTGGAATCTGAGGGGTCTGAGAGGTCGGACCATAGTGTCCATGCCTGTTGCCTGAGGACACAGACTGCGAGTAGGGAAGGCACTGCACCTCAGGGACCCCAGAGTCGGGAGACCCCACAAACTGGTGTATCCTGTGTCCACAGTAGGACGGAGACCACCAGAGAGGCCTAGCCCGCAGCTGGGTCCATACTCTTCCTCTGTCCCGCTGGTGACACACCCCAGCAGCTGCCATTCCCGGCTTGCTTCTGGGTGGTCACCTCATGGGGCTCGGTTGCCGGCCTCCACTACATGGCACTGCTCCGGGCATACCCCTCGGCCCCTCCTGCCACTTGGCTGGCACCAGGAAAGGACTGGGAAGGCACTCCGGGCTGCCTGCTCGTGCTATAGCGCTGCTTGTCTGGCAGATTTGGGCCTGCCACGCGGGTGCGATCAACCCATCGCAGCTGGAGCCACTAGCTGGCTGGCGCTGGCTCCCGTCTCCGCGCTTTGTCCCAGACAGTCTGTGTTTCTGCACGCTTCTCCCAGGTGCACAAATCAGAGAACTGGACATCATTCTTGAGAAGGCTTTCAGCCTCACACCCACATCCAGGTGGTCATGGAGTCTGGTGGCCCATTCTGTCTCCTAACCATCTCCAGGACCCTTCCCTGACCCCAGCCCTTTCTCAGATCTGCTAGCATGACAATTAAAGGAATAGATTACAGGATCAGCTCCTAGCTGTGACTTGAGGAAACAGTCTTCCCATCTCTAGCTTCCCTTAAAATTAGATGGAAATAATACTAGCTCATAAGATTGTTGGTAGGACTAAATGAAATAATCTTTTTCATTACAAAGCTAGTAGTCAATAAATATTCGCTATTTAACACTTCTCTTTGTGTTGCTGGAATATACTCACTGGTCCACACTCTTCAATGGCTTCTGACTGCACTCAGGATACAGTGCAAACCTTTAGCTTGGCCTGCAATGCCCTTTCAGTGTCACTTCCTGTCACTTCCCATCTCTTCCTTCCTCATATCCTTTGGTTTTATCATAGACTCCTCTGTGCCTTGGCCTATACGCCCTTTTCCCATTTTCCCTACCTTCTGACTCTCCTCACCATTTAGGACCCATCTCAAAAGCCTTCCTGTCACATACCCTACAATGATCCCAAAGTTTTAACATGCCTAGAACTGATGTTCTTAGAAACAAAAAGGAAAAACTAAGGAACAATATGTCATGATTATAAATATGTTTGAACACTCTGTGCTTAGTTTTAGGGACAAAAATGGCTGGGGAGGTGACTGAGCTGGGAAATTAGAAGAGAAGAAGATGAGGAGGAGAAAAGATAAAGAGCGTCCCTCATCCCTTACCCCACCAGGTGCCCAGGCCCTGAGGAGGCTACCTCACCCCCCAGGAGCCAGTTCAGGTCTTTGAACAGAACTGATTTATAGATTCTTGGAGGCAGGTACTGCACACTCCTTTGAGCAGCTTTTCCAGCTGTGGGAATGGGTACCACTGAATCACCTGCCCACTGGCATCTGGTACCCTGAAAACCAGAGGCAAGCACATGTGAGGAGGCCAGCCAGATCTGGGGCAATGCAAGCTGATGGAGGGTCTGAGCTGGTAGCCTTCATGGGGAATCTAGACCCCAGCAGATAAATAACCTGATATGCCCATGCCTATGCCCAATGTGCTTCAGTCCCCCAACCAGGTCATCCAATCCAAAGCCTCCACTCAACTGGGCAACCCACAGAGGTGAGCACAGAATGTAAAACCCCATCCCACCATATCAGCCCTTCCCCAGAACTTACAAATTTGTGTGCCAGACCTTGCACTGGGCAATGCTGGATAGATGGGACAGATAGAACAATGTCATTCTTGTTCTCTTGGGACTCACGGGCTAGTGCGGGAGATGAGTAAATCATGAGGACAAGATGTGACAAGAGCTGTGAGAGGATTAAGTGAACTAGGGGCAGGCAATGTTGTGCAGTGGTTAGAGACCTAGACTGGCATCAGATGATGCTGTAAAAGTGCTTAGTGCCATACATGGCATGTATGAAGTGATCAAAAAATATTTACCTGATGCTATTCACCCAAGAGGCTATTGAAGATGCAAAGGTCTAGCATCCAGCTCATCCTCTAAGCCTTCTGCGGTCTCCCTAACAAATGCGAGCTATCCCTGTTAAATCTCTGTAGCTGTTGTTCACAGAGCACCCTCCTCAGCTCACAGATCAACTGAGTCCATCTCCTGAACAAAGGACAGTGAAGGGGGAGGGCAGGGGAAATGGCAGGAGGATAATGGGAGAAAGACTGAGGGAGGGGCTGGAACCTCGGGAGGAGGTACCTCAGGCCCTTGGGGTACCAGGGAAGGCCAAGGGATGCATTTTGTGGAAGGAGGCTTCTGGGAAACTTGTCTTGGAAGTCTATCTGCATAAG
Source organism: Phocoena phocoena (assembly GCF_963924675.1). Classification (NCBI taxonomy): domain Eukaryota; kingdom Metazoa; phylum Chordata; class Mammalia; order Artiodactyla; family Phocoenidae; genus Phocoena; species Phocoena phocoena. Next base: position 117,141,576 of record NC_089221.1, read on the forward strand.
AATTAAAAGGCATCTATTTTTTTTAAAGGCATCAATATCCATATCAAAGAAAGAGAGGGGACTCCCAGCCCCACTTGGCACTGCCAGGATCATGTCCCTGACTCTCCAGATCATCAAAGACACAACTGTTATTACCAAGGGGTATCAGAAAAGAGACCACAAAAGTTCTTGGGTCTTCTTTCTTTCTACTGCTTTTCTTTTGACCCAAGTGGTTAGATCTGCTGGGGCTTCTTACTCTGGAGTTTATTGGGCCACGGGGAGACAGGAATCTATCCAGAGGCTAAATATAAAGCCAAAGGCCATCAATTCCCAAGTTTTTCCAAATAGGGACTTTTCTCCCTTCATTACAAAATTAATACAAGATCACTTGCAAATAAATTAGAAACCACAGACAAGCAACAAGAAGAAATATTTGATATAATGTTTTATTATTTTCCTCAAAAATATGAAAAGGTAAATAAAATACATTCTAAATATTTGCTTCTGTCACTAAAACCTGCTGCTGCACAATTTGTAATGGTTGTAGACTGTTTTGTTGGATATGGGTGTGTGTGCGTGTGTGTGCGTGCACGCACCCCAGAAAGGATGGAGGGGTGGCTGGACTGGGAGGGATTGGGGAGCTAATCCTTTTGTGACCCCAGGAGATTCTTAAATAATTGGAGGGACAATGATTGATGACGGAGGGTATTGAAAATACCAGTGATGGCCTGGAGGTGAGAAAGGGACCTGGAAAAAACTCCTGGTAAGGGGAAGTCAGGGGAAGCTGAAGCACCAGCAGGAGGAAGAGGACGGACAGGTTTGGAAGTGCAGCCTGCCTGCCTGGAGGTAGAGCATACTGGTTTCAGAGTCCCAGCAGGACTTTAGGTGCCAACCTGGCCCTTTTGTTGCCATAACTTTGAGCAGTTAAGGACCTTCCTTCTTCTTTTCCTTGACTGTAACGGTATTTTCTTTCCAGAAGAGTTGTGAGGGGTTTGGTATCTATTAAGCATTCTATAAATGCTAGCTATTATTATTACCAAGTGCTAAAGATATGGTCCTTTGTGTGCTACTGTGCTTAGTAACAAGAGGCCATTGTTATGTATTACTGGGCCACCACTGGAGGGTGAGGGATCAAAGGAGGCCTGAGGATCCTAAATGTGAAAGCCCCTCAGGAGGCTCCAAGTCTCCCTAGCCAGGAAGGCCTTTATGATGATTATTAAACAATAAGCAGGGGCCCAATCCAAAACTTGGCCCAATCACCCACCCCTTCCTTCTCTGGAAGGGGTCAATAGTCCCCCTGGGGCCTTGGCAGGAGAAGTTTAAAGATCCAAGTTGGGGACTTCCCTGGTGGACCAGTGATTAAGAATCCACTTTCCAATGCAGGGGACGCTGGTTCGATCCCACATGCCAGCGGGGTTACTAAGCCTGTGCTGCAACTACGGAGCTTGCGAGAGCCACAACTAGAGAGCCCGCACCACAACTAGAGAGAAGCCCACACACCACAACGAAGAGCCCTTGCTCCGCAACGAAAGATCCACATGCCATAACGAAGATCCCTCATGCCGCAGCTAAGACCCGACACAGACAAAAAGAAACAAAGAAAAGATCCAGGTGGAACTAGGCAAAAGCTACACACAGAAGCTGGGCCAGGTGAGAATGTTCTCCCCTCTCCCCACACCAGCACATAGCATGTAGGTCTCCAGATACAGGCGCGGGCAAAGAAAGAGTGGAAGGTGCCACCATGAGCACTCCCCCACCCCATGCCTCCTTCTCCCCGCCACCGAATTTGACAGACTGTGCCTAGAACGATGGGAAAAAGAGTAAGTTACAGAGGGTCTCTAAAAATAACCTTTTCTTGCTACAGAACTCAAGTGAATGAGCTGAACCAGCAGTAGGAGGGATGAGATTAGACTACAAGAGGAATTTTATTTATTTACAGCAATGTTAAGTGGGCTAATTATAGAAAGGTTAGAAACCTCCTGTCGGAGATCTGTAAGAATAATAATAACTACCTGGTTAGCTGCCTGGTGCCTGGCACATTAGCTCACCACATCCTACAACAATCCCATTTCAGTGCTATTATCATCCCCAAATGAAGAAACTGTTTTCAGAGTTGGGGAAGCCACTGGCCCAATATTATTCAGCAAAGTAAATGGCAGTGGGCAGAACCTCCATCTAGTGGACAACTCTGCCTCTTGGACACCTACCTTCAAGGAGGGGCTGAGTGGACCCACGTTAGAACCTCCCCCAGTGCCTCTCAAGGATTCTTGTGTTTAATTTGTAGTGTCTGGTAACTCCCATAAATTTGTGTCACCTAGGGTTACAGATGGATGTGGATGCTGTTTGTCACTGGCTATCATCATCTGGGAGCTTCCAGTGAGTTACAGATAGGGCTCAAAAGCCACTCAGCAGAAGTCCCTACTGTGCTCTCTTCAGGGCCAGGGGCTTTATTAAAAAAGGGTGCCATCTTGTGTGGGGTGCTCATCTGCAGGGAGGGGGTAAGGAGGTAGGAACTGCACAAGCATCGCCCTTCATTCTTTTTTCTTTAATTGACAATGTTTCAGGTATACAGCATAGTGATTCAGTTACGTATATTATATATATATATATATATATATATATACACTGTTTTTCAGATTCTTTTCCATTATAGGTTATTACAAGATATAGTTCCCTGTGCTGTACATTAGGTACTTGTTGTTTATCTATTTTACACATAGTAGTGTGTATCTGTTAATCCCAAATTCCTAGTTTATCCCTCCCCCCTTTTCCCTTTGGTAACCATAAGTTTGTTTTCTATGTCTGTGAGTCTATTTCTGTTTTGTAATCCATTTTGTAAATAAGTTCACTTGTATCATTTTTTGATTCCACATGTGATATTCTATGATATTTGTTTTTCTCTGTCTGACTTACTTCACTTAGTATGATAATCTCTGGTCCATCCATGTCGCTGCAAATGACATTATTTCATTCTTTTTTATGGCTGAGTAATACTCCATTGCATATATAGCACATCTCCTTTATCCATTCATCTATTGATGGGCATTTAGGTTGCTTCTGTGTCTTGGCTATTGTAAATAGTGCTGCTATGAACATTGAGGTGCGTGTATCTTTTCAAATTAGAGTTTTTGTCTTTTCCGGATATATGTCCAGGAATGGGATTATTGGGTCATATGGTAACTCTATTTTTAGCTTTTTAAGGAACCTCTACACTGGTTTCCATAGTGGTTGTACCAATTTACATTCCCACCAATAGTGCAGGAGGGACCATTCATTCTTTTTTTTTGTTTTTCCGCCACACCTTGCAACATGTGGGATCTTAGTTCCCTGACCAGAAATTGAACCCGTGCCCCCTGCAGTGGAAGCACAGAGTCTTAACCACTGCACCGCCAGGGAAGTCCCTCATTCTTAACTTTGTAATTCTCATGCTTGGGATTCCCAGCAGTCCACATCCCCATTTTTATAAATGAAGACACAAAGCTTGAAAGATACAGGCATGCAGGTCTCTGAGCAAGAAACACAAGTGGCCAAAAAGCATATGAAAATGTGTGCCTAACCTCATTTGTGATGAGGGATGTCTTTGGGTGTGGGGAAACAGGTGGTCTCATATACTATTGATAGGGGGTGTAAATCTTATGACCTCCTTAGCAAATAATCTGGCAATATCTACTGAAATTTTAAATTTGCATATCCTTTCATCCAGCAATAATACATCTAGGGATTTTTTTTTTAAACAAGGATTTTCTTTTCTTTTTAAAAATTATTTATTTATTTATTTTTGGCTGCGTTGGGTCTTCGTTGCTGTGTATGGGTTCTCTCTAGTTGTGGCGAGCGGGGGCCACTCTTCGTTGCGGTGCGCAGGCTTCTCATTGCAGTGGCCTCTCTTGTTGCGGAGCACGGGCTCTAGGTGCGCGGGCTACAGTAATCGTGGCACACGGGCTCAGTGTTTGTGGCTCATGGGCTCTAGAGTGCAGGCTCAGTAGTTGTGATGCACGGGCTTAGTTGCTCTGCGGCATGTGGGATCTTCCCGGACCAGGGCTCGAACCCATGTCCCCTGGACTGCCAGGCGGATTCTTAACCACTGCGCCACCAGGGAAGCCCAAGTTTAATTTTTTAAACACATTTGTAGGATAAATCCCTAGATGTAGGACTTCCCTGGTAGCACAGTGGTTAAGGATCCGCCTGCCAATGCAGGGGACACGGGTTCGAGCCCTGGTCCGGGAAAATCCCACAGGCCGCAGAGCAACTAAGCCCATGCATCACAACTACTGAGCCTGCACTCTACAGCCCGCGAGCCACAACTACTGAAGCCCTTGCACCTAGAACCCGTGCTCCTCAACAGGAGAAGTCCCCGCTCACTGCAACTAGAGAACAGCCCATGTGTAGCAACCAAGACCCAACACAGCCATAAATAAATAAATAAATTTTTTTAAAAAAAAAGGCGTTTTAAGGTACATTGCAGAATGGAATACTACACAGCAATAAAAAAGAACAAATGTTGATACATGTAAATGGATCTCAAGGGTATTTTGCTGAGTGAAAAAAGTCAGTCTCAAATGATTCATGTGTACTGTATTAGTCCCTTTATATATTATTCTCAAAATGACAAAATTACAGAAATGAAAAGTAAGTTAGTAATTGCCAGGAGTTAGAGATGCTGCAGTTGGTGGTTGGTGGATGTGGCTGTAAGCAGGTACTATGAAGGAGATTTCTGCAGTGTTGGAATAGTTCTGCATCTCGATTCCAGTGGTAGTTACAGAAATCTGCACGTGATAAAATGACATTAAACTATATACGCACATTGTACCAACATGAGTTTCCTGGTTTTGATATTGTACTATAAATAAGTAATTTGTAACTATTGGGGGAAACTGATTGAAGGGCACACTGGAACTTTCTGTATTATCTTTGCTACTTCCTGTGAATCTATAAGTATTTCAAAAATAAATTTGAAATTACATTTATAGAGCCCCATATGTAGTATGAGTCCACCTCTGTAAAAAAATTTAAAAGCAGCTATTATTTGAGAAATAATATTTGAGAAAATATTATATATTTGAGAAAACTGATGTCCAGGATAAGACTCGATTGTCAAAGTCAGCCTGTATTCTTGACCACCACATCATACCATATGTATATTTATATATACAATATTTACATTAAAAAGTTTGGACAGGGCTTCCCTGGTGGCACAGTGGTTGAGAGTCCGCCTGCCGATGCAGGGGACACGGGTTCATGCCCCGGTCCGGGAAGATCCCACATGCCGCGGAGCGGCTGGGCCCGTGAGCCATGGCCGCTGAGCCTGCGTGTCCGGAGCCTGTGCTCCGCAACGGGAGAGGCCACAACAGTGAGAGGCCCGCGTACCGGAAAAAAAAAAAAAAAAGTTTGGACAGACACGCAGCATTAGTTATGGTAGTTATTTCTGGGAAGGTAGAATTAGGGAAGAGGGCTTTAATTTTCAGCTCTATAGGTTTCTGTATTGTTTGACAATAAACATGACTTTTAAAATCAGACAAAAATATTAAAAGCTAAAAAGGTAAATCTACTGTGGTACCCCCTCTTCCATGTCCTAATGATGGATCTGGGTTACTCTACAATAGTCACAATATTATTCTGAAAGACAAAGCTTGGCAGGTGGGCCCCCAGCCTCTGTTAGGACGTCCCCCTTTCCTCACCTTATTTTGTGTTCATATCTTTGATCATTCTGCCTCCTTTGGGCTCAATCATCCCTCTAAATCTGTGTGGATCCTGGATTGTACGTGGGGCTGGATGCAGAGGAAGGTCACCGTTCCGGTTGGTCCCCGGCCCCACCTGGCGGGAGGGCTGCAACTGCCCCCAAGGCGGCACTGGGGACAGGACGGTCGCAGGCTGTAGGGAGGGGCCTGGCTGTAGGTGCCGCTTTCTACTCGCGGCTGAGGATGCTCAAAACTAGTCCCTCCTCTCAGATCCCGCATGCCTGTTTCCCATTGGCTAACTTTTACTGGAACAAGAAGGTTTCCAAAAGAATGCTTCTAGGGCATCGGTAAAAATAGATATTTAAAAAGTGATAATGTTCACGCAGAGCTTCGCCGCCAAATCCCAATTCTTTCCTGAGAGCAGTGTTAACGTTAAAATGTCGTGAGACCGTACGTAGCATTAAAGTTCGTCTGCTTTCTGCTTGAAACACGAGCGACCTCAACCAGAAGTTCAATTTCTCTAATGTAAATTACAGGGAAATCAGCAATACCGTGATGTGGACTGGACACAGTTTGCCTGAAGTCTTTGGACTGTTCTTAACTTCATTTTCTTTACCCACTGAGAGGGAGGGAAGGCAGCAAAAATGTCCTTGAGGTGACATCCCTGGTGGTGTAGTGGTTAAGACTCTGTGCTCCCAATGCAGGGGGCCAGGGTTCAATCCCTGGTGAGAGAACTAGATCCCATATGCCACAACTAAGACAGGTGCGAGCAAATAAGTATTTGTTTAAATGTTCTTGAAATCGATGGAGTGATTTAAGGGACCCCATAGCAAACAAATAATTTTTTTCTATTTGCTTTTGTTTTAACAACAAAAGAAAATCATGTTGTTCTTGTTATTATTATTTTGGCCAGGCCATGTGGTTGCAGGATCTTAGTTCCCCTGACCAGGGGTGGATCTCAGTGCCCTCTGCAGTGGAAGCTGAGGAGTCCTAACCACTGGACTGCCAGGGAATTCCCATGTTTATTATTTTAAAATGTAAATAATATAGAGGAGTATGTAAAACAAAAAGTGCAAGTGTCTTCCCTCACTTTCCTCATGTAATTCCCCAGGGGTAATTAGTAACAATCACTGTTAAAAATTTGGTTTCCATCTGTTCAGATCTTTTTCCATGCACATTCCAACACATACACACGCAACCAGAATTTCATGAAGATGGAAAAAAAACTTTTATTGAGATATTACTTAGAATAAATTGTGCAAATCTCAAGTGTAAACAGCTCCATGAGTTTTTATTAGACATTTTTTTAACCCACAAAAATGGAATTATATCAACCAGATTTTGCTGCAGCTTTTGTTTTTTACCTCAACAATATTGTGATAGTTCTTCCACAGTGGGACATATGGATTTAACTCATTCTTTTCATGGTGGCATATTTTTCTGTAGTATGAATTACAGTACTCTAACCTTTTCCAATTGATGAAGAATTACACTGTGTCCAATTTTTTGCTATAACATGTTATTAGATTTTAAAACTTTTTTAAAAATTTATTTTTATTTTATTTATTTATTTTTGGCTGCGTTGGGTCTTCGTTGCTGCACACGGGCTTTCTCTAGTTGTGGCGAGCTGGGGCTACTCTGCATTGCAGCGCACGGGCTTCTCATTGCAGTGGCTTCTCTTGTTGCGGAGCATGGGCCCTAGGGCACAGGCTCAGTAGTTGTGGTGCACAGGCTTAGTTGCTCCGCAGCACGTGGGATTTTCCTGGACCAGGGCTCGAACCCATGTTCCCTGCATTGGCAGGCAGATTCTTAACCCCTGCACCACTAGGGAAGTCCAGATTTTAAAACTTTAAAAACTTGTTTTTTCTTTACATAAGAATAGTACACGCTCAGTATGAAACATTCAACATTTCAGAAATGTTTGTCTTAGAAAGCAAAAGTCCTTCATAATCCCCTCTCAGAAACCACCAAATACAGATGTTATTCTCTGCATATAGCACGTACATCATCTATATTGTGTAGTCTCTATACACTATTGGAAAAACAAATAAGGTTGAACTATACATCTTTTTTGCTGCTGAAGCCATTGGCATTTGAATACGGAGTCCTTATCTCATTCCCAGCAGTGAAGCAGCTGGGTCCTTTTAAGCTATAGACTACGAGAACCACCAAGTCCTCAGAAATTGGGGCTTTACTTAGCTGTCTAGGGGCTCTGCCACCTCTTCTGTCTCTTAGTCCTTAGACCCTCCCCTACCCTTCCAGGGCAATGGTATGGGTTGAGCCTGCAGGAAGTCATCCACTCTTTGCTGCTGTATTCTCATCCCCACCACAAGGTTCACAGAAAGAGCAGTGGTTGAGGGCTCTGGAAACCAATCTCAGCTTCACAGGGGCTGAGTTTGTAGACTTCTTTCAAGGAAAAAGACTGCCTAGGACCAGTCTTTTATAATACTGCTTTTCTCAGAAAAAGGATCATTATCATCATAGCTAATATTTATGAGCACTTCCTTCAGGCCAGGAACTTTATACATACTTTTAAAAAGAATTTTTGGCTGCGTTGGTCCTTTGTTGCTGCACACGGGCTTTCTCTAGCTGCGGCAAGCGGGGGTTGCTCTTTGTTGCTGTGCGCAGGCTTCTCATTGTGGTGGCTTCTCTTGTTGCGGAGCACATGCTCTGGGCATGCGGGCTTCAGTAGTTGTGGAGCACGGGGTCTAGAGCACAGGCCCAGTAGTTGTGGCACATGGGCTTAGTTGCTCTGCGGCCTGTGGGATCTTCCTGGACCAAGGATCGAACCCATGTCCCCTGCATTGGCAAGCGGATTCTTAACCACTGTGCCACCAGGGAAGTCCCTATACATACCTTTTGTTATTTAATCTCATAATTCTATGAAGATCCTACCATTATCCCCATTTTACTGATGAGAAAAACCAAGTTTCAAGAGGTCAAGTAAACTTGCATAAACTTCACACTAGGAGCAAATAGCAGAGTAAGGCTCAAACCCACTGACTGCAAAGACCTGGTTCTAAACCACTGTGTCACTGGATCACACTACCTCTCAACACCCCTGACCTCAGTAAGGGAAGCAGCACAAGGGCCCACAACCATCTCCTCCTTTCAGACTATTTCACCAGGAGGAAGTCCACATGTGCACAATGATATCTTCTCCAAGGAGAGAGTAGGGATGGTATTTTTCCTTCCTACTAGATTTTGAAACCTCTACACTGGGTTTAGACTGTGTTCTGTGCATAAAGTCTTGGAATACTACAGAGTGTTTTTGTTTGGTTGGGTTTTTAAGGGATCTGCTATCTTACCCAACAACTAGTGAGTTTTGAAGGTTTTCTTGAGCTGCTCCTAAATTCATTCAACATCTGTCTTTGATATGCCAGGCACTGGGGATTAAAAGTGTAACAAAAGAGACAACATCTCTGCTCTCCAGAAACTGACAATCTATTGAATGAGACTGTTGTCCAGCGATTAAAAGTGTGATCAACCTCTGGGCAGGACTCTAAGAGCACCTAAACTAGTCTGGGTGACTGGTCAGGAAAGCTTCCTGAAAGATGACTTTTAGGCTAAAACCAGTCTGCCAAAAAACATAAGAAAGTGTTATAGGAGGCAGGTGGCAAAGTTAGTGTCATTTCTTCAGTTAGCAATTCTTACGAAGTAGGGCATGGATATAGCCCCAGACCCCAACAGTATAATTAATGCTGGTAGGCAGAACACACTCCAAATCATATATAACAAGAGAGAGAGACTGTTCAAAAATAATGTAAAATTGAATACAACTCTTTTGGTAAGCCACTGTTCTGATTTTTGACCATGAAAAAATTAGCTACTTCAAACTCACAAAACCTAATTTTCCTAGGAAATAGTTTACCTCTGATAGCCTCTAATGGTGGTACTATCTTAAAGAGTCTGGGATGTTTGGGGGCATTCTTGTGTTTTAAATCTACACCTTAGAAAATATCACAGGGAATTCCTTGGCCATCCAGTGGTTAGAACTCAGTGCTTTCATTGACATGGCCTGGGTTCAATCCCTGGTTGGGGAACTAAGATCCCACAAGCGGGGCCCGGCCAAAAAAAAAAAAAAAATCACAAAAAGGGGTTATACTGATGCAGCTAGAAAATCAATTCCTGGTTTACCTAATACTTCTTATTCAGTTATTCTAATAAGACACAATGAACTCTCCTATACGGTTGCTGAGATCCAAAAATAGGGAGTTCCCAAATTATTTGCACTGTACTCTTTACTCAGCCCACAGCAATCATCTGTCTATTAATGAGTATACTCCTTATCATTTATTTTATTTCTTTATAAATTTATACATTTATTTTTGGCTGTGTTGGGTCTTTGTTGCTGCATGTGGGCTTTCTCTAGTTGTGGTGAGCGGGAGCTACTCTTTGTTGTGGTGAGCGGGCTTCTCATTGGGGTGACTTCTCTTGTTGCAGAGCACAGGCTCTAGGTGCACGGGCTTCAGTAGTTGTGGCACGCGGGCTCAGCAGTTGTGGCTCGTGGGCTCTAGAGTGCAGGCTCAGTAGTTGTGGCACATGGGCTTAGTTGCTCTGTGGCATGTGGGATCTTCCCGGATCAGGGCTTGAACCCATGTCCCCTGCATTGGCAGGTGGATTCTTAACCACTGTGCCACCAGGGAAGCCCCTCCTTATCATTTAATCACAGCTGTCAGCTCTGGAAACACCTTTGCTAAGGGAAAGCCTTTAAATACTGTAAAGCTTGTAGTATTGGGTTGACAACCAAGAATGTGCAGTGTGCTCACAGTTTCAGTAGGACAATGGAAGGTAAACTGTGGGCTCTAAGATACATGTAGGGTAAGTGGAGGAAAAATCACCCCAAGGAGAAATCTACTATATAAGAAGATCTAAAAATTCTGCATACTCTTAAATTTTTTAATATTGCTTTATTTTATATATACATTTGCATATAATAAAATGCTCAGACCTTTAATGTTCTTTTATGTTCAGTTCTATGAGTTTTGACAATTAAATATATGTACGTGTGTAACCGCCACCCAAAACAATATATAGAACATTTCCATTACCCCAGAAAATTTCCTCGATCTCTTTCTTGGCAAATCACCTCCTCAACAAGAGCACTTTTTTGACTTCAAACACCAAAAATCAGTTTGTCTGTTTCTGGACTTCATATAAATGGAATTGTACAGTTCATATTCTTTTGCATCTTTCTTCTTTTGCTTAACATAATCGTTTTGAGATTCATCCGTGTTGTTAACTGTGTCAGTAGTTCATCCTTTTTTTGTTATTGTAGAATTCCATTGTATGACTTGTCATAATTTGTTATCCCAGTCTCCTGTTGATGGACATTTGGGCTGTCTCCACTTTTGGGCTATATACAAATAAGGCTGTTATGAACATTTGTGTACATGTCTATTTGTGGACATATCTTTTCATTTTTCTTGAGTAAATACTTAAGAGTAGAATTGCTGGGTCATATGGTAGATGTACATTTAATTTTATAACAAATTACCAAACAGTTCTCCAATCTGGTTGTATCATTTTACACTCTCACCTGCAATGAGAGTGACAATTGCTGTACTTCCTTGTCATCACTTATGGTTGTCAATGTTTTTCATTTTAGCCATTCCAGTGGGTGTGAAATGGTATCTTGTTATGATTTTAACTTGCATCTCCCTGATGACCTATAAATTCCAAAGTATTTGAAAATAACCCTTGGTCAAAGAATGTGTCACAGGGGAAATTAGAAACTATTTTAAACTGAAGGAAAATGAAAAACAAAACATAACTAAGTTGTAAGATACAGCAAAAACAGTGTGCTTTATAAAAATGCTTTATTACAAAGTGCTTATATTGGGAAAAAAAGGAAAAGTGTAAAATTGGTGATCTAAGCTCTTACTTTAAGAAGCTAGAAAAGAACAAATTATATCCAAAATAAATAGAAAAAAATAATGAATATAAATCAATAAAACAGAAAATGGACAAATGATAGAGAAAATGTAAGGTCAAAAGTTGGTTCTTTGGAAGGATTAATAAAATTGATAAATCCCTGGGACTTCCTTGATGGTCCAGTGGTTAAGACTCCATGTTTCCACTGCAGGGGGCAGGGGTTCGATCCCTGGCAGGGGAACTAAGATCCCCACATGCCGCGCCACCAAAAAAAAAAAATAGATTAAATGCCTCAAACAGCATTTAAACAGAATAAAAATGTAAGACTAAAATAGGCATATATTTTTAAAATATTGATAAATCCCTAGCAAAAATAGAGAAAACACAAATAACCAACATCAGGCATAAAAAAGGAACACCATTATATATATATATTTTTTAATTTAATTAATTAATTAATTTGGCTGCATCGGGTCTTAGTTGCAGCACACGGGATCTTCATTATGGCATGTGGGATCTTTTGTTGTGGCACACCGTCTTCTCTCTCATTGTGGACCCAGGGCATGTGGGATCTTAGTTCTGCAACCAGGGATGGAACCTGCATCCCCTACATTGGAAGGGAGATTCTTAACCACTGGACCACCAGGGAAGTCCCTGGGGATCCCATTATAGATGCTACATATAGTAGAGGAAAAATAAGATATTATGAGTAACTTTATTCTAATAAATTGGATGACCTAAATGAAATGTATAAATTCCTTGAAAAACACAACTTATCATAATGGACACATACATATGAAAGAAATTAAGTTTATTATCAAACTCTTTCTGCAAAGAAAACTCCAGGGTCAGATGGCTTCACTGGAGAATTCTATCAAATATTTAATGAAGAAAAAACCAATCCTATACATACTCACGCAGAACATAGAGGAGGAACACTTTCCAATTTATTTTTATTTTGTTTATTTTATTTTATTTTTTTTTGCGGTACGCGGGCCTTTCACTGTTGTCGCCTCTCCCCTTGCGGAGCACAAGCTCCGGACGTGCAGGCTCAGCGGCCATGGCTCACGGGCCTACCCGCTCCGCGGCATGTGGGATCTTCCTAGACCGGGGCATGAACCTGTGTCCCTTGCATCGGCAGGCGGACTCTCAACCACTGCGCCACCAGGGAAGCCCTCCAATTTATTTTATGAGGCCAGAATAACGTTGATATGAAAAGTTGACAGAGATATTACAAAAAAAGAAAATTATAAACCCTTATCCCTCATGAACATAGATGCAAAAATCTGATCAGTCTTTGATATAGCAATTTCATTCTTAGGAATTTATACCAAAAAGCCCTCTTACAGTTGTACAAAGATCAACTACAGAATATCCACTATAGCAATATATTTTTTTCACTATAGCAATATATATTTTTTTAATTTATTAATTTTATTTATTTATTTATGGCTGCATTGGATCTTCGTTGCTGCGCCCGGGCTTTCTCTAGTTGCGGCGAGCGGGGGCTACTCTTCATTGTGGTGCGCAGGCTTCTCATTGCAGTGGCTTCTTTTGTTGCGGAGCACAGGCTCTAGGCGCGTGGGCTTCCGTAGTTGTGGCACATGGGCTCAGTAGTTGTGGCTCATGGGATCTGGAGCAGAGGCTCAGTAGTTGTGGCACACGGGCTTAGTTGCTTTGCGGCATGTGTGATCTTCCCGGCCCAGGGCTCAAAACCGTGTCCCTTGCATTGGCAGGCAGATTCTTCACCACCAGGGAAGCCCTATAGCAATATATATATATATATATATTTTTTTTTTATAGCAATATTTTTAATGGTAAAAATTGGAAACAACTTACATATCCCCCAAAATGTGACAATTAAATATGGTACATTTATATGATTGAATATGTAGCCATTAAAATATAGTAGACATATGTCTTGACACAGGAAAATTCACCATATATTGTTTATTTTAAAAGTAAATTATCAAAAATTTCAGGTGCTTTCACCACACACACAAAAAATGAGATAGAGATGTAGTAATCATAACACTATGTTTATGTATATCAAATCAACATGCTGTACACCTTAAGTACATAAATTTTTTTTAAAAAGGTAGATTACCAAATAGTATAATGGCATGACCCTACATTTTCAAAGAAAAATATGTATATATATATAATGGAAAAACACTGAAAGGACATAAGCCAAATGCCAAAAATGGTTAATCATTGGATGATGGGAGTATGGTTGACTTTTATTTCCTTCCTTTTACTTATCTGTATTTCTTGCAACAAATATATATTACTTTTTAATACAAAAAAGTTATTGCTGAAGAAAAATTTTTAAAAATCTGACCAATGGGCATTTTTGTACCTCTCCCATCACAGTTCTCAGGAAGAAAAGATTTAGGACTTTGGACTCTTCCTCTTCACCTTCAACCTAAAACCTGTGCATCTTGGGCGACTGGACACAGCTTTTCCCTCCTTTGACTCACTGGGTCCATGGTGGCCCTGCCCTATGGGTCCAGCCTCTACTCAGTAGATGAGGCAGTACAAGTTTTGCTGCTTATCTATTGTGTGACTTTTGGCAAGATTCTTTTCCTTAGGGACTCCAGTTTCTCCTCTCTTAATCAATGATCTTCAAGGTCCCTTCCAGACAGAGGAAAGAACAGATTTAGAATCAGAAAACCTTGGGGGAGACTTGAGAATGTGGGCATCACCTCCCAAGAAAATATTCCTTACTATTCCGTGTTCCCAGTGTCTCCAGACAGGTAAAAAGCACCTCCCAGCCCAGGCCTTATAAAACCAGTGAGCCTTATATTTCACTAGTCCTGGTGCAGGGTTTGACACAGAGTAGTTGCTCAATGAACTAGCTTTTTGCCTCCATCTTCTAAAAACAACCCCAGAATAGGTTTTCTAACCTTGCTTTTGATGGTGATTTGAACGCAAGGTTGGTTTTAATTACTGGAGCACACGTTTTGCAAGTTTTTTGGTTTTTTTGTTTTTCTCCCTGAGGTAACAGCTACAGTGCCTATTTGTAACAATTTACCAAGCAGAGCACTTCTGACATGTCAGTGGCTGAGACATTCAAACTGTCTCTCAGCTGAGGCGTTTGTCGGAAACACCATCTCAGGGCTGCCTGCGGCGTGCTTGTACAACCACATTCCCGCAGGTGCCCAGGCTGTTGCCACGCGGCTTCCAGGGAGGGATCTGACGAAACTCTCGACTTCAGGGAAGTCCCAGCTTTGCCACTGTGGAGCTGTGTGACCTTGGACAAGTCCCTTCCTCCTTCAGGAACATTGCAATGGACCTAAGTGCTCTTCCCGGGTCCGTCTATGCTCTGGGGATGGTCGGGTGATCTGAAAAACATTCGCTTTTATTGTTTATTGATCTCAGATGTCACGCGAATGAGGGACCACAAACAAGTAAGGGACTCATCGGTCGTAGCGAGCGAGCGAGCGAGCGAGCTTCTGCGACCCGCACCACAGGTCTCGCGAGATCTCCTCCTTGAGCTTCGCGGCGTCATCGTCTGGGCGGCCGTGGCGGCGACGGCTACAGCGCGTAAGGTACTCACAGGGGCGGCCCGTATCCCTCCGCCGCCGGCGCGGCCCAGCCCTCCCTTCCCGGCCCGCCAATCCCCGCTCTCCCGACCTGCCCCTCGGCCTGGGCCCACCCCGCGCTCCGCCTGCCCCACCCCGGCGGCGCCGCCCGCCCGCGCGTCCCTCGGTCCACCTGCAGCAAGCAGTACCTCCGACCGTCCGACCCAGAGGCGCCGGCCGAGCCCGAGGCCTGGGCTTCTGCTCCCTGGCGGAGGGATCCGCGGCGGCTGAGGAGGCGGCGCTGAGCCTAGAAGGAAGAGGCAGCTACCGCGGTGGCGGCGGCGGCGGCTCGGGCGGCAGCGCATAAAGGGGCCGCCGCCGGGTGATGCGGTGACCCCTGCGGCAGGCTCAGGAGCCGAGTGGGCCACGGCCCCAAGTCCGTCCCGCCGGACCCGCGCTCCGGAACTCCCCATCTTCTCCGGCCGACCCGCGATCACCGAGGCGGCCTCGCGCCCCCTCGTCCCTTCCCCGTCCCTCCCCTGCCCCTGTTCCCGCCCCGGGGGCCGCCTCCACCTGCCTCCCACGATGGCTCTGAAGAGAATCCACAAGGTAAGCTGCCAAAGGTCGGCTTTGGCGGGTCGGGCTGCCGGGTGGGTCGGCTGAGCAGGCTGCGGCCTGCACTTCCCGCCGTCGCCTGCGCCGGGCTCGCAGCTTCTTTGGACCCGGCTGCCGGCGATGCCCCGGCCGGGCTGCCTTCACACCCCACTCCCAGTGATGGCGCCCACGGAGGCCCGGGCGCGCTGCCCGCGCTTAGGCCGGAGGTATGTTCGCCGGCTCAGCGTTCCTTCCCGGCCTCCTCTCTAGGCCCCGCGTGGTATGGAGTCCCAGGGCCTCTCCCCGGCCTGGGACTGCTGTGCCAGAGGGCCATTGTCCAGCCGTGCCGGGAGGGGGTGCTGGGACTGGGGCGTTGGGCGGCCCCATCGACGGAGGTCGAAAGGGCTCTATGCCCCATCTCTGCCCATAAAACCCCTACCCCCACTTGCCTAGGCTCCCTCCACAGAACCACTTGAGCTTGGGGCCCGTATCTCAGGCAGACTGAGGAAGCCTTTTTGTCCGATCCACAGATATTTCTGGAGTTCACTTGCCTCTTAGTGGCCGCACGCTTCGGTCCACTTAACTCGTCCAGAAACTGTTAAGAGTAGGAAGTTCAGGAGGAAATAAACATGACTTTTATGAGGCAGGAGGGAAGTAGAGGGAGAAGCGTTTTATTCCTTGAGGTTGCCAAATGTAGTCAGAAACTGACACTTCAGTTTGCAGGAATGGATTTAATAGAAAAGCTGTTAAATTGTCAAGGGTAGAGGTAGAAACCTGAAAATTGAAAACCACTGGAGAGAATTTCATAAAGTTTCCTTTTACATTCTCTTCGCAAAACGGATTTTAACGCTTAAATTAGGTGATATGTTCAGGGAGATCCTTTTAATGTAGGAGGTATTTTGCTACCTTTTTCCATTAGGAAGGATTTCTTTGCCCTTTAGGATGAAGGCTTATTTATTTGTAGTTGCCTCTACAGAGGTTTTTCTAATATTGCTTTGGAGTATGGGCTTAGCTTAAAGTTTAGGGTTTTTTCCCTTCCCTCTAATATTGTAACCTCCTATTACCTCTCACTATCTTTTTTTCCTTCTTCTCAGAAGTGGGGAAGTGGCACTGGTGATTTTTGTTTGGTGTTTCACTTGGCTACTTGGAGAGGCTGTGTTAAACCTCTAGCCAGTAAGAAGTAGATCCTGGGATTATCCATCCTAAAGGATGGGATAGAGATGCAAGGGGAAGAGAACCAATTTTCACCTTGCCTTAAACTCAGTGAAAATGCAGGTTTGGTCAGTTTAAACACCTCAGCTCAGCAGCTTGTCTTCGTTTCATTCTTGATCAAAGACCTTTAATGTGGAATTAATCCCAGTGGTTACTGTAAATTAGGTTAGATCCTCACCAACTTCTTTTGACTTTGATTTCTATCAAATGAAAAAGGGCAGACTTTAGACAGAGTAAATCTACTAAAATGAAGCAGGTTATTTGTTAAAAGAAGCTTGAACTTTAAGCAAAGATCTCTTAACCATTTAAGGAGCAGGAGCACACTGAGGACAGGTCTTCCAAGTAAATAATACATATGCATTTTTAAGGCTTTAAGGAGTTATGAGATTTTAAAGACTAATTGAGAAGTTATCAATTTGAGATTATACGTGTGGAAGATTGTGGCCTTATTTTTAAAACCTGAAGAAGAGTGAGTATAATGTGTGATCACTTACATATCAAGAAATGTAGCCTTTAATCTCTACTCTGATATGTATGTTATGGAGGTTTTTTCAGAAAAGGAAATAGCACTCAAAACATGCATTTTAATCTTCTAATATCCTTGCCTCCAATAATATGATTTCTTTTGAATACTACATGTTCTCTAGATTTTCTCTAAAAGATGCCCTTATTAAAATTTTAATAAGGAAAATCAAGTGTACACAATGATAATTTGAACTTCTAAAACTCAGTATTAACCTTTTTTTCACCTGGTTTATAACCTAGAGCCATCCTCAAAGTATGGCTCAACTTCTGAGACTGCCAGGGATTAGAAAAATAAAATTTATTTTTGGTGTACATACTAGTCATAGTCAATAAGATTGTAAAAACAAAATGGAGATTTTTTTCCCCTAACTTTTTGTATGACACCAATTTTAAATTGAATGCAGACTTGGATAAGACCAGTCCTATCTCACCCTCAGCCCTAGTAATGTATCTGCGATGGAATCCCCCAAAGACATACTTGGCTTACATAACTGATCTTGGTCTTGAACCTTCCCAGTTACTATTCTCTGAGAAAATAGTTCTGCTTAAATACCTCTCAACTTCAGATATCATGAACTACTGCATCTGGGTTCTAATAAAATTTTATTAAGAACAAATACTTTTGACATGTGGCATCTTTAGGAATTCAGTATCTTGTGTTTCATTGACAGAGGGAAATAATGTTCTGTGAATCTGACAGTCCTTTAAATGCCATGACTTTTTTGGAAAAAGCTTTTGGTGGACTTTATTTTGATATATACTTTAAGGTCAACTGACCTATGCTTTAACAGAGTTTACCAAAGAGGTTTCATTTTGAACATCCATTGTAGTTGTGTGCAGGGATTGGGACCCTTTGGGATTGTTCGTATCTACACCAAATGGCCCCAGCCTGCTACGTTTTGAGGTTTTCTGCTGACATTATCAGTCTTCAGCTTTGATTTTGATGCTTTGAGTGTCTGCCTCTAGCAGCACCACCCCCAGCCCTTTTCCAGTTGGCTGCGTCTCATCTGTTGTGGGCTGGGAAACCAGATCACTGAGCTTATTAAAATTATGTCTAAAATAAGATCCAGTAGGCTCTGAGTGAAGAGGGCTTCATGTGTTCTGTGAACTGTGTGGTCTGACTGATCAGAGACCTTTTTTTACTTGCTTCCTGTTTTTCTTCTTTACCTTTGTTATACAGATGCAGGAAGCTTTTTGTTGCTCTTAGCATGCCATGATATTGAAATACAAGGTTAATTTCTTTATTTTGAGGAAGGGTAAAAGGCTGAATATCATGATTCTTTGAAGAATTGAAGACAGACCAAAGTTAAGATACTAAAAAGCTCTTAACAATGATAGTGCCTTGTACATTTTAATGGTGTCGTGCTAGTTAACATTTGGAATACATAGCTTTAATGCCAGGGCTATCACTTGATTTACTGTATTTCTATGATTAAAGGTCTTAAGGCCCCTGAAAAGCCCAGTCAGTCAATTTTCCAGTAAAGTAAAGATTTCAAACTCTGATGGCTAGGCAGGTGACCAAAGTGAGCAAAGAGAATTGGAGGGAGCTAGAAATTGCATGTGCTATTAGAAGAGGGCAGCTGCTATTCAGCCCCCTCCAAATGTTGCTATTGCCAGGATCTGTGCCCAAAGTTGCCAGATTTTTTTTTTTTAAGGGAAGCCACAAATCCAGATTTTTGGCAGCCAATTCAAATTAAAAACAACAAAACCAAAAGACACCACCACACTTTTTTGTAGATTGGTAGGCACCAGTTTAGTATATGAATTAAAAATAATCGAAGATTGAGGTTCAGCAAGTAACCAGGAGTGTAAGGATTAAATCATTTAAACCATACTTTGTCTTTTTAAAAGTGTCAAAGTATTGTTTTATGTAAATGGGTACAATTAAGTATCAGTAGTTTTTTGTAAACTTCTAATTAACTTCTTTGGTGAAGTTCTTTATGGTTATAGTCATAGGAAAAGCCAATTTAGTAGATGCATTGATCCCATGGTAGAAGTTTACATCTTAACTCTTAACTTCATTGCGATCCTGTTTCATGTTATGAATCATCTTTCTGTAGACTACATACTTTCAAAATGTCTAAGATTGCCAGTTACCAAAGGGTGATTTTTAAGGATATGGGAAAGGAGTTGTAACATTGTAACAGTACTAATTTTAAGATTATTTTAAAATACTGTACTAGAAGTGTGATATCATACATTGCATTAATCTTATCAGAGGTAAGGATCCAGTGAATTCCAGTCAAAATGATGAAACAAATTAGCAAATAGTCTTGAGTATTTGGAACTTCAGTATAATAAATGGTTGACAGAAGATGACTGTTTGAATTAGTTTTATCTTGGAAAGCAGACATCCTTTTAATTAATTAATTAATTTATTTGGCTGTGTTGGGTCTTCGTTGCTGCGCACAGGCTTTTCTCTAGTTGCGGCGAGTGGGGGCTACTCTTCGTTGTGGTGCGTGGGCTTCTCATTGTGGTGGCTTCTCTCGTTGCAGAGCACGGGCTCTAGGTGTGCGGGCTTCAATAGTTGTGGTACACGGGCTCAGTAGTTGTGGTGCACGAGCTTAGTTGCTCCATGGCATGTGGGATCTTCCCGGACCAGGGCTCGAACCCGTGTCCCCTGCATTGGCAGGCGGATTCTCAACCACTGCGCCACCAGGGAAGCTCCAGACATACCTTCTTACTCCAAAAGATAAGCTTCTTGAAATCTCAGGGAAGATTTTTATTTTTTCCTTTAGAAAAGGATTCTTTGTTTCGCAAAGGTTCATTGAATTGAGAAACTTCATTTGGCTCTTCTGGGTTGCTATTTAAATGTAATTTAAACAGCCGTCATTAACTTAATAAACCTAGGGTTTTTTTTTTAAGTCTCCCAGTGTGTATTACTGTACTGCTGACTGACAAGGAGGAAGTTTTGACAAAGCCCAATTTTGGATATTTTAGTCCATAGAGAGAGGGCTGCTAAAATATCCTAGGCAGTTCCCAGGATAGGAATACCTGACTCATGCCTGATGCTGCCAGCAACCTCTGCAGCCTCATCCCAGAAATGAAGGAGCACACTTGTTTTTTCTGTAGAAATAAAATTTTGGTGGTTAGGTTCCCAGACTAACCTTCAAAATCATGTTAAACTATGACATAGGAAATAAAGTACCATTTGTTCTT
This sequence comes from Phocoena phocoena, assembly GCF_963924675.1. Lineage (NCBI taxonomy): Eukaryota > Metazoa > Chordata > Mammalia > Artiodactyla > Phocoenidae > Phocoena > Phocoena phocoena. The sequence continues at coordinate 117,162,118 of NC_089221.1, forward strand.
TTGTCTGCACAGTCAAGTGAGATTTCAAGTAATAGAATCAGAAAATTTTAGCACTGCATCACCTCTCAGAGCTACTGTCTGAAAAGGCCATGTGACTTAGGGCTGGATAAAGAACCTGGGTTTTTTGACTGTGCCCAGTGTCTTTTCTGGCAGGCCCTATACTCGTAGGTAGTCGTTAGGTATGTAAATCCAGAGGATGCAAACTTTTTCTTTTGTTTGAACAATTGGATATTTAAACTATGCCCTGGAACCAGAATATTTTTTCCTCAACATCTCTTGTTATTGTTGGAGAGGTGTCTATGAATTCCCTTAAAACTATGTAGATTTTTTGGGGGGAGGGGGTGGGTTTCAATTCCAAAAAGCAGAAAAATAAGAAACTATGCAAATTTTTGATGTTCTGTCCTCCATATATCTTTCATCATAGTCAAATGGGTTTTTTAATCTCTCCAAAAGACTAAGAATCACTGTCCGGTCTCCTTAAACATTCTGTTTTAATCTCAGTAGGTGACCCAATTACCTATTCTGTAGAGGAAATAGAAATTTGTGTGAATTCTTTCAAATTTCCTTTGAGGCCTTTAAAAAGAAAAAGAAAAACCAAACACCACAGCTACCATCTTTAGAGTACTCACTCCGTATCAGAATGACTGAATCTTCTGAACAACCCTATGAAAATTCTGTTCTCCCCAGGTTAGAAGAAAAAATGGAGATTTGGAGAAATAAACAAACTTGCCTGTGATTATATGGCTATGATAGGAAAAGCCAGGATTCAGATGCATTCGATCTTGACTATGGAGCCAGCCATTGCTCCAAGTATACCTTAGTCATTGCTCTTCTTCCCTTTTGTCTCTGAAGAATCTATACTTTACCCACTGCAAGCTAACTTTTACTTTTCATCCTATTCTTTTTGCCAGGTCCTTGCTCTCTAGTAATTGTCCCTGCTCTCCTAGTTCTAATCTCTTCTCTGACTCTCCTAAGCATCCAGACTTGTCTAAGACTTTCCTCATCCTAAAAAAAAAACAAAAAAACTTTTAAACTCTCCTCTCCCCTAGAGCTGATTCCTTTCCTTCCTCCTCTTTATCCCTTCCATCTCTGGCATTTCAGTGCCAAAATTCTTGACAGAATAGTGTCTGTTCACTGTTCTGGGACTGTTCAGTAAGGTCACTGATGATTACTTAATTGCCAAATTCAATGGATACCTCAGTTTTGTAACACTTAATGTGATTATACTCACATTATTACTCATTTCCCTTAACTTTTGATAAACTTTCTCCTCCTTTCTCATATCTAGTGTTCTAATAACGTTAGTATTTCCTAACGTTATTAGAACACTTTTCAAACTAATATTATTTATGGGTACAAACAAAAGTTCATGAAATAATGCACACTTGGATTAAAATTGACAGCACAAATGGCTGTCAATTAGGTAAGCTAATTAACATAATCAATATATAATATACAAGCACAAAAATAGGTAAATTAACTTAAAAACAAAATATATTAAGATGAAACATTATTCATTGTCATTTTGCTATAAAGTAACAAACACCTAAAGAATAGAATTTTAAGAAAATGAAAGGGATCCTCATCAGGTGCTGCACTAAATGTGTTACTCTTGGGAATTCCCTGGTGGTCCAGTGGTTAGGACTCCACGCTTTACTGCTGAGGGCCTGGGTTTGATCCCTGGTTAGGGAACTAAGATCCCACAAGCCGTGTGGCATGGCCAAAAGAAAAAAATGATGTGTTACTCTGTATTGTTTTCATTATAGTATAATGTGAAAATTTGTTTCAGGCAGGTGCACTACAACAAAAGAAAGAATTAAAACTGCATGTTTTGCAATATTCATGCAATTAGGCCACTACCAACATTATTAATTGTCTCATGGGCAGACAGATCACCTAATTAAAAAATAAAAAGTATATGCTTTGCTCATGTTTATTTTTAAATAATCTGGTTTTTCGGGCTTAAGAATCAAAGGACTCTGCTTTTCATTTAAAACTTCCATGGGGCTTCCCTGGTGGCACGGTGGTTGAGAGTCCGCCTGCCAATACAGGCGACACGGGTTCATGCCCCAGTCCGGGAGGATCCCACATGCCACGGAGCAGCTGGGCCTGTGAGCCATGGCCACTGAGCCTGCGCGTCTGGAGCCTGTGCTCTGCAACGGGAGAGGCCACAACAGTGAGAGGCCCGCGTACCGCAAAACAAAACAAAACAAACAAACCAAAAAAACCCTTCCATATTCTAGCTATAAGTCCATGGAGAATGTAGAAATATTTAGTATTCAATAAGCTTTGATTAAATAACTTCTCAAATATATATTGAATTATGATAATAAACAGGATAATTCACTGAAGTCAGGTAATACCCATGGTTAAATGCTGTTTATGCATCGGAACACAGATATAATTTGCTTTATGGTGTGCAAGTTTCTTGAGGCAAATTATTGCTTTAAATTCGTGGAAATATGTAGTATTTCTTAAAAACATATTAAAAGTGGATAAAATTTAGGACAAAAAGATTGCCATTTTTATTCCTATAATACATATTAGTGTCTCATGAGAAATATTAGTGTAATTGAAACAGTTCTAATTGATCTTTCTCAGAATTATTTTCCTTTAGTCTTTGTGCTTTTCCTTATGCCTTCTCAACCCACTCTCTCCTGAATTCTTTCTTCATCCTTGGAGATCCAACAGACCGCTTCTCTGTGAAACATGCCCCAGTAATGCAGGCAGTAGGGTTCTGCTGTAGAACTGTTTCTTAGTGTGTAGACATGATTGATTATTACCCCCTCTAGACTGAGCTTTTCTGGGCAAAGTCCCTGTCTTACTTATTATATTCCCAGTACCTGATGCATAGTAGGCATTCAGTTTTTGCCAGCAACATTTAATGAAAGTCAACAGCAAGTGGTATAGTGGAAAAAAATAGTAGGATTTTGGAGCAGCATGCCTACTGAGTCATGTTCTAACCCTGTGGCCTTAGGCAAGTTACTTCACTGATTTTTTTTTGGCCTCAGCTTCCTTGCCTATAGAATGAGGATAGTGTCACATACCCTGCAAGCCTGTGGGGGATGAGTAGAAAGAAAATATGGACCATGTAAAAGATAGTTTTTTGTGTTTTTTTTTAAACTTATTTAATTTATTTACTTTTGGCTGCGTTGGGTCTTCATTGCTGCTCGCGGGCTTTCTCTGGTTGCAGTGAGCAGGGACTACTCTTCGTTGTGGTGCGCGGGCTTCCCATTGCAGTGGCTTCTCGTTGCGGAGCACGGGCTCTAGGCGCATGGGCTTCAGTAGTTGTGGCACGCAGGCTCAGTAGTTGTGGCTCGTGGGCTCTAGAGCGCAGGCTCAGTAGTTGTGGCACACGGGCTTAGTTGCTCCGCGGCATGTGGGATCTTCCTGGACCAGGGCTCGAACCTGTGTCCCCTGCATTGGCAAGCGGATTCTTAACCACTGTGCCACCAGGGAAACCCAAAAGATAGTTTTTAATATTAATTACCACTGGCTTAACTGCCCAGTAATGTTGACCCATGAAATTGGTAGAATCTTGAAATCTTAGGTGTCAGTGTTAAGTGTCTGTTTAGCATTTCACCTTCATTGGTACCCCAACCAAAAAAGAAAAGGGAAAAAAATATACCCTGATGTTGTAAAGTGATGTTTTCTAATATTTCTAAATGAAAAAAGAGACTGAGTTCCAAATTTTTCTTCAACAAAGTTCTAACTATTGTTATCTTAATACGTTTCCAATAAATGTGATACTTTTGTAAGCCTAGACGTGAAAACAGTTCTCTTAACATAATCTTGTAATAGAAGTATCTGCTGCTGTCCTTTGAGCATGTCCCCGCACCACTTGTAGAACATCAGTGCCTATATAAGTGATAGCACTCCTTTGCCAACTTCTTAAGGGCGTATGGCAGATAAAACATTTGAAATCAAAGCTGAATTTTACAGAAGCTGCGGTGATAACAGTTTAGAAATAGGTTTCTTAAAATAATAGTATGCTAATGGGAGTGAGTGATTTTCTTTAGATTAAATGTCCTCATTTATACCATCTGTATTAGTTTCATAGGGCTGCTGTAATAAATTACAAAAAACTGAGTGGCTTAAAACAACAGAAATCTATTCTCTCACAGTTTTGGAGGCCAAATGTCCAAAATCAGCATACCTTCAGGGCCACACTCCCTCTGGAAGCTCTGTGGGAGGATCCTTCCTTGCCTCTTCCAGCTTCTGGTGACTGTAAGCATTCCTTGGTTTGTGGCTGCATCACTTCAGTCTCTGCCTTCATCTTCACACTACCTTCTCTGTGTGTGGTGTTCTCTTTTATCTCTTATAAGGACACTTGATCTTATACTTAGGGCCCACCCATGTAATCCAAGATGATTTTATCTCAAGATCCTTAATTTAATTATGTTTACAAAGACCCTTTTTCCAAATAAGGTAACATTTATAGTTCCAAGGAATTAAGATGTGCCACATACCGTTTTAGGGACCATTCAATGCTGTATACCATCTAATCCCCAAATTCTAATAAAGTGACTGCTGTAATTACGGTTGGGCTTTTCTGATTTTGTTTTTATCTTTCTAAAATTTTGAAACAATCTCAAACCTACCAGGGAAGTTGCAAATACAATACCTGGAACATCTTTTTCTTTAACCATTTCAGAGTAAGGTGCCAACATGATGACTCATCAACCCCAAATACTTTAATGTGTATTTCTTACAAAATGGACATTCTGCTACATAATCGCAGTATAACCATCAAAATTAGGAAATTTCCATTGAGATACTACTGCTATCTAATCGTCAGACTCCATTTAAGTTTTGCCAGTTGTTCCAATAATGTCCTTTATAGGAAAGAATCCAGTCTGTAGTTACTTGTTGCATTTAGTTATCTATCTCTAGTTTTCTTTAATTCCTTAGTCTTTCCTTTGCTTCATGACCTCAACACTTTTTTTAAATTAAAGTATAGTTGCTTTATGACCTTGACACTTTTAAAGATTAGAGTCCAGTTATTTTGCAGAATGTCTCTCAGTTTGTGTTTTTCTGATATTTCCTTGTGATTAGATTTAGGTCATGCATCTTTGGCAGGAATGTCACAGAAGCAATGCTATGTCTGTCTCTACATCCTATCAAGTGGTACATGATTTTGGTTGGATTCTTTTCATTCCATCCTGTCAGGTGGTATACAATTTCAGTTTGACCCATTACTGAGAATTTTCACTTCCATCACTTGATTAAGGTGATATCTACCAGGTTTCATACTGTAAAGTTACTCTTTTTCCTTTTATAATGAGTAAATAATTTGTATGGAGATGCTTTGAATATATGTACTTCTTCTTTTTTTACTCTTTATCTATTGCTGCATAAGGAAATACCCTAAAACTTAGCTGCTTAGAACAATAAACATTTATTATCACATAGATTCTGAAGATTGGGAATCTAAGAATGGCTAAAAGCTGGGTGGTTCTGGCTCAGGGTCGTCTTCTTTTTTTTTTTTTTTTGCGGTACGCGTGGGCCTCTCACTGTTGTGACCTCTCCCGTCGCGGAGCACAGGCTCCGGACGCACAGGCCCAGCGGCCATGGCCCACGGGCCCAGCAGCTCCACGGCATGTGGGATCCTCCCGGACTGGGGCACGAACCCGCGTCCCCTGCACCGGCAGGCGGACTCCCAACCACTGTGACACCAGGGAAGCCCTCAGGGTCTTTTTTGAGGTTGCAGCCAAACTGTTGCCGAGGGTTGCAGTACTCTGAAGACTAGAGGATCTCCTTCCAAACTCACTCCGTGGTTGTTGGCAGATCTCAGTTCCTTGTGGGTTGCTGGACTTACAGACTCATTTCCTCCCCACGTGGGTTTCTCCGACTCAGAGCTGCCTGAGTGTGCTTAAGACAAAGCATCTGGGTTCCCTCAGAGTGATCTAAGAGAGATAGAGCATCCAAGTGAAAGCCTGTAGTATCTTTTATAACCTAATCTCAGAACCGACAGGCATACCATCACTTCTGCCATGTTCTGTTGGCCTCACAGATTACCCCTGGTACAGTGTGGCAGGGAAGACTGCACAAGGGTGTGAATACTAGGAGTTCAGGATCGTTGGGAGCCAACCTGGAGTCTGGGTGCCACACTGTTACTCAAAAATTTTAACTTACTCATTTTAAAGTTTATATTTGTATGGACTCATGATTTCCTATTTTATTCATGTGGGTTTTAATAATTTATTATTATTTACTTTAATCCTCAAATTGTCCCCAATTTGCTTTTTTCCCCATCATTTGAGCACTTCTTTAAGTTCTGGCACAAAAAGATGTTTCCTGCATTTTCTTCTACTTTCCTTGCTCTAGCTCATTTATCATCTATTTTTCCAAGGATCCCTTGGTCTTTTTAGTGGTGAATGGTATTTAGAAACCAAGATCTGGATGCTAGGTATGCTCATTGCTTTTGGAATCTCACTGTTTCCAGGCTTTCTCAGTGTAATCAGTGGATGTAGCTAGGGGAATATGTGTATGTATAGATTTACTTTTCTCTATATATATCAAAAACCATGAGTTCACACCAGTGCCTCTAATTCCAGTCCAGTACCATAGGGTTCACCCTATTTTTTCCTTTCAAAATTGGGAGTCCTTTTCTTACAGTGAAAAACCTGGCTTCCGTTAATGTATTTACTCATTTGATCAATTCCCCTGTGTATAATCAACTTCCCATTGCTGTGGCCCACCTGCATAGATACGATTCTTTGTCCCCGTCTCTCCTAGGGGTGCCCTTCTTAACTCTGTCCTATCTTGGACATCCTGCACTGGTCATGCCCATTCCCCTGTGGATAGCCTCAGTATTTTAAAAAACAAATTAAAATATAGGACTTGTTTGACATAAATATTTAGATTAAAAACTGTTTAAAGTAATAATGCTAATTGTTACTTAAAACACATATGGAAAAATCAATCTAGTGATTGTGACCACATGCACTTTTCCCAGTTAGGGAATATGGCATTTTCTATAGCCCATTTTTGGAAAAAACTAAAACCATAATTTTAGTTTAGTGTTATTATTATGAGACAATTTTGATAATTATACTAGTAACCTGTATAAACTAGTCTCCATTCTTAGAAATAGTTGGAAAGAACCATAATTTAAAGTCCCGAAACTTAATCTTTTATTATGAAGTATTTTTATGTCTACAGAAAGTTTTAGATACTGATGTGACCAACACCTAGGTACTTACTATCCAGTTTAAGATTCAGACCTACCTAATTTAGCTTCAGTGTTAAAGTTTAGTCAGGAGCCGTGGCTTCTTTTGGTAATTTATGAGCTTGGGATCTTTGCATATATTTAGAAATATTCATGTTTTGATAAAGGTACATTGTTGTAAGTAATGGGGAATTACTTGTGAAACCTCCCCTACTTTACCTATTACATCAAGGCAATACTATATCATCACTGAGTTAAGTAGTAGGCTAGATTCCTGTCCATTGAAAGGTTATTTATACTTTAAGCATTGTGTTTCACTTTTGTTGACTAGAAGTAATAAAATCCACTTTGAAGTAATTGAGCTTACCAGGAGTATATCATACATGCTTGTGAGCTCTTTTTAAAATTGTGAATTGCCATGATATTTATATCCATTTCAAGGCTGACTTGAAATCATTGACCACATGTTTAAAACACTGATTAAATTGGTTTAAAACAGAAATTTGAATTCCTTTCAAAGAGAAATAGTTATACCATTTATTTTTATCACTACAGGGCAAATCTCTAATGAGTAAAAATTTGTTTAAACTTACAGTGACAATCTCAAAACATGCTTATGCAATATTTTTTTTCAGTATATCTAAGTCTTATTTCAGTTCCTCTATTGTTGAACCTATAACTTGATATGAAAATTAAATTGTATGAGGTCACATGCACCATTAATACAAGGTTATAAGAAGATTGTTCAGACTTTGAAGAACAACTTGAAGGTAACAATGTATTGGCATTGGATCATGAACATGACTTGATCTAATCTGGGAGTGTGAGGTAGGACCACCAGTGTGGCACTCCTTTTACTTTTTAAAAATTTTATTTATTTATTTATTTTTGGCTGTGCTGGGTCTTCGTTTCTGTGTGTGGGCTTTCTCTAGTTGCGGCGAGCAGGGGCCACTCTTCATCGCAGTGCGCGGGCCTCTCACTGTCGCGGCCTCTCTTGTTGCGGAGCATAAGCTCCAGACGCGCAGGCTCAGTAGTTGTGGCTCACGGGCCTAGTTGCTCCGCAGCATGTGGAATCCTCCCAGACGAGGGCTTGAACCCATGTCCCCCGCACTGGCAGGCAGATTCTCAACCACTGCACCACCAGGGAAGCCCTCCTTTTACTTTTATAGTCGGTACTTTCATTGTCTTCTGGCTTCCAGTATTGCTGTTAAGTCCCAAACTATTCTGATTGCTGATCCTATATATGTGACCACCTTCCTTTCTGGAAGCTTATAGATTTTCTTTGTCCCCAGTGTTGTGAAATTTCATGATGTTTGGTGGTGTAGGTCAGTTTTCACTTATTTTACTCAACATTCAGTTGGTCTTTTTGAGTCTTTTTTTAAAAAAATATTTATTTATTGGCTGCATCGGGTCTTAGTTGCAGCACGCAGGATCTTTCATTGCGGCACACGGGCTCTTTGTTGCAGCGTGCGGGCTTCTCTCTAGTAGTGGCATGCAGGCTCATTAGTTGTGGCACATGGGCTCTCTAGTTGTGGCGTGCCAGCTCCAGAGCGTGTCGGCTCTGTAGTTGTGGAACGTGGGCTCTCTAGTTGTGACACACAGGCTCAGTAGTTGGCGGTGCACAGGCTTAGTTGCCCCTCGGCATGTGGGATCTTAGTTCCCTGACCAGGAATTGAACTGGCGTCCCCTGCATTGCAAGACCGATTCTTAACCACTGGACCACCAGGGAAGTCCCTGAGTCTATCTATATGGATTTGCTTATTCTGGACCTTTCATGTAAATAGAATCATACAATATGTGACCTTTTGTGTCTGGCTTCTTTTGTTTAGGCATAGAGTTTTCAAGGTTTAGCCAAGTTGTATGTATCAGTAGTTAATTTCTTTTTATGGCTGAATAATATTCCATTGTATGAATTTACCACACTTCCTTTTTCCATTCGTCAGTTGATGGGCATTTGGGTTGTTTTCTTTTTTTTTTTTTTTCCGGTACGTGGGCCTCTCACTGTTGTGGCCTCTCCTGTTGCGGAGCACAGGCTCTGAACACGCAGGCTCAGCGGCCATGGCTCACGGGCCCAGCCGCTCCGCAGCATGTGGGATCTTCCCAGACCGGGGCACGAACCTGTGTCCCCTGCATCAGCAGGCGGACTCTCAACCACTGCACCACCAGGGAAGCCCTGTTTTCATTTTTTAACTATTAAGAATGATACTGCTATGAACATTTATTTTAAAATTTTTGTGTTAACGTATGTTTCCATTCCTCTTGGATATATACCTCAGAGTGGAATTGCTGGATCATATGGTAAATTTATTTTTAATTTTTTTGTTTCCTTCTAAGAATTTTATAGTTTTAACTCTTACATTTAGGTATTTGATCTGTTTTTTCCAATTTTATTTTATTTATTTATTTGTTTGCGGTACGCGGTCCTCTCACTGCTGTGGCCTCCCCCGCTGCGGAGCACAGGCTCCGGATGTGCAGGCACAGCGGCCATGGCCCATGGGCCCAGCCGCTCCGCGGCATGTGGGATCCTCCCGGATCGGGGCATGAACCCATGTCCCCTGCATCGGCAGGCAGACTCTCAACCACTGTGCCACCAGGGAAGCCCCAATTTTTAAATTGTTGTAAAATACATATAAGATTTACCATTTCCACCATTTTTAAATATACAGTTCATTAGTATTAAGTATATTTGTATTGTTGTACAACCGTTACTACTCCATCTCCAGAACTCTTTGTTTTTCAAAACTGAAAGTCTGTACCCATTAAACAGTGACTCCTGATTTCTCCCTAGCCTTTAAGCACCCACCATTGTACTTTATCTCTCTATGGTTTTGACTGGGTTCCTCATAGAAGTGGAATCATACAGTATTTCTCTTTTTGTGACTGATTTATTTCACTTAGCCCAGTGTCCTCAGGGTTCATCTATGTTGTCAGAGTTTCCTTCCTTTTTGAAGGCTATTTACTATTCCATTGTATGTATATACTGTATTTGCCTATCCATTCATCTGCTGTTGGACACTTGGGTTGTTTACACGTTTTAGCTATTCTGAATAATTCTGTAGTCAGCATGGGTGTATCTTTTCAAGACCCTGCTTTCAGTTATTTTGGGTATATACCTAGAACTGGAATTGCTGGATCATATGGTAATTATATTTATTTATTTATATATTATTTATTTATTTATTTATTGGCTGCGTTGGGTCTTTGTTGCTGCCTGTGGGCTTCTTCTCTCTAGTTGCAATGAGTGGGGGCTACTCTTCATTGCGGTGCGCGGGCTTCTCATTGCGGTGGCTTCTCTTGTTGCAGAGCACCAGCTCTAGGTGTGTGGGCTTCAGTAGTTTCAGCACGCGGGCTCAGTAGTTGTGGTACGTGGGCCCTAGAGCGCGCTGGCTTCAGTGGTTGTGGCTCGCGGGCTCTAGAGCGCAGCCTCAGTAGTTGTGGTGCATGGACTTCAGTGGTTGTGGCTCGCAGGCTCTAGAGCCGAGGCTTAGTAGTTGTGGTGCACGGGCTTAGTGCTCTGCAGCATGTGAGATCTTCCCGGACCAGGGATTGAACTCATGTCGCCTACATTGGCAGGCGGATTCTTAACTGCTGCACGACCAGGGAAGTCCCCAGTAGTTTTATTTTTAGTTTTTGAGCAACTACCATATTGTTTTCCACAGTGGCTACACCATTTTACGTTCCCCCTCCCCCACCACCGTGATGCATAAGGGTTCCAACAACTTCACATCCTCACCAACATTTACTATTTTCTGTTTTTGTTTTGTTGGTTGGTTGGTTGTTTTTTTTAATAGTAACCATCCTGATGGAATGAGATAGTGGCCTTTAATCCATTTTTAAGTTAATTTTTGTATATAGTTTGAGGTAGGAGTCTAAGTTCATCTTTTTCATGTGAGTATCCTGTTGTCCTAGCACCATTTGTTGAAAAGACTGTTCTTTCCCACATTGAATTGTTTTGGCAGCTGTGTCAAAAACCAATTGGCCATAGATGTATGGGTTTATTTCTAGACTCTCAATTCTGTTCCACTGACCTATGTCTGTTCTTACGCCAGTACCGTACTGTCTTGAATACTGTCGCTTTGTGTTAAGTTTTGAAATCAGAAAGTGTGAATCCTCCAACTTTGTTCTTTCCCAGGATTGTTTTGGTTTTTTGGATCCCTTGCATTCCCATATGAATTTTAGGTTGTGCTTGTTGTTTCTTTTTTTAAGAAAAAGGCATTTGGAATTTTGATGGAGATTTCGTGGGATCTGTAGATAAATTTGGGGAGTGTCTGGACTAGTCTTGCTATATTTTCTTTTCTATCTTTTATCCACTTTTTGAAAGACTTTCTCATTCTCAGAATGTTTGCTTGCTTGTTTTAAGGATTCTGCTCTTGTTTCATGGAAGTAGTAGCATCTCTTAGCTTTAAGGATATCCATGATAGGTTTTCTTTTGTTTTGACTTTTTCTTCTTCCTTCATGGTCTTTGTTTTCTCCTGCTTCTTTTTTTCCTTCACATTATTTTGGTCTTTATCTTTCATGTTGAAGATGAATCATGTTGAAGATGGCCAGTATCCTTCATTGTCAGTTGTTTATCCTTATTTTAGAGTAAAACACTGATTAAAGGGTCTGAGCATGTGGGGGTGAGGTTTGGCAACTCTGGGACTTAATTTATGGTTTACTGGCAGGGCTGTTTCTCCAGATGAACCACTGGTGTCCGTGAATTGTATAGATCTTTATCTTGTGCTGGTCACTTTTTCTCGAGAAGAATCTTTTAATCTGCCTGGAAGGTATAGGCAAAGCTTCCAGTGTTCTCAGGGCCGTTTGGAACAAAGTGTGTATGTAAACATTCGCTTAACCTTCCTGATTTCCATACATCATCCATGCCATTGACTGTGCTTATTGTCCCTCAGTCCTGAGAACTTATGTTGTATACATTTTAAATAACATGCATTTTCAATGAATACAAATATGCCAACAATATATTTTAAAATTTATTCCACCTATAATAGACATTTGTTTCCAAGTTTTTGCTACTACAGATACAAAAGCATCAATATCCCCATACAAATTTCTTGGTGCACATAGGTGAGAGTTTCTCTTAATAGTCAGTAGAATTGTTTGGTTATAGAGTCTGATGCTTTTTATTTTTGTAAGGTAATGCCAAATTGTATGACAAAATTTTTAGACACCCAACTGTAGGATATGCGAGTTTTTAATTAACTTTTTTTCTTAAAAATTTTTCATTGTTATAAATATAATACACTATATAAAAGTACACAAAACAGATGTCTAATAAACTTCAGTGAAATTTTCAAACATATCCAAACATTGAGTATTCTATAACATATCACCATGTGACCCATCACCCATCATTTTGTGTTTATTCTTGATTACCTCTTCCACACTTACTGGATTATTTTAAACCCAATCCCAAATGTCATATCATTTTATCTGTAAATAATTCAGAATGTATTACTGAGAGATAATGCAGTGGTTCTCATCGGGGGTGGTTTTGCCCACCAGGTGATGTTTGGCATTGTAAACACTGTTAATTGTCACAGCTGGGAGGCTACTGGCTGCTACTGGCATCTAATAGATAGAGGCCAGGGAGCTACTGAACATCCTACGATGCAAAGGACAGCCCCCCACAGCAAAGAATTATCCTGCCCCAAATGTCAGTCATTTCCCAGATTGAGAAACCCTGAGATAAGGAAGTCTGAGGTACTTTCAGTGGTTCTTCTGGAACACATGCTATTGTATTACACCAAAATTTATATTTCTAGGAATTGTAACTCTGAAAGAGCAAGCACTTGAAAAGTCATAAAATACAAAACCCCTGTGGATCTTACCATCTTTATGTAGCTGATAAAAGTATTGGACATTTACATATTTTTTATTTTTATTATTTTTTAAATTTTATTTTATTTATTTATTATTGGCTGTGTTGGGTCTTTGTAGCTGTGCGTGGGCTTCCTCTAGTTGTGGTGAGTGGAGGCTACTCTTCGTTGTGGTGCGTGGGCTTCTCATTGCGGTGTCCTCTCGTTGCGGAGCACGGGCTCTAGGCGTGTGGGCTTCAGTAGTTGTGGCACGTGAGCTCAGTAGTTGTGGCGCGTGGGCTTCATTGCTCCACGGCGTGTGAGATCTTTCTGGACCAGGGCTTGAACCCATGTCCCCTGCATTGGCAGGCGGATTCTTAACCACTGCGCCACCAGAGAAGTCCCTACATATTTTTTAAATAGTTTGTGATTTTCTCCTAGATCAATATGTAACGTTTAAAAATGGCTGCTCTCTTTAAATTTAGCTAAGATGGGTAGCTGATTATTTACCTTATTATTGAGGTTTTAGGTAAATATTTATACCTGCTAAGATTAAATATTATTTGGTTTTTTTTTTTTTTTTGCGGTGCGTGGGCCTCTCACTGTTGTGGCCTCTCCCGTTGCGGAGCACAGGCTCCGGACGCGCAGGCTCAGCGGCCATGGTTCACGGGCCCAGCCACTCCACGGCATGTGGGATCTTCCCGGACCGGGGCACGAACCCGTGTCCCCTGCATCGGCGGCAGACTCTCAACCACTGAGCCACCAGGGAAGCCCCTATTATTTGGTTTTATAAAGGACCTTGGGCAAGATACTGGGATGCCAAATCTGAAGGGATATGGATCACTTGAAATAAACTACTTTTATCATGACTTTACCCCTTAACAGTATTTTAAAATATTAAAAATATTTCTCTTGGGCCAGTAGCTTCCAGTAGCAGGGTAGGTTGGGGGGGAGGTTGTGTGTGTGTGTGTGTGTGTGTGTGTTTGTTTATTTTAGTATTTAGCAGAATTAGAAATTTGGTATTGTTTTGCTGAGAAACTGGTATGGTGATAATTGTTGGAAGGATCTATTATTGAGCCTATTATCTTTAGAGACTACATAGGGGTATTTATCACTTAGCTTTGCTGTATAACAAATGACTCCAAAACTTAAAACAACGTGATTTATTATTTCTCAGGATTCTGGATTGACTTGGCGGTTTTGTTTCATGTGTTATCAGCCAGGGTTATCCCTGTGGCTGTGTTCAGCTGGCATCAGGGTTAGAAGATCCAAGAAGACCTCTCTCACGTGTCTGGGGCCTTGTTGCTGACTATTGGCTGGAATGTGCTCCACTGCCCCCTAAATGGCCTTTCCAGCAAGATAGCCTGGACCTCCTATGTGGTGGCTTAGAGCTATGAAAGAGCAGGAAGAAAAGCTGTCAAGCCTCTTAAACAGTAGACTTGTAACTGACATGGTGTCATATTTATTTAATTTTTTTTTGGTCAAGCAAGATCCAGGGCAGCTGGGATTCAAGGGGAAGGGAAGTAGACCACTTCTTGATAAGAGGAGTGGTATGTTCTTACAGGGAGAGGAGAAATTGTTGGCACCCATCTTTGGAGATTACTTACTGCAGGGGAAGTTGTAGTAAGTTTTGTCTTAGTACTAACATACTTCTTGGATAAGGTCACCTGTTAAAAATTTAATTCTGTAGTAGAATTTTGCTTCTTTGGGTTCATTAAAAACAGTTCTAAATGGTTGGGTAATATTAAGTTAACATTTTTTCCAAATGTTAATTCAAAGAAATTTTTTATGAAGATTCGTTTGGCCAGTCAACAGGAGGAGGGAAGAAGGGAAGAGTAGAGGGTAAGGGAAAGGCTTGTTGGATGTGAAATCTAAAAATGTGATTGTTTTGAGGAGAAGTATAACCATTTACTTGGGTCCTTGCCTTTTCCTGTCAAAATAAACTTCATAAGCTGCTTTGTTTATTTTTTTCTTTTTCCCCCCCAAATTTATTGAGATATAATTGACACATAACATTGTGTAAGTTTGTTACACAGTGTGGATTTGATACTTACATATTGCAGAATGATTACCACCATAGTGTTAGGTAGCACCTCCATCATGTCCCATAATTATTTAATTTTATTTTTTATTTATTTTTTGGCTGCACCAGGTCTTAGTTGCGGCATGTGGGATCTTCACTGAGGCACGCAGGATCTTTCATTGTGGTGTGTGGGCTTCTCTCTAGTTATGGCATGTGGGGTTGTTTTCTCTCTCTAGTGGCACACAGGGTCCAGAGAGTGTGCGCTCTGTAATTTGCAGCACGCAGGCTCACTAGTTGAGGCTCATGAGCTCAGTAGTTGTGGCAAGCCAGCTTAGTTGCTCCGCGGCACGTGGGATCTTAGTTCCTTGACCAGGGATCGAACCCGCATCCCCTGCATTGTAAGGCGGATTCTTTACCACTGGACCACCAGGGAAGTCCCTATGTCCCATTATTATTTCTTTTTTTGTGGTGGCAACATTTTAAGATCTCTCTTAGCAAGTTTCAAGTATATAATACAGTATTATTTATATTACCATGTTGTACATTAGATCCCCAGAACTTATTTATCTAATAACTGGAAGTTCGTACTCTTTGGCCAGCATCTCCCCGTTTCCACCATCTCCCCACCACCCACAAGTTGCTTTGTTTAGCTTAGTGCTGGAGACTAAGGAAAAGGAATTAAAAAGATAGGATGTAAGTGTTCTAAAAAGCCATATATGTCCTGGGCTTAAACTATTTCTTTCTTGTAGCATTAAAATATAATCATTAGGCTCTTTTGAGTTTTTACCTGGTATTCTTTAAGTTTTTCCTATAATATAAGACTTTAAAAGTCTAAAGACCACGGAGGTGGCTGCCTTCTTGGTTGCCTGTCTATTCTGGAAAGTGTTGGATAAAATTGAGTCATGGGAAGGAGTAATTTTATATTACCAGCCTTGTTCTTACCAAGACACTCACATAACTCATGATCTTGATAACTAACACACATGAGACTGACTAGGCTGGGGAGTTTTTTTTTTTTACTTGATTTATAATGTTTTCATACTTTTCTTATTACCATACCAAAGAGCAGCTTCTTCCTGCCATCTCTTCTTTGTTAATCTTAAAAGTGCTCTCAGAATCCTCAAGTAGCACCACTGTAATGATATATGGGTTAAACATTCCCTGTAGGTTCATTGGTCAGGTCTGCCATATCAAAAACTGCTTACGAGAACTATGCTTTGTTCTTAATATCAGGAATATAAAATGTTTTTGAAACAGGTAACAGTACCAAACCTTTCTCCAGCCTAACTACGTACTTGAAATTTCTGTTTGGCCCTTCCCCAACCTTTGCTGCAGACAAAATGGAAATCCTTTTAGGCTGTGAACTTCATCATAGCAAGACAGAAACTGTTCATTTGTCTTATTGTCATGGTGCTGTAATATATTCCCCCAAGACAGTAGTAAATGTTTCTATTACTGTGGAAGATACTTGATTAAATGGCATCTCAAGTGATTTTAGTGTGGACAGAGAGCTCCTTTCTCCAGGCTTACATAAAATGTAACTTTGAAAAGACATTTCTTCAGATGTACCTATTCACACTTTTGTTAATACTGTCTTGTTTTGGAGGTTGGACTGTTACAGGGAGATGCAAAAATCTGTTGGTGTTTCAATAGTTGTTCTAAGATGTAATCCCAGGATTAAATATTGGTTCTGTGTGTGGGGTTTTTTTTTAAACTTGAAGTGTGTTTTCTATGCTTTGATCATCACATGAGACAGTTTTGCAAGTATGTAGCAAGTCTTCTAGCATAATAAAATTTAACAGCTTGCTTGACGATTGGTCACCTGTCTTACAGAGGTTGTCAGTCTATAGGAAGACTGATTTAACTGTGGGTAGATTCATCATCTTGAGCTCCTTAGGTTAGTGTTGGAGAACTTGTGAAACAGAAACTGACTATGCTTTGGAAGAGTGAAGAGTAAAGTCCGTGAGAAGTGTTATTTTTAAATTTCAAGGCTTTAAAGTTCTAGGTGAATAGTTTTTATATATTTCAAAACATCAGAGTACCAGAACTTAACCATATGCTACTTACTAAAAATAGTGCATGTGAGTTATTTGGGAGGGTGGGAGCACATAGTTTTACAGGGTATAATGAGAAAAGGGATGTCTTTTTTACCTTTTTAAGGTCTTCATTGTCCTGCCACTTTAAGTAGCCTAGAAGCACACCAAGATAATGATATCACCGTTTGTTTATATCCCCATTTTCTCAAGCTTGGGACTATGGTACATGGTGATTAATGCTATAGAAGAGTTCTTTAGATTTCTAGTTTGGTATGTAGCTGTTAACTGAGGTGGAATTGGCTGGTGTAGATCCTGGTTATTCAAATGCCAGGAAGGGAGCTCTTTTCTTAGCATTCCAGTATTTTCTTCGGAGTTTAGTGAGCGCTGGAATCTTTTGGCTTAGATGCTCTACCATCTATTAGAACGTAGACTCTTCCCATCTACCTGGCTATGTGCCACACTTGTTTTGGAAACAGAGTATTGAAGAGCACGGACCACTGCTTCAGTAGCTAAAAGGAGAGGTAATTTCAGATCCTGACAGAGACCCTGTGTGGAGTCTAACCTGTCCCAACAACTTAGCTACCAGTGATCATCAGTTCCAGAAGCAAGAAACGGCTATTTGCCTGTTTTGCTTTTGGTACCATGTGTACCACGCTAATATTTTTGTCCCCTTACTTTCTACAGAAGTAGTCTTCCGGAAGAGTTGTGATTTTCCTATCTTAACTCTGTTATTTACTCAACCATCTTCTGCTTTGGCCTTGACTGCTAAAATTTTAAACTTGTTCCTTGTTAGGTATATGATCCTGTGGATGCAGTATCAGTATATTACTGCCTTTCCAAGTGCCTTACTTCATTGAATCTAAGACGCTATTAGTTGAAAGACGTACTACTAAGAAAGAAAAGGTATTGCCAGTTAAGCTGACGTACCATTGATTGTAGTATGCAGTTTGATTTCAAGTATATTAAAAAAAAATCTTACAATCAATGAAAGATGGTATTATCTTTCTCTACGTACTTAAAATTACTGTGTGTAATTGTAACAATCTGTTCTTCAACAGATATTTACTGGGGACTCACCCTGGACCAGGGACTGTGCTGGAGGTCAGGTCCCTATTTGTCATTGGGTTGAGAGACATTAAATAATCACACATATACTATAAACCATCCTGAGTTGCTAAGGCAACTTGCACTTTTCCATCGTAGTATTTAACAGGAAATGGGATGGAAATAGGGGAGAAGGGCTTCTAGGAGACCTGTCTCTAAGCACAACATTTACATGAAGACTAAAGGTGCATGGAGTTGGGGTGGGGCGTGCAGAGTATTCCAGGCAAACTGTTCCTAGAGTCTTGGACTAGTTAAATTAAAATTTTAACTTTTAGGGCTTCCTTGGTGGCGCAGTGGTTGGGGGTCCGCCTGCCGATGCGGGGGGCGTGGGTTCGTGCCCCGTTCCGGGGGGATCCCGCGTGCCGCGGAGCGCCTGGGCCCGTGAGCCATGGCCGCTGGGCCTGCGCGTCCGGAGCCTGTGCTCCGCGGCGGGGAGGCCACGGCGGTGAGGGGCCCGCGTACCGCAAAAAGAAAAAATTTAACTTTTAAAAATTAAAATTAAAAGCTAATTGATTAAGAAAAAAGTTTTGAAATGAGTAAATGGTAGTTCATGTAGGTAAAATGAGGTCTAGGAAAGGTTCTTGATCTTCAATAATGAACAAAGAATATTGTCTTTAATTATAACAGAACATTTCCACCTAAGTGGTTGCTGCTGAAGTGCTCAAAAAAACGAACTCCTTGTTCTCTGGTGTTATCCAGTCTCACTCAAAAACACCTATTCCATTCATGTTCAGTAATTAAATCTTAATATACTGTTTGTCACTATAGACTTTCTCTTTCCTGACACTATAGGTGACTAGGCTGGATTGGACTGGACTTCCCCTTGCAAGTTGTTTATGTGCTTTTGTTTGTCATCTCATTTGCAAGTGTTTGAGCACCAATTCTGCTTGATATGTACTGTGCTAGGCATGCTAGGCATTCATTCATCCACCCATTTAGACATTTGAGTGTCTCTTGTGTTCCAATCTAGGAAATGCAGTAAAGAATATGATATACCTTGTCTCTAACTGAAGGGATTTAGAATTAAGCATTCAAGGGGCTTCCTTGGTGGCGCAGTGGTTGAGAGTCCGAATGCTGATGCAGGGGATGCGGGTTCGTGCCCCGGTCCGGGAGGATCCCGCGTGCCGCAGAGCGGCTGGGCCCGTGAGCCATGGCCGCTGAGCCTGCGCGTCCGGAGCCTGTGCTCCGCTATGAGAGAGGCCACAACAGTTAGAGGCCCGCGTACAGCAAAAAAAAAAAAAGAATTAAGCATTCAAGGGATAGATGCAAGGGTACACAGAAGTTTGGTAGTTGTGGATAAAATATTGATAAGATATTACTATACCATACCATATATGATACTATATTTGTATAGTATAGTTAATAAACAATAAGCTGCTTGGAGAAAGAAGGAAGTCCCTGGGGAATAAAAATGATTATTTTTCATCCTAAAAAAGCAGTGTGTGAACAGTAATCTTTTTTTTTTAAAAACATCTTTATTGGAGTATAATTGCTTTACAATGGTATGTTAGCAGTAATCTTTTTAATTGGAAGTGTTTAGTGTCGATGTGTTTTAAAATCATAACTGTGGGGGCTTCCCTGGTGGCGCAGTGGTTGAGAGTACGCCTGCCGTTGCAGGGGACACGGGTTCGTGCCCCGGTCCGGGGAGATCCCACATGCCGCAGAGCAGCTGGGCCCGTGAGCCATGGCCGCTGAGCCTGCGTGTCCGGAGCTTGTGCTCCACAACGGGAGAGGCCACAACAGTGAGAGGCCCACGTACCGTAAAAAAAAAAAAAAAAAGAAAGAAAAATCATAACTGTGCTATTGTGAAAATAGATAACAGTGAACTGGGGTCCAGCCTTTTTAAGACATTTTTTAAATAGATCTTTATTGGAGTATAATTGCTTCACAATACTGTGTTATTTTCTGTTGCACAACAAAGCGAATCAGCCATATGGATACACACGTCCCCATATCCCCTCCCTCTTGAGCCTCCCTTCCATCCTCCCTATCCCACCCCTCTAGATCATCTCAAAGCACCAAGCCGATCTCCCTGTGCCATGCCGCTGCTTCCCACCAGCCAACTATTTTATATTAGGTAGTATATATATGTCGATGCTACTTTCACTTCTCCCCAGCTTTGCCCTCCCACCCCATGTCATCAAGTTCATTCTCTATGCCTACCTCTTTATTCCTGCCCTGCAACTAGGTTCATCAGTACCATTTTTTTTTAAATTCCATATATATGCATTAGCATACAGTATTTGTTTTTCTCTTTCTGGCTTACTTCACTGTGTATGACAGACTCTAGGTCCATTCACCTCACTACAAATAACTCAATTTCATTTCTCTTTATGGCGAGTAATATTCCATTGTATATATGTGCCACATCTTCTTTATCCATTCATCTGTCGATGGACACTTAGGTTGCTTCCATGTCCTGGCTATTGTAAATAGAGCTGCAGTGAACATTGTGGTACATGACTCTTTTTGAATTATGGTTTTCTCAGGGTGTATACCAGGAAGTGGGATTGCTGGCTCATATGCTAGTTCTATTTTTAGTTTTTTAAGGAACCTCCATACTGTTTCCCATAGTGGTTGTATCAATTTATATTCCCACCAACAGTGTAGGAGGGTTCCCATTTCACCACACCCTTTCCAGCATTTATTGTTTCTAGCTTTTTTGATAATGGCCATTCTGACCAGCATCAGGTGATACCTCATTGTAGTTTTGTTTTGCATTTCTCTAACAATTAGTGATGTTGAGCATCTTTTCACGTGCCTCTTGGCCATCTGTATGTCTTCTATGGTGAAATGTCTATTTAGGTCTAATGCCCATTTTTTAACTGGGTTGTTTGTTTTTTTGATACTGAGTTCCATGAGCTGTTTGTATATTTTTTTTTTTGTTTGTTTGTTTGTATATTTTGGAGATTAATCCTTTGTCTGTTGTTTCATTTGCAAATATTTTCTCCCATTCTGAGGGTTGTCTTTTTGTCTTATTTATGGTTTCCTTTGCTGTGCAAAAGCTTTTAAGTTTAATTAAGTCCCATTTGTTTATTTTTGTTTTTATTGCTGTTACTCCAGGAGGTGGGTCAAGAAAGATCTTGCTGTGGTTTATGTCAAAGAGTGTTTTTCCTATGTTTTCCTCTAAAGGTTTTATAGTTTCTGGTCTTACATTTAAGTGTTTACTCCATTTGGAGTTTATTTTTGTGTATGGTGTTAGGTAGTGTTCTAATTTCATTCTTTTACATGTAGCTGTCTGGTTTTCCCAACACCACTTATTGAAGAGGCTGTCATTTCTCCACTGTATGTTCTTGCCTCCTTTGTCGTAAATTAGGTGCCCACATGTGTGTGGGTTTATCTTTGGGCATTCTATCCTGCACCATTGATCTATATTTCTGTTTTTGTACCAGTACCACACTGTAGCTGATAACTGTAGCTTTGTGGTATAGTTTGAAGTTGGGGAGCCTGATTCCTCCAACTCTGTTTTTCTTTCTCAGGATTGCTTTGGCTGTTCGGGGTCTTTTGTGTTTCCATACGAATTGTAAGATTTTGTTGTTCTAATTCTGTGAAGAATGCCATTGGAAGTTTGCTAGGGATTGCACTGAATCCGTAGATTGCTTTAGGTAATATAGTCATTTTCACAATACTGATTCTTCCAATCCAAGAACGTGGTATATTTCTCCATCTGTTATGTCATCTTTCATTTTTTTCATCAGTGTTTTATAGTTTTCTGAGTACAAGTCTTTTTGTTTTCTTTCTTTTTTTTTTTTTTTTTTTTTTTAATTTCAGTACGCGGGCCTCTCACTGTTGTGGCCTCTCTCATTGCGGAGCACAGGCTCTGGACACACAGGCTCAGTGGCCATGGCTCATGGGCTTAGCCGCTCCGCAGTGCATGGGATCCTCCCGGACCAGGGCACGAACCTGCGTCCCCTGCATCGGCAGGCGGACTCTCAAGCACTGCGCCACCAGGGAAGCACAAGTCTTTTGACTCTTGAGGCAGGTTTATTCCTAGGTATTTTATTCTTTTTGTTGCAGTGGTAAATGGGAGTGTTTCCTTAATTTCTCTTTCTGATTTTTTGTTGTTGGTGTATAGGAATGCCAGAGATTTCTGTGCATTAATTTTGTATCCTGCAACCTTACCAAATTCATTGATTAGTTCTAGTAGTTTTCTGGTGGCCTCTTTAGGATTTTCTGTGTATAGTATCATGTCATCAGCAAATAGTGACAGTTTTACTTCTTCTTTTCCAATTTGTATCCCTTTTATTTCTTTTTCTTCTCTGATTGCTGTGGCTAGAACTTCCAAAACTGTGTTGAATAGGAGTGGCGAGAGTGGACATCCTTGTCTTGTTTCTGATCCTAGTGGAAATGCTTTCAGTTTTTCGCCATTGAGTATGATGCTTGCTGTGGGTTTGTCATATATGGCCTTTATTATGTTAAGGTAGGTTCCCACTATGCCCATTTTCTGGAGAGTTTTTATCATAAATGGGTTTTGAATTTTGTCAAAAGCTTTTTCTGCATCTGTTGAGATGATCATATGGTTTTTATTCCTTAATTTGTTAATGTGGGGTATCACATTGATTGATTTGCATATATTGAAGAATCCTTGCATCCCTGGGATAAACCCCGCTTGATCATGGTGTGTGATCCTTTTAATGTGCTGTTGGATTCTGTTGGCTAGTATTTTGTTGAGGATTTTTGCATCTATATTCATCAGTGATATTGGTTTATAATTTTCTTTTTCTGTACTGTCTTTGTCTGGTTTTGGTATCAGTGTGATGGTGGCTTCATAGAATGAATTTGGGAGTGTTTCTCCCTCTGCAGTTTTTTGGAAGGGTTTGAGAAGAATAGGTGTTAAGCTCTTCTCTAAATGTTTGATAGAATTCGCCTGGGAAGCCATCTGGCCCTGGACTTTTGTTTGTTGGAAGATTTTTAATTACGGTTTCAATTTCATTACTTGTGATAGGTCTGTTTATATTTTCTAATTCTTCCTGGTTCAGTCTTGGAAAATTGTACCTTTCCAAGAATTTGTCCATTTCTTCATGGTTGTCCATTTTATTGGCATATAGTTGTTTGTAGTAGTCTCTTATAATCCTTTGTATTTCTGCAGTGTCAGTTGTGATTTCTCCTTTTTCATTTTTAATTTTATTGATTTGCGTCCTCTCCCTTTTTTTCTTGATGAGTCTGGCTAAGGGTTTATCAATTTTGTTTATCTTCTCAAAGAACCAGCATTTAGTTTTATTGATCTTTGCTATTGTTTTCTTCGTTTCTATTTCATTTATTTCTGCTCTTATCTTGATTTCTTCTACTGACTTTGGGTTTTCTTTGTTCTTCTTTCTCTAGTTGTTTTAAGTGTAGGGTTAGATTGTTTATTTGAGATTTTTCTTGTTTCTTGAGGTGAGATTGAATTGCTATAAACTTCTCTCTTAAACTGCTTTTGCTGTGTCCCATAGGTTTTGGGTCATCATGTTTTCATTGTCATTTGTTTTTATGTATTTTTTTTCTTTGATTTCTTCAGTAATCTCTTGGTTATTTTTTAGCACACTGTTTAGCCTCCATGTATTTGTGTTTTTTACAGTTTTCCCTGTAATTGATTTACAGTCTCGTAGCGTTGTGGTCAGAAAAGATGCTTGATACGATTTCAATTTTCTTAAAGTTTCTGCGGCTTGATTTGTGACCCAAAATGTGATCTATCTTGGGGAATGTTGTATGTGCACTTGAGAAGAAAGTGTATTCTGCCACTTTGGGGTGGAATGTTCTATAAATATCTATTAGATCTATGTGGTTTATTGTGTCATTTAAAGCTTGTGTTTCCTTATTTATTTTCTGTTTGGATGATCTGTCCATTGGTGTAAGTGGGGTGTTACAGTCCCCTACTATTATTGTGTTACTGTCAATTTCTCCTTTCATGGTTGTTAGCATTTGCCTCATGTATTGCGGTGCTCCTATGTTGGGTGCATAAACATTTATAATTGTTATATCTTCTTGGATTGATCCTTTGATCATTATGTAGTGTCCCTCCCTATCTCTTGTAGCAGTCTTTATTTTAAAGTCTGTTTTATCTGATATGAGTATTGCTACTCCAGCTTTCTTTTGATTTCCATTTGCATGGAATATCTTTTTCCATCCCTTCACTTTCAGTCTGTATGTGTCCCTAGGTCTGAAGTGGGTCTCTGTAGACAGCATATATATGGGTCTTGTTTTTGTATCCTTTCAGCCAGTCTGTGTCTTTTGGTTGGGGCATTTAATCCATTTACATTCAAGGTGATTATTGATATGTATGTTCCTATTACCATTTTCTAATTGTTTTGGGTTTGTTTTTGTGGGTCTTTTTCTTCTCTTGTGTTTCCCACTTAGAGAAGTTTCTTTAGCATTTGTTGTAAAGCTGGTTTGGTGGTGCTGAATTCTCTTAGCTTTTGTTTGTCTGAAAAGCTTTTGACTTCTCCATCAAATCTGCATGAGATCCTTGCTGGGTAGAGTAATCTTGGTTGTAGATTTTTCTCTTTCATCACTTTAAGTATATCCTGCCACTCCCTTCTGGCCTGCAGAGTTTCCACTGAAAAATCAGCTGATAACCTTATGGGGATTCCTTTGTATGTTATTTTTTTGTTTTTCCCTTGCTGCTTTTAATATTTTTTCTTTGAATTTAATTTTTTGAGTCTGATTAATATGTGTCTTGGTGTGGTGTTCCTGTATGGGACTCTCAGTGCTTCCTGGACTTGGGTGACTCTTTCCTTTCCCATGTTAGGGAAGTTTTCCGATATAATCTCTTCAAATATTTTCTCAGACCCTTTCTTTTTCTCTTCTTCTGGGACCCCTATAACTCGAATGTTGGTGTGTTTAGTGTTGTCCCAGAGGTCTCTGAGATTGTCTTCAATTCTTCTCATTCTTTTTTTTTAATTTTGCTCCTCAGAAGTTATTTCCACCATTTTGTCCTCCAGCTCACTTATTCGTTCTTCTGCCTCGGTTATTCTGTTATTGATTCCTTCTAGTGTACTTTTTATTTGTTACTGTGTTGTTCATCTCTGTTTGTTTGTTCTTTAGTTCTTCTAGATCTTTGTTAAACATTTCTTGTATTTTCTCAATCTGTGCTTCCATTCTATTTCTGAGATTCTGGATCATCTTTACTGTCATTACTCTGAATTCTTTTTCAGGTAGATTTCCTATTCATTTATTTGGTCTTGTAGGTTTTTGCCTTGCTCCTTCATCTGTGACATACTTTTTTTGCCGTCTCTCTCTTTTTTTTTTTTAATGAGTGGAATTGTGTTCCTGTTTTACTGGTTGTTTGACCTGAGGCTTCCAGCACTGGAGTTTGTAGGTTATTGGGTAGGGCTGGGTCTTGGTGCTGAGATGAGGAACTCTGTGAGACCTCACTCCAGTGAATATTCCCTGAGGTCTGAGGTTCTCTGTTAGTCCAGTGGTTCGGACTTGAGCTCCCACCGCAGGAGCTTCCCCCCGAACCCAGGCTTGCGAATCAAGATCCCACAAGCCAGGTGGGGTGGCAAAAAAAAAGAGAGAGAGAGAGAGAGAGGCTTCCCTAGTGGTGCAGTGGTTAAGAATCTGCCTGCCAATGCAGGGGACATGGGTTTGAGCCCTGATCCGGGAAGATCCCACATGCCGTGGAGCAACAAAGCCCGTGCCCCACATCTACTGAGCCTGCTCTCTAGAGCCCATGAGCCACAACTGCTGAAGCCCGTGGGCCTAGAGCGCTTGCTCTGCAACAAGGGAAGCCACGACAGTGAGAAGCCCGTGCACCACAATGAAGAGCAGCCCCCGCTCCCGTAGCTAGAGAAAGCTGCATGCAGCAACAAAGACCCAATGTAGCCAAAAATAACTTTAAAAAAGAGAGAGAAAAATAACAAAGTAAAAAATAAAATTAGACTGGGAAGCTAACAGATATGTTAGAAAGAATGTGAAAATAAAAATATAGATGAATCAACAACCAGAAGGTACATCAGTACCACAATAGTAAGAAAGAGGAGGAAGAAAAGGGAAAAATGGCAGCCGGGGGGGGGATGGCCTTAGCTGTGGAGAGTGGGGCCTAAGCAAGGGCGAGGTTTGGGCGGTGGGCAGGGCCAATGTTCAGGACCCACAGGGCTGGAAAAGGTGCTGGGGGCTGTGGGGGATGGGGCTTAGGCTCAAGGAACAGAAGGGGCCCAGGCCTGCCCCCCAGCCTGGTCTCAGAGGGCAGGGGACCTCACCTGGGCACTAGCAAGCTTCCTGGGCTCAAGAGGACAGGGCAAACGCCCTCCTCTCCTCTTCTGCTCCTCCAGTCTGGGGTCTGAGAGGGCCCCTCCCACCTGCCTCCCCTGATCTCCCCAGCCTCCCTTCTATGCCCCCAAGGACCCATGTGGCCTGGAGGGCAGGGGATCGGCCTGGGAGCTCAGCAGGTTCCCCTGGCCCAAGTGGGTGGGGCAGTTGCCCTCCGTTCCTCTCCCGCTCCTCCTGGATGGCCCCTCCAGCCTGTCACTCCTGATCTCCCCGGAACCCGCGCGGCCTAGGTGGGGCTTTAGATAGGGAAGGAAGCAGCTTGGGAGCTCAGCAGCCTCCCCTGCCTGAGTGGGCCAGGTGATCGCCCTCTGCTCCTCTCCTGCTCTTCCCAGAGAGTCCCTCCCTCCTGCCTCTCCTGATCTCCCTGGCCTCAGGGGCGCTGATCTTGTCTGACCTCCACTTCTCCTCCCCGCTGGGTCCCCCTAGTCCTACCGGTTCACTTCAGGGTTCCTCCCATCTCCTTGGGGGTCAGAGTCCCCCACCAGCGGCCAGTAGATGCCCTAGTTGTGGGGAGACGCTAACTCCACATCTTCCCACACTGCCATCTTGACTCCTCCCTTGACAATTTTTAACTTCAGGTTCATAATTGGGTTAATTATATCCATTGTCAGAATTTCATATTGGTTTCTGCTTTGTGAAACTTTAAATGTGCCAAAACAAATACGAATCCCTTATAACTCAGCTGTAATTTATAGAAATATCAGGGAATTTGCTGGCGGTACAGTGGTTAGGATGCAGTGCTTTCACTGCCGGGCTGGGGTTCAATCCCTGGTTGGGGAACTAAGATCCTGCAAGTGGGCCTGGCCAAAAGAAAGAAAGAAATACCATATAAGTCTGAACTCACAGCTTCTTTCCTATAGTTGAGTTTTCCCACTTACAGAATAGTGATAGCCCTTATTATACTCTGACTTCCTGACTCCTGCCTCCTTTCCTCCCCTCCTCCCCTACCCCTGCCCCTTTATTCAAGCCCTGGTTGCATAATTAAAGTCAATAATGAGTCTAAAGAAAGAATTTTCTTTAAAGTTTTGTAATTCTTTTAATTCCTTGTTTTACCTTAGGGTAATCAGGATCTCCTTTGTTACATAGAATTTTAGATCTTGTTGACTTTATATGTATACGTACAATAAGGTTACCTTGCTTAGCTTTCCTTTCTAGGTTGTGATATGAGTGGTATAAGCTTTCAGTATTTGAACATTTTGTAGTACAACAGTTAGGATTACATAAATGACAAATATTGCTAATATCTTTATGTAGCATATCATTTCCCTTTTAAAAGATATGTCCTTTGTGAGAAAAGTGCTTTTCCCCCTTTTTATCTAGAAAAAATGTTTTAAGCCAGAGACACATCAGCTATCTATTTGATCACTACGAAGCTATGGACATTGTCACACAAATAGCACTTGTAAGGATTTCCTGGAACTTGACAAAAGTAACTTAAAAAAACAACAGAAAAAACCTGTATCCAGAAATTAATAGAATCATGTAATCGCCTTAGAAAGGGCATTTATGTTGTATTAACCATATCTGAAAAGCTACTCATAATGAGCTTTTTCTTGCTATAAGCATTCTCTTAAAACATTTTGAACAGAACATTATGAATGTATTTAATACCACTGAACTATATGCTTTAAAATGGGTAAGATGGTAAATTTTATGTTTGTGTATTTTACCACACACAAAAAAAACCACACTGAAGTAATTTATAGTCCAGATGTGAGAGACAAGGTGTAGATAACTTTAGGAAAGTATTAGCCATGTTGTGTAGATTTCTCTGTGTCATGCTTAAAATTCTTTTATTCTACAACAATAATATTTCTTTGGGATAAAAAGTGTTTGTGATTCCTTCAGACTTATGTTGGACTTTCCCATGGGCATTAGGCATTTTGTGAGAATAAAATCTTGGGCAGGGAACGGGGCATTGGAAGAATGGGCCAAGGAAGGAAGCAAAGCCTGCTTCTGTGTCCAAACAATAGTGTTTTCTTTATGCAGGACTTCTTTAGAACCTTGAATATTCTTACAAGTATGTGGATTATAACATTTCCCAAACTTATTTGACCCCTAAATCTATAACCAAACCATGCTATTTTAGTTTAACTTCCTTGTTTTATAGATGTGAAAGTTCTGATCTGGAGAAGTTGAATGACTTGCTTAAAGTTACCTAAGAGCAGAATAATGAGAAAACGTCAAAGGAGATATATATATATATACAAGTTTTGTTGTTGTTTTGTTTAATATTTATTTATTTATTTGGCTGCACTGGATCTTAGTTGCAGCACGTGGGATCTTTAGTTGTGGCATGTGAACTCTTATGTGGCACGTGCGATCTATTTCCCTGGCCGGGAATAGAACCCAGGCCCCCCACCCCCCACCCCTGCATTGGGAGTGTGGAGTCTTAGCCACTGGACCACCAGTGAAGTCCCATCAAAGGATATGAAGACTTGGAAAAACTGAATTCTGCCTGTTGCCCCTGCTGATATCAGCAAGAACACAAACAGGTTGTAGAATAACCATTATAATCCTTATGGAAACTTATTTTCATTAACATAATTACACATGAAATGGTTAGTTTCCAATATGTATAGAAGGGTTGTCAAATGGCGGTGAATGAAGATTCAGATGGAAGATAGTGTCTATCACGTTCATTTCTGTGCTCTTGGATGTTGGCAGATGAATTGGCCTCCTGGTTAAGCATGTTCTAGGGATAATTTTCCCTTCTCTAGGCAATGATCAGGTTTGCAAGTTCCAGTGTGTTGAAGAGTACACTTATTTTTGCCTGTGTGTATGGATTGAGGAAATAATTTTTAAAAACCCATACATAATAAAAGGCATCGGTGCATGGTTAAAAAGGGGGAGGGGTACTTGTTATTTAAGTCAAAGAAGTGTTTAGCTTGAAAAACTCATGTGAATACAAGAATGTGTGTATAAATATTTACCAAAACATTGTAATAGTGAAAAATAGGAAACAAATGTCCATCACCTAAAGAAAGGAAACATTATTGGTTTAGACACCCACTAGCAAAATAAACAGCAGTAAAAAGGAATAAACTATAAACTAGATCCTCATGGAAAAATACCTTACTATGTTGAGGGAAAAGCAAAGTATAGAAGAATACATGCCATGTAACACTTTTAAAATAAAAGTTTAAAAATGTGATAAAGCTACGTTGTTTATAGACACATAGAAAAGTATAAAAGTATGCAAGAGAATGATAAACACTAAATTCAGCGTAATCATTACTTTGGAGAGGAAAACAAAGGGGACTTCTTAAAGATCCAGAGTTGATACAACAATGTTTAGATTGGGCAAAGCTGGGTCATAGGTTTGTGCTGGGTATTTTCTATACTTTTAGTTGACTTGAATTTTTTTAAAAGAGTACAGACTTTAACCTCAAATAAGATTACCACTTCTGCTTATACTGAGTTCAGGGAAAGATTGGTATTGATACATGTTTCCATCAGTTTGTCTGTCTTTAAAATAGAAGGCAACATTATTAAGAGGGAAATAGAAAATATTAGAGTACCAGATTCTATAATTTGATATTTTCAGAAGTTAATAATTTTCTTTCAAACTCATCTAGGATAACTGAGTTACTAATATTTCCTAAGTTTTAAACATTTGTAATTTTAAATACTCTAGCAGTTAATTTTTAAATACTAGCTTCAAGTATTATGCTGGACACATAAGTTAACATTTCTGTTGCAGCCCTGGTAAGGTAGGAGTGCAGCAGGGACAATGCAGTACTATGGTGATGACAGACTGCTTCCCTTCAGTGTGTCTTGAAAACGTGGAACATACCTTATCTTTCTAAGTCTTACCCCTTTCTTTTTTTTTTTTTAATTAATTAATTAATTTTTAAATTTTTGGCTGTGTTGGGTCTTCGTTGCTGTGCGCCGGCTTTCTCTAGTTGCAGTGTGTGGGGGCTGCTCTTCATTGAGGTGCGCGGGCTTCTCTTGTTGCAGAGCACGGGCTCTAGGCGCGCAGGCTTCAGTAGTTGTGGCACGTGTCTCACCCCTTTCTTGATTTCTTCATTTTGTGCTATCATGTTGCCCTTCACCTTCCCTTCACTTTCAGTTTTGCTGGTAGTGAGTTTTCTAGCATTGTCTTCTGTCTCTGATGCTTAATTTGTCAAACATAAAGGCAGTCAGGATTTAGTGTACATCATAATTTTCTGGGGGACTTGTTAAAATGCACATTGTTAGGCTACACTGCAGAGTTTCTGATTCAGTAGGTCTGGTTGGAGCCTGAGAATTTGCATTTCTAATAAGTTTTCTTGTGATAATGGTGCTGCTGTGCCAGGACCTCATTTTTGAGAACTACTACTTATCTAGCTGTTCTTTCTTTGCAGTTCATTCATCTTAAAAGGAGGTTCAGCTTGATTTCCTGGGCAACATAGTTTCTCAGGCATTCTAACTTGTACATTTCTAGTATTTTTTAGATTCAGACTAAAAAGACATGATATGGTAGAACATGTATAGTAGAACACCATGTCCTTACTCTAATTACTAATTACATGTTTTACTCGGGTTGGATACTTTGTATCTTTTTTTTTTTTTTTTTTTTTTTTGTGGTTCGTGGGCCTCTCACTGTTGTGGCCTCTCCCGTCGCGGAGCACAGGCTCTGGACGTGCAGGCTCAGCGGCCATGGCTCACGGGCCCAGCCGCTCCGCGGCATGTGGGATCTTCCCGGACCGGGGCACGAACCTGTGCCCCCTGAATCGGCAGCCAGACTCTCAACCACTGCGCCACCAGGGAAGCCCTGTATCTTTTTTAAAAAATAAAATTGGGGATTGGTCTAGATGATCTCTTCTGGTGTTGAATCATAATTTGTGCTTAAATCTTCTCATATCCTGATTAACACCACCAAAGATCCTTGATTTGTACAACAAAATTTAGAACTATTAAAAATTGACTTTGGGGCTTCCCAAAGTCAAAAAAAAAGTAAAAAAAAATTGACTTTGAAACCAATTTTCTGTGAAAGTAACTATAACCTCTCATTTTCCCATCTTGTTTCTCTCACCATATGCCATAGGGTAAAAACCAAAATGGTGAAACAAATCTGTATTCCATGCAATCTGTATTTTGCTTCATAATTGTTAAGACTGGGGAAAGAGGTTTTTTAAAAATAGCTAATAGTAGCATTAATTTTTACCAACTAATGACCTATTTGAGTATTTAAGGATACAGTGAAAGGAAACTCTACATATCCCTTGCAGGACCCCCTCCCCACAGAGCTAGGAAGTTTCCTTTCTTTCTTTCTTTCTTTCTTTCTTCCCCCTCAACCCGCACCCTGCATTCCCTGCAGTGGAAGCGTGGAGTCTTAACCACTGGGGCACCAGGGAAGTCCCAGGAAGTTTCCTTTCTTTTTGCTACAGTGCTATGATACAGAAATATCTGAGGCTCAGAGACTTTAGCGTTCTGTTTTTTTTAATAGTGGTCCCTTTTAAAGAAGGGGTAATCCTTTGGAAAGTAGGTATTCTTAAGGAGTCATATAAGGCATTATAATCATTCCTGTGTATCTCTTCATTGGATTTCATATTCCTGAGCCAAAAAAGGTAGTATTAGGAAATGTATTTAAAAGTTTGGCTAGAGAATGGACTTGAGGATACGGGGAGGGGGAAGGGTAAGCTGGGACAAAGTGAGACAGTGGCATGGACATATATACACTACCAAACGTAAAATAGATAGCTAGTGGGAAGCAGCCCCATAGCACACAGAGATCAGCTCGGTGCTTTGTGACCACCTAGAGGGGTGGGAAAGGGAGGGTGGGAGGGAGGGAGATGCAAGAGGGAAGAGATATGGGGATATATGTATAGCTGATTCACTTTGTTATAAAGCAGAAACTAACACACCATTCTAAAGCAATTATACTCCAATAAAGATGTTTTTTAAAAAGTTAAAAAAATAATAAATAAAATATAAAAGTTTGGGAACTTCCCTAGTGGTCCAGTGGTTAAGACTCCACACTTCCACAGCAGGGCGCATGGTTTTGTTTGATCCCTGGTCAGGGAACTAAGATCCCGCAATCCGTGGTGCATGGCCGAAAAAAAAAACGTTTGTAGTGAATTAAACCTTACTTGAAAATAATTAAATTAATTTGTGTAAGGTTTTGGGGCTGTTTGAACTAAGATAAATACTTGGGAAAGTTGCAGAGAATCAAAATTGTTTATAACCCTTAATCTTTAAAAATAACAATTCTGCTGTATACGTATAAACAAGGGGAGTGTATACCGTCAAAGAAAAAAATTTTAATTGAGAACTATTTAGTAATATCCAGTTTATTCCCAAAACAGGACCTTTATTTTAATTTTTTTTAGATTTCAAAGGAAGATTATAAAATCTTTTTAGAAATTGAGGATCCTGTCAAAGTTCCCTCCTCCCTCTTTTTTCTAAATTTAATTATATATACTTTATTTCTCTATTGCTCTTTCTATAGAAAAGTTTTTCAATAAACAGGAAAATTCCTTGGTTTTGGGTTTTGTCTTAGCCCTACTCTCAATCCCAGTAATGCGTAATTTGCTATATGATATACAAGAAATCTGAATACTATTTCTTTTGGAATAAGAAGTTAAGGAAATTAATGTATAGGTATAAAGGCATATGATAAAGCCAACTGTTAAAAAATAGCCTGATGTGTTAGGGTATTTTTTTCTGCCCAAGTGATCTGTCTAGATCAGTGCCGTTATTTAATTTCAAGATTCATCTTTGTTTTGTTTTTGGCCACGCCACTCGGCTTGCAGGATCTCAGTTCCTTGGGCCATGGCAGTGAAAGCCTGGAATCCTAATCACTAGGCCACCAGGGAACTCCCTTCAGTTTTCATCTTAATGCAGGCACATCAAATTTTGTAGCTTCTGTGTCTATTCAGTCTAACTGGCTTTTCACTATTTTGAAATGAGATGGTCACAGCTTTTAATAGCTATTTTATTTTAATCGAAATTTATAGTCAGAACTGGTAAGTTATTTTTTTTAAATATAGATTTATTTAATTTTTTGGCTGCATTGGTTCTTGTGTTGCTGTGCGCGGGCTTTCTCTGGTTGCGGCGAGCGGGGGCTACTCTTTGTTGCGGTGTGAGGGCTTCTCATTGTGGTGCCTTCTCTTGTGGCGGAGCACAGACTCCAGGCGCGCAGTCTTCAGTAGTTGTGGCACACAGGCTTAGTTGCTCCGCAGCATGTGGGATCTTCTCGGACCAGGGCTCGAACCCGTGTCCCCTGCATTGGAAGGTGGATTCTTAACCACTGCGCCACCAGGGAAGCCCCTGGTAATTTATTTTTCAAATAGGCAATAAATACACTTGTTAAAAGGTATAAAAAGAATACATATAGTTCCTATTCTCACCTCCAAAACAGACTTTCCTTCTGAAGGCAAATACTGTGAACTAGTTTCTTAAATCAGAGATATTTTATGCATATACAAAGATGAATGGATATATGCTTTTTTAGCAAACAACTTTGATATATATTATATGCAATAAAATTCAACAATTTTAAGTATACAATTTGAGTTTTAATAAATATATACACAGTTTTGTGGTCCCTATGAAAATCATGATATAGAATATTTCCATAACCCCCCAAATTTTCCTCATGTCCCTTTGCAGTTCAATCCCCTCCAGCTCTCTCTGGCCCCTGAAACTATTGGTCTGCTTTCTGTCACTATAAATTTACCTTTTTTAGAATGCATATCAGTGGAATCATACAGAATATAGTCTTTTTATGTCTGACTGATTTCACTTAACATTATGCCTTTGAGATTCATCCATATGAGTGCCTTGAACCAAGGAAGTGTTGAATGAGTATGTTAATTGTGTATTAGCTTAAGTTTGGGTTAAGGTTTTTTGAATTAATTATATCATACTGGCTCATGAAGTGAACTGATGGATTTTTTTTTAATGGCTCAAATTTTTTTCCTTTCAGTTTTATTGACATACTATTTATGTTTAAGATGTTCAGCATAGGGGGCTTCCCTGGTGGCGCAGTGGTTGAGAGTCCGCCTGCCGATGCAGGGGACACGGGTTCGTGCCCCGGTCCGGGAAGATCCCACATGCCGCAGAGCGGCTGGGCCCATGAGCCATGGCTGCTGAGCCTGCGCATCCGGAGCAAAAAAAAAGATGTTCAGCATAATGATTTGACTTACGTATATCATGAAATGATTACCATGGTAAGTTTAGTGAATATCCATCATCTCACAGATACAAAATAAAAGGTAAAGAAAAAAATTTTTTTCCTTGTAATGAGAACTCCTACGATTTATTCTCTTAACAACTTTCATGTATAACATACAGCAGTGTTGGGACTTCCCTGGTGGTCCAGTGGTAAAGAATCTGTCTTCCAGTGCAGGGGATGCTGGTTCGATCCCTGGTTGGGGAACTAAGATCCCACATGCCGAGGGACAGCTAAGCCTGTGTGCCGCAACTATTGAGCCCACGTGTTCTGGAACCCACGTGCCACAACTAGAGAGAAGCCCACGCTCCACAACGAAGAGCCCGAGCGCTGCAACTAAGACCCGATGCAGCCAAAAATATAAATAAAATAAATAAAATATTTTTTAAAATACAGCAGTGTTAATTTATCATGATGTACATTTACATACCTAGTACTTATTTATCTTATAACTGGAAATTTGTACCTTTTGACTAATTCACCACCTCCCCTCACCTCTGATAAACAAATCTGATCTCTTTTTCTATGAGTTTGTTTGTTTTTGAAGTATAGTTGACCCACAACACTATGTTAGTTTCTGGTGCACAATATAGTGATTTGATATTTCTGTACATTACAAAGTGATCACCATCTGATGAATCTTATATTCACTTAGATAAATGTTAGTCAGAAGTAGATTAACTTTTTGTTTCAAATCAATCAAGCATTCTTAGTTATAGTGACCTTTATTACAAACATTTGGGAATAGGAACTGTACAGTAGGTTGTTTTTTGTTTGTTTTCCTCCTTGAGATGGGCAAGGAATCTCTGTTGTAGAGGAATACAAAATCACCAAATTGAGATATGAAAGAAAGTAAATATTGTTAAATCTTTATCTCAACCCCAGCCCTTTAAAAAACAAAACAGAACTTTATTTCTATACTTTATGCTTTGTCCTCCGAGCTTACAGATAGGATAAAACAGGATAATTGATGTAACCAAATGGCTGGTTGAATAAGTTAACTCAGAAGAAGGGACTTACAGAAATATCTATGTGTTGCAAGTTTAAAAGTTTACTTATGTAACTCATTAATAAGATTTGAGATAGTTTTTATTGTACTTTTAATAGATTTTACTGTTTTTACTGTTCTGGTTTTAACATATAATTAAAACTAGTCCTCCCTCAGAGCTTGTTTTTAATCTCAAATACCAAGTCAAGGGGAAAGGGAATATAGTGTGATTTCCTGCTTTGTGGTTTTTCAGGCATCCCCACCCAGTAACAAATCTCAACTTTGTGGGTTCTTACCTTAAAGTAGCTAAGAAGCTGGCATCTGGTTGTGGAGCATTACTACAAGTAGTTCCATCTCTGATTACAAATCTTTATGATGGGTTATGTTCAGCCAGCTTTGTAATGTATCCTTTTTGTTTGTTTGTTTGTTTTTTGTAGTATGCGGGCCTCTCACTGTTGTGGCCTCTCCCATTGCGGAGCACAGGCTCCAGACACGCGGGCTCAGCGGCCATGGCTCACGGGCCTAGCCGCTGCGCGGCATGTGGGATCTTCCTGGACCGGGGCATGAACCCGTGTCCGCTGCATCAGCAGGCGGACTCTCAACCACTGCGCCACCAGGGAAGCCCTGTAATATACCCTTTTTTAAGTTTTTTCTACTACATTTGAAACCTTGGTAGTGGATATGAGCTGAAAAAATACCAGTATCTTGTCAGATGGTTCCGTGTAATTTGGAACATTTATGACTTAAAGATGACTTAAAGAGTTTGTCTCAAGTATAACCTAATGGTTTTGAGGTACAAAAACCAGCCTATGGGGACTTCCTCTGGTGGCGCAGTGGGTAAGACTCTGCCTGCCAGTGCAGGGGATACGGGTTCCATCCCTGGTCCGGGAAGATCCCACATGCCGTGGAGCATCTAAGCCCGTGTGCCACAAGTACTGAGCCTGCGCTCCAGAGACTGCGTGCCACAACTATTGAAGCCTGCATGCCTAGAGCCCGTGCTCCGCCGCAAGAGAAGCCACCACAGAAAGCCCACGCACAGCAACGAAGACCCACTGCAGCCAAAAAAATAAAATTAAATCTTTTTTTAAAAAAAGCCGTTGATCTTTTTTGAAAACGAATAAGTTTTTACTTAAAAACAGTTTTTGTGGTTCTTTAGTACGATACATGTTTACCTTCCTTATATTTAATACCTACTAAACTCCGAACAAAGCAAAAATGATTACTTGTATAAACATATATTTGCATTCAAGAATCCCAAATAATGAAATCCCAAAGATTTCATTAATCTACCCTTCTCTGGCTTTGAAGGAGTGCTCCTAAAAGAGCTTTACTGGTGGGACAGAGAATGTTGGTAACAGTGACAATTTTATTAATGGATAAAAGTTATATTTATGTTGAATACATTTCTTTTTTCTCTCCGTAAGGAATTGAACGACCTGGCGCGGGACCCCCCAGCACAGTGTTCAGCAGGTCCCGTTGGAGATGATAGTAAGTATGTGAAAGGAATGATAGAGTGAAACATAAAACAGCATAAAAATCTGCCTCTGGGGAACTCTGGGACTGATAAATATACATCTCTTAAGGTTATTTTGTGTGAAGAGATAATTATGCAGTAGAGAAGAGGCAGTATTTACCTTTACTTGCCCATGAAAGGTGCAGTTTTATGTGTATCCCATCATCTTTACTGTTTATTACATTTTGAACCTCTTCTGCCAGACATTGTCTGTGTAGTTGTCCTGGCTCCTTCTTATCTGTCCTTTGTCCCTTCTGGGTATTTACTTGAGTCAAAATATTCGAGCTTTTACTTACAGCAAGCTACTGTTCTTTCAGTAAGATAATACTAAAGATGATGGGGGGGTATGTGTGTGTATATGTATATGTGTATGTATGTATGTGGGTCTGTGTCTGTCTTTCTATTGACTCATACTCGTGAAGACAGCTACAATTTATTTTTAATGTCCAGTTTATCTCCTTAATCCTGTTTGAAATAATCTATTGTACTTATCGTACATGTTGGATAATAATTTTGTTTTTGTTCCACTTTGTCTCAACACAGCTTTTTCCCCTTATACCGCCTTTTATCCTTTTTAAAATGGAGGATATTTGAAGAGGCTGTGCCTTGTAACACAAAACTAATTCACACAAAAAATGCAACATTTAGCAAATAGGGGAAAAATGGAATATACTTGGAAACATTTGTGTGAGAGAAGTATATAGATTAAGACAAAAAATAAATGAGGTTATATTAGTTTGTGTGTAAATTAATTTTTTCCTTGTTTTTCTTAGATTGCTGTTTTGGTCTCCTAAATCCTTAAGAACCAAAGCAAAGCCCTTGTACAAGGACTGCTTTATAGATAAAACAGATGTTATAAATTATAAGACTAAGTACTTGTGATGAAAAATCCCATTTATGTTATGTTTAGACCTGTCCAGTATGAGTAACTATAGTATTTGATACCAAACAGGACAGGACAAGTACTTAAACACACATTATCTCATTTACGCCTCACAATTCTTTTAGGTCATTGGGATAGAAATTGTAAACTATTTTAGAGAAGAATCTGGTGAGAGGCTTGTGGAGGTTCCAGAAGTGGACTCATTCTCAGGTTTTCTGATTCTACTTTTGTCATTTCACGGTTACCATATAATCCATCTGCATCAGTGTGGTCATTCAATTGAAAGAGTGTTTTTATTTCAGGTAAATTCCTCAAAGTTGAGAGTGGATGATTTTTAATTAAAAGCATTTGAAGTCTGGGGATTAGATTTCATTTTTGAAGTTCTGTAGTGTGCTAAAGTAATTTGCCTTTGCTTCTACCATAGTTAGTACTATTACATTCCTTTGTCAGATTGAAAAAATGGTTACCCTGGAGAGTTAAACTCCCCCAAAGCATAAGCAATAAGAGAAAAAGATAAATTAGACTTCATCAAAATTTAAAACTTAGGTGCAACAAATGATACTATTAAGAAAGTGAAAAGACACACAGAATGGGAGAAAAATTTTGTAGGTCATATATATCTAATAAGCCAATTTATCCAAAATATTTTTTAAAAGTCTATATCTCAGCAATATAAAGATAGATAACCCAATTTTAAAATAAACAGAGGATCTGAATAGCTGTTTCTCCAAATAAGATATACAAATGGCCAATAAACACATGGAAAGATGTTCAGCATCATTAATCATCAGGGAAATGCATGTCAGAACCATAATGAGATGTCACTTTACACCCACTAGGATGGCTAGAATCAAAAAGTCAAATAATAACAAATGTTGATGAGGATGTGGAGAAATTTGAACCTTCATACATTGCTGGTAGAATGCAAAATGGTATAGCCAGCTTGGAAGACAGCCTGTTAGTTCCTCAAAAAGTTAAACATAGAGTTACGATATAACCCAGTGAGTTCATTCCTAGGTATGTGTCCAAGAGAAATGAAACATATATCTGTACAAAAACTCATACATGATTGTTCATAGAAGCTTTATAATAGCCAAAAAGTGAAAACAACCCAAATGCCCACCAGCTGATGAAGGGGTAAATAAAATGTGGTGTATCCATACAATGGAATATTATTTGACGATTAACAAGAATGAAATGATACATACTACAACATGGATGAGCATTAAAAACATTATGCTGAAAAGACCTATACTCTGAAAACTATAAGTTGCTGGTGAAAGAAATTGAAGACGACGTAGACAGATATTGTTAAAATGACCATACTGCCCAAGGCAATCTACAGATTCAGTGCTATCCCTATCAAATTACCAATGGCATTTTTCATAGAACTAGAACAAAAATTTTTTAAATTTGTATGGAAACACAGAAGACCTCGAATAGCCAAAACAATCTTGAGAAAGAAGACTGGAGCTAGAGGAATCATGCTTCCTGACTTCATAATGTACTACAAAGCTACAGTAATCAAAGGGGTATGGTGTGGAAAACAAGAATATAGATCAGTGGAACAGGAAAGCAGAAAACAAGCATATAGATCAGTGGAACAGGAAAACAAAAAACGAGCATGTATATCAGTAGAACAGGATAGAAAGCCCAGAAGTAAACCTATGCACTTAAGGTCAATTAATCTACAACAAAAGAATCAAGAATATTCAATGGAGAAAAAGATAGTCTCTTCAGTAAGTGGTTCTGGGAAAA
The DNA here is from genome assembly GCF_963924675.1 of Phocoena phocoena. Lineage (NCBI taxonomy): Eukaryota > Metazoa > Chordata > Mammalia > Artiodactyla > Phocoenidae > Phocoena > Phocoena phocoena. The sequence goes on from NC_089221.1 coordinate 117,201,797, forward strand.
CTGGACAGCTACATGTAAAAGAATGAAATCAGAACATTTTCTCACACCATATACAAAAATACACTCAAAATAAACACCTAAGTGTAAGACCAGATACTCTAAAACTCCTAGAGGAAAACACAAGGAGAGTACTTTTTGACATAAATTGCAGCAGTATTTTTTTGGCTCCGTCTCCTAGAGTAATGGAAATAAAAACAAAAATAAACAGTAGAACATAATTAAACTTAAAAGCTTTTGCACAGCAAAGGAAACTGTAAACAAAAAAAGACAACCTGTGGAATAGGAGAAAATATTTGCAAACTATGCAACCAACAAGGAATTAATTTCCAAAATATACAAACAGCTCATACAGCTTAATAAAAGCTTTTTGATAAAGAACAAACAACCCAATCAAATAATGGGCAGAAGACCTTAAATAGACATTTCTCCAAAGAAGACATACAGGTGGCCAATAGATACATGAAAAAATGCTCAATATTTCTAGTTATTAGAGAAAAGCAGATCAGAACTACAATGAAGTATCACCTCACACTAGTCAGAATGGCCATTGTCAAAAAATCTACAAACAGTAAACGCTGGAGGTGTAGAGAAAAGGGAACCCTCCTACACTGTTGGTGGGAATGTAATTGGTGCAGCCACTATGGAGAACAGTATGGAGGTTCCTTAAAAAACTAAAAGTAGAGTTACCATATGATCCAGCAATCCCACTCCTGGGCATTTATCTGGAGAGAACTACTTGGAAAAGATAATATGCACCCCAGTGTTCATAGCACTGTTTACAATAGCCAAGACATGGAAACAAATGTGCTCCAGAGGGAGACGTAACACTGATTCCAGTAGGTATTCTTATATTTAACCAGTGTGGCAGAATACTCAATTAAGATTTAAATGGTAGGTCTTGAAATGCTTTTGTTAATTAAATTAATGTGTTTTTTTGTTGTTGTGTTTTGTTTTTTTGCGGTACGCGGGCCTCCCACTGCCGTGGCCCCTCCCGCTGCGGAGCACAGGCTGCGGAGCACAGGCTCCGGACGCGCAGGCCCAGCAGCCATGGCTCACGGGCCCAGCCGGGCTCAGCCGCTCCGCGGCTCGTGGGATCTTCCCGGACCAGGGTGGGAACCCGTGTACCCCGCATCGGCAGGCGGACTCCCATCCACTGCGCCACCAGGGAAGCCCCAAATTAATGTGTTTTTATTTTGTTCTTCTCTGCCTTTTGTTGATATTGTAGATTCTAGATCATTTTAACAAGAGACATAAATATTGTTGATCTCAGTTGCTACATTAGCAATTTCCTTATTCCTCTCCCCTCTCACTCTTAAAGACAGCCTGGTGTATGTGCTTTTGCTCATTTTTCTGGTGACAGTATTTGACCCTTTATTTATAAAGACGAAAACAAATAAGTTAATAAAGGTTAGCATTTGAGTGTTAATGGGTTTTTATTTAGAACTAATGGTTTATATAAGTTTAGTTCTATTGGGGAATATTAAACAAACATGATTTACTAACTAAATGGATATGAATTACATATGAAATAGCCTGTTGATGTTGCTTATAAGAGTTTTCAGTAATATAAGATTCTTGCTTAAATATACTAGAATATTTTCAATTTTCCAGAGTGCCAGATATGAAAGAGATTGCATTATTACTTGAAAATATTGATCTTTTCACATCTTCTAGGAAGGGTATCCTTTATGTAATTGTAAATGTTCTAGTTGCCAGCTTGTCTTGTCAGAATTTCTGCTCCAAGCTTTTTGGGTTTCTATGTTGTCTAATTTTTAGTCGATTTTAATCATAAAGCATAAAATGGTCTTTGTTTTCTGTAGAGGAAGAATAGGAAATCACCAAAAATAAATATTTTACCTTCAGCCAAGAATTTGTTCAGGTTTAAATTTTTCCAATAACTTCTTAAGTCTGTCAGTAGCAAGAGAAAGATTGATCTTGAAAAGACTCAGAAGAAAAAGTTAGGACTTTGATAGTTTTAAAATTTTTTAACTAAATTTTTTAGCATGTCTCGATATTTGTATATTTTATCATCTAAGTGCGTTAGTTCTCTCTTTTTATTCCTTATCTGATTCTTACAACCTTTAACAAGAGTGCAGGTATAAATATATCTTCCCATTTACAGCCACAAATTTTAAAAATATAGAAGGATTAAATGGAAGAATAAGATTGCTTTAAAACAATTCCCTTGACCTGTAGCTTGGTCATTTTTAATAGTGTTTTCAGCTTTGTCATTGGGATTGTTTACTCCAATTATCATTGTGTTTTGTTTACTCAAATTGTAAGTATATTTATGATTAAAAACAGAATGAGACTTGTTTCTTTAAATAGGACCTTAGGGCTCTTTTAATAGGACCTTTGTTAAAGATACTGGGACTAATCTTAGTGACTCAAAGTGACTTTCTCCTTAGCTGCTTAATCCATAAAAAATTGGTTGGCAGAAGTTATGAGGAATTTTTCTCAGTACTAATGATGGGTAACGTAAAAATGAGAGCCTCAGCAGTACCTATCCTTTATTTTTAATTCCTAATAAACAAGCTGCTCTTTGTAGATTCAGGCCCCAGTGAGGGGCAGGCCAACTATAGGGTCAGTTCTCATGCCAGGTGGTCAGAAGGAATTTAAGGATTTGGCCTGATATCCCAGTGGATTTTCGTGCGGTTTTTTAGTCTTCACATTTCCTCTTTGTGTCGAGGGTTAGGTGGTTTGGTTTGCTCATCTATAATCCCAGTGATAGCTTCCCTTAGTTCGCTCAAATCCTAGTGTGAATGTTAAATGCTAAGTAGCTTGCTTAGAAGTGAAAACTGGCTATTTGATCTTTGTGTTGTCCTTAGTGGCATTACCTTGGAAATGGAACAAGCACCATTTTTTGCAGTTTGAAGAGAAAATTTCCTTATTAAACAAGTATATAATTTATTGGGATTATCCCGAGTTTGTAATCAAGCTTGGGGCTTTCAGCTGATGTTTTCTTTATTTACTGAGGTACCAGCAATTCTAAACACCTACAGGTGAGAACTCTTGGAAATTTTTTTCTCACTGGAAAAAAGCCAGCATTTCCTAATTTGAGTATTGTCTACTTTAAGTTTACTGTTCTGCTCTATGCCAGTATTATAAAAGGAGTATATTATATATATTTGTGTTGGGGAAATGATATAACACATGAAAGAATTGAATCTTGTGGTTCTTTTTTACCCTTTGAGGTAAGGAAATGCCTGTTTAAAAGTGAAATTTTGGACCTTGTCAAGAATTTTGTCTCCCTGACATGAATTTTCAAGATGTTTTAGCCCAGATACTTCTTTGTTGAGCACCTTATCAGTGTTCTATACCATGCTAGTCATTTTTGTTTTCTCTGTTCAGACTCCAACTTAATTTAGATTCCTCATCCTGCTTAGGACTCATCATATTGCTAATAAATGAACTGAGATTACATGGGGAATGATATGTTATTATGGTGTAGGCATACTGTGGATGTTGCTTCATGGTGATTTTTTGTTGTTCTTTTTCAGTGTTCCATTGGCAAGCTACAATAATGGGGCCAGTAAGTATTCAGATTAATTTCAGAATAAATAGTTTATGTAATTCACTCATTTTAATCCAACTTTTCTTGTTATCAACAGAATGACAGTCCCTATCAGGGTGGAGTATTTTTCTTGACAATTCATTTCCCAACAGATTACCCCTTCAAACCACCTAAGGTAATTGGGATATGACAATTGTTTTGTATCTACTTTTGACAATACTATTGAAACAGTTTACAAAAAATTTTCCTTTTTTGATAGGTTGCATTTACAACAAGAATTTATCATCCAAATATTAACAGTAATGGCAGCATTTGTCTTGATATTCTACGGTCACAGTGGTCTCCAGCACTAACTATTTCAAAAGGTAATAGAATGAGTATTTGATATCAATATAAAAATCCTACTGTGTTTTTTGTCTTTTTAAGATTACTTATTCTTGGAAAGATTGATCGGATTCCTTTTTTAAGAGGAGGTAGCAATCCCCCTTATTCTTTTTTTTCTTTTTAAGTAATTTATTTATTTATTTATGGCTGTGTTGCATCTTTGTTTCTGTGCAAGGGCTTTCTCTAGTTGTGGCGAGCGGGGGCCACTCTTCATCGCAGTGCGTGGGCCTCTTCACTATCACGGCCTCTCTTGTTGTGGAGCGCAGGCTTCAGACGTGCGGGCTCAGTAGTTGTGGCTCACGGGCCCAGTTGCTCCGCGGCATGTGGGATCTTCCCAGACCAGGGCGTGAACCCGCATCCCCTGCATTGGCAGGCAGACTCCCAACCACTGCGCCACCAGGGAAGGCCCCCCCCCCCCCGCCCCTTATTCTTAAAAAGACCTTTAGACCCACTGGAGAGAGCTGGATTTTCAAGCATAGGTATTCCTTGGTGTCGTGACTGCTCTCTGTCCATTGCTCTTGCTATTCAAGCATAGGTTGGAATATGACTACTTGGTATGAATGTTTTTTTAGAGCATAGTAAAAGTAGAAGACAAACAATGTCTCTTCCAACCTTGAGATCCATGAATGGAAAGGATAGATATTGTTCCAGAATAATTAAAAAAACAGCCATTGTAGAGGAATGCTTGTATACTATAAGCATAGACAGTAGTTTCTTGAAGAGCAAAGTATAGATGAATTCATATTCACATTCTTTAAGGTTTTACCAGCTCTTATCTTTAGGTTTCTGTCAGGAACAGAATCACCCTCTAAGATAATCAATTTAATATAAATTTTTATTTGAGCATCTTAATCTTTGGTATATTGTGTGTGTGGGGGGGGTGAAAATGTGTAGAGAAAGTTAGTTGCCAACTTAGTGATGGAAGATCCAGTAGTTGTTTCTTTCTTTCTTTACTTACTTATGTACTTACTTATTTGGCTGCGTTGGGTCTTTGTTGCTGCATGCGGGCTTTCTCTAGTTGTGGCGAGCAGGGGCTACTCTTTGTTGTGGTGCACGGGCCTCTCATTGTGGTGGCTTCTCTTGTTGTGGATCACAGGCTTTAGGTGCGTGGGCTTCAGTAGTTGTGGCACACAGGCTCAGTAGTTGTGGCTTGCGTGCTCTAGAGTGCAGGCTCAGTAGTTGTGGCGCACGAGCTTAGTTGCTCCACAGCATGTGGGATCTTGCCGGACCACAGATCGAACCCGTGTCCCCTGCATTGGCAGGCGGATTCTTAACCACTGCACCACCAGGGAAGTCACAGGGTCCTTAGTTGTGGTATTCGAACTCTTAGTGGTGGCATGCATGTGGGATCTAGTTCCTAGACCAGGGAGCGAACCCGGGCCCCCTGCGTTGGGTGCGCAGTCTTAACCACTGCGCCATCAGGGAAGTCCCCCTCCAATAGTTCTTTAAAATAAGACCTAGTTATATGAGGAGGTTGGGGATTTTTTTTATATTCCTGAACTGAATATTATCTTATTTGTTGATGTGAGATTGTTCAACCCCTCAACATCATACCCAAATGAAATCACAAGTGGATTAAATGTTGTCAAAGTACAGATACTAGAAATAGGCTGCAAGTATGATAATGGGCCAATATGTTTAACAGATATGAAGAACATATATAAATCAGTAAGGAAAAACCTAGATCCCAATGGACAGAAAGGAACAGAGGAAATAAAATTAAAATAAGTTCCCATTTTTCACCTTTTTAATTAACAAAGATCTTTACAAAAGAAAAATAAATGTTGGTGAACTACATTGAAATGAGTGCTTATATATGCTACAGATAGAAGTATAGATTTGTATAGTCCAGTCTGCCAGTATGTATTAAGAAATAAGAGATTTAATCATTAATACCCTTTGACCCAGTAATTCTAGGTTCATTCATTTGTACTAAAAAAATAAGCCCAATGGTTAAAAAAAGTTCTCTGTGCAAGTACATTTGCAACAGTGTTATTTCTGAAAAATAGAAATTACATATAGACTCAATGGTAGAGGAGAAAATATATTGGTTCTGGAAGATGCATTCAAAAGAGTATTGATCCTTAAAAATATTGTGGGAAATAGGAAAATACAATGTTTGAAAAAAGCAGAAAAGAGATAAAGTGTTACACACTGTAACTTGCATTGTATAGAAAGTATATTAAATAGCTAGAAAGAAATAGTTTGGGTATTTGGGGATGAAATTTGGTACATAAAAATATTTTTCTTTTCTGTCTACTTAAATTTTATCATTTCTTTAATGCATACATTTAGACAAGAGGCAACATAGTTTCATGTTAAAGAACATAGATTCTGGATGCAACTGCCTTTATTAGGATCTCAGCTCCACCTCTTATTGGATGAGACTTGAGACAGATTGGCTTCTGCATTCCACAGAGTTTTCATCGGTAGAATAGGGATGATAAAAACTATTTCACTGTTATTATGAAGATTAAAAAAGCAAAAATGCATAGTTAACTGGTTCCTTGTAAGCACCCAAATAACTGGGATAAAGGCACTATTGTAAAAAGTATTGGAGGGGACTTCCCTGGTGGCACGGTGGTTAAGAATCTGCCTGCCAATGCAGGGGGCACAGGTTTGATCCCTGGTCCGGGAAGATCCCACATGCCGCGGAGCAACTAAGCCTGGGGGCCACAACTACTGAGCCCGTGTGCCTCAACTACTGAAGCCCAAGTGCATAGAACCTGTGCTACGCAACAGGAGAAGCCACCTCAATGAAAAGCCCGCACACTGCAATGAAGAGTAGCCCCCACTCACCGCAACTAGAGAAAGCCTGCACACTGCAATGAAGACCCAACACAGCCTAAATAAATAAATAAATTTTTTTTTTTTAAAAAGCAAAAAATCCATAGTTGACTCGTACCTTGTAAGCACCTAAATAACTGGGATAAAGGCACTATTGTAAAAAGTTTTGGAGGGGACTTCCCTGGTGGTGCAGTGATTAAGAATCTGCCTGCCAGTGTAGGGGACACGGTTTCAAAACCTGGTCCGGGAAGATCCCACTTGCCGCAAAGCAACTAAGCCTGTGCGCCACAACTACTGAGTCTGCACTCTAGAGCCCACACACCGGAACTACTGAAGCCCATGCGCCTAGAACCTGTGCTCCACCACAAGAGAAGCCACTTCAATGAGAAGCCTGCCACAATGAAGAGTAGCCCCCCCAAAAAAAAAAGAGTAGCCCCCCACTCGCCACAACTAGAGAAGGCCTACATGCAGCAACGAAGACCCAACGCAGCCCAAAAAAAGAAAAAAAAAAAAGTACTGGATAGGAACTTCCCTGGTGGCACGGTGGTTAAGAAACTGCCTGCCAATGCAGGGGACACCGGTTCGAGCCCTGGTCTGGGAAGATCCCACATACTGCGGAGCAGCTAAGCCTGTGTGCCACAACTACTGAGCACGCAGCCTAGAGCCCGTGCTCCACAACAAGAGAAGCTACCACAGTGAGAAGCCCACACACTGCAACGAAGCATGGCCCCCGCTTGCTGCAACTAGAGAAAGCTCACACGCAGCAGCAAAGACCTAGTGCAGCCAAAAATAAATAATTAATTTTAAAAATTATTGGATATTTGTCATGTTGTAATTACAGTAAGACTTGCATATTCTTAAAAGTTAATTTTTTGAAGGAAACAAAAACTCTGGGGCATTAAATGAAGATTTCTGGGGTCCCAGGCAAAAATACAAACAAAAAGTCAGAGGACCACATTTTTCAAAATTGTGACTAAAATAGTTTTCCAGATAAGTGGCCCCTTTTCTTTTTGAAGGCCTCCTTGTAATTCAAGGGCTGCTTGTGAAAGTGTTCATATGCCTATTATTCTTGTGATTTCCTGGCCTGGTTGCTCTTCTTTTACCAAGTAGCTGTAGAGATAGAAATCTAGATATAAATGGGGCCAAGAGAGGTGGGACTCTGTGTGTGTGTGTCTGTGTGTGTGTCTGTGTGTGAGTCTGTGTGTGTCTGTGTGTCTGGGGGGGCGAGGGGGTCGAGATACCTGAAATTGTTACCATAGCTTTTTTTTTTCCCTTTCCCTTCTGTGCCTGGTGTTGATTTTTTCAGTTGTTCTAAATCATAAGGGGTGTTAGTTTATTTGACTTGATATGTTCTGTCTAGATAGCTATCTTTTAAAATACCTGCAGTGCCATTTTGTTGAATTTGGTTATATCAACATACCTAGGTTTAGTGTTTTAAAGAAGGCCTGAATCCTGTATGTGATATAATTATCCCTTTAACATAGTCCGTTTTTTCTTTTTTTTAATTAGTTAATTTTTGGCTGCATTGGGTCTTCGGTGCTGCACACGGGCATTTCTCTAGTTGTGGCAAGTGGGGGCTACTCATCATTGCAGTGTGTGGGCTTATTGAGGTGGCTTCTCTTGTTTCTGAGCATGAGCTCTAGGCACACAGGCTTCAGTAGTTGTGGCACGCGGGCTCAGTAGTTGTGGCGCACGGGCTTAGTTGCTCCACGGCATGTGGGATCTTCCCAGACCAGGGCTCAAACCCTTGTCCCCTGAATTGGCAGGCAGATTCTTAACCAGTGTACCACCAGGGAAGTCCCCATAGTCTGTTTTTGAGGGCAGTAATCTTGACCCGAAATGCCCTCCACTTTAAGTATATAGGTAAGGGACCTAAATATACAGAAAACTTAAAGGAAGCAGATTAAGTCCATCATAAAGCCACTTGATTATATGTTTTTAGAATTGGAAGTGACTGTGGGTTATGACACTAATGAAAATGGGTATGTACTGATGAGGAATATATATATATGTTGGTGAAAATTTAGTTACTTCAGTGAAGAGTCTCTACAAGCTGTAGAAACAGAAGTTATTCTCTTTATAGAGAAAGAAGGTATAGTATATTATAAGCCAAATCAATTTTCTACAAATTCAAGGATCTCAGTAGTGTACTAAGAACTGTTTTACCAGGTCCAGATAACCCGCATCCTACCTTCCTTTCCTGGAAAGAAAGAGAGAAAAGTTATTTACTTAAAACTTATCTTTTTAAAATGATACAAATGAACTTATTTACAAAACAGCAACAGACTCACAGACATAGAAGACAAATTTATGGTTGACAAAGGGGAAATGGAGCGGGGAGGGATAAATTAGGAGTTTGGAACTAATAGTTACACACTACTATATATAAAATAGATAAACAAGGACCTACTGTATAGCACAGGAAACTATATTCAGTATCTTGTAATAACGTATAATGCACAACAAGAATCTGAAAAAGAGTATATATGTATATGTATAACTGAATCACTTTGCTGTATACCTGAAACTAACACAACATTGTAAATCAACTATACTTCAATTTTTTAAAAAATTTGTCTTTTTAAAGTTGCCTTATTGAAATAGTTGGAAGAGTAAATAAAGGGAACTTAACAAATACTAATGGTCGTATGTCTAATTTTAGGTGAAGAATCAGTTGTATTCTTGCCAGCTTGATAGGCCAGATAAGTTTCTTCTTCTATAGTCAGTAATTTCATGAACATTCAAAGATCTATAACTCCTTGTTGTCATTTCCAGGAAATACATGAAATCTTTCCTAATTGCTGTTAGAATGTTCTGTGCTTGAAGAGGGCATCAGGTGATACACCTGACAATGGGAAGAGAAGATATTTTGGGAATGCCATCTGCCATTTGTGGGCAACAGGAATGAAGAGTCAGAAAACATCTTGCCTGATGTTTTTTGTTTTCCATATACTCTTAAGGCAAGGAAATAGCTTTTTTTGTTAACAACTGAATGATAAAGGGCGTGTAAACTTTCTCATCTCTCAGAAGCCCCTCATCTCCGTAGAACAGATTTGATAGGAAAAGGAATATTCCTTTTCCTGATGAATTTGATGTTTGGGGAGTAACGTGGGCTCTGAATCATTGTCTCTTGCTACAGAACATTAGAGAGAAATAAGGTAGCTGAGTTCTGGTAACATCAGAATAGAAGGATTGGAATTTATTTCAGTATGTCAGAGACCACTGGATTTAATGTAATTAGTGGCCTTAGCCTCCTCTTTGCTTTCAATAAGGAATACATAAGTTAATGAATTTGAACAGAGGAAATTGTACTGTTGAGATCTGTCTGCTACATTCCAGGTTGTCACTGAGGAAATGGCTTAGATGAGATTCTAAATCATTACTGAAAATAATTTGAGACTTTAGTTTGAGATATGTTGTATCCTCTATAATAAGTGTGGCCAGCCCCATTTGGGAGCAAGTACTGGCCTTTATGTTCTTAGACTAAATCGTTTTCAACTAAAAATGAAACAAATCCATTGCATCTGAATATATAGTATCTGCCATGGAGAAAGCAGTGATTGTTGGATTTCATAGTTGTCATTTCTTACTAAGAGCATTCAGTAGTGTGGTTGTCTTTGGAATTTTGAAAGCCATTTATCCCTGAACATGGGCTTCTAAAAATTGAACTTCATAAGCTGGGAAAAGTGTTATTGGTCTAGGATTTGGAAGACCTGGATTCTATAATTCCACTCTAATTTTACTCACTAACCAGGGACATGAGGCAAGACACTTCACCAGCCTGGGCCAGCTTCCTCAGGGGTTCAAGCATAGAGAAATCTTAGAATCTTTGTTGATTACTGTTACTGTAAACTTAGGTAGAGCTTACAAAGCTGTTAGGCACTACAATATAAATAGGGTCTTAGAATTTTCTCTTGTGTTGGCATCTCATGTTTCTTTCAACCTTTTTGCTTTTGTTCCTCTACTAATTTGTATGTTTTTTTTCATTCTAGTACTTTTGTCCATCTGTTCTCTGTTGTGTGATCCCAATCCAGATGATCCTTTAGTGCCTGAGATTGCTCGGATCTACAAAACAGATAGAGAAAAGTAAGTATGGTCTCCAGACAGCAGAGTATCTGTGGCAGGGTGGAGATGTTTTTGTCTAAGGGCTGAGTATCTGTCAGATACTTAAAATGAAGTCCTAATATACTCACCTGGGGACAGGAAAGAGGAGTATTTGCATCGAGTATCATTATAAGTAAATGATTTTATATCTGATTGTTTCATGACTCCTACTGCCTAGAAAAACTTTTCTATAGTATATTTTCCAACAGCTTTAGGTCTTCTGCTTGGCTTTTGACGTGTAAAGATTTTGCATCAAGAGCCCATTTGTCTTAGGTAGGTATTTATAAATTAATGGGAAAGAGAATTGATTTTCTACCATTTGGAATAGTGTAAAAAAGAAAGTGAATAAATGTTACAAGACATTGATTATTAATAAATGTTATTAGCTCCAAGTTTCCTTTAAAACAAAACTTGTAGAATTTACATATTTTAGAATTGTATTGTGAATTATTGAAGAGTGGTCAGGATATCACAAGAGATAATAACTGAGAGTATTGAGATTTTTGTTTGTTTGTTTTGTGTATTATTCAATTAGAGTGTGAAGGAAATAGTTGGGAGGTAGTGGATAATTTTCTAAAGTTAAAATATAAAAGATTAAACAATTAATTGAATTATTGGTTAGAGAGGCATATAAATAGGATATTTTAAAATGGAGCTGCATTGAGAATGGGGAATTCTAACGGCAATTGGTTCTTAGTTTAGTTTTTTTCTGTCTGAATAGTATCTATAACTATGTATTCTTGGCTGCATTCAGAATAAAATTAGATCATGCATTTTTCTATTTGTGAATTTACTTAGAAATACTTTTTTTTTTTTTTTTCGGTACGCGGGCCTCTCACTGTTGTGGCCTCTCCCGTTGCGGAGCACAGGCTCCAGACGCGCAGGCTCAGCGGCCATGGCTCACGGGCCCAGCCGCTCCGTGGCATGTGGGATCTTCCCGGACCAGGGCACGAACCCGCGTCCCCTGCATCGGCAGGCAGACTCTCAACCACTGCGCCACCAGGGAAGCCCATAAATACATTTTCTGATTAGAGAACCATTTTGTCCCATATTTAGAATTATGGGCATTTTTCCCAAGTCATTGTGGCGGTAATGGTCAGCAGAACTTTTTTGATCAAAGAATTAAAGATCCTTTTGCCCTGCTTATTTTACTACTAAAATGTTCTTCTGGAGCAATAAACCCATTCATTTTAGCAACCAAATTGTTAAAATAAGTCCTGCCAGAACTGGTTGTTTTATTGATGCAGGGGAAAGTGTTATGTCAATTTAATCATTATTATATGATTTCAAGAACCATATAATATAGAATTATATTGTTCCAAGAACTCCAAATAAGTCAAACAAGGGTTGAAGATTGTCTGTTAGAAATACGTCGATCAAGTATAGACTGAGGGTATGCCAGCAAGTGCTAAAATTTAATTAGAATCCTGTATTAGTAGCATTTATAGGATATTTCCCACTATCATTGAATAAATGCTTATTAGAAATTTGGAGTAGGAAGATGGCTTAGCTTGAATATACTATAAGTTATTCCCTTCAAGTTACTGCATTCGATAATGAATGAACTCTTTTGCTTTCTAACTGACTCCTCACCTGTGTTAAGCTAAGCTTCTCTTTGTGTGTACAGGTACAACAGAATAGCTCGGGAATGGACTCAGAAGTATGCGATGTAATTAAAGAAATTATTGGATAACCTCTACAAATAAAGATAGGGGAACTCTGAAAGAGAAAGTCCTTTTGATTTCCATTTGACTGCTTTCTATGAGCCCACGCCTCATCTTCCCCTGTGCACATGTTTACCTGATACAGCAGTGCTGCGTGTTGTACATACTTGGAACAACAAACTAGAAATACTGTACTTCTGTACCAACATTGCCTCCTAGCAGAGAAGTGTGTGTGTGACAAGCCAGTTCTCCAGGCATAACCTAGGTGTGAGACTAAAAGCTTTCCTTATTGACTTAAATTTGGATAACGGCAGAGTGAGGGGTGGTGGGTATGGTGTGTGCTTGGATGGGGAAGAAAAGCTCCACTGACCTGTAGGAGATTGTTTTTTAAGTGAAATCCCATTAAACTCAAAACAGTTATGAAAAGCAAGGCGAAGAACGTGAAGCTGTTTCTGTATTCGTTTTATTCCGAAGGACTTAACGTCTTAGGTGAAAGTTATGACCAATCAGATTAAACTCTACCTACATCCTGTATTTTAAGGTCTAAGTTTAACTGGTCAACATTTAAATGGATTGGAGCTATTAGTAAGTAAAGTGTGATGGGCTTTGTTTCCAACTCTTTTACATCTCCCCACCCTTCAACCTTCGTCCTTCAGCCCCTCTTTCTCTCTTCCATATTCTTTGGTTTGTATGTGGTTTCTCAGTTAATACATAGCTAATAGCTCTTATTTTTCTTATGTTTTTAACTGCTTAGGTCTATCTGGATGTAAGGGTGAAAATTCATTCGATGGAAATACTTGTGTATATTTAAAGACCCAATTGCTCCTCTGGAGCCTGTACGTTCAAGAATGATTAATCTGTGTAATAAACTGATTACTACAGTCATTACATATAATTTTGTGTGAATAGGCTTTTTGATTTTAAGAATTTTGTCTAGCTGAGATTAGTGGTGGATTTTTTCCCACCCCTAAAATGTTTTCATTTATACTGGTTGCATTTCAAAATCATGAAACAATTCAGTTTACATAGTAAAAAGGATATCTTGAAAGTAATTTTACTGAACAAGATAAACGCATAAGCTTAAAAGAATTTTCATGAAATTTATATATGCAGTATTCCAGGAACATGACTGTTAAACTAAATAAGAAATTTGCTTTATTATTGAAACTAAGCTGCATTTCACTGAAACCTTGTGACATTCCTTTGGTACATAGGACATAAAACAAAGGCATTGCTATTTGGTAAGTTCAGCTTCTGTGATTGTGATTGTAAAAACAACATTGACCAAACCTGGGAAACATGAGCACAATCTTGTATTGGAGAGTCTACATAATTACTTTGCACTAACATTGCAGGATGTTCATCCAATTTTAAATTGTACTGTATGTGGCTTTTTGGTCTTCCCTTGACGCTAGTAAAATGTAGTTTGAAACTTGTAAACAGCTGTGTTTGCCAGAAACATCGTTCCTGTGAACTAGGCAAGTTACTTTTTCTCCCCCTACCTCTCCTAATCTAATTGTAAACCAGGCCAGCCTGAAAGCAATGGCTGATGCTCTCTAGCCGTCAGGTTCTTTCAAATGCATCTTTACACTCTTGCACAAAAATTGAGGAATAAATGTCCACTGCTTTTGGTTTTAAACTTGTTTAACTTGTCTTATCTCTCAGTGTCACTATTCCATCTCAGAACTAAGGTGTGATACCTGAAACCTTTAAAGTGCTTCATTTTAGCTGCTGGCTACTTATTATTAGCATTTCTAGCATCCTTGACCGTGCAAAGAAGTTTGACTATTAATAGTTGTGGGTAAAGGAGTTAGAATTGAGCTCTAACCTAAAATTACCCTCATTCTCAGTATCATGGGTAAGTGGGAATTCAGTTTTTGACTGTTGACCATGGGTTAGTTGCACAGATCCTGAAAGCCCCATTCTTTGTCATCTTAAACAGCAGCCAGCTTATTACCATTTATTAGGTCATAATGTAGATATTTTCACAAGAGTACTTTTAAGTAAAAGTCATCCTGGTGTTCATGAAACATTTGGCTTTTGAATGCAGTTTGGTCTTGCTCATTTGAGTTTGGAACATATTTGGTCCAGTCTGCTTACATATGCCTTGGCCAGAATGAAGGCTCAGTGAGGAGACCACCTTCCCCACTCACAAAAAAAGTGTGTAACTCAGGATGGGTCTCATCTGGGATCACATTGCTTTTTACAGAAGTGTCTGTAGTTTTATCACATGTGAAAGCTTGTTTGCAGTAGATTTGATTATCTTGGTGGGCAGTGGTTATAAAGGAATGTCAGTGTATGGGTTCCCATTGCTTCTTTTTTGTTTTTAATTGAAGTATAGTTGGTTTACAGTGTTGTATTAGTTTCAGGTGTACAGCAAAGTGATTCAGTTTCATATGTATATATATGTATATGTGTGTGTGTGTGTGTGTGTGTGTATATAGATAGATAGATAGATTCTTTTCCCTTATAGGTTATTACGAAATATTGAGTATAGTTCCCCGTGCTATACAGTAGGTCCTTGTTGGTTATCTATTTTATATTTAGTAGTGTGTATATGTTAATTGCTTTGCTTTTTTTTTTTCTTAATAATTTTATTTATTTATTTTTGGCTGCGTTGGGTCTTCGTTGCTGCGCACGGGCTTTCTCTAGTTGTGGTGAGCAGGGGCTACTCTTCGTTGAGGTGCGCAGGCTTCTCATTACAGTAGCTGCTCTCGTTGCGGAGCACGGGCTCTAGGCGCACGCGGGCTTCAGTAGTTGTGGCTTGCGGGCTCTAGAGTGCAGGCTCAGTAGTTGTGGCGCACGGGCTTAGATGCTCCACGGCATGTGGGATCTTCCCAGACCAGGGCTCGAACCTGTGTCCCCTGCATTGGCAGGCAGATTCTTAACCACTGCGCCACCAGGGAAGCCCCTGCTTTGCTTCTTAACAACATGGAGTGCTTGATCAAGTTATAGTTGGAACAGTCTCTTTTGGTAAAGCTACATGATTTTGGATACTTGCATGCTCTGTTACTGGCCAGTGGTCAAAGGTAGCGTTGTTCTGCTAGTTTGTAATATAAAGATTTGGAAAGAGGACTCTTGGCGTGGGAGCAGCAGGGAGGTCTTTAGAGAGAAGGATGTGGTGGTCAGAGAGGGGGGCCCATGTTCTCTGCACTGACCTAGAAATTGAGGCATTCCTTTTCTACTTCCAACAGCTACAGTATTCCACTTTTCTAGTCATTCCTCTTTGCCTCAACAAGTAATTTGGAGCCCTAGGTAGGTTGTCAGGAGAAATGAATTATTTCTAAACTACAGTTGGAATGCCTGTAAACCGCCCCTTGTCTGCAATTAGAGTGAAACTGTGGCTTTTGTCTTAGTCTGCTGTACCATACCCATTAACAACCAGTGGCTAGGTTTTAATAGAAGAACTTTCTTCAGTTCCTAGATCTTCTGAATTATGAACACATCTTTCCTTCCTTCCTTCTCAGGAATAGCATCTTTATTACCCCTGCAGAAAATTGTCATTCATGTTAGGAACCCATCTCCATTTCATTCCCTTTGTGAAACAGTCTTTATTTCACGTGATGGGTTATTCTGGTGATTGTGATGGTAGAGAAAGCAGATTTTTTTTTTCCCATTTAAGCAAAGCACAAATGCTGACTCAACGTAATATCACGTAAAATTTTTTCTCTTATGTTTATAACTCAACAGATTGGTAAATCCAGAGGAACTGTTATAATCACTATATGGGACATACTGTATTAGTATATCAAAAGTTTATTCCAACCCATTTCTTCTTTTATATTCTAAAACATCTTCTTTATGTTTGATGAGATAGATCCACAAGAAGATGGAGGTACCCAAGGCCAGTCCAGCTTTCAGCCAGTCAGGTTTGTCATCTGGTAGCTCCCAAATGTAGAACTTAGATAGCGTGCTAAAAAGCCATTCAGGATCCTGGCCGGGGCCAGCAGCCTGGAGACAGTGGAGAAAATAGACTTTTAATATGAGAATAACTATGAAGGTAGCAAACTATCAGAATATACATTCATATCCATCCAGGAAGAGAAAATAGACTTCCTTTGGGACACTCCTGGAGCCTGTTTCATCATTCCTTTGTTGTGCATGTGCTTAGATGAAAAGTGGCTCTGAGTTCTCTGTACCAAACAAAAGGCTTCCTTAAAAGCCTTTTCCTAACCTTAGCCCCAGCTGGTATAAGTGGTTGGTATTCAGGCACCTCTGAATATTTCCAGGGATATTCAGAGGTGCCTGAATACAATTCCTGGGATGGGCTTAGAAATAATGAAAACCGGCCATGGGATCACTTTCTCAGGGTGATCCCGAAACACATACATTCCCCCATTGTTGCCATATTTTACCCTAGTCAATATAAGTGGCAAAGCTCAAAGCTTGGGACTGACTGTAAAGCCTTTAAGGCCTTTGGTCTCAGTGGCTCAATGTGCGACACAGTCACCAGCCAGCTTTGCCCTTTCTCAGTGCCTGCTCCTGGGCTGATTGAAGAAGAGGCAGAGTCAGACGTTTTTGTGACAATTGATTACTTTTCATCTTTGAATTTTTTGTGGAGCTGCACCTTAACTGGAGGCAAACTGTAGCCTGCCTCTTATCGGATGAAGAACTATATGAATGTCTTAGCACCAGGATAGCACTTAATAGTTTTCAATTGAGTGGGGGTTTTGTTTGCTTTTAATCTCCTGTGTGAGTTGTTATTAATAGAATGGCCTTTTCCAGGGCTGGGGTTCCTGATAACCCTACAGTGTATATACACTGAAAGCAAATGGTTGATCACCTTTGGAAAGGCCAAGAAGTTACTGAGTGCCCAGGCCTCTGGTGACTGATGTCCAGAGAAGAGCAGCACCAGCCTCAGTCAGTGTGCCATGTTCCTTTTCAGACTTCTCCTAAGGATACGAGGGGCGACAGCAGCCATTTTCCCAGGAACTTCGCTCCTTGCCCTGAGCCACTTGTTCTCCTGTTTGAATTTCTTCCTAAGTACTTAAAAATCTTGACTCTTAAAGGGTACTCCCCTACCCTAAATTGTAGGGCTTCTAGAGAACGAGAGTGAGTAGGAAGGGTTTGGCCAGCTTTCTCACCTTTGAAGTTTTCCATAGGAAGTGAGTAGCTTTGAAAGCTCTAAAACTGCTAGTTAGGCCTTCTGACTTGGAGGTTTCTAGAAACAGTACACAAGTACAACCTGACATTTGTTTGGGCTCCAGAGCCAGCTCAGGGGTGAGAGATGTTCCATGCTTGAGGTAGTTGGCAAATCTAGGCTACCTACCTGATGGGCTTCTGGAGCTTCCCCCAGCTAATTAAGGGGCAATACTGGTTAGGTCTTTCTGGGCAGTCTCCCCCCACCTCCATTCCGTATCTCTGCCATCTTTGAAAGGTGTGGCTGCTTGCAGGGTGTTGCAGTAAAAGTTGAGGGGAGCTGGCCTTGTTTCAGAGGCGCCCAGGACTTCCAGTCACCTGCTGCAGTGTAACAGAAGGAACCAGGGGAACAAAGGCTTTCTCAGACCTGCCAGAGAAGTTGAGCTTTTTCAAAGGATGGTTCCCAGATCATCTAAGCCTGGCCCTCCTTTGGAGGGGACAAAGAGAAGGCATAAGACAAGGGGTAAAGGGGAGGTTCTGCTGCATTGCAACAGGTTATGGGGCAGGCACTGTTCCCATGAGTGTGGGGTTTTAACCTCTAAGCTGGAGAGAAAGGACACTTGAAGTTTTGGACGTAAATTTTGGGAAGAGGGGCAGAATTCCTTTGTGATTTCTCCTCTGACACACTGTGTCCCTGGGTTCCTCCCTGCTAATCCTGCCCCCTGCCACCTTCTGACAGGTGACAGTTGGGTAGGCTTAAGTTTCTATGCCCACAGATGGAGGAGGTGACTGAAGTGCATTTGCTTGGCTACGTAGGGAGCGAGCTGGTATCTGAGTGGATGCTAGTGCCTGAGTTGCCAGCAGAGGGCAGTGGTGACCTATAGCTGTAACAACCATGAGGTAGGTGGTCAGTAAATCGGCTTGGACAGAACCTGGGAGGAGCTTTGGTTGGGGTGGGGAGGCCTGTTTGGGTTTGGCTTTGTTTACTGATTATCCAGAACTGGATGGCCCAGTGTCTAACTCATTATGCTCCATCATAGCCTTAATCACACTGAGGGAACAGATTAGTATTCTAGCCCAAGGCCTGCCAGAAGTGTCAAGCCACCAGCTCCCCATTCCCCTCGCCATTGGTATAGTAGCCATGTGTCTGTGTGTGGACAGGTTCGTAGGGACCAGGCCAGGGCCTTTGCCCACCTGACTGCAGGTTGCATGGGGACAAAGGCCTATCTGTTGCTTCATGTGAACAAGGGGATTTCATATTTCTGGCACTTCTCTGTCTGGTGCCCACTGTTACCTTTCCCCAAAGGCAGGCAGTCCCTCTGACTCTAGCCAACTAGCCCTGTCTCCTTTGCCTGCCTACCTACTCTGGGCAACCAGGACATGACTTTTCATACCTGAGGGGTGGAGGGCTGGGGACAGGAGGAACAGAGCTGGGGGCTGGTGATAGGGCCTGGGAGATGTTCTTCCCTTGTCCTTTTCAATCTTATCTTGTGTATTGGGGCCCTAGACTCCCCAGTCTTCCAGCCCAACAGCTGTGAGCCTCCAGGGCCACTACCGGGAAGCCAGCTGCCTCTTCTTGGGGAATTCTTTGAAATTCCAGGCTCGGCCATCTGGGTATGCAAATATCTCCAGATTTGCTGAGCCCTCCAAGTGGCTGCACCCCAGGCAGAGCTGTGAGAATTAACTGCCACTACGCCCAGATGGGGAAAACTGCCTGGGGGCTGTTGGTGCATGGAACCTGCGCTTTCACCTGCTGAGAGACGCTTTAAGAGTGGGAGAGAGAGGAGTCCTGGGGGCTCCCTAGGTCCTGCTCTAGTTACTAACTGTATAAGGGATTTTGCATCCAAAGGGTGAGTTGGGAGACCCTTGGGGGCCCTTCCTGGAGTGTGAATCTCTGAGCATAAGGAAGTTCCTGGAATCTGGAGGGAAGCCTTGGGTCTAGCATGGCTAGAAGGGTGGGGGCTATCTGCAGGGAAAGCTTCTGGCTTCCTACCATGCCAGATCCAGGCAGTAGAGCTGGCTTAGGCAGCCCAGAGTAGGCCCAGGAGTCTGGCCCCCAGAATGCCTTGCTTTCTCCCAGGCCTCCCCCTGGGGCTGGTTATCTGGCTGTAGCAGGAGGAATGTGTGCTTTGAGTGGGAAGGGTGGGGGGGCAGGGTCAGGGCGGAAACCTGGGAATGTGGACTCCCTGCCTGTCCCTGTCCCTGTTGGAGGGAGGGAGCCATGGAGAATGTGGCTGACAGGCCCCAGGCGTGGGAGAGTGTAGGCCTGCTTGTATGTGTGAGTATGTGCGGGGGGGGGGGGGGGGCTGCCCATGTGTGTAGGAACGTGTGAGAGAATTGTGAGCATGGACATTCCTTAGTGTTTATGCATCTGGGTGTGAGCCTAAACTGTGTAGCCTTTGAGGAACAGAAGTCGAATCTGTATTTGAATCACAGGCCCATGACTTTTCAGTTGTATATTCTTGAGCAACTAATTTCTCTCTCCTTTGCTTGGTTTTCTCATCTGGAAAATGGGCACTTGGCCCAGCCTGGCCCATAGGCAATGCTTGGTGGAAAATGGCCTTATCAAATTAAAGGGTTGCGGCTGTGGGTGCTTATGAATTCAGGGTAGTAGGCGTGGGTAGTTGGACATTTTTGCTGGACTCTTATACAAGCCAGATGATTTTGAGCAGGACCAGCTCCTGGGACACCCAGGGACTTGGGGCAGGGTGTCTGGGCCCCTTTGGGGCCTATGCCTTTCATACCCACTTGGCAAGGCCTGCAAGAATGTGCCTAGGGCTTCCCTGGTGGCACAGTGGTTGAGAGTCTGCCTGCCGATGCAGGGGACGCAGGTTCGTGCCCCAGTCCGGGAAGATCCCCGCGGCTGGGCCCGTGAGCCATGGCCGCTGAGCCTGGGCCTCCGGAGCCGGTGCTCCGCAACGGGAGAGGCCGCAACAGTGAGAGGCCCGTGTACTGCAAAAAAAAAGAATGTGCCTAAAAACAGAATGGGTAGGCATTTAGATGATGGACATGCCTGGACAGCCTGTGTGCCCCTGCACAGGGTTTGTGTCCCTCTGTTTCTCTTGGGGGACAAAAGGGGAGCTCAGATACCCTTTCTGGTGAATAAAAGCCTGGAAGGGGATGCTGGGAAGAGCTGCCTCCAGCCATCTGGGAGTGGGGATGTTGTGGAAGGAGGCCAGACCTCCCCCAGCTGTTTCCCCGCCCTACCTGAAGGGTGAGAGTAAGGGATGAGACATGGGTGATTGTAGCACTAGCCCACAGCCCAGAATCCTTGCTTTCCCCCATTCTAGAGCACAGGCCACCTAGTGGTTCTACGCTCTCTTAAAGAGTGCCTGTGTGTGCGTGCGTGAGGTCTCGAAGGGGGGCAGCCGTTGGAATCTTGGATCAACAGGCAGGATTTGGGATCCAGGCACAGAGAGAGGCTGGGGAATTAGGCAGTGTTACACAGCCAGGCAAAACTAGGGAATGTTTGAAGCCTTTCCGGGTGGCACCTTTAGGGGGAGCTCCTTGGCTGCAAGGGATTCCTGGAAGCCCCTGGGAGGTCCCAGGCCTTAACTGGAGGAAATAAGGGCTACAGCCCAGCTGGCCCTACAACTGGAAGCACAGGAGTGGCCTGTAAGGGTGTGTTGAAGGAATGAGGGATCTTGGCCTTGTTCCTACACACATGTACCACTGGGAAATGGTGGTGGTGAGGGGTGGGGTGGATTTCTGAGATCAGGGGCCAGCCCTCTTTCCTGCTTTAGATTTGGAAAAGGGAGCGCTCTGGAACTGATGCCTCGGTTTCTGTACAAAAAATGGCGGAATGGAGAGAGAGACTGATTAGGGATGGTCCTTAAGGAGCTTGCGTGGGAGGTTCTGGACCTTGTTTTAACTGAGAGAGCAGATCACTGCTGGGTGGGCGGTGCTTTGTGTTCTACAGCCTTGTGAGAGTGGCAGGAAATGGGGCCAGTAGCTATGTACTAGTTGAGTTGCACCTGATGAGAGATTGGGGGTGGTTTCCCCACGGAAGTCCCAAAGTGTGTGTGGCCAGTGTGGCAGTGTACTAGGGGAATTGATGTGTATGGCCACTGTGTGAGTGAGTGCAGCAGTGTGAGTGGTTTGTGACACTTGAATTGTGTTTCCCAGGTGTGTGTAATGGTTGAACTAATTTTGTTGTTGGGATGAATCAGGTTCCTGGACAGGAATGGACCTATCTGGAGAGAGTGATGCTATTAAGTAGTTACAATCATATTGATATGACTTAACTAGCATACAGACATTAAAAATGATCCCACTACCCTCTGTGTTTTGAGTGCTTACCATGTGCTTGGCCCTGTGCTAAGTGCCTAACCTGCAGTAACTCATTTGGTTCCGTCAGAACCCTGAGAGTTAATGCTGGTTTGCCTGTGCCACAATGTTTATTGTGCCATGTTATATTCTCGTTGGCGGATGTGATACAGCTGCATCTCTGTCTTACTTGCTGAAGTGCAACTTGTGGCAGTGTGGGGTCCTGTTGTATACTTGGGCTCTATGTCCTGTTTTGTGTTGCCAATATGGGGCTCCACTGTGTTGTTCCATAGTTTAAGACCCAATTTGACAATGTTTTTTGAGGTGATGGTGATGGTGTATAATTTGGCTGTGTGACTTTTTTGCTTTGTTGTGCAGCCAGAGTATGTAACTCCCTTCTGTCCTGTAGTTGAGACCAGCTAGTAGAATGTATGACTTATTTTGTATTTTGGTGATGTGGGTGTCTAGTGTAGGGTCATCGGTTGTGGTGGTGTGAACTGGTTGTGTGACAGCGTGACTGGCTGTATTGTTATGTGTCTGTGACCCTATTGTGTGTGTCCGGGGGAACCATTTGTTTGACCCCTTGACCCTCCTGTCCTAACTTGTGTCAGAGACTGTTGTAGTGTGCTGTAACTCCGTGAGGTGAGTGTGCTTCCTTGGTGGGGGCAGTGGCCCATAGTGGCCCATCCCTGTACAGATTGTGTGTCCGTGTCACCCCATGTGCCTCTGTGCCCCTTTTCGGGTCTGTGTGTTGTCTGACCTCAGCCGCGTATGCCAGCACCACTGCCCCTCCCCCGCGCCGCCCGCCCGCGCCGTGCAGCGATCGATCGCCATTGATTGTCCCTGACGAGCTGCTCCACTTTCCAGCCAATGTCAGGAGGGGGGATCTCCGCCGCCCTGGCGGTGTCATTTCCACACACTCCCTGGGCTGCCGCCAGCGCGGGCGCCACTAAGAGCCGGCCTGGATTGCCCAGAGCGCGGACCGGACCGCCCACGCCAGGACGCCCGACGGAGAGGCCAGATCCCCGCCTGCCCGGCCTGCGGCCCTGCACCCAGACCTTCCTCCCTGGGTGGGTGGATGCTTGTCGCTCCACTAGTTTGAGCTGGCCCCGGGGAGGGTGGGGGCATGGTCGGTGCGCCTGTGCGCTCGGGTGGGGGCGTGGGGGGCTGTTTCCGGCGGGCGGAGGCGCCTGCGGGCCAGCTTTGCCGTGGCCCAAACAGATGCTAATGATTTTCCGGGAGGCGCCGGTTATCTCTGGCCCCAGCCAGCCAGTGCTCGGGCTTGAGCCGGGCATAGACACCTCCCCACCTTCCTCCTCACCCATATGAGCCTCGCCAAATGACCACCTGGCCCCGAGTGGACAGTGGGGGTTGCAGGCTCCCTGGGGTGCCCCCAGAACTCTGGCTGCAAGGGAATGTTTGCTCCTGTCCACCCAAGACGCAGCTGCATTCTCCTCTGAAGCCTTCCCAAAGCACCCCCCCATCTGAACAGGGGAAACTGAGGCTCAGAAAAGCCCAACCCAAGGTCATGCTGACCCACCACCTGCTGGGCTGAGTGGATCACAGCCTCTCAAGGCCACCGTGTCGGGGACTCAGCCTTCCTGGTTCCCCTTTGCCCAGGGGCCAGAGCCAGTTTCCAGGCTCCCTGGTGGAAGTGCTGACGTGGCTTCAGGCAGCTGTCTGGGGCCGGGAAGCGGGGCAGATGTCACAGAGCCCAGGGGAGGAGGCGCCTCCATGGGGAGGGCGGGCAGGGCCTCTTGCCTGGCGAGACACGCCTCCTCCCCCTAGGCCTGGCATTGTCTGGGACTGGGGCATAGCTGCTGCCCAGGCTGACCCGCCTCCAATTCTAGTCCCAGCTCCTCTGTGTGCCTGCTGACAAGTGCTGTAACCTCTCTGGTTCTCTTCCTCCCGTGTGGAGGAATATAACAGCACCTGCTTTGGATGAGTGTGAACCTCAGATGAAAGCAGAGGTGTGCAAAGCCCCCAGTCCAGTGCTGGACATACTGTTCCTGCTCAACATGTATTAGCAATTATTATTATTGTCTTTGCAAGTGGGAATTTGGTGTGTCCAGGAGCAAAACTGAGTCCTGAGAGTGCCAGCTGGCTTCAGAGGTCATTCCAGCCAGCCTCCTGCCTTGGTGCCCCTGGCCCTCTGCATTTCTCATGCCTGTCTAGCTTTGTTTCTTCTCCCTAAAGTGTCAGCTCCCCTCAGCTCTGCCTGCTGCCAAGCTGCCCCCACCCCCCCTTATCGGTGTAGTTCCCTCCTATCTGGCCGCCACATTGGGTCCCTCGAGCAGCACAGCCCCCTGGGAACAGCAATCGATGGGGCGGAACAGCCTCCCTGACAGATGGACCCATGGAGGCTGGGCTGCTTCAGCAGAGCTCCCTAGGAAACCAGAGACAAGAGCCGAGCCACCATGGCTGCCTCCTAAATAGAAATGGGAGGAGGCAGAGAGATGAGGAGGAGGCCAGAGCTTCCAGCCAGCCCCATGCTGGGCCAACCCTCTGGGGATGGGTCTGGTGGGGCAGGGCAACCCCTATACTTTTCCACAGATCCTCTTGAGGGGAGGGCTCTGTAGGGCTCGCTTGGTAGGTAGGATATGTCTGAATTCCCATCATGGGCAGGTGAAGTGTTGCCGTCCCCATCCCCCCATGGGCACTTTTTCTAACAAGCCCAGAGGCTGGTGGGTGGGTGGGCAGGCAGGCGGCTTACCACATTCCTCAGGCTATAAGGGGCCTTTGAAGCCAGAATGGCAGGAGGACCTTCTCTGCCTGTTGGGGGTGGGAAATGATGAGCCTCGGCCCCTGTGAGTGTTGTGTGGAGAATACCTCCTATCTCCTACCAGGCTCCCAGATTAGTCAGGGACTTCTTCCAAGGGTTTTTCAACCTCAGCACTATTGACATTTTGGGCCATTTAATTCTTTGTCCTGTGCATTGTAAGATGCTTAGCAGCAGTTGTGACAACCGAAAACATCTCCAGATATTGCCCAATGGCCCCTGGGAGGCAAAATCAGCTCTAGTTGAGAATCACTGGTCTAACCTCAGGACCAGCCCCCTGGGTTGGAAGGGGTGGCTAGGACCCCATGGGGATGCCATATATCCTCTTCAGTAGTGGAAAGGGAGGTTTCCAAAAAGGCTCTGTCCCCAGCTGTCTCAGGCCCAGGAGGGTGGGAGACACTCTCCCCCCTCCCCATGGCCCCTGCTAGGTTGGAGGAAACCATGCTTGCCTGAGATGGCAGAGCATTTGGCGTCACTGCTCAGCTGCACCAGGCTTGGTGCCAACACCTTACTGCTGAGACTACATAGCATGGGGGCGGGGGAGCGGGGGCGTTCATGGGGGTACTCAGGCTGCCTGTGCGACCTTCTGCCCAGCCAGCTTGAGATGAGGGGAGCCAACATGGATGATCAGCCTCCTGCCTTCCCTTGGTGCCCTGGCAATGTCTCTGCTGCCTCCCTCTAGGCCAGTGTTGGGTTGGGAGTAGGTCTGGCAGGACTGAGAGCCAGTGGGGGCTACTGCCTGGAGCAGGATTGTGGACACAAGTCCAGCGGGCCCAGCCAGCTGACAGCTGGGCCACCTGAATGCCGAGCTCTCCCCTTGAGGAAGGGGAGGAAAGAAGACACTGTGGGTGGCTAAGTGCTACCTGATTCCCCCCCAGCCCAGAAGCCCTTGAGCCTGAGGACTGGGGAGGGAGCTCCCTCTGGAGTCATCTCCTTCTTCCTGCTCAAGCAGGCAGGCAGGCATTGAGGTAAGGGAAAGTTTTCTAGAGCATAGTGTCACTGCTGGGAAGTCCCTACTTATGTCTAACCTACTTCCTTTCTTCCTGTAGCATCTGCCCTCTCCTGGGCTGTGTGGTTCTCTGGCCAGGGTGTGCCCTTATTCCTGGGGAAGAGAACCCCATGGGGGAATTTTCAGTCAAAATAAAGGTCAACAGGTCCTTGTGTGGGTAGAGGGATGAGGGTGCCTAACTGGGCTCAGCTATGGGATGGAGAAGAGCACTGGTGCCAGTTGACAGACCAGGGCCTACAGAGAGCAGGGTTTCCCCAAGACACATTGAACCCAGCACCAGCCCAGGGGGTCCTAGGGTGGGGAGGAGGAAGTGGCCGGGAGGTGGGCAGTGGCTTTGTAACCAGAGATGGGCCAAGCGGTATGAGGCAGCAGCTTGGAGCTGGAGTTTAAAATAGCGCCTCGGCCTGGCCAGGATCGGGTTCGGGTCACCCACAAGGCAGTGTGGCCACGACCATCCGGCTCGGGTTTCTTGCCACCCTTGATGATTTAATGGAGGAGGGGGCTACCCAGGTAGATGGGCCTAAGAAAGGGGGTCCAGGCACTGCCACTTACAGTCCCCTGAGCAGGCTCTTGCCTGTTTCCTTTCTCCTCCACACCCACCCCCACGGGACAGATTGCCCCAGCTGCATCCTGATGCCCTCCCTCCTCTTCAGTAAATATTTGACACCAACTGAGGACCAGGTACTTGACAGAGCATGGAGATGAGTAAGGCCTTGACCTTGTCTAAAGCCCAGGAGTTTTGGTCCCCAGGAGTGCACAGAAGGGGGAAGGTGATAAGTATTCAGCAGAGACCCTCCACTGATGTCCTAGCCTCAATCCTGAAAGTCCTAGGCTTTGGGAAAGGAAGAGGCAGAAAGACCCCCACAGGCTGCAAGAGAGGAGGGTTAGACCTCAAATAAGCCTTCCAGTGAAGAAATGGATTATGGCTACAGTGGAGAGGGGAGAATGTCTTCTCAAAAGCTAGTGATCATCCTTGAAAATTCCCCAGGGTGGTCCACTCCCCCAGTGTTCCCTGGCCTGCCCCTCCCCCAAGGCAAAGCCCTCAGACATAGATCTGAGAGCACATTCTGGTCCTTCTCTGTCCAAGTAGTGATCACTTCCTCAGGCTGACCCAAGCAATAGGGCAAGGGGCGAGGGGATATGGGGGTGGGGGAGGTCCCCTCTTTCGTTTTTTGAGGGAAGTAGCTCTAGCTCTGCCACGTCCCATTTTGCTGTTAGAAAGTGGGAAAAAGCTACTTCAATCAATAAAAAGTTCTAACCATAATCCCTTCTGCTCCACTCTCCCTTGCCAGAGAGTCTCTGGGCCCCTAGGGGCAGTAACAACCTCTGGGCAATGGCCCTTGAGGCCTGGCAGGTAGGGTTTCTCCCCACTTTGCCCTCCTTCCCCAGCCATGAGTCCAAGGAGGTGACCCAGCAGGCCAAGCCAGCTCAGGGCCAGATCTCTCTCCAACTGGAGCAATGGCCATCTCTCCTGACGGAGCCCACATATATCTAAAAAAGCGTCTTGTATATCTTAATGATTTCTCAACAGCCCCCGATTGAAGCATGCTCAACTTAGCTGTGCCGTAAGTAACTTTTTATATTTCCTCGGGGAATCATTTCATTTATGAATCTTTTCTGAATCTCGATTAAAAGTTGATTTTTTTTTTTTTTTTGATCTCTGTCTCCTCGGCTTCTGAGATGCCTCCCTAGCGAAAAAGGTGGTAGCACCATCAGTCCTCCCTCCTTAGCCTGTCTGGGTCAGGAGAGTTCTTCCTGAGGTGTGGGGGGAGCAGCAGCCAAGCCTCCTCTGTGGTAGCACCTGGGGCTACGTGACCTGAGGGGGAGCTGCCCTGGAGGAGGGGCTTACAGAGAGGTTGGGGGCATTGGCAGTCTCCTGCCCACATACCCTCTCCTACCTGCCTCATATCAGCCCCGCTACAACCAGTGTTACACTGGGGGGATTGTTCCGCCCATTCTGGCTTTAGGGTGTCTCCTCATCTGTAGTTCAGGAATTTAAGAAGGAGACAGAGAACCCTTCAAGGGTTCAGCTTGAGAGCACACAACGGGTTCAAATCCTGGCCCTGCTCCTTGTACAGCTGCCACAGCCTAGGTAAGTCACCTCTCCTCTCAGAGCCTCAGTTTCCTTATTTGCAAAATGAGAATGTGATTGCTAAACAGATTACCAAGGAGGTAAAGGGTTTAGCACAATATCTTCAGAAAGGCAGCCTTGATTATTTCCCTTGGGGGACCCCAGCACCAGGAAGCAGGGTTGGAACAATGCTGAGGGTCCTATCCCAATTCTGAACGTATCTTAATTCTTTTCCTCAACCCATTCATTATCTAGTCCTGGTGATACCCCTTGAGGGTGAAGTGGGTGGGACTGGCATAGTTATCTCTCTGAGGATAAGGGTCTGGTGGGGTTGGGACTTGCCCAGGGGCTGCCCCAGGAGGCCCACCAAGAGCTCCTGACTCTCTCCTAAGAGGCAAAGGTCAGGGCTACAGTAGGAAGGCTGGAGGGCAAACTAGGGTGAGAAGCTCTGAACTTAAGGGAGAAGGGCCTTCCCCAAAGACACCGTCCCCCTCTCCCCCCCACCCACCTCCCTCCAGATAGTCGGGGGAGGGATTTGTCCAGGTGCTACGACCTCTGACTCTGACCTCTAACCTCTGACTCTGGCCTCCGGGGGGCTGGTGGGCTCTCTAAGTGTCAGAGTCACAACTGGGGGTGGGGCTGAGGGGACCCGGCAGCAGAGGCTGCTCTGGGAGTTAACGATTTACGAGGGGCCCCTTCCTGAGGCCTCCCTCCTCACAGGCCCAGCAAGGCAAGCAACCCGTGACTGCCCAGGTGGCTAGACACAGAACCAGTCCCGCCAGTTCAAAGAGCAGTTCATCCTGGGCCTACCCCCAGGCAACTGCCTGAGTACCCCATTCTCTGGAAGAGGAAGGCAAAGTAGGGGTTGGTAGGTAGGGTGTGGTCTGAGGAGGGAGGCTGGGTTCTGTTTTCTAAAGTCTCAGTGTGAGGGACATTTAAGACCCTGCTTTGCCTTCTGGAGTCACATCTGTGAGGGGAGGCCTAGCCCCACCTCTCCACCTCCAGCAACTTTTCTCCATATCACCCCACCCTAGCCTGCATGTCTTGGATAGAGCACTTTCTGGCCAGGCTTCTGGATGCCCAGGGCACACCACCACCGGCACCCCCTCTTTGGGCCTGGTCTGTGGCCTCCAGGTTTGGGATGCTGTGTCCTCCCCTCCCCCAAGGCCCCTTTCTGTTACCTTGCGGCCCCTCCCTCTTCTTGACCCTGAGGCCATGGAGCCACAGCTTTGGCCTCTGGGAGCACACAGTCCCACTTCCTGTTGGAGAGACAGCTGAACCATGATTGTGCCTAGTGAAGTCAAGAGTTACTGTCAGGGGACTTCCTGGTGGCGCAGTGGTTAAGAATCCGCCTGCCAACGCAGGGGACATGGGTTTGATACCTGGTCCTGGAAGATCCCACGTGCCACGGAGCAACTAAGTCCGTGCATCACAACTACTGAGCCTGCGTGCCTAGAGCCCGCGCTCTGCAACAAGAGAAGCCACTGCAATGAGAAGCCCGCCTGCCGCAACGGAAGAGTAGCCCCCGCTCCCTGCAACAGAAAGCCCAAAGCCTGAGTGCAGCAATGAAGACCCAACACAGCCAGGGAGAAAGGGAGGGAGGGAGGGAGGGAGGGAGGGAGGGAGGGAGGGAGGAAGGAAGGAAGGAAGGAAGGAAGGAAAGAAAGAAGGAAGATCTTAAGAAAAGCGTTACTGTCAGGGGCATGACAGACGCCCCCAACTGCCCCCACTCCCCTTCCCTTACCACATAAGGGCTGAGTTCCCTGGGCCTGGCAGAGCATGGGGCTACTTCTGGTTGTCTGGCACATGTGTAGCTGTGTGCTGGGGTGCAAGCGGAAATACAAAGTGTGAGTGTATGTGTTGGCCTGGTCTCTGCTCCCTCCCAGCCTCACCCCAGAGTCATTTTATTCTGGGACTGGAGTCCCCCTTCTGCCCGCCTCCCTTCCCCACTGTTTACACAGCTCAGGGCCAGGCTGGGCCACCAAACTGACTTCTTAGGGATGGCTGGACCTTGGCCTCCTAAGAAACAGATCTAGCTTTTCTGAAATTTCCTTCTAGTTTCACGGTTCTCTTGTCCCTTCGGAGGTCATGGGGGCAGGGGTGGGGCCGAAGGGCCAGTGGTCAGTATGTGAGGGCTTAGACCCCAGAGGCGTGGGCCCATGTCTAGGCAGTCAAGCTTCCCTCTTCCCCTGCCCACGTTTGCACCCCCAGCCCTGCTCTGGAATTTTGGCCAAGGTCACAGTCCAGTGTGACCCCACTGAGCATTATCCTGCACCCTGCCCTGAGGCAGGGCTCCAAATGCCCTGGCTCTCATTTTCTGTGATACAGATGCAGGAACTGGGGCCTCAGGAGAGGCATAGGCCAAGCTCTGGGTTGGCCATCTTTATTGGAGACTAACTTCCACACTCCTCTCCGTGTAGCCATTCCCAGTCACTGGATGTTTAATCAATGACTGACATTAGCTGATAGATGGTAGTCATGGAAAAGGTAGATCCCCCACACAAGGCATGGGTTTAAATCTTGGTTTTGCTACTTTGTAACATTAAGCAGTTGTCTTGAATACCAGGATTAAATAAGCATATTCACAGAAAGCAATTAGTGTGGTGCCAGACGCATAGTAAGTGCTCAGAAAACTGTTGGCTACAATCCTTACTACTGGTACGTACTTAGTGCCAGGCTTCAGGCCCAAAGCAGGTAGGAGACTCTCCCTTACCCTCAACAGATTTTCGTGGGTGGTAGTAGTGAGGGGACAGGGAGACAATGAGCAAATAAAAGCTATTTCTGTGCAGTGTGGTCACTGTGGCCATAGGACGGGACAGATGAGGGCCCCCAAAGCCAGGCCACAGAGTACAATTGTTCAGTGCATGCACTGCAAAAAAGACACCTGGCCAAGGGGTCTAGGAAGACTGGAAGACAGTTTATGACCTGCTGCCACATGGGGGTACCTATATCTGCCAAAAAGTGGTCGCTTTTTCTAATTTGCACAAAGGCTAGTGCTGGCTCTGTAGATATAAGCCAAACTGAGGTGGGGAGTAGAAGTCAAAGAAGGTTCCCAGTGGAGTAATACATGCTCTTGGGCTTCAGTGAGGACTTCAGGAGGTGAGCTTGATTAAGGCCCTTCTGGGCAGAGGGAACAGTGCATGCAAAGCCACAGATACTTGAAGGGAAGTTTTGGGGTGTCTGAGGGAACCACCAGTGTTGAATGGTGTTGGTCAGCAGGGCTCAGGGATTGCAGGGAAGAACAGACCAGTTAGGGAAGCCAGGCCAAGTTGGGAAAGGGGCTTGAGCTGAGCCCTATGGGCTCTGATTAGTCACTACAGGATGAGGAACAGGTGAACCCCAGGCAGATGTGTGTGTGAGAAGCCTCACTAGGATAGCAAATCTCTGAGGTTAGGAAAACAACTTTGGTGCCAGTCTCATGTCAGTTTCCTCATCTGAAAAATGGGGACAATACTACTACTGGGGCTGATGTAAAGATTAAATGAGATAAGTTACCTTAACTATTTAGCTTAATGCCCTGCTCAGGGTAAGGGCTTTGTAAATGCCAGCTATGGATATTATAACCAGGACCAGGAGAGCAGGATCCAGGGTACTGGACTGACACATTCCTACCCGGAAGACAGGGCAGGTGGGTGCAGGGCCCTTCTCTCCCCGACAGGTACTGGAGACTTATGGAATTTGCTTCCTGACTCTAAGCTGATTGATTGAATAGCAATATGAAACTCCAATACTCCTTTTTGGAGGGATTGTGAACCAGGATCCCTTTACTTCTTGTGGAAGGGGCCTGGGGTGGGGATAGTCTCTCCCAAGGCCAGAGACCTCCCGCCCAATCCTTCCTGGGTGTCTCCCCCTTGTCTTACTTGTTATGGTAGAGAGTTCTATGTGGATGGTTTGCATGTGGTATTTCCTGTTCATGTTGCATTTTCCATGTGGACAGTTCTGCCACTCTCCTCTCTGGTTCCTACCCGAGGTGGATAAGTGAGGATCTGGGTCTCCCTCCACTTCTTAATTTCCAGGAAAAGGGGAAGACTCCAAGATCCACTCTCTAAACTAGGCCAGGCATATGCCAACACCCGTTCCCTGAGAAAGTCACCATTAGTATCACCTGACTCATCTCCATTGCAGCCTGCAGCCCCCTGGGCTTTGCCCTCCTGAGATGGGGAGGAGACAGAGGTCTTGGGGAAAAAAGTGGGTAATTAATAGTAATTCCCTAAGGTGGAGCTACTATCACCCCCACCCCCCATGGATTTCAGCATGAAGCTTTTTTCAGGTATGCAGGGCCTGATTCTGCACTCACCCTAGGCTTCAGAAGCTCTGAGGACTGAGTTTCATTTCTTGGGTCCTAATCCTCTGAGGCCTGCTGCTGACTCCTGGGCAACAGGTCCCACCTCACAGTTTGGGCCTCAGCTTCCCCAGAAAAGGTAGACAGTGGTGGGCTGAGTGTTTGCAGACCCTTGAGCATCTAGGCCTGGGACCCTGCTTCTTTTTGCCTTGTATGGTCAGTGCCTAACACCATACTGTACCTGACAGTCAGGGTGGGGCCCAGAATGTCTATCTTTAATTTAAGCAGTTTAGGGGTGATAATCTGGAGGTGTTCGTTTGTCTTAAAACTGTGTTCTCAGAGCAAGTACCTTGCTTTACTCACATGGTACGTTTGGTGTGGCTTTGAGGAAGCTTGCTGGACAGGCTAGGGAGCCATTTGTTGACACACAGTTAAAGGAGGACACTTTTCAGCTTTTGTGGAAGGGAGGGGGTGTTCAAGAGAGGGTCATTCCCTGTGGCCTGGGAGGTCAGGACAGGTAGAGAGACAACACATTCCAGATGAACTCTGCCCTCTGACACCTCCCTCACACCCCTATCCCCTGGCAGGGTCAAAGTCCCAAAGCCAAATTCAGAAGGCTTGGAGGGTGGGCACCAGCGGCTGCTCCCATGAGACCCAGGCCCCAGGCCCTCCAACACCGAGGCAGGCGGCACAGAGGAGGAAACAGCGAGGTGGGAGCTAGTTTTGCTTCTTCCACTGAGACTGCTCCAGTGGCTGGAGGCACCAGGTCGCTGCAGTTAACTCCCTGTTATCTGGGTCCCAATCGTTCTCAGGCTGTAATGTTTAACCCTAGGCAGACTTCGCAAACCGTCCTGCCCCTTTCCTGTTAGGGTCTCTGGTCTGGGGGCTGTGTTTTCTCTGTCTCGTGGAGGCAGCACAAATCCACCCCCATGAATTCCACAGAATTGAAGAAACTTTCCACTTTGGGATTATACGAGTGAGCCTGGGGCTCGCTCTGTGGGTCCCTGAAGTGGTGAGAAGACGACATCTGCAGCTTTAGGATTAGCCCAAGCTGGGCAGATGGAGGGGGCACTGAATGACTGCGAGGATATGCGGGCCCAAATCTGTACCCGCTGGGCTTTTGTTCTCTCTTTCAACCAGTGTCTGTTGAGCGTTTCTCTGTGCTAGGCACTGTTTCGGGCTCAGAGTTCACAGGCCACGGTCTCAGGGCACCACGATGTAGTCGCTTTAGCTCCAGGACTCAGGGTTTCCGTTGGGGCCAGCGTAGGTAACAAAATGTCCTTTCTCGGATCAGTTTCCTCATCTGTGTAATGGGGACAGGAACCTCCACCCCCTTTCTCCCGGGTAACTAGAGCCCACCGGGTACGGTACGGGAATGCACTCTGGGAAGGGTGCAATCTTTGAACACGAGTCTAGCTCCAAGAGTGCTCGGCTATGAGTTCTCGGCCCTACGCGCACCTGAGCTGAGGGGCGCGGCCAAACCCTTCCTACTGGTCCTTGTAGCTTCGCTGCCGGCTGGAGAGAGGGGGCAGAGAGATGGCGGATTTCCCCATAAGGTGCGTCTCCAAGCCCATGCACTCCTCACAGAACGGGAGAGGTCCTCTTATTTTTTGTAAAGTTGCAGAAAAAGAGGTGAAGACGGGGCGCGCTGGGGAGCTCAGCCTGGGCCGACCTCGTCAGAGCGCGGGGAGCTTGAGGCGCAGTGGCTGCGGCTCCGGCCTCAGAGCCTGCGGCGTCCAAGTGGCCAGAGCTGCGTCGGGCGGGAGGCGGAGGGAGGAGGGAGGGGAGCCGAGGTTGGGGGGGGGGGGAGGAAGGAGGAGGGAGCGTTGAGTCCGGTCCGGGTTTTGCCGGCAGCCCCCGGGCAGCGTTCAGAGCTCCTGCCCGGGCGGGCGCGCGGCGGCGGCGGTGGCAGAGGCGGCGGAGCCTGAGCGGGGATGTAGAGGCGGCAGCAGAGGCGGTGGCGGCGGCGAGAGCAGGCGCCCGAGCCGAGAGAGAAGAGCGGCCGAACCTTGTTCCCCGAAGCCGGGCCCCGCGTCCCTGCCCTGCCCAGCCCAGCGCCCAGCCATGCGCGCTGCCTGCTGAGTCCGGGCGCCTCACGCTGCGCCCTCCGCCAGCCGCTCAGCGCTACGCTTGGGGGTGATTAGTTGCTTTTTGTTGTTTTTTAATTTGGGCCGCGGGGAGGGGGAGGAGGGGCAGGTGCTGCAGGCTCCCCCCCCTCCCCGCCTCCGACCAGCCGCGGCGGCGTGACTCCGGCTCCGGACCCGGGCACGGCGGGCGGCGCGGCTGGAGCGGAGCGCACCGCGGTGGCGGTGCCCAGAGCGGAGCGCAGCTCCCCGCCCCTCCCCTCCCCCTCGGCCTCGCGGCGGCGGCGGCAGTGGCGGCTTGGACGACTCTGAGAGCCGGTAGGTGTCGGGCCACGGCCCTCCCCCGACCCCCCCCCGGAGGCCGGCCCCCTCCCCTTCCCCGCCTACCTCCCTCTCCTCCCCCGGGGCCCGGTGCGCGGCCGGGGCCGGAGTTCGCTGCAAGTCTGCTGAAAGTTTGGCGGCGCGGGCTCCCCCGAAGTTCAGGTGCGGAGAGCCAGGGACGGGAAAAGAGGGGTCCGTGTTTGGGTGTGGCGGGGGGCGTCCGTAGTCTGAGCCTCGGAGCCCCGGAGGCTGGGATCACTAGCTCCGGTGATCGCTCGATGGCCTCTTCTATACTCAAGCCTCCCCAAGCCGCAGTCTGCTCGGTCGCAGATCACTGAGTTCAGACAAAAAGAGGGGTTTTAGGGTCGGGGACGGCGGCTTGGGCGCCATGGATTGGGGTCGGGGCTCTCCCTGAGGGGTACGGTCCCCTCCCCAAGTACTCGCGCTTGAGGGCACAGGGGCGGCGGGAGCCCGTGTCCTCACCTCTCGGTGTTGGGCGGGCGCTCCGCCTGCGGGGGCGGCTGATTGGAGATCTCCGGCGCGCACTCCCCCCAACAGACCCCATTCGCAGCTCTGTGTTTTGGGGGCATTACTGCTCTAACGCCCAGGACGACGCGTGGCTGAGTCTCCCCCTCCACTTGGAGGGGGCGGTGGCCACTTCTACATTTCCCCTGAGGCTCCTCGCCCCCGCTGCCCGCGGGGTGCCTGGCGGGCTGACCAAGTTTGACCTTTTTTTTTTTTCCGTCCAAGTATCACCCCCGACCACCACTGCTCTCCGCGGCCTCCTTCTCCCTTCCTCCCAAGCCTTAGGGAGTCTTTCAGGCTGTCTCCTGAGCCCCGCGTGGCCAAGCAGCATGCAAAGCCAGGGAGGGAGAATGGGGGTGTTCCTCTAGCTGCGGAGCTGTGGGAGGCGGGTGTCCCAGGCGCCTGCTTCGTTGCTCTGGCCCCAAATTTACCCGTGAAGTTTGGCCCCGAGCCCCCTCCTCTCTTCTTCCCCAGAGCGGGGTGCCGAACCGCCGCGAGAAGAATGTGTTAATTTTCTTGCTGGGGGAAGTTGTCCTCGCCCGTAATGGGCTGCTTTCCGGCGGGGAGCGCGGGGTGCGCCCGGCTTTGTTTATTTGTAGGATCAACAGAAAGTGAGTGACCCCAGTTTTTAAATGGGGGGCCGCCTCCGGGACCTGTCAGAAGAGCTGAAGCACCCAATGAGGGAGCAAGATCGCTTTTTGGTTTCCCCCCCCTTCAGGAATCGGAAGGGGTACGCGGAGTTGGGCTGGTGACACGGGCTGCAAGGAGGAACCTTGCAGATTTGGGGGGTTCTGTAGGCACTCATCCGGGAAGACTTGCTCCCTCCTCTTGTCTCCTGCGACGGGGGTCTGAAGGGTTGGCAGCCGCGCCCTACTTTGCCCCTTGGACCCTGGGTGGTCTGAGAGTCGCGTCTTCGGATAGAAGGGGCTGAAGGGGGGTGTTCTGGCGAGCCAGCCTCTTGACCTCCGCCTTAGCCTGCGCCGCGGGCGCTGTTCGGAGTCCTAGGTTTTGTGGTGGGCCCGGCCCCCCCCCCCCCCCCGCCGCCTCTCCGCGTTTGCGCAGGAAGCGCTGAGGAGGGGGCGTGTACGTTGGTTCGGCCCTCGCCCCCGCCGGAGCCGCCCCAGGGCGGCCGGCAAACAGAGTCCCTTTCAAGTTTTCCGCTGGGGCCGCCTGGCGGGGGCTGCGTGCGCGGTCGCTGCGGACTTGTTTGGAGCGCTATTTGAACGCCCGGCGCCACCTCAGCTGCCCCGGCCCGCGGGGGCGGGAGGCGGGGGGGGGGGGGGGGCCGGGGGATGGCTGTCCATGTAACTGAGAGCATTTAAATTAGATGTTTTTAGGGGGCGTGCTGGCCTAAGCTTGCCCTGATCCCCCTCCCGAAAGACCCTCGTACCCTAGGTGCCAACCGTCTTAGGAAACCCAGGAACCCGAAGCCTCCTCCCAAACCCCTTTTTGAGAGCGATGCGGGGAGACTGAGGCCAGCGCTACCTACTACTGCGTAGTGTTGATTTAGCAGTTTCTCTGGATGAGACTCAAGCAAGAGCTTGGGGCGGGGTGAGCGGGTAGTGGCCCGCTCTGCAGCTGTCACCCCCTTCCCAGAACGGAAATTGTCCTCTCTCCTTGGGGAGGAGGGAGAGGGGGTGATTTTTGCCCTGGGAAGGGGTGGGAACAGCTGAGGGAGGTTGGCCTCTGAGTTTTCAGTCAGCCCTGGGGGTCTCGGTAGAAGCCCACCGCTCCCACATGCCCACCTCCAATCCTGGCAGGACCTGGGGGCTCTCCCAGGGAAGCAAGAGCTAGCCTTGCACCTCCCTCTCCCATGCCACCTCCCTTTCCAAGGTGGGGGCAGAGGTTCCTCTGCAGAAGACAGACCCTTGGCTGACTGGCTGTCCGTTGGCGCCTTATTTATGTGTGTATTTGGGCCCGGCTGTTTTCCCGGCTCAGCAGGTGACCCTGGCCAGGGCCTCCTATCTCTCCCCCGACAGAGCCTGTTGACTTACCCGTGGGCCAGCGGCCTCGTCTTTATCACGTGAGGCCTGGAATGTCCACCCGGCAGGGCTGGGCTGGGTGGGGGAAGGGAAGGGGAGGGGAGGATTCTGCATCCAGGGCCCAGGCCAGCTCAAACCTGTGTTCTATGGGTTCCTACTGCGGCCCCCAACTCTTGCTGCCTCTTTCCAGCTTCTTGCCTACCTTCTACCCATTTGGCAGATGTGAAGCTGAGGCTTATGGGAGTGTGGGGGGCAGGGTTGCATCTGGATAAAGGATCAAGTCTCTGGGAATTAAATACCCCACCTTCTTTAGGACCTCATCTAGTTATTCATGGGAGAGTGGAATGGAGATGGGGGTCTCTCTGGGAGGGAGGGGTGTAGGCTGGGCTGAGGTCAGCTGACTTTCCAGGATGCCTGATAGGGTGGAGGAATGGTGGGATACTGATGAGCCAGACCCAGGCCTACTTTCTTAGAGCCTTTGGTCGGGTGACCATGAAGTCAGAACTAGCTCCCCAAGCACGGTGTTCTGAAGCATGCCTTAATTGACCAAGGATGGGGTGGGGCTCACTTATTATTACTGTTGTTATTATTATTGCCCACTCTTTATATATAATTTACTTATTCATTCATTGGTCTAGTGTGTATTTATTGAGCACCTACTGTGTGTCAAGCCCCACCCTTCTGGGAGTGCAGAAATGAATCACTGACTCTGCCCCTGCTCTGGAGGCAGGCCCAGGGTAGAAACTCCACCCACTTTCCCTACCCCCTGGGGCCCTGAATGGGGCTTTCCCATTTTTTTCCTGGGGCTCTACCTCTCTTACCCCCCACCACCTGGTCCCATCGTAGCCTGTGTGTGTGGTTGTATGGGTGTGCGTGTGTGTGAAGTGCCCTTGGTTAAGTGTATTAATAGTTAAACTCTCGCTCATAGCTGGAACTCACCAGACCACAAAAAGCCTCCCCAGTTACTCACGCACTACTGCCCAACAAGAATATCCCACTCAAGTTTTTTTTTGCTTTCTCTTACTTCCCCCTTTATTCCCCCCAACTCTGAGCCCACCTCCCAGGCTGCGGGCAATAAGAAAGGACTGCCCCCTCAAAGACCCAGGAATCTCCAACCATTCCACCTGCCCCCTAAAGTCAAAGGCAGTGTCAGCTGCTGGATGAGGCTGTGTGGGTCTAGTCTGTTGGTATGAGATGTGGGAATTTGGGTGGTGTGTGCGCTAATGACTCAAGACGTGTTTATCTGTGACTCTGTGTGTTGAATGTGTGTCTTTCTCTCTTGGGGTGTAGGAGTCTGAGCATGTGTATATTTGTGAATCAGGACATGTGTCTATGGATCTAGTAGTAGTTTGTGTATGCATCGCATATACCTGTTTGTTTGTGAACCTGAGAGCCTATATCTGAAAGTTGGATTTGTCCCTGTAAATCTAGGAATGTGTATATTCTGAGTTCTGTGTGCTTAGAATTTTGGAGAGGGTGTGTTCATAATTTGTGTATATCTGTGTGTTTTATATATGCTTGTAAATATCAGAGTGTCTCGCCCCCTGAGTGGTGTATCTGAATTGAGAAAGTGTGTGTGACTCTGGGAGTGGCATATCTGAGCTGTGCTGACAATGGTCTATGTCTGTCTTTGGTGGCTGGTGTCTATGTTCCTTTCTCTTTCTGTCTCTCCCTCCCTTATTGAGGCCCTGAGTGTGTGAGTGTATGTAATGTTGAACCTCTCCCACCCAGTCTTTCCCCTCCCCTGCCCTCCCTGGCAGTAACTGGGCAGCCTCCCCATCTGCCTGCCTGCTGGGAGTTTTGGAAGCCATGGAGGGAGACAGGCTGGGGCCGGGGTGACAGCACGTATCCACGGCGATGGCAGCCTGTGATTATGGGAATAAAAGGATTTTAAGGTCATGGGTTTATTTTTCTGTTCTGTTTTGTGTTTTTCCCCCCTTTGGTGGAGCCATTGGCAGCAAAGGACCATTGCTGTGTGTCTGCAGGTTGGGAGTCTGTCCCCCTGCAAGTGAACATGGGTCTGCAGGGCTTTCCTGGGAGCATGAACACGTGTGTGTACATGCATGAGTGGAGCCTGTGAGAGCGTGTGTTCCTGTCTTCCTGCTCCCCATGGGAGAGTCCACAGGACTGTTCCCTGGGGGAGAATTCTCAGGAAAACTTCTTGTTTCTGGGTGTTTCATGGAGCTGGAACCCTGTAGTCCTGTGTGTGCTGAAGAGTGGTCTGGCCCCAATCTTTGCCCACCTGTCTCCCCCTCCCTGCCCACCCACCCCCCATAGGGTGTCTCTGGCCAGAGACTGGCTAGGCCCAGTCACCTGGGCCAGGCCACATCTCGGGGTGTCAGTGCCCCTGGCCCTGCTCCAGCCCCTGTAATTGCATTCTGCCTCCTAATCCCCCGCCAGCTCAATTAGATCGCAAATTCTTCTTCATTTCCTGCTTCTGATGCTGGCCTCCCTCTGGGCTCACAGGGCCAGGGAGGGAGGGAGGGGATCTTGCCCCCTCTTCTGCCAGCACTGAGGGCTCTGGAGGTGGGGGTGATTAGTTCCTGGCACACTGGCCCTGGGGTGCTTGTTGCAGCCCTGGGGGCCAACAGGACAGGGCTTTTTGGACCAGCCTCAGTATCCCCATGCTAGGAGAGGGGGCTTGTGTAATCTGGTACATGAGCTCTGGGTAGACCAGGCAGATCACTCTGGCCAGGCCCCTAGGCAGTGCCCTCACTGTGGGTCCCCACAGGCTCTGCCCATCTCCTGTTCCCAGAGCAGTTGCTGACGACCCCTGGCATAGCAGTTGTGACCTTGTTTTTGACCTTTTCCTGTTGGCTGTTCCAGGCACCAATAGGATCACTGAGCTCCCCTCTACTGGGTCCTCCTAACCTCCTGCCTTGACCTTGCCTGGGCAAGTGTATTTGACCACTGACTCAGGAGTCAGACCTGGCTCCAAATCCTGGCCATGTCACTGCCTAGCTGGATATATGACCTTTGGTCCGTATGTGTTCTTTCTATGATCCTCAGTTTCCTTATCCCTGAAATGGGATAATAAGAGTGCCTGCCCCACAAGGCTTTTTTCAGATTAACACAGGGATGGCTGTGCAGTGCCCAGCACCAGTGGCTAACCCACAGTCAGCATTCAATAAAAGTTGGCTTTTATGGTGATGAGGACTTCATATCCCCCAGTGAAAAGGAAGACAGAACACGTGGCTCGTGGTTAGCATTTCTGTCTCCATTCTGCCACTTACCAGGTGTATGACCTTGGATACATCACTTTGCCTCTCTGGATTTCTCTTCCCCATCTGTAAAATGGGACCGAGAATGGGTCTGACCTCACAGGATTATCTGCATGCAGTTGCTTGGCCCCAGCTGCCCCTGCAGGTTTTCAAAGTATTACTTGTCCTCTTATTTCTTTCCTCACACCAAGCCTGGGTGGGGTGGGGCTGGTGAAGACACAGGCTCGGGGACAAGGGGACTGGCCAAGGTCATGAGGCTGATAATGGGACCTGGATGGGTAGGAGGGCTACCTGCTGGCTTGCTTGCCCGTTTACTCGCTGGCTCAGCTGAGCTGTGAGGCATGGCCTTCCCTCCTGCTTGTCTCTGTGGAAAGTGGTGGCTTGGCTGATTTTTCTTCTGTAAAGGGGAAGCTGGATGTCTACCCCCTTCTTCCCCAGGAGGCGCCTGTGGCAGCGGCTGTGCTGACAGGCCTCCTGGCCCTCTTACTAGGGTGGCTGGCAGCTCTGGAAGGCCGGCTGCGTGCAGATCAGCCAGAGGGAAGAGGGAACCGCAAAGGTCCCCTGCCATCACTAATCCCTACGGCCCCTCCCACCCTCTGCCTGTCCTCCGTCTGGATGGAAAGACAGAAAGCAGCCACAGCAGGAGGAGAGTTGGGGGAGACTTGCTCTGCTCAGGAGGTGATGGAGGGCGACAGACACGGGTTTGGGAGGGGGTCTGCTTCAGGGTCCCTGTATCTCCCTGCTAGTCTCCTTATTTCTATGACCTCTGTCACTCATTGGCCTAGGGTCTTTAATATTTCATGGCCTTTGGAGCCGGCCCCCTGCCCCAGTGCACAGGCCCCCTTTGTCTGCCTGCTGCCCCCCACCCAGGGGCATCCGTGTCGCTGAATTGCTGAATTACTGACCCCAAGGCTGCCTCTGCCTTCCCCCAACCAGCCCTGACATCATCCCTGTCCCTCCTGACCTGCCTCCCTGGCACCTCTGCCTGTCACACCCTCCATCTCTCCTGCGCATTCTCTCCCCTCCTCTCCCGTCTCTGACTATCTCCCTGCCCTTTCCCTCCATTTTCCTCTTTTGTTGGCCTCCTCCTTCCCAGCA
The DNA here is from genome assembly GCF_963924675.1 of Phocoena phocoena. Classification (NCBI taxonomy): domain Eukaryota; kingdom Metazoa; phylum Chordata; class Mammalia; order Artiodactyla; family Phocoenidae; genus Phocoena; species Phocoena phocoena. The sequence continues at coordinate 117,242,967 of NC_089221.1, forward strand.
GAACAGAAACCGCAGCAACTGGTGTGCCTGTCTGCCCCCCCTTCTGGGTCCACCCCTTCCTGCCCCCTCCCCCCAGCTGTGCTGGCCATGAGAGCTGGTTTTATTTATTTTTCTGTTTGTTTGGGAAGAGGGCAGTGGCAGTTCTGGGCCCTGGCTGCTGCGCTCTGCCTAGAGCAGCGGGCAGGCGGGCCGTACTGGCCTCCCAGGAATGTGGCCGGGACGCCCCGCGCTATATTTACTTCCCTCCAGCTGCTGGCCCCAGCAGGGCAGAGCCAGGCCTGCCCGGTGGCCCGGGGGGAGCCCTGTACCCACCCTCCCCTGTCCAGCAGACCCCACATGGCCCTTGGGCCCACTGTTCCCTCTCTTCCCCATGACCTCCGTTGACCTCCTCGGACTTGCCCCGTCTGCCAGCAGGAACCCTCATGTGCCGTGCCAGAACAGGCATGAAGTGCGGGCGCTGGGGCCTGATTCGTGTGGGACAGCACCTGGCAGCCTCCACACCTCCACCTAGGGGCCTAGCCTAGGCCTGTAATCTGGTGGTCAGAACTATGCAAAGCATCTTTCCGGGCCTCTCCCTACCGGGCCTGGTCCATGCTTTTGCCGTGATCCCCTCAGCTCTGCTATGATCACTGGCAGGGGTTGGGTAGGGTAGGGTGGGGGGCCTGAGCCGGCGTCAGCAACTGCGTTCTGTTCACTGCTACCCCGCTTCCCGCATAACCTGCTGGACCTCCCAGGTTTCCCACGTAGACGCATTCATATGCATAATTAAGTTCTCGCACATACATGTGCAGCACACATGAACACATGACGGAGTGTGTACCTTCCTTGGAGGCAGGGCCATGCCTCTTGTCATTGAGTCCCTCATCCATCAGATGCTTATGGGATTTACTGAGCCCGCTCCTTGCCAGCCTTGCAATGGGATGTGGCAGTGATTGCTTCCTGTACCCCCAGTGCCTGGCACCAGCTAAGTGTTTGAAGAGCTTTAGCTGCTGCTCTAATCAACTGCTGTCCCCCAATTATTACTGTAATGATCATAATAGGTCGTAACAATGGTGATGACAATGGCTAACCCATCCTAAGCCCTTCCTGTGGGCAGGCACTGTGTGAGCAGCTTTCTAGCCTTCACTTCCTTTAATGCTCACAGTAGGCCAGTGATTTAGGTGCTGTTAGCATTCCCATATACAAATGAGGAAACTGAGGCTGGAGAGTTTGTGACTTGCCTCAGGACTTGCCACTGACGAGTGGGACTGGGTCCTGGCTGAGCCCTTGACTGGCTATAAACACCAAGAGGACAGCCAGGGTTGGTCTCTGTGTGGTGGTCCACACTGCCTGGTCACAGCAGGCACTCCGTAAATGCCTACTGAATACAGGCCGTGCTCTCTTTCCTTCTCGAGGCCCCCAGACTCCTGGCAAGGGGCCTGGCATCTGGTGGGAAGATGGGCTGATTGGCTAGTTGGGTGAATGAAAGAATGAATTAATGAATGACCAGGTGATTGGCTGTGGAATTGAGTGTTCTCAAGGGACACCAGAATGGGGGATATGCTTATGCTGGTGATCAGAGAAATCCACAGATTGGCTGTGGAGACCCTCTGGCCCTGTAGAGGATTCTGGAAAGTGAGCTTGGGGGGGCAGGGCTGAGAGATGCAGCCAGAGACCAGTAGGCTGCTGAGGCTGAGCCCTTGGGGCAGGTCATGTCTTCTCCCTGGACCTCAGTTATTCCATCTATCAAATGGGCTTGGGAACCTTGCCCTGGTTGGCTGCCAGCTGGTCTGGGAGCCTGAGAGGTGAGGGGACTGTGGTGGGAAGGAGGAAGCAGTGGGTGGTGAAGACAGGAAGATGAAGCGTGGAGCTTGGCTTGGAACCTGAGAAGCAGGGAGACCAGCCCTGACCTGACGCCCGTCCTCCCTCTGAGCTACAGGGTAAGGGTGCAGGCTCACAAACTCCTACCCACCCACTTTTGCTCTGGCGCAGGCTGGGCTTCCTGACAGCTGCAGCGTCAGTGGCTGTGTGTGCCACGAGGTGGTGGCCTGTCCTCCAGGACTAGACCAGCTGTATCCCCAGGCTTATAACCCCCCACGCCCGCCCCACAGCCTCGCGTCCGGGTCCTGTTGACCCTGATGGAAGAGCCCAGCCCCTCTCCTGCCTGACCCGCCTCCCCCAAAGCTAGATAGGAAATTGGTTAGCTGGGCACATAGCAGCAGGTCGGAGTGGGCTTGGCCCCCTTTCTTCCAGGCAGCGTCCATTCTTGGTGGCCTAGAATTTTAAGTCACAGGAGTCTAGAATCATAGAATGCTTGGAGCTGTGGGAGTCTTGTCAGGATTCTTGTCGTGTTGGGATTCTAGAATCACAGAGCCATGGGCTTTACTGCTGGAAGGATGCGTGAATGGTCATGTTTCAATCTTGTTTGATGCTAGGAACATTGAGGATCTGAGGGGAGGGGCTTCCCTGTGGTGCCCTCAAGTGACATGAGTACATACCTTAGACAGAAACCCAGTTCTGCCTCTGGTCTACCCCTCTTTGTAGATGAAGCTGGCTCGGGGAGTGGGCTGTGTGGGCCCAGTCAGGCAGCAAGGGGATGCGGCTGGCCTGCAGGCACAGGAGGGGTCCTCACGGCAGTGCCTGCCTGCCCGCTGCCCACGCTTCCCCGAGGCACCAGTGTGAGGAGGAAATGCAGGCTGTTGCTTCCAGCGACAGCCGGCAGGGCCGGGCGGCTTCCCAGCTCCCCCTCTGATTCACGGCCGCCTGCAGCTTCCCCCTCCCCTGGGGGCCTCAGCAGCCCCATCTGTGCAATGGGGAGAGGAGGCTTTACCCCACAGTCTAGCGTCACAAGGACAGTACAGTTGGGATTCTTTTTAAGACCACCCTTACGCTGTGGGAGAGTTGGGCGAGTAGTACTGAATAGCCAGCTGGGCGTTTGGACCCAGAGCACTGAGAAGTTCTGCTTGGAGTCGCCCTGATGCCTCCAGTAGCCTGGGAGGCTGAATGGGTTCCTGGGGCAGAAAGTGTGGCGGGTGGGAAATGATAGAGAAGGGCCCTGCAGACAGAGTCTCCTTCAGGAAGAACCCTGGATGGGAGACCTAGCTCACTGGGCTCTCTCCTGGCCTCGATATATACCCATCTGCAAAATGGAGCGTGTCATTCCATGAGGTCATTCATTCATTGTCTGCTCTGTGCCTGGATATGTGCTGGGTACTGGGGATCCTGAGGCAAGTAGTGGGGAGAGGAGGGGTGTTCTTGGTTGCGGGGTGGGAGTATGATTTGGCTAAAGGGGTGACTCTGGGAGAAGGAATGAGGGTGGTGCCGGTGGGGGGAGATAAGGGGCTGGCCAGCGAGGCGCAATGTCCAGCGGAAAATCCCAGCTGTTCTCAGGAAGTGTTTCCTCCACTGGTCCCCTGGGAGGGAGGTGAGGCAAGCAGGAAGGAGGATAGTTGGGGCAAACAAGGCCCCCAGCCAGTCGGATGGAGACGTCCCAGGCCTGGCAGCTGGGCAGGTGTGCCCCTCACACTGCAGGAGGGCTGGAACACAGCTCCCCACGCTCTGGGGCTGGGCCTGTGGTGGCGGGCCGGGCTGCCAGGAGGGGCTGGGCTGCCAGGAGGGGCTGGGCCGTAGTCCAGATTTCAAAGCCTTCCCCAGGGGCCTCACGGTGCCCTCCGCCCTGTCCTGAGCTGCCACCGCAGGAGCGGCAGATGCTGTTTCATCGGCTGAGGCGAGTGGGAGGCCTCCGGAAGGTCCTCCTGGGAGGTTCCGGGGGGCAGCGGGGGCGTCCGCAGCTGCCGCCCAACCAGGGCTGGCTCATGGTGGCCTCCCAAGTCCCTCAGTTCCCCCAGGCCTGGGGGCCGGGGCTGGTGCTTCGGAATTGAGACTGGTTCCTCCCGCCTTCACTCCCCCTACTGCCCACCAAGCTTCTTGGCTCTGGCCCCCCTCCCATCCCTGGCTGCGTCTGCAGAGCCCCCGGGGGAAGGCAGGGGAGGAGGCGCAGCGGGCTCAGAACAGCGGGTGCCCGCGCAGCCAAGTATTTGCGCGAGCTGTCAGAGACAGACAGGCATGTGGGGAATTTGGTGCGTGTGGGGCTGGGGGAAGCAGCCGGGTGGGCAGGCAGGCAGGAGGAGGGAAGCTGGGGCTGCTTCCCCCGCCTGTTGAACCCTGGAGAGACCACCATTCTCCCCAGCCCAGGCCAGAAGGTGCATCCGGCACCTTCTTCCTGCCTGTATCAGTGGAGTGGGAGGAGTGGGACCGGGACCCTGGCTGATGATAGTGCTCTCACTGGGGAAGGGGTGCCCTGTTGAGGGCCGGAGCCTGGGAGAGGCTGTCTGGTGGAGTGTGGAGCCAGGCAGGAATCCGGGTTGTGCCCAACTGTGGCCTGCAGGAAATAGCAGCTGTCATGCTCCTGCGTCTCCCCCCACCCCAAGCCTGGCACGACTTGTTTCCTGGCCAGGGTCCGGCTGAAGCAGGTCGGAGGAGCCTGGTATTGCCCAGCCTGGGCAAGGAATAGGCAGGGTGAAGGGGGCCATGTTTATAAGCCTAAAGGTACTTGGGGTGCTGGGGAGGGCTCCCCCAGGCATTCTTTTGCTGAAGCAGGCTGGAGTCATTTTGAAGGAGGGGACCTCAGCCCCTACCTCCCTGGACAGAGACCCCAATTTAGTCACCTTTGTCTTCTCTCCGATAGTTCCTTTTAGGCAGGTCAGGGCCTAGAGCTGAGTAATACTTGATGTTTCCTAGCTGAGAGCCCAGAGAGGGGCATACACTGGCCCAGGGTCACACAGTGGGCTCCCTGGCTTTCTCCCTACCCTCGTGAGGGTGGGGTCAATGGGAAGAGGTGAACATTGGGGGTTGCTAGGGTGGGGGGCTATATTTAGTCAGTCCTGCAGAGCCAGGGGGCCCCTGGGAGCAGCTGTTGGTGGGGGGGCAGACAGAGGCCTAGAGCTGCATTTAGTCTGGACAGAAATATCCTCCCCCCACCCACCCACCCACCGGCTGGGCGGCCAGGCTGCGGGCTTGTCCCCTGAGGGGCAGCTTGCCTGGGCCTGGCGGCCGGCAGGACAGCAAGATGACCCGATAGGCTTTTCCCAGCTCAGGTTTCGATGAAACAGGAACCGGAGCCGTAGCCTGGGCTGTGGGGGCCAGGGCTGCCTCCCCCCCGCTTCTCCCCTTCTCCCCATGATGCAGCCTCCCCTTCTCAGAGGCCTGGGGAAGCAGCAGGTTATTTATCAAGCTGGCCTCCCTGCCGCGTCTGCCCAAGCCTCCCCCAACCCCCTCCCTTGCGCTGGCGGCCATGAGCCCAGCAAAGCAGGGTGAGCTAGGCGGGCTGGCGGCAGGATGAGCTCAGGAGACGTGAGTCACCCGGTCCCCAGCAGCCCCACGAGGCCCTGCGGCCTGGCAGGCAGCGCGTACTCACGCACGCCCCACGCGGCACCCCCGGGGGCATGCGCTTGGGACAGACGGTCACTCAGCACACGTCGTTCCACATGACCCAGCACACACGGCTGACCCCCACGGGCACGGCCCAGTCACTTTTACTGTGCACACTCCAGAAGCACGCTCTCTGTCACACTCATGGCCCCAGCCTCTGGCGCACACACACACTGGCACACGCAGAGGTGAATGGGTAAACAGAGTCACACGTGGGCGTGCTGGGCCCCTGGGACACGGCTCCAATAAGGCAGTTGTATGTCTGCTCCATCCTGTCACGGCCTCAGGCCATCGTCCTCCGGCCACAGCTCACCCAGATGGTGCGGAGAGTTGGGCCAGGGGCGCTGACCGCACCAAGCGTGGCACGCACATGTGCGCTCTCAGCGTAGTTGAGGCTCCATTCACTCAAAGGCCCCTGTATAGGCTCACACAAAAGAGGCCCAGCTCTCAGCCATGTAGAGTCAGCTGAATTCTACAAGGTGGGCACGGGAAGGGAGGCGTTTTCCCACCCCTCAGGCTGGCTCTCTGGGGGAGGAGGCCCAAGTCTCAGGTGTGGAAGTGTTAAACCCACTTACCCTCCAGTATGGGGATCTCTGGTCCAGGCAGAGCCTGTTGGGGGTCGATGGGGGAGGGATGCAGAGGAGCTAGGAAGAGGAAAGGCTGGCGAAGAAAAGCCATGGAGAATCGATTTTCCTGGGAGCGCCAAGTGGCCGGCTGCTCCCCCCACTCAGGGAGCTGGGTCCTTGGGAGATTGGGGGTGCCAGATACTGAGGAGGAATGAGACTCCCTTGATCTAGGGGGCTGTGCCTCAGGAGTCTGTCAGCTCACACTCCCTGCTCACCCTGGCACCCGTTTTCCTCTGTCCTCTTGGTTCCCAAGCCCCTCGTCATCCCCTCCTGCCCTGCAGCCAGCACCCTGAGACTTAGAATTCGGAGTTAGCCCCTGGTTCTTAGTCCCTGGCCTGCAAAATGGATACAGAGCTGGCCTGAGTACAAGGAAGGGCTGGGCTGCTGCGTTAGAGGGATGCCCTCAGGGAGCCTCTATGTTTCTGCTGCCTGTTGGGGCCGGTGCCTGCCTTCCCTGGAGTGAGCAGAACTGGGGGTATACCCATTTTTCATACACTGAAAAGTACATCATTTTTCAGATGAGAGAATTGAGTCTGATGGGGGTGGCTTCATGGTCATTGAGGGCTTTGGACACAGTCACCTAACACTCAGACTGCAGATCATTCTGGGCCCACAGGATTGAGACAGCCTAGCAGAGGTCAAGGGGCAGGTGAACTCGGGGCCCATGTTGGCTCCCATCTCCTGGCCACATAGGTCTCCCCAATAAAGGCCTGGACAGTGATCGGGGAGAAGAGAGGGGCCTAGGCATCCTGAAGAAAACAAACAGCAGTGGCCAGTCAGGAGGACTGGATGTCTCCTGAGCCATTGACTCTGGAGTTGGACAGGCCTGGGCTTCAGGAGGACTGGATGTCTCCTGAGCCATTGACTCTGGAGTTGGACAGGCCTGGGCTCCACATCTGGCTTGGTTACTTGGAGCTTGATTACTGCCTGCTGTGTAAATCATGGCCCAGTGTGTCAACCTCTCTGACCTCACTTTTGCCACCTGTAAAATGGGTATGACCCTTATCTCTGTGTCTTAAAACTGCAAGAGCTGAAGTAGGTGGTGGGCTGTGGTTCTCACCACGTAACAGTTGGATCTCCAGGTGAGTCCAGCCCTCCCCTCCACCTGTCTGCTCCACCAAAGCTGGCATTTTTCTGGGAGTAGTAGTACCCCACAACAAGGACTCCTTGATTAGAATGTCTTGGATTTACCCTTCTCTAGGACTGTTCTTAGATGACAATGCTGGGGTGTGGGAGTGGAGAGGCTGGGCTTGGGGCCACAGAGAGGGGGAGGGTTGGGAATAGATTGGACCCGGGGCAGAGGAACCCGGGGTCCTTGGGTGGACATTCCTGGGGGCTTCACAGTATGGGTGGAAACAGAGAGCCAGCCATGGTTCCAAGACTTTTTCTATCCCCTAACCCCCAACAGGTAGCAAGGCCACAAGTTAGACTCAAGCAGGGACTTCCAGGTGGCAAACGTGGCCTTTGCAAGGTGGTGAGGGGCTTAGTATACACCTGTGGAAGGGCTGTTGGGACTGTGGGAGTTTGAAGAAGTGCTGATATAGAGCAGGCAGTTCTGGGGGGCCAGGGAGGTAGGAGGAAAGGTTGGCAGGAAGTAGTGGTGGGTTATTCCTGTGGCCAGAAAAGGACAGCTGAGTGCTGCCCTCTTTGTAGCCTTCAGAACCCTACCGTGTGCTCATCTCCCCGTGTTCCTGCAGGTACGAGGACAGGGCAGGGAATGTTGTTTCAGGCCGGGGAAACTGAGGCATGAGGGATTGGCTCAAAGGCAAACAGTGGCAGAACTGGGGCTGCAACCTGGATTACCCAGCACTCCTGGCTTGAGCTGTCCTTGACACTCATTCTCGTGTTGGCTGGTGCTGACAGTAAAAATAACAACACAGCTCTCACTTATTGAGCGCCTGTGCATGCTGGCCCTGCACTAAGAACCTCACATATATCCTCTCTAGGACCCTGGTGGGGGTGGGGCTGTCATGGCGGGCATTTCACAGATCAGGGAATGGGCTCAGCAAGATCAAGCCACTTGTCTGAGGTCACCTAACTGGAGGCTGCAGAGTGGGAGAGGAACCCTGACTCCAAACCCCCGACTTGGACCCTTTCATGGCCTGAACCTGTGCCTCTGGGGGACTCCCTACCCACCTCCCATAATCCACATGATGAGTAATGTTCGTAGTTGGGCCATCCCCTTCACCACCTATGCCCAGCCCCATGACTCTCCTAGGACCCTCTGTTATCTTGGACCCAAGAACCTTGGGACTGCTGACCCCTTAAGCCTGGGGAGGGTGAGCCCTGTTGCCCTTGTCTTCTGCAGACATGATTCACTGGGAGTGGGGTAGGAGTCAGGGCATTCCCCAGGGGGCGGATTGATGCTCCTTAGGGTTGCAGGGATCTCCTTGCAGACAAGTTCTGGGAAGGTCAGTTGCTAGTCTTGTGAGAGCTGCTTAGGGGCCTGGTCAGCGTCACACATCTCTCCCATCCCCACCCCCCACCTTCCTGGGGACTCTTTTCCTCTCTCTGGGGAGCCCTGCAGGGAGTAGTTAAGAAAGTGCCCTTGAGCTGGAGCTATCTTCCTCTTCTGTACACAGGGGCCACAGTGACGCCCCCCACCGCCCCAGTCAGTGTGCTGGTTAGCTGAAGAGAGCACCAGGCACAGCGTGGCCCTGGGTCAGGGCTCACTAAAGGTCACTGAGTCGGGTTTATATTTCTGGAAGTTGTTGCTGGCCTTAAACAGGGGCAGAAAGTCTGGGTTTGGGGCCCTGTGCTGTTTGGCAAGTTACTTCCCCTTTCTGGTCTCAGTTTCTGCATCTGTAAAATGACTTGAGAGTCTGCCCTGCACATTCTCTGAGGTGGAGGTAAGTCACAGTCAGACAGACGCACTCACAGGCCCTGCACCTGCAACTGGTCACCAGGTCCCTTAGGCTCAGGGCTCCTGCAGACCTCATGTCAGCACGGGATCCAGGGGGAGCAAGGTGGGCTCTAGAGATGGGCCAACTTGGATTTTAGTCTCACCATCAACAACTTGGGTGACTTGACTTTAACTCAGCTCTGAGCCTCAGTGTTCTTATCTGTGAAATGGGAAGGCCATGGTGCCTACCTCTTTTGGCTGCTGGGAGAATAAAACAAGATGGTGTGGACAGAGCACCTGGCAGAGACTCGATCCATGGTGACCTACCACACCCACCAGCTGTCCTCTTGGTTGCTGCACCACCACTGCCCCGTCTTGGTCTCAGGGCTTCTGGGAAGGAGATAGTGCCAGTCTGCTGGCTCAGCCGGCTTGGCCACTGACCTTCAGAGCACCCAGGCTGTCAAGGCCACCTGACTGCCTATTGGGCGGGTGGGGGGAGCGCCAGCCAGCTCCTCGCCTGACGCTACCCGCCCCTGTTCCCACTCTCCTCTCCTCTCTGCGCCTGTGTGTGAGCTAATTAATCTCAACCCCTTTGGGAAATTAGAACGCCGCAGTCGCGGCCTCCTCAGCCTTGCGGTGCCGGTGCTACTACTGGGCCCTGCCAAGACCCACTGTGGTTTGGGGGCACAGGGTGGGGGGTGGGGGCAGCAGGATGAGCTGGGAAGGCATGGGTGTCCCTGAGCCCTCCACCTCCTGGTTGGGGGGCTCTGGCTTCTCGGCCCCCTCCCCTCATTCAGCATCCATAAGGAGGCCAGACAATCACCCTGCCAGGATGAAACCCAACCCCCAGTGCCTCTCTGACCTCTTCCTGGGGCTAGTATGGTCACCCCCTAGTATGGTCATGTTCTATCTCATTGCGGGGTCTTCTTGCCTGCCCAGCTCAGGCTGATGGAGACAGATGTAATTATGGAATTTTCCTTGGGAAATTAATTTGAAAAAGTTAATTAATTGGTGGTTCCAGAGGTGGCAGGCTCCACGCCCAGCTGGTCCTACTGACGTCAGTGCTGACCCGCCTGGGACGTGCAGCTTCCTGGGCAGGCTGGGGAGGGAGATCCCGGTGACCTGGCTGGGCAGACCAGTGTCTTGGCCCAGAGGGGACACCTGGGAAGGGTGTGTCACCTGGACCTGCTAAGCTGAACTCTGAACTCTGAACTCAGCCACTTGTTTATGTGTTCACCAGGCCATTGTCAAGCTTCTACTATACACTGGCCACAGTGTCTCAAGTGCCCCCAGCCAACATAGACTACTGAGTGTTTTGTCCAGTTCTTCCGAATCCCTTTTCTCAAGTGAAACCTCTAAACCTATTCCCAAAGTCTTTTCCATAGAGCTCAAGGGACATTATTGGGCCCATTGTACAGATGAAGCAACTGAGGCTCAGAGGGTGTGACAAGGCATTCAGCTGTATTCTCCAGCAGGATGTAGTGGGTGTATAAAAGTTAGGCTTCTTCCCAAGGGATGAACACTTCCACAGGCAGCCCCCTCCCAAATGTGTGTGATAGGAGCCTTAAAGTTGACTGTACCCCAAAGAGAGGGCCAGAGAACATGGCCACCCCCTTCCTCCCTGGCATCATTGTGCCGCCTCCTTCCCCTTCCTCAGACATTTGTGGTACCCTGTATGTGCATATGGGGACTCCTCCCACCACCCCACCCAATCTTTAGGATGACCCAGCTGGGCTGAGGCAGGAGGCCCCATACCCTAGGGCTCCCTGGGTTATGTAGGGAACCCTACTGCCTCCTGGACCCCCTGCAGGGCCCCGGACCACAACAGCCTGACCAGGTTCTAGTGTCCGGAGGAGTGTGGACTCTGTTACAGTCTTTGTCTAGACTGAGGATAGGCTGGGGCTGGGGCAGGAGGTGGCCAGGCCTGGGACAGGTCAGGGATATGACCTGTAGGAGGCCAGCAAGGTGAGGCACATGGGCTTTCAGGATGTTTGGGTCTGGGTTCCCCTAAGCTGTGTGGCCTTGAGTAAGTGCCTTAGCTGCTCAGAGCCTCATTTTCTTCATCTGGGAAACAGGTGTGATCATATATGCCACGCAGAGGGCTGTGGTGAGGCACGGGGAGGTATAACCACTTGAAGCATCTGACTTTGGCACCAGACTATTTCACTGCCAGGTGAGGCCGGATGGGTGGGAGAGCAGGGAGCCAATGGAACTGTGCAGGTGCCAGAGCCTGAGAAGGCCAAGATTTTGGAGGGGAATCTGGTGCATGTGGTTGGGACTGGAGCTGGAGGACACACGAGGAGGTGATATTTGTGAAGCACCCAAGAGCCAGCAGCTAGCGGCCCAGAGCCCACGGGCCTCTAGGGGGAGTCCATACAGCATCTACTCTTGCATTTGTTTAGTGCATTTCCTTACCTCCAGGATGTCCCCAGGGACCAAGTGGGCCCTGCAGTTAATTGTGTAGGCCTCACCTCTCATAGTTGTTCAGAATAAAAGTGACTGTCGTGGGCAGGCTGAGCTGGGCATTTTGCATCCCACAGCCCTCTGATGTAGTCTGTAGTTCTGGGTTTCTTCAAGGTCTGACCTCTAGCCTAGGGTTTAAATGGACCACACCCATTCCCTGAGCATCCTGTGTGGGCTGGGTATGGGCTTAAAGGGGAGAAACTTCCTCTGCCCACCTTACCTCCAAGAAGCTCCCAGCAGGCGACTGGCTAAGCGCTCGGAGTTCTCTGCACAGACTCTTATTAAACCCTTCTCTGTGTGTGTCCATAGACTGGGAGCTTCCTGAGGGTGGGATCCATGACATCTCTCTGATCACATGCCCAGCACAGAGTTAGCACTGGGTGGGGGTCATAGGGCTCCTGCTTTTCTATTTGACAGCTGGGCCAATTGACGCCCGGTGAGGACATTGCTCAGCCTTGTGAGGGGCAGAGCTAACCTGGCCCAGATGGGTGTGGGATCTTCTGCAGGCTTCCTTCGGACCTGCAGCTCCTAACTCACCTGGCAGGCAGTGTTCCCAGTGTCCAGCCTTGAGGCCCAGGCTCCTGAGACCTTGGGGAGTGAGGAGTTCTGGCATCAGAGGGTCAGAGGAGAGACCTTAATCTCTCCGAGCCTCAGTTTCTTTATCTGTAAAATGGGGATCCTGGTACCTCTTCCTGGTAGTGCTTGGCGGGTGTAGGATGGGTGGTTAAAAGAGATGTTCTTAGCTTCATGTCCAAAACTTTGTGAGAACTCCTTCTTAAGTGTTCACCATCTTTATTATGACTATTGACACTGTTATTTTGTTATCATTACATTATTATTCACCCTCCCAGGGCCCCAGCAGCTGCGGTGGCTCTGGGCCTGGATGCAGAGCTCTGATCTACAGAGAAGTTGCAGTTCCTAATTAGTCAGTGCCCCAAGGAGAGGGCCTGGGTTTTTATTTTTGCTGGAGGATCCCACCTGCCCAAGGCTTCCCCAGGCCCTATCATCAACTGGGCTAAGGCTTTAGCCCCCTCTCCAGCCTCAGGTAGGGGGCCTGGCTCCCAGCGAAAGCCTCCCCAAATTTCCCCTGCCACTCTCTCTGCCTCCCAGACCTCCAGGGCCATGAATCATTTATGAGGCAAAAATGAAACCAATTAAGAACAAACTTTGAAAGCCTCTAATTGCTGCGCCTGGTGGCACTGAGGAATGAGGGAAGCCAGGCCTGTTCGGTGCGGAATCTCCTCCGCCCGGGCCTTCCCAGGCCGCCTGCCCCACTGCGTCCCAGGGCGCCGCGGCCTCCCGGCTCCCTGCCGCCTCCCGGCCGCGGACGTGCCTGCGCGGCTCCGGCTTCTGCTTCTGCGTCTGCCACCCCGGCGCCCGCCCGGGTCCCTGGCCGACTAATTAGGGCCGGCTCCCCTCCCCACGCCGCCCGCCGCCCGCTCCAGGCCGGAGGTTATGGCTGCTGTTCCTGCCATCCTGGGGCCTGTGCCCCAGACCTGGCTGCCTTTCCTGTGGCGGGAGCCAGCCCTGCTGGCCTAGCTTAACCCAGACGAGCCCAGGGCACCCTGTCCCTGAACTAGGAGGCTGGGGCTCCCCGCGCCCCCGTCCTGGGGTCCCGGCGTGGGTAGGCGCTGGGAGGTGCTGGGTCACCTGGCTTGAACAGTCCTGTTCAGTCTCCGGAGAGATCTGTGCGTCCCAGCGGGAGTGGAAGGGGCTGGGGGATGACTGATGAGATAGGGAAGCTGGAGGGATACCGGGGAAGGGATGGGGATGGGGATGGGGTTGAGTTCCCCATTGCATTGGTGAAGCGGGACCCGACTCTTCTTCTCAGCGTTGCCACAAATACAATAAGCTTATACAGATTCCTTAGCCTCAGTTTCCCCATCTGTCCACTATCAGGACAGGCCAGTTTTCTCTTGAATTTGTAATTTGAGGAGCTGGGCTTTACATGTCCCCCGCCTGCCCTCTTGGGGGCTTCTGACGGGGTGGAGGTGGGGGTCTGGATTATGGACCTGGAAGGGCCTGCCAGGAGCCTTGGGCACTGGTGACCAACCTACTCACTGTGCTGAGGGCCAGGTAGGCCCTGGGCACTCAACGCACGTCGTTTGCTGAAACTGAATTTCTGTGCTTGTGTTTTTCCATAATTATATTAGCAGGTGGGATTTTCCTCAGGGAAGCGGTGGGAGGGGGAGCGCCGTGGCAGTGTCCCCACCCTCTCTGAGCGCGAGCTCACACTCGGCTCTGCCCGCCCGCCTGCCGTAATGATTTTTTAATTATGCAGCCAGTGCTCAGAATTGCTAATCGGCCTCCAGCCCAGCATCCCCGCTAGCAGCTCATACCCAAAGCCCCTCACTGGTGTCCCCAGAGTGGTGGAGTCCAAGCCCGAGCCCATCACTGTGCCCGGGGGCACCACCATGGTGTGAGAAAGGGGAGGCCCAGGCAGGCCACAGGGCCACCTCTCCTCCATCTGCAAGTGACAGAACTTGCTGGTGCGGGGCGCCTGTGGCTTTCTTCACACCCTGCCACCCCTGGCCCCAGCGTGGCTCGCTCCCACCAGCACAGCTGTGGCTCTGGAAGGGCACAGGGGAGTGATCAGTGACCCCAAGGACGCGTGCACCCAAGTACGAGCTTCGTCTCCGTCACACCCACACTCACACTTGGCTTCTCTTGCACACACACCCTCAGCCTCGTAGCTATACAAGCACAGTAGCATGCTCTGTGTGTCTCTCACACACATAGCCGCACCTGAGGGCCAGGGTGCCCCCAGGAGACCCCAGTTGCCGCCTCCCGTGCCCTGCAGCGGCCCCGCCCCCACTCTCTTGCCTCCATACCCCCACCCCACCCCCCTGCCTGACTGGGTTGCACCCTGAGGTCTCCCTGCTCCCACCTGGTGGGGCGGCTGCCTGTGGCTGGGGCCTGCCTGAACCTCCGTTGGCCCAACCTGGGGGAGGTGGTGGGTTGGGGGGGCTGTTTGGCAGCACTGTGGCGGCGGCTCCTCTCCAGGCGCCCAGCTGTGGCATCTGTCAAGGTCAGATAGCGACTCCGGAACCAGCCGGCTCGGCCCCATGGCCCCTCTCGCCTCATTATTTTTGTGTTCCGGGGCTGCAGCGCCACCTCCCTCCCTCCTCCTCATCCTCCCGCCTCTTGCCTGCCTCCCCCATGCCTCTGCAGGGAGGGCCTGCGGTCTGGGGGCTTTTGTTTTCCAGTTTTTTCCACGCTCAGGCCAGGCAGATGCTGCGCAGAGCTGTCAGGTCTTGAACGGCAGACAAGGCAGGTGCCTCCCTCGGGGCTGGGACAGGTTCTTGGCCAGTGGAACCCTGGGTTGGTTTTTCAGGGGGACAAACTGAACCTGGGCAGAGCTCAGCCTCCACCACAGCCCAGGCGTACCTGTGGGCAACTTCCTGTTTCCACAGGGGCCCCAGCACCTGGCGTCAGTTCCTGTCTGCACCATCGCCACGCCAGGTGGGCCCCAGACTCACATCCCAGAACCCTTCAGAGGCCCTGAGACAACTCACGGTGAGCGCATGCACGCCTGCACGCACGCGAACACGCTCACAGGCCAGAAGAACCCACAAACATCCAGCCACCACGTAAACCACTCTACTTGGACACAAGCACACTCGGTCATACGCGTACGTCCACAGATGCAGATAGCCACATTCCACTCGTACACACAGGGGAGTCACACAAAGACCTCCACCTCTGCTGATATCTAAGCCCGATGTGTACATCAGTGCTGAAACCCACAGAGTGACAGCTGAGACTGTACACACACGCACACACTCTTGTGCATGTAGCGTGCACAGGTTTCTGACACACCTCCCAGGTGGACACACACAGATATACTTGTCCCTAGGGCTGCTTTCACCATACACACTCCAATCCAAGTGTGCTCCTTGGGGCCCGGTGTTCCTTGAGCAGTTACAACACCCAAGGAGCTTTTGTCCCCTGAGATGCTGAAGTGAGCTTGAGGCTTCCCCTCTGATGCACCCTTTGTGTCCAGGGAGCCCCTGGAAAGTAGGAAATGGTGGTTGACAGATGGGCCACCCTACCCACCTGGCCGGCCTCCATGGATGTCCACCATCTTGGGCACAAGAGCACTGAGATGGAGTGGAATGGGAGGGTTCTGGGTGGGTCAGGATGGGCTTGGTGGCACTGGCTGGGAGAGCGGGCTCAGGGGAGTCTCCCAGGCTCTGTCTCTGGGTCCCTCTGCCCATCTCCAGCCCCCAATTAGGGTGTGTAAGTGTTGGGGGAATGAGATGTGGACAGACTAAAGGCCCCCCGGGGTCTCTGGGGTAGCCCTGGCCGTCACTCACTTCCTCCTCCAGCTGCAGACTGCTGTGACCGCCCCTGAGAGGGGGAGGTAGCTGGAGGTTTAGCAGTGGTGGGGGCCCCCACCCCCCAGGAAACTCAAAACCCTGGGCCAGCCGCGGGTGGCGGGTTGGGGCCAGCACAAAGAGGGCCTCTGTGCAGGCCGGCTGGGCTGCCCGCAGGATTCTGGGGGAGGAGCAGGAGCCGGTTTCCGTCCCATTCTGCTTCCTGCGGAGGCCGCCGGAATGCCCGGAGCTCTGGCCCAGCCTGGCCCGTCCGGCCCACCCGCAGCCCCTTCCCCTGTCTTCCTGGGCCCTAGGGTACAGCTGCAGACTTCTCTGCAACAGCATCCCAACGTGTTTTGCCTGGAGCCTGAGAACCACCCCCCCAGGACCCTTGAGAAACCTAGAGGGTTCCCCTAGGCTGAGAGCTGAACTGGACCTCACCCTCCAGCCAAAACGTGCCTCAGAGCCCTTGGCCGCTGTTGGAGAGCCAGGCCTGGAGTCTTGGTTTCAAATCCTGGCTCTGCCGTTTATTGACCTTGTTGTGACCTTAGGCAGGTGAGCCTCATCTGTAAATGGGGCTAATACTAGTTAGCAAGTTACAGAGAGAATTCAGTGAGAAAATGCATGTGAAACGCTTAGCACAATACCTGGCAGAGGGTGAGTGCTCATTATTAGGGTCTGCTCGTATCGTGTCCTCTGGGAAGGTAGGAGAGGGAGGGGTCTGAATGCTCACCCCAGTAACCCTCACATCATCTGCGGATTGGTCCCAACCCTCTGGCCTGCTCAAAACCCTTCTCTCCAGACCTCAGTTTCCCCATCTGAAAATCACATCAAGAGCCAGTTCTGGCCTCTGGGATGGGGGCAGGGGGTTGTTCACTCTCCGGAGACTTTTCTGTATCTCTCCACCTCCTTCCACATGGGCCCTTCTGGGATCATGGCTCCTGCAGTTTGGGGTGAGGAGCAAGAACCATTCTTCTCCATTTTACAGATGGAAACTGAGGCTCAGTGTGGGGCAGCGTGTCAAAGTCAACAGGAAGGGACAGGATGGAGCCATAAACCTGGGCCTGCAGACTCGGTCCCCTGGCCAGTCCTATGGATATGTGCCCTGTCCCCACCAAGTCCTTGGCCCACATGTCTCTGGGCTGGCTTTCCCTGGCTTGTCCTGTGGTGAGGCCCACTGGGAGGGAGGTCCTAAGTAAGTGTGTGGGCCCTGATCCCAGGCTGGTGTCAGCTCAGACATCTCCACTTTAGGAAACCTTAGTCTAAGATCCAGGAGCTCCCAAACAGGGAGGCCATCATTTTCTCCAGATCATAATTGCTTATCAAACTGCCTGTTCTAAATGGGGCAATCATAGTACTTCCTTCAGCAGGTGGGTATGAGGATTCGATGAGACAAGCCATGTCCATTGTCTGGCGCATAGGAAGGTCTCCATACACATAAGCTCTTATCCTCATTATGCCATGTTACAGATGGGGAAACTGGCTCAGAGGCCATATGCCACGGTCACACAGCAAGGAGGGCCCTCCAGGTCCTTTGACTCTTCCAGAGAAGGAACCTGGCCCAAAGGAGGTACCTGTTGAGGCAGGCCTTGTCTTTATCAGTGGTGTTCCAGGACCCTTGTCTCGTTCCCCAGAGCCCCACATCAGGGAATACCTCCTGCCTGGGACCTCAGTGTTTTTTTGTCCATGAAATGGGTTGATCCCCTCCTCCAGCTCCTTTTGGGAGCTCTGTAAGGGCAAACAGAGCCCCCTATACTCCTGGGTTTTCTCAGCAGCATGTTTCAGTTTTCAGGCCAGGGGGTTGAGCCTGCCTTGAGAATAGGGGCATAAAAGGCCAGGGGGTATGGAGTCAGGGAAATAGGATTGCAGCCCTCACCCCCATTCTGTCCTTGGCAGTTGGTCTTGGGGTGTTAGTCTTAGGGAGGGCCTAGTGGTATTGAGGGCGTGTCCCACCCCAGGCCATCTGCTGGGTGCTAACAGTGGTCAATGTGTCCTTGTATGTGTGTGTCCATCCATAGCTGGATGCGTGCCCTGTGCTCTCCAGCGGGGCCTGCATTTCTCCTGGCCTCCAAGACCAGTGTCCCCATGTGTGTCTCCCTGGGCCTGAGTAGGGCTTTTTTTTCCCTCTGGAAACTCCCCAGGCTGAATCATGGAAATCAGAGATGGAAACCCCACACACACACACCCAGTTGCTCAGCTCAGTTCAACCACCGTAGCCTGTGGTCTGCCCTCCCTGCCACCACTGGCCTGCCCACCATCAGTCAGTCTGTCCATCTTGCCTCCGTTGGAGACCAAGGACACCAGCCCATCAAGGTGGCTGGAGGGGCGTGAAGGGGTGTAGCAGGGATGTCAGGAGTGGGCATGGAAGTGTGGGGAAGGGTGCGATGAGCCAGGGTGTGTGAGTCTGCAACCCGGGCCTACCTAGATGACGGCAGGCTCTGCTGGGCCAGTGCCTGGGGTCCTGAAGGCCCTGATGAAATGCCACCTCTTCCAGGAAGCCTTCCTTCAGCAGGCAGGACGGCTGGGAGGCTCTTCCAGCCAGCAGAGGAGTAGGGGAGGGATGGTGCCTCTGCCCTTGGTATTGGTGATAGTTGCACAACTCTGTAAATTTACTAAAAAACATTGAATTGTACACTTAGAAATGGGTGCATTTTATAGTAAGTAAAAACTGTACCTCAGCAAATCTGTTTAAAAAAATCCTGCCCTTGGGCTTCCCTGATGACACAATGGTTGAGAGTCCGCCTGCCGATGCAGGGGACACGGGTTCGTGCCCCG
The DNA here is from genome assembly GCF_963924675.1 of Phocoena phocoena. NCBI lineage: Eukaryota > Metazoa > Chordata > Mammalia > Artiodactyla > Phocoenidae > Phocoena > Phocoena phocoena. The sequence continues at coordinate 117,261,398 of NC_089221.1, forward strand.
GTCCTGGAAGATCCCACATGCCGTGGAGCAGCTGGGCCCGTGAGCCATGGCCGCTGAGCCTGCAGGTCCGGAGCCTGTGCTCCGCAACGGGAGAGGCCACAACAGTGAGAGGCCCGCGTACCGCAAAAGAAAAAAAAAAAATTCCTGTCCTTGACCTCAAGCCCCACCCCGTTGGGACCCTGCCAACCTCATAGCCACACCTCGCACCCACTTCCCCATTTCTTAGGAACCCTTTCAGGTTCGTGTCTACTTTGGTAACCTCTCCTTATCCTTAACTCACAGGCTAAGCAGCCCCTTCCTCCAGAAAGGTCCCCTTGCCCCACTCAGTCCCCTTCCTGCTTTCTCTTTTCACATCAGTTCATGTGACCACGAGCCCAGCTCCTGTGTACCCCTCCAGAGCAGTGCCGGTCTGTATCCTGCACTGTCTCCCCAGGACCACAGGGCATGGGGCCGCTATCGGGTAGGTAGTGCAGGCTGTGTGCAACTGAACATCTAGAACATCTCACTGTGGCCACCTGTGTACATGTCTCCGTGCAGACAGCAGCATCCCACCCCATAGTGCCCGCCTGTCCTGCCCCCCTCCCCCATTGCTGTGTGGCCTGAAGGGCTCAGGACAGAGCCCTGCTGGGGATGAATCCTGGCTCCCCTGGCACTGAGGGTGGAGTGAGAGCTCTGCCACCACCTCTGGTGACCTCATTGCCAGCTTGCATTATGATGTCACTGGCCCAGCCTTCCGGGTTCCTGCTTGAGTATCTCCAAGCCCCCCAGGTGGGGACACTCCCCTGGGGTCTGTAACAGCTTATCCATCCGGCCATGTAAAGGCGACGACGGGCATGGTAACAACCCTGGGGGGGTGGGGGCAGCCTCGGGGTAGCTGGGTCACCTTTCCCTGGCAGAACAAAGGCAGTCACAGAGCAGGGTGACTAACACTTGGACTCTGGGTTTAAGTTCTAGCCCTACTGGGTTAGCACCGGCTGTTTGACCTTGGCCTGACAGCTTGAACCTCCCTGAGCCTCAGTTTCCTCATCTCTGAAATTGGTTAATAGTTCCTTTTCCCCTGAGTACTGGGGAGGAGTCAAGGAGGGAGAGAAGACATGTAAAGCATGAGAGTATGGGGCCTGGGACACAGTAGGTGCTCAATAAATGCTAACGGATAGGGTCGGTTAGTTAAGGGAGCCTGAGAGTCGCTTGGTGAGAGCTGGTTAGGGAGGGACGGTGTCCCGTGTCTTTTGGGGCTGGCCAGGGCCTGGGGGTAGAGGCAGAGGGGGCCCAGCTTTGACTGTTCCTCACTTCCCAGCTCAGCCAAGTGAGCTCCAGCCCATAGGAGGTGGGGCCCACAGCCTGGCCCTGAGACCAGGAACCCACTGACCCCCAGCCCTCCTTCCTTTCTCCTCCCAGGTTTTGGGCCAGAGTGGGCTGGGGCTCGAGACAAGCTGGGTCTCATCTGGCCTCCCCTGACCTCTGCCTCTGCCTGCCTCTCCTGTAGGCATGTCCACCTGCCTTCTCTTGGTCCCCAGGTCCTTGCATCTGGGACTGTCTCCTCAGGGCTCTGTTTCCATGTCTCTTAGATCTTCTAGTCTCTGAGTTGGGCCAGGCACCCTGCGTCTCTGAGCCCAGTTGCCTCAGTCTGTGTTCCCTATGATGCTCTGTCCTCTAACCTTGACCCTTTGCCCTGTCCTCTCTCAGTCCCTTTGTCTGACCCACCCCTCGAGTTCTCTTGTCTCGTGATCCTCTGTCCCCACCACCTGTCTCTATTCTTCTGGCCCCATGTCCCCCTCTGCCCCCCAGCGCTCTATGCCTGGGTTCCCCCCCTCACCCCCGCCCCCTGGGCTCTGTCCCCGCCCGTCAGCCCCTGGTCCCAGCTCCCGGCCGGCCCGGCTCCTGCATGGACAAAGGGGTCCTTTGTGGGCTGACCGCGGCTGGCGGGGCGGCGGGGCGCTGGCTCCGCATTACTGATGAAACGGAGCCCTTTGTTGTCCCTCCTCAGGCGCAGTATTTCTTTTTGGGGGCTGGATGCGTTCCTGGCAGGGCCGATGATGGATGCGCCCGCCGCCGCCCGCCTGCCCGCCAGCTTTCCCTCCCGCTCATTCCCGCTCCGCTTCAACGCAGCCCCAGCTCCTCCCCTGCCGCCTGGGCACTGCCAGGCCCTTCCTGGCCTGGGAGGGGGTTGCTGTGTGCCCTGCAGTAGAGGCCGGGGCCTGGGAGAAGGTCTTCTCTTATGTCCTCCCCTTCCATGAGTAGGGCACGTGAGCCCTGTGGTCAGTGGTCCACTGGGACCAGGGCATCAGCTTTTCCCAGGGTCTGAAGGAGATGAGCCGGGCACAGGGACAGATCTGGAACAGGCTTGGTTGGGGACTAGACGTTGGTATCTGTCCACTCTGGGGTTTGAGTTGCCCTGTGTGCCAGCCCCCTTGTGTACCCCCCGCCTTCACTTTCTGAGGCTGACAAACCAGTGTTCTGCCTGCAGCACCTGTTCAATGACATATCACGTCATCTGGGCCCGAAGTCAGCATGTCCCAGGACCTGGGTGGGGGTGGGGCAGTTGGGGGGGGGTGCTGGGGGGAATTGTCCCTGAGGAAGGACAGAAAAATGAAAAATCAGAGAGGTTCAAAGAGGAGGCCAGAGATGAACAGAACATGAGATTAGGTCCCCACCAAGAGAGACTCGGGATGGAGACAGAAGCAGAGAGACTTAGCCAGAGTGCCAGCCCTGAAAGCAGTCTGTGTCAGAGGGAGCTGACTTCTAATTGACCTGCCCGCCCCATACGCAAAGCCAGATCCTGGAGCTGGGAGGAGGGAGGGAGTAGAGCAAGAGCAGCGTTAATGCAGCTATCGATTTCTGCCACCAGCCAGCAGGCCGCAGAGGCGGGGGACACACAGAGGGGCTAGGGCGCAGACTGCTTCCCTCCCCACATCTCCAGCCCACGGGCGTCTGCCTTCTTCTGTCTTCTCCCCTCTGCCTGTGTCTGGGGCTCCTGGGGCTATGGTCCAGGGCAGAGCGGCTGAGCTCGATGGGCAAGGGCTAGGTGACTTGGCATGACAGTCTCTGGCCCTGATCTCACTGGCCCTTGTCCCCAACACCTAGCCAGGGTCACTGATGCCTGGAGGAGTACTGATCTCTGAGGACAGGGGCCCAACAGCCAACCTGGGCTTGGGCCTTAGGAGGTAGAAGGGAGCACAGCAATCCTGGGGCATGTGTGACCCCCTTCCTCTTACTACGATCTGACCTCTGTGACACCCCCAGCCCTGTCTGGACACCCTGCCTGACCCTCCTGGGTTTGTCCTGCCAGCTGGCCCAGCTCTTCCTCACCACCCCATCCGCCTTCACTAGGAAGGAGCTTAGGTGGGCCCGTGCCTGCTGGGGAGAGGCAGGGAGTGGCCGGCTGGCTGCTGAGGCCTGCTGTTCACCTCACCCTGGATGGAGACAGAGCTTTTCCCTCGCCTGCACTCACTCCTCCTCGTGGCCACTCCTTAGCAGTCCTGGACCGGGGGCCCTGCCTGCTTGGGGCCTCGATTTCCCCTTCTGTAAGTGTACAGGGTTGGACTAGATGACCTCCCGGGCCAGGCTGAGTCCTGTGACTGGGGGATGGTGGGGTTGCCTGGGGACAAAGATGCAGTGTGTGCTGCCCCTAAGCCCAGGGCCGGACAGGCCCAGCCAGATGTGCGCCTCCCCCTTGAGTAGCCAGCTGCTCGGGGCTGGGCCCCGTCCTCCCACCCCTCTCCTGGGGGTTGCTAGGCCGTGGCAGGCAGACGCTAGAGAGCCAGGACTGATGAGGAAACTACCACTCGGCTCCATCTGGAACAGTTCCTTCTAGAGCTCCTGGCCAAGGAGCCTGGCTGCTCACATGCCTTAGTCTTGGGGCCTGAGCAGAACAGGCTCTGTCCTGGGAAGGGGCACCTCAGACACGTGGACGTGGCTGAAGAACAGGCTCCATTCCCTAGAGGGTCACACCTACTCTCTGTCCCAGCTTGACAGCAGCCAGAGGTCCCTCGGGCCCACAGTCCTCTCTGCTCTCACTGGGACCTCCATCCAGACCCATCTGGGAGCCAGGCTGGCACATAGCAGTGAGGCCTGAGTAGAGACAAGGGTTCCGAGGTTAGAGAGAGAGGGGGAAGCGTGTGTTGATGTGTGCACAAACCCCCCACCCCCCACCCCCCTGCTCTTGCGGGAGAAGGCTTGTCCTCTGGTACACCTGCCTGCCCTCTAGCAGGAGGGTACATGCTCCTTGAAATAAGGGTTCTGCGCTCTATTTGGCAAACTCTGTTAAACAAAGTCAGTTTTCTTTACCTGCAGAACTTGCCAGGGCCTTGAGATAATTAATGTGTATTAGGAATCTCTAATGAGCATCCATGGGCAGCTTCCCATACCTTTTGGTCTACATCTCCAAGCTGTTCAGAGACTGTGCCCACCCCTCTTCTCCATAGTTGGGTCAGTGAAAGATGAGGAAGCAGAGGGTAACCTCTGAGGTTAATAAAGTTCTCTCGCTCCCTCCTACCCCCAGCACAAGAAGGACTGCCTGCCTCCATCGGGTCTTCCCAGACCCTGGCAGGGCAGAGGGAGACCCAGCTGAGCCTCCACTGTGCCACTTGGTGGCTGTGTATCCATGGGCTAGTCAGTTCTTCTCCCAAACCTTGTCTTCCTCACCTATGAAACAGGATATCACTAGCCACTACTTGTGGGTTTATCGTGAGTCTTAACTGAGGTAGTACAAATTAGAAATTCCTAACTGTGGCTGGAACTTAATGAACGCCTAGCCCGGCTGTGGTGGTTACAGTGGCGATACACCTGGTGGTGGAGGAGGCCCTGACCCTGTATCCTCTTGTGCCGACAGAGTGAAGACACTTGCACGTGGACGCCTGACCATGTGCCTGCGCTGAGCAGCAGAGCCCACCAGGCATCTCTGTCGTGGGCAGCAGGACTCCGGTGCTCATCTGTGGACTCCCCGCAGTTGGCAGGTTCCCCCACCAGCGGGGTCTGGGCCTCGGCCCCACCATGTCGAGCCTCGGCAGCGGCCCGCAGGACAGTGGCGGTAGCAGCAGCGGCAGCAACGCCAATGGCAGCAGTGGCAGCGGCCCAAAGGCGGGAGTGGCAGACAAGAGTGCGGCGGCGGCGGCTGCGCCAGCCTCGGTGGCGGATGACGCACCACCCCCTGAGCGCCGGAACAAGAGCGGCATCATCAGTGAACCCCTCAACAAGAGCCTGCGCCGCTCCCGCCCTCTCTCCCACTACTCTTCCTTTGGGGGCAGCGGTGGCAGTGGCGGTGGCAGCATGATGGGCGGGGAGTCTGCCGAAAAGGCTGCCGCGGCCGCAGCCGCTGCCTCCCTGTTGGCCAATGGGCACGACCTGGCGGCGGCCATGGCTGTGGACAAAAGCAACCCTACCTCAAAGCACAAAAGTGGTGCTGTGGCCAGCCTGCTGAGCAAGGCAGAGCGGGCCACGGAGCTGGCAGCCGAGGGACAGCTGACGCTGCAGCAGTTCGCGCAGTCCACGGAGATGCTGAAGCGCGTGGTGCAGGAGCACCTACCGCTGATGAGCGAGGCGGGCACTGGCCTGCCCGACATGGAGGCCGTGGCGGGCGCCGAAGCCCTCAATGGCCAGTCCGACTTCCCCTACCTGGGCGCCTTTCCCATCAACCCAGGCCTCTTCATCATGACCCCGGCGGGCGTGTTCCTGGCTGAGAGCGCGCTGCACATGGCCGGCCTGGCCGAATACCCCATGCAGGGAGAGCTGGCCTCCGCCATCAGCTCGGGCAAGAAGAAGCGGAAACGCTGCGGCATGTGTGCGCCCTGCCGGCGGCGCATCAACTGCGAGCAGTGCAGCAGTTGTAGGAACCGAAAGACTGGCCATCAGATTTGCAAATTCAGAAAATGTGAGGAACTCAAAAAGAAGCCTTCCGCTGCTCTGGAGGTAACGGCGCCTTAGAGGGAGGTGTGTGGGCTCTTGGGTCTGTCTGGCAGTCCAAACCCACCCCCGCCCCCCATCCCCACCTTTCCTGCCTGGGCAAGTGTCTGGGGGATGCCCGGCCTGTCCTTGGGCTCTGGGGTCCTAGGCCAGGCTCCGAGACGGCAGTTCACTGCCCCAAGAGTCAGAGCCACATCCCGAGATGCCCTTAGGTTGTAGTCTGCAACCTAGGCAAGCATGTAATTCCAGTCAGGGACCTAGCAGAATCCTGCCAGGCCCCGGGATTCTGAACCCCTCCTGGAGTTCTGGGTCAGGTATTGAGATTCCCACACAGGTCTTAAGTCTCTGACTTTCAGACATGTCGTAAAGCTTCCAGTCTGTGACCTAAGATTCTGGGACTCTCCCCTGCTCCATGTGAGGGGTTCTGTCCTGTAGACCCTCTGGCTTTGAGGGATAAGTCCTTCATTTGCCCCTTCAGAGCCCAGCCTTTCCCCCGAGGCCACCCAAGGATAGAGCAGCCCCAGTGCTGACTGCTGCGCTCTGAGGCCTGGAAGACCCTAGCGCTAGGTACCTAGCTGACCTATTTGGGGTGCCCGGAGGCCCCAAGTTCAGTCTGGCTGCATAGTTGGTGGCCAGGGTTCCTATGGGCTTGGGGTTACAGGGTGGCTTGAGCCTGGGATGTGGGTAAAGCCTGTCCACTATGGGATTGGCTTTGAGAAAGCAGAAGGGTTCCCATGCTGCTTTCTCTCCACCCTCACGGCAGGGCCTGTCCCCATGCCCCCAGCCATGAGAGCCTAGCTGTGGTGCCAGGCCTGGGTACAAAAGCATCTTTTCAGCCTGCTGTCCCTGCCCTGTCCCCACCCCTCCACGAGTGGGTTTGACGCAAATATCCAGAATGGTTGGAAAACAATAATGGCATCCCAGCCATGGCTATCCCCCCCAACTCACCCTAGCCCCAAACCTCATATCTGTTCTCCTGCCCAGAAAACACACCTGTATGCACACAAAAGCACCCGCTCTCCTCTCATGTAGCGACAGACAGATACATACACACACACACACACACACACACACACACACACACACCCTGCCCTGTACACAGTCTTATTATAGATGCAGCCTTTTAATAAACACAGCAAGCATCCTTCCTTCTCAGCACAGCTCCAAACACACAACACACTGTAGCATAGCTCAAGGCACACATCCTTGTATGCGTCCAGTGAACACAGCTCCCAGATGCATCATGGCCACCTGCCGCTTGTAGCCTTTAGACCAGGGAAAGGGGGCTTGCTGTCTGGAAGGAGGGTTCCTGGGCACAGTGGCTCAGGAGGCCTCACGGTGCTCCAGGCTCTCCGGTGGTCCAGCGGGTCAGGCTTCTCTGGCCTGGCCAGGATGGCAGGAACTCCAAGGGGTGGCTGCTTTTACTCCATGCCCATTCCTCCGCCATGAGGCCATCCACAGGGGAACGTCTTTGCACCAGGCCCAGCCGGACCCTGACTGAACTCTCTCCTTGTTTTTGTCTCCCGCCCCCGCCAGAAGGTGATGCTTCCGACGGGAGCCGCCTTCCGGTGGTTTCAGTGACGGCGGCGGGAACCCAAAGCTGCCCTCTCCGTGCAATGTCACTGCTCGTGTGGTCTCCGGCAAGGGATTCGGGCGAAGACAAACGGATGCACCCGTCTTTAGAACCAAAAATATTCTCTCACAGATTTCATTCCTGTTTTTATATATATATTTTTTGTTGTCGTTTTAACATCTCCACGTCCCTAGTATAAAAAGAAAAAGAAAAGAAAAAAAATTAACTGCTTTTTCGGAAGAACAACAACAACAGCAAAAAGAGGTAAAGATGAATCTGTAAAGTACCGAGACTTCCTGGGCAAAGAATGGACAATCAGTTTCCTTCCTGTGTCGATGTCGATGTTGTCTGTGCAGGAGATGCAGTTTTTGTGTAGAGAATGTAAATTTTCTGTAACCTTTTGAAATCTAGTTACTAATAAGCACTACTGTAATTTAGCACAGTTTAACTCCACCCTCATTTAAACTTCCTTTGATTCTTTCCGACCATGAAATAGTGCATAGTTTGCCTGGAGAATCCACTCACGTTTATAAAGAGAATGTTGATGGCGCCGTGTCGAAGCCCCTCTGTATCCATCCACGCGTGCGGAGCTGCCGCAAGGAGCTCACAGAGCGGGAGGGAGCAGCCCACCCACCCCCCCGGGCCCAGGCCAGCCTCCCTGTACCCACGGTCCCCAGAATGGGACCCCCCCCCCAACCCTAACAGTGATGATTTTGCAAAAACAAAAGTTCTGTTCGTTTATCCATTGAGATCTGGGAAGCTCATGTCTCGATATTTCTGATCCTGGCTACTTCCCTTAGAGAAAATGAGCCCTTTTTTTCTGGCCTCACGGATGGCAACAGAAGAAAGGGCTTCTCTGCGTGGCCCCCTGCCGGTGGGGGTGGTGCCCAGGGGCCCCCTTGCCCATGGCCAGCTTCCTGCTGATGAACATGCTGTTTGTATTGTTTTAGGAAACCAGGCTGTTTTGTGAATAAAACGAATGCATGTTTGTGTCACGAAGCACCACTGGCTTCTTGCTCTCCGGTTTTGGGGCCTGGCTTGGGGGCTGTTGCCGGGCAGGGGTTGTCTGGGACTACCTTAGGAAGGAGGAAGGATGGCCCAGGGACATTTAGAGTGGGGATCTCTTGGGAAGTGAGGCCGTCTGGATCCAGAAGGGGGGCAGCCCTGGCTGACGGGATGGAAATGCTCTTCATCTGGAAGTGACCGGTACTGGAGCACCTCACCTGCCTGATTGTACCCCCTACCTCAGGATCTGGACCTCCAGGGACCTTCACTTACCTGGGGCCACCTTCTCTGTTCATCTCAATGCATCAGGTCCGATCAGTGCAAAGTAGCCAGCAGTACTGGCTGGGGGTGGGCACCGAGCTGCCTGTTCAGGTTCTTATTTGTTCTTCCTTGCAGGGATCTAGTAAGGTGAATCCCCAGGGATCAGTTTTAGTCCAAGTTCATGGGGACCTGGCTATGCCTGGCACACACACACACAGTCATCCCCACGTACCCACCCTTCAGGCCTGGACGTGTCCCTGGCTTTGGCTCTTGGCATCCACACACACACCCCATCCCCGCCGAAAGATTGTTGGCACAAGGTCGTCTGGGACCTCCAAGACAGCATGTCTGGGGAAGTCACCACACAGCCGCGTGGTCTAGACCAGGGCAACCTGAACAGGAAGGGGTGGTAGCTGCACGCCCCAGCCCTGGACATCACAGAGGCTGGATGTATGCAGGATTCGGCCTCTCATCCACTAGAGCAGGAGGCGTTCTCCCCACCCAGCTTCTCTGAGCCTGGCTGAGAGGAAGCTAGACTTGAGGAAGGACTTCCTGACCATGTTGGGGCCTGGCTTCAGGTGGGTGAGGGCTTTCGCGATGACGAAGGGGCAACTTCTAAAGCTGAGTGGGCGGTCAAGTGGGGGAAATGTCTCTGCCATTGTTCCTGGGAGGAAAGAAAGCAGCCATGTTGGGTGAGGGTTCTGACCCCCAACCCCTTCCCAGGTGTCACAAGCTCCCTTTGAGCACCAGGAGCTCAGCAGCCCGGCCTGGCACAGCAGGGGCAGGCGGGGGTGGTGGGAGGCAGCTTTCAACTTCATCTCTGCCTGGGAAAAATTCCCTTTCATGTGGCTGCCTCTGATCTCTCTGGGCAGCTCTGCCAAAGGGGTGGGGGGAGTGGTCCAGCGGGGAGTAGGGGGAGGTGTTGCAGCCTGGGGCACCCTCACCCCTGCCAGCACAAGGCAAACTCCAGAACCTCTTAGGGGCAGGGAGGGTCCTCCTTGGAGGAGTTGGGGTGGGAAGCCTGGCCAGCAGGGGGCACCTGGGCAGGAGGCCCCTGCCTGCCCCCACTTGGCTGCTGGCAGCACACAGGCCGCAGATGGCCTGGGCCAGCCCTCATTGGCATGCCTACAGGTGTGGGGTGGACGGCTCCGGTGCCAGCCCCAAGGGGGGGATGCTGTGACTCAAGTCAGCCTGTACCCTTTAGTGTGCCAACCCACAGCCCGGCCATGGCTCCTGGGCTCACCCCCCCCAACACAGAGAAGCCCTGAGCTTGAGGCCCCTCACCTCTTCCAGCTTTGGCCTCTTGTGCTGTGCTTTGTGGAAAGGGTAGGCCAGCCCTCTGTCTGGAGGAGGCCCAGGTAGGGGTGGTGATAACTGAGGTTGAACACATGATGAGACCTCAGTTACCTCATCTGGGAAATGGGGACAGTGATATTCTCTCCCCTATAAAGTTGCCTGATGAGGAAATGAGATCACTCTAGGGAAGGGCCTGGTTCACTGGAAGCACTCAGTCAATGGCAGCTGGCGCTGCTATTTTAAAACTATTATTCACCAAAGTCTCACCAAGATGTCTCCCACCTTCCGCCCAGGGTGTGCATCCTCCCTGAAGCCCTAGCCACCCCATCTCTCCACAGAGTGGCCTAGCTGCTGCCCTAGCCCTGGGCCGGGCCCTGCTCTGGCATGTCTGTCTCTTACTGTTTCTTTCTTCTTCTTCTTCTTCTTCTTTTTAATTAATTAATTTATTTTTGGCTGCACTGCGCAGCTTGTGGGGATCTTAGTTCCCCGACCAGGGATCAATCCCAGGCCTCAGCAGTGAAAGCGCTGAGTCCTAATCACTGGAGCGCCAGGGAATTCCCTGTCTCTGCCTGTTTCTATCTGGCTCTCTGTCTTGACCGTCCCTGCTGGTCCTCGACGACTCTCTCTTCTGTGTTTCGTCACCTTTCCACGTATCTCAGTCTCTGTTTGTCTCTTGTGTCTCTACCTCACTATCTCCCTGTATCTCTCACCTCTGTGTCTTTCTGTGTCGGGCTCACCCCTGCTGCTCTCCCGTCTGACAGAGAAGTACTTAGAGGCGGGCTCCCCTGTGGAGCTGAATGTCCAATTCCCCTCCCTGGGAAGCTGTAGCACAGCTCCCCTACGCTACAGTTGGTGACCTGGGTGTCTTCACCTCAAGCACCCCATAACCCGGCTTGGGTGGCAGTGGGTGGCTGGAGAGGCTGGGAGTGAGTGCACCTGGGGCTGTGGAGCTGGAGACAAACCCAGCCTCCATGTAGCTTTGTGTGCCTCTGTGTAGGGGGCGGTGGGGGGAGAGATGCTTCAAGGCCCTGACAACCACGTGAGGCCTTGTGCGGCAGCGTGTCTATGTGTGACACTGACGGACATTTTGAAAATGGGTCGGTGATAGTGTGTGGTAGACTGATGTGAGACCTCGTGTGGCCATGGGTTAGTATGTGATGTCAGCAGCCCCACACTTTGGGGTGTTCTGTGACATTGCATGTATAATCCTGTGACATTGTTCAATCCTGTAACAGACCCAGTATGATACCAGGTTGTACAGCTGAATGTGTGACACTGGATGTGTAACACTGATGCTGTATGGCATGCATGACCCAGTGACAAGACACTGGTGGTCCTCTGTGGTTTATGATGTTGTGTCTGTGTGACCATCATGGGTGTGGCCCTGGGACTGATATCAGGGGTTCTATGTGAGTGTGTGATGCTGGCTTGTGATCATGCTGTGACCTTGTGACACTGCCTGGGTGTGTGCTTATGACATTGTGTGTCAATGTGCACCTGTGATTCCCTCAGTGATGCTGACATTATGCACCGTGGTCTTTGTCTACAGCATTTCCTGGGTCTCTGCCCTGACAGCCATGCAACTCTGGGGACAGAATGAGGGCCCTGGCAGCCCCTCTTACCCCCAGCCTGGCCCTGAGGCCCAGTCTGGGTGGGGGAGCTGGCATGGGGGCAGCAGGCACGGTTCCCACGGCCACCACGGCCCCTCTCTCAGCCCCACCACCGCCGGCTTCAGCTCCACAGAATATCCTGGCAACCCCAGCTTCTTTGTTCTCTGTGGCCGCCAAAGGCCTCTCCCCACCCCGGCCTGCCCAGCGCCTGCCAGGCGCCCCCTCCCCCCGAAAGCAGCAGGGTTTGGCCTGACCTAGTCCCTTGCTGCCCTTATCCCCCACTCAAACTGGGGCCCCTGTTTCATGCCCTGAACCTGACTCAGCACACCAGACTGGGCCTCTGGCCCTATGCTATGAGCTTACTGTCATTGTGTTGTACAGGAAGAAGGAAGAAGGACAGCTCCTATAGTGTACTGGGTGATTGTGGGCCAGGAACTAGGCTCTCTGTTTGGGTACTTCTCCTTGGCCCAAGGCTAGTTGGAGGCTGTCTTCAGTCTGGCATGGTTTCAATTTGTTAAATAAATTTGCTTCTTTGATTCCAGGAAGTCATCAGTTTAGGGATTATTATCTATTTTACAGATGAGAAACTGAAGCCCAGAGAGAGTAGGGGACATGCCCAAGTCATAGAGCAAGATGGTAAGGGGAACTGATTAGAACGTGGGCTCCTGGCTGTCAGACCCCTGCACCAGGCTGCTTTGGAAGGACCAGTTGCCTCCATTCACAGGAAAGAGGGCAGAGCCTGGGAGTCTGAGTCTAGACACATTAGTCCTCCCCTCTTCTTGGTCACCATGTGTCAAAGCCACGTTCTGCATATGTGTATGTGTGTGTGTGTGTGTGTGTGTGTGCGCGCGCCCTTGTGGATGACCTTGGCCAAATGCCCTTGCCTCTGTTCCCAGGAAAAAAGGGCAACATAACCAGGGACCGTAGGGTGGGGCACTTGGCATGGTGCTTTGCAGAGCAACAAAGTCACCTCACAGTGCCAAAACCCACGGCACCTCCAATAAGGACATGGGGCTGCTGGCCCAGGGGGTAGATTCTGGCTTGGGGCCCCAGCCTCTATTCCCAGACTCAGCCCAGCTCTGTGCTGTCACAAAGAAGGAGGTGGTGATGGCCACATGGCTCTGCTGCATCCAAGGCCGCTTAGGCCTGACCTGATTGCAGCGCCAGCCCCCACTCCCTCCCAGGTACTGGAGATGGATGGATGGAGGTCACTGTGCACCCAGCCCTGGCTCCCCACTGCCCACCCACGACCCTGTGCTGACAGGCACTGCTGACAACAGCCAAGGTGGGGGAAGGACAGGCAGCCACCAGCATGTTAACAATACAGACCTTGGCCTAGGCGCCCTGCAGGCAGGTAATTAGCACAGAGAGGCCCAGCTGCCCCCCAAGCTCACACAGCCCCGCAGGGAGTCCTGTCCCGAGAGGTCCACATCTCTCCTGAGGGCCCCTTGAGGGCTGTTCCTGCCACACTGAGTGGAGAATGGCTGGGGAAGATAGAGGGGGTATGGGAGGGTCCCCCGAGGCCACCGACCCGGCTGCCAGAGTGGACACTTTCATCTCTCTTCACCTGTCGACCTGCCATCCCTCAGCGGCATTAAATTCCCCTCCTGCCAGAGAACAAGGGCTGCCTCAGATTCCAGGCAGCAGGGCGTGAAGATGGGGTGGGCCCAGGGGAGGAGAGCCAGGTCCTCCAGGGCTTCAGCCCTGGGCTGGGGGTGGAGCTTGGGCTGGGGGCTCTGGTGGCCAGCTACCCCAGCCGCCGTCCAGATGCAGGTCTGTTTCCTGCAGCCTTCTCCCTCCTGACTGATGCCTTCCTCCCCTTTCAGGTGCTACCTCCTCAGGAGCTTTCTTAACCCCTGCAGGACAGGTCTAGTGTCCCCGTGCCACCCCCATCACTGCTGATCACCCTGGCTGACATCGCCTGACTTCAGGGCTGCGGTCTGCAGCTCAGTGAGGACAGCACTGGCACCAGAAAACCTCTGTGGGCTGAATAAACACATTATCTCCTTCTGGGCAATTTTTTTCCTCTCGTGTGTTTCCAACTCTAATTGGAGTGCTGTCCACAGGTAAGGGTAAACTTACCAGAAAGAGCCCCCCTTCCCCAGCCCCCTGGAAGCTGCATTTTCTGCATCTCTGCCCTTGGTTAGAGGTGTTGATGATATCACCGCCTCACAAGAGGTAGAGCTTGTTACCTGTATGCCAGGCATTGGGCTAGTCCATTGCGCTTACTAGCTCACTTAATCCTCACCACAACCCCGTGAGGAGGGCGATGATCAGTTATCCCATTTTCTAGATCAGAAAGTTGAGGTTCAGAGAGGTAGAGGTAGAGAAACTTACATAAGGTCACAAAGCCAAGTTCCTCCGGTTTCAGAAGCTGGCCCTTAAACACCTGGTCATGCTTCAGGCTTTGGCTGGAAGAAACCAAACCCCCCACCCTACATGCTGCCTGTGATCCTGCCCGGATGCAGGATTAGGGTCAAGTATTACTTACTTAAACTTTTCTGCACTTTTTGACTATTGTTTTTCTTTACTTTTATTTTTGCAGTAAATACATATTGCTTTTCAAATCAGAAAACCCAGGAAAGTTCTTTAACCAAATATTCTTAAGCCCAAGAAGGTTTGGAAACAAAGAGCATAGTGTGGAGTGAGGGTGGGGGATGAGAAGGTAGCCCAGGATCACTGCCCCCTCCCCTAAAATGACAGGATTTGGGTATTTGGGGGGCCCAAAGTGGGTGCAGCCTGAATCTACAAAGGCCTCCACCCCTCCACCTCCCTGGCACCTCCCTGGCATCTTCCCACCCACCACCCTCCCAGCTGCTCACCCAGCTCTGAGGCCGGCCCAGGAAGGGGCACCGCCTGTGGCTGAGTTGGCTCTGCCCCAGGGGGATCCACAGGCAGCTGCTGGGGTCTGGGGGGAGTGGCTGCGAGGGTGAGGGCAAGGGCAGTGCCCGCTGCCGTTGATAAGGCGACAGAGCCCTCAGGAGTCAAGACAGCAGTGAAGCCATGGAAACAAGTCCAAGGTGTGAGGCTGGCTCAGCCACTTCCCCCAGGTGGCCGCCTCCCAGGCCTGGTGGGGGCCCAGCAAGGCAGGTCCACCCACTCCCTGACCTGGGGGCAGGCTTGGGTGGGCAGCTGGGTAGGCTTGATGTCACCCCAGCCCATTTTCCCCAGGGCCTGGCTGGGGTCAAGCCTTGGGCCTGAGTGGGGAGGGCTGGGGACAGGGGCAAGTGTGCTTCAAAGCCCCCTGACCCCTTCAGTCCCTCCTACCTTCTATCGCCCCCCTCCTTTCCTATAAATATGTGTGCATTATTTACCTTAAGCATTTTGATAAATCATAATAGGAGAGACATCTGCTGTCAAAACTGCAAACTGCATTTGGGGTGCAGCTGGCGGCTGAGGGCTAGAGGCTGGGGGGTGCAAGGGCTCTGATGGTCTGAGGGGGGATAATATAGACGCCCCCCACCTCTCAACTAGGGCTGGGCCTTGAAGGGGACCCAGGCCCCATCATTTGGAGCCCCTCCTCACCAGCTGCTGACCACAGAACCTTTCCAAGGAGTCTATGCACTGCCCCCCAGTCCTTGCCTGCCTCCCTCTGCTTCAGAATTAATGCAGCCGTGACAGCGGCTGAGAAGTCCCCCGAGCGGTGGAGATTAACTCCCGGGGCAGCGCGGGCGGGGTTGACCATGGGCGGCTGAGGAGCGGGGGGCTGACGCACAGGCCTCACAAGATTAATCGCCCTGCAGCCGGCCTCATCACGAGGGTGCCCGGTGCTCTAACCCCCACCCCCAGGAGGGGCATTGGGTCCTGTGTCAGGAGCCTGCCCTGCCTCCTGCAGCCCCCATGGCTCCGATGAGTGGGAGGATTTTGGAAGCCAAGGCTGAGTTCCTTTCTCATTTTCTCTTCCCTTCCGGGTGGCCTTCGGAGACCCTGAGGACCAAGCAGCAATCCTGGGGCCTCTTTCCCTCCCCTGTTCCCAGTGTGGCTCAGCCACCCAGGGAGGGATAGGCTCTGACCCTTGCCTGTCTACCTACCACCTGCCAGCCCCACAGACCCCACTGGCCTGCTAGTCCCCCAAAGCAGAGCTGGGGCGGTGGGGGCTGGAAGAGGGGTGCAGTGGACTTATGGGCTTGAGGCCGGATGCTCCTGCTGTCCAGCCAGCCCCTCTAACCATCTCGGTGGGTCTGTGGAGACAGCGGAGGGAAAGGATCCCGGGCAGAAACAGAGTTGGATTGCTGGTTGATAAAGCACTGGGGTCAGGGACCTGGGTTTTGGCCTTTCTCAGCCAGTTGTTCTTTAGGGGTTGCAGCTAGTGGGACTGAGGTTAGATACGGGAGTAAAGTTCCCTAAAACTTTACTAGGGAACTTTACTCCCGTATCTAACCTCAGTCCTAGGCAGGCAGGACCTAAGGGAGGCTGAGCTGTGGTTGGAGTCTACCTTGACTCTGTTAAGTCTGGCTGGAGAACTCTCTTCTCTGCACTGCCCCCGGTGCACCCATCACAGCCCTGCTGGCATCAGACGGGGTGAACTCTCTATTCACTTGCTGGTCTCCCCAGCTAGAAAGTGAGCTCCAAGGGGGAGGGCGTTGTCTACTGGCACATGTAAGGTACTCAGTAACGTTGGATAAATGGATGAATTGGAGGTGGAGAGCATGGGGTGGCCCTCTGTATATAAGGAGCTGGAGAAAGAAACTTGGATCTGAGCTCGAGGATCCCAACTGCAGGGTCACAGACTGGTGACTGCCAAGAGGGGGCCCCAAGAGAAAAAGGGACTTGCATCTGGGTGCCAGGTTGACAGTCACAGGCTGCATGACCTTCTACTAGAAGCTTTCCTCTCTGGGCTTTGCTTCTCAGAGGTACTATGAGGGTGGAATGAGAAGTCCTGTGTGCAAGGTCCTTGTCAACTCTCAAACCTTGTACCCCTTGGTGAACAAGAGATCTATGTGGATGGGAAGAGCCAAGAAGCCTTCTTGGAGGAGGTGTGAGTAGAGCAGAGCCCTGAAGGACCGTGCTGCTTACCTAGGAGACTTAGAGATTGGAGCAGTGAGGACACCATACTGGAGGGAGCCCAGGAGACTGTGGTGTCAACCTCAAGCTCCAGGATGAATGAATGTATTTTGTCTCGGGCACAGTGGGAGCCAATGATGGTTCTGGAACCTGGGCAGCCTTTGGAGGGACTTAAGTCTGGAGTGAAGCCTTCAGTCAACTGGGGTTTGTGGGGCAAATTCCTAACTCCACTCTGGGCCCCTGGGGCTGAGCTGGGGAGTCAGCAGGAGACCATGATCATGCTCCCTTCAATGTCCCCTTCCAAGGGAAACAAAACATACCCTTTATTAGGAAGGAGGTGGCTAGCCTTGGCCAGAAGTGACCTATCAGTTCTGGGGCCTTGACCACTCATTACAGGATGGGGAACCCAAGTTACAGAATGGCCAGGCTGGGGAGCTTCAGGACCTGTTCACCTCCTGGAGATGGGGATAAGGGGACATCTGGGTCCCACCTCTTATCCCCTAAGACCTTAGCCTAGAGGCAGCAGAGTCCTGGACTAAGAGGCAAGAGACTAGGATTTCCATCCAAGCTGTAACCTGGTAGCTGGCTTTGTGATCACATGACCAAAGGTATAGCCAGCCCTTCCTGTCAAGCCTTCCCAATCTAGACTGCAAAGGAGTCCCTTCCAGCACCAGTCAGCCAAAGTTCTAGCCCTTCCCTAGGGGTTCAGACCTCAAGAAGGAGCTGTAATTTGGGGGTCCTTCACTCCAGCCCCCTCCCCCACCTCTGTGCTGGGCTTCCTCCCTTCTCCTGCTCCGACACCCACAGCCCCCTCACCCCTGACCCTGTGGCCAGCAGCCTCTGCTGCTGTCATCCGTTGTCATGGGAACCTCACAGTTCTGACCTGGCCGCACAGGCAAGAGCTTGCCCAGAGCTCCTAGCAGGGGAAGCCGAGGGTAGCAGGGGGTGAGTTGGGGGTGCCTATCTCTGCCAGCTTGGCTGAGTGCTGATGCACCCCACAGGAAGGGGGCATTGGAAAAATGACCCAGATGGGGATGGTCTGGGGTGCAGGGTTTCAGGACCTGACTGCTCCCAGTCCCTGGGGTCTGTGCCCTTTCCCAGGCTGGCCCCCCTACCCAAACCCAGCTCCACTCTGGCGGTGGTAGGGAGGGGTGGCTAGGACCTTCCCGTTTCCCTCACTGCCGATGGTTGCTCAGAGCCCTGAGCTCAGCTCATTCTCGAGGCTAAAAATACCAGGGAGGCGGCAGCGGCAGCTCCCCTGACACCCTGTCCGCCGCACTCCCCCACCGGCAACACACACACACACACACACACACACACACACACACACAGCCTGGACCAGGCATCCTTGGAGGTTCCTAAAGTCCCACCCCTGTGTGAGACTCAAATCTAGGTTCCACTTCCCAACTTGCTGTGTGATCTTACACTGGGTCTATTTTCTGGATAAGCACACTGAGGCTGGAAGGTAAGTGTGGCTCAAGGGTGCTAATCAGGGCTTTGGGTCCCAGGGTGGCCCCCTCTTGTCCTGCAGTGGTAAGTGGAGCTTCTGGGACCCCAGGCATTTGTTGAAAAATAGGTCTGCACCTGTAATAGTAGGGGAGCGGTTAGTTCCCTCAAATCTCAGAGGAATTCCTGGTTCTGTGAGCATGACTGGGACTGAGGAGGAGTCCACACTGCTCTCCACCCAGGGTCTGGCTAAGGCTTGAGGTGAAGGTCCTTACTCCCCACCCAAGGTGTGGCTGAAGTTCAGGTGAGGGTCCATGCTACCCGTTTGCCCAAGGCCTGGCCAAGACATGGGCTCACTGTCCCCCCTGCTCACCCACTTAGGCCAGTCCAAGGATGGAGTGAGCGTCCACGCTGCCTGTCTGCAGTCCTGGCTGAGCCAAGTCGAGGGTCCACACTGCCCACAACGAGCTGAAGTCAAAGTGAGTATCCATGGGACTTCCCTTGTGGTGCAGTGGTTAAGAATCTGCCTGCCAATGCAAGGGACCATGGGTTTGAGCCCTGGTCTGGGAAGATCCCACATGCTGCAGAGCAACTAAGCCTGTGTGCCACAACTACTGAGCATGTGCTCTAGAGCCCTCAAGCCACAACTACTGAAGCCCACTCCGCAACAAGAGAAACCACCACAATGAGAAGCCCGAGCACCACGATTAAGGGTAGCCCCCACTTGCCGCAACTAGAGAAAGCCTGCGCGTGGCGACGAAGACCCAACACAGCCTAAATAAATAAATAAACAAATAAATAAATAAATAAATAAAATTAATTTTTAAAAAGTGAGTATCTACCCTGCCTTTTGCCCTGGGCCTATGTCTTTTTTCCACCAGCCTTGGACTCAGGCTTCATTTTGGGTTTCATACTCTCTCTTCTCTCCTGGAAACCAAAATTTTTGCTCATCCACTATGCTTTAGAGGAGGCCCAGTTTCATATAGAGCAAAGGGGAAAAGAAACATGGGTGCCCCTGCTATTTCCAGGACCCTCCGTGGAAGTCACAGCCATTGGGCACCGAGAGGCCTGGAAAACCATCCCCAGATCTCAGGGATCCCTGGGGGTCCACTGCTGTGAGACCTATGTCATTGAGTCCCACTCCTCCCCACTCATCCTGTCACCCAATTCCACTGACATCCTGAGAACCACAGGGCACACTTCACCATGGACCTAAGGTCTCAAAGGTTGGAGCTGGTGTCTGTAGGACCAGGGCATGGATTTTCTGAGTGGGCCACCCAATCCTGCAGTGCAGAGAGTAGGCTTCAAGTCATAGACCCTAAGTTTGCAATGCTGGCTCTTCCTGTGTGACCTGGGGTAGGATACTTCATCTTCCTGGGTTTGTCCATCTGTAGAACAGGTGTTTAATAGCACCAGTCTGCAAGAGTTGGTGTAAGATTCCCATAAAGTGCCTGGCAGAGTAAGCACTCAATAATCATTTTTTCTGGAGGCTGGAAGGGAAGGGGCACGCTCTGAAAGGCTTCTGGGACATCCGTTTATTAATGATTCCAGTGTCAAGAACTATGTTGGTTGCTGGGTCATAGGACCTAAGGCCCTAGCTGGGGTCCCTGACTCTGAACTAGGGGCCTCCAAAAGGGAAGCGTTGCCCATTAGTTTTGTGAACATATTTTTTAGCCCATAAATAGATGCTCTTAGGTAAAACATCATAAACTGCATCACGTTGATGGGGAAAATTAAATGTAAATTAGATAATTAAAAATGAAGCTGATGGGACTTCCCTGGTGG
Organism: Phocoena phocoena; assembly: GCF_963924675.1. Taxonomy (NCBI): domain Eukaryota; kingdom Metazoa; phylum Chordata; class Mammalia; order Artiodactyla; family Phocoenidae; genus Phocoena; species Phocoena phocoena. The sequence goes on from NC_089221.1 coordinate 117,281,279, forward strand.
TGCCGTGGTTAAGAATCCGCCTGCCAATGCAGGGGACATGGGTTTGAGCCCTGGTCCGGGAAGATCCCACATGCTGTGGAGCAACTAAGGCCAAGAGCCACAACTACTAAGCCTATGCTCTAGAGCCCGTGTGCCACAACTACTGAGCCCATGCACCACAACTACTGAAGTCAGTGCACCTAGAGCCTGTGCTCTGCAACAAGAGAAGTGACTGCTTGCTGCAACTAGAGAAAGCCCGTGTGCAGCAACGAAGACCCAACACAGCCAAAAAAAAACTTTAAAAAAAAATTAATTAATTAAAAAGAAATGAAGCTGATGCCTGCTGCTTGGTGCTATTACTTCTTATTAAAAATTATGAGAGGAAAAAAAAAATTATGAGAGGGCTTCCCTGGTGGTGCAGTGGTTGAGAGTCTGCCTGCTGATGCAGGGGACACGGGTTCGCACCCCGGTCCGGGAAGATCCCACATGCCACCGAGCGGCTGGGCCCGTGAGCCATGGCCGCTGAGCCTGCGCGTCCGGAGCCTGTGCTCCACAACGGGAGAGGCCACAACAGTGAGAGGCCCGCGTACCGCAAAAAAAAAAAAAAAGTTATGAGAGGTGGACCTGGGGGAGGTGGGAGGCTGGTTATCGGGTTCCAACGGGGGTGGGTGCTGCAAGGGATTACCTACTGGAGCCCAGTTTGGTGTTCGGAAGAGTCGGACCGAGGGGTTGCTCCTGCATGGGCTCTCAAGAGCTCTGAGGGTGCTGGAACCAGAGCCCTGGGTGTGGGATTCCTGAGTCAGTGCCTTCCCCTCACCAAACCTCAACTTTTCCTTATTTGTAAAAGAAGAATAACAGGACCTACCCTCACATGACTGAGGCAGGGGTGATGTGAGATAATTTCTAGAAAGTACCTAGCCTAGGGCTGGCACATAGTAGGTGTTCATTAAATAACTGTGATTACTAGTAATGTCGTCACTACCATCATCGTGATTGGGTCCCTCCCAGCAGCAGACCCTGAGCTGAGGACATTACAGACAAAAGCTTCTGCACAGGTCACCCCTGCTAGCAAGCAGGATGGGTATTATTATCCTTATTGTATTAGATGGAGGAAAGCAAGGCTCAGACAAGGGGAATAAGGGATCCAGGGTCACATATCCTATGAGGTAGGTGGTACTGTTTACTATTCCAAGGTCACAGAGGGGAAGCTGGAGGAACACCACTCCCCTCTCAGTGCTCTGCTTCCCAAACTTAACAGGTTACATTGACTCCCTTCTTTTTTCTGCACCTGCTGTGTGCTTCAGGCTCTGTGATAGGTGTGGGGGCCCAGAGGTGAGTCATTCTGGAGCAAGGGAGACAGCCTGAGGGGCTAAGTCTCAAAAAAGTGTTTAACCAGAGCAAGACTCTAGAGAATAGACAGGCCTGGGGAGGGGTCTTAGGTTTCCCCAGGAGGTGCGATCTGGTTCAGTATTATGAGATTGGTAGAGGCTGGAGCCACACGCTAGGCAGGTAGCGGGACCAGCTGGAGCAAAGGCAGGGAGGCTGGAAAGCCCGCGGCCAGGCCTGCGGTGGGCTGTGGAGGGCTGTGGAGGGTGCGCGATGAGGGGGTGGGAACACGAACACGGAGCGGGTGAGTCACCATTTCTGGGCCAGGCAGGCGGCGGCTGCGGAGCGGGGGGCGCATTCCTGGCTGGCAGGGCGGCCGGCACTAATGTCTTTCCCACATGGCCCCGAATTCCCGGCTCGGCACGATCACACGGGCAAGACGCTCCAGCGGCCACCCCCGCCCCAGCTGCCTCCTTCCCACGGAGAGGGGAAGAGAGGGAGGGAGTGTGGTGGAGGCACGCGGAACGGCCCCTCCCGGGGCGGGGTGGGGGTCTTAGGCATGGCTTCCCGGAGGCCCGCGCCCACGGCGCTCAGTGCACCTTGACGGAGTAACGCAGCAGTGTTAAAGAGCAAGGTCCAGCCTGTGAAGCGGAGGAAGGAAGGAAGGAGGCCCTAAAGGGCCATGGGTCCTTGGCCGCGTCCCTCTGCTTCTCTGGCCCCATTCATCCACCCCCGCCCTGTGTAAGGAACTGGCGGAGGGGGAGCTTTGTTTTTTTTTGTTTTTTGTTTTTGTTTTTGTTTTTTGGAGCGCCTGGGCCGGATTGGCGGCAGGATCATCGCAACTTCTGTGGCCTCAGATCCAGAGCCATCTGCCCCCTCCCCTCCTTCCTGCTCCTTCCGGACCCTCGGGCCCTGGTTGGGGTGGGGCTTGGGCAGGGGACTGGGGCTGGGGTTCCTGGAAGAGGCCACACCCAGTCCCCCATTCCGTGGGGTGGAGGACAGGCCCAGCTCAGACTAAGGGGACTATGAGCCACTGCTCTCCCACGCAGCCCCTGTCGCTGGGCCAGACCCCTGGGGGGAAACTGAGGCTGCGAGGGCGGCCCACCCGGAGCTCCCTGTCTGCTGGGGGAAGCTGGCGGTTGTCCCTCCCAGCTGGGCTCAGAGGCGCTAATGAGAGTTAAATGTGGGGCGTGAGTCACTTCAGAGGGGGGGGCTGGAACCACCTCCAGATGTGGATCCTGGGTGGAATGGAGGTTTGTACAGACGGCTCAGCCTTTCCCCCAGTCCTCTGTGCTTCATCCCCTACCCCTTGGCAAGGTGGGGATGGATTTCTGCCCTAGCAGATCAGGCCCTGTCACCTGGGCCAACCTCCCCCAAATGGCTGGCTGCCTCAAGGGGAGGGGGGCTATGGAATCACAGGAGGATTCCAAATCCCAGGATGGGGCTCAGGTCCTCAGGACTTGGGGATAGACCAACACCTGGGGTTGTCTAGTGGTTATGAGTCCTGGGGTATGGTGATGTGTTTTGGGATAGGGGGTGGGCAAAGGGCCCAGGCCACCGGGAAGGATTCCCTCACTCCGTACAGCCCATCTGGTCTCATTCAGACCACCAGGCTCTGACCACACAGGGTGCCTGTCCCCCCACTCCCAGCCCTGACCTCAGGCCAGCACAGGGACTTCAGTCTGCAGTATTCATGGCAAGGCAGACTACTGTGTGTGTGTGTGTGTGTGTGTGTGTGTGTGCACGTGCACGCGCGTGTGCCCCTATGACCGGGGCTGTTTGTGTCACTGTGTGTGTTTGTGACTGAATGTGCAATTGTGTATATTTATGTGTGATTGGCTGTGTGGGTCTCAGTGTTGCAGGGAGCTTGGGAGAGAAAGGTGGGTTCCTGCATGTCTATATCTGTGTGACCCATCTATGTCTTCATGGATCTTTCTGTGTGACTGTGAGTGTCTGTGTCAGCCTAGCCCCATCCACAGGTTCCCTGGCTCCTCCTTGAGCACCCTTTCACCACCACAAGGAGCCACAGGGTTAGGGAAGTAGATCTGGAAGGGGGCTCTGGGGGGAATGCAGTGCCCACTGTTCCCAGAATGTAATGGCCTGGTTGGGTGGGCGGCACCAGGGGGTGGGCAGGGGCGTGGGTAGCCACAGAGAGAGAGAGAAAGGGGCACAGGGGAGGGCCCCTGCTCAGCAGTCCCCTCCCTGCTCCCTCAGCTCCCAGCCCAGCGCCTCCTGGCAAGAGCTTATTTGCATGGTATTTACATTTCATTTGCATCGCGTTCAATTAAAAACCTGACCAGCTCCCGCCTGCCTGGCGCTGCCTGCCCAGCCTGGTGAAATCGTTGGTTGGGCATTGCCTGCTGCCTTCCCTCCTCCACCCCCCCACCCTAACACACAGGGATTGACTAATGTGGGAGGGGTCCTCTCCTCAGTGAGATCATCCAAGTCACCCACCCGAGGAGTGAGAGGGCTGGAAGTACAAATGGAGAAACTGAGGTCCAGAAAGAGTTGCCGGTGGCTCTAGGCTAAGGGCCAGTCTTGGACAGAGCTAGAATATTAGTAGTAACAGCTGCCCCTTTCTGGAAGAGTCTCTGTGCGAGGAGTGGTGGCAGCACCTGGATGCAATATCTCATTTGAACTTAGCTACCTCTTGAGGGTAGGCCTTGTGTTATCCCCATTTTACAGATGAGAAAACCAAGACTGGAGAGCGCAAGCCCAAAGTCACTCAGCTGACCCAGAATTCAAATCTCTGTCAGAATGACTTCCAAGTCCACGCTCCAAACACCGAGCATGACTGCCAAAAGTACAGCGCCTCCCCCACTCCTCCTGGTGAAAGGAGCTCATTACCTCCAGAGTCATTAGCTCTAGGATGAGCTATTACAGCTATCACTCTAACCTGGGGGGCTGGCCCAGCTGTTGCCTGTTCTCTTCCTTCCTAACTCTGACAGTCATGCCCATCCCTTGCTACAGGGTGGAACACTCTCTCCCTAGAAGTCCTTCCTGGAACTTGGCCATAGCCTTTCCTGTTGCAAGGCTGCTCTTCTTGGTAGTCAGAGCTGGTGACTTTGTAAAAGGCAACTGAAGACCCTGATAATGAAACAAACTCTAGGGGAAACAGCTGGACTAAGGGTGAAGGATGAGTGGAGAGATCAGGCAGGCCCATGGAGACATCCAAGCCATCGGAGCAAGCTTGGGCAGGGGGAACCCTCAGGCTCCTCCAGTCCTACATCAAGAGGCTTCCTGGAGCCCCCTCTCACCTGGCCAGAGCTGGGCTGGTAGATGTCATCTATACAGGTAGGAACTCTCGGAACTGGGGAGAGTGGAGGTCCTCAGGCTGCCCATGGAGGAGTCATCCAGGACCCAGAATCTAGCCCTGGAAATGGGGAGCCCTGGTGCTGACTGGCCCCAGGTGTCTCCCCACTCCAGGGACCACCTTTATCCTCCCCCCACCACCCTTAGGGCTCTAGAGGGACTCCACCCACCCCTGGTGCTGGAGGACCTGGCCAATCAGCAGACTCCTCTTCCCTGACCACAGTGATTAGTTCAGGGATGAGCCTGGCCAATCAGGTTGAATCCCAGGGCTTTGGTTGGAATTATGGGGTGGCAGTTGTCTAATATGTTGTGGGAATTTGAGGCTGCTACCACTTGGGGACAGCTATCCATGAATGAAGCTCAGAAAGGGAAACTGATCCTTGCTCTTGAAGGATCAAGAGCCTCAGAATGAACCAATAGGTTCTAATTTTGCTTAAGCCAGTGTGTGTTGGGTTTCTGTCACTTGCAACCTGAAGTCCTGACCAGTTAATGCATGCCTTGCCCAGTTCTGCCTTCAGGCCTTTGCCTGTGCAATGCTCTGCCTGGAATACCTTCCTCTTGTCCTTTTCTGACTAGTCATACCTGTGTTAAGAGGTCCAGCTCACCTTTTCTCCTCTAGGAGATTCACTTCCATTCTGTACCCATGTCTCCTGGCTCCACTCCCCTGGGAATGTTACCTGGAACTTCTGACCCCCAGCCTGGCACTCAGCATCTATGCCCAGAACTGCTGTGTTAATTCCCTTTTCCAGGGCTTGTGTCTCATTGCCCCATAGTGGATTGTAAATTCCTAAGTGGCAAGAGCTGTCTTCTCCTAGGGAGAGGAGTGATATTCTCCAGTGGTTAGACACTAGCTTTGGCATCAGGCAGCCTCAGTTCAAATTTTAGGCCACCTGTGTGATCCAGTCCCTCCACCTCTGAGCCTTAGTTTCCTGTTCTTTAAAATGGGGATGTTGTGAGGATTGAATGAGTCTGCGTGAAAAAAATGTACAGTCAGTCCATAAATGTTTACTGGGCACCCACTCTGTGCCCAGAACTGAAGGTTCAGTTGTGAAGCCCCACAGGCATGGTAAGGTCCCTGCCCTCAGAGCAGCTGAGGCTGGCGGTTGGGGCAGTGGCCCCAGCTGGAGCAGCCAATCAGCAGAGTGGGGTTGTCCTCCCCAGCCTCCTAGCGCTCTTCTCTGCGATCAGGGGCCCCCTCTAGCCCCCCTTCCTTCCAAGGCACTGGGGACTCTTGGTGGGGGGAGGCTTGTCATCCCCTCCCCCTTCCTCTCCCCTCCCTGTCGTCGTCGTCCCTTAGAGCCGGTGCCGCTCAGAGTTAATCTCCTCGCCCGTCAGGGGGTGACAGGAGGTGTCTGTCATTCGGAGCCGAGGCCGTCAGCCTCGCTGGCTAATTGGGGCGCAGGCGCCGGGAGCACGGGAAATGGCCGGAGGGAAGGAGCGGGAATGAGGGGAGGGAGGCTGCCCTCACCTCCTTCCCACCAGGCTTGGGGCTGATCCACAGGGCTCCTTAGGGGAGGGGGAAGGCCAATCAAAGGAGGAAGGGGCTGTGGGATGGGGACTCTGTGACCTTGGGCATATTGCTATTCCTCTCTGGGCTTTATATTATTATTATTATTCATAATGGCAACAGCCAGCCTTTATTGAGCAATTACTGTGTAAATCACTTCCTAGCACATGCCTGCTGAAAACCTCCAGTGATTCTCTAAGGCCCTTGGAATTCAAGCCAGACTCCTTCCAAGGTCCTCGAGGGCCCCCAGTACCCATACCTCTGCCCTACCTGCTTCCATTGCTCTCACCACACCAGCCTCCCCACAGGGCAAGCTCTTCCTGCCTCAGGGCCTTTGCACTTGCTGTTTCTGCTCCTTGGAACACCCTTCCTCTGCCTTTTAGCATGACTGACTCCTAGTTATTGAGGTCTCAGCTCAAATGATACCTCAGAGATAAAGTCCTTGACCACCTTATCGAAAACCACCCACCCACTGCTACCTCCAGCGGTGCTGTTATGTCACCCTATTACATTATCCTATTTATACTTTCACAGTATTTGTCACAATGTGAAATACATATTTGTGGTTTATATTCATTCTACCTCTCTAGAATGGAAACCCCTGAGAACTGGGGACCTCATTTCTGTGATTTACTGCTGAAACCCCAGTATCTAAAACAATGCCTGGCACGTGGAAGGCACTCAAATAGAGAATGATTAAATAAATGAAATTCAGGTATTCTGTTAGGGACTTCACCCAACTTAATTCTTACAAGAAGCTTTGAAAGTTGGTATCATCTCCATTTGAGATGAGGAAACTGAGGCTCAAGGAGATTGTGTGACTGTAAGTTACGGTAGCTGGAATTACGCCCAGGACTGTGTGACAACAGAAGTGTAAGGGATGTGGGGATGAACGTGAAGGTCTCAGCAGAGCATAGGCCAGTGACAGGGGCACACACAAGAAGAGGCCAGGGGTTGGGAGAGGCCACACCAGGTGGAAGCTTCCTCTGGGAGCTCAGCTGAGAGCACCCTATGGAGCCTCTCCTGGGTATGGGGGCTGACTCCATTTGGGCTGCTGTAACAAAAATCCCATCGACTGGGTGGCTTAAACAACAAACATCTATTTCTCATAGTTCTGGAGACTGGGAAGTCCAAGATCGAGGCACTGGCAAATTCAGTGTCCAGTGAAGACCTGCTTCCTAGTTCATAGACACCGTCTTCTCACTGTGTCATCACATGGTGGACAGGGCAAGGGATCTCTCTAGGCTCCCTTTCATAAAAGCCCAAATCCCATTGATGAAGGCTCCACCCTCAGGACTTAATCACCTCCCAAAGCCCCCACCTCCTTATACTCCACCTCCTTATACTATCCTATTGGGGGTTAGGATTTCAACATATGAATTTTGGGGGGACACAAACATTCAGTCTATCACAGAGGCAGAACCTAACACACTGTGCAGGGAGGTGGGTGCATGGAATTGATGCTGCACTGGGGGCCTTCACACAGGCCTGGCACTTTGCATACCCCAGGGCAGGGCTAAGATGTGAGCTATAAGCCAGGGTGGCAACCTCCTCCTCCAGTGTGCATCCACCTTTCATGTCCTCTCCTGCCTGTCAAGGTGCTGGCTACCCAGCCTGGCATTTTAGGCCTGACATTATTCAGCCCTCGTCTGCCTCTCTCTTCTCCTCTCCCCTTGCTGTACCTGACACCCCGAAGTGGTCCCTGCCCACAGTGCCTTCAGTCACATGTCTTATCATTTTCTCTACCCAACCTTTGAAGACCAGCCCCTGCCCTGACCCAGAATTCCCCCAGGAAGGGATGGAGGGGAGGGTGGGGGGTGAGGGTAGACAGGAATCTTCCCATCTCTGTTCCTATAATGTTGGAAATAGATAAGGTTAGGTGGACCCTAAATGAGTACTACCCAAAACCCTCACCCCCTGTTCTGGGTCAGCAGGTTGCAGGGGGTTGGGGGGGAATGCCAAGAGGAGGAATAGGGTACCAGGACCAGACCTTTGTGTATTCTGATGTTATGTGAACAGCATGCAAAGCAGATGCAAATATTATGCAAACTAGAACTTTTCTTTTTCTAGTCATCAGCACTGACAGGCTCTGAAATGGGATATAGGGGCCCGAGAACCCAAGGGGAGGTGTGGAGATGAGGGTAGGCATCAACACTACTTTGTCAAGAGGAAGCTACATTCAAGCAGTACTTGAGTATCTATTGTATACCTGGCACCAGGCTGGGCTCCTGAGAGTTTAGATAAAGACTCAGGCGTAGGGAAGTTGAGTGAAGTAAGGGCAAGATCCATCACCACAGGGATTTGGCTGAAGGCCTTTCAGAGACATCCTTGCATTTAATAGAATATGAGACCAGACAGTAGAATGTTTAAATTCTCCTGTTCTGGCCTCAGCCAGACCTGGGTTTTATTCTCAGTTCCACCCCTTAATTGCCATGTGATCTTGGGCAAGGCACTTCACCTCTGGAAGTTTCTGTTTATTTGCTCATAAATTAAGGATTGTAATAGTATGGACCTCATTGAGTGGTTGTAAGGACTCAATGACATGTATGTACCAGGGCATGGTGACTGGCCCTGGGTAAAGGCTCCATAGATGGGGGTTGTGGCTGTAGTAACTGCTGCCCCAAAGGGGCCCCTCCACCCTCTCTGGCCCTGCTCTAAGCTCCTACAGCACAACATTCCCTAGCTAACCACCACGGACTCTTCCAAGTATCTGCCTGAGGGCAGGGCCTGGGTGTGCTTTTCTCTGTCCCCACCTCAGCCTAGCCTGGAGGGTCACTCAACCGATTGAATGAATGATAACAATGATAACCGAATGCTCTCAACTCCTCTGGCAGGCAGGGAGGGCAGGTCCCTATGCAGACCACTGAGGGGCTCAGAGGGTTACCCCAGGATGGTGAGCTGGGGTCCTGGATGAGGAGTGATCCCAGCAGTCAGTTTAGTGAACAAGGACTGGGTTAGTCCCTTCCCTATGATCCCCACCCAACTCCCCTCCAGACAAAGGTGTGGGGCAGGGGGGAGAGGAGGAAGAGTTTCTACCCTCAGCAAATGAAAACAAGGCCAGAGGTGGGTTAGGAAGGCCAGGGGATAGTCCTGATACAAAGAGGCAGGTGGTGGTGATGGGGGTGGGGGTGGGGGGATGGGGTAGTAACCACAGTGCCCACAATAATAGCCCAAATTTATTGAGCACCTACTCTTTACCAGGCTCTGTGATTAACACTTTTCAGACGTCATATTCAAACCTTACAATGGCAATCTCCTTTTCCTTTTACAAAGCTTGACAATATTGATAGAGATGCCTGTCCAAGGTCACTCAGCTGGAAAATATCTGTACCAGCATTTGAACCCTGGCATTCCTGCTCCACAACTTTACCCTTCACCTCTAAGCAGCCCCTCCATGCTCCCAAAGGCTGACCTAGGTTCAAGTCCTGCCTCTCTCACCAAGCTTCTGTTGCTTCACCTCACCTCCACATCCACTTCATCAGCCCAAATATATGACTACTGCAGAAAGCCCCCCCTCCACCCCCATCCTCACCCCTCCTCCCTGGTCTTTGTCTTGTACCTTTGTCTTCCTCTGATCTATATAATAGCCAGAGGGATCTTTAAAAATTTAAGTCAGACCATGTCACTCCCAGTTTAGAACCTACCAAAGGCTCCCATTGTACTTTTCATAAACCCTGACCCCTCACCTGGTCTGCAAAGCCCTGTTCTATCTGCTTCCTCTTTGGGCCTAAGGTCATGTCCACAGTGGCATGCTCCACACCCTCTCCTTTGCTTGACTGGTTCCTCCTGGTCTTTCAGGCTTCAGTTCAGATGTTACCTCCTCAGAGAGGCCCTCCCTGACTACCATAGCTAACATGGTCCCCTCCCTGAAATCGGGCTCACATGACCTATTTTAATATCTTCATGGCTCTTCAGACTCTCTGAAATGATCTTGTTCACCTATTTGTTTACTTGATTATGGTCTGTCTCCCTGAATTAGAATGTAAGCTCTATGAGGCTGATGTCCCCATAGTCTAAACAGCGCCTGGTACTTAGTAGGCACTCGATAAACATCTGAAAGAATGTTGTGGTTGGTGTGACCTGAATCAAGCAGTCCAGTCCGTCTCTACCTCAGTTTCCTTTCTCTGTTGGGCTCTGTCTCCTTCTCTCAGCCTCCCAGGGAGTGCTCTGGATGAGATCAGCGATGGCAAAAGACTCCCTCCAGGGGAGAGAGGGCACGATGCCCGCCTGGAGATGAGGTCAGCGTGGCAGGCACCTCTCCGCTGTGCAGGAAGCAAGGCGAGTTGCAAAGATCGTTTTGACTAGACCACTGCCCCGGAATGAGATCCTAGACGGGCAGGGGAGGGTGCGCAACCCCTTCCTCCGGTGGCAAGCTCCTCCCGGCGGGGCCTCCAGTTCCCCCCTCCCCGGGGAGGCAGGTGGAGCTGCGTCCTCATCTTTGTTCCCATCTGGAGCGCGTTTGGCGCGGCGTGGCGGGGGCGGGGCTGCGCCCCCGCGGTGCCCGGAGAGGCTGGCCCGCCCGCTTATCTGATCTGCGGCTAATTGAAACTCCCTGCTCGCGAAGGTCAGCTCGGTCCCCTGACAGCTGCCGAGCCGAGCCGGGCCGGATGGAAAACCCGGGCTGTGCAGGGCCCGGCGGGGCGCGTGGGGGAGGGGTTGTGGGGGGCTGCCTCTGAGGCAAAGTAGACAAAGGCTGCCCCTCCCTCCTAGTGCGCGCTGCTGGGGGTCGGCAGAGGTAGCGGCCTTCGCCCTCACCCAGCAGGGCGCTCCGGCCGGGTCACGTGGCCTAAGGCTAAAAGGGGTGTGTGTGGGGGGGAGCCCTTAATCCCTACGCGCCCGCCCACCCCGCTCCCACGCCGGGGCCCTGTCTGGGGTCTCTGGGAGAGTCACCCCCAACTTCCTGCCCCTACTCCGCCTCCACGCCCCGGCTCTGAGACTTCCTGCCTCCCCGGCTCCGGGCTGCTCAGGCTGTGGGAAGCTGGCTGGGCCGGGGCGGCCGGGTCCCCTCCCCCTGCGCGCTCGACGGGGCGCTGGAGGTCCGGGAGGAAGTGTGCGCGGTGGGGGGCACGGCCTGGCCCCGGGGCGGCCATCCGGTGGGGCAGGTGTGGCCTCAGCCCTGGGAGGGAGGGCAGGCAGGCCCGTTGCTAATGGTGCTGGGGCAGGAGGGGGGTGGGGCGCACACCGCGGGGAGTCCCGTTTCCAGGGTTCCGGGTGCGGATGTGGTTAGCTCAGGAGGTCCCGCCCGTCGCGCCCCAGGGAGGCCCAGGCCCAGCAAAGCCGGCACGTGTCCCCTCAACCTCCTGCCAGAGTCTAGGCTGAGGTGCTGGGAAGCTCTCAAGGTGCAACTCTCAGCCTTCAGGCTGACCGCGCCCTTGAGCAATGCCTTTTGGGCCTTGGCTTTCCCAGTCCGTAAAAAAATAACCCCAATGACTGCTACCATTTTTCAGAACCACGTGCCAAACATAGTGTTAAACGTTTCACGTACTTTGTCTCAAGCCACACGACAATTACATTTTGCTGATGAGCAAGCCGAGACGCAGAGAGGTTGTGACTTGCCCGAAGTCACATAGCTAGTAAGATAATCCAGGCGGACTTCAGGGTTCTTAACTATAGGTGGTCTTGCTTTAGCAGAGAGCTCTGGAGTTGTGCGCCTATATAGGTCGATCCTGCGGGGCATTCACTAGTGCAGGGAGCCGTTTGGCGGCGTCTCGCCGCACGTGTTCCCGTCTTGGAGCTGGGCACGTGTGTCTTGGAGCATTCCCGCGTGCCAGAGCCCGGGGACAGAGGTATAGCCTAGCGCACTGGTGCCCAGGTTCACCCTTCCCGGTTGGGACCCGGCAGAGTCATATGGCTTGAGCCGCGGGCGGAGTGGAGCGGGGGCGGGGAACTCGGAGTAGAGTCCACGCGGGCCGCGGCGCCTGGGAGGCAGCAATCCTGGCGCCTGCAGCCGGCGAGGCGCGGGGTGACGCGCGGGGGCCCAGCTACCGTGACCTCCTCCGCGGTTTCCATGGAGACGGTGCACTATAAATAAAAAAAAAAAAAGAGAGAGGAGGAATTTCAAACCCGTTTTCTACCGCGCTAGGCAGGAGCGGGCTGGGCGGGGGGGAGGAAAGCTCTCTTTGAATCGAGTTTCCCATTTCACCTTCCCAGGCGGTGGGAGTGCTTCCCCCGCAGCCCAGCCGGGAAATTGCCGCCCCTCACGCCGCGTGGCGCCCCCGGAAGAAGCTAATTAGCGCAGCCCGGGGAGCTGGGGACTGGGGACCCGGCCCCGGGGGACCGGGGCCCGCCTCTTGAGGGGGGAGCGCCTACAAATTGCCGCTCCCCCCCCCATCTCTCCAGGCGCGCACGCAGCCCGGCGCGGGCCGGGGCACAGGGCGCAGGCGGGAGGTCGCATCTGCAGCTTTGGCGCAATGAATCAGGCGCGGCCGCCGCCGCCGCCGCTGCGGAGCGCGTCTGGCATCCGGAGTCTCCCGGGATCGAAAATAATTTGGGCAAAGCGGTGGGAGGTGTGTGTGCGCGCGCGCTCCGAGGGGAGGGCGGGGGAGCCGGCGGGGCGGGGTGCGCGGGGCGGGGGGGAGGTGCCATCCGACAGCCCCGCTGTGGTGAGAACAGAGTTGACACTTCTTTCCTTTCCACTTACTGCGGCAAGTACCGCGAGGAAGCTTAACCCTCTCACTGCTTGGACGATGAGAGATGCCGCGAGCGCCCTCCTGAGGGCGCGCCAGTGTTGGGGGGCCAGGTGTGTAGGCTCTTTTGAGACTGGTCATTGCGGCCCGCTGGGTTCAGCTCTCTGGCTCCTCAGACTGGCGCTCCCACCTGAGCATTCCTTAAGGCACCCTCCTCGGGGCTTCTCTCCATTCCTCCTTTTACCATCTCCAGATCTGGCTAGTGTCAGCGTTATGGCCTCAGTTTCCCCACTTGTACAAGAGGGTGAGAGTTCTGCAGCAGCTTCCTTGTCTGGCTGGTGACCCTAGTTTTGTGACCTTTTGACTGGAGCACCAGGCAGAGGCAGGAGTGGGTGGTTAGGGCGGTGGGTGCAGGAGTTGAAACCCCCCCTCCTTCGTCTCCCGCCCCGCACTCTGGGCGCCCTTCAACAAAATGGCCGAGTTCCTGTTTTTGCCTCTGACGGCAGAAATGTCACCGCCGCTGCATTAAGCACGCTTGGTGGGAACTCGGTTTGGATCGAGAAGCTGGTGCTCAGCTCTGCCAAGCTGCCTGCCGCAGGGGGGTGGGGATGAGCTGGCTGGCCAGTAGGCCTGGCTGGGGTCAGCCTTTGTCTGTGCGGTTCCCACCTTAACTGCCTGCCTCTCCAGCACCCCCATGCTCCCCCTCCCTCGCCTATGCTAGTTGTTCCCACCCCACTCAAGTTTTTTACAGGGGCATCTATTCAGACCCTTGTACCTGTCTGGCTCAGGGATGGCAAGGAGAGATGATTGGGGGCAGAATCCACTTCTTCCTTCTCCCCACCCCCGTGATGGGTAGCACCTCTAGAATTTACTAATCTTCTCCCCATTAGATGAGGAGTTGCACTTTGGATGAGAAAGGAGTGGTAGCCAGACCTCAGAGCGTCCCCAGCCGCTGAAGTTCCCCTAGCAGGGCTTGAGTTGAGGGAGCTTCCCACTTTCTCCTACCTTCCTTCCTGCCAAGGGATCTCACCACCCCAGGAGTTCTCAAACCTTGGTTCACTGCAGATCATTTGACCTTGTGAGCTTGCAGATGTGGGGAGGGAGGGGTTGCGGTATGCGGAGAGTCTGATTCAGTGGATCTAGGGTGGTCCTGTCATCTGCATGCTTCACAAGACCCTAGGGGTCAACGCCCTGGCTCTCACCCAGGAGTCAGAGCTGGGAGTCCCACAGAGCTCGGTGGTCATGGCAGTTAGCACCCACACTGTACAGACTGGGAGATGGAGAGAGGAGAAGGGACTGTCTAGGGTCACTCTCTAAGGTAGGGGTTTCGTGGTTAAGAGTGTGGGCTCTCTTGGCTCTGCTACGAATCAGTGCATGCTGAGCTAAACCATGCCTCGGCATAGGGCAGGTGAGCTAAACTATACCTTGCTTTCCTCAACTGTCAAATGGGGTAACGCTGATAGTCCCTAACCTCACTGAAACAGTGTGTAGCCTCAATGGGACAGTGTGTGGAAAGTGTGAGCACAGGTCCAGGTACTTAGTGCGTGATAAATGTGAACCTTTATTATTGCTGTTATCACTATTAGAACCAGAACTGGAACTCAGGTCTGGGGTTCAGACACTAGTTTTGGGGGCAGAGAGTCTGGCCCAAATGTTGTTGGCTCCCTAAGTTTGGTCCTTCAGGGCCTCACCAAGTCTTGGGCAGGGAAGAGTGGGTATGGGGTGGGAGTCAGTCCCCTGGGGTTGGCCTCATCTGTGGGTCTCCCCACCACAAGCCCTGGCGCTTTAGTCCTTTTTCAACCTTGGGAAATATCGCCCTCTCACAGCTCCAACAGTTCCAGATGCCCATTGGGCACTGGCCTGGTTAGTGTTTGAGGGCTTGCCCCACCCTAGACCCATGTCCACCCATGCTTCTTTGTCAAGCATCAGATCCTGTGATGGTGGGAAAGAGGCCAGGTAACTTAGCACCTCTTCCCTGCCAGGGGATGGTGGTGGGACAGGCAGTATTGACCTTGGGCATTCTGGGGGCAGAAATAGGATTGGAATAGGATAGCCAAATTGGAGAGATCTTTGAGGATGGAGGAGCCCACCTCCCTCTTTGGTAAGGCAGGTTGGAGCTGAATGAGGACATACGACCAACACGTGCCTGGAATACATGGCTGATGTCTGTTTCATTCCGTGGCTTTGGGACTACTGGTTTCAGAAGTGTCACTCAGGGATTGTGGTTAGTATGCTGAAAGGACTTCCTGAAAACCAGGGCTAAGCACTGGGGAGGCTTCTGGGGTGGTCCCTGGGCACGAGGGCATTCAAGTCTGACGTGGGGAAGGGGTATGTGTCTATTTGAGGCTGGCTGGCAGATGGCTGAGATGACCTCTCAGAGCTCCTTCTTGGGCTGTAGGCAGTAGAGGGCACCAGCTTTGGGCCCTACTGTTCTCACACACACTTGCCTACACATCTACCCTTGCTCAGCCACACTCATCCGGACACACACTGGCCCATATGTTCTCATGCTCCCCCATGTACATTCATGTACCCATGAACATTTGTGTACACACATGCTAAAACACATGTGCAACACATATGTGCACTTCTGCATGAATTCACACTAGTATGCGCTTGTGCTCCCAGATGCACATGCATGTGCACACAGTATCCCGATGCACTCACACACACGTTAACACCTGTGTACACACATACGTACACATTAACACTCATGTACGCACACATGGGCAAACCCCTAAGCATTTGCTCTCCCATCAGCTAATTTGTGTGTATGTGGATTTTCTGTTTTCCCTGAGGGTAGTTCTATCTTTGATCATTGCCAAGTACCTGGAGAACAGAGATTTGTTTGACTTCAGGGCCCACATGCCTGGTATTTGGAAGGTGTACAATACAGTATTACGTGGAATAGATGAGTAAACGTGTAAGCGTATACAGGAATGTATGAGTGAACAATAACCATAACAGTAAAAGCAACTACCGTTTATTGAGTACATGCTGAGTGTCTAATCCGGTGCTAAGTGCTGTCTTTAGAAGTAGCATCTCATCTAAGCCTCGTAGCAACCTATGACACAAGTACTATTATAACTCCTGTTTAGGACTGTGAGAACCGAGACTCTGAGAAACAGTCACTACTTGTATTAGTTTCCTAGGGCTGCCCTAACAAAGTGCCACAGACTGGGTGGATTAAACAACAGAAGTTTATTGTCTCACAGTTCTGGAGACGAGAAGTCTAAAATCAAGGTACCGGCAGCCTCCTTTTGAGGGCTGTGAGGGAAGGAACTGTTCTAGCCCTCTCTCCTTGACTTGTAGGTGACAGTCTTCTCTGTGTCTCTTTACATCATCTTCCTTCTATGTGTGTCTGTATCCATATTCCCCCTTCTTGTAAGGACACCAGTCATATTGGTTTAGGGCCCACCCTAATGACCTCATTTTAACTTGATTATCTCAGTAAAGGCCCTATGTCCAAATAAGACTGCATTCTCAGATACTGGGGGTTAAGGAGTCAACATATGAATTTTGGGTGGAACATAATTCAACCCATAGTGCTACCTAAGTTCACACATCTAGGAAATAGGGGAAGCAGGATTTGATCCCGGGTCTGGAATGTTAGAGGCCACAGTATCATCCTACTGTGTGGTGCAGAGTGTGTGTACATGTGTGTGTCCTAGTGGTCACTCCCCATGGCTCCCTCTCTCCCATCAGCACCTGGGTGTCCAGTGCCTGCTTGCATGAAGGAGTTGGCCTTTTACACCCCTGGCTCACTGGCACGTTGGTAGCTTTAATGCTCCTTCGGCCATGATATGAACACCCAAAGCCATCTCCCAGGACCCTCGTGGCCAACACTGCACGACAAGTCACCATTGACAGGAGTGCCTGGAGATACACACAGGGGACCGGGGGCGCTGCCTGACTCCCCCGCCACTAGCTGCCATCTCAGTTGCTGCAGCCTCATTTCAGAGGCTGCTGGCTTTGAAGCACTCAGCCCAGTCAGGCGGGAAGCTGGAGCCTGTGTGGGGGAAGGGGGGCAGTCACGAGGTTTCCCTGCATCAGCTGGGGCAGCTAGGACCAGGCAGGCCCCGTGCTGACCTTTGTCCACAGCCTGAACCTCTCCTTGCTGCGAGGAGGCAGAGGGGCTGGACCTCACCCCTTCCTGCTCCTCTGAGCTTGGCTGGGGTGGGGGGCTAAAAAGGAGACCTGGCCCCCGGGACCAATGAGAGAGACAAAGGCTGAAGGGAGAGGCACAACCTCAATTCCATAGGGAGCCCAGACTTTGGAGACATGGCCTCTGCCTTCAGGGAGTTTTCAGTCTGAAAAGTACTAGCTTTTCTGAGCCTCACTTTGTCCATCCAGGAAGTGGGGATGGCAGTTTAGTTTGTTGTGAAGGTTCTGGAAGTTATTGTGGTAGAGGAGGACCAGGATTAACAGGGCATCATACCCCACGAGTAGCTATAGCATTTATGGAGATGATGATGATGGTGATGGTGACGGTGACAGGCAACAGTTACCGAGCACTTACTGGCCCTCAAGTGCATTCTTTACCTGGTTATCCCGTTTAATCCTTCTGAGATGTCTGGGAGGCAGCTACCATCATCACTGCCATTTTTTTTTTAAACAACTTATTCATTTACTTATTTATTTGGCCGTGCCACGGGGCATGTAGGATCTTAGTTCCCCAACTAGGGATCGAACCTGTGCCCACTGCAGTTGAAACTCCGAGTCTTAACCACTGAACTGCCAGGGAAGTCCCATCATTGCCTCTTTTTTTTTTTTTTTTAAATAAATTTATTTACTTATTCTTGGATGCATCGGGTCTTCCTTGCTGTGTGCGGGCTTTCTCTAGTTGCGGCGAGTGGGGGCTACTCTTCGTTGCAGTGCGCAGGCTTCTCATTGCGGTGGCTTCTCTTGTTGCAGAGCATGCGCTCTAGGCCTGCAGGCTTCAGTAGTTGTGGCTCGTGGGCTCTAGAACACAGGCTCAGTAGTTGCAGCGCACGGGCTTAGTTGCTCCGTGGCACGTGGGATCTTCCCAGACCAGGGCTCGAACCCGTGTCCCCTGCATTGGCAGGTGGATTCATTAACCACTGTACCACCAGGGAAGTTTCCCATCATTGCCATTTTTAAATGAAGAAACTGAGGTTCAGTGAGGTTGACTTGCCCGAGGTCACACAGCTAGAGAGTGAGGGGCATGGAGGTTTGATGCTGCTCTTAAGGTTTCCCAGCAGGCCCTGAAGTTATATGAGGATGGGGTCTCAGGGTGGAGGCCTAGGGGTAAAACTCTACCATGGCTGGTAATGGCACTGATTCTGGGGTCCCCACACGCTGAGCCCTACGCTGGCCTTGGTGACAGTGGCTGAGGTGTGTCCATGATGAGGATGATGAAGTGTATCCTTTGTCAAGGTGAACCAAGCACCTGCCTCCACACTTTTGAATTTGGTCCTCACAGCAGTCCTGTGAGGTCAGCAGCGTGGGAATTATTCTTATTTTACAGATGAGAATACTGAGACTCAAGAGTGTTGGGAGTCAGTCTCCTAAGCAAGTCAGAAGGTAGTGAGGTCTCGCTCAGATGAGAATACCCATGGGGATATTCTTTCTGCTAGAGGCAGGTAAGTGTCTTCAGGTCACTTCAGAACAAAAGCCCTCCCTGGTTACCTTCCCCACCCCTGGGTTGCTGGCACTGTGACTGAGGGCAGGGGCAGGTAAGGAGAGGGTGCAAATTCCCAAGAACCAACTCCCAATAGCAACAGCAGTGTTAACAGTTGACATGTACTGGACCCTCACTTTGGGATAGGCGTGGTGCTTATGTGTGTTTGTGTAGCCAGTGCTTCAGGCAGCCGCTGCCAGCCAGCACGAATAGGCACAGGAATTCAGTTCAAATAAGCCTGTATTAGTGAGCACCTGCCATGTGCTAGGCACTGGGCTGGGACAGAGCGATACAGGTGAGAACAAGGGCAGTAACTGAGAGGCAGGTGTGAGATAATGGTGATAACTGATAACGTACAGGAATGGCTAGACGGTGGGGACACAGGCACGGGGCCCCTAGTATCTAACTGAGGCGCTAGGAAAGGTTTCTCCGAGTAAGTAATGTCTAAGCCAAGGACTTAGAGTTCAGTAGGATTTAGCCAGACAAAGAAGAAAAGGCGTCAGGGAAGAGTTCTAGGCTTTGAGGACAGCCTAGAACCACAGAGGCCTGAAGGTAGGAGAACAGCCTGTCTGAGGAACTTAAGGATGCTAAAGGTGGCAGAGGGTGGAGGGGGAGAGTGGGTAGAGGGAGAGCAGATCATTGCTTAAGGACACTTCAGGCCAGGATAAGAGGCCTGGTCTTGACCCTGTGGCATAGGGGCCCACTTATCCTGCTTCCTGTCCCCTCTGCCACGTGGTACTCTCCTATCTTTAAGACCCTTTTGCATCAGTTGGATTTGTCCAATACCTCTGAGCAGTAGGTGGAGCAAGGATCACCATACCCATCTTACAGATGAAGAAACTGAATCTCAGAGGTTATTGCGTTGGCCCATTTTACCTGGCTGGTGAGAGGGGGATTGGGCCTGGGCCCGAGACCTCTTCAGCCCAGCACTCTGCCAACAACCTGGACTATTTGCTGGACGTCAGTGTGGATTGGGATGGTGGTGTGGTGTGGGGTAGGGGCACAGTCCGGTTTGAGGAAGCCCTGGGGATGGAGGGAGGGTGAGGATTCCCCCTCCCCAAAGCTCCAAGCTGGAGAGGACTGCTGCCGCCTCCCTCTTGCAGTCCCCAGTGGCTGGCTGGGGCTGAGTCAGCCTGGATGAAGTCACCTACTTCCGTGCAGCCTGTGCCCCCTGACCTGGGAGGCGCCTGCCAGGGGCACCAGCTGAGCAGGAGGACGGTCTGGGCAACTCTCCAGGTCTTTCCATCGCAGCTGATTTAGGGGGGCTGGAGGTGTCCGGAGCCGTCAGAAGCAGCTGGGTGTCTGGGGCTGTGAGGCCCATAAGTCACGCCACCACCCGCTGTTCCCTGCAGTGCTCCCCGAGAGGTCTGTGATGAATCGCCAGGGACTGGGCTCATCAAAATCAGTTTATGCCAAAGGGAAATTAATTTCTGTCACTCTGAGTTGGGATGTGGGGAAGGGAAGGGCAGCTCCAGAGGCAGGCCAGTGACAACACTGCAGGGAGGGGAGGGATCCTACTGTGTGGCCATGGTGGTCCTCGGCTAGGGACCCTGCCCACTTCCACAGAGGGGATGATTGAGGCTTCAAAGGAGTCTCCTAATCTTGGGGAGAAGAACCCAGATTTTGTTCTTTATTAATTTTTTCTCCCCTCCCTCCCTATTTCTGTATGTATTTATTGAGCACCTGCTATGTGCCAGGCACTGTTCCAAGGTGGGGACACAATAGTGCACAAGACAAAAGTCCTGCTTTCACAGAATAGACATTCTGGTCGGGTAAGACAGACAGACTGGTAATAGGTAAATAAGAAAATACTAGACGGCAAGAATACTAGGTGACTCTTAAGATAGGGTGATATGGCCAACTTACCCAGCGTGGTCAGGGAAGACCTCTCTGAAGAGGAGACAGTTAAGCTGACATTTGAGTTTCGGAAGAGGATAACCCATCAGTTGTGAAGCAAATTTTCTGAAAATCTAGTGCTGTTGGGGGCTGGGGTAGGAAGAGTGCATTTCAGGGGAAGGAACCAGCAGATGTAAAGGCAGGCAACCCCCAGCCAAGCACTCCCCTCATGAGGTGGGCTGCTGACTGCTGCCACCTGAGCAGCTCAGCCTAGGCCTGGCTATGTGGGCAGCTGGGGGGCAGGCTCAGGAAATGGCTCTGTTGCCTGGACTGTCTCTCTTACTAGGGGGAGAGTTCAGTCATTTAATATTACAATTTAATACGTTAGAAACAAGCCTGGATTGCTTATAGGGGAATTTACAAGACTCTTTTTATTTTTAATTTTATTTATTTTTGGCTGCGTTGGGTCTTGGTTGCTGTGCGCGGACTTTCTTTAGTTGTGGCGAGTGGGGGCTACTCTTCGTTGCGGTGCATGGGCTTCTCCTTGCAGTGGCTTCTCTTGTTGCAGAGCACGGGCTCTAGGCGCGTGGGCTTCAGTAGTTGTGGCTAGCAGGCTCTAGAGCGCAGGCTCAGTAGTTGTGGCATGTGGGCTCTAGAGCACAGGCTCAGTAGTTGTGGCGTGTGGGATCATCCTGGACCAGGGCTTGAACCCGTGTCCCCTGCGTTGGCAGGCAGATTCTTATCCACTGCGCCACCAGGGAAGTCCCCCGCAAGACTCTTGTTTAAAAATAAAACAGGAGATGTCAAAGAAACCTTGGGTGGGGCAGCTGGCCCTGAGTCAAGGATCTGCTTTCTCTCTTTTTGAACCCTCGGGCTCCTTTGTGGTTAGGCAGGGGCGGCTGGGGGTCAGTCGTTTCCCAGCCCAGCTTGAATCCCTCTGCCAGGAGTTCCTCTGTGGCTCCCCATTGCCCAGTCACAAGAACCTCAGGCTGGGCATAGTGCCTGTCTGAATCCTCAGAACAACACTGTTAAACAACTATTGTTATTTCCATGTTACAGATAAAGAAACTGAGACTTGGAGAGGGGAAGAGAATTTTCCAAGGTCTTACACCTGATTAGTGGCAAAGCCAGTATTCAAACTCACAGCCTGAGCCATTAATCTTCACTGCCTTCCCTATGGCCACATCGTGTCACACTTACCTGCTCTTGACCCACTTTCCATAATCCTGCGTTCCACAGACTGCATGCCGCACAGGTTCCTACCTCAGAACATTTGCATGTGTGCTTCGCTCCACCTGGAGTCCCCTGCCTCCCCATCTCTGTTGAAACCCTAACCATTGTTCATGGTTTTGTTCAGCTTCTTCCTCTTCTGTGAAGTCATGTGCTTTTTCCCACAAGCAAGGGGGCTGCCCTTTATCTCTTATGCATCATAGTTCTATTTGCCCTACTTTCGGAGCCCTTATCACACATATTTTGTGTGCCCAGAGATTGGAGTGTGACAGACAAGGATTTAGGTTCACGTCTCATTTCTTCTCTTTATTTTTGTTGTGCCATGTGGCGTGCGGCATCTTAGTTCCCCGACCAGGGATCAAACCCAGGTCCACAGCAGTGAAAGCGCTGAATCTTAACCACTGGACTGCCAGGGAAGTCCCCATGTCTCATTTCTGTCACATATTGGCTCTGTGATCTTGGGAGGGCAACAACTTTGTCTCAGTTTCTTCATTAGTGTAGTGGGCCTACACCGGGGAGTCAATAGATGATGAATTAGAAACACTCAGTATAGGGTCTAGGTAGCACTGAAAAAATGGCAACAGTTGTTACAGAGCATCTTCTAGCCTCAGTTTCTTCATCTGAGTAAAACGGGGGAAATACAGTAATTCAATGTTCCCTTGTAGGTGGTCATAAAAGATGACAAAGGGTGTCCGATGTGTCTGGCACACAGTGAGTTGGTGTTCAGCCAGAGAGGGCAGATCTAGGGATTCACTACATCTGTCTCCCTCACGGGTCCAGCCCAGGGCTTTGTGGCTCGGAGCATATTTTTTTCAGTTGAAGTTGAGGTGGATTTACATTTTCAAATGATTTGGGCTCATTCAGTCCAGGCAGCCCTCACACCCAGCCAAGAGGTTGAAATGGCTCCCACAAAGTCTCCATCATGATCAAAACAGCAATTAATTTTTTGATATGGGCAGTTGGCATTTTCATTTTGTGTAAAGCACTTTTGGAAAACTTTGCTGTTTTTACTGATCTGTAATGTATTATTTAAGTACAAACAGCGGCTGCACAGGCAGCTTTAAGCAAAGCCCTCAGCTCCCTTGCAAACAGACTGCTACCTGAAGTCCTTCCTGAGGAGAAATTTGGGAGCTCCCTCTATGCAGCCACCCCCCACTCCCACCCTACCTTGGTTATGAAGCAAATTCTCTGAAAACTCTGCCCTTTAGTGGCTGGGGGTGGGGTGGGGGTAGGTGAAGACCCCCAGCTCCTTTTACAGAGGGAGGCATTGTCTTCAGTTAACCTTCACAGGGGGGAAGAGGTCTGAACAGCATTAACAGAAAGATGGGCTGGGGACTTCCCTGTTGGTCCAGTGGTAAAGAATCCTCCTTCCAATGCAGGGGAAGTGGGTTCGATCCCTGGTCGGGGAACTAAGATCCCATATGCCACGGGGCAACTGAGCCCATGAACCACAACTACAGAGCCCATGTGCCCTGAAGCCTGCGTGCCACAACTAGAGAGAGAAAACCCCGCATACCACAACTAGAGAGAAGCCCTCGAAGCCTGCACGCCAAGCCCACACATGCAACGAAGACCTGACACAGCCAAAAAAATAAAGAAAAAAAAAAAAGCATATGACACAATAAAATCATTAAAAAAAAAAAAAGAAAGATGAGCTGACCCAGGGGCGGGCAGGAAATCTGCTTTCAGGTGGGGCAGGGGCTGTGCCCAGAAACCAATGGGGTCTGTGTCCCTAAAGACCTGTATGTAACCTTTCCCACCCCACTCTTCAGGCCAATTTCAGAGCTGGGAAGACTGAGATTGACATTCCAGTGGCACCCATCTTGGAGCTATTTCTCTGGGGAGTTGATCCCACTTTTAAAGTACAGAGACAGCCAACGGGAGGTGGGGGCTTGGTTTTGTGTCCTTTTGGGCCCACAGCTGATGGAAATGGAGGTTCTCAGAGGAAGAAGCTCTGTCCAGAGGGCAACCCTGAAGTGTGAGGTGCCTGCAGTCTGGCTTGTCTACTGGGTACCCAGGTATCCCTCCCCACTGGTTGGGGTCTCAGCATCAGTTTGGCAACATTGAATGAGAGCTGGAGAAATTATCCAATAGTTTGGAAAATTGGATATAAGAAGAGAGAAATGGGGCAGCGGACTGTAAGAAGGCTCTATCTTTTTAGTTCATGGTACCTGAGGATTTCAAGAGACCTTTGCCTGGAGAGACATAGAGACCTGGGAGCAGCTGGGCCTCTGGGTGTTCCTGTGGGGCCTGGTGGCCCCTCTACCCTCCTCAGTTTTCCACAGCCCCATATACTCAGGGACAGCAGAGGCCTTGCTGTGAGTGACAAAGTAGATGGTGTGTGGTCTTGGGAGGGGAGAGAACTCCTAGGGCCTGTCTGGGCAGCCCCTACCTCCTCTCCCCTTGGGTATTGGGAGTCTAGCCATCTTTATTGAGCTTAAGGTTATTCAGTCAACAGTGTTTCTTGAGAGTCCCCATGGCCCGGGTTTGTGTTAGGAGCTGGGCCCCTGAGTGCCCCAAAAGTGTGTCCCCTCAAGGGACTCACCATCAAGAGAGGGGGGCCAAACCAGTGGACAGCTCATTCCATCCCAGACATCTGAGCTTGGGGATGCTCACAGCAAAGACCCTTAATCTGGTCTGAGAGGCCAGGGAAGGCTGCGTGGAAGTAACTTGTTGGATTCCACTTACAGCTCCACCTCTTGCTAGTTGTGTGACCTTGGAAGAGATTTTTTTTTTTTTTACCTTGCTGTGCTTTACTTTCCTCATCTTTAAAATGGGAATAATAACGCCTACTTCAAAAGGCTGTTGTGAGGATTCAGTGAATTAATACATGTAAATATCCCTGAAAACAGTGCCTGCCACACAGTAAGTATTCTGTAATTTTTTCTTTTATAAATTTATTTATTTATTATGGCTGTGTTGGGTCTTTGTTGCTGCGCACGGGCTTTTCTCTAGTTGCGGCGAGCAGGGGCTACTCTTCATTGTGGTGCGTAGGCTTCTCATTGTGGTGGCTCCTCTTGTTGTGGAGCACAGGCTCTAGGCGTGTGGGCTGTAGAGCGCAGCCTCAGTAGTTGTGGCGCACGGGCTTAGTTGTGGCGCACGGGCTTAGTTGCTCCGCGACATGTGGGATCATCCTGGACCAGGGCTCGAACCCGTGTCCCCTGCGTTGGCAGGCGGATTCTAAACCACTGTGCCACTAGGGAGGCCCTCTGTAAATTTTAAATAAAGAATAAAAACAGGGAATTCCCTGGCAGTCCAGTGGTTAGGACTCTGCGCTTTCACTGCCAAGGGCTCGGGTTCGATCCCTGGTCAGGGAACTAAGATCCCACAAGCCATGTGGCCAAAGAAATTAAAAAAAAAAACTACCTCTTGGATGAGTAGTACTTGGCAAGCATATGGATAGGAAAGAGTGTCCTCGGCAAAGAGAACAAGGGCTTGGATGTGGGGAAGCAGGTTCCTCCAAGGGTCTCCCTTCTGTGTCACCTGGTGGGGGTGACAGTGGCTGTCTGGGTCTATGATTTGGACTGGTAACTTCACCCCCATCCCCTCTACCACCAGAGTGTGGTCTTGGGGCCTGAGATGCGACTGAGTCCGTGGGCTGTGATGTACCCACTCACCTAGTCCTCTACTAGTCCTGCCAATGTTTGTGAGCCCAGCCCTGGCTGGGCAGTGCTGGGCATTCTCATGTGGGCAACTGGAGCTCCCCGTTTGGTGGGAAGCCCAGGGGTCAGGAGGGCTTCTTGAAAGAGGTGCTCTCTGAACAGTGTCCTAAAGGAAAATGAACACTTTCCAGACAAGGGGAGCAGGGAGTTGCAGGCAGAGGGCACAACCTGTGCAAAGGTTGGAAAGATCCCAACTCAGGAGAAACAAATAGACCTTGGGTGGAGTTTAAGTGCAGGGCCTGGGGAGCCCCACTTTTGGTCGGTTTTATCAGGAGGTTTGGATTGTCCTCCCTTTGCCCTCTAGCCCCAGCAGGGGTGGTGGCCTAAGAGGTTAAAGTCCCGTCCTGCTCCAGGGACAGCCCAGGAGCTGGGGGTAGGGGTGCCAGTTGCCCTGTGCCTCTCTCCCACTCCAGAGCCAGGAGGGTTTGGCAAAGCAACAAGGCAGCCTTTGTGTGTCTCTGTGGGTCTAGGCACGTCTGGCCCAGCCTAGGCGGCTGCTGGTTTCAGTGCCCTGTGATCCTGGCCACGCGGGGTGGGGTAGGGCATCCTCACGGTCCACACAATGTGACTTCCTGGTGTCCCCAGCACCCCCACCAGGGCTCCCCAGGTGAGGATGCCTGTGCCACAGAGTGCATGGCCATGTGTGGGGCTGGCAGTGAGGATACAGAGCAGGTAGAGGGCGGGTGGAGGTGTGCGGGGAGGTGGGGGATGGGAGCCGGGGACATCCCAAGGCTCCTGTGTGCCGCAGCATGTGCCTGAGGGGGTACTCCTGGGTGAGTCTGTGAGTGTGCATTGGGGTGAAGACATGCTTCGGGGTGTGAGGCTTTGGGGTGGAGCACATGAGCAGCCCCCAGCCTGCTCAGAACAGAGCACTGCTGTCTCTCCCCTTAGCGCCAACAACGAGGCCTCTCTCTTGGCGCATAATGTCCCCTCTGTATTGTCTGCTGCTCAGTGGTGATGGTAATTTTAAGGCTCAAATCCTTTTCCCGGGTGCTGGGGGGGAAGGATGGAGGCCATCTGGGGAGGGCCAGTGCTCCCGGGCTGGGTTTCAGCCTGTTTTCAGGGGAGGTCTGTTGTGTGCTTGGGGTCTCCCCCTACACACTTACCACCCTCCCAGGGGCAGCAGAGGGAAGTCAGGTACTCCCAGAAGCCTCTTCGGAACCCCCCCTAACCCCCCCCCAAGTCACGTGGCCCTGCCCAGCTCCAAGCCCTCCCCTACTTAGACTTCAAGGCCTGGGGGCTGAGACCTCTTCAAAGGAACCAGCTCTCTTAACCCCTTTTAGTCAATGCCTATCTCTGCTGATCTAGATGTTTCTTCATGTTTACCCCTAGTCTTTCCTGCTGTGGAAGCACTAGCCCAGCAGTTGTGAACCTTTTTGCTCTCAGGACTCCTTTACAGGCTTGATAATTATTGAGGACCTTGAAGAGCTTTTGTTTATGTGGGTTATATCCATCAAGACTTACCATATTAGAAATTAAAACAAAATTTAAAAACATGTATTTGTTTTTTGAATTTTCGTTAAAAAATAACAGTAATGGGGACTTCCCTGGTGGCACAGTGGTTAAGAATCTGCCTGCCAATGCAGGGGACACGGGTTTGAGCCCTGGTCTGGGAAGATTCCACATGCCATGGAGCAACTAAGCCCATGTGCCACAACTGCTGAGCCTGTGCTCTAGAGCCTGCGTGCCACAACTACTGAGCCCACGGGCCACAACTACTGAAGCCCGCGCGCCTAGAGTCTGTGCTCCGCAGCAAGAGAAGCCACCACAATGAGAAGCCCATGCACCATAACGAAGAGTAGTCCCCGCACGGTAACAAAGAGTAGCCCAGGTGCACAGCAACAAAGACCTGACACAGCCAGAAAAAAAAACAAACCAGTAATAATTCCATTACAAGTTAACGTAGATAATATACTTTTAAGAAAAATAACTTTATTTTCCGGAACAAAGCAAAATTAGCAAGAGGAGAGGTGTTATCTGTACATTTTTGCAAATCTCATTAATATCTGGCTTAATAGAGCAAAAGGCCCCCTTGGGGTTGGATTCTCACATCTGCTTTTGCTTTCAGTCTGTTGTGGTATGTTTTTGTTGTTGTTGCAGTATATGGGGAAAACTTGGCCTCACACAGATTTCTGTTTGGAAAGTGTTCATAGCCTTTCCAGATAATTTGATACTACACCAAAACTTGACGAGTGGTAATTTCTTAAAGGTTAGTTGCCATGAAGAATCTGAAATCCTATCAGTGAGCCTTTTATATTCTGTTACATTTAAGTCCATTTGTCTATCTTGCCCTTTGAATAGATCTTTTGCTCATGCGTAATTTTATAACATTATGCATTGATAATTTAGAAAACATTAGTTCACTGAGTTATGCAGATCTCTCAAATGTTAACATGTTTCATTATATAATATTAAATAATCACACTGATATCACCATCAGTTTCATCAGAAATGTACCAGGGAGGGAGTTCCCTGGTGACGCAGTGGTTAAGAATCCGCCTGTCAATTCAGGGGACATGGGTTTGATCCCTGGTCTGGGAAGATCCTACATGCTGCGGAGCAACTAAGCCCACGCGCCACAGCTACTGAAGCCCGCGCACCTAGAGCTAGTGCTCTACAAGAGAAGCCACTG
Source organism: Phocoena phocoena (assembly GCF_963924675.1). Taxonomy (NCBI): domain Eukaryota; kingdom Metazoa; phylum Chordata; class Mammalia; order Artiodactyla; family Phocoenidae; genus Phocoena; species Phocoena phocoena. The sequence goes on from NC_089221.1 coordinate 117,309,030, forward strand.
GAATGAGAAGCCCACGCACCGCAACGAAGAGTAGTCCCCGCTCGCCGCCACTAGAGAAAGCCCGTGCACAGCAGCAAAGAACCAACGCAGCCAAAAATAAATAAATAAATAAAAGTAAGATGATTTGTAAACATTAGAAAAAGAAAAAAAGAAATGTACAGGGGAGCTTTCAAGCTTATGGTGACCTATACAAGTATTCCCAAATTCAAATTTTCATTTAAAAAATAGAATTTTATCATTGGCGATAAATACTGTAGTTGTTTTCCTTGAAGTGACAGGCTCACTTGATTGTTTTTGAGAGCATAGCTGCCAAATATCCAAGTCTAAAGTTTGTCTGTCTTTCTTGTCGAGTAAAAATGGTACTCCATAAAAAAGCAGCTAGTTCAGCTTGTAACTCAAACAACTGCAGAAGTGCTTTCCCTTGAGGCAGAAATCATAATTTGGTATGTTACAGACTGTTTTGTGTGAATTTCCCATATCATCACACACAATGTTAAGTAGATGTGTATGCAAGGTTGAGATTTTTTAAAAAATTTATTTCATTATTTTATTTGTTTTATTTTTGGCTGCGTTGGGTCTTGGATGCTGTGCGTGGGCTTCCTCTAGTTGCGGGGAGCGGGGGCTACTCTTCATTGCAGTGCACGGGCTTCTCATTGCGGTGGCTTCTCTTGTTGCGGAGCACAGGCTCTAGGCGTGCAGGCTTCAGTAGTTGTGGCACGTGGTCTCAGTAGTTGTGACTCGGGCTCTAGAGCGCAGGCTTAGTAGTTGCGGCACACAGGTTTAGTTGCTCCATGGCATGTGGGATCTTCCTGGACCAGGGCTCAAACCCACGTCCCCTGCATTGGCACGTGGATTCTTAACCACTGTGCCATCAGGGAAGTCCCCAAGGTTGAGATTTAATAAAATCACTAATTTTACTGCCTCACTTCAACAAGGACATTCTTAAGTGAAACTAGCTTTTTTTTTTTTTTTTTTTTTTTAAATGGACTTTCCTGACAGTGATGTGTACAATGACTTCTAGTACAGTTTGGTGTCACTGCCTTGATTTGTGCTAAGGCACAAACAGTTTTAACCACTATTGCTTTTGTACTGTCACTGCAAATCTCAACACAGTAAAAAGCTTTAGTATTATTAGTAAAATAATTTTGACTTCACCTAGCCCTGAGAAGGATACTCCCAGGGTTCTATGGACCCTGCTTTGAGAACCACTGCACTAAGCTATTCTGCCTCTCATTCTGTTCTCATTTTGTGGTGATGGGCTGTGTTTTACATATTTCACTGATTAGGACACTGAGGTGCAGTGGAGCCTCACATGGGTCCTCATCTCTCATTCCAGCACTGAAATGAGAATTTTTTTCCTGCAAGGACTGGGGAGGCTTCTTAGGGGAGGTGGCATTGATTTGATGGATGGGCAGAATGCCAAAGCGGGGGGGGGGGAGCCTGGGAGTACAGTCTTAATGGAAGGAACAGCATTAGCAAAGACCTAAGGAAAAGAATATATGATGAGGCCAGATAACTAAGGGTCTCAAATGCCGGCCCCAAGGCAATGGGCAACAGAGAGTGGTGTTGACAGGGGAAGCGATGGATGAGATGAACCCAGAGACAGAGAGGGCCAGAGATGGGGCCCTGGTCCTTCACCAGGAGGCCTTCCCATGCTGGCTGGCCTCCGGGTTGTGTCCTTAGGGTGGGGTGACATGTGGCTACTTACATGGACTCATCCTTCATGACCATGACTGGCAGCGTATGGTCTGTTGCCCAGAATCCCCTAGTGAAAAGTGTCTCCACAGGTTTCTGCACTGACAGTCAGCTTCTCTTTTCTTTTGTATCGGCTTTTGTGGTGACAGCGACTAGCCTCACCCAGCTTCTTGTGTCATGCATGCACGTGAGGGGACCTGGGCAGAGGCGGCAGCTGAAGGGAGAGGTTGGTCATGGTGCCATATCAGTGTGTGATAAGGGCCTGGGCCTGAGTGCTGTGAAAGTAGGGGCTGCAGCATTGACCCTGAGCAGGGACTGCCGCCCATCTCCACCCCAGGCCTGGCCTCCCCTCCTCCAGTGGCTCCGTGTTCCCGCTCCAGCTTGTCCCTCTGAGCTACTGGGGCTCGGCTCCTGGCCAGGTCTGATATGGGGAGACAGGCCTCAGTTTCTGTGCAAGACAGGCCTCTCTATCCTGCTGTGCTCCCGGTCTCAGTACTGGGCCTGTATGGGTGTTCGTGGCTGTGCCGTGTGACTGTGTGGGTACGTCCTAGGCTACGTGTGATCATGACTGTGGCACACGATGTGCTCTGCAGCACCGATGTTTGTGAGCTTGTGTACCCTGCCATGTACATTGAGTTGTGTGTATGTTTTTGTACCTTTAGTTGGTTGATGTATATTTTAGTATATAGTTTTGTATATATTTGGGGGGTGTGAGTGTCACTGTGGTGGGTGTGTATTTTTTTTTTTTTTTTTTTTTTTTTTTTTTTTTGCGATACGCGGGCCTCTCACTGTTGTGGCCTCTCCCGTTGTGGAGCACAGGCTCCGGACGTGCAGGCTCAGTGGCCATGGCTCACGGGCCCAGCCGCTCTGCGGCATGTGGGATCTTCCCAGACCGGGACACAAACCCGCGTCCCCTGCATCGGCAGGCAGACTCTCAACCACTGCGCCACCAGGGAAGCCCGGGTGTGTATTTTTGTGTGATGGTTTGTCAGTGTATATCTTGGCCCAGGTCCAGAAGAAGGCCTGCTGAGGTGTTGCCGGTGGGGCGCATGCTTGGCTAGGGAGCCCACAGCCAGGAGGTCCGACTGGGAACAGACATGTCCTCACTGGCCCAGAGAGCATCGCAAACCCTCAAAGGGCCCCTGTCCAGCTTCGCCACCCCTGGCCAGTCAGGGTGGCTGGCTGGAGAGGAGGCATGAGGGAACCAAAACAACCTCGGCCCACCTCCCACACCTTGCTGGTGCTTGAGCCTAGTGGTGGTAGGCCAGGGTCCTGGGCCCATCCTCCTAAGGCTCCAAGCACTTTTTGTTGTGGGGTTGGGCAGGCACCGCAGGTACAGCTCAGCGTGGCTCTTGTGGTCAACTTCAGCTCATAGCGGACCACGGAGGCAGAGCTGGGCCCACACCTTGTTGGGTCAGGGCTGCAGGTAGGACCAGCCCTGCTGAGTCAGGACTGATGCTGAGTTCATTACATGTGTCACTCATTCAACAAATATTTATTGAGCGTGTGCTCTGTTCCAGGCCCTGCTCTAGGTGCGAGGAATATAGCAGTTAAACTCACTGAATTGGGGGAAGGGGAGAGGGGCCTGCAGCTGTGCATTTTACAGATGAAGAACCAGATCCTGAGGGGTTAAGTGATTTGCCCAAAGTCACAGCAAAGCTGAGATTGGAAACCAGGCCTGTCTCGTACCAGAGCTGCCCTCCCCCTGCTCTTGCTGTTCACAATTGCAGCCTACATGCTCGCTGAGCTAGGACCAGCAGGGTGAGGGGATGGGCAGACAACGCTTGGCTAGCCTTGTGCCCTGGGCTATTGTCTGATGCTGGAGAGTGGGTACAGCAGCTAAATAGTGAGCTCCTAGTTGCTCTGCAGGGAAGGTGGGGGTGCCTGGGGTGGTCCCCAAAGGCTGTGCATAGAAGTGGTCAGGTGGAGATTCAGGTGTGGGGAGGGTGTGGAGGGTGTACCTTGTGTCTCCAGGGTGCAGTGGGACCCAAGGGAACACTTCCTCTCTGGCTGTGTGACCTGGGATGGGGCCCTGCTTCACTCTGAGCCTCAGCTTCCTCATCTGTAAAGTGGGCACAATAATTGTCCCTCCCATCCTCAGTGGTACAATGCTCAGGGCATAGTGCCTGGTGCACAGTAGGGCAGCTAGGGAGATGGGGCAGAAGTGGAAGTAGGCAGGGCCTCCCCAGGGCTCTCTGCTCAGCCCCAGGAAATGGGTAGAGGGTAGGGGGAGGAGGAGCAGATGTGCCCGCGTCTCACAAGAGCAGCCGCATTTAGCCACCGAGTCGGGATTGAAATATTCCTGAGGGAGAAGAACCCTGAGGCTTCAGGGCGGCAACAGCTCGTCAGTGGGGAGTGGGGAAGGGATGTTGTCACCATCTGCCTCGTGTCTGTCTGCGACTAAAATAATACTGGGGTGAGACTCGCCGCAGGCACGGGCCCAGCCGCAAGGTTCCCCGGAAGAGGGAGGGGCCAGGGGGTGCTGCAAGGCTCATGGGGGGATCAGTCTCATGAGTGCAGGGCAAGGGGACCCTCCAGACCTGCCTGGGGTCTGCCCCAGAGGGGAGACCAAGCATGTGCTGAGATCCCAGTAAAGCAGAGGCTACAACAGAAACAAAACAAGGGGGACAGACAAATTGCCTGATTCAGCTTCCATGAGCTGATCCAGAATATTGAAACCAGAAAACGTAGCAAGAAGCTATTTTAATTTCAGCCAACGTATAAGTTTTGGGTGTATGGTTTACTGTGGTTTTTATTTTGAATCAAATATGGAGGATGCTCCATAATCTCCTCACAGGAGGAGCTCAGGGCTCTGGGGACGGAGTGCCCACCTTTCTCACTGGGTACAGTAGTCACATCCCAGCTGCCTCCAAGTGTTGGTACCCCTGGGCCTGGGCAGGTTCCCCTTCAGATGGGGACCTGGCTGGGAGCCTGATGCTTGGCCTCTGGGCGGTAAAGCAGTCACGTCTGGTCTTTTGCTGTGGGTCTCACCAGACATGAGCAGTTGGGTATTTTTGTTTTTGCAGAGAGAACAGACCCATGACCTCAGCGGTTTATTTTAACTGCAGAAGCACCCTAACTGTTGGTTGCTATGTGCTGACATGGTACAGCGCTATCGGTTCAGCAGGCAACACATGAGCACCTACTGTGTGCAGGCCCTGAGCTGGGCAGGCTGGGCCCACTCTCAGCATACAAGGCCAGCCACCTGGGTGCCAGGGAGGGTGCTGGATATGGCAGGAGACCACAGCTGTTGTCCTGAAGGAGGTGGCAGATGCACTCAGCCTTGAAGAGGAGACACAGAGACATGTGGCAAGGGAGAGTGGGGAGGATGCTCCAGGCAGAGGGGACCGCATGTACACAGACCACGACTCTGTGGCTGCCTCTTTGTGGCAAAGGTATATGCATCACCAACTTAGTTGCACGGTGGAGCCCTTCTAGTAGGCCGGACCTCATGCTTACTGCTTCCATGTGTTTCTCTGGTCGCTCCTTACCAACCCCCCAAGAGGTTGGTACACTTAGCGTCCATCTTACAGATGAGGAAACTGAGGCTCAGAGATGTCTAGTAACTTGTCCTGTGTGCTACCCCTGCACAATGCCCTCATTCGGCAGATAGCAAGCTGAGGTCCTGCTATGCCAAGCCCTGAGTCAGGGTGCTTCCTGGAATCGGACCCAGCAGCACACTCTAGAGTGTTTTATGGCTGGAGTCTCTCATCTCCATCTGGGCACAGTAACCAGAGGAACCTCTCTCCAGGGTGTGTGAGTGTGTGTATATGGGGGAGAGAGATGCAGAAGCCTGCATGCAGCAGCCTGGGGAACCCCACTTTACAACCTTGAGTAAATTTCTCCTCTGAGCCTCAGTTTCCCCATCTATAAAGTGGGGCTACAGTACCTGTGTGAAGCCTCCTTGTGAGGATTAAGAGTGAAAGCGGGTGTGAGAAGCCCTCTGTGAATTCAATGAGTCTCCGATCAGGGCTTATTCTCCTCAAAACATGAGGAGTGATCTTCCCAGAACAATCCAGCCAGCAAGCTTTCCCTGCAGCTGACAGCCCCAGCCCTCCACCGCCCCCGCCACCAGCAGCCACCACCCTGAATTATTCAGGGCGCTCCAGGCCTCTGTGGCCACCCTTCCCCTTCCCTGAACGCCAGGCTGTCGGCACCCACCTCCGAGCCTCTGCCAGGGTTTTGCCGACCTCAGGGCCCCCGCACTTCAGCCTGTTCAGGTGGGCCGTGAGTGTGATGGGGTGATTGTGCGTGAGTTTGAGAGAGTGACAGGGAGTGTGTGAGAGCATGAGAGTGTGTGTGACAGTGTGTGCAAGCATGTGAATGTGTGAGGGTAACTGAGTGTGCAAAGTGTGAGAGTGTGTGTGGATGTGTGAGGGTGAGCTTGTGTGTAAATGTGTGTGAGTTAGTGTGAGGATGAGTGTGTGAGTGTGCTATACTGTGTGGGAGTGAGGATGGAGGCTGGGTCCTCCTTAGGTGCAGGGAAGCCAGGCTCAGACAGGGGTGTCCCTCTGGCTCAAGAGTTCACAGTGATCTGGGAGTCAGATTCCAGCCTGGAGAAGGAGGGGTTCAGCTCACCTCTGTTACCATAGTCCCTTCTTAATTGCGAGCAGCAGGGAGAGGCGGGAAGAGGCAGAGGTTTGGGAAGAAGGGTATGTAGTGGTTAGATCATGGACAGGACCTGGAGTCCATGCCCCTGTGGTGGCTTAGACCGCTGCCAGACTATTCCTGGTATGTCTCATTTCCTGACAAACTGAGACCCTCAGAGGAGAGGCAGTTCCCTCCCACTGGTCCCCTTCTTTTCCCCGAGTCTGGGAGAGCTGAAAGCCCCAGTGGGTGAGAGGTGGGGGACTGTTCCCTTGCATCTGTACTGTAGCCAGGTGGCAGCCCCCCCAAGGTCTTAAGTGGGTGCTGAGGAAGGGGGCAGGAATCCACCGGTAGGCTTGCTGGAGGGCCCCCACCCACAGGCAGGAAGGGCAGAGCAGACCTCCCTCTTCTTGACCCACTCCTACCTACACCCTGGTCCTGCCTGGAGGCTTACTGTCCAGTGTGTGGGAATTTGGAGTGCCGGCGTGGGGTGGGGTGGGCTTTAGGAACTGGGAGCCTGCGGTGTGTGGTGGGGGTGGACTGTGTGACAGAGGTCTTTAGCATGAGAGAGGTCTATGTATTGGTGTGAGGATATGCGTGACTGAGTTTGCATTTGTATCTGTTAGTTTGTATGTGTGCAAGCAACATACGTGTGACTGTGCTTGTGTTTATCTGCAAGTTGTGTGTGAGTACCTGTTGGTGTGACCAGATGAGTGTGTGCGGTCTATATCGGAGAGTGTGTGTTTGTGGAAGCGTCTGTTTGTGTGAGCAGGTGAGAAATGGCTGACAGGGAGGGGGTGGGGGGGCCACCCTCAGCTCCATGGCTTCAGTCTTCCTCGGACCTTGCTTGGCATGGCCTGATATCCTGTCTGATGTGCTGGGACCATGCTGCTGGGATTCTGATTGCCTGGCTTTGACTGACAGAACCTCATAGCCCCATGGGAGGGGAGCTACAGGGAGGGGAGGCGAGGCAGGGTGACAGAGTTGATATTTGTGTGTGTGTATGAGAGACTTGATTTTTGTGGGGCACAGATACAACTGGGTACAGAGCCAGAGCTGCTGGAATCTGATGCCTGGGTCCAAGTCCCAGTTCCTCCACTCACTGGAGTGAGCTGGGTGAGTCGTTTCCCTCTCTGAGCCTCAGTTTCCTCATCAGAACAGTGGGGATTATGATGGTCAGGGGACCTTGGGGTATAGGGCCTGCACACTAAGTGTTACCCATCAAATATCCTATGAGACTGTGTTTTCCTCCAGACTCTGGGAAGTTGGCTAGTTGGAGGCCTGGACACTGGCCTCCAGAGGCTGGAGATGGTACCTCCTCCCCTTCCCTGGCCCCAGAAGGCCTGATTTGTCCCTACTGTACCTCTCCCATCAGAGGGATATGTGTGGAGGGCTCAGAGGAGTATAAGTCAGCAGGTCATTCTGTCCATCCCCCTCCATTCTGGGAGGGTCAGCTCCCAGTCCCCAGACCAGCGAGCATTTTCCAGTCCTCTAGTCCTTCCCATGGTCAGAAGCCGGAATGGAGCAAGTCCTGCCCATTCCCTCTCTGGCCTCACTTTCTCCCTCTGTAGAGCCAGGCAGGTGGGGTGTACTGGGGTGGGAGGCTTGAGTGTCCCTGCTGTTAGGTCCTCAGAGCTGGCTAGCTCCCTCAGTGCCCCGCACCCACTAGCCTGCAGAGCTGTGGCCCAGGCAGCTGTCCGGCTGAGCGGGTTAGCAACACAAGACAGATGGTGAGGGATTATCTCAGCTTCTCAGAGTGCAATGGCGGCAGCGGTTGGAGGGAGGGGGGGGGGCTCTCACACCCTCCCCATGTGTGTATCCACACACACACACAAATGTACATGCAGCTCCCCACTCCTGCCCCAGACCCAACCCAGGCTCATGATGTTTATGAGGTGGGCAGGAAGGCAGGAGGAGAGAGGAGATTCTGCGAATTGTTGAGAACCGTGGGACTTGGCAATCTTGTCCCTGTCCCACTGGACTCCTGGACCACAGGCTGAACCAGCTGGGCTTCTGAGAAGGCCCTCCCTCTGCCTCCGCTTCCAGGGTTTCTCGGCAGCTGCCTCCACTGGGAATGGTGTGCTCAGGAGAGCATGGACTTACAGAGAAGCCTGAGGCTCAGAGACGTGTGAGCTGTGCCCAAAGCAAGTTTGGCACACGAGCCGGCTGAGCTCTGGGGCTTGGCAGGTGGTGGAGGGCACTGATGGTGGGGCTCCTGAATCTTCTTCAAACAAGGTGTGTTTGCCCCAGCACTTGATGCTGATGCCCAAGATCCCACAGGGGTGTGTGTATAACCTGTTACAGGAGCAGCTGCACGCACACAAGGACTCAGGCACAGCCTCCCTTTCACATACACTTTGGGTTCTGCATGCAGGCTGTCTGGTGCTGAATGACAGAGCTCTGTCTCCAGGCTCTGTCACTGCGAAAGAATTGGGGTGGGGTGAGAGCCCCACTGAATGAATTCTCCCAACTGTCCCCTAATGTGCCATACACAGACAGTGGAGGGGCTTTCTCTTCAACTTCAGCTAGAGACTCAGCACTTGTCCCCCATCCTCCCTTAGACACCCTTCCCTCCCCCCAGGCCTGAGTCATCAGTGCTGGGCCCCTGAGTGCTGGGCCATCATCATCAGTGCTGGGCCCCTGAGTCATCAGTGCAAAGCTGGGCCAGATTTGCAAATGGCCACCCCAGGGGACACTTTCCCCTTCCCAGTAGGGGGTGGGAGTCGGGAAGGGGAGGGTAGGGTGGAAGCCTCAAGACAGAAACTTTCTCTACTCATAGCTACCAATGTCCAGACCTCTCCTCCCTCCCCAAGAGTGTGGACTAGGGGCAGTGCTAGGCTGCTCTGGTAGCCTGGTGCCAGTCTCTGCCCAGAGCAAACCCACTCCTCTAGGCCCGTGAGGCTTCAGCCTGTCAGTGCGCTCCTGAGGGTTCATGTGTGGGCTGTTCAGGACTCAAGGTCAGGTTAGCCTGAGGGTCAGCCGGGGAGCCAATTGGGCCTACCTTTGAAGCTGCATTATTTGTGGGCTTGCAGAACTTGGTGACACCACCCCACTGCTTCTGTCACGGACAAGACTCGCTGCACCACAAGCTCCTCATTTGTAAGCCAGGCTAGCCCCTCTCTCTCCTCTCGGCCTCCAGTCTGAAATGACCCCTGACTACACATCTGGCTCGATGAAGGTGGGCACCTGGCAGGGTGCTGGGCGGAACCTAGCACCTGAGTCCTGGTCAATCTCTATCTCTCTGACCCTCTGGCCTCAAGCTGGTGGTCTGTATCCTGCATCGTGAGGGTTGGGCGAGACCATGTATAAGCTCCCCACCTCCCCTCAGAGCTTGACCTGGGGAGGTCCTACATGAACTTGAGGGGTCTGAGCTTCCCCCTCTCTCTCATCAGCAAGACTTTTCTCGTCGTTTTCTTAAGGTTTCAAAGTAACATTCTAAAGAGGCACCGTGAGAGCCAATCAGAGAGCCCATGTAAATGAGGAGTCGCTGATTGGCTGTCTCTTTCACGCCCTGTACGAAACTTCAACTACATCAACTCAGCAAAGATTTTTCGCTCTGGACTCTCGCGCCCTGCAGGAGGCGGGGCTGGGGGTCACCCGGGCCATCCCCCTGCCGCTTGGTGCCTGGCCCGCCGAGTCGGGCCACTTAGGGACATGCGGGGGCGAGTGTGCCGGACTCTGGGGGTTTATTCTGGCTCAGAATCCCGGCGGGGGCGGCCTGAGGAGTGAGCCCCCTCCTCTTCTTTGTAGGACCGCTGCAGAGCGGGCTGCAGACCGCGGGTATCGAGCTTGGCTGGGCCGGATCGATATCTGCCCACTGGACTGATGCGCCAGGGAGTCGGCTCGACAGGGGCTCAGCGGCAGAGTGATGGCCATGCAGCTCCCCGCCCCACCCCCTTCAGCGGCACTCCCCGGGAAACCGAGGCGGGGGAGTGGTGTCGGGATCGAGGGCGCGGCGTGGGGCAGGCTACACTCTCTCGTTCTGGGCCGCGGCCCTCACGGTGGGGGCGGGGGTAGCCCGGGGCCGCTCCCTGTTCCCCAACCTACGCTCATCCCCACCCCCAACGACTGTCCGAAGCTCGAGGTCTTCCCCGCCTGTATCTTGTCCCCTCGTCCTATCCTTCGCCTTCCTCCCACTCTCTTTGTGTGTCTCCTCCCTGGCTCTGTGGGTGTCTATCTCTACATCTCCGTCTCCATTTCTTTCTCTGCCTGTCTCTAGCTGTCCCTCGGTCTCTGCTTAGGTCTCTCCTCGCCTCTTGCCCATTTTCACTTCCTCTCTTTGTCTGGCTCTCTCTTCTCTCCCTCCCTTCAGCCATTCCCCCACCCCCACCCCCACTACCACACACACACCTCACAGCCCTGTTTACGATGTCCCCAGGGCTGGCAGGTGGGCGGGGCTGCAGCAGAGACGGGGTAGGGAGGGAGAAGCAGCCTCCCCCCCAGCTGTTAACCTTCACGCTTCAGGCCTCTGCGGATGGCAGAGGAGGGGGAAAGCCCAGCTGCCAGCTTGGCGGAGGTGACCAAGCGGGGACTGGGGCTGCCTCTCCCTCTGGGCTTGTCTCTGGGGAGATCTGGGGCCGGAAGGAATGTGATGGAGGGCGCCTCCGGCGGAGAGAGGCTATTGGCCCCCCGAAGGCTTTTGCTGACCGGGTGGGTGCCCAAAGAGGGCTCTGAGCGGCGCCGGCTCTGCCCGCGGCCGGGCCGGACGTGGGGGCCGGCGTGAGAATCCCGCCCATCTGTGAGCCGGCCTCACGCCGTCAGACCCAATTTATCTCGCCGCCAAAGTTTCACAGCCATCTGCTCGAGTGGAACGGCTTCCAGCGCTGGCCCCACCGGGCCCCCCAGCCAGCGCGGGGATGTTTTCCAATACGGCAGTATTGCAGCCCCCCCCACCTCAAAGCAAGGGGGGGGGGAGGCGGCAGAGCGCGGTGCGTGGGGCTGGCAGGCAGCCCTCTCCCGCGAGCGAGCCGACCCTGAATTTTAAGCGATTGATCAGGAAGCGCAGGCCGTTCCCATCACTTAGAGCAGCCAAATGCGACGGCGCAGGGATTTCAAGGGGCCTTTGCGGAGGCGGTAAAGAGGTCACCGTCACCGCGCCAGCCGGCGGGCAAGAGGGGGCGAAGGCTTGCGGGTACACGTGTGTACACACGCCTGTATACAGCCACACCTGTATCCACGTGACCCCCGGGGCCCCAGCACTGACCAGAACTCGGCATTTGGATGTGAGCCCGTCACTGTTCCCCAGCCCCCATCCTCCAACCACCAGCGCTGTCTGAGAGACCTAGCTAGAATTCCGCCCCTGTCCCAACAATGATCATCTTAGACAGCTTCAGCACAGGAAGCCCAACCTTCCTCCCCTCCCTCTATGTGCCTAAAATGCAAACGTTTGGGCACCTGCCCCTTGCACTTCTGAACAAGCTTGCAGAGGCAGATGTACCCTGGGCCCCGGGTAATCACACAGGTGTGCACAATTCGATTACATACTTGACCTCAATGCTCATGCATCGGTATACTCCCAGTCACCACCAACACACCCCCACAAACATGCAAACAGTAGCTCCACCATTCTCAGCCCAGCACCGAGGAACAGAGAGCTTCCACACCCCCTTCTCCAGGACACACACACATGTGCACACTGCCTCCCAAGACTCTGAGCTGCTGCTGTGTCCGCGGGGTGGGCGCCTCCACTGCCCTCCAGGCAGCAGCGCGGGTGCAGACCTCAAAGAGAACAAAGGCCGAGCGGATGGAGGGAGGGGGGCTGAGCCCCCGGCCTCATCCTCCTTGGCGATGCTCGTCTGTCTCGGCTCCACGGCCACCGCATCGAGCGGCTCTGATTGCCGAGTAAATCACAGCGATGATCTGAATAATTATCGTCTCCTGAAAAGAGAAAAAAACAGAGGAATAAATAAACAGAGGAGAGAGCAGCCACCCGATTTCTCGCAGCCCTGGGTGGGGAGAATACATTGGGGTGGGTGTCAGTGGTCTCCTGCAGATCCTAAGGGCTTCTTTGGGATGCAGTGCAGGTGGCGGGGGGCGGGGGGTGGGCCTCAGGGCTGAGAGTCCTTCCAGAGAGGTGTAATTATGATCTGGTTCTCTCTCTTCATTCATCTCCCCAGGTTAAGCCAGGCCAGCTCCCATACCCCTTCCACCCCATCTGGCCTGTCACTGCTTCTCACACAATCAGGCCCACCTGTCCTGTAGAGCTCCCTCCTATCTCCAGTCCTTGGTTCAAGCCCATCTGCCCCCTGGGATGCCCTCTCCTTTCCTCTCCAGCTTGCTTGACTCTCCCATCTCTGAAGGACGGACCCCAGGCAACTTCCTTTGGGAGGTTCTTCCTGTCTGTCCAGCCTTCCAGGATCCTCCCCTCCCAATAGTCCAGTGTCTGATTCCACATAGCCTGACTGGTTTGGGGATGCTCACCTGGTCTCCTCAGCTGGATGGAGAGCTTTGGTGGGAAACAGCTTTGTTCTAAGCAAAATAATGATTATAACAACAATAGCAGCTACTATCCCATCCTGAGCATTACTGATGTGCTGGCCCCGTGCTAAAATATCCTCTCACATGGATCCTCCCCAGAATCCTGCGTGGGAAGTAATATTCTCATTTTACTAACGGGGAAACTGAGACTTAGCAAGAGTGAAGTTTGGCTCTGGCCATCCCTCCAGGATTAAAATGCTGGTCATCTTCTGGAGTCCCCCGCCCCCGGCCATCCTACAGGTTGGAGGAGCTGTTCCTCCCCCAGGTCTCAGCCCATTCCTGCTCTTCCCACCTCCCCCACCTCCGTTTTCCTATCCTCAGGAGGTGTGCCATCCATGCATGGTGACCCTCAACCCCCTAAAGGGCACGACCCTCCCCCACAGCCCCGGCATCAAAGGAGGGGCAGCTCAGTCCTATGCTTCTCCTGCCTGAAATGGTTCCAGATGTGGGACCTGCAGGGGCCTGCGGAAAACGTAGGGTGATGTTTGGCACATGGATAGGTTTCCTCCTGGAGGCTGCCCTGAGGGAGACCCATCCACCTCCCACCCCTGGCACCTGGTCAGTAAATGGGAGCAGAACATGGTTCAGGGAGGGGGTCTCCCCAGAGACTGAGGGAGGAGGACCCCTTGTGGAGCCTGGGTATCTGGGGCAGGAGAGAAGCTGAACCCAATATGGGTTTGCCTTCTACCCTCCATGGGGGGCAGCCTGTGTGATCTGGGGGCCTGAGGGCTATACCCATGGCTGGGTTCTCTGGGCTGTGCAAGGAGGCCCAGGACTTAGTGGTTTAGATCCCCCCACACCTCCACAGAAAAATGCCATTGTAGATGGGGGAAACTGAGTCACAGGCCCCAAACTGACTCCTGGTTAATGGTACCTGTGCAGACCTCGCCCATGGGGATCCTGATTTAGGGCCTCATGTGTTTCTGGGGATATGGGTGGATCTGAAAGCTTTTGTCTGTGGCTTGGGTAGAAAAGGGACAGGTGAGACATGGTACTGGTCTAGAGACACATCGAGGTAGTCCCACCTCTGGATGTGGGTGAAGATGAGGCAGGCCCCGCCTGGCTCTGGGAAACCCTCAACCCCTACTTGTCAGGCCCCTGCATGTAACAGTCACAAACATAAGCACTCACACCTGGGTACACACAGGCAAGAAGACATTCACACTAACATCCACACACACACAGGGGTACACACAGCACAAATATGTACAAACAGGTACATACAGACACACTCTGTGACAAACACACAGGATATGCAAGCAGATTGCACACACAAGAATCCACAGGCCTACGTGCTCACCCCCATACACATACTTATGGAGAACAGACAGGCACAAACAGGTACATACAGACACATGCACAAAGACACGCAAGCACATTTGCACAGTGAGGCAGACGCACACATGTGCACACACGTAGGCACACACCGGATCGCTCGCCCCCACCCCCCTTCAGGGAGCTGGCTGCCCGCCAAGCGCGGTGCTTTCTGCTGGGTGTGCACAACCTTTCACAGGCTCTAATTGAGTCGAGGGTGATTTATAACTCGGCAGCGCCCCTGCCTGAGTGGGCTGCCCCCTCCTACTGCAGCCCTGGCCAGGGCCTTCGACCACCTCTGCCCCATCCTCTGCACACCGGGTCACACACACAGGCCCCTAAGAGGGAGAAGGGGACCTTTCCCTCCTTGCCACCAGCTCCTTTCTTTATGCTTGCCTTTCTCCAGGGCCAGACTCCGGGTGCTGAGAGTTTTTGCCTCAACACACTCACCACCATCAAACCCAGCACTACACAGCTCAACCTCCCGGAGACCAGTCACAGCCTTTCTAACCTGCCTGTCTAGGGACAGCCAGGACTTTGACTGCAAACCTCGTGTCCTTCCCGACCTGCAGCAGGAGAAATGAATTTAGACATGAGAAGGGACTTCCTCAGTGTGTTGGGGCTGAGGGGTGGGTTCTGGTCAGCAGGGACTAGGAGAGCCTGGGTTCAGCGTGATGGGAGAGAGGGAGGCCACTGGGAATCTCGTTTCCTCCCCCTCCACTCTTTTGGGTAACTGAGCTGACTGTGACCCTCCCTCCCAGTTGTCCCCATGGCCTGTGTGCCTGGGCCTGTGATTAATCACATTCACCAGGCCTGGAGGTTTGGCTCATAAAGTCCCCTTGTCCACCTAAGGAGCTGCAGTGAGGGCTTTTGTCCTGGTGTGTGTGCAGGGAGTATGCACCCTGACCCCTCACCTCTGACCCCGACGTGGACTAGCAGCTTCATCCATGGTCCATGAGCTCAGCCTGAGAGCTATTTCATCCTCCCAGTGTCAGATACGGATGCTGTTAACCCATTTGAAAGTGAAGGCAACCCAGGCCCAGAGAGGCCAAGTCATTGCCCAAGTTATACACTTGGTTCATGGTGGAGCTGGGATTTGAAATCAGACAGCAAAGCAAAGCACACCTAACCCAGAGCCTGACCCCACCACGGAGTCCCATCTGGCCCCCAGAACTCCTGGTGCTCAGGGTGCTGTGTTTTGGAGCAGGAGAGTTTCCTTGGAGGGGCTAGCCCTCTCTATTTCCAGAGTGGGCTTAGTTTACAGTGTGAGGGACTCAGATTAGAATTAAGAGGGACCTTCCTGGCAGTAAAAAGATAGAGAGCCAAGAGGTGTGTGTGTGTGTGTGTGTGTGTGTGTGTGTGTGTGTGTGCGCGCGCATTGGAGAGAGGTGCAGTGGAGAGTCTGGGCTGCCCCTAAGGGGGTCCACATGGTAGTGGCAGCCAACATTTAGTACCTGCTTATTGCCTGTTGACTCACATAATCCCATGGGAGAGGAGATGAACCCTATTTTAGAGATAAAAACAACTGATACTCTGACAATTTAAAACCATCTGCCCAGCCTCATGGATTCAATGCAGCTGCACCCCCATTCCTTCCCCCCTGCCATGTTCTCTGGCCTCTGTGGCTCAATGACCCCACTTCATCTTCGCTTGGGTCAACCTGGCTCTTGGCCCTCCCGAATTTTCTTGAACACACTTGAACACATGTGAGTGAGGGTGTGAAGTGGGTGGCCTCAAGGGCATGGAGTGTGTCCCAGACTCCTTTGAGGTAGGGATTTGTGTGTGGATGCATGTGTCAGTGTGTGTGCTTTTGTGACCCAGGTCTGTTTGTGTGTGGAGGTATCTTTGGGAGTCTGTGTGGGTTTGTGTTTGTCTATAGAGCTCAGTATGTATCAATCTACCTGTCTCTCTCTGCATGGCCTGCGTGATGTGTTTGTTCTCTCTGAGTTTCCTCCTCAGTTGTCTCAGTGTGTGTGTATTTTTGTATGTCTGTCTCTTTCCCAGCTTCTGGGTGTGTCTCTATGTGAGCATCTCTGCATGCCCTGCTGGGTGTGTGTGCCCCTGTAGCTCTGTCTGTTTCTGCAAGTGACTTTAGGTGTGACAGCATGCGTGATGGTGTGTGGGTCCGTCCGTGTGTCAGTATCTGTGTGTGTGACTGTGGGTGAAGCTGTCTTAACTGTGTCTGTGTGCATGTGAGACACCATGTGTGCGTGTCACTGAATGGTGCTGTCTGTGACAGTGTTTCAGGGCTGGGACTACGGTGGGCACAACATTTCTCAGTAATCAGGAAAATTCTTTTCGTGTAATATTTTTTCAAAACTCGCAATTAATGCAAAAACGGCACGATGGTAAAATATGAAAATAGTAAAGACAGGATGAGTATGTGTGCACGTCTGCGTGACTGTGTATGTCGCGGTGCCCGTGCGTCCTCCCTCCCGCGCCCGCCAGGTGAGCCCACCCCACTCCAGTCACGCTGCGCTGGGCTGAGCCGCGGTAATTTCCGAGTCGGCGGCGGCTTTGTGTGCACCGGCCGCTGTCTTGGGGGCGGGGATGGAAGGGAGGGCTATTTCTCCCCCCTCTTCCTTTTTATTGGGTCATTAACAACGGCCCGGACTGCCGCTGCGCCCCCGCCCCCCCCTTTCATGTCTGCCGCGCCTCCCGCCATTATCTCCCTCCGCCGCGCAGCGTAATTCGATGCCAATCAGGTTTGGGGCGCTGAGGCAGCCGGATCAAAGACCGGGCCGCGGCGCTGGAGGGAGTTGGGTGGGGGAGAGGCTGTGTCACCCCGATCCCCGACGTCGGGGCACCCACCGTATGTCCCTACCAAGCGCCCAGGGTCACACTGGGAGGCCCCGCCCGACCCGGGAAGGGGTTCAGAAAACCACTTGGGGGGACGAGGTGGTCAGCGGCACCGGCGCCCCTCGTGGGCTGGAGCTCGCGGGTGGTTTCCTGGGAGGGCCTGGCCTTTAGGCGGAGCCTTGAAAGATTTTGGTAACAAAAGTGGAGCTAGCTGAGAAATGGCATTATAGGTAGAGGGACCAGCTTGGGCAAGGGCTGGGAGGCGCGGACCAGCTGTGTTTTAGGAGTAGAGAAGAAGCTGACACATTGTTCTGGCTGGGTGGTTGTGTTGTGTTCCACGGGCACGGAGCAGTGGAGGGTTCTTGGGTGGGAAGGGACAGTATCTCAGCCTGCCTTTAGGACCATTTATCTGATGGTGTCCTCTGCCTGTTGGAAGCCCTGCTGACTCAGTTTCCGTCTCTGGGAAATGGGGACCCCATCAGTTCTCTCCACCTCCTCCAGGAGACATTAGTAAGATGGTGAACATGATACAACAAGCAAAGACAAGCACAACTCGCATTTATTGAGCCCTGTTTGCCAGGCTAGGCCCCAGTCTTGTTTCATCCTCACAACAGCCCTACACGGTTGAAACTCATTTTACAGATGAGCAAATAGAGGCACAGAGGGGTAAAGTGAGCTGCCCAAGGATCCGCAGCTGGTGAGGGCCATGGTTGGGATTTAAACCAGGCTTACAGATCCAGAGCTCACAGGAAGAGGGTCATCCCCTGGGAGAGCCCCTGCCCCAGCTCTCTATCCTCTCCCACCCCACTTGGGCCTTGGGGAGGGATGGGGGTAAAGGTTTTGAAGCTGCCTGTGTAGGGAGGTGATGACTCCACAGAGTAGGCTGGGTGGGGAATGGGACCAGCATCACCCTCCCCAGACTCACAGCCACCTCCATTGCTTACAACCCTCGGCCTTGGATACGTCACCTGCTACCTCCAGTCTGCTGCTTCCTCTGTAAAATGGGGTTAACAAGTTTCTTTGGCTTATCCCTGAAGAGTCAGTGAGTGAATGCAGCAAAGGGTATTTTAAAAGTAAGATGTAGGGGCTTCCCTGGTGGCGCAGTGGTTGAGAGTCCGCCTGCTGATGCAGGGGACACACGTTTGTGCCCCGGTCCGGGAAGATCCCACATGCCATGAGCCGTGGCTGCTGAACCTGCGCATCCGGAGCCTGTGCTCCGCAAAGGGAGAGGCCACAACAGTGAGAGGCCCGCGTACCGCAAAAAAAAAAAAAGATGTAATAGAAATGGTAGTTTTTATTACCGCCATCAGCCAAAGACTGGTGTGTGTAGGAGCGGGAAGCAGGGACTGTCTGCCAGACAGTCCCAGCAGAGGATGGAAAGTCCCTTTCTCCCCAAAGAAAATGTCAGTGTTTAGTCCCAGTGATTTTGGGGAGAGCTGTTCCCCTACCCCCAACCCCTGAGAAGGAGAGAAGTAGATTTTCTGTCCCAAATAGTGCTGGGTCTTCACAACTCTAAATATCTCAGACCAGAGAATGTTCTGAGCAAACCACGGTATACGTAATACTTGTTTCTGTTCTCAGCTAAAAACAGGCCTCTGGACCTCCAGGGCGCTGGCCAGCAAGGGGCCCTGCCTCTGTCCTCTACCCTCAACCCTCAGATCTGGGCTCTAGTAAGCAGGGGGTGGGGATTGGGAGGAGTGGGGAGTAGAGGCCCCTGAGCGCTTGGCATCTTCCACATGGTTTCCTGAGTACCTACCTGGGCTGGGTCTGTGCTGGCGCTGGGGAGATAGATGTAGGAGGCCCACAGAGGGTACGCATTCTGGTGGGGGTGGCCAGTGAAAGAGGACAGTTCCTGCACAAGGGGATTTGTGCTCACATGGGCCGGGCTTCTAGTGGGCCTGGGGGTGTCCTCTCTTCCTGGAGGGACAAATGGGTTGGACTGAGAAGAATGAAGAGAAGTTTACCAGATGACGGCTGGGGACAGGAAGCACATTTCAGGAACATGCAAAGCCTGGAGGCCTGAAAGAATAGTGCACAGTGAATGTTTCTGGAGATGGGGTGAGCAGGGGGGCTGGACTGGAGAGGGCTGCCGGGCTCTGAAAGGGCAGAGCAGAGCCTGAAGGAGCTTGGAGGTGAGGGTGCTGGGGACCCAGGGTGGCTTCACAGCAGAAAGTCACCGTACCTCAGCCTTCTCATCTGTACCATGGGCACAAGACACCACCTTACCCCTCCCAAGCCAGACAGGCCTAGGTGGAAGGTAAGGGGAGGCACTTGTGCTTTCATACACACCCCCACCCCCCACACCTCAGGGAACTAAGTCATGGGCAGAGACTGGGGTGAGGAGGCAGGGATGCAGGGCTCTGTTCCCACTGTTCTCCATGCACATGGAAACAGATCTGGAGCCCCCTCCCAGACCTGGTCTGGGGTGCCAGATGGAGGTGGCCATGATTCGCAGCCCCAGGTGACGTGAGCCTGTGGCTTTGGCAGTGTCTCCTGCTGGGGAAATGGGATCTTGGTTCTAGCTCTCTGGTCAGGAAGGCTGCTCTCCGCTGGATGGCTCTGCAGGGCCTGGCCTCAGGCCTGACCAGCTTCTCTTTTGCTGTCTGTTGGTTCTATACCTCCTACCTTCCCGAAGGAGGTCCATTGTCCCCTATGCTCCATCCCTCCTGGGGAGTCCCTGCCTGGCTGGAGCTGTGTGCCTGTGTGCGTTGGGGAAGGGGGTGGCAGCGCTGCACACTGCAGATCCCAGCTGCCTCTGGACGCTGAAAAATCCAATTTTCTTCCTAATTGCCACCGCCCGTGCGCGCTCTCTCCCCTCTCAGTCTACTTCTGCTTGGTGGTGCCTCGTTCCCCCCCGACTCCCCCTACTCCTGCCTCCTCCTGCCCACCCCACGGCGGACGCTGCCCCCCCACCCCCACCCCGTGGTCACCCGTGTCGGGACGCACCATATATCATGTCTGCAGCCGGGAGGGGCTCAGGGAGTGGACGGCCCCCGCCCTGGGCTCCCTGACGAAATCGTCCTTTTCTGCGGCGGATGACAGGTTGTGGGAACAACAGCTTGAATTACGGAAAGAAGTTTCCCCACTGAGTTAATCTGCTGTGGCTGGAGGTGACCTTCTGGAGACGGCGATTAATCACGGGCCAT
Organism: Phocoena phocoena; assembly: GCF_963924675.1. Classification (NCBI taxonomy): domain Eukaryota; kingdom Metazoa; phylum Chordata; class Mammalia; order Artiodactyla; family Phocoenidae; genus Phocoena; species Phocoena phocoena. Next base: position 117,329,048 of record NC_089221.1, read on the forward strand.
GGCGGGCGCCGTGCCACGCCAGGCCCTTTGGGGGAATACTAATTCCACTACAAGATAAATCATAATTTGACAATAATCATCTGCCCTAATCACTCCAGTTCTTCCGTTTAATTATTTGTATACACCGTGTTTCTTCATCGAGGACCCTGTGTGCCCATGGGTGGGGAAGAGATGGCCACGTGGGCACAGACCCGTCTCTGGCCCCCTCAGCTTCTTGGCGCTGTGGGTGAGCCTGGGAAGACCTGACTCAGAGGTGCTCGGGGGTACGTTGGCGCTCAGAGTTGCGATAGCATGACTGGGGAAACTGAGACGCAGAGAGAGGCCAGACCTTGCCCAAGGTCCCATGTCAAGCTTGGGGTGAGCCAGGCCGAAGACTAAAGCCTATGATGTTCAGTCCTAGGCGACACCCGCTGCACTGCCCTGCTGAAGAATTGGTCCAGAGTGCCTCACTTCCACTGCCCAGCTCCCTGACCTCTATCCCCAATCACCTGGGATGCCTGGTCCCACTCTCCATCTGCCAGCATGGACAGGGCTGCTGGCTGCTTCCACTCTCCTTCCCTAAGCCCTGGGCCTGGCTGTCCACTCAGGAAATGAGGATCAGGGGTTGTGTGCATCTGAGAAGGCATGGCCTACTCCTGCCTACCAGATGCTGTGTGATTGCTGGCAGTTGACAGGACCTCTCTGAGTCTGTTTGTAGCCTTTATCTGTAAATTGGGTTAGGCTCCCTCTCTTCCAGGGTGGTGGAGACCTGGCCTGGTGCCAGATCTACAAGGGTGGTCACAGATACCTCCCACTGCTACTTCTTGTTCTGTCAGGGCCCAACTACTAGGGCCCTGCATTTCCTACTTCCACCCCCCCACCCCCAAATCTGGCTTCTGGTGCCGCCATGCTCAGCCCTGGGTTGGGCTGCTAGGACAGCTCCAGGGATCTAGCTCTGCCCCTTGGAGGGGCTGGCTAGGCTGCTGCCAACTCTGGTTCCCTGAAGCAGGAATCAGAATGACTCGGGGTCTTTCTTCTTCTAGGCCAGCTCCTGGCACTGCATGGTAGGGAGTAGTGGTAAGGAAGAGGTCCAGTGGGGGCTGTTGGACCGAGAAAAGCCCCCCAGACAGGGCTTTTGTGGGAAGCTTGGTGTGCCTTTGTGGCATGTGAGGCGATGGCTCCCCCAAACAAGAGCCAGAAGCCTAGGCGAGTGTTGATAGGGCTATAGCCGTAGAGAATGATGTAGCAATGATGAGGAAAATAACAACAGCCCTGAATGTTCATTCCCAACAGCAGCCTGCCTGGGGATCTCCTGGTCCCAAGGATGCTCTATGCTAGGCTGATGGTAGAAATACAGCCCTTATCCTCAGGCTGCCCTAGGCTCAGGGAAGAAATGTGGCCCCTTTGCCCAGATCTGAGAGAGAAGAAAGAAGCGGGGGGAGGGGGGGGCGGAGAATGTAAACCGCAGTATTACCTGCCAACATTTGTGGGGCTCCTGCTATGTGCCCGGCCCCGTGCTTAATACTCTGCCTTTTTCACATCTCTGAGTCCTCATGATCATGAGTGAGGTGTGATGTCAGCCCATTTTACAGATGGGGAAAGCAAGTCTCAGGGAGGCAAAGTAACTTGCTCTGTGTCACCAAACTTGAGTACAAGGTTGGGATACGAACTCAGCCTCCTTCTTCATTCCCTCCCATCTCCCAGAAATCTTGACAAACCCACTTCATCAGTGTTGATCGGTGTTGTGGAATTTCTGGTCAGAGGATCTGGGGAAAGCTGAGCCAGCCTCTTCACCTCTCAGGGTCTCTGTCTTCCCACCTATGAAAAGGGGTCTGAGGCAGTTGTAAGACTGTGTATGTGAAGGGGCAGCTGGTCCCTACCTCGGCCCTCCATACTTGTTAAGTCCCTCCTGGGGTCTGACTTCCCTCCCTTCTGCTGTAGTTTCCCTTCTGTCATCCTCTGTGGACACAGGGCTCCCTTCTTGGTCTTTGGTTAGACCTGTGCCCTCCAACTGCAGCTCCTCAGTGACCCCTGCCCTGGAAGAGGAGATATGCGTGGGACTGGCAGTGTCTTGTAGCTCAGTGGCCTCCATCTGATGCCATTACCTGACAACCCCTGGGCACATCAGCCATGGCTTGTGACCGTGGGGCAATGCTGGCTCTGTGAGATGTGTTTTGGTCAGGCACCCCCCTGGCCATCCCCAAGTCCTTACCCCACCAACCTGCCTTGTGGGGCCAGTATTCCCACACCCCAGGCAGGGGTCTGGAGGGTGGCTGTGCAGGAGTACCCCACCCCAGCTATAAAGACCCGAGGGGGGTCATTTGGTCTTTCTGAGCCTCAGTTTCCTTATCTGCAAACTAGAGGTAATAATAATAACCTTTTAATAATTCTTACCTATTGTTAGTATAATTATCAGACTGCATGGTGAGGTCACAGAAGGGTCAGCCAATTGTCACCCGCCCCTGGCCTGACCCTTAAGTTGCCTATTTGGGGTGTTCAAGAGGGGATGGGCATCCCCCCCTGCAGACAGCACTCCAGTCAGAAAGGCCAGGCTGCTGGGTCAGGCCCCTCCCACCTGAGCTGCCTCTCTTCCTGCGAGGGGAATGGCAGGGTGGGGGGAAGCTGGCAGGGAGGTGGTGGAGCGGTGGCAGAAGAGAAGGGAGGCAAAGGCTGGCCGAGTGGGGGAGAGATGGCCTGGGGGGAGAGCAGCTGAGTCGCTGGGGAGGGAGGGAGGCTGTCGCTATAAATACCTCCCAGGTAACAGGACCTGTAAATGAAGGGAGGGAATTAGTCACATTCCGCGGCGCCTCGGAGAGAGGACAGGGAGCAATGACCTGAATCCATGGAAGGGAAAAAATTAGGCTAACCTTGGTGGGGGCTGGTTAGGGCTGGATACTGTGCCTCCTCAGAGAGGTGCCCTAGACGCGATCTGCTGGACAGGCCAGGGAGGAGCAACTGTGGCAGGAAGGGTCTGGGAGGGATAGCTTGTATGCTCCATGCCCATGTGGGTGAGGGGCTCTTTTCTTCTCAAGGATTCCCTCGCCTCTCTCAGAAATTCAGACCAATTCCTCGTGGAAGTCTTTCCAGAGGTCTAGCCCTGGTCTTTCCTCATGTCACTCTGAAGCATGTTCCCATTTGCTGCCCTCCTGAAGCTCTCGCTCTTCCTGAAGCCCCTATGTTATCATGCATTCAGCTCTGTGGTCATTCCCTGGGTTCCTGGTTCAGGCAAAGAATCTGCTTGGGAAGTCAAGAAGGAGGTGTCCTGCTTCCTCTCTGGACCCCACTGCCAGGGGGCTGGATCCATTTGTCCCTCACCGGGATGATGACCATGGCCTGCTCCCCAGTCTCCCAGCTTCACCCCGCTCTGGGCCCGCCCCCCCTCCCCATGGTTGCCAGAGCAACAGTCAGTGCACCCTTCCCTTACTTGTACCTTCCTACTCCTCTAGGGATGGAGTCAGGCCCCTTGGCTTGGCATACGGAGCCTCCCAGGTCAGTCTCCAAGCAGCTTTCTAACCACATATTCTGCCCTTTGCTCTCCCTCACACTCTAAATTCTCCAGGTCTTTGCTCTGGTTGTCATTTTAGCCACGGATGCCTCCTCTTGCTCTGGCTGGCAGATTTTCATTTTCTCCCAGGCCTCCAAGTCTGAAATTCTCCCTCCCACCTCCCCAGCTGAGTTGGGTCCTCCCTCATCTATGCTCTGGAAACCCTTCTGGCAGGGGAAGTGTGGGGAAGTGGTTAACATCCATACGATATGCCCTCTGGTGAATAAATAAGCTCTCCATGCCTCGGTTTCCTCATCTGTAAAAAGGGGTTCTCACAGTGCTTCCCAAGGGTGCTACAGTTTGGGTGAGACGCTAGCACAGTCGGCGGGTGGCAGTTGTTGGGGTCACAGTATCGATCGCACTGTTTCTGTGTCTGCTTCCTCTGTGGGCTGTGAGATGGGGGGTGGGGGTGGCGGCGTTGCGTCCCTGTGTGACTCGTCGCCGCAGCCGCAGTGGCCATCTCGCGCCTGGCACTGAGACGGTCGGCAAATGTTTGCTGAATTAATGAGTAGGGGCTGCAGGGCGGGTTTGGGCTGCAGTTCCGCCTGGGCTGCTGCAGCTGGGGCGCCTGTGTACTTGTGTGAGCCATGGGAGTATGACTGAGGGGTACCTGTGGGTGGGGGATTCGTATCCTTGTCCCGGGGGTCTGGCGGCGCCGTGGGCAGCCTGGCGCGCCCGCTCCCTGGGGTCCCCGCCGAGCGCCTGCCTGGCTGCGGGACCCCGTTGCCAGGAGCAGTCAGGATGCGGCAGCGTCTCCATGGCAACGCGGCATCACGAGCCGCGCGCCGCCCTCCCCCGGCGCCCCGCAGTGGGCAGGAGGCCGAGCCTGGCAGCCCCTCCCGGCCCAGCAGCCAGCAAGCTGGGCCAGGAGGCCGAAGCCTGGTGGGAGGGACTGAGGAGAGGGCTCCTTATTTTTCTAGAGATGAGGGGCTGACCTGTCTTTACTTCCCTCTCCATCTGGGGGAGGTGGACAATATGAGGGCTCTGTCCTCTGTCCATGTGCGGCACTCCCCCCCCCCCCCCCCCCCCCCCCGCAACTTCTGTCCAAGAAAGCAGGAACAGGTTCTGATCAGGGCAGGAGACCCTCACTGGCCAACGGACATCTCTGATCTAAGTCCACGCTGTGAAAATGGCACAATGATCCAGCCTCGAGGGGCTGTTGGGAGGGGGCACTGAGGTACTGCTGGGGAAGTGCCATCCTGTCCAGGGTATGAGTGCAAGCCCAGTGACTTCCAGTACTCACCCAATGTCCACCAGTATCCCCACTTCTCACCACTATTGCCCATGTCCCCAGTACCCTGAAACAAACTCAGTGATTCCCAGTGTGGGCTCAGTTCCCACCTAGTGCCTCTGGTACTCACCCAGTATCTTCCCAGGGCCTGCCAGTACTTCCAAGTACCCACTTGGCACCTCCAGTTGTTATCCACTAGCCCCCTATGCTTACTCAGTATTTTCAAATATCCACTCAGCACCCCACCCCGCAGTTCATACCCAGTAACTATCTGGTGCCCTCCTTTCAATTTAGGCTTGGTGCCCCTTAATATCCCCCAGGGATGACCCACTTCGCCGGGTACCTGCGTGGTGGCCTCTAGCGCCCACCTCTTGTCCACCCAGTACCCTACAATCAGTACCTACCCAGTACTCCTGTTCACCCAGTGTTAACCACTACAACCCAGTATACTCCCACTATGCACCCCCTGCCCCACTCTCTACTTTCCGGTAAATCTCCCTTATCCTCCTGATCTGCGCCCCTCCCCACTCCATCCCCCCAGCCCGAGCTCCGCCAGACCGCAGTGCTCCAGATGGCCAGGAGGGGGCGCGCGAGCGGCCAACCGAAGACCGAAGCGCGGGGCGCGGCCCGGGCGGAGGTGGAGGGGCTGCGTCCGAGGCCTTTGTCTTCCGAGTCTGAGTCCGCGCCCAGGATGGGGCTGCATTTCGGGGAATTCTGCCGGGAGTGACCGCACCCCGACCCTTATCCTCTGTTAGCCCCGGCGGGCCCGCCGCCGTCGCGGCGGCTTCGGCTCTGGGAGGGGGCGCGCGCCCTCTGGTGGCCACGGAGCTGCACAGCTCCCTGGGCTGCTGCACGGGGACAAGGTGGTGCGTTCTTTCCCTTCCTCTTCCAGCGTCCTAGTTTGTTGGGCCTGTCCTAGTGCTGGCTCGCGGAGGGTTGGGGCTGGGGGGGTGGGGGTGGGGTGCGGTGGGGTTGTTGGCAATCCAGACCCCTCTCTGGTGGCAAGGCAGAGGGACTGGAGTCTGGGCTGAAGGAGAACATTGGTTAGGAAGCTTGGGACTGGTGGTGGTGGCGGGGGAGTGCTAAATCCGCTAAGAAAGGGATCTCTACTCAAGGATTCAGTGTTGGGATGAATTGGGAGATTGGGATTGACATATATACACTAATATGTATAAAATGGATAACTAATAAGAACCTGCTGTATAAAAAAAATAAAATTAAATTAAAAAAAAAAGGATTCAGCAATTAGGGTTTTTATCCGGGGTGTGCTGCCTGCAGAAGGGCGGGGGCATGGGTGGATGGGGCCCGAGTGGGGTGGTAGGGTGAGGCAGCTCTGTTCCAGGCCTGGCAGCTCCTGCCTGGCCCCAAGCTCTTAGCAATGGGATGCCCATCGATTGACCTACTCCTGAATAATGCCATTACTGCCTCTGCCCACCTGCCAGCCCTCAGTCCTCTGCCCGCCAGCCTGGACCAGATTGGGGACCAGCAGTTCCTCAATCTTCAGCAGTCCTGGGGTGCCCTTTCTCTCTCCCACAGTGTGAGGTTTTCTGTCTTCTGTGTATTGGGGGAAATAGATGGAGCTACAGCAGGAAGGATCCAGGTTAGATTCCTGCAGTCTGTCCTCGATTTGGGTGACCTTGGCCTGTAGGACCAGCCAGGGTCAGATCTGTTATCTTGTGCCCACCTCTGGTCTGGCATCAGGACAGCACTCAGCTAGCCTCTTCTCAGTGGAGTAGTGAGTGAGTTCCCTTAGACTTATAGATCCTTAGAGATGCCTCCTCCATCTTCCTCCTCTCTGCGTGTATGGGGAAACTGAGGCACCCAGCAGGTAAAGAATTATTCCAGAATCACCAAGAATGGACGGGTGGGCTGCACAGCAGTGAAGTGATGACCACTGGTCCGGATGGGTTTGGGCTCAGTTCTGATACTTACTGAAGGAGCTTGGGCAAGTCATTTCCTTCTTTCTAAGCCTCAGTTTCCTCATTTATAAATTGAGGATTAAAAACTCTTATCTACTTCCCAGGATAGCTGTGAGGATTAAATCAGATGGTGATGGTGTTGGGGAGAATAATAGCGATTAGAGGCATTGTCAGCCGAGCGCTCACTTCGTGCCAGGTGCTGTGTCAAGTGACTCAGCACATGAGATCCTAGAGGTGATTATACTAGGTTGACAAAGGCTCTGGGCCTTCCTGAAGAGGCCTGGGTAACGAGAGCAGCTCACAGGCAGAGTGACGAAGCCCCTACCAGGCCTGGTGCCCGACTCCAGGCCTCCAGGATGAGCTCCAGCACTCCTCTGCCAGTGCTCTGGCTGGAGGCAGAGGGAGGGACGAGATGACCTTAAGCTGTCCCCTGTGCAGTGGCTCCCATGTTCCCGAGGCCTGGATCCGATTTCCGGCCCCGGGGGAGGGCAGAGGGGGCTGGTAGATGGAGGAAGTATGTGTCCTGGCCCGGGCAGCTGGACCTGGGGGCCTTGCCCCGGATTCTGGGGCCTTTCCTGCAAAGGGACTGTCCAAGAGCAGGAAGGAAGGAAGTGGGGAGGGGGAGGAAGAGGGGGAGAGAGAAAGGATGGGACAGGCCCCAGCTGGGAGTGAGTTTTCTCTGGGACCGGCCCAGAAAAGAGGACATCTGGATTTGCCTGGCTGAGAGGCCGTGGGTCTGGTGGCACTGGCTGGGGCCTGGATGTGAGTGAGGTGGTGGGGGGCAAGAAAAGAGGATGAGTCCCACCCTCCGTCTCCTCATCTGTGTGGCACGTACAAGAACACCCCCTTCCTGGGCAGGATGGGAGTAAAGAATGAGGTCAAAAATGCAAAGCACCACAGGGGCCTGGTAGGTGCGTCATGCTTGAGTTAGTCCCTCCCCCCCGTCCCCCCCCCCCCCCCCCCCCCACCGCCTGGAGGCCTGACCTGTGAGACAATACACAGCTCAGACCTAGGCAAGGGCCTGTGAACTCAGGCGTTATTGAGCACCTACTGTGTGTTGGGGCCTGGGGCTGTTGACGTGCACAGGAGCCAGTCCTGGTCTCACAGAGCCGGTCTGTAGTGAGAGAGAAGGATGAGTCGCCAGGCAGTGAGGGAAGAGCACAGGGCCTGGACAGTCCAAGTGAGAGGCCTGACCCAGCCTGGGAGGTGAGGGAAGGTTTCTTGGAGGAGGTGATATTCATGTCAGGACTCAAAGGATGAGTATGCATTAGCCAGAAGAAGGGGCGTGGTGGGGAAGAGGGTTCTAGGTGGAGGGAAGGTAAAGCAGGTTCCAAGCCCAGGGTTCAGGGAGAGTACAACTATGGCCGCAGCAGAATGTGTGGCAATGAGCAGTGGCAGGAGGGGAGGCAGGGCCTTGGGGCTCAGGGATAGGGCTGTGGATTTTATCCTGAGGGCATTGGGGAGCCACAGAAAGTTATAGGCAGGGGTGGAATGATCAGAACAGAATAAGGCCCAGTGGAGGGCACTCAGGGCCTCTACCTCCATGCCCTCATCTCTCACCAGTCCTCAGTGAGGTGCAGCCAGGCCAGAGCATCATAGCCCCCCTAGTAACTTCTCAGGTTTTCCCACCCCATTTCTTTGTCAAGGCTTCTTCCCTATCTGGATATTATTTCCCTGGAGAAGCCAGCATCTTCCCCTGACCATGAAAACACAGCACAAGGAAGGATGGAGCAGCCCTCAGTCCCTTTACCTTTCTGTCCTTCCTTACTCGTCAGTAAGCCAAAGGGAGAGAGTATTGGTAGAATGTGTGCCAACCAAGTGAATAAAAACAGTTGACTTGGGCTTCCCTGGTGGCGCAGTGGTTGAGAGTCCGCCTGCCGATGCAGGGGACAAGGGTTCGTGCCCTGGTTCTGGAAGATCCCACATGCCGCGGAGTGGCTGTGCCCGTGAGCCATGGCCGCTGAGCCTGCTGCTCCGCAACGGGAGAGGCCACAACAGCGGGAGGCCCGCGTACCGCAAAAAAAAAAAAAAAAAAAAAAAAAAAACAGTTGACTTAATTTATGCAGTGTTTCCACCGCTCAGGTAAGAATGAAGTACATGTGCATGCACAAGCTACAAACTGTATAATTCTGATGATTCTGCATATGAGTGAAATGTCCTTATATTTGCATTTAAAACTGGCATTGCATAATGTAAAGATGAACGGTAGAAGTCATGCTAGTCATTAAAATTTTTAATTTTTCTTTACTTAGAATGATATTAAATAGCAAATACAAAAACATCATGACAAGTTGAGAGACCACCTAGGAAAGGAAAAAGCTTCATATATATTACTATTAGGCACTTTCTCCTTGCTTTTTGGACGAGGAAGGGGCCCTGCCTTTCCATTTTCTGATGGGTCCGGCTCTGGGTGGAAGACCCCCTCCATGTCTGTTTTAGGGTGGGAGCTGTGAAGGGGAGGACCCAAGGCTGCCCCCACCCTGGGCATTCCTTCTGTGGTACAGCCAGTGTGGTGAGTGAGGCTTACAATTCCCTGAGCCCAGGGGTGCCAGTAGGAGACCGAACCGCCTCCTTTTCTATTGTATCCCTCCCAGCTGGCGGAAGACCTAGCCCTCCCTGGGGGTCCTGCTCTCTCCCCAGGTGCCACAGTCCAGGGTTTAGGGCAGGGCATCTGGGGGAAGTCAGCCCCCTCAGGCCTGAAGATGATGCTGTCCCTGGCCTTGGAGGACCTCTTCACTGACTACCAGGCTGCCATCCAGCCTTTGAGCCCCAGGGGCTTCCTGGTTCCCTCCCCTTAGGACAGGGCTCCCCAAGGGCGGGACCTGCAGAGAGGCCTCAGAAGCAGGCTGTTGAGAAGCTGGAGAGGGCTTCTGTCTCCCCTCTCTCAGCACTGCCCCCAGCTGGGTGAAGGAGAGGGGTGGGTTCTCTCTCCTTGGCTTGCTTTTGGGGGACAGTGAAGGGAGGGACCGAAACCCTTTGGCAGTGATCAGCCAGCAACCTGGTGGGCTGCCGGTAGGAGGCCCTCGCTGTTGAGGCGGAGGGAGGGTGAGTGGGAGTGCAGTTAGGTGAGAGGAAAGAGCCTCCTGAGACTGGGTCTCCGAGGGGCTGGGGGAAGGGCAGGCTGCCTGGGGTGGTTAAGACTCCCTTCCCACTCTTTGCCTCTGGCTCTAGTCCCACCGACTCGTCCAAGCTCTCTGACCCTATTTCCTCCTTGAAATCTTAGGATAATGACTGCGCCTGCCCCAAGGACCCCTGTGAACGTTCTCAGAGCTAATGCACAAACAGCATTTAGTGTGGAGCTTGGCACTTAGGAGCCACCATTCACAGAAGCTCATTTGTTGTGGAAGAGGAGGTTGGTGACTTGGTGGGGCCTCCCTCCTCTGCCACCAAGAATGTCCTCCATCCCCTTTCCCTCTCCCAGGTCCTCCTCCTTTCCTCTACCCTCCTTCCCCACTTCCTCTCTCTGCTGTTCCTCTAGCATACTAGGCTTGTGCTCACCTCAGGGCCTTTGCACTTGCTGTTCCCTCTCTCTGCAGCTCTGGTCTCCCAGATGCTTGATGACTGACTCATTTCTTGGGTCATAGCATAAATGTCACCTCCTCCGGGATGGTGTGCCTGATTGCTCCAGTTGATGTCTTCCTGGTGAAGCCACTCTTACATTTCACTTGGTAGGTGATAATTTTGTTTATTTGTTTGTTCAGCATCTTTCTCCCTTGCCTCCCAGGCTGTGAACCTCACGTAGGTGGGCACCTTGTCTTCTTGTTTCCCATGTCCTCAGTGACTGGCAGCGCATAATAGGTGCACCACACAGACAGAGCCCTGTTTGTCTGAAGTTCACAGTTTAATGGGTGAGGCAGGATTGAACAAGCAAACAAATGTTTTGATACATATTTATGATTATTTTTTTAAAAATACGCCTTTATTTTGTTTTTTGGCCGTGCCGTGCAGCATGCGGGATCTTAGTTCCCCCACCAGGGATCGAACCTGTGCCCCCTGCAATGGAAGCGTGGAGTCTTAACCACTGGACCGCCAGGGAAGTCCCTATTTATTATTTTTCATGTGGTAAGATATATATAACATAAAAATCAGGATCTTGACCATTTTAAAGTGTACAGTTCTGTGGCATTGAGGCCATTCACATTGCTGTGCAACCGTCACCACCATCCATCTCCAGAACTCTTTCATCTTGCAAAACTGAAACTCTGTACCATTAAACAATAACTCCCCATTTCCTGCACTCCTTCCAGCCCCTGGCAACCACCATTTTACTTTTTGTCTCTATGAATCTGACTACTCTGCATGGCTCGAATAAGTGGAATTATGCAATATTTGTCTTCTTGTGACTGGCCTATTTCGCTTAGCATAATGCCCTCAAGATTCATCCATGTTGTAGCATGTGTCAGAATTCACTTCCTTTTTAAATAATATTCCATTGTATGTATAGACCACATTTCATTTATCTATTCTTCTGTTGATGGACACTTGGGTTGCTTCCACCTCTTGGCCATTGTAAATAATGCTGCTGTGAACATGGGTGTACAAATATCTCTTCAAGACCCTGCTTTCAATTCTTTAGTGTAGGGCTTCCCTGGTGGCACGGTGGTTAAGAATCCACCTGCCAATGCAGGGGACACGGGTTCGAGCCCTGGTCCGGGAAGATCCCACGTGCTGCAGAGCAACTAAGCCCGTGCGCCACAACTACTGAGCCTGCGCTCTAGAGCCCGCAAGCCACAACTACTGACCCCAAGTGCCTAGAGCCTGTGCTCTGCAACAAGAGAAGCCACCACAATGGGAAGCCCGCGCACCACAACAAAGAGTAGCCCCTGCTCACTGTAACTAGAGAAAGCCCACGTGCAGCAATGAAGACCCAACGCAGCCAAAAATAAATAAATAAAATAAATAAATAAATAAAAATTCTTTAGTGTATATACCCAGGAGTGGAATTGTTGGATCATATGTTAATTCTATTTTTAATTAAACATTAAAAAAAAACTTTTTAATTAAAAAAATTTGTTTTGGCTGCACCGCACGGCATACGGGATCTTAGTTCCCAGACCAGGGATCGAACCCGTGTCCCCTGCATTGGAAGTGTGGAGACTTAACGCGCCAGGGAAGTCTCTATTTTTAATTTTTTGAGGAACCATCATATTGTTTACTTCAGTGGCTGCACCCTTTTACATTCCCACTAATAGTGCAAAAGAGTTTCAATTTCTGCATATCCTCACAGGATATGCTTTTTTTCTGCTTTTTTTTTTTTTTTTAGTAGTCATCCTAATGGATGTGAGGTGGTATCTCATTGTGGTTTTTTTTTAATTAGTTAATTTATGATTTATTTTTGGCTGTGTTGGGTCTTCCTTGCTGCACGTGGGCTTTCTCTAGTTGCGTGAGCTGGGGCTACGCTTCGTTGTGTGCGGGCTTCTCATTGCAGTGGCTTCTCTTGTTGCAGAGCACGGGCTTCAGTAGTTGTGGCACTCAGGCTCAGTAGTTGTGGTGCACGGGCTTAGTTGCTCCACGGCATGTGAGATCTTCCCCAACCAGGGCTCGATCCTGTGTCCCCTGCATTGGCAGGTGGATTCTTCACCACTGCACCACCAGGGAAGTCCCTCCTATTGTGGTTGTGATTTGCATTTCTTTAATGATTAGGATGCACATTTTGAAAGAAATGTTTGGAGAGAATGGAGGGTAGGGAGCCTTTTAGCTCTGGTGGTCTGGAAGGAGGTGGTGTTTAAATTGAGGCAGAAGGGAAGGAGGCAGCCAGTGGAGGATCTGGGGGAAGAACATTTAGAGGAGAGAAAACAGTAAGTGAACAGGACCTGAAGTGTGAGTGAACGCTGCATGTTTTTGCTGGAGAAATAGTGAGTAATGGGCAAGGGGGTGGACGTAGAAGATGTGGTCTGACGGGTGGGCTAGGTGATCCAGGACTTTAGGCCATGGAAAGGAGTTTGTATTTGCAGTTTACGGTAAGCACTGGTTTCCTCAGGTCATAGGCAGAAGGGGGGCCGAGGGGGAACACGGGGACAGAGGGATGGATGGACGGAAAAGGGGGCTGATTGGGCGGTGATGTCACTGTTGTGAGCGTGACAGTGTGCGTGCACAGGACACGTGGTGCTTGCTAGTGTGTGCCTGTGTGCGTGTGTGCACCTGGCGGCCTGGGGCATGTGGGTGCTTGTGTGTGCGTGTACACCTCCAGAGGCCCCGGATCATCATACGATCGTCTCTCTCAGGAGTGCGCTGTGCCCACCTACCTCGTGCCCACCTACCTCATTCCCACGGCAGCCGCCCCAGCCAGCAGGGCGCGGTGTTGCTTCCTGGGCTCCTACCCCCGGCCTGGAACGAGCAAGAAGGATCCGGTTGAGGCTGGTCTCCGAGTATGACGACCAGTCTTTGAAGGTTTCGAGACAAGAGCTTGCCCGCCTGAGATCAGGAGATGACTCCAAGCCTCACCTTTGCAAGGCAGCAAGGGACGCGGGGGGCCACAGACTGGGTGAGCAGGGCCAGCTGCTGCAGTACCGAGAAGGGCCACACGGGGGCAGCCGAGGACGCGAAGAGGAGGTGGGGAGGTGGGGAGGAGGGGAGGGGAGGAAGGGAAGGGGAGGAGGGAAGGGAGGGAGGGAGGGAAGGGGAGGGGGGAGGGAAGGGGAGGGAGGGGAGGGAAGGGAAGGGAAGGGGAGGAGGGGAGGGGAGGGAAGGGAAGGGGAGGGGAGGGGGAGGGGAGGGAAGGGAGGAGGGGAGGGCAAGGGGGAGGGATAAAGGGTGGGAGGGGAATGGTGTGTGCTGGGGGTACAGAGGGGTGGACAAGTCTGGGGAGAAACTGTGGGGCTCTGAGGTTTGCTTCCGCCTCCAAGTGGCTGTGTGTGTGAGAATAAAAGGAAGCCACGAGCTCCTTGCTACCCCAGTGGTGTCTCATTTCATCCTCAGCAACAAACTCACAGGCCCAGAGAAGTGGAGGCACTTGCCCAAGGTTACTCAGCTGGGCATTCAGAGCAGGCCTGCCTGACCTCTCGACCAGTTTTCTAACCACTGCCTACCCTGAATGAGTTCATCTGCAGATGAGTGCTGGTTTGTTGATCTATCTCTTGGCCTTACCTGACCCCAACATTCCCTGTATCATCAGAGCATGCTCCCTCTTGGGCAGGGCCAGGACAGTCTGGGAAGGGAGGCTAGGACTTGAGACCCCTCCCTGAGGCCCGTGGGGAGGAGGGGTTCAGGGGCCCTGGGGTGAGCTCAGATGTATGCCCCCATCACCATGGGAAAAACAACATATAATAATATCAATCCCCTTTCTGACCTTCCCCTTGGCTGAGGGCTGGGTGGTGGGGGCGTGGGGATTGTGGGAAACTAGGGGCTGAACCCCTGGCCTGCCTCTGGGGCCCCTACCCCCTGTGCTGAATCTTACCCAATCATCAGGCCCAAGTCCCAAGGACTGTAAGATGGGAAACAACCAGGGTCCTCCTCGAGAAAACCCGCCAATGACTCTTCCCTGCATATAAGTGTGTGACTGAGGCGGTTTGTCCATCCTTGGAGAAAAAAACATGGATGGTTTTAGCTGAGACCATTGAACAGAGGGGCAGACTGAGGCCCATAGAGAAACAGAGTCATCAAGGGTCATGCAGTGAGGCAGTGGCTGAGGCCCTGTGCATTTTTATCTGGAAAGGGCTAGAAAGCCCCAGACGGGGGAGTCAGGAAGATATATACCCACAGGGTGGAGATTGAGGGGCCAGAATGGCAGTGATCTGGCCTCCTCCTCCAGAAAGTCCCCCCTGACCATCCCCTCTGCCAGCAATCTCAGAACTGGTCTCAGAGCTCCCTTGACGCTTTGTCTGGTCAGGGAGACTAAAAACTCACTCTGAGTTGCTTTCAGGGACCTCAGAGACCCTCAGTCCATTCTCTTAGTCTGTCTAGAAATCTCCTCTCTAACCCTCCTGACATCTGCCCATCTTGCTTGCACACCTCATGTGGCAGGGAGCTCACTGCCTTAAAAGGCAGCCTGTTTCATTGTAGGACAGCTCCTTCTAGTGAGACCAAACTGGCCTTCCTGTGCTGTTCCCTTGGTTGGAACTAGCTCACCCTGTGGAGCACCGAACATGTGCCTCTGTCTGAGTGCACAGGCCCCAGCTGGCTGCAGAGAGGTCTGTGCCCTCCCACCCCCACGCCAGCCTTCTCTGAAGCTTAAGTGGTTCTAATCCCCCAAAAACAACCTTTCCAGACCTTCATCTCCTGAGCAGCTCTCCACTGGGTATACTCTGGGTGGGAATGGCTCCTTCTGTGGTGACTACTTTTTTCTCAATACAGAAGAAAATATGTGTTTGTTATAGGGAAATTAGAAAATACACACGAGGAAAAAACATCTGCAATCCCGTCACCCAAAGACAACCCCGTTTAGCTCTTTAGGACTTTCCTTCCAGACTGACGCCAGTGCGTGTGTTAATGAAGTGAGGGGTAAAAGCTGGTTGTAGGAGGCCTTCTAGGGGAGAAAGGCAGGTTTTGTTCAACTTAACACTTTGAAGGATCATTTGGTTGTGAAGACAGGTCTGCTCTGGAAGATTGAGGAAAGGGACAAAGAAAAGGAAAGGATCCTAATAATAAAGAAAGAATTTCCAGTTTCGGAGGGCCATGCTAGAGATGTGGGGAAATGTTTCTGGAGCACTGTCCTCCCCACAAGCTCCCAACCACCATTTGCTCCCACTCTCCATCACCTTCCTCCTTCCTGGGCTGAGCCTGGGGCAGGCATCGCAAACCCGGATTCCAACGGCAGTGGCCCCCTTTAGAATGGGGGAGTGAAGCCTGCAATCCTGAACTCCTGGGGAAAGCCTCCTGCAAGATCCAGTCACACAGTGAACTCTCCCCTTGCCCAAGTCAAGCTGTGAGTCCAGCTGGTGGCACTGGCGGTGTGAAGGAATTAGGGGGGTTCCCAAGAGATAGTGCAGGGGAAATAGGACAATGCGTTCAGGAGGCAAGAGGCAGGTGGGAAATGGAGAATTTCCTGGAAAAAGGAAAACAGAGCCAGCTGTGATAAGAAGAAATGGAAACTCCCCAAGAACTCCAGGGATTGGGATGGGGGCAGGGATGGTGCATGGAGTAACCTGTGTCACGGGATGGGGTCTCTAGTGAGGGGAAGGGTAACCCCAGAGAGCTGCTTTTCTTTCTCAACTAGTGTATGTGTAGAGAGAATGTCCTTCCATTTCAGCAAATATTTGTCACGCACCATTTTCATTGCTGTATAATACTCCAGTGCTTAAAGATGCTGCCATTTCTCTAACCCATGCCCTATTTTAGGACATTTAGGACTTTTTGCCATCATAATTAATGTTGCAGTGAACAACCTTGTAGCTACGTCTTTGCCCCCATCCATCTTTATTTTCTTAAGATAAATTCCTAGCAATGGAACTGCTGGGTTGAAGAGCAGGAACAATTTTTTTGTGTGGTATGCGGGCCTGTCACTGTTGTGGCCTCTCCCGTTGTGGAGCACAGGCTCCGGACGCGCAGGCTCAGCGGTCGTGGCTCACGGGCCCAGCTGCTCCGCGGCACGTGGGATCTTCCCGGACCGTGGCACGAACCCATGTCCCCTGCATCGGCAGGCAGACTCTCAACCACTGCGCCACCAGGGAAGCCCAGGAACAATTTTTAAGGCTTTTGATACATGCTGAAAAATTGCTTCCCAGAAGGTGGCAGCACTTTTGGCTCCTAATGGGTAACAGCTGTGTGAATGTGCCTATTTCCCCACACCTTGACCATCAGTTGTCTTCTTTTCACAATATTTTATTACTCAAATTTTAAACTTATAGAAAAGTTGAACAAATTTTACAGCGAACACCCATATAGCCACCACTCAGATTTGACAATTTACATTATACTATATTTGCTCTCTCATCATCTATGCATGTCTCCTCCCTTCATCAGTTCATCTGCGTTTTTGGACGTATGTCAAAGTAAGTTATGGGTATCAGTACATTTCACCCCCTGACATTTCAACACGCATATCACTAACTAGAGTTCAATATTTGTGTATGGTTCTTTGCTTTTTTAGACGAAACATATATAATGAAAAACACAAATCTTAAGTATATAATTGGTTGAGTTTTGACAAATGCATATACTTGTATACCCCAACTCCTATCAAGACATAGAATATTTCCATCAGTCCAGAAAGTTTCTTAGTCACCCCGTGGCCCCACTGTTCTGGTTTCTTTCCACAGTATCTTAGTTTTGCCCATTCTGGACCGTCATAAAATGGAATCATATAGTATCTACTCTTTTTTGTGTCTGGCTTATTGCATGCAGCATAAAGTTTGGAGATTCATTCACGTCATTGCGTATATCAGTAGTTTGTTCCTTTTTGTTGTTGAGTAGAATTCTATTGTCTGGATGTATAGCAGTTTGTTAATCCATTTGCCTCTTGATGGACACCTGAACACCACTGGAGGTTGTAACGACGGGGTTGGCTGCAGTTGCCCTGGCAATCAGCTGGACACCCTGGGCTGTTTCTCATGTACAGATGAATGCATGGCTGCCCAGCTAGGTCTTCCTGACCTTGAACTTGTACTTTGTGGGAATTCGAATGGCTTTTCCATTTGTCCTCATTAAATTCCATTTTGTTGGTTTTGACTTAACCCTCCAGTCAGTCCTGATAGTGATGAGAGTAGCCAACTCACATACACTTACCATGTGCCAGACACTGAGCTAACTCATTCAGGCCTTGGAACAACCCTACTGAGGAACTACTATTATCCCCATTTTAGAGATGAGGAAATTGAGGCACAGTTTAAGTAACTTGCCCAAGTCGACCCAATCACAAATGAGCTGGGAATAGAACCAGGTAGTCTGGATCCAGACATCGTGATCTTAACCACTCGTTCTATTGCCTCTTTTTGGCTTCGGATGTCTTCTCCCTCCATCTCCCACTTTCTGCAAACACACTGAGTATGCCTCTGGGTCTTCATCCAGATTACTGGTTAAAAAGCAAAACCAGGGAATTCCCTGGTGGTCCAGTGGTCAGGACTCTGTGCTTTCACTGCCGAGGGCTTGGGTTTGATCCCTGGTCAGGGAACTAAGATCCCACAAGCCACGCAGTGCAGCCAAAAAAAAAAAAAAAAATCTATGGACCAGATAAGTCCAGGGCCAAGGACAGAACTTGGTGGCATGCCTCTAAAGATCTCTTCTACCACGTTTTGTTTATCCCTTCATCTGTTGGACTCTTAGGTTTTTTGCACCTTTTGGCTATTGTGAATAATACTGCTATCAGGTTTGTTAATTGCTATTTCATAATCCCTTTCTCATCAGGTTCTCCTCAACCATTCCCACTACGATGGCTCTTGTCAAGGACCCCAGGGACGTCCATGTTGCTAAATCCAATGATCAGTTTTCAGTTCTCATCTCGTGTGACCCATCAGGAGCCTTTGACTTGGTTCATCTCTGTCCTCCTGGATATGTTTTCTTCATTTGGTTATGGGATCCCACATTCTCCTGCTTTTCCCCTGCCTCTCTGGATGCTCCTTCCCAGTCCCCCATCTTGTGCTCCCCTTTCCCCCACCTACCTGTTCATATGGGAAGCCCTCAGGGCTTCTGACATACCCCGCCCCCACTCCTAGGTGGCCTCATGACTTCTCCCAAATGCCCATCTCTAGCCCGGACCTTCCTCAAGTATCCATTTGTCTATCTGACATCTCCACGTGGGTGGCCAACTGATGTCTCAATCTCCACCTGTCCTCCTCAAGCACATACTTCCCCACCTTAGTTCCCAGCAACTCCGTCCTTCCTATTGTTTGGGTTTTCATATTTTGCTTTACTCTTGACTCCTTTTTTTCTGACACCCCACACCCAATCCCTCAACTCAGCTTATTGGCTTTAACTTCAAAATACATCCGGAATCTGGCCACTTCTCACCAGCTCCGCTGCTACCACCCTGGTCTGAGTTCCCATCAACTCTCCCCTGGAATTCTGCCGTAGCCTCACTGGTCTCCAGGCTTGGCCCTGACCCCTCCTATCTATCCCCAACAGCCAGAGGAATCCTTTAAACATATAAGTCAAATCAGGTCAGTTCTTTGTCCTAGAGCTTGGGTGGCTCCTCATGTCACTTAGCATCAAAGCCAAAGACCTTATAATGACCTTCAAGGCCCTATGTCACCTGGCCCCTTCCTCTCCGCCTCATCTCCTCCACTCTCCCCTTGTTCCCTTTGTTCCTTGCTGTTCCAAGGACACACCAGGCACACTCCTACCTCAGGGCCTTTGCACTGGCTGTTCTTGTTCCTTGGAAATCTCCACCCCCCCAGATAGCTACATGAGAAATTCTTTTTACCTCTTTCTTGTCTTTGCTTGAATTCACCTTCTCAAGGTGTCTAGCAGTAGCACTCTGTTTATTTATTTTTTAACATCTTTTTTGGGGTATAATTGCTTTACATTGTTGTGTTAGTTTCTGCTGTATAACAAAGTGAATCAGCTATACGTATACATATATCCCCATATCTCCTCCCTCTTGCGTCTCCCTCCCACCCTCCCTATCCCATCCCTCTAGGTGGTCACAAAGCACCGAGCTGGTCTCGCTGTGCTATGGGGCTGCTTCCCACTAGCTATCTGTTTTACATTTGGTACTGTATATATGTCAGTGCCACTCTCTCACTTTGTCCCAGCTTACCCTTCCCCCTCCCTGTGTCTTCAAGTCCATATTCTACATCTGAGTCTTTATTCCTGTCCTGCCCCTAGGTTCTTCAGAACCATTTTGGTTCTTTTTAGATTCCATATATATGTGTTTGCATACAGTATTTGTTTTTCTCTTTCTGACTTACTTCACTCTGTATGACAGACTCTAGGTCCATCCACCTCACTACAAATAACTCAATGTCGTTTCTCTTTATGGCTGAGTAATATTCCATTGTATATATGTGCCACATCTTCTTTATCCATTCATCTGTTGATGGACACTTAGGTTGCTTCCATGTCCTGGTTATTGTAAATAGAGCTGCAATGAACATTGTGGTACATGACTCTTTTTGAATTATGGTTTTCTCAGGGTATATGCCCAGTAGTGGGGTTGCTGGGTCATATGGTATTTCTATTTTTAGTTTTTTAAGGAACCTCCATACTGTTCTCCATAGTGGCTGTATCAATTTACATTCCCACCAACAGTGCAAGAGGGTTCCCTTTTCTCCACACCCTCTCCAGCATTTGTTGTTTGTAGATTTTTTGATGATGGCCATTCTGACTGGTGTGAGGTGATACCTCATAGTAGTTTTGATTTGCATTTCTCTAATGATTAGTGATGTTGAGCATTCTTTCATGTGTTTTTCGGCAATCTGTATATCTTCTTTGGAGAAATGTCTATTTAGGTCTTCTGCCCATTTTTGGATTGGGTTGTTTGTTTTTTTGATATTGAGCTGCATGAGCTGCTTGTGTATTTTGGAGATTAATCCTTTGTCAGTTGCTTCGTTTGCAAATATTTTCTCCCATTCTGTGGGTTGTCTTTTCGTCTTGTTTATGGTTTCCTTTGCTGTGCAAAAGCTTTTAAGTTTCATTAGGTCCCATTTGTTTATTTTTGGTTTTATTTCCATTTCTCTAGGAGGTGGGTCAAAAAGGATCTTGCTGTGATTTATGCCATAGAGTGTTCTGCCTATGTTTTCCTCTAAGAGTTTGATAGTGTCTGGCCTTACATTTAGGTCTTTAATCCATTTTGAGTTTATTTTTGTGTATTGTGTTAGGGAGTGTTCTAATTTCATTCTTTTACATGTAGCTGTCCAGTTTCCCAGCACCACTTGAAGGGGAGTAGCACTCTATTTAAAGCTGCAGTACCCCTCACCCTGTCCACCTCCTGGGCCCTTCTACACTGCTCTATTTCCCCTGGAGTACTCATCATTGTCTATAATATTATAAATTTTACTTATTTATTGTGTTTATTGTTTCGTTTCTTCCCCCACCCCCACTGGAAATGCTTTAGGAGGGCAAGGATTTTCGCCTCTTGTTTACTGCTGTGATTCACCCAGAAGCATGAATATGTAATGTCTCAACGACAATTCGATGAATGAACGAAGGAAAGAAGAAAGAAAGTAGGATAAGTTGGGAAGGGGTCTGCAGTCTAAAAATGGGTTGGAGCCAAGAAAATATGGGCTTCTGGCATGGCCAGGTGTCGTGGATGTCAGTGCTGTTTGATGTGTAGCAACCATCCTCCTCCTCCTGGTGATTCCTCTCCCTGTTTTCCTTTGGAACAATTTCCCCTCCCACTATTGGTCCATACCGATTACCTGGGGCTGACTCCACTCCTCACTCCAAGGGGGGCAGTGACTCCTTAGGCCACAGTGACTGGTTCAAGGCTGGGCCTATTTCGCTGGCTGGCCCAATGAGACTGCGTCCTAAGACTTTTGCTTACATTCTTGGGATGGGCAAGTTTTCTTCCCTCAAAGCTAGATGGAAGATCAGAGCTGCCTGAGCCACACTTTGTTGGAAGAGGTTACCTGGAAATGAAGCCCACACAGAGGAATAGTGGGCTACAGGTGTGCAGAAAGACCACTTTTGGGACCCTGGATTTGGTACTTCCTGCAGCTGGATCTACTCCTGGACTTTTCATTTACTTGAGCCCCCTTTCACTGAGGCCGGCTTCTATCACTTGCAGCCACTTAAACTGTACCTGCCTGAGCTCCTGAACTGGGAAGTGAGGAAGGGGCCGAGTAGGGTCAGCAAGTGGCAGTCACAGGTGAGAAGCGTTTAGTATACGGAGGGCATTTAGTTATCAGTGCTGAATGGTGGGGAAATGGGAACAGATTTGCCTTGGTCCTGCCATAGAGGAGCTCTCAAACTGTTGAGGGAGAGAAGGACATGGGCACTGATGGGGCAAGACAGACTGAGGGATCCTTCCACACCAGCTGCAAGCTAAGCTGAGATGGATAGCACCCAAGATTGGGGAGGGAAGCGGGAAGTGGGAGGTGTCCCCTGTAGAGCTCATTCCCGAGCTACCACTTCCCCCATCACCTCCAGTGCAGGTGGAAGAGCCCAGTTAAAGTACACACCAGGGTGTGCTCTGGGGTAGGTCCCTTAACTTTCCTAGCTTCAGTGTCCTCATGGGTAAAATGGGCTGAATGATGTTCACCTAGGGTTTCCGTGAGGATGAAATGAGATAGTGTGTGAAGTGAGATAATGCCAAGAACTTAGGATGAACCTGGCTCACATAACAGTTTTTTAAAAAAATCATTTATTATTTACAAATTTACTTATTTATTTTTGGCGGCGTTGGGTCTGCGCGGGAGTTTTCTCTAGTCCCAGAGAGCGGGGGCTACTCTTCATTGCGGTGCGCCGGCTTCGCATTGCGGTGGCTTCTTTTGTGGAGCACCGGCTCTAGGTATGCGTACTTCAGTAGTTGTGGCTTGTGGGCTTAGTTGCTCTGCGGCATGTGCGATCTTCCTAGATCAGGGCTCGAACCCATAGTTCTCTGCACTGACAGGAGAACTCTTAACCACCGTGCCACCAGGGAAGTCCCTAACGAAACAGTCAATAAATATCAGCTGCTCTAATTGTTCCCCGCGGTCTCTCCTAGCCCGTGGCTGTGCCTGGTGGTGCAGGTGCAATTCTTGTAGGTACCAGCAGGTGGCGCCCCGACCTCAAAAGAACCCATTCGTGGACGACTGCTTTCTGAAGTACTCCGGAAGGGGTTGGGCGGGGCGGCCTCTTGCTTCTCGGCCAGTTAGAGTCCTGTCTTCCCGGCTGCCCTGGGGAGAAGTACCTGTACTCCCCTCAGTTCCAAGGAAGCGGGGCCTGGGTCACCATAGGATAGTCAGTGGAACCTCAGTTTTCCGTCTGTACTGTGGAAGAGCATGGATTTCGGAGACAACCTGATTCAAGTTAAGGAAATGCTTAGGTTGGTGCAGGTAAAGGACTTTCAGAAAGAGCGAGCATCCCAGCACGGAGGCTGGTTACAGACGGCCTGCGACTGGACCTTGGGGCGCGGCTGGGCCTGGTGCTGAGGCAGGGGGACGACCTATATGACCTTCGTTTCCTTTCTGGATGAGTGAGAGAGAGCGAGCGAGCTGGGCTGCGCGGCACGGAGGACCCAGGACCGGTGCGTGGCCCTGTGACGCGAGACGCTCTGGTAATTCTGAGTCCGGCCAGCAGAGGGAGGCGGAGAGCCTCGTGGCCCCAGATGGCTCCGCTTCTAAGCCCCGCGCCCGCCCTCCCTGGACATTCCCATTTGGCCGCGCTTCCTGGGGCAGGAGTCGACATATCTCCTGTCCCTTTGCTTTGAAAAAGGCTTCTCCTCCTCTCTCTGGCTGGGCTTCCTGGGTCAAAGCGTGGAGTGAGGGGGAGTGTCAGCTTCAACCCTAAGTCTATGAGCCCTAGCTGAGCCCATCTCCTGGGCCTCAGTAACCTGGATGGGATCTGCCGGACACTCCAATTCTAGCAGCTCTCCAAGTTGTAAGTATTTGGGGGGCAGAAGGAGATCCTTTTCCTAACCCCCCTATTAATCCAGGCCTGGATGGCCAGCTGGACCTCCGGAAGCATGGGAGTGCATCCCATCCCACCCTGGCCGGTTCCCGGCATTCTCCTGGACTGGCTCCCAGCAGCCCACAAAGGCCCTCAAAGTTCTGGGCGGGCCAGGCTTTGCCTGTGCCCTGGGCCCGCAGCCGGCTGGCTCTAGGCACTGCAAGTCCCTGGCACTCCTTGTGGGGCTTTGTCCACCAGCCCTGGACCAGTACTGGCAGGGCCACACTTGCTGGGGGAGGGTGTGGGACAGGCAGCTCTCAGAGCCTGAGCAGTCCCCCTTCCCTCCCGCCCATGGGCTTGCTCCCCTCCAGGGGACCTTCCCTCTACCTCACCTTGCTCAGGCAGTGCCCTGCCTTCTCTTGGCTGCAAGCCCAAGTCTTCACCTTCTTCAGGGGCCTGCTTCTATTTTACTACTCATTTATTCATTCATCCCTCCGATGCTTACTGAGCTCCAGCTACCCTCCAGGTCCTGACTAGATGCTGGGGATCCGGTAATAACTAGATACACAGTCCATGCCCCTTTTTGGAGTTCACAGTCTGGGTGAGATTGTAGGCAGGAAACTAGTAAAATCCATACCTAAAATTTGACTTCACCTTGTGATAAGTGGGGTGAAGTAGGTAAGCTGCCTGCCCCAGGAAGCTCCACCTACAGAGATACTTCCCCTGGGAAATCATCTGATAGGCTGTGAGCTGTGGAGGGAGGGACTTCGTCTGGGCTCTGCTCCCCCTCCCCCTCACCTCAGGGCCTGGCATACAGTAGGTGCTCAGTAAATGTTTGTTGAATTAATGGATGAATCATCCTCACAGCCACGGGCTGCCAGTGAGCATGGTCTTTGCACCTTACACTTCCTCCCAGTTAACACAGGAGTTGCAGGTAATGTTGGGGATGTAAAGACAAGACCTTGAGGCTCCCAGGATTCTACCTCTGGCCACTCTGACTCCCCACCTGCTCCTCACTGCACAGCTTCCCTACCTCGGGCCGTTGCCCTCTGGGACCATCCAGTCCAGAGAGTAATGGCACAGTGTGGTATGTGCCGTGGTGGGGGAAGACGATGGCACTGCTACAGAAGTGACGGAACAAATTTCCTGCCCTCCTGGAGCTTATGGGCCAGTGATGGTAGTGGTGGGAGGGAGACAGACAATAACCAGAATTAGCGAGTAAACATGTAGTATACAAACATGCGTTATGGAGGAAAAGAAAGCAGGTGAAGGAAAGATGTGGGTGAGGGAGGGGGTAGTATTTCAGGTCGGGTGGTCAGAGAAGGTGACATTTGAGCAGAGAGCTGAAGGGGGTAAGGAGTGAGTCATGCAGCTACCTGGGGAAGGAGTGTTTCAGGCACAGGGAATAGCAAGTGCAAAGGCCCTGAGGTGGGGAGTGTACCTGGTGTGTTAGAGGAACAGAGAGGAGGCCAGTGTGGCTGGAGAGGTGTGAGGTTAGAGAGGTGACTGGGGCCAGATCACAGTAGGACCTGGTAGCCATTATAAGGCTTGGCTTGAGTCTTAGTGACAAGGGAGCCATTTGAGGATTTTGAGCAGAGGAATGACATGATCTGACTTACACTGAACAGGATCCCTTCGGCTGCAGTGTTGGGATTGTTGGTACTGGGGCTGTGTGGAAGCAGGGGGACCAGTTAGGAGGCTACAGTAATAATCCTGGTGAGAGAGGATGGTGGCTTGAGGCAGGTGGTGGCAGTGGAGCTGATGAGAAGTGGCCAATTTGAGACAGCTTTGAAAGTAAATCCCATAGGATTTGTTGAGGGATTGGATGTGGGGGTGAGAGAAGGAGAGGCCTGTTGGGTGCATCTGTGAGCCGGGTCTTGGGTGGGTGGGCACCGAGCACATTAACTCCTTTCATCCCTGCCCCACAAGAGGGGCTGTGACCATCCTCATTGGGTAGATGAGGAAGTGAAAACTCAGAAATGTGGTCCAGCTGTGACTTGAGGTCATGGGTCCTGAGGATAAGGAGCAAAGCCCTGTCACCACCACTTCCTCCCACCGCCCTTGCTGGTTGCCAACTGCCGCCCAGCTCTGCCTGCAGGTAGCAGAGGGCAGAAGGTAGAGGGCAGGACAGCAGGGAAGCCATGATCCCTCTGTGTCCTTCGAGAAGATCCTGGGCCCCTGCAGTAGAGTGGCTCCCTGGGTATGTCCTAGGGTCTGATGGGCCATGAAGGGCTGTGGCCAGAGTGCCCTCTGAACTGCTCAGCTGTGTCTACAGGATCAGACCTCCTGGCTTATGCTTTTGGAGTTTGTTTTCTCATCTGTAAAACAGGTGGTAGGATTGTTTTGAGGGTTAAATATAACACGTAGAAAGCATTTAGTGTGGACTCGGGCACCCAGTAGATGCACAGTTAATAGCAGAAATGTCACTGTGGTTGATGAAACCCCAGCTCCAGCTGTAGCCCAGCTTGAAGAGGGAGGAGACTGATCACAGCTCAGACCCTGTACCTCCAATTACTGCCACTCTGCACAGCTTAGGCACCCCTCATAGGTCAGCAAATCCTCTCTTCTGTCATCCTCTCCTACCTAAGAAGAGGGTCCCTAACTGTATGTGTGTATGGGTGGGAGGAAGGATGCAGAAAGCTTCATGGAGGAAGAGGCATTTAAGCAGGGATTTGAGGATTGGGTAGGAGTTCATTGAGCACAGCAGGATCAAGGCCCGACAGGGCAGAGGGTGGAATACTTGAAAAAGTGTGGAGGTGGGAAGGAGCTGGGTGAAGTGAACAGTGCTTGGGGGCTGGAGTGGAAGGAGAAAGGTGGAAAGTGGCTTCCTGTGGTAGGGCCTGACCCTAACCTGATCTCCCTTGTCCATGGCATGGGGCCTGCTCACCTGCCCTGCCTCCCCACAGCTCCCGGTCTCCCTAGATCCCTGTGGGTGGGGGCCCTTTATTACCTCTCTGAAGGGTGGAACCTTGCCCTGTAGGAGCCTCACAGCCAGGATGTTCTTTTTAGTGTTTAGCCCAGGTACAATACTGTCAACTTTCTCTTCAGAGCTAGGGTCCTGGGGTGGGGGGAGGTCTGCAGGTGGTGACTAGCAGGGTCTGTGGGGCAGGTTCCTTGGGAGAGAGTTTCTACAGCCCAGAGTACTGGGCTCCTGACCTGGTACTGGGACTCTGTATTCCCCCCTTCCCCTCCCTCAGGGTCTCTCCCCTTTGTCCCTCTCTCCTGCACCCCTCCTCACTGCACTCCTTCCAGCTCTGTCCCAAGCCCCCCTTCTCACCCCATACCCCAGGTCTGTCTGTCCCTCTGTCTGTCTCAGTAGGTAGCTAAGTAGGTTGGGCTCAGCCTCCCTCTCTCTGGGATCATCCACCGTGATCCCGGCACTCCTCTCTCCTCTCACTCCTCGCTCCTCTCAGTCGGCTGGGTCTCCCCTGGGCGGGTGTGTGTGTGTGTGGTGTGTGTGTGTGTGTGGTGTGTGTGTGTGTGTGTGTGTGTGTGTGGCGGTGTGTGTGCGCGCGCGCCACGGTGCGCGAGCGCTGGCGGGGGTGTGGAGGGCAAGGAGTCGGACCACGAACAGACCAGGGGAGGGGGCAAGGACCCGCTCCCTCCTTCACCTCGAGGAGGGTGGTTCCTGAGGGCTCAGGGTCTGGGGCCCTAAGGTCCTGCCGAGGGTGTTGGGTCCGGCCGGCTGGCCCGGGGTTAGAGGACAGCTGGAGCTCGGCTAGGCTAGGAGCGGGGGCGGAACCTCGCAGCGCTCCCCTCCCCCACTTTCTTAAAGGGCCGGCGCGGGCTGGTGCGGGACAGGGCTTGCCTCCCTTCTCGGCCGGGCCCGGGCGCACGATCCGGCCCTCAGTGCAGAGCTGGGTCAGGTGGGCAGGCGGGCGGGCGGCCTGCGTGGCCGCTGTCGCCTCCCGGCTCCATTCCCCCCGCCCCCCGCCCGCAGTCCCCCCGCCCTTCCCCGCCCTTCCCGCTCCTCCCTCCCTCCTTCTCTACTTCCTTCCCTCCCTCCTGCCGTCCGTCCCCCCTACCTCTGCTCTGCTTCTCCACAGACGCGCTCCGACACCTGAAGGGATAGCAGCGAGCGCGGGAGCCCCGACAGGCGGTGGCGGAGTGGGACGGTCAGTCCAGCGGTGGCCTCCTCATGGCCCCACCGTGAGAGGCTGGACCCAGCGACTGCGAGCCGGAGCGGTGAGTCGGGCCGTGCGGGAACACCTTGTTCCCAGGGTCAGCGTGCTCCGGGACCCCGCCCCTCCCGAAGCCGGGCTGGGAGCCGGGAGGGACTGCTGGGGTTGGGGGGAGCATGCTGGGTGGCGGCGCCGCCCTCCGCCCTCCGTGCCCGCCTGGGTCTGCTAACAAAGCTACATTTCGAGATCAATTCCGTGGCGGCTGGAGCATCTGAAGGATACGGTTGTCATGGAGATGGGGCCGAAAGAGGAAGCCCGGGATGGCAGAGTCTGGGCCAGGGAGAGAGGGCACCGCTAGAGAGCCCCAGGCCAGCCTGCAGGGAGGGTTAGGGCCGGCAGCCCAGTTGTCTCCTGATCTCCTCCCCCCCCCCACCCCGCGCCCCCCGCCGTTTGTCTAATCCGAGTGCATATGTGTACGTTGATGGGGTGCCATTGGAGCTTGGTGGCCAGGGACCTGGGGTGTTGGGTGCCAGGCCTGCTGGCCACCACCTTTACCACGGAGCAGCTTTGAAGATTTATTTCTGTTTCCAGTTTCCCAACTTTGACAGCCTGGCTTAGCGGCCAGGCCTCAGCGGCTCTGAGCTCTGCGGCCAGAGCAGGGCTTGCATGGGGGCGTGGCAGGCATCAGGCAAGGCCAGGAGGCACATAATGGCTGTGGCAGCCGCAGGGAGGGAGGGGTCCTAGTAGTCACTGCTAGGGCTGGGGTGGGGCAGGGAGTCCACATGTGGGGACCACCTGCTTAGCTGGCCCCCCTCCTAGGAGGAGGTATTCCAACTCTTGCTCTCCCTGGAGGACCTGGGGACTCCCTGAATCAGAACTGGGGGCATTGTCTCTGCACAGGCCCAGGGGGCCACTGCCTCAGCCCATCCCTTAACCTTAGGGCCATCTTGGGGTGCCCTGGGAGAGAACTGGGGGCACCAGCCACAATGGAAGTGGGTCTGAGAATTCCTGGAAGGCTCAGGATAAGCCAGGCTGAACTTGATGGATGGGTGAATGGGGAGCAGGGAGAGGGCTCAGGGTTTGGCCAGGACAGATGAGCAGCCTGGGTTTGGGGAGAGGCATTTGGACTTTCCTGGGTTCTCCAGCTCCTTCTTCCAGACCCTGGAAACAAAAGCTGCTTAATGGGGGATACTCAGGCAGCTCGTGGGAGAGTGGGGAAGGGGCATTGGGACCATCTCCAAGTCCAACCTCTGGCCCTGGCAGATATAGTCATTTTTTCACTCCTTCCTTGGGAGGTTAGGAACCCTGCCTCCCAGGGATGCTGCAAGTTCTATGACCTGTGGTCTCTGAATCAGCAAAATGGGCCAGCTGCCCTCCCTTACCCACCTTCCTTCTCTTCCATCATACCCACCTTCCCTCTCAAGAGCCCCTTTTCCCCAGCATATGGTAAGAGTCAGTGGCTTTTGAATGAGGCTACTGCAAAGTTTGGTCCTGGTGGAAACATGGCAGGTCCCTAGGTTGTGGCCTGAACCAGAGGATTCCCACACATTGGGATGAGTAGGTGGGTGGTGGCCCAACTAAAGGTAGAAGGTTGACTGGAATGCCCTTTGAAGTCCTCCCCTGCTGGTGCCTTTTGCAGGGGCTGAAACCTCAATGCTTAGGTGACTTGTACCCTGTAATCCCAGGAGTGCCCTGTGCCAGCCTGAGAGGCTTCCCTCCTGCTGCTGGTCTGACAGCTACGGGTGTGCGCTCCCCCAGCCGACCTGACCCGCAGTGTTCCCTAACGCAGGGGAGCAAAGTTACCTGGAAAGGGCTTGCTGCTCTTGACAGGACTGAGAGAGGGGTGGGGGGGACATTGCTTCGCCCAGCTTCCAGCATCGTGCACTGCCACTGTGCTAAGTACTCTCCTACACAGACCAGCCTTTAGAGGGAGGTGTGCCCATTATTTCCATTTTGTGGATACTGAGGCTCAGGGAGAAGTTGCTTGTTCAAAGTCACCTGGTTAGTAAGTGGCAGAATCAGGATTTGCACATGGGCAGAACTGCTTGAAGCTTGGACTTCTGTCCCCAATTTCATTCTCTTCCTCCTTGGAGGTACAAGTTAGGAGGGAGGTGGGACTGAGCACCTTTTCATCTGGAGCAAGAGCGTGAACTTGGGGGAAACTGAGGCACTAAGCTGGGATCTTCTAGAGAGCTGGGATCGAGGCATTCCCGTTCCGGACGTTGGCCTGAAGGAGAACAACACTGCCTCTCGTGACAGACGATGCTCTAGACATTCCTTGCCAGATGGTCTTTTCCAGGAAAATCTGTTTTCAGAGGCATCTTATGTCTGGGGCTCCATATTTAGCCTGGCTCCTCACACGGGAGGATACACTCAGGCTGTCACCCCTTGAGGGGTGTTTGGTAGGGGGGTGGGCCTGGGACAGACCCAGCTCCTTGCTACGGTTCAGGCAGAGGTGGGTTAGGGTCCCTGTTCCTGCCAGTCCTGTCCTGGCTGAGGGCTGCCCTGCTGGTCTCCCTGGGACCTGGCTGTTTCCTGCAGCGCCCTGTCCTCCTAAGTTGGTTTGCTCGTAGGTAAGACTGACCCTGTTTAGGTGGTGAGCCGCTCCAGGGCTGTGTCTGCTTGGCCCGGGAGGACTCCGGCGTCCAGGTCAGGCCCACAGCCCAGCGTGCTGTCTGCTGCAGTAAGGACTGCCCTCTCCTGACTCCTGCGCCATCAGGGGCCCTGAGCTCCCCTCTTTAGAGTGTCTCCCTCCACTCCCTTCCCTCCCCCCTAACTTTTTGTCTTGTCACATCTGATCGTACAATGAACACCCACCTATATATATACCCTTCACCTAAGACCTAGTTTGCCAATTGTTGACATTTTGCCCACATTTGTTTCTCTCTCTCTGAAACTTCTGAAAGTAAGTTGCCGACATCATAGCACTTCAGCTCTAAATACTTCAACATGAATTTCCTGAGACAAGGGCATTTTTCTATATAACTGTACTGTTGATCATATCCAAGAAATCTAATGATGCCATCTAATCTCATGTAATCCATATTCAAATCTCTCTAGTTGTCCCTGTAATGTTCTTTATAGCTTAAAAAATTTTTTTTTGAGAAAGGATCACACATTGCATTCAGTTATGTCTCTTTAGTCTCCTTTAATCTAGAACAATTCTCTGCTTTTTTTGTTTTTGAAGTCTCTTATGACACTGTCAGTTTTAAAGAGCCCTGGTCAGTGTTCATGGAGAATGCCCCACATTCTGGGTTTGTCTTATTGCTTTCTCATGAGTAGAGTCAGGTTAAATATTTTGGGCAGGAATATCCCATAGGTGATGTCGTGTCCACCAGCAGGTGCATGTCATTAGCCTGTGCTGTAATAGGTGGTGCTAAGTTAGGTCACTTGGCTAAGGAGTCCCTTTGTTTCAATCCTGTTCCTCCCTCTTCCCTACCTCCAGAAGCTTCATCCACCTGGTCACCCGCACTCCAGGTCAGCAAAACTGACTGAACCCCCCCTTCAGAACATACGCCGGAGAAGGGTGATTAAGCAGATGCTAATGGCACCCTCAAGGAGTTCACAGCCTCAGGGGTGTGGATGGGATGAGCCACAACTCAGGGCCAGTGCTGTCAGTGTGGGGAAGAAGCCCCGAGAAAGCAGTGAGGGGCACAGGGTCGGGGGGGAGGAGAGGGAGTGGGGGGCAAGACAGGAAGAAAGGGGGTGGGGCCTGGACCACAGCTGACCTAGAATGTGGGCTGACAGCTGGCCCTTTCCCCAAGGGCACGGGGAGCTACTGAAGGGTTTTAAAGAGGGGAGCGATGAGGCAGATGTGAGTGCTGGGAAGGGCGCTCTGAGGAGGATGGCGTGGACTGGCGGGGTGAACGGGGTGAAAGGGATGGTCAGGAGGCTGTGACATGGTCCCGCACAACACGCTGGTGCACTGGGTTCTAGGCCGCTGCGTACGGCGCACGGAGGGAGTGCACAGGGGAATGGAGTTGGTGTGGTGGCCCTGCTGGGACTGGGGTATGGCAGGTGGGGGGTGGAGAGAAGGGATGGAGTAAGGAGAGATTAGGAGGCAGAATGAAGAGCACTGGTATCTGACTAGTGGTGGCGAGGGCTGCCATGCAATGGCTTGGACAGGATGTGGAGAAGGCTGGTTTGAGTGTGTGAGGTCTGAGGCACTTTCCAGGTCAAAGGAACAGCGTATGGGAAGTTCACTTCCCCAGGTCTTGGTGGGATGAGGGCAGAGGGAAGGCCACACACAACCCACAGCAGGGAGTGGATGGTGAGCTTTCAGGTACCAGCAGCGGAGGGACTTTGAGTGGGGGCAGGGGCCGGCTCAGAGGCAGCTGCCACTATAAAAGTCAGGATAGTCTCTCCCTTGAAGACCCCAACTCCCTTACCTCATTTCACTTCTTCATACTTGCTTGGCAAAACCCCAACCCTGGTTAAATGCAGTGCCTGGTCTGCTCCCTCCATGCAGCTGAATGGGGCTGAGGAAATCCATTGCCCCGGCTGGTCTCACATTTAGTTCAAAACCATGAACTTCGGGTGTGTCCCTAGTGCTGTCCCGCAGTCCCACATGGGTCCTCAGTCCATTCCCTCTCCCCCTACCTGATGACTATTTCACTCTTTCTGTTCTGCCTTCAACCCTAGCCCCTCTTCTGCAATCCCCCCTCAAAGCTGATGACATTGCTTCCTACTTCTTTGAGAAAACAGAAGCAGTTAGAACTTCCTCAGACTCCCAGTGCTACGTTCACCCATCCACTAGCATCTGTACCCACTGCTCTGCCTTCCCCAGTTGCTGCGGATGAAGTGTCCCTGCTCCTGGTTTAGGCCAGCCCTTGATTTGTGCAAATAGATCCTGTCCCCTTGTGCAGTAGAGGGGGAACCTATAATGTGGGCGGTGGAGGGCACACTGTTCCAGCAAATGCCCCCTCCTGCATTATAGGCTCCCCCCCAGTGGATCATTCCATCAGCAGATATCTTTTTTTTTTGTAATACATTAATTTATTTATTTTATTTTTGGCTGCGTGGGATCTTCCTTGCTGCGCGTGGGCTTTCTCTAGTTGCTGTGATCGGCGGCTACTCTTCGTTGCAGTGCGCGGGCTTCTCATGGTGGTGGCTTCTCTTGTTGTGGAGCATGGGCTCTAGGTGCCCGGGCTTCAGTAGTCGTGGTGCGCGGGCTCAGTAGTTGTGGCTCGCGGGCTCTAGAGTGCAGGCTCAGTAGTTGTGGCTCACGGGCTTAGTGGCTCCAAGGCATGTGGGATCTTCCCGGACTAGGGATCGAACCCGTGTCCCCTGCATTGACAGGCGGGTTCTTAACCACTGCGCCACCAGGGAAGTCGCTTTCAGCAGATATCTTGTTATTGTTTCTCCTGTCTTAAAAGATGGCTCTCGGGCTTCCCTGGTGGCGCAGTGGTTGAGAGTCCGCCTGCCGATGCAGGGGACACGGGTTCGTGCCCCGGTCTGGGAAGATCCCACATGCCGCGGAGCGGCTGGGCCCGTGAGCCATGGCCGCTGAGCCTGCGCGTCCGGAGCCTGTCCTCCGCAACGGGAGAGGCCACAACAGTGAGAGGCCCGCGTAACGCATAAAAAAAAAAAAAAAAAAAAAAAAAAAAAAAAAAAAAAAAAAAAAAAAAAAAAAAAAAAAAAGATGGCTCTCTCATTTTCTCCAGCCAGCTACCACTGCATCTCTGTGCTCCTCTTTACAGCAAACCTCCCCAGAAGGGTTGTCCACTGACTGCTCTTCTCAAGGTCACCAATGACCTCCATGTTGCTACATCCAACAGCCACTCTCAGTCCTCATCTGCCTCCTTTGGCACCTTCAATCTCTCCCTCTTCCTTGAAATACATTCCTTGATCTCCAGGACATCCATTGTCCTGTTTTCCTCTGACCTCGTGGTTACTCCTTCTCAGTCTCCTTCTCCCCGACCCGCAGCTCACAATATTGGAGTGCTCAGGACTCAGCCCTTGTATGGCTGTTCTTCCTCATCTGCATTCACTCCTGAGCCGATCTCATCAGTCCTACGGCGTTACGCACCACCTGTATGCTGCCAGCTCCCAGATTTATATCCCAAATTTTGACTTCTCTCCTGAGCTCCAAAAGCCCACTCAGCATCTCGACTGCCATGTCTACTGGACACCTCAAACCCAACTTGTCCAAAGCTGAGCTCCTCTCCTCCTGATCTTCTCTCCCAAACTTGCTCCACCCGGTCTTCCCCATCTCAGGAATTGCAACTCCATCCTTATAGGTGCTCAGGGTCGAAATACTGGCGTCATTCCTGACTCCTCTCTTTCTCTCCTATCCCATGGACAGTCCATGAAGGGGTGAGACTTTTACCGGCCCCCAGATCTCCCATCAGTGGGCTATGGCTGAATGGGAGGGCCAGTTTCAAAGATGGGGACAGACCCTTTCACACCCGCTCACTTTGCATCACACGCTGCTCACCTTCAACCGGGCCCAAGGAGACCACAACCTTTGTCAGACCCTGTGCCGAAGCCCTAAAACAGACAGTAGAGGACAGGGTAAGAGGAGGGAGGGAGGAGAAGAGGAGCCTCAGCAAGGGAGGGGTTACGTGGAGTGATGTAATCAAGAGGTTGGGGAGAGGGTGGGGAGGAAGGTCTCAGGGAAGGAGGCAGAGAGGAAGAGGCAGGGTGGACAGAGAATGTGAGGATCTCGAGAGTATGGGGTAAATGAAAATTAGGCAGGGAGCAGGGAGGATGAAGTTTCTTGGTTCATCTCTCCTGGCTGTTGAACCAGACTGGGGGGAGGCTGCTCAGAGTTTGAGCCCCTGGAGTCTGCCCTTCCCCAGGCTTTTTAGCCAAGGCAGGACCTGCTGGGAGGACTTGCCCTTGGTCAGTTCATTGTAGCTTTCGGGGTTAAGCTTTCAACCTGCAGGCTCATGGCTCAAATGTGGCTCAAGAAGCAGAATGAGTCCCAGGTGCCAGCTGAAGTTCCAGGAAGACAGGCAGCAGCCAGCTTAACCAGAACAGCCTAGTCCTTTGTGGTCCCAGATAACTGAGGGCTCACCCTGCAGGGAAGTTGACTGGGGGTAGAGTCACCAGCTATAAACATGATTTGGGGTTTGACAGCAGACGCTGTGAATTTCATCAGTGTTGAGGGCTCTCCAAACCAGCGTGCAGATGTATGCAAATGCTAAGCAAATGAAGGTGCCAAGTGGCTGTGGGGTGGGGAGTGAAGTAAGCTGGGAGATGTAAAAGAATGACCTTTGCAGAGCTGGGCCCTGGGGCCCCTGAAAGTCCCAGCAGGCTGCGGGGCACATGCAGATAAGATGCAAATGTACACCCAATCCCAGGAACCTCTGCCTGCCCCACCATGAGAAAGGAGGCCTTCCAGACGCCCACAACCCAAGGCCAGGCTGAGAGGAAGAAAGCAGGCTGGTGCTGGGCTCCTGGTTAATCCCAGATTAACATCACCTGAAGGGAATGGGAGTCTTTTAAGGGAGGTCCAGACCCCGGCCCTTGCCCTGCACCTGGTGTGGCTTTTGTGCCTTGAGATGGAAAGCTAGGAGGGAGCCGGGTCTGGGGCAGGAGTGTTAGTGGGGCCAGGACTGTAGGGTCCTCACCTGCCTCAGGAAAGGGTGGGGCACCCTCTCTGGCCCATCCTGCTGGTCCCCACAGGAGCCTTTCTCCTGCCTCCACCCTCAGGCTGGGCTTCTGAAGCCGCTGCCTCAGAACCTGCTCTGACAGGCTGCCTAGGGCAAATGTCTGCTGGGGCCCACTGGGTGTCCTGTGCTGCTCCCCTGTGCATTCCGCCCCCAATGTGGGCAGCCAGCTCCCTCCCCTGCAGACCTGAGAGATGGTTCTGGAAAAGCACCCTTCCCTGAGCACTTGTGCCTGACTCTGAGCTGAGCATCGCAGCCAAGCCATCTCCTTTGTCCTCCCTGCAGCCCTGCGGGGCAGATGCTGTTAGCACCACCACCCCCATTTTGCTGAAGAGGGTGCTGAGGCTCAGAGAGGTAGGCAACTTTCCTGAGGTGACACAGCTTGTGGGATTTGAAGCCAGGTCTTTCTGACTGCACAGTTAGGGCGCTGACCCACTGTCCTGGACTGTCCCATCTGAGGCACTAGGTGGTCCAAGCTGAGAAGACCAAGTAGGTAGAAGGATTAGGGTCACTTTGGGGAATGGAGGCAGGGCAGTTCCCAAGGCTCCTGGGTAGACATCCCTCCGTATTATCCAGGGCATCTCCCTGCCCCGGGCAGGTGGGACATGGAGGAGGTACACGCCCAGGCTGATCTGTGCCTCGGAGTGTGCTCACAGCTCTGGGATGACAGGAAGGTCCTGACCTCCAGACTTGTTGGCTGGCAGAGATTGTGGGGGGGCATGGTGAGCTGTGTGATCCAGGGGCCCCGCTGAGAGGTCTTCCTGTCACCTCCCTGTTGCTTGTGCTGTCAGTGGCTCAGCAGGTTCTTGTGGAGGCCTGGAGTGGACAGGTCTGGGCCAGCCTGGGCCCCATGAATGGTGTGGGGCACAGCTGGCCAAGGTCTGTTCTGAGCACTTACAACACACCAGCCCTTTTCGCTGATCGTCTAATTTAACTGCCCATGTGGGTGCAGTTGTGTGTTTGTGTGTGTGTGAAGATCCCAGCCCATGTGCTGAAATCCGGGTGAGCTAGGGAGTCAATTAGTGTAGTAGAAATTTTGGGAAAGGGCAGTGGAACCAATGGGGGTGTTCAGGGTAGGTTCCCAGGGGGCAGAAAATAGGTCTGAGAATGCAAGGTTTCCAGCTTTTTTTTTTCTTTTCCAAGTAGCGTTCATGGAACTCCGAGTGTACAATGTCAGAGGTGGAAAGTCCTTGGGAATTGTCCAGGTTGGGGTTCATGCCCAGTTCCTATGGATGGGCTGTAGGGGTCCATGAGCCTCTCAAAAAATACTCAGAATATTGTGTACCTGTGTGAGTCTGTCTGGAGCAAGATCCAGAGTTCCATCAGATGCTCAAAGAGGTCTAAGGCTTAGAAATGGTTAGGAATCTCTGATGTACACAGGGAATGAGGCCAGAGAAGGGTTTCATTTGCCCAAGCCCCCCTAGCACATTGGAGGCAACACCTGAGTGCCTGGCTCCCAGCCCTGCTGCCTGGGACAGCTGTAGTCTCAGTTTTGCCTGTACACTGACATTCCAGAATGATTTTCTCTGTTCCCTGTCCCCTCTACATACCCTGCCTGGGCTGTAGGCATTCTTGGACATCCCACAGGCTCTTAGATTTTGCCTGTCCTGGATAGTGCTCAGTGCCACAGGTCCCCTATCCCAGCTCTGCCTCCTGTGCCCCCATTTCTACCAGGTTGACCTGTACTCCCCCATCTCCTCCCAAACCCACACAGCTGCCTGATGCCAGGGTTGTGGCTGTGGTCAGTGTGGGTGCCTGTCTTCCCCACCACCTGCCCTAGCCTGAAGCACTGGGTTGTCCCTCCCCTGCCCCGGCTGCTCCCAGAGCAGAATGGTTTCAACCAATCACCCAGCTGCCCAGTGAGGTAGGTCTAGCTGCCCCGGACCTTGCCCCTAGGCCTGTAGGCTCCTCACCACCTCAGGAGCCTACCTCATGAGTAGCTGTCCAGCTCCCTTCATGTGTGTTTATGGGTCTGAATATATGTGGGACGTGTGTGTGTGTGTGCCCACAAATGCCTGTACCGTATGCTTGCTCAGAGACGTGCACGCAGGCGCCTGCACCTGTGCATCTGCCCTCTGTCTTAGAGAACATGTTGGGCCCTCCAGCCCTTTCCTTGGGCTTCCCACAGTCCCTGGCTTGGATCCCAGCATGGAAGGCACTTTACGAGGTTATCCCTGTGACAGTCCCGTGTTGTTCCATGCAGAAGCCAGCCTTGTCACTTTCCACCT
This sequence comes from Phocoena phocoena, assembly GCF_963924675.1. NCBI lineage: Eukaryota > Metazoa > Chordata > Mammalia > Artiodactyla > Phocoenidae > Phocoena > Phocoena phocoena. The sequence continues at coordinate 117,366,084 of NC_089221.1, forward strand.
TCGTGACCCTGAGCATGGTCCTCAACCTCTCTCAGCCTCTGCTTACGTGGGGATGATGGCAATCTCTAGGTTATCATGCACTAAATATTTAAAAAGTGTCCACTCTTTGCCAGGCACTGTGCTAGGCTCTGGGAGAGACAGCAGTGAACATGACATAGTCCCCACCCTCACTGAACTTACCACCTAGTGAGCGAGATGGGCAGAAAATAAGGAAACAAATAGAAAAGGGTGTTTCAGGTCTGCTAAACGATGCTTAGCAGATATGTTTCTCCGTGAAGGAGTGTAAAAGAGTGCTGTGTAGTCAGAGAGGGCCTCTCTGAGGAGGCAGCGCTGGAGTTGAGCCCTGAGTGACAGAAGAGGCAGTCATTTAAAGATCTAGGGAGGGCTTCCCTGGTGGTGCAGTGGTTAAGAATCCGCCTGCCAATGCAGGGGACACAGGAAGATCCCACGTGCCGCGGAGCAACTAAGCCCGTGCGCCACAACTACTGAGCCTGCGCTCTAGAGCTTGCGTGCCACAACTACTGAGCCTGCGTGCCACAACTACTGAGCCCGCATGCCACAACTACTGAAGCCCATGCGCCTAGGGCCCGTGCTCCACAACAAGAGAAGCCACTGCAATGAGAAGCCCGCATACCACAACGAAGAGTAGACCCCGCTCGCCGCAACCAGAGAAAGCCTGCGCACAGCAAGGAAGACCCAATGCAGCCCAAAATAAAAATAACTAATAAATAAAATTAAAAAAAATAAATGAATAAAATAAAGCCATCATAGTAAAAACTGGTTCAGGCTAGAACCATAGGAAAAAAAAAAAGATCTAGGGAAAGAGCATTCTAGGCCAAGGGTACAGCTGGTGCAAAGGCCCTGAGGTGGGAATGAGCTCAGGGAGCAGAAAGAAGGCCAGTGTGGCTGCTGGGGTGGGGGATGGGCTGAGGGTAGTGAACCAGCTCAGGCAGAGCCTTTTTAGGCCATGCTGAGGAGGCCAGATTGGCGATGGGAGCTGATGGAGGGTTGCCAGTGAGGGAGGGGTATGATATAATTTGTGTTTTCACAACTCACTCCAGCTGCCATGGGAGAGTGGGGAGGGAGGATAGGGTTGTTGCAGGAACAGCTGAGACCCAGAAAGTGGCTGGCTTGGCATTCAGCCCTGGCCCAGCCAGGGTTCCATTACCATCATGGACCCCATTTTGGTTGGTGCTGAAAAAGAGGCTGCTATGCCCAAGGTTATCCCAAGGGCAATCACAGGAGCCCCTGCTGAGAGAGGGGCCTGGTTCTGGCTGAGGGAGGATGCAGAGGATCTAGCCACTGCTGGGCTGTCATCTGTAGGCATCTCCTTCTCACGAGTGGGCCCTGTGGCCCAGCTGTACCCCGTCCCCTGCTCTTGCCAGCAGGGCTGGAAGTGGGCAGGGTCACTGCTTTGTGTAGACTCTTCTGGATGAGAATTTGAGCCATGATCTTGAGGGAGGGTCTGGGAAACTGGGGCTCATCCTGTGCTTCCAGCCCATCCAGGTGCAGAGGGAGGCTACTCCTGAGTCTAGCTACTCACTGTGTGACGTGGGGCAAAGCCTTTCCTGGTTCTGTGCCTCAGTCTCCCCGTATGTCAAATGTGGTAGTGGAGAGAGTGGGCCATAGCTGCCTTTCTCCTTGACCTCTGTAGTGAGTTTGTTTTTCCTTGGATCTCAGCCCTCTCATCATTCATGACCCTAAGTTCTGCCACCAGCCCTGGGGAAGGAGAGCAGAGGTGATGCCCCCATTCTGCAGATGGGTTCACAAAGGCCAGAGGGGACAATGATGAGTCCCAGGTCACATGGTGATTCAGAGTGAGGACTTGGGGCATTGTTTCACGCCGCTGCCCTGAAGGGCACCCCTCCCTTGGTCCCAGCAAGAGAGGGGGGTCCTGGCTCAGCTCTTTCTGGGCTCAGCTGGCCTTTAGCCCAGGCAGGGACTCTGGGCCTCTTCCCAGAGTGGAGCTCAATGTGCCCCTTGTCTGTCCACCCCCAGAAGCTGAGGACCCGGCCCCGTGCCTGGTGTTGGCAGAACCTCCATCTTGCTCTCAGCTGCAGGAGGACACGGCAGGGCAGGTAGGGCTAGAGCCAGCCTGAGGCAGCTGCTGGAAGTTGGAGGTGATGTAGGGGCCTCCCAAGAGGTCCTTGATTTGTCCATAACCCTGGCTTTGGGGCTGGTGTAGACTGAGCACCAGGTGAAGCCGCTTATGCTGTCAAATCTCAGGCCTCACTGGGAGCTCAGGCAGAGCTCTGGCCAAAGCGGGGCTAAGCATCCGTGTGTGGGTGTGGGAGCTTGAGGAATCCTGGTAGAATTAGGTTGAAACCCTGTGCCACAGATCCAGTGCTCACCCAGGCCTGTGGGTTAGAAAGCAGGCCAGAGGACTAGAACTCAGGCAGCAGGCCCAGAGGCCCCACTGTCCCTCCTCTTTCCTGTCTAAATGCTCCCCTCACCCCCGAGGAGTCTCAGCTGAGGAGATTACTTCCTGTTCTCCTTGCTCTGAGTACACAACCCGAGGGAACGGATTGAAATAGCAACTGCAGCAGCAGGGATTTAGGGCAGACCAGAAAGAATCCCTCACTCAGTGTCGAGCCCCTTGGGGTCTCCAGTGTCCTAGGATCAGGGCCCAGATATTCTAGAGCCTAGCTTTTCAGATTTTTTTTTTTTTTTTAGTCTGTGGAAGTTTTGTTTTGTTTTTGTTTTGTTTTTTAGAGTAAAATCTTATGCTCATACAGTCTTCAAAACTCTAGGAGGTGACTGTCAGGGTGGGTGGGCTGGGGCCCCAGATCCCCATCGGTCCTGCCTGCTCTCTTCCACTCCGTGTTTGAAAACCAAGGGGTACATGAATCTTAAGTGGTCCTGTGGTGGCAGAGCTCCTCCCAAGGGCCCAGAAGCCCCCAGAGAAGTAGACTCACCTTCCTCTCCAGGCTCATCTCTAAGTGGGAAGTTTCTCCTGGAGTCTAACCCAGTGTTTCCCAAACTTGCCTTATTATAAGAGTAACAGATTACTATACCCGTTCCCTATAGATTCTGGTTCAGGAGGCCTGAGGGAGGGCCTATCTGTATTTTAACAAGTTCCTCAGGTGACGCTTTTGACCAGGTGAGTATGGGGAGTATGGGCCTCACTTAAATCCCTGTTGCTATACCTGCGTGCCTCTCCTCCTCCCGCTGTCTCCTGAACCCCCAGCACCCTTTCTCCAGAGGAGAGTGGGGTTACTGGGGGAAGCTGAGGTCCAAAGAGGGGAGGAAGGAAGTTCTTTGGAGGGACTGGTCTGTGTCCTTGGTGGCAGAGGCCACTAGGGGTGAGGTGGGGCAGAGAGGGCTGAGGGGAGAGCCAGAGCACAGCCCGTCACATTGCCCACCCTCCTGAGATTGGACAGGAAGCTTCTGGGAAATTAAGCTTGTTCTGATCGGTTTAAAAAAGGATGTGTGTGTGGAGATGGCAGGGAAAATGGGTCTCCTCATTTTACAGAGGAGAAACAGACCCCGGGCAGGACAGAGGGGAGGGGGCTGGCCTGGGTGGGGTGAGGAGTCCCAACGTGGACCCCACGAGGCCGCACAGTGAGTGGGGCACAGTGAGTGGGGCTCCCCTTCCAGTGCTCTCCCCTGGAGGGCCCCGTGGCAGCCTCCTCACGAGTCCCTCCTCAAGGATGGGTGAGCGCTGGGGCCGGGGCCGGGTGTGGAGGGGAACCCCAGGCCCCCTCCTCCTTGCACCCCGCGCAGCCAGGGCTTTGGGCGCTCAGCGGTGGAGGAAGCCCCGCTCTCGGCCAGTCTCCCGGGTGGCGCCGCCCCACTCAGCACCCTGGACAGCGCCTCCTCGGGGCCTCACTTTGGCTTCTCTAGGGTGGCCTCTGTTAATAAAGCTGCACTTCTGTTGACTTCCTTGCCTCCCTACTTAACTCTCCCTCTAAAGTCAGCCCCCAGTCCAGATCTTTTCAGTCACCACTTGTCTCGCTCCTGGAGCCAGGGCAAGGGAACATGGAAAGAAGCAAGGTGGCTGGCTGCTGTAGGCCTGGTGTTTTGTTCCCTTCTCTCACCAGCGGGAGAGGAAGTGGCCTTGGAGGAGTCCTGGACCCTTCCCTAGTACCTGCCAAACTGGATCTTCCTCGGAGGGTTTTGATGAATTCTGAAGGGCACAACAGAGATATATTAGAGTTAACGGGGAAGGTAGGACTGGGGCACACCAGTGGCTGGGGGTCCGGGGAGAGGTGAGTGGTGCTGGCCTGAGCAAGGCAGTGCAGAGGCCACAGCCTGAACCCAGACTCCAGCTGAGAGGTCCTGAGAAGATCATCTGGGCCATCCTCTTGTCTTCAGGCAGGCTGCCTGCTGCTGGTTCTGCTGGGCTTTGGACTCCCAGCACCTGCTCTTTCTGATCCACCCCTTTCTCTCTCCATCCACTGCCAGGTCAAGTTGGGTCCCAAAAGCAGCCAGCACGGGGTAGAAGCAGTGGCTGCCATGGATGAGGATAAGCTTCTATCTGCACTGCCTGGGGAAGATGGTGCCACCTGCGACCCCAGCCTGGAGCCTGAGGAGGAGCCTGGGGTCCAGAATGGAATGGCATCCAGTGAGGACCTGAACAGTGGCCACACCAGCCCAGGGCATGAGATGAGGGGCACCCTGGTGCACACTGAGGGGCATACAAAGGGCCTGGACATGGCCCTGCACGGCCTCAGCCTTGGCCTCTCCCTCACCAATGGCCTAGCCCTGGGGCCAGACTCAAACATTCTGGAAGACTCTACAGAGTCCAGGCCCTGGAGGGCTGGTGGGCTGGCGGAGGGGGACGATGCCTCCAGGAGCCTCTGTCCAGACACTGAGGATCCTCCACTGGGGTAAGTGGGTGTCTCGGGATGGGGGCTCACCACATTTGCTCCAATGCTGCGTGGCCTGGGCCTAGCCACTTACCCTTTCTGGTTCTTGTTTTTCCTCATACATGAAATGGGAATTTTGTGTCCCTGTTTTGGGAGGATAGGGCCATAAGAGATATTTCAAAGGCCAGCAGGGCTGTTGTGCCCCCACGCCCACCCAGCCCTCCTATTCACCATGGGCTGTTTCTTTTTAAAAAATTTTTTTCTCTTCCATTGTGGTTTATTACAGGATATTGAATATAGTTCCCTGTGCTATACAATAGGACCTTGTTGTTTACCCATTCTATATATAATAGTTTGCATCTGCTAATCCCAAACTCCCAATCCATCCCTCCCCCACCTCCCCTTCCACCGTAGGCTGTTTCTATGTGGGGTTGGAGGGCCACACTCCCTCCATCCCAGGCTGGACATCAGAGTTCCAAAATGCCTTGATGTGGGAGGTCATCTGGCCTATCCCTCTGCTTCTTGGAGATGAGAATGTCCCAATTCTGCAACTCACCTCAAGAGAGTAGGCTTATGTGGATTAATCTTTGTCAGCTACTCCTCCCTGAGTGCCATCTGGGAGTTCGACCAGGAGCTCCTACTTATTGGAATAAGTCCTACTTCCTGGAGTTACAGCCCCATTTCTGTTATCCTCAGCTGGAGGTGGAGAGGCCCGGCGTCTTAAAGGTGCCAGTTGCACAAGGAGGCGAGGATGGGGCAGGGGAATGACTAGAAACCTCCAGTGTGGGCTGAGAAAAGAAAGCATATAGAAGGCTTACTGTGTACCACTGCAGGCACTGGCCCGGGCACACAAGGGTGTAGGAGGTGTGCGAGCATGTGCTTGTGGGGCATGCACGTGTGTGTATACTGGTGTGTGCACGGGGATGTGTGAGCATGTCAGTGTGCCTGGCCTGTGCATTTGAGTTGCACGTTTGGGTCTGCACGGGGATGTGTGGGGCTGAGTGTGTCTAGATCTCCAAGGGCAGGAATGTGAGTACGTGGGGTCAGATGCCAGTGTGTGCCGGGTGTGCCAAGAGAGAGTTTCCATCTGGGCCTATGGGGGGCAGGGCCTATGGGGGCGGGCCGGAGGCTGGGGCTTCTTGGAGCACGCTGTTTGTATTTAGGTTGGTATAATTTTGGAGGATGGCTGAAGGTGGAGGCAGATGGAAGTTTGGAGATTAAGCTGATGGTCTTCAAGCCCCTGTCAAAACTACCCCTCAGGTTTGCTCAGGTACATGAGAGGGTGGTAGATATGGGGACCGTTCTTGGCTCTGACATGAGATGAGAGCCCCCAAGGGCAGGACTCTGTTTTGTTGTTCCAGGACCCAGCATGGGCCTGGCAGAGAGAGCTGCTGGGCAGATTTTGGGTGTCTGCTCTGGCAGCCAGGGCAGTGGCCCTTCTCTTCCCTCCCCTCCTCCTGGAGGTCAGTAAAGGCAACTTCCATCCCAGCCCCCTGCTGGGCATCCTACCGCCTTTTCGGTTTCTGCCCTTTCCCCACTTCCTTCTCCAAATGAGTCTGCCGTCTCAACTCCTGGTGGGACAGGGGTGGCCGATGGCTGTGGCCTCAGCTTTTCTCTCTCAGGTCAGCATTTCTCCAGGAAGCACTCAGGGATCAAACTTAGGCACTGGGGGTCCAAGGAGGGGTTTGAGGGGGTGGGGCACTTCCCAGTCCTCCAAATATGGCTCAGTCTCTGCTAAGCCCCAGGCACTAGGGGCTAAGCAGGGCATAGCTAGATCCTCAAGGTTACCAGGGGTGTGCTTCTTTGCAAATGGTGGGCCTTGGTTTATCTGAAATGGGCTGGGCTCAGCCTGCTTCTTTCTTTTTCTGTGTCTCTTGCTTTTGCTGTCTCTATGTTTCTCTCTCTCTCTCTCTCTCTCTCTCTCTCTCTCTCTCTCTCTCTCTCTCCGTGTGTCTCTTTATCTCTGTTACTTTCTGTCTCTCTGTCTTTGTTTTTCGTGCTCTCTGTATCTCTTTTCTCTGTTTCTTTCTTATCTCTCTCTTATTTCTCTTCTTCTCTCTCGTTTTCTCTATTTTTATCTCTTTTAGTCCTCTTCCTTGCCTGTTTTCCCTGCTTACTTGTGCATCTCCCCAGTGGATAAGAGGCCTCGGTTCATCTATGTGTGATGCTCGATTTTAGGTGCTGGGGCTACATCAGTGAACAGAATATACAAAAATTCCTACTTTCATGGAGCTTATGGTCTAGTGAGGAGACAGATAATGTGTCATAAAAATAATAGATAATTACATAGTATGTTGGAAGGCAACAAGTGCCTTGGAAAAAATAAAGCAAGAAAAAGGGGCTGGGGTGTTTGGGGGCAGGTCCTAGTTATAAATAGGGCAGTCAGGGTGAGAAAGGGATGCGAAAGGAAGACTTCAGCCTGAGGAAAGAGCACTCTGGGCAGAGGGAACCACTGGTGCAAAGGCCTTTTTTGGGGGCAGCACAGGGCTCTGCAAGGGCTTAGGCAGTGTAGTGGGCTGTGGGGCTGGTAGGCATCTGTCCATTCACCCAGTGCACCACTCAGCAGGGTTTAGAGGACTTACTGTGTGCTGGGTGCTTCCTGGCCTTGTGTGTGGGGGGGGGTAAACAGGTGTAAACAGGGGAACAAACAGAATACTACATGCTGAGAGGGGCTGGGAGGAAATGAAGAGGTACCCTGAGGATGGACACTACTGAGGGGCCAGTGTGTTGGGTGGTGTGGGCCTGCCTCCTGCAGTCTCTCTGAGGAGGTGACATTAAAGTCAAGCCCTGAGAGCTAGAATGTGGCAGCCAGGCTAAGAACCACCCAGGTTGTGGGGACAGCAAAATTATGACCCTGTGTAACACTAGCTGTGATGGGGAGCCTGGAGGAAGCAGGCCCCCACCCCCTTCCCAGGCCAGGCTGAGGGAGAGTCTCACATTCATTCATTTAGCTCAGTGATGCCCACTGTGGGCCAGGCACGGTGGGCAGGGGCGCCAGGACCACGCCTGTCCTTTCACTGCTGTGCCCCGGTACCCAGACCAGCATCTGGCACCTAGTGCTCAGCAAGCGTTGGCAGAAAGAACAAACAGGACACGGTCCGTGCCCACTCCCTGCCCCCAGGGAGCTCCCAGACATGGATTGGTGTCATCCTAGCACCTGTAAGGGGGACACCTGGCAGGATGGTGACTGGTCCTCGCATCCCACAGGCCAGGAGAACCAGATGTGCGGGACGGCTTCAGCGCCACATTTGAGAAGATTGTGGAGTCAGAGCTGCTGCGGAGCACACAGTACAGCAGCCTGGACTCCCTCGATGTGCTGAGCCTCACAGATGAGAGCGACAGCTGCGTCAGCTTCGAGGCCCCCCTCACGCCCCTCATCCAGCAGCGGGCCCGGGATAGCCCTGAGCCAGGGGCTGGCTTGGGCACTGGGGACATGGGGTCTGAGGGGAACATGGGGGCAGCTGGCGGTGATGGGGAGCTGGGCAGCCCCCTGCGGCGCTCCATCTCTGGCAGCCGCTCCGAGAATGTCCTGAGCCACCTGTCTCTCACGGCCGTGCCCAATGGCTTCCATGAAGATGGACCCCCGGGCCCAGGTGGGGATGAGGAAGACGAGGAGGAAGACATGGACAAGTTGCTGAACTCGGCCAGGTGAGGCAGGGCCCAGGCTGGGAGCCAAGAGAACCATTGAGCAGATGGGGAAACTGAGACCCAGAGGAGGCACAGCAAGTTAGGACATCCGGGGGTCTGGAGTGAACAGCCCTCTGCAAGGTCATCGTGCCTACCCTCTGCACCCCTAGCCTGAGGTTCCATTCTGCCCTTCCAGGCCTTTCTAGCCAAGGTGGGGTCAGGGAGCTGATCATCTAATTATATCCTTTGAGGACTTTTCTAAAAGTCTGACTTGATTCTGTCCCGATGCAGTGGAGCTTCTTTCCCTGGTCTGACCCCTGGATTTTCAGAGGCCTGGGGAGACCTTCCAGCCCCCAACCATGGCTTCTGACCCCCTCCTCCCCAACCCCACCTTCCCTCCGCAGCGACCCCAGCCTGAAGGACGGCCTTTCGGACTCAGACTCAGAGCTGAGCAGCTCGGAGGGGCTGGAGCCTGGCAGTGCAGACCCACTGGCCAACGGGGGCCAGGGCGTGAGTGAAGCTGCCCGCCGGCTGGCACGCCGCCTCTACCACCTGGAGGGCTTCCAGCGTTGCGATGTTGCCCGGCAGCTGGGCAAGAAGTGAGCTCATCTCCGCACCCCCACCCCAGGCAAACCCGGTGTCTTCCTCGGCCCAGGGCGGGGTGTGGGTGGCTGCTGTCCGGGGGGCCTGGTTCTAGGGGCTCCCAACAGTCCCCAAGAACTTTTCCTCCTGCCACTGACCTCATTCCGGGCCTTGCCCTAAATCTATTTCCTTTCTGGGCTGCCTGGGCGAGGGCGCCCCCGGCTCTGAGGGAGGAGAGGTGTGGCAGGGCGGCCCCTCGGGGCTGGGGGAGTGGCATGTGGCACGTGGTTATGGGGCCGTGGTGGATGGTAGTGAGGACAGAGCAGCCGGGCAGAGGCTGGTGGGCCACCTAATGGGGCCAAGGAGGGAGGGGAACCTGGGCCTGGCTGGGACCTTGGAGGACCCAGGAGCTGGGGAAGGGGATCCTGGCCCTCATTAAGCCCCATTCACTGTGTGTCTGTTGGGACCAGCTGAAGGGGTGGGAGCCACCAAAGCACAAGCCCCGGTCTTTGGACTTGGGGGAAGGGAACTAGCCAGGTTGAAGTCCTGAGGGGTAGGGGACAGTCAGCTGTGAAGTCAGCTGGTGTGTCCTGAGCAGGTCCGGCCAGCAGCATGTCCACCTGCCTTGTCCTTCCTGCCTGGCCATCCAAAGGACCCCCAACACCCACATAAGCCTTCAAGATGCACAGAAGCAGGCCGGGCCTCTGGAGAGAGCTGCTCCCAGGCTAAGAGAGGCAGCCCAGACTCTAGATCCCAAGTCAGAGCTGACTGGGGCTTAGGCCACAGGGAAGTCCTGAGGAACCCCCCTTCTCCCTCCCTCCTGACTCCTCCACCCTCCGTTGCCTCCAGGGCACTCCTGCCCTGGGCCTCCCCCAAAATTGCATCACCCACACCCTTACCTCTCCCACTGGGCTATAGTCCCCGAACCTAATGACATCCTCCTTCATCACGGTTGATCCCCACCCTCCCCTGTCTTTTCAGTCACTCCCTCTACAAGAGTTTTCCCATCAGCATTTAATTGTGCTTAACTCTTTCCCATCTGAAACAAAAATCCTTCCTCAAATCGTACTTCCTCCCCCAGCCTCTTCACAGCCAAAATTCTATTCTCTGCTCTGGATGGCCTCTGTCCCCTCCCCTTCTGCACATTCAGTTCCTCCACGTTGGCTTCTTCCCCTGGAGGGGCCCTTCACAAGCCCCTCTTACTAGAGTCAGTGGCGGCCTGGTGTCTTTGAATCCGGTGTCTGCTACTGGGCCTCAACTTTCTCCCCTTCAACAGCCTTGACACACCGGTCACTGCTTTCTTTTTCTTTTCTTTTTTTTTTCTTTTTTGTGGTACGCGGGCCTCTCACTGTTGTGGCCTCTCGCGTTGCGGAGCACAGGCTCCGGACGCGCAGGCTCAGCGGCCATGGCTCACAGGCCCAGCTGCTCCGTGGCATGTAGGATCTTCCCAGACCGGGGCGCGAACCCACTGCCCCCGCATCGGCAGGTGGACTCTCAACCACTGCGCCACCAGGGAAGCCCCTTTCTTTTTCTTTAATTAAGCTTTTTATTATGAAAATTTCAAGCATACACAAAGGCAGAGAAAGTAACTTCTTAAACTTCCATGTACCCATTACTCAGCTTCAAAGTTATCAATATTTTTCTATTCTTGTTTGATCTATTTCCCCCACAGCTTCTTCCCCTCACATTTGCTAGAATATTTTAAAGCATATTTCAGACTCTCTATCATATGATCCATAAATATTTAGTATGTGTCTCTGACTAGGGTATTTTTTTAGACAGTCATAATTCCATTATAATTTCTGACAAAGTTAACAAAAATTCCTTAGTATCTCTAACATTTGGTCTATGCTTAGTTTTCTCTGGTTATCTCAAAAATGTTTGTTCAAATCAGGATGCAAATAAGGTACATACATTACATTTGGCCAATATATCTCTTAGGCCTCTTGTAGCCAACAGCAGTTGCCAGTCCCCCTCCTTTCTGTAATGCCATGTATTTGTTGAAGAAACGGAGTCATTTGTCCGGAAGAACTTTCCACGTTTTGGATTTGGTGTCCTCATGGTGTTACTTCACTTGTTTCTGTAAACAGGAGGGAGAGCTCGGGGCTTGATTGTATTCAGGTGGAAATAAGCTCTGTTTTTTGGCAAGAATTCATCACTCCAGTTTTGAAACACTCTCTTCCTTGGCCCTCAGGACAGCATACCCCTACCTCTCGGGCTGCTGTTTGTCTGTCTCCTTCTCTGGCTATCTCTTCCCTCAGCTCACCCTGACAGGGGTTCTCCTCAGATCTCTGACCTGGATCTGCTGGCCTGTCTGTGCCCCCTCCTCTCACATGTGCTCGTCCCCCTTCCTACTGAGTTGTTAGTCACCAGTTAAGGGCTGATGACTCTCACATGGGTGCTTCTAGCTCTACCTGTTGTCCTGGGCTCTGGGCATCACCCCAGGGGCCACCCTCTCTGTCATGCCCCACACCCACTCCATCCCTCTCCACGTCCTGTGGATTCTGCCACCCAAACATCCCTCCCCCCCACCCCTTCCATGTCTCTCGTGGACAGCTCCTACCCCCATGGGCCTCCACTCCACAGGCAGTGTTCCAAATACAGATCTGGCCATCTCACTCACCCCTTCCCTGCTTCAAACTCTTCCAGATCAAGTCCCAGTCCTTGCCTCGGCCCTCAGGCCCGGTTCCCTGCCTTATCTCTTGCTGCCCCCATTCCTGCTCTCCAGCCCCGGCCACATGGCCCTGCTGGTAGCTTCTTGGACAGTTTCCCCTACTGCGGACACTGTGTATCATCTCACCTCCTACTTCCTTCACGTGGGTGGCTCTTCCTTTCCTGAAGGTATTGGATGAGACATCACCTCCTCTAGGAAGCTTTCCTGACTCCCCCACCTCCTGGCCCAAGGTTGAACTGTCAGAGCCCAACCGGCCAGCAAGGGAGACAGCAGAGGAACGGGCAGGTCTGGGTGGGTGGGTCAGCATCCCCAGGGGCCCACTGCCACGAACCCCCGCTGCTTGCTATGCCCTGCTTCTAATGGATAACCCCTGCTCTCCTGGCAGCAACGAGTTCAGCAGGCTGGTGGCCGGGGAGTACCTCAGCTTCTTTGACTTCTCGGGCCTGACTCTGGACCGAGCACTCAGGTCAGTGGGGCTGGGATGGGATAGTGCCCACAGGCGATACAGCCACACATCTGGATTCTCCTGCAACTCCACTGTAAACTCGTTGTGCAAGACCTTGGACAAGTCTCTTGACCCCTCTGGGGAGGCTGAGGGGAAGGGGTCATGAGAGCAGCAGCAATGCAGAGACTCAGTGAGTGCTGGCTCTGCGGTGGGCGCTGAAAATATGAAGGTGGGAATGCAGTCGTGACTCTTCAGGAGGGGAAAGGGCCAAAAGGCTTGCCTGTACTGAGCACTTCCTGTCTGCAAGATGTACCCTTTACACACCCTGCTGACTGCATCTTAGCAACCCCCCTGTAAGGTAGGCGGTATCATCCCATTTACTTGTGGAGAAGCTGTGGGCCAGTTCCCCACAGTCACTGAGGGAGGAGATAGCCAAAATGGAATTTGCCCTCAGGTCCTGTTGGTATTTGGACCTGGGGAGTGGCCCTCAGGAGGGGCAGGTGCAGGCCCCAGGGAGCAGAGGGCGGGAATGGGAAGATGCAGCCCAGTGTCCAGCGGACCCGGCGGCACGGCCAGTAGGGAGACCCTAGGCCAGAGCCCTCCTGGGGAAGGGCAGCGGTCTCTGAGCTGAGGTGTGGGTGGTCCCATGTATGTTAGATCTGTTCACCTCCTACGTGCCTCTCACACTTTTAAAAACGTTATTTCCCCTTCTTTTTTCTCTGTTTCAGTTGGGATATTTTCTATTGACCTGCTTCCAGTTCACTTACCCTTTCTCTGTGTCTCATATGCTGTTAGCCCCATTTACTGAGTTTTCACTTTCTATTGTTTTATTTTTCAGTTCTGGAAATTTCATTTTATTAAACATTTTTTTGGGTAGGTTTTAATTCTCTGGGGGGAATTCTTCATCTTTTGATTTATTTTCTACTTACTTTCCCCATCTTTCCCTCTCTTTCTTTGAACATATTAGTCGCAGTTATTTGAAAGTCCTTGTCTGCTTTTACCCCGATATCTGCATCACCTGTGTCTGTTTCTATTGTTTCTCTCTTGGCTTTCCATCTTATATCCTATTTCTCTGTGTGCTTAGTAATTTTTTTATTAGATGCTGTACGTTTTGTATAGAATTACAGTGGCTCTAGATCATTATGTGTTCCTCCAGAGAGGGTTTACCTTGTCCCTTGCTAGGCAGTTAGAGGAGGGCAGGGAGGCGCAGTCCTAATCCATCCAGGGCTGAGCTGAGGAGAGGCAGCCCTGAAGTTTGGTAAGGCTCAGGATTCACCCCGATCACAGGGTGAAGGCCGCAGGGCTTTCCACTGAGAGCGTGGTGTGTTCACTGGGGCCTCTCCCTTTGGTTGGTTCTAAATCCTAATTTTGTCTCCTCGTTGCGGCGAGACTGTCAAAAAACCAAATCCCTCTACTTCTCAGAGAGGCCTTCCTACCCATTACATCTTTAGGTTTTGGTAGATATCTCACAGGGAGAACTGGCCACATGTTTACAGCCCCTCAAGTCTCCCAGTTTGTCTCTCCAGCTCCGTGAAGCGACTAATTGTTCTGCCTCTTGTCTGTGCCCGTGATTGGCAGTGTCCCCGGGGAGAAAGCAGCTGCAGATCAGCCCACCTCTCCCCAGTTCTCTCCTCTCCAGAATCTTGGTCCTATTGGTGTTTGCTGCGTCAGCAGTTTTCTGATAGCGTAAGAGAGATGTATTTTGTCTGGCTTTTCTCATTGTTCTCAGCGGAAGTGTTGGTCGACTGCAAGCTACTCTATCCTGAGCTGAGTCTGAATTTTCACACTGGGTGATCGGGTGGAGAAGGTGTTCGGTGGGTTGGGCTCGCAATCAGAGGCATGAGTGCTGGGTGGGAGGGAGGACCTTGTATATCCAGCCCAATAGATTGAGGCTCGACTCTGCAGGCCCTGGGGAGCCCCAGAAGGTACTGGGTGTGAAGCAGTATTCTGGGAGGCAGTGCTGGCAGCAGTGTGCTGGTATGGCCTTTGATCCAGAGGCTTCTGAAGAGGGTCAGGTGGGAGAGGATGAGGCCTGAAGTTGGGCTGTGAGGCAGAGGAATGATTGGTGTGAGAAGCACAGAGGATACAGCAGACAGGCCCGTGGTTCCAAGATGCAGGGGAGAGGGTGGGCAGTAATGAGGCTGATCCTGGGGGGAAACCTGAGTTTAACTGGAGCTTGGTGAAGACCCCTGAGGAAGGGGTGTTTGGGCTGGGGAGCCGGAGCTGGGATGGATGACTCCCAGGTAGGATAGGCTACGGTTGGGATGGGGGATGGGTTTTAGAAAGTCCTAGTGGAGTATGAGGAGACGAGGGAGGGGCCAGATGCAGGGAAGAGAACGCGGAACAGGAGAAGCAGGGAAAGGAGGAAGCCTAGATGGCGGATGGAGTGTTTTTATACAGCAGTTGATTGATCGGGATTGAATTAGAGAGTGGTCTGCAGTTTTGGAAGCCTCCAAGGGTAAAGATTGGCCAGAATGGGGCTCACAGGTCCCAGGGTGCCTTAGAAGTGCTTGAGAGAGGATAAAGCAAAGTGAGCATTACAGAAGCCAAGTGAACTGTGGCAAAATCAGGGACAAATTAGTCTCATTGAACCCAGGATGGATAGAGGCCCACAATGTCTCAGCTTGCTGTTTCCCTTCCCAAGAAGGGGTGTGCCTATGCCGCAGGTGAGGGACCCCAGCCCCATCTCCCAGCCCCTCTGGTTTTGGCATACTCTGCCAGGGACTTCTGAGAGCTGGTGACCTTTGAATTTGGCCTTGAGAGGGACTCAGAGCTGCCCAGCAGAGGAGGCTCAGACTTGGGGTGGGGGGAGTGAGGGAGGCCAAGGTTGGGCCTGGGGCTCAGCTGGTAGCGCCTCAAGTGAGGAGTGGGAATGGCTGAGGGAGAGCGGTCTGAGGAGCGGCGTGGATGGCCCAACCATGGAGGAGGGAGCCAGGAGTGGAGCGGATGCTGGCACTGAGGTGTTCGTCTGCCTTTGCTCTTCACAATCTGGCCCCTGCATCCTTCCAGAAGGGCCCTGGAGGGTGATGAGGGCTGAAACTCCACACTCCAGAGGCCATTATGGGGGTCAGGGTGCCTCCCTGGGCTCAGATGCTGGGGCTCTGGGGCCTCAGCCCCCTTGGGCAGGTTTGGGTGGTGTGTGTGTGTGGGGGTCCTACCCTGAGTGAGGATTCAGACTGACTCAGGGGCTCTTGGAGGCCCTCAGCATCCTTGCATTACCCTCCAGAACCTTCCTGAAGGCCTTTCCGCTGATGGGGGAGACACAGGAGCGTGAGCGGGTCCTTACGCACTTCTCCCGCCGGTACTGCCAGTGCAACCCTGACGACAGCACTTCGGAAGGTACGCCTCGCCCCACTCCCTTGCCCCCCACCCGGGCCCTGGCTTCTTCCTACCTCTGGTCCACCTGCCACTTCTGTCCCGCTCAAGAAGCATCAGTGAATGAACAATGGCAGGTGGCATGGGGACTGTCTGCTGGAAAAGGAACCTCCCAGCTGCCCCGCCTGTTGTCACTCCCTGTGCCTGAAAGTCCTCCATCCTGGAGTCAGTCCTTTGGGTCCTCATTCTCGGTGGTGCCCTGTTGCAATGCTGATTGTTGGTGTGGTGGGAGTCCTGGTGTGGAAGTCTGGGTTGGGGTCCTCTTAAGTGCAGGACTTGTCCTGTGGATGGACCTGAGTCCCAGGAACTGGGGAACTAGGCTGGTTATTAGAGGAGACACGGGCCATGGAAGGGATATAGCCCAGGACCCAGAGCCATTCCTGGGTCTGAGATTCAAGGTGAGTTTGGCCACAGCAGGCAGGAATCTGGGCTAGAACAGGCCCAGGGTGGTCTGGTCACCTCTGAGGGAGGGGTTGGTCCTGACCTGGGGCGAGTGAGTGACTCTGATGCTGTAATGGGGGTGGGACACAGAGCATCACGCAGGCCCTGGGCCCTGATGTATGGTTGGCAGGTGGCTGGCTTCTTCTTGTCTCCAAGGCCTCCAGGCTGGCTCTGACAGGAGGCAGGTGGGAGCCTGGGGTTGGGAAAGAGCTGGGTGCTCATGCTGAGGGTGCCACCATCTCTGATTTAGATGGGATCCACACACTCACCTGTGCCCTGATGCTTCTCAACACGGACCTGCACGGACATGTGAGTTGGGGAGGCAGGGAGTGGGTGTGTCCTCTCACTGATTCATCCCGAGTTATCCAAGGGCCGGTCCTTTCTCCAGCCCCCTTCCCGAGACCTCCTGCTCACTGGCCAGTGTTTCTTTAACAGACCTGGGAGTTGGGCAGCTTGGCTTCTAGACTTGGCTCTGCCCTAGTTTTATCCACTTGAGATCTGCCTGGGTCCCTGCCCCCAAGCAGGGCAGTAAGAACAGCTGAGGAACATGGGAATTTAGGATGTGCTAAATAAGATATGTGCCCCTAGCCGTGTCCATGCCAGACATTGCTAAAAGATCACATGTTCTTCCTACCCCTTGTGCTGTAAGCCTGAGTGCAGCCCTGTTGAAGTGCCATGCCCCAGGCAGCCCCTTCGGTCAACTGGTAGATTGCCCTCAAGAGGCATTCTCGTCATGCACCCCTCACCTCCCCGCCCCGACTAGGCAAACAGAGAAGTGATAGGTGGGTGCCCCGGGCTGTGAGCCTGTGTCTGGTCTGGGATCTGGGCATCTCAGTGCTGCTCGTGGCTCAATAATTCCTTCTTCTTTCCTTTCTCTGCTCCGGGGACCCCCCCCGCCCCCTTTGGGCTCTCTTGCCCTCTCTCAGGTGGTAAGTGTAGCTGGTGGTCTGCATGCCCTGTCAGCCTAGACCCCATCTCCATGTTCCCCTTCTGTGTCCCCCATCACCCCATCTGGCCCACTGATCACTGCCCTGTCATTGCTCACCCCATGGTGGTCAGAGCCCCTCTGTTGGGTTGGGGATATTTCAGTGACTCATGGGAAAAACAGCCCAGCACATCTGGTTCCAAAGTTAACCAGGAAAGTCCAGGACATGTAGGGTGGAAGAAAGACCTGGGATAGGTCCAACTTCAGATCCTACTCTTGCCTCCGGGTGGTACCTCTGTGACCCTGGGCAAGACACTAGCCTTCTCTGCGTCTCAGGTTCTACATCTGTGAGGTGGAAATAATGATTTCGCCCATAGCGTCCTGGGGAGGCCTGAGGGAGGGAGGTATCACCAAGTGTCAGGGTCTGGTGCTTAGTAAGGATTTATTATTTAATATTATTATGAATAATATTATGATATGATATTATACATTATAACAATATATTATAACAATATATTATAATAATAGTATAATGTATTATTTTATACAATGTATTATAGCAATATATTACACTAATATTATAATATTATTGCACAGTAATAATAATAATCATATGTATTATTAATATTAAAATTTAAATAATGGAGAGCCCAAAGCCCCAGCCTGTAGATCCCTGGAAGATCAAGAAGGTGAAGTGCCCCGCCTCATGGCAGCCTGAGCAAGCGTGGGCACACTGGGGTACCTGGCCTGGGGAGGGTGAGAGCCTCGCTGACCTTGGCACGAAGAGTAGTTGTGTGACAACTTTGGTTATGTCCGCCTGGGCTGTCAGCCTGGGTGTGGAACAGGAGAGAAGATGTGTGTATTCCATGGGAATATCACCAGAGCAAATGCCCATTAACGGGTTGACGTTCTCCCAAGACTGCTTACTGTTTGTTTACGGAGAGCAGGTGTTGCTGGCTTACCTTAAAAGGAGCTTTAAGCACACTCCTCGTCTCCCCATCCCCACCCTTGGCGGGGCCGAGGGCCATCTCAGGACCCAGTCACTCCTTTGCCAGCCCTGGATGCCTCTCCCCCTGGTTGAGAGCTGCTAACAAGGGCAGCAGTCAGTGAACCCCGGGTCGAGAATACTCTCGAGCTTGGTGGGACTTAGCTGCCCGTGGCACCACCTTAATGCCCACAGCTGAAGAGAAACATCACCACCTTCGTAGCTCAAAAGCGGGTGGGGCAGGATTGTTCATATTTGCAGCCAACAGACATTGAGGATGCTGTCTCTCTCTTGAGGCAGCATTGCAAAACATCAAAAGCAAGCGTTCTGGGTTGGAGTCCTCTGTATTTCTCCACACAGTAGCTTGTGACCTGGAGTGAGTTATTTACTTCCCTAAACCTCAGTTTCCCCATCAGAAAGTCCCTGTAAGACTTAAGGAGACAGCACTTGGAAAGTGCTTAGCCCGGGGCCGGGTTGTTGCAGTTACTGTGAGCTTTCCAAAGGACCCCAACGGAAGTGGCATCACCTGCTTTGTTCTTTTCCCCCTCCCTTCCCGCTCTCATTCTTCTGCTCTTTGACAGAGACTGAGTGTCTGGTGGAAGGTGGGGATCTCAGGAATGTGGGGCCTGCTAGGGCCCCCAGAAATAGCTCTGGTCAGAGCAGGAGGCAATACAGGGGCTGGCAGATGGAGTAGGTACACCCTCTTCAGATAGACACAGCCTGGTGGAGGAATCTGGAGGACTTTCTGTAGGAGGGGCGTTTGGACTCTAGGGGCTCAGCACCTTCTGTGTTCCATAAAAAGCAGGAAAGAGAACCCCTGCCTCAGGATGCCTACCTTCTAGTTAGAGGAGATAGAAAATAAAGAAGTAAACAAGTGATTAAAGTAGTGATAGGTCTGTGAAGGGAATAAGCAGGAGGGTGTGTTGGGGCTGGACTGGGGGTCAGGGAAGGTGTCTCAGAGGAGGCACGGTTGGGGCAGAGACCTGGAGGGTGAGCAGCAGCCAGCCATGGAAAGACCAGGGACAAAGCCTTCCAGGCAGAAGGACCAGTGGGGCTGGTTTCCACCTTTTGGCTATTGTGAACAGTGCTATGAACATATATGTACAGGTTTTTAAAAATCTAAAAATTAAAATTTTTATTTTAATTTTTTAATTGAATGAAAAATTCTTTAAGTTCTATAGTACTTTACAATTTTCAAAAGTTTCACACACATGATTTCATATAATCTCATAATAACCCTTTTTCTTCCTACCGTATATTACCCCTTGCCCTTCCTGGTAATCACTGGTTTGTTCTCTATATCTGTGAGTCTGCTTCTTTTTTGTTTTATTCACTGATTTGTTGTATTGTTTAGATTCCACATATAAGTGATATTATATAGCATTTGTCTTTCTCTGTCTGACTGGTTTTACTTAGCATAAGTATTTGTTTGAGCACCTGTTTTTAATTCTTTTGAGTGTGTACCTAAGTAGTGGATTGCTGGGTCTGATGGTAATTCTATGTTTAACTTTTGGTGGACAGTAAAACTGTCCATAGTGGCTGTTGTTGGAGTCCAGGTGGGAGATGATGGTGGCTGGGGCAGACAGGGCAGTGAACATGGAGAGAAGGGACAGATGACGGAGACCAGTTGAGGGTGAGCCTGACAGGACGCGCTGATGGGGCTGATCAGGGAAAGAGAGGAGTAAGGATGGCTTCAGCATCTGGCTGGATGGGGGTGCTGTTTCCTGAGATGTAGAAGGAGCTTCCGTGGGTGGGTGGAGGGCGTGGTGAGTGGGAGAGCTGGGGCTCAAGTCCCATTTGTGACATATTGTGTTTGAGATGCCTACTGGACATGAACATGGGGATGCCAAGGAGCTGGTGGGATAAACGAATCTGGGATGCAAGAGAGAGATGGGGTGAGGAGGTCATTGTCATCCTGGTAGAATGAAAGCCACGGGACTGGCTGAGTGCCTCAGGGAGAGAGGCAGGCTGGTGACCTCGTCCCAGGGCATGGCCTTATTTAAAGGTCAAGCAGAGCAGCAGGAGAGGCTTTGAAAGCAGCCATGGAGATGAGAGGAAAACCAGGAATGTGCAGTGTCTCAGAGGCCAAGAGAAGAAAGTGTCTCAAGGAGAAAGGAGTGGCCAACTGCATAAAAGGCTGCCATGAGGTCAAGAAAGATGTCAACAGAAAAATGACCATTGAGGTTGGAATGCCCATCGGTGGGTCATTATCACTGGATGGTCAAGGTCATTGGAGACCTTCACAACAGCACTTTAGGTGGAGTGGAGAGGACAAATGCCAGGCTGGAGTGGGTGGAGATGAGGATAGGAGGGGAGGAAGTGGAGGATGTGGAGAATTCTTTTGTGATATTTGGCTTTGAGTGGGCTCCTGAAATGAGCCACTGGCTGGAGGGGTCTAGGAGGAACTCTTTCAAATCTGACAAGGGCATGTGTGTATGTCAGTAGTATGCACTAAGCAGGCAAGGAGAAACTGATGATGCAAGAGAGAGAAGGGAAATTCGAAGCGTTCCTTGAGATGAGCAACAGAGCATAGGTGGAGAGTGGCCTTAGCTGGGAGTAGGGATATCTCGTTCCCCATGACAGAGTGAGCTGGAAGGGGAGGATGTCAGAGGAGGGTGATTTTTTTTTTTTTTTGTGGTACGCGGGCCTCTCACTGTTGTGGCCTGTCCTGTTGTGGAGCACAGGCTCCGGACGCGCAGGCTCAGCGGCCATGGCTCACGGGCCCAGCCTCTCCGCGGCATGTGGGATCTTCCCGGACTGGGGCACGAACCTGTGTCCCCTTCATCGGCAGGCGGACTCTCAACCACCGTGCCACCAGGGAAGCCCAGAGGAGGGTGATTTTAACCTCCAGACAAGAGAAGGTGGGAGCTTGGGTTAGAATTGGAGATGGAGACAAGGAGAGTTATTAAAAATGTATTTTGGATGTGCAGTCACTAGCACTGGTTAATGGAGTGAACGCTGGGGTGAGGGAGGGAGAAGCATCTAGGCTGAGGCCAGTAGAGGGGGTAGGAGATGGATGGAAGAAGCTGTGCCATGAGCTTTCAAGCTGAAACAAAGATAAGTTGTTTTTCAAGAAAAGCTTAATTTCTCTCAAACTTGGGTTACCTGAAGGTTAGCAGTGGGAGTGCTGGGGAGGTGGGCTGGTGCTGGATGGTGGAGGACTGGACAAATGCAGGGGTTGGGATAGTATTCTGAAGACTGGGGGCAGGGGGTCCTGCCCATTCTCAGATGGCATCTGAGAGCCATCTGAGCATCATAGAAAAACTTTAAAGGAGCACTGAGTACAACTCAGGTTTAGTCTAGATTTGCAAATAGTGATGAGGGTTTCCCTGCCCATGGGACTTTCAGTTGGCCCCTCTCCTTGCCCTGAAGGATGACATCTACTTTCTTTCTTCTTGGCCTGTCTGATTCTGCTCTTGGGGGGAGACTTAAAGACAGGCTGGGATTGTTCTGACCCCAGGGCTGTGCAGGCAGGTCACGCCAGACCAGTGGAAAAGGCCTTGGAATGGGGCTGTGTCCAGGCCAACCATAACTCTTTTCTGATTGGAGACAGAAGCTGTGGGAACAGTTTTGAGGGTCAAGGCAGCAGGGAGGCCCTTTTGATCCAAATGGTAGTGGGAGGAAGGGAGGAACTGGGAACTTGGAGGCCCCAAATCATCCATGTCAGTTCGCCTTTGGAGTTTCTGGACACACGTCTTTTCCTTCTCTCTTTCCCTTTTTCTCTCCCTCCCTCCCTTCCTTCCTTCGTTCCTTCCTCTTTCTTTCTTTTTCTTTCTTTCTTTCTTTCTTTCTTTCTTTCTTTCTTTCTTTCTTTCTTTCTTTCTCTTTCTTTCTTTCTTTCTTTCTTTCTTTCTTTCTTTCTCTTTCTTTCTTTCTTTCTTTCTTTCTTTCTTTCTTTCTTTCTTTCTTTCTTTCTTCCTTCCTTCCTTCCTTCCTTCCTTCCTTTCTTTCTTTTCCCTTCCTTCCTTCCTTTCTCTTTCTCTCTCCTTTTCTTCCTTCCCTTCCCTTCCTTTCCCTTCTCTCTTTCTTTTTCTTTTCTGATACATGTCTTTTTGCCTGGTTATTGTTGTTATTTTATTTTAAATCAGGTAATTTACCCAATATGATTTTACTTTTTTGCAGTTGATTATCTTACTTTCCCATCCAGAGAGAGATTAATTTTAGTAGATGAAAGTGTATTCTGCAGTTGTTGGTTGTAATGTTCTATGTGTTGATAAGGTCAAGTCTTTTAACTGTGTTGTAAAAATCTTGTATATCCTTAATGCTTTTTTTATTATGGTAAAATATACAAGACATAAATTTACCATTTTATCCAGCTTGAGGTGTACAATTCAGTGGAATTAAGTACATTCACACGGTGTGCAACCATCACCACTCTCTTGTTCCAGAACTTTTTCATCACCCCAAGAGGAAACCCCATACCCATTCGCAGTCACTCCCCATTCTCTCCTTCCTCCAGCCCCTGGCAACCACTAATTTGTTTTCTGTCTCTATGGATTTGCCTATTCTGGATATTTAATGTGGATGGAATCATATAGTATGTAGCCTTTTGTATCTGGCTTCTTTCACTCAGTGTAATGTTTCCAAGGTTCATCCATGTCATAGCATGTGTCATAATTTCATTTATTTTTATGGCTGAATAATATTCCATTGAATGGATATACCACATTTTGTGTATCCATTTGTCTTTTAGTAAATGTTTGGATTGTTTCTACCATTTCGATATTGTGAATAGTGTTACTCTGAACATTTGTGTACAAGTTTTTGTTTGAACACCTGTTTTCAATTCCTAGGAGTAGACCAGCTGCATCTTGTGGTAATTCTATGTTTAACTTTTTGAGAAACTGTGAAACTATTTTCCATAGTGGCTAAACCATTTAAAATTCCCGCTAGTAATGTATAACGGTTTCAATTTATTCACCTCCTTGCCAACACTTCTTTTCTTTTCTTTCTTTGTTTTCTTTTTTAATGATAGCTGTTCTAGTGGGTATGAAGTGGTATCTCATTTTGGTTTTAATCTGTATCTCCCTAGTGACTAATGATATTGAGCATATTTTCATGTGCTTGTGGCCATTTGTATATCTTCTCTGGTGAAATGTCTATTCAGGTGTTGATACTTTGCCCATTTTGGGGGGTTTTATAATTTTTATTTAAAGTTGAAAAAAAAGTTAAAAATTGTGGTAAAATATGCATTACGTAAAATTTACCATCCTCACCATTTTTATATATATAGGTCAGTAGTATTAAGTCTATTCACATTGTTGTGCAACCAGTCTTCAGAACGTTTTCATCTTCTCAAACTGAAACTCTGTATCCATCGAACAACTCCCCATTCCCTGCCCCCCAGCCCTTGGCAACCACCATTCTACTTTTTCTCTTTGTGAATTTTACTACTCTATATACCTCATATAAGTGGAATCACACAGAATTTGTTTCTGTGGCTGGCTTATGTCACTTAGCATAATATCCTCAAGGTTCATCCATGTTGTAGCATGCATCAGAATTTCCTTCCTTTTTAAGGCTGAATACTATTACACTGTATGTATATACCACATGTTGTGTATCCTTTCATCTGCTCATGGGCATTTGGGCTGCATGCATCATTTGGCTACTGTGAATAGTGCTGCTATGAACATGGGTGTGCAAATATTTCTTTGAGACTCTGCTTTTAATTCTTTTGGGCATATACCCAGAAGTAGTATTGCTGGATCATATGGTGATGTTATTTTTCACTTTTTGAGAAACAACCATGCTGTTTTCCATAATGATTGCACCATTTTACATTCACACCAGCAGTGCACAAAGTTTCCAGTTTCTCTACCTCCTTACCAACATTTGTTATTTTCTGCTTTTTGATAATAGCCAAGTTATATCTTATTATAGTTTTAATCTGCATTTACCTAATGATTAGTAATCTTGAGCATCTTTTCATATGCTTATTGATCATTTGTATATCTTCTTTGGAGAAATGTCTATTTAAATCTTTTGCTTTTCTTTAATTGGGTTGCTTCTGTTTTTGTTGTTGAGTTGTAAGAGTTCTTTATTTATTCTAAATACTATACTCTTATCAGGTATATGGTTAGAAAAAATTTTCCCTTTTTATAGATTGTCTTTTCATTCTCTCAATAGTGTCTTTTGGGGCACAAAAGTTTTATATTTTGATGCAATCCAGTTTATCTATTTTTTCTTTTGTTGCTTTTGCTTTTGGTGCCATATCTAAGAAACCATTGCTAAATACAAGGTCATGAAGATTTAGCCCTATGTTTTCTTCTAAGAGTTTTATAGTGTTGGCTCTTACGTTAGATCTTTGATCCATTTTGAGTTACTTTTTGTATATGGTGTGAGATAAGGGTCCAACTTCATTCTTTTGCTGTGGATATTCAAATTTCCCAGCACATTTGTCCCAGCACCATTTGTTGAAGACACTATTCTTTCCCCATTGGATGGTCTTGGTACACTTGCCAAAAATCAGGTGATCATAGCATTACAATTTATAAATGTATCGAAGTAACACAGTGTAGGGACTTCCCTGGTGGTCCAGTGATTAAGACTCCATGCTCCCAATCCTGGGGACATGGGTTTGATCCTTGGTCGGGGAACTAAGATCTGACGTGCTGTATGGTGCGGCCCCGCCGCAAAAAACAGCAACAACAGAAAAACAAAGTAACACAGTGTACACCTTAAACTTACACAATGTTACATGTCAGATTTACTCAATTAAAAAATTCAATTGACCATAGATGTATGGGTTTATTTCTGGAGTCTTAATTCTATGCCACTGATGTATATATCTATTCTCATGCCAGTGTCCCACTGTTTTGATTAGTCTAGCTCTGTAGTAAGTTTTGAAATCAGAAAGTGTTCTTTTCCAAGATTGTTTTGGCTCTTGGGATCCCTTACAATTCCATATGGATTTGAGGATAAGCTTTTACATTTCTGCAAAAAAGGCCATTGGGATTTTAATAGAAATTGTATTGAATCTGTAGATCAATTTGTGAAGTATTACCATCCTAACTATATTAAGTCTTCCAGTCCATGAACACAGGATGTTTTTATATTTATTTATGTCATTAATTTCTTTCAGCAACCTTTTTTAGTTCTCAATGTACAAGTCTTTCACCTCTTTGGTTAAATTTGTTTCTGAGTACTTTATTCCTTTTGATGCTACTGTAAATGGGATTGTTTTCTTAATTTCATTTTATGATTGTTCATTACTAACATATAGAAATGTAATTGATTTTATATGTTGATCTTATATCTTGCAACTTTACTGAATTTGTGTATTAGCTCTAATAGTTTTTTGGTGGGTTCTTTAGGATTTTCTGTATATGAGATCATTTCATCTGTGAATAGAGATAATTTCACTTCTTTCTTTCTAATTTGGGGGACTTTTATTTTTCTTGTCTAATTGCTCTGGCTAGAACTTCTAGTACAATGTTGAATAGAAATGGGGGAAATGGATATTCTTGCCTTTTCCTGATCTTAGGGGGAAAGCTTTCAGTCTTTCACCAGAGTGTGTGATGTTAGCTGTGGGTTTTTCATAAATGCCTTTTATCACGTTGAGGAAGTTCTCTTCTATTCCTAGTTTGTTGAGTGTTTTTTCCATGAAAGAAGTGTTGAATCTTGCCAAATGCTTTTTCTGCACCAATTGAAATGATCATGTGTTTTACCCCCCTTCTTTCTATTAATGTGCTGTATTATGTTAATAGATTTTTAAAAAATACTTATTTATTTTTGGCTGCATTGGGTCTTTGTTGCTACGTGTGGGCTTTCTTTCGTTGAGGTGAGTGGGCTTATTGCGGTGGCTTCACTTGTTGGGGAGCACGGACTCTAGGCGGACGGGCTTCAGTACTTGTGGCTCACGGGCTCTAGAGCGCAGGCCCAGTAATTGTGGCGCACGGGCTTAGTTACTCCATGGCATGTGGGATCCTCCCAGACCAGGGCCTGAACCCATGTCCCCTGCATTGGCAGGAGGACTCCCAACCACTGCGCCACCAGGGAAACCCCTGTTAATAGATTTTTATATGTTGAACTACCCTTGCATTCCTGGGATGCATTCCACTTGGTCATGATATATAATCCTTTTTTAAAAAATAAATAAATTTATTTATTTATTTACTTTTGGCTGCATTGGGTCTTCGTTGCTGTGCGCAGGCTTTCTCTAGTCGTGGCGAGTGGGGGCTGCTCTTCGTTGCGGTGTGCAGGCTTCTCATTGTGGTGGCTTCTCTTGTTGTGGAACATGCGCTCTAGGCGCACAGGCTTCAATAGTTGTGGCACGTGGGCTCAGTATTTGTGCCTTGCGGGCTCTAGAGTGCAGGCTCAGTAGTTGTGGTGCACAGGCTTAGTTGCTCCACGGTATGTGGGATCTTCCTGGACCAGGGCTTGAACCCGTGTTCCCTGCATTGGCAGGTGGATTCTTAACCACTGGGCCACCAGGGAAGTCCATAATCCTTTTAGTATGCTGCTGTTTGCTAGTATTTTGTTGAGGGTTTTTACATTTATATTTATAGGGGATACTGTTCTATAGTTTTATTTTCTTGTGATTTTTTTGTCTGGTTTTGGTATCAAGGTAATGCTGGCCTTATAGAATGAGTTAGGAAGTGTTCCCTCTTTTTCAAGTTTTGGATAGAGCTTAAGAAGTATTGGTGTTGGGGATTCCCTGGTGGCGCAGCGGTTGGGAGTCCGCCTGCTGATGCAGGGGTACGCGGGTTCGTGACCCGGTCCGGGAAGATCCCATATGCCACGGAGCAGATGGGCCCGTGAGCCATGGCCACTGGGCCGGCGCGTTCGGAGCCTGTGCTCCACAGGAGGCCCACATACTGCAAAAAAAAAAAAAGAAGTATTGGTGTTAATTTTTCTTTAAATGTTTGATAAACTTCCCTGGTGAAGCCATCTGGTCTTAGACTTTTCTTTTGTGTAGTTTTTGATTACTGATTGAATCTCTACTTCTTTTTAGGTGTATTCAGATTTCCTATTTTTGCTTGAGCCAGTTTTGGTAGTTTCTGTGTTTCTAGGAATTTGTTTATTTTATCTAGGTTTTCTAATTTGTTGGCATTAATTAATTGATTGCTATTAACAAATTAATTGCTTAGTATTTTTGTTCTTGTTACTGAGAAAGCAGTGTTAAAATCTCCAACCAAGATTGTGAATGTCTTTCTCTTTTTAGTTCTGTCAATTTTTGTCTTTTATTTTTGTTTTTTTGCGGTACGCGGGCCTCTCACTGCCGTGGCCTCTCCCGTTGTGGAGCACAGGCTCCGGACACGCAGGCTCAGCGGCCATGGCTCACGGGCCCAGCTGCTCCGTGGCATGTGGGATCTTCCCAGACCGGGGCACGAACCCGTGTCCCCTGCATCGGCAGGCGGACTCTCAACCACTGCGCCACCAGGGAAGCCCCTGTCTTTTATTTTTTGAGACTGTGTTATTAGGTGCATACAAATTTAGGATGCTTATATCTTCTGGTAGATTGACCCTTTTATCATTATGAGATGTCTCTGTTTCTAGTAATGCTTCTTGCCTTTAAGTCTATTTTGTCAGTTATTAGTGTAGTTATACTGGAGTTCTTTTGCTAGTGTTTGCATGTATATCTTTTTTCTGTCCTTTTTCCAAGATTTCTGTCCCTTTATATTTAAGAGGTGTCTATTCATCTTTGCCTTTTAATTGTACCATTTAATGAATTACTAATATATTTGAGTTCAAACATACCAGGTTACTCTTTGTTTTCTCTTTGACTCATCTGGTCTATATTGCTTTTTTTTTTTCTCCTTTCTTGCCTACTTTTGGATTATTTAAGTATTTTTTTAGAATTCCGTTTCTCCCTGTTAGCTTGTTAGTTGTGAATTCTTTTTGTGGTTTGCAATATGCATCCCTGACTTATTAAAGTATTTTTTACCACATCCTGGGAAATGAAATAACCTTAAAATGCCTCAACTTAATTTATTTGTCTTCTCAACTTACATACTACTGTTATCATCCTTTTAAATATTATATCTCTTTCTATATTTTATTCCCTAGAAAACTTTATTATTTTGCACAGGCAATATTCATTTAGACTTAGCCACCCTTTTTGTTGCTCTTCATTCCTTTCTGCTTCTCCATGCTTCCATCTGAGATAACTTTCCTTCTGTCTGAAGAATTTCCTTCCTTTCTTAATTTCAGATGTTTTGCTGAAGTATGACCAGAGTGTTTCCCAGGGCCCCTTGTCCTTGGTGGGCCCTGAATTCCAATTTTTGTTCTCTAGTCCTATTGACCACTCAGTTGCTCACCCTTTTGGCCACTGCTTGAGAATTGACAAATGCTTCAAAGAGGAAAGCTGCTCCTAGTCAGCCTCACCACCTCTGTGTTTCCCTTATTTGCAGGATCTTTAGCCTTGAAGTCCTCATTGCTCTTATATTTCTCCAGTGTCTTCACATAGATGTTTTATTAATATTTTGACCAGCAATTGTTTCTGATGGGAAGGTTCATCTGCAATAAGACAGTCTGTCATTACTAGGATTGGAAATCTTGCCTGGTTATTTTTTGATTTTGCACCCCTGACTGATGGCTGGGGAATGTTCAGCGTGTGTGGAACTCAGGCAATATTATCAACGTTACCCTCATACTCCTCAATTACGAATGTACACATAAATGACCATATACACGTATACATAATACATATATGTACATGTAAAATATACACATAGACTTATGAAACATACTATATTAAGGCACACATAGGTCATTTCTCCTTAACCCTTTGGGAAAGGTATAGAAAATTCTTGCTTGCCAGCTACTTATAAAGCTTTCTATCATTGTTTTCTGAATTATTTTCTGTGGTGTGTGAATGTCCCACATGATGTTAATAGAATCTTTGCTAAAATGGTGCCAAGGTCAATAAATTTGAGACACTGTACGTGGAATCCTCTCCTTGGAGGCTCTTAACACACAGAAGCACATTAAAAACTCTGAAATATATAAACTTATTTGATTATGAAATCCTTTCCTGGGGGGAATTCCTATTCCCATCTGTAGGTGAATCTTGGGAAACACTGCCTTATAGCAAACCTAAATCCACAAAATCCTACACCAGTAAATATCTAGTGTTCAAGGGTCTTTGTCTTCTCAAAGGTGAAGCGCCACCAGCGTTTCCTCAAATGTGGACACTGCAGGTCTGAAAGTATGCACATCAGCTGTTGGGTTTGGAGGGCTGGAGCCCCTCTTCTAATCATTTGTTAAAAAATGAAGGCAGAACTTTGGGGTACACTCATTCCCAGCTCTTTGTCTGTGCCTCCTGGAGTGAGACCATCTGCTTGGGCTCCCTTGGTCCCAGTACAGCTCAGCGTGGGGTACCCATGTGTGTTGGTGGAAATTGATTTTTGATTCTCTTAAGACCAAACTCTCCCTCACTTCACCTACCTCTTGGAGGTCTTGCCACCCCTCTGTACAGGTGAGAGGGTGAGACAGTTGTGACGGAATACACAGAGCTTCTGCTCAGGAGCCAAGAGGCCTGGGTTCAAGTCCTGGTGCTGTGTGACCTTGGGAGAGTTAACCATGGAGTAGCGGGTGAGAGCATGGGCTTTGGTGTCAGACACACTCAGCCCTTCTACTTCCTTGCTGTGTGATCATGGGCACGTCACTTCACCTTCCTGCACCTCAGTTTCCTTACCTGTCAAGTGGGGATAATAACAACACCCACCTCACCTTCTCTTTGTTGTGAGAAGGAAATAAGATAATGCATGTTGAGTACCATACCTGGAACATGCTAGGCACCCAGCAAATGTCAGCTATTACAATACATCATCTAACCTGACTCCTTCATCCGGGTTTGAGGAGAACCCCGACCTCTCATGACGCTTGAGGATCAAATAGAATCTTGAATGTGAAAAAGAGTTTTGTAAACTCTTGGGAGACAAAGGAAATCCAGGCAGTCTTTTTTCATTACTGCCCTTGATGCTGCCTCATCCCTTCTGGCCGGGCAGGGCAGGGCAGGGTGTGGGGACCACACCAACCACCATCCCTACTCTCAGGCAGAACCATTTCTCCATTATAGAACATTGGCAAGAAGATGTCCTGCCAGCAATTCATTGCCAACTTGGACCAGCTGAATGACGGACAAGACTTTGCCAAAGACCTGCTGAAGGTATAAGTTGCTAAGGGTCCCCATGGCCCCAGCTGTGTCCAGGGTGGGTGGAGAGGAGAGAGGTTTCTGCCCACTAAATCCTGATGGTCCAGATTCCTAATTCTGGGGTCAGGGTCGTGATGACTTTGGGACAGAGGTAGAGACCATCCAGCTCAACATGTGACTGTTATGTGTTCCCTGAGTTAGGCAGAGGGGTAGGCTCTGTGAGATTTGTTTTTAGTGCTCCACTATCATTATTGCTGTCATGGTAATCCTCAAACTTGCCACCCATTGTCACAGCTGCCGCCACCATCACCACCACCTTTATCACCACTACCACCTTCGCCACCACCATCATTATCATTACCACAGGGAAAAGCCCACTCATTCTTTCAACATCACCAGGAATCTAATTTTCTTTTGAGGCTGAAGCCCAAGGTGGAACTCTGGCCTTTCAAGCCCTGTCAGTTCTCCACCTTGGAGGAAGAGGAGCAGGTTTCTGGGGGGTAGATGATGAGTTCAGTTTTAGACAGTGAGTTAGGGGGACCTGATGATATCAGGGTGGGCAGTTGAATAGTGAGTCCGGAGGTCAAAAAATAAACATTGTTCTTACCATAATTATGTTCTTCACTGTCAGGAAGCACTTAAGAGTGTTTTTGTAAGTAAGATCAAATAATCCCAGTCCCTTCACCCACCTACTCCCTGTCTACTCATCCACCCATCTACCCATCCTCCCATCCACCCACCCACCCTGCAACTCAATCATTCACCTGCCCATACACCCACCCATTCACCCATCACCCACACATACACTCCTACACAGTCCCCTATATACACTCCACATCCACTCACCCATTTCCCTGCCCATTCACCTACCTACCAACCCATCCACCCACTCATCCTCAAGTCTATCCAATCATCTAAAAACGAATCCACCCCCCCCCCATTTATTCACCCATCCAATAAATAAGTGTGAATCAAACAGCTACTTTGTTCCACTGGCTGAAAAGATGCTCCCTCACTGCATCCACATTGCTAGATGGAGATTTCTTTGACTGTTCATTGAACTCTCTCTCTTTTCTCCCCCTCTTCCAGACCCTTTACAACTCCATCAAGAATGAAAAGCTGGAATGGGCCATGTGAGTAGTGCCCATGGGCACAGGTATGGGGAGACTGAATTACGGGGAGGGGGGAGGGGGAGTGGCTGGGGGTACTGGGAAGTCACGCCGGTTACTCTCCATGGTGCTGATTTCTCCCACCCCGGGCCCTGGTGCCCCCTGGCCAGCTGGCCAGCTCCTGGTGTTGAGTTCCCCTTTGGGTTTGTTTCCTGTCTTGATAAAAAGTGTGCAATGTTTACAGCTCTGGAGTAGATGGAACTGTGAGTTTAGTTTCATGATGTTCACAACAGGTTTTCTGTTCAGGGGATTTTGCCACTACTCCCAATGACAGCTCTTTCCCCTCGGGGAGGTAGGCAGGCATGAGCTATGAGTCCCTTTACAACTCCAGTAATCTGACCATGTAGAGGTGGTGATGCTGTTGCCAATGGGGAGAGGTGAATGCCCCCTAACTTCCTCCCCTGTGAGGGCAGTGAGACCTGGAGGTGCCCAGCCATCTGGAAAGAGGTGTGGTGACCTTGCTGACTGGGGAGACACAACAGCCTCCTGAGGAAAGTTGCCACTCCACTGGGGAGTTGCTGTACTCCCCAGGGCAGCCTGGGTCTTTGGCTCCATGAAGAGGTCCCAGGCAGGGATTGTTAGGAACCCCAACCCAGCTGGGGAGAGCTGGCATTCTCATACCAGGGCTCCTAGGCTGGGGAACCGAGACTTTAGAGGCCTCATCTACTGACCTTCCCTCCCTCACCATGTCCCTGGGGCTTGGGCAAGCTGGCCATGGGTTACTGCTCCCTGGGGCTGGGCTTTCAGAGAGGAGAAGGAAGACGAGGAAGGAAGCCTGAAGGTAGTAAGGTCTCCAGCTTTGTGATCAAGGGTGAAGATTGGAGCTTGGAGGCCAAAAATCAAAGCTCAGAGGAGAGATGTCAGAATTGAAGACTCAGGGGAGGGGACAAAGGTCTGGACCTGTGGTCTGGAACTGAAATCTCGTTATCTCTGCTCTTTACCTCTAACTGGCTTCCAAAGGAGCGTTTTGTGGGGAGAGGGCATGTTGACGTGGGGATGAGGCCTCCGTGGAGGTGGTACTCAGGCCTAGTACTTTCCTAGTGATGAAGATGAGCTGAGGAAATCACTGTCTGAGCTGGTGGATGACAAGTTTGGGACAGGCACAAAGAAGGTGACACGGATCCTGGATGGTAGCAACCCCTTCCTGGATGTCCCACAGGCTCTCAGCGCCACCACCTACAAGCATGGTGTGCTGACCCGGAAGACTCACGCCGACATGGATGGCAAGAGGAGTGGGTGTCAGGCGGGGAAGGGGCATGGGGAGGGATGCTAGTCCAGAGGGGGTCCACAGCCCCTTGGCCACTCCTCTGGTAATGCCCATGCAGGCAGACATGTAGGGGACACAAGGGAAGAGATATCGGGGTGGTTGGTTGTGGCCACACTACCTGTGCCCCCCTCCCCAGCGCCCCGTGGGAGGCGTGGCTGGAAGAAATTCTACGCGGTGCTCAAAGGGACCATCCTGTACCTGCAGAAGGTGAGAGACTACCCCAGAGTCCTTACCCAGAAAGGGCCAGCTCAGCCCCTGCCTTATGGTGTCCAGAGGGTCCCGGGCAGGACCTAGGGCTTAGGCAGATTCTGGGTCCTCCCCCATCAAAGGCCTTACTTGGGCTCACGAAGGGCTTTGGTGGTTTCAGGGAGGGGTCTTTTGAATGTTCAGGGGTTCAGAGGATACACAGTGTAAGGCCTGTTCAGGCTTCTGAGACCAACTGGGGAGGAGTGCCTGGTGAGTCTTGTTGGGGTGGGCATGGCATCAGAGTGGCAGCAGCTTGAATAATGGTGGGATGTACAGGGACAGAGAGGAGAGCAAAAGGGAGGGACAGTGAGGGTGGAGGAAGTACGGGTCGGTAAGCCAGAGCCTGGTGATGACAGAGGCTTGCCCAACCCCTGCCTGGCCTGTCCAGGATGAGTACAGGCCTGACAAATCCCTGTCTGAGGGCGACTTGAAGAACGCCATTCGTGTGCACCATGCTCTGGCCACCAGGGCCTCCGACTACAGCAAGAAGTCCAATGTGCTGAAGCTGAAGACAGCCGACTGGAGGGTCTTCCTCTTCCAGGCACCGTAAGTAGGAGTGGGAGCACCCTCGCTCCCACCCTGGGCTCAGGACCGCCCCATCCCCTTGCCTCGTCCACCTCAGGGGAGGCGCCCTTAGCTTCCCCTGCACAGCAGCCATGAGGGTGAGTGTATCCATAAACAGCTTGGGTCCCTCCCCATGAGCACTGGTTCTCAAGTGTGGTCCCCTCAGCATCGCCTGAAAAACCTGTTAGAAATGCAGTTTCTCTGGTCCCACCTTAGACCTCCTGAATCAAAAATGCTGGGAATGGGCCAGCAATTGTGTTTTAACAAGCCCTCTAGGTGATTCTGATGTGCACTGAAGTCCCTAAATACAGGGCAGATGGGATCTTTATCATCCTCCACTTAAAGTCGGGGGGATGGGTGCAGAAGACTGACCCTACAGTTTCTCCGTAAGACCTTCTTTCCACTCCCCTGCACTCCATCCTCCTGTGACTTGAGATTGGGGTTTCATGTGTCAGATGAGCTTAGAGGGGTGGGGGCTGGTAAGTGAGCTCTCTGGACAGGAGTGGACGTGCCGGGCCAGGTAGTGGGGCAGGGACGAGATGGCCGAGTGGGGGTGACCAGTTGCCCAGCTGCCTCTAACAGTCCCCTGCTGGTCTCTCACACTCATTAGCTCCAGGCTGTTAGCTCTGAACCTGGCTGGGCAGCTTTATTTTCACATGAAAATCCAGGTCTTGCCTGGGAGCTGGGACAGAAGGGGAGCTCCCTACACAGATGTGACCAGGCCCATCCAGCCCCCATCCTGCCATCCTCCCTCACTCCTTTGCCCACTTACACGGAGGTCTTCATGCCCTCTCTGTGCCAGGCTGGTGCTGGGTACTGGGTGCTGGGTACTGGGCGCTGGGTGTGGGATAGGGAGTCCTATTGTGAGAAGCCAGTGCGCTCTCCCCTCCCATCCTGTCCCCAGGAGCAAGGAAGAAATGCTGTCCTGGATCCTTAGGATCAACCTGGTGGCTGCCATCTTCTCGGCGCCCGCCTTCCCAGCTGCTGTCAGCTCCATGAAGAAGTTCTGCCGGCCCCTGCTGCCCTCCTGCACCACTCGCCTCTGCCAGGTACGAGCTCCTGGGGTCACAACACCACCTCCCGAGGCTGCCTCTGCGGTGCCAGGCCCCCATTCAGCAGCCCTCCCCTCAGCGCCTATCCGGCGCCTGGTCCTGGGCTAAGAGACAAGCCGAAGGGGTAGATGTTCTCCTCCATCTGCACCGCACCCCACCCCTGTTTACAGATGGGGAGACTGAGGCCACACGCCACCCAGTGGCCTGGGTGTGCCAGTGGCAGTGTGTCCTGTGGATGTGGTTGTGGTCTGTGGGCATAATGTGTGTCTGGGACGAATGGGAGAGAATGTGTGTGTCACAGGGAGCGAGCGACAGGTGAGACTTGGCTGCCCCTTCATCCAGGGCTCTTTTGCTGCCCTCACCTACCCTTAAATATTTTATTTGTAATCCTTAAAAAACTCCTACTCATTAATACTCCATTTTTCGGAGTCTTTTTTTGAGAGGGGAGGATAAATGGTGGGCCACTACTTGTGAGGTGGAGGGCAGGGGCAGCGCCATACTTCCCTTCCTGTCAGGGCCCTTGTCCGGGGTCTTCTCCACAGAGCCCCTGGGGCTGTGCAAGCGGTGCACACTTCCCCCACGTGCACACATGCCATTCAAGCACACGCATGTTTATACACACGTGTTGTTAACCCACACCTACACCATACTTGTGTCTGTGTGCGTGCACACACACACACACACACACACACACACACCACACAAATGCGTGCAACCCAGTGCCTGCATGGCACAAAGGGGTCTGGCTGTGCTTTGATGGCTGGGGTGTGCTGTGCACTTGTCTGTGAGTGACAGTGTCTTTGGGTGTGATCCTGGGTCTGTGGCCATCTGACGTGTCCGGGCATGAATGTGAGAGACTGTATGCGTCGTATGAAGCCAGGGGGTGCCGAGGCCGGGCTGCCCCTTGGTCCAGTGGGTTTGTGTGCATGTGAGGGTTCATAGGAGCCAGGGGCTGTGTCTGGGTGACTGTGTGTTTGTGTAAGGGAGTGTCTGCGTCCACACACAGTGTGAGGGTCTCTCATCTCCTGAGCCTGCTGGGGAGGCTCTAGGAGAGCTGATGCCAATGGCAGGAGGGGAGGAAGGAAGGCAGCGGCGGAACGCTCCCTTGGGCCTAGACCCGGCTCTGCCCCTGTGTATTTGACGACCCTGGCCAGGCCTCAGTTTCCCTTTGGTGAAGCAGCTCCTGGTGGGACAGCCCTGTGACCTCCTGAGAGTGGGACCTCACAGTCCATGACTTGTCCTTGCAGGAGGAGCAGCTGCGTTCTCATGAGAATAAACTGAGGCAGGTGACTGCAGAGCTGGCTGAGCACAGGTGTCACCCGGTCGAGCGGGGCATCAAGTCCAAGGAGGCTGAGGAGAACCGGCTGAAGGAGCATTATCTCACGTTTGAGGTGGGCCCTTCAAAGGAGGGGTTTTGAAGGACAGGGCTAGAGCAGGAGGAAGGGGCCGGCTCCTGCATTCCACATCGTTCCCCGACCAGGGGCTCCTGCTTTGGGGGCTCCCCTGAGGTAGTCATGGACCGTGGTCTCCTGTGGGCCAATCTCTGCACAGTCCAGCTGCACAAACAATTGTGCCCTCACTTACGTCTCTCAAAGGGCACCAGACGGGTTCTACCAGAGACCCCTGTCACCCCTCTACATCTTTCTCCAAGCCCCATCCTCACCTCCCCTTTCCCCATAGGCCCAGCTTCTCGGGAAGTTTTTACGGCCAAACCACAGAACTCATAAGCCCGCTCCACGTGACTTTCCCCCCTTGTGTCTCATGTGCCTCTTTCACATAGGTTTATCAAGCAGAGCGCCTTGGTCTCTCCTTCTGAGCTCTCCCTGCTTTCCATCTTGTCTCTAACCCCTCCCCTGGTTCTGCCCCACCATGGGGTGAAGGATGGCGGGGTGGACTTGGGGGAGGAAGGCAGGGACCACGTGTCCATTTTGGACCGACCTGCACCAGGGGGGTGGACAGACACAAGAGAGGCTGAGACCAAGTCAGGAAGCCCCTGGAGCAGGAAGGGTGGGAAGTCGCCCCTCTCAGTGTCTAGATTTCCACTCTGATTTTCTACTGCAGCACAGAGGAGAGAGCAGAGCTCCCAGGATAGAGCCTGACCTTTTGAAAAACATAACACTTTATAGCTTTCGGAAGTCTTCTCAATTTCACTCTCTCTGTGATGTAAAAAAAGCCACACTGATTGGCAGGTGTGATTCTCTTCACTCCCCTTGTATTGATTGATTTGATCCTCATATGAACTCTGTGACGTGGGTTTTGTTATTATCCCCATTTTACAGGTGGGGACATTGAGGCTTGGAGAGGTTGGATCACGTGCTTGAGGTGACACAGGAAGTGCAGGAGCCAGGATCCTAACCCAGGGAATTGACTGTGGCTCCAGAGCCCTGGTCTTTCTCACCCCCTGCCTGGCTTAACTGGGGGTGGTGGGGAGTGGTGGGGAGAATGAAGGGTAGGGGAGGTGAAGCCCCAAATGAAGGGTCTTTCAGCTCCTGTGGCAGAGCTGGGTGAGAACAGGGTCTCGTGACCCTTAGTCCCTGCCTCCCCTGGGACTGCAGTGAGGACCTGAAGCTCAGAGTCAAGGCCTCAGACAAATCTCCCTCCTAAATGTTTACCAATTTACAGCCCCTTTAATAGCTCATGAATGTGCCTGTCTCTCCAAGCCCTCACCAACACTGGACATAGTCTTCATTGATCTGATAGGTTTAACAAGTGGTGTCTTATTGCTGTTTTAATTTGGATTAATTTTTTTAAAAAAAATTGTGGTTAAAAAGCATAGCATAAAATCGATCATCTTAACGTCATCTTATCATCATTTTAAAGTATATAGTTCAGTAATGTAAAGGCTGTTCACATTCTTGGGCAACCAATCTCCAGAACCTTTTCACCTTCCCAAACTGAAACTCTATAACTATTAAACAAAGACTCCTCAGCACCCTCCTCCCAGCCTCAGCCCCTGACAACCACAGTTCTACTTTCTGTCTCTATGAATGTGACTACTCTCTAGGTACTTCATATAAATGGAATCATACAGAATTTATGTTTTTGTGACTGACCTGTGTCACTCAGCACAATGTCCTCAAGGTTCATCCGTGTTGTAGCAGATGTTAGAATTTCCTTCCTTTTTAAGGCTGAATACTATTCTGTTGTATTTGTATACCACGTTTTGGCTGTCCTTTCATCGACTGATGGACATTTGGGTTGCTTCCATCTTTTGGCTACTGTGAATAATGCTGCCATGAACATGGGTGTGCAAGTGTTTCTTTGAGATCCTGCTTTCAGTCCTGCTTTTATATCCAGAAGTGGAATTGTTGAATTGCATGGTAATATTATTTTTCACTTTTTGTGGAATAGCCGCACTGTTTTCCATGGTAGCTGTACCATTTTACATTCCACCAATAGTGTACTTGGGTTCCAATTCTTCCACATCCTTACCAACACACTTCAACACACTTGTTACTTTCTGTTTTTTGGGTTTTTTTTTTATAAATTTATTTGTTAGTTTGTTTTTATTTTTGGCTGTATTGGGTCTTTGTTGCTGCTCATGGGCTTTCTCTAGTTGAGGCAAGCGGGGGCTACTCTTCGCTGCGATACGTGGGCCTCTCACTGTCTTGGCCTCTCTTGTTGCAGAGCACAGGCTCTAGAGCGCAGGCTCTAGAGTGCAGGCTCAGTTGCTCCGTGGCATGTGGGAACCCCCCGGGCCAGGGCTCGAACCCGTGTCCCCTGCATTGGCAGGCGGACTCTCAACCACTGCGCCACCAGGGAAGCCCTGTTTTTGTTTTGATAGTAGTTATCTTAATGTGTTTGAGGTGATAACTCATTGTGGTTTGGATCTGCATTTTCCTGATGAATAGTGATGTTGAGCATCCTTTTGTGTGCTTATTGGTCATTAGTATATCTTTTGTGGAGAAATGTCTATTGGAGTCCTTTGCCCATCCTGAAATTGGGCTGTTTTTGTTGTTGAGTTGTAGGAGGTTTTTTTTTCCCTTTAATATTCTGGATACTAGACCCTTACCAGATTTATGATTTGCAAATATTTTTTTTCCCATTCTGTAGATTGCCTTTTCACTCTGTTGACTGTGTCCTTTGATACAGAGAAGTTTTAAATTTTGATAAAATCCCATTTGTCTATTTTCACTCTTGTCTGTGCTTTTGGTATCATATCCAATAAGTCATTGCCAATTAATTTGGATTTTTAAAAATTATGAGTGAAATTTCTGTGCATGCCCCTTGCCTGATATTTTTATCGGGTTGTTTATCTCCTTTTTATTGATGTATGAGAGCTCTCTAAATATTACGGAAATTAGTCTTTTGTTATATAAGATACATTTTTTCTCATTTTGTTGTTTGTCTTTTGACTTTGTTTTTGGCCTTTCTCTGCCCTTTCCCCAGAAAAGCCGTTATGAGACCTACATCCACCTCCTGGCTGTGAAAATCAAAGTGGGCTCAGATGATCTGGAGCGGATTGAGGCCCGGCTGGCCACCCTGGAGGGGGATGACCCTTCTCTCCGCAAGACACACTCGAGCCCTGCCCTCAGCCAGGGCCATGGAACTGTGACTGGCAGCAAAGCCACGAGGGATAACACTGGGCCTGATACTTAGCTGGCATGGATGGGCAGGTCCCAGAGGCAGGCAATGCCCCCAGAGGGGTCAGTGAGCACAATTCCAGCCAGGGGCCACTCGGATCAGCTCCAGGCAGTTGTTGGGCAGCCAGGGGAGTGTGGAGAGCCCTGTGGGCCGAGGAGATGGAGATGCTATTCATGGTGTCGATCTTGCATCCTGGGGCTGCTCTGGGCCTCCGACCCTCTCCCCAGCTCTCACATCCCTCTTCACCCCAGAGCCTCATTTTCTAGGCCAGTTGTGTGCATGCTCTAGACATCATCTCAAGAAGTGGGAAGGGTGGTTGACTTCCCAGGCTCTCCTCTTCTCACAAGTTCCTCCCTTCGTCTCCCTTGTTTCCGAGGGCAGGTCTTGACCCCAGGTCTCAGCTTGGACTTCCCACCCTTTCTCCTCCTCCTTCCTCTGAGTTGACCAGCAGCAGGTCTGCAGACCACCAGCACTATCCTCTCCTCCTCCACTCAGCAGCCTTGGGAACCACACCCCATTCTCCTGCCTCACCTGGCAATAACCCAGGACCCAGGCCTTTCCCTCAGTGCCAAGCTCTCTCCACTCAAGTGTGTGTCCACCTCATCTTCCATCCATCGAGGCCACTACTGCTTTCTTTTATATGGATATAAATGTATATATATAAGAATTATTTATATATATATATAAGGAACCCCTTTAGAGATGGTTTTGGAACTGCTATCAGTTAGAGGATGAAATAAGAGGTAGGAAAAGCCTATTTCAGAATGCACTTGTTAGCAAGGAGGGCTGCTCTCTGGACCCTGGAGGCCCTGACACTCTGGGAGGGAAGGTAGAGATAGTATGACCTCCTCTCACCCTATTTCCCCCCCTTCCGGCTGACCTGTGACTTAAACTGCTCTTACAGTTAATGCTTTGGAATAAATAGTGTGTGTGCGTGCTGCCCCGTCTGTCCCACAGGCATCCTGGGGTGTGAGTGGGATGGGACCGTGGCCCTGTTTATATTTTGGTCTTTATGTTGGTGCTGCCGGGTCTCTGAGCTCCAGAGGTGGCCTCTTGTACAAATCTACTGCTACAGGAATAAAAGACACTCTGCCTTGCAAATAGCCATTTGTCAACAAGCCCAAAGATGTTTGGTGGGGGAAGGTTATGGAAGCCATTAATTCTTGGTCTTGGGAAAAGGTGGAATGACAAGTTGTTGCTTGTTTTTTAGGTTGCTATTTCTCGTACTCTTCTAGTGACTCAGAAACGCTAGTGAAGGACATGTCTGGGAAGAATAATTTTCCATGTGATGATCACAGACTAGCATCCTTTAAACCCTGCAATCCTCAGACTGACAGTGGTGGGGGTGATGGCACCTGCAATACAGCTGTGATGAGCAAATCCTT
The DNA here is from genome assembly GCF_963924675.1 of Phocoena phocoena. Taxonomy (NCBI): domain Eukaryota; kingdom Metazoa; phylum Chordata; class Mammalia; order Artiodactyla; family Phocoenidae; genus Phocoena; species Phocoena phocoena. The sequence continues at coordinate 117,406,313 of NC_089221.1, forward strand.
TCTATTTTTAAAATAGATTACTGTAGTTTGGCCAGCAATTTGACCTCAGTGGTAACATATTTAGTTAATAAGCCAACCTTGCAACTAAGCAGCCAACGTTTACAAGCCCACTCACATTTGATACAAGGGACCTGTGAGCCTGTGGAGAGATGTAGTGATTTAAATCCAGGTTATTTAATTTGGATCAGCTGAGTGTATTTTATAACCAAACCATCTGGCACCTTCATTTTGCTGAGTGGAAGTAAATGTTCATTTAAGTGAAATTGAAAGAGCAATGTGGCAACATAAAAAAGCTCTCTGTACTTTTTTCTCTGTCCTTTTCTCAAAGGTCCTTTGAGTTTGGGGTCAGCTTCCCACCCTCTACCTCATGAGGGTGGGTGAGTGAAAGCAGAGGAGCAGGCTCCATCCGCTGCAGACACGTGTGCTTCCCTGAGCACTAGCTGTGCCTCCCATCAGTAAAAAAACTTTTAGTTCACTTTCTTAATTGTATAATTATTTATTGTAAATTATATACGTGTACTACTGTACTAAAATATTATGTACATTATAAAACATACACAAAAGTAGAAATTTTAAAAAGATGAGTTGAAAATAAATCTAAAGCAAAGTTCTTTCTTTTTCTGCATTCTAATGGACCATCATATTCCCTCCACAACCTCTGCCCCTAATATGTCCATTTTCCAGGACTGTCCAAATCCAGAGACTTGGAGGACTGCAGGTGAGATGTGATAAGTGGTTTGCGCCACCTGGTGGTCCTGGGAAGTGTCCGTGGGCTCAGGGACTCCTGGGGGCCGACCCTTGAGGACAGCGTCTCTTGAGCCTCCATCCTCTCATTCAGTGAAGGTGAACAGTGCTGCACACTGTGCTGGGTGCTGGGGATACTGTGGTGAGAAAAGGATTGACCAGGTCCCTGTCCACACGGGGCTCACAGTCTAGTGGGGAGGGGGACAGACAGTCACCATTTCCATTTGGGACTCTGGAAGGGCTGGGGAGACAAGCCAAAAATGACCTGGCAGAGAGAAGAAAAAAGAACTGGAGAAGTGGGGAAGACTGACTCAGGAAGCCACCCGAATGTCCTAAGTGCTCCTGGGGGACAGGGTAGTAGTAGGAAAGTCACTTAACAGGGCTATACCTCTTCCTGACAGGCCATACTAAAGATGCCGCAAAGGCAGAATTTGAGAGGTGAGTAGAAAAGGGGCCTCTCTGGCCACACCTGCTCCTAGGTTCCACTCACACCTGTGAATGAATAGGTGGCTGATATGATGGAGAGTCAAGGAAACGGATTAGGCTCTGGCCTTAGACTCTCAGCAGGTAACTTAGAATCCAGAGCAGATAATGAAGGTACCAAATGGGGTCATGTGAAAGTCAATGAGTTAATCAAGGGGCCATTCAGAATTACTTGGGGTTACATAGAGGTAGATGGGCTCCCTGGGGGTCATGGAGGTGGTTTCTGACTAAAAATTTTGAAGGTAAAAACTTAGGGCCCTCAGAAGGGTCAAATGAGGATACTAAACTGGGTCATGAAGAGGTCAGTGGGTTCACCAAGAGGTCATTCAGAATTACTTGGGGGTCACATAGAGGTCAATAGGTTCACCAAGAGGTCATCCAGAATTACTTTGGGTTACATAGAGGTCGGTGTGCTCATTGGAGTCATGGAAGTGGTTTGAGTGAAAATTTAGAAGGTATTAGCAACTCAGGCCCTCAGAAGGGTCAAATGAGGACAATAAACTGGGTCATGGAAAGGTCGGTGGGTTCACCAAAAGGTCATTCAGAATTACTCAGGGTCGTACAGAGATCATAAATCACATAGAGGAATTACTGGCTCTCAGAAAATTTTAGAGGCAATTTAGAGGCAATAGCAAACTCAGAGCCGGCACAGGGATCTGGATGAGATCGTCACGGGCTAGAGAAGTCAGTGATTTGCAGGTTTGTGTAGCATTTAGTTCATTAATTTCCTTTTTTTCTTTGTAACAGGTACTTTTTCTCCCAGCGTCCCCACATGAATATGTGTCTAGTTCTTTACTTTTCTCCATCACTTCCCTTTCATCCAGTTTTTGCCACTCTATGTGTGACTCAAGAATGCAAGGCACAGGATATGGTCATCATCATCATCATCAAATTAGCCATTAATAGACATCTATCATGTGCCAGAAGCAATCCTGGGCGCTCTATATAATCTCCACGGCAACCCTTTGAGGTAGGTATTAGCATCACCATTTCCCAGCTGAGCCAAGTGCAGCCTAGAGAAGTCACACAGCTAGTGAGGGGCAGAGCTGGAATTTGAACTAAGGCCCTGTTGATACCTAAGCCCTTTCAACCCTAAGCCTCTCTGTCCTTCCCATGTGTAGGTCTCTGAGCTGACTACACACATTCCGGGCTCATTTGTGCACACACCCACACGTCAACCACGGGAGCTCTTTGGATAGCTGACTCCTTTGTGTCTGGTTGGAACCTAGTGGTTCCTGGTGCTGGGCATTGGCTTAGTAACATTAATCAATGAGGGGAAAGGCTCACCCTGGACACTATCTGCCTTCTCCATGCCTGAAATCATGTACCCTTCATCAGGGACTGCAAGTTTAGACAGGCCCTGGCTTTGAGGGGATATAAAAAAAAAACCCAGCACCCTGTGGGCTTACAAGCTGCAGCAGCTGTGGTCCTCTTGGCAGCTGAGGGTACCCATTATGCCACTTTTCATGTCCACACATTGCCTGTGACACGCCTGAGGCCCCAAGGGTCATCTTGCCTCAGCTGCTTCAGTGCCAACCTCACAACCCTTCCCTCCTCACCCACCTAGGCCCAGAAACTCTTGCCTCATTCTGGCCCCTGTAGCTCCAGGGCAGGAACTGGGCCAGGGCTCTGAGGCTGAGCTCGAAGCAGAGTAATCTGCGTCAGCCCCTTGGCCAGGTTCCCCAGCAGCGGGGGGTGGTGGGTGGGGAGCTGGGGGACACCTTGTGAACGTTCTTAGAACAGGGAGGAGGGCTGGAGCCTGTCCTGGGAGTCGAAGGCAGGGAGACTGAAGGGAGGGTCTCTTCTCCCAGGGACTGCTCTGGCCCTCTCCAACCTCCACACCAACATCCATCCATCTCTATCACAGGTCTTCATCCTCTGTCTCCCTCCTCACCTGGGGGCTAGGCACACGCAGTCAAACATTAGTTATTACTGATTTTATTTATAATATAAAAATGTTCAAGTGTCAACAGTCAGGTGTTTGGACATTTCAAGGGGCAGGTTTCCCATTTGCTTAGGACTTTTTTTTTGTTTTTAAACAATTACCTTTTTGACAAATTAGCAGTGGACCCAGTTTTGGAGGGTGGTGAGGTCAGGGCTGGAGAGGGAGTGGAAGTCATGGGTGGGCTAGAGGCTGGGAGTTGGGCTGTAAGAAGGAAATGGTGTTACTTTATTGCTAAGAGGGGAATCAGATACACTGTCGAGTGGCTCTTCTCGGTCCCAGCGTGACCATGCATCCAATCTAAAGAATCTGAAATGCAAAGGACATGCAGGCATAAAATAGAAAAGACGACCTGTAAACGAAGGTGCTGCAGAGGACGGAGGGGCGTCCTGGAGGCCATAGGGGAGGAGGAGCCACGAACATTGGGGCCCTGGCAGAGCTGCCCCCTCCCAGGGCCGAGGCTGTTGGGAAGACCTCTTTCTCAGTGCGCCCCTCCCTTAGCAGCTGTGAGGAGTGGGGAGGCCCCCTCCCCATTCTGGTTGCTGTCGCTGGGCCTTAGTCTCCCCCTGGACGTTACCTGACCCCAACTCTAGCTCCAAACCTAGGATCCCCGCCCTCTCCTCAAGGGGCCCAGGACTTCAGATCTTGCACTGGGGCAAAGCTACTGCGGACCTCATGTCGTTCGTTGGGGCCCCCAGCCTCACGCCCACCCGAACCCAATCCCGCAGCCTCCTCTCTCCTGCTTTCTCTCACCACCACCTCCCACGACCCCAGCCAGCTTGGGATCCTACATTCCCCCACCCCGCAACCCAGACTTCTCTCCAGGAGCTCCAGATTAGCGTACAGCAAAAGGCACCACAATATAGGTTTCTATTAAAGAGTCAAAAAATTGGCCCATCTCTCTTTTTTTTTGTTGTTTCTTTTTTTTTTCCGAAGCTGTAAATCAGGATGTCACATATAAATAGTTTCCCTATAAAAACGTCTTTGCCGTTAGCTAGTATTATAAGACAATTTTTGCTAAAATGAAAATAAAACATTTTGTTATACCTTTTTCCTTTTATAGAAAATAAAAATATTTTTATTTCTTTTTTTCCCTCCTTTCTCTCTCCAGTCGGCGGTCTCTGTTCTCCTTAAAGACAGTGGGGCGGGCGAGGCGGAGGGGGCAGCGGGGGCCCTAGAGGGGCCCCGAGTCCTGCTTGGCCCGCGGGGGCGGCCCGCGGCTGTGTCTGCTGCTGGCCCGCGTGCTGTGGCTGTCCAGGGAGTAGTAAGTCCTGCTGTCGGCCGCCGGGCAGAGCGGCGGCGAGTCCGAGCGCAGCGCGTCGTGCGCCGCACGCAGGCCGAGGAAAGGCGTGCTCTCGGCCGCCAGCGCCCCGTCCGCGTCGTCCGCTTCGTCGTCCGAGGCGGAAGCCGAGCCGCCTCCCGAGCCGCTGCTCAGCGACAGCGAGTCCCGCGCCGCGCGTGCGCGCTGCGCCGCCAGCCCGTTGAGGCGCGAGCGGCGCCAGCGCCGGGGTCCAGCAGACGTCCTACGGGACGCGCCACGGGCGCGCGGCCGCGGCGGCGGCGGCGGGGGCGCGCACTCCTGCGTGGTCTCGTACTCGTCGTCCTCGGGGATGCGGAAAGGGCTGGCGGGCAGACTGCCCAGGCTGCCGCCTAGGGCGCAGGCCCCGCGCCGCGGCCCCGGTCCCGCCGCGGGGTAGTAGTAGCTGTCGTAGCTGCGCTGCATGTCCGCACCGGTCCCGGGCCCTGGACCGGGGCCGGGGGGCGCCGGGTGCCGCAGGAGCGGCTGCTGCTCCGCCAGGCGGTAGCTGATGGGCGCGGCCGGCGGCAGCGACACGGCGTGCGCCGAGTTGGGGGACGTGATCTCGAAAGTCGGCACCTGCGTGGCCAGCGAGTAATGGAAGTCCACGGGAGACAGGCGCGCGGGCGTGGTCAGGGCCGACACATACCTGCGGGGAGAGGCAGAGACGTGGGCCGGTGGCCAGGGGATGGGGCGGACCTGATGCAAAGCAGTGGTCTTGCCCAGGATCCCTCTTGCAAGAACCATGCTGGTATTCCTCAGTGACCGTAATAAATTTCCTTAATTTCTCTGAGCCTCAGTTTGCTTATCTGTGAAACGGGAGTAACCACAGTGCTCATTCCGTAGCGTTGTTGGATGATTCCATAAACGTATCAGTGGTCCTTGGCTGTGGGGATGCTCACAGTCACCAGTGTTCCTGAATGGTTACTTCGGGTGAGGCTAAGGCTGGGGCATTTTACATGTGTGATCTCATCTAATACAGTAATTCTATAAGAGGCTTCTGTTAGTCCCGTACTACACACGTGAGGAAACAGACTCAGAACATTTAATTGACTTACTCAAGGTTCACACAGCCAGGAAGTGGTTGAGCTGGGATGTGAACCCAGGCCAGGCGGGAACCAGAACTCATACTGCCCAATTCCTCATTCTAGTCCCTGCATTCAGCCACCCCTGTGACTTGGACTTACCTCCCCTCCGGGACAGTTCATCCCATGGCTGATGGCTACAGTGGGGAAATATTTTCCTTTTTAAGTTGAAGCTAGAAGCTGCCTCAGGGAAGTGACTGCTCCCACCTCAGTTAGGGTCCTCAGCCCAGAGCTCACAGTTACCAAGACCTCACTGAAGTGTCTCTGCTTGGGGCTAAGATCACCAGTTCCTTCAAAAGTTTGCCCTTGCTAATATCTCCCACTCTGGGTCCCAGGCACCTGTCCCTTTTCTTTCTCCACATTTCCCTTTCTGAGTCAACTGGCCTCTTGCCCAACCATTATCCACCTCAGGACAGGGACCACCCACCTCCCTGCCTCTCTTCCCAACTGTAAAGCTGGGCACCTCATTGCTCTCCAGAGTCCCCATTACTGTTTTTCAGAATCATCTGACTCCTCTCTCTTCCCTCTCCCACATGCACATCCATCACGTCCTACCCATTCCCTTTCTCCTGGAATACCCTCCACCCTGCTCCACTCCATCCTGGGACTAGATGTTCACTCTGGTCATTCCCCCACCCCAGTGTCTTTCCTCCTCCAGAACAATCTTTTTTTGGCCACGTGGCATGTGGGATCCTAGTCCCCCTACGAACCTGCGCCCCCTGCAGTGGAAGCATGGAGCCTCAAACCACTGGACTGCCAGGGAATTCCCTCCCAGAGCAATCTTTTAAAGTCATATCTCTGCTTTAGGAGGCCCTTCCTGCTTACCCACCCAGGGCCACTGGCCATCTATCTGGCCCCAGCCCACCTGTTCAGGCCCAGCTCCACTCTCCTCACAGCCCACCCTGCTCTAGGTACCTCACCAGCCATGTCCTTAGTGCCTCTGCTGGAACAGCTCAAGTTGTTCCCCTTGCCTGGAAGTCTTTCCCTGCCTTGCCTCTCTACCTCCCATCCATTAAGGCAGGGGTCCCCAACCCCCAGGCTGCGGACCAGTACCCGTCTGTGGCCTGTTAGGAACCGGGCCGCACAGCAGGAGGTGTGTGGCCGGAGCGACTGAAGCTTCATCTGTATTTATAGCCACTCCCCATGGCTTGCATTACCACCTGAGCTCTGCCTCCTGTCAGCATTATGGTGAGTTGTATAATTATTTCATTATATATTACAATGTAATAATAATAGAAATAAAGTGCACAATAAATGAATCACCCCGAAACCATCCCCCCACCCCCGTCTGTGGAAAAACTGTCTTCCACAAAACCGGTCCCTGGTGCCAAAAACGTTGGGGGCTGCTGCATTCAGAAGTCCTATTGCTCCTGTTACTACTAACCATAGCTCCACCTAGTGAGCACCAGCGCCATGTCAGGTAAAAGGCGAAGAGCTTTGCGCGTGATCTTAGGGTGGCCTTCGTAAGAACCATGCACTATAGGTGTAATGCTCCCTGTTCTATAGCTGAGGAAACAGGCGCAGAGGTGATCAACCTGCCCCAAGTCACACAGGTGGTGGGGCTGAGCTTGGAAAGGTTGGTCTTGGAAAACTAGCTGCTTCCCAGGGCCTGCCGTCAGACTGGGTTTCTCTGCCCTGGTGGGGTGTCCTATGCTTAGCACTTTCCATAGGCAGCTGTGAGCTTCAGCGGTTTTGTGTCCACGACCGGCACGGAGTAGGCTGAATTGAAGCCTTCTCCACCCCAGCCTGGAGTTCCTAGTACCATGCCCCTTTTTCTGCTCTCCTCCCACAGATCCCAGTTGCCAAGGGGAGAGCAAGATGGAGGCTGGCCCCCTGCAACTCCTGGCTCGGAGTCAGGGAAGAAGGGAAGGTTCCGGGTTCTCACTGCATTCATTGCTCAGGAACCCAATGGCATCTTGATCCATGGGGGCCTAGTTGCTGATACTTCCAGGGCCTTCAGGCATTCTTGGCTCATTCCCATCCTGCACTCATCGGTTTACTCACAGACAGCCTCCCCTCCCATTCTTCAGTCTGCTCAATCTTGGTGTCTGTTTCTCCCGGGACATGGGTCCTCTAGGTGACACCAGGGTAGGGCAACTGTGTGTTCTGGTTTGTCCAGGCCAGACCCTGTTTGTTCCTGATGTTCTACCGCAATTATTAATAACATCCCCTTCTACTCTGAAAAGTGTCCTAGTAGAACAATTAAATTAAATGGTCATAACACACCAGGGTCTACTGGCTGTAGTCCCAGCCTGTCATTAACATGTTGATGACCCCGAGCAGACCATTTAACTTTTCAGGGACCTTGCTTACGCATCTGGAAAATGGGGATGAGGCTCTTTGGAGTGTTTCTGAGGTGACCTAAGGGTCAGCCCTGGGTCAGTGGTGCCAGCTCTCTGGCTACAGTGGGGCACAGGTCACGGGGTAGGAACTGACCTCTCGCTGTGTGGGGAGTCACGCAGGGAGTCTATGGAGTCGTGGTAAGGTGGCACAGCAGCCCTGCGCTGCTCCTCTAGGCTGTAGGCTGCCGCCCGCCGTGCCCGCGCCTCCACACATGCTGGGCTGTTGCACTTGCTGGTGCCCACTGATGACAGCATGATGCCCGATTGGGAGTCGGAGGTCAGGCTCTCAGAATGTTCCAGGCTCCACGTGTGGCTCTCATGCCTGGAGAAGCCAGGTGGAAGTGAGGTGAGGTCAGGAAGGGGCCGGGCAGCCCAGCACGTGTGGTCCCAGGCCCACCCCTTCCCTGGTTCTTCATTCCATCTCAGGCTCCCTCAGCTCACTGCCCTTCACTCTGGGCTGATGTGTAACATCATAAATGCCAAACCCCGATTTTGGGAAGAGGAGAGCTGGAGGCCTGTGGATGGGTGAGCTGCAATGTGCAGAGGTCTCGTCCTTTCCTCTCTGCAACCAACCTCTCCTTAGCCTCCCTGTCTGGGACCCTTCCACTCCCACGGTCCTTAGCCACTTGCCTTAAGAGCCCAGCCCCAGTGGCCAATATATGGGGACCCTCCCTATTCTGTGCTGTTCCCCAGGGAAGAAAGGGGCCAACCACGTTCTTTCTTGAGCTGTCTGAGCCTGCGTGCTTGTGTGGAGAGAGGAGGCTAAGGTGGACTAGGCTCACGTGGGAAACCCAGGAGAGGGCGTCAAATGGCTGTGGGTATCCGAGTGAGCAGGTGCTTTATGCCAGTGAAGTGGTGCCGATGAGGCCCAAACAAAACCAAACGTCAGGCGGGAGCACAGTGATGCTGCTGTTCCTCTGGGGCTGGTTTAGACTAGAAAAGGGAATCCGGTCTGTGAGGACCTGGATGTACGTTTGGTGGCGGGCTCTGGTTTAAAGCCCCCCACCTCCACCCTCCTGCTCACAGGGACCCTCAATACAGAGCCCAGCCTGGCTGGGGAGTTTGGTGTGTGTCCCCAGGCAGGTGTGTGGTGCGCATGTGCACGCCCTGAGGGTGTGCATACAGGAGTCTGCAAGGCTGCGTGGGCCTTGGTGGTGCCCACCTGTGGCTGGAGGTGGGCGTGGCTGTGGAGCAGTGGTGAGAAGGAGAACAGGAGTGGCTCCCAGAGAAGGTAGTCTCCGTTTCCCTCCGGATGACATGGTCTGTGGCTGGCACATTCTTGGAGATATACTGGAACAGACAGAGGGTTTTTTGGCAGGGGGGCAGTTAGTGACAGATGACCAAGTTGACCCTCCTTCCTGGTGGGCAGGGGAAGTGAGGCAGTAAGCTCCAGGTTGCAGGGGCGGTGGTGGTCCACTGGATAAGCAACTCGGTGTTAGGGCAGCAATGGCCCCTGGAAATCAATCCCCCGACCTCCCTTAAGGAAGTGGGCCAAGCGAGTCTAAGTCATCCTGGTGAGGCGAGGCTAGGCTAGCAGGCAAGGCTGAGCACAGGATGGGCCGGCCGCCTCCCTGGCCCATTCTTGCAGGGGGCATAAGAAGGCGGGCTACACAGCAAGGGGTCAGAGTGGGGCCTGGGAACACCACTCACGTCTGCCATCTGGATCTCCTCGGGGTCCAGCCGGGGGTGGCTGGGCCCATTGGCCAAGCTCCGGTTCTGGTGGGCTGGACACATGTTCTGTCGAAGGTGGTTATGCATCTGCTTCCGCTGTTTTCTGCACAGGGGAAGGTGCATTAGCCTGACACCCCCTCCCTGCCTCCCCTGGCACACACGAAGTATGAGCTTCCCTAGCTGTTACTCCAGGGAACTAGTCTACGTGTGCCGGGACTGGACTGCCGTGGCAGTCTCCTGCTACTGCTCTTTCCTGTGCTCAGGCTGCCTTCAGCCAGGACCCCTTCAATCAACCCCCTACATCATCACTACCAGCCGGAATTCAGCAGGACCTGAGCGTAGTGGTAATGAGCTTTGGCTCTGCTGAGAGAGCAGAACTCTACTACTTTCTAGCTGTGTAACTCTGGGCAAATTACTTAAACTACCCATGTTTCACTTTCCTCATCTGTAAAACGGACTGATATCTACGCATTCCAGAGACCATCGAGGATTAAGGGTAGATAAAGTATTCAAGCACAGTGCTGGCCCACTTCATGCATTCATTTATTTGGTATCTACTGGGTTTTTACTATGTGCCAGATGCTCTTTTGGAGCAGAGGAGACAGATATGGTTCCTGCCCTCATGGAGCTTGCAGGCCAGTAGGAGAGGCAGATGATAAACACAAAAACAAATAAACAAACAAGATACTTTCAGCAAAGTGCTATGGAGAAAATAAAACAGGACGCTGTGGTCAGGGAGTCAAGAGCTGTGGGGCTACTTCACTTCGGCACCTATTAAGCGCTCAGTACATTTGTTTTGTAATCAATAAGTTTAATCAATGTCACTCCCCTGTTAAAGCCCCTTCATTGGGCTTCAGAATCCTGTTTCCTCTCCCCAGCCCTGTCTCTCACTGCCCTTTCCCCACCCCAGCTTGCTGCATCCTTGGAGGGCTTGTTTCTGATCCTACACTGTGCCTCTCTGGCCTCTGGGCCTTTGCATCCAATTGCAGCACATTCTCTGCCTCTTCACCTGCTAACTCCTGCTCATCTCTCAGGCCCGGCCTAAACTGTACCTTTCTCAGGGAAACCCTCCCTGCCCTCTAGCTGAAGTTAGGCACCCCTGAAATACACCCTGTAACACTGGACCTCTTGCTTAGAGCACTGGCCATGTGCCTGGTACAGGGCCTGGTGTCCAGCAGGCATTGAATGAAAGTTTGTTGAAGAAATAAGTAAATATAGTAGGGGTTGGAACATGAGGCTTGCTTCTCCCCCCAGTTCTTGGCCTCAATTTTCCTGTGTGGGCCCAGTCTCCTCCTGTGGGCTCCCTGAACCCTAAAACCGAAGGCTGGCAGGGCCTTAGATCTCATAGATAGGGGCAGCAGGAGTCAAGACCCAGGGGCTCAGTCCCCCACATGGTGGCTATGCCCAGACTCTTGCTTTCCGCATAAGAACAGATATGACAAACTCTTTCTGTACCACATCACTCTACAACCTGCAATGGCTCCCTATCATCTGTAGGATAAACCCAGGTCCCCAAGCTTGACATTCAAGGCCCTGTGGTGCCATGCAGGTTCCGGCTGTTCTTTTAGACTCGTGTACCTTTTTAAAATTGACCCCAGCCCTTTGCTCCAGCTAGCCTCGGCTGCTCAAGCTCCATGAACACAGCTGACCCTCTCCTGCATTTGTCCTTTAGCTTGTACTCTTCTACTGGAATTGTCCAGCCCCTTTCCTTGCTCCAAGGTTCTGATGCCACCTTTCCTTTGCCCAGGGGTGGCCCAACCCCATCTTCTCTGTATTCCTGCTTGGACTGCTCCTAGGTGGGATTAGGCAGTGCCCTGTGAGGTCTCTTTTTCCCCTGAGAAGGTGCCTCCCTCTCTGTGCTTGCCCACCCCCAACACTGCCCCAGTGCCTGCCTACTTGACGGGGCAGATCCTCCCTCACAGGATACTCTGAGGTACTAGAGGATCACACTCATTTTATAGATGAGAACTCAGAGAAGCTCATCCGTTTCCTCGGGGTCACAGGAAATGCCCGAGCTGAATTAGAACCCAGATCTATCTTCTTCCACCGCCTGGGCTTATGACCGTTCTTGTGCAGTCCTCTGGGGCCTGTCTACCCCACCCTCTGCTCCTGCTTCTTGGCCCAGCCCTTTGGCCCCTCACCAGCTGCAGATGGGGGCAGAGGGGCATAGGAATGGGGGAGGCTCCGCCAGGCATGGTGCGGTGGAGAGGAGAGCCTGTCCCTACAAAAGCAGTCCCTGGTTGCTCTGAGTGCCCGACAACTCACTTGGTCTTGCAGTAGGCGACCACGCAGACGATGCCCACGACCAGCAGAGCCACGCAAATGCCGGTGATAGTCAGGACCCTTTTCTGGTACAGCTCCTCGGCTTCTGCAGAGGTAGAGGGCGTGAGGGGGCAGGGTGGGAGGCAGACCCGTAGAGACAGTGCTGCAGACCGTCCCCCTGCCCCGCAAACCCCGGGCTCTCTCCAGCTCGGGTGCTGCCCGGCTCCTATCCATCTCACCCCTCCCCAGCCAGTTCCCTCCTTCCTGCTTTCCTGAACTCCACCCACCTGTGGATCTCATCACAATTGACTACACCTGAGTTCACCTTCCCAAACCCGTGCTCTGCCTGGAGCATGTGAGTGGAAAATGCAGGGGGATGGGTGGAGGAGGTGGGATGGAGGTGAAGTTCCCAAGGTCATAGGGGAGGGCAACCCACTATGGCCTGGTGGCTGCAAAGAGCCTTGATGGGCTGGGGGAAGCCGGTCTTCATGGTGGTGAACATGCTGACCCTGGGCAAAGGCCTGGCTGGCCACTTTGGCTTCCTTAAGAAGGTGGAGAGTGGCTTGTTCTGGGCTGGAGACAGGACATGAGGCCCAGAGGCTGGACTTAGGAAGGATGCCAGGACCAAGAGCAGGAACAGAGCAGACCAGGCCCACAGAGGCGGGAGAGGGGAGAAAGGCCTTGGTTTATCCCAGCAGCTTGGTCAGGGTTGTGGCCCTGGCCCACTCCAGCTCTCCCCGTCTCTGCTTGTCAGAGACCCACGAGTGGCAGCACGGCCCCCTGGCGCCTAGGACAGCCCTTGTGCTCAAGGAGCAGCCTCCACCCTTCTGAAGGAGCTGAGCTAGGCTGGGCCTCAAAGCCCTCAAAAAGACCCAACTATCCCCTCTACCTCTACTCCCACTTTTTGGCGGGGCAACCCCTACGCTTCTAGAACAGTGAAAGCCTGGAGGAAGCAAAGGAAAAAGGTGACAGCACCAGACATGGTCAAGGCCTACAGCCTAGACATCCCGCCCTTGCTCCGGCTCCCATCTGCTGGCCGGCCCCTCCCCATCGCTCCCCTCCCACCAGCACAGGGGTAAGTGGGGGCGGGACCCAAAGCCTTGGTGGAGCCCTGGGCAGTGTCCTTAAGCCCCCAGGCTTGCAGGGTCTCCTGTGGCAAAGGTACGCCCAGCAGCAAACACTGGGTACAAAGCCCCAGGCACACATACCTGGAGGACTGTGCCCGTCTGACACACAGACAGACCCTTCACAACAATACACACGGCCGCCACGCACGCGATCACACCCACTGACATAGTCATGCAGAGTCTTGAACAAACAGCCCTCCACCCCAGATCCCCACCTCCAGGCTCTGTGGTCCTCGTCCTGCCTCCGGTTCTCATCCCCAGCCACGCCTCAGTCCTCCACTCAGGCCTCTGTCTCCAACATTCCTTTGAGACTGCTCTAGTCATGGTCACCAACAACCCCACCCCGCCGCCAAGTCTGTGGTTCGCTTCCCTCTCAGCAGACTCCCCCTGCTGGGCCCACTTCCCGGGATGGTGTTCCCTCCTGGGTTTCCTCCCCCTGCACTGGCTCATCTCTCTGTCTCAGTTGCTACTTCCCCCTCTTCCATGTGGGCTGCAGGGTCCAGGCCCAGAGCTCTCAGGCTTCTTCCTCTCTCCACCTGCCCTTTCTCCCTCCGTCATCTCACCCAGACTCAGACTTGAAATACCATCTGTATGCAGCTGAATCTCACGTTTCTCTCTCCTGCCCTGACCTCTTCCGGAGCTCTAGATTCCTACATCCAAAGGCCATGGCCAAGCAGAAGCACTGATTCCCCACCCTCGTTCCCTGCTCTTCCCATCTCTTCAGTGGCGACACCACCTTTCCTGTTAAACCAGCCCCAGACCTTAGAATCATTCCTGATCTTCCCACCCACTCTGGTACCTGATCCATCAGCAAGTCGTCTCAGCTCTCCCTCCCAAGTAGATCCCAGATCTGACCACTTCTTCCCATTTCCACTGCTTCCAGCTTCATCCAAGATGATGCCATCTTTCACTCGACAGCTGCCCGCTTCTGACTGGTTTCTCTGCTTCTATTCCTCCACACCCTGTCCCCTCACCCAGTCTATCCTCTGCCCCAAAGCCACATTGATTTCCAACGATAAAGCAGGTCATTTTACTCCTCTGCTTAAAAACCCACAATGGCATCCCCCTGCGATTCAAATACAACCAAAAGCCTTACCATGGTCCACGAGGCCCAGGGTCACCTGGTCCCTTCTTCTAGATCCCACCTGTAGTCTTCTTCCCCATGTCTGCTGTGCTCCAGAGGCACTGGCAGTCTTTCCATCCATCGAACAAGGCAGGCCCATCCACATCATCCTTAACTTGCTGTGCCCCCTGCCTCAAACACTCTCCCCCGATTGTTTGCAGGGCTGGCTGCTTCTCGCCAGGTTTTAGCTCAAATGTCACCTCATTGGACAAGGCTTCCCTGGCCACTTAGCTAGAGCAGTTCCTCACCCCGGCTAGGCGCCATCCCATTCCATTTTATTTTCTGTGTAGCACTTACCCCCACCTGCTATCTTTCCTGTTTGTTTGTTGTCTGTCTCACCCTGTGAATCTGAGCACCAGGAGGGCAGGGGCTCTGCATGCTAGATCGCCAGGGTCTGGCCAACTCTGGGGTTCAGTAGAGGTTTGTTGAGTTGGCGTATGAACGAATATACAGACCACCTTTACAGACAGTCGCATATTTACATACGCTCACCCTTGCCTCCGCACCTACTGCTCATGCTCGACCCTTAACAACAAAGATGTTCCACTGCACCCCTCTGTGTGCTCACACCCCGCACTGAGAGACCCAACAAGGTGTAAACATGTCAACATAGACACGCACACCTACAGATTCCCCCCCCGCACCCCCTGCCATGATCACACAGACACCACAGACTCGGCCCCTCTCCTCCCCACCCTGTCACAGCAGAGAGACAGACATACTCTTACACACAGACTTTCAGTTCCATCTTCTGAGAATAGCTGATGATGGCTAGGTGGCCGGGGAACTAGGGCCTCCCCAAATCTGCCACGAGAACAGTCTTTTCATAACTGCAGGCTCTGCACACATCTGGGGTCTGACCCCATCGAAGGCTCAACCCCTCTGAGACCCTGCATCTCTCCTGCTATACGTGTGGACCAGGGTGGAGCCTCCCAGCACAAAGCCAGAGAGCTGGGAAGACTGACCCCTCAAAGTCCCTCCCTGCCCAAGGCATCTTCCTGGGGCCTGAGGACAGTCAGGAGTGGGACGTGAGGTTCTCAGCTGGGAGGCAGGAGGGCAGGCACCCGAAGCCAGCCCACCGTGGACCCTCGCTGGTGTTGCCCACAAACACATGTGCCACCGTGGGGACAGATCGTGAAGGGAGTAACAGCCTCAAGCAGATGGCAAAGCCTGGCAGACAAACACGGGGCAGGCGGCAGAGACAAATGGGTGTTATCAGCTGCCAGCCTGGTGAAGAATGAAAAGCAATGGAAATGGAAATGGGAAAAGGAAGGAGGATTAAGGTCAAATTGAAAGGGATGCCTCTCTGCACAGTTCTCCAAACCAGGATTCTGTGGCTTTCAGACACCTGCTCTCCGAGGGCTCGTCTGGCCAACCCACTGGGTTGCACACAGCTCAGGGGTCCCGCTCCCCTCAGAGTACCCTGGCGACTGGCCCCAGGCAAGGGGGCACTACTGCACACGGGGGCGCAGTCTGAACGCCAGGGTACTCTGCCATTCATGAGCTTTTCTTGTCTCCCCCAAATCAATGTAGTTTATTACAGGACATCCTGATGGGGACAGGGGGATTTTTGAAATCATCCCTTTTCCATTTGGGGGGAAAGGAAACCAAACATCCAGCACACATGGTGTCAGAGGCTGTGGAGAGGGGCTGTGTGGTTGGCGCTGACCGATACATAGAGGCTCCGTACCCTTTAGTTCAAATCCAAGGTGCTCTGGCAAGTGCAGAAGAAAGGAGGGTCAGAGAGGGGAAGGGATGGAGGGAGAGATACAGACAGAGAGAGAGATGGGGGAGGGGGCGGGAGAGAGAGAGAGAGAAACGTTGGTCAGGACTCTTCAGACACCAGCAGCCAGCCTGTGAGGTGAAAGCAGGTTAGTGGTGTCCCCTCCCAGCCTCCTGAGCCCCTTCCCTGGCACCCAGTCCCCAGGAGCCCTTGATTGGGGTAGAGAGAGGAAATGTTAGGATCAGCAGGCAGGGCAGGTTCTTTAGAGATGAGCTGTGGGGTTAGTACCTGGTGGGGAGGCAGAGGCGCAAGAGTCAGTTGGCAGATGTCCCCAGAGAGGAAAGGTGAGTGGGGGCAGGGGGCGGAGGAGTCCCCATCCTTCCCCTCCCAGCTCCAGTGCCAGGCCTTCGACCCTTTCGAGCAAGCTGGAGACAGCTTGCTCAGCCTGAGCTCATTCATGGGGCCCTTCTTTCTGTTCAGAACTAGGGCTTGGGGTACCCAGACCGGCCCCTTGTCCCTGTCCTGCCCCCATGGGCCTCACTGGCCTGCCCATCTACTAAGAGCCAGGCATGGAGGCTCAGAGTTTGTGTGGCGCAGGACTGGGGAGGGGGAGAGGCCCCAGGCAGCAGGTCACTTCTCCACTTGACACCCCCAACACCCTAGAAACCTGCAGCGGCTAGGCCTCGGGTCCCAGCCTGATCACACGACTTAGGAAAGCAAACTGCAACTTGGAGAAAGAGACGAGTGGGTTCACCTGTAGAACACCTGTGCCCCCTAAATGGCAGCCAATTGCACTCTTTGAAGCTGGATCATGTTGTAAATGTGCAAATTCACGGGTCTTCGAGGTAGACACCCAGGCCATCGAAGGGTTGGATAAAAGGGCCCTGCCCAAGGGTCAGCTCTGTCACTGACCCACCGTGTGACCCCATAGTATCCCGCCTATCTAGCTCTCAATCTTTCATCAGTTAAATGGGGATCAGGCCTGGCCACGGGATCTCTGAGGTCTGCAACTCGGCTGTCCTTCAGAATCATCCAGACCAATTCAAACAGGCTCTGGGGTGGGAGCCCAGAAATCTCCCCAGTGCTTTTGAAAAGCTCACCTACCATTCTAAGGTAACAGCCAGCACCTGATTGCAGGCCTCGAGTCTCAGTTGTGTCCCTAGTTTGCTGTGTGCATGTGGGCAAGTCATACATAGTCTCTGTTTCCTCATCTGTCAAAAGTGCCTGTACACGGTGAGAGCAGAAACTAACACATTTTAAATCAACTAGACTCCAATAAAAATTAAAAAAAAAAAAAAGACGGGCGAGGCGATGTGCAAGGGCTTGCTCCACTGCCTCCGCACGTGCACAGCAAGTTCCGCTAGACCCAGGCAGGAGGTGGAATTGTGTTCTGATGTTCTCATCTCCTGCAGAGGGAGCGGAGCACGGGGACATGAGCAGGAAGTCCTGTGCACTGTCTAGCTCTGGATCTCTCTCCTGCTTCCTGATAGGGATTCCAGAGGGTTATGCAGTTGGAAAAGGGCAAGAGAGTAGGATGGCTCTGACTGAAAGAGGCTTGAGGAAGATCCTGGGGTTCTGACCCCCAGTTCCATGCAGAGACCACACCCCTGAAGCAAGAACCCCAGCTCTTCTAAACATGAGCCCTTCTGTGCACTCCTGTTAAATCTGAGGCTGCAGGTGATCTTGAATGGGGTTTCTTTGCAGTCTTATGCTTACTGCTTCGAGGTAGGAGTCACCATAAGCACAGCAAGTCCACTCCTCTCCCAGGGCCTCCCAGGGCTGGCCAACTGTGCTAAGCAGGCAGTGCAAACTTGACAAACTGAAAGGGTCCTCGGGGACAACCCTCACTGAGCAGTTAATCCTGTAGCCCCAGGGACCCTCCAGGCAGCTCGAAAGAGCTCACAATGTTTGGATATCCAGCCAGGTTCCCCACAGAGAACAGTCCAGCTTGACCACAGCACCCCAGACACTAAGAGAACTGTGGTTCACAGAGCGGGTCTGGGCTCCACTTTTGGTGGTGTTTGTATTAGATGAGGCAGCTAGGGCCCAGTAGTGCTAGGACACTTTCCCAAGGTCACATAGCAAATTAGGAGGCGGAAGGGAGACTGGAGGCCAGGTCTCTGGTCTCTTGGGGCTAAGCCATGGCTATTCCTGCCCATTGAGTCCCTGGGCAGACCTGACTGGCTAGTCCTCAGGACAGTGACCATCTGGAGAAGTGAGCAGGGCTCCCAAAGCCATTTAAGAGTTTTCTCCTGCATCACTCCTCTGGGAACCGAGTAATAGCGGCAGCAGCTTTTGGGACTCCTGACTGGCCTCCCCTTTGAGTCAAAGGCCAGTACTGTTTTGGGTGGACAGTGATGGCTGGCAGGACTGGTGATGTCACTGAGAAGTCACTAAAAGGCAGCCCTGCTTCCCTCTCCCCAGGGATAGATTCTGAGGGGCCTTCAGCCATGTCAGCCCCAGCAAAAAACAAAAACAAAAACACCCCAAAAACCCCAAATCAAAAAAACAGTCTCTTGCTCATCATATTCACTGCCTGCCACTCAGCCAGGATGGAGTGATACCACCGAGTCAC
Organism: Phocoena phocoena; assembly: GCF_963924675.1. Lineage (NCBI taxonomy): Eukaryota > Metazoa > Chordata > Mammalia > Artiodactyla > Phocoenidae > Phocoena > Phocoena phocoena. Next base: position 117,424,687 of record NC_089221.1, read on the forward strand.
AGGTGGGTCCTACTGAACAGAAATTTGCATACTGACCAGTAACCATGGCAGCCTGATGCTGGACTCCCAGCAGGGCCAGGCTTACCAGACAACAGACAAAGTCTTCATCCTGGACATGTCCTACGACACCTGGTCATAGGCACCTGGACAAGAAGGCCCTGATGTTGACCCCGGAGCATGTGCTTGTGTGCTTGTGTGTGTGTGAGCAGGTGTCAGCAGACGTGTGCTTGTGTGCAAGCGCAGGCATGTGTTTGTGTGTGTGTGTGCAGGTGTGCGTGCTCTTGTATGTGGTGGGTATCCAGGTGTACAAGTTTTGAGTATTGGGAAGTGGAGGGGCTGTCAAGGGAAGAAGGAGAAGCTTTTAAAGGGCTACTGCGGCTGCAGGCTCTGTTTCCGTGGCCTCCGCAAAAGGTAACCTGGTCTAGAGGCTGTCTGGGCAGAGGGGGAAAGTCAGACACTTTGCTCAGGATGTGCTGGGAGTCAGCCTCCAGGGGACTGATGCTGCCCCTCTGGCCTCCACTCCCACGCCAGCAGTAGCTGGAAGACGAGCTCAACTGTGTTCAAACAACAGCAGGCCCTTGACTAAGCCCTTGGTGTGCATCACTTCACTTCATCCTCACAGCAACCCTAAAGGCATAAATGCCACTATCCCCATTTTACAGATGAGGTTAAATGAGGCCCCAGAACAGGAAGCTCAGCTGCTGGCAATTTTATTCAGGTCCATCAGAATTGAAGCCTGAACACTTAGGTTAGCATTTTTCACTCCTTTTTCAATAATTATCTGATAGAGCAGTGCATGAAGTGCTCTGGGCAAAATGCTTGGAGAGTATAAATCCTTTACCAAAAGGTACCAGCAAGGATCCCAGTAACACTAGGCAGAAAGGCTGCATTTCCAGGCTCCTTTCTGGGCTCCCGGGGCCCTGCTGACCCTCCCAGAAGATCTGAGCTGCAAGCTGAAGCAGCCCAGCTGGCAGAGAAGCTTGGACAGTGGCCGAGTTTTGGAGGCTCTGCTGCTCAGATTCAGGATGGGCTGGGACTCCCTGTCCAGAACAGTCCCATAAGCTAGGGGGACTCTGGGCCTAAGGGTGAAAAGGAATAGGCCCTCCATTGCCTCTCTCCCCAGGTCCTCAGCCCCACCTGGCTGCTCTGTCCTCCTGACCTACGGTCCTCCAATTGGGCTGGGTCTGACTCTGCAATTCCTCCTGGAGCCTGGGCTCTGGAGAGTTCTGTTGGGCCACGTGCCCACAGGCTCTGTTCTTATCCCCATGGCCTTCCTCCCTGGCCTCCAGTGGGAGGGGCCTGAGGACAGCGCTGCCCCCAACACTCTATTAAGAGAGTTGACCACCTGGGATAACCAGCCCCGACCTCCCCGGCGGCTCTCCTCGTCAAATCTTGGCTTCCAGGTTCCTGTGCAGGGAATGTCTAGGCTTTTGTGCTGTGGTCTGAGAAGGATCGGAAGGCTCCTTTCTCTACCCTGAGCCCCAAACCCCTTTTCTCTAAGGGTTACCTAAATGGTCCCCTGGGTCCCTTCCTCGGCCTCTTCATGCCCAGGCACCATCAATCTAGTTCTAATTCGTCATGGGACCCATCTGTCCTCCCTGGAGAGGAGGAGGTGAGTGGTGGGTTGAGCAGGGGCCTAGCGTGCTCTGGAGGACGGGGGACACGGTCCCGCCTTGCAGGCCAGTGGACCGCTGGGCCCCAAATGGATTCCATGGCCAGCCTGTGGCTTCCTGCTCTGCTCCACCTCCACCTGATGGCACTTGAAGGCACTGCTCCCAGCCCCCAGTAAAACACGCCACAGCTAGGGCCTCATCCTTCAGCTCCAGGGGTCACACTTTTCTCGGCAGACTGTGCAAACCAGAAAGCTCCAACTTCAGAGATGGAAGAAAGGAAAGGAGTGAAGTAAGTCCTGGATGGGGACTGAGACCAGAGAGGGCCTGGAGAGAGTCACCAGTTACTCCTTGATTCCTTCTTCCCTCTATGCCTTAGTATTTGCGGCAACCCTCGCCCCTACTCCAACATCTAGCTGCACAGATGACTCTGGTCTTCACGGAAACCACTGCCCTGGGACCTGTTTTCCCTCAATCCGCCTTCCCCACTCTCCCCCATCACCCCAAATCAAATCAAAACAAACTCTGGCCAGATGGAAAGGCAGGCTTTCTGAGAACTTGCTTCTTTCTCTCAAACACACGAGCACACATGTGCACACACTCATTGCCCGGCCTCACCAACAGCCTGACATCCTCAGACAGGCTCTCAGAGGCAGGTGAGGGCTCTGCAAATGCTTCTTCCCATCCTGGCCAGGCTGCCTGACCCCAGTGGTGAAGCGGCCTGAGCCTGGCTCTGAGCAGCTGCAGAGAGAATTCAGTGTTACTGCGACCAGGCAGTACAGCAACATGAGGCAGGGGGTGTATCAGTCCCCTCTGTGTGAAACCCAGCAGGACCCTGCAGGTGCTTCCCCAGGAAAGACCCCGCCAGTGACCCCTGCCTCTTGTTTGTAGAAAAGCTTTAGCCTCCTAGGCCTTTCTCCTTGAGTTCCAAAGAGCAAATTTAATCACAGAAGTGAGAAAATGCAGAAACAAAGGAAAACAAACAAGACAAAATAATAAGAGTTTAGCCATAAGACAAAGTCAAGGACCTTTGGTATATCCTTGAGTTGTTTTGCAGATACTAAAACCCCACCAGGTGTTAGAAGTTAACTACATGATGACCACCCCCAGCCCTAGGCTGATTGGAACCAGAAGGTTGATGATTGAGATTCCTGAAACACCCTGTTACCTCACCATCAACCAATCAGAGGACTGAGCATGAGCTGATCGTGCACCTCGTGACCCCACCCTCCCACAGTCTTTAAAAACCCTTCCCATGAGCCCCTTGTATTCTTTGCTTGACACCTTACGACTAGCGTTGTTCTTTCTTTCACCTCCAGCCGGTTTAGTAGGTTAGCTCTGCTGTGTGTTTGGCGTAGGGGACCCAAGTTTGGTTCAGTAACACGCACAGGCTTCTGATGAGGACTGAGAGGGGCCTAGGACAGCCCCCTGCGTTTCCCGGCCCACCCCAATCTCTCTAAGCAAGGCCCCATCCTTCCCACGGGGTCGGGGGTAGGGTGGGGGAAGAACTGTCAGTTACCAGGGAAGGAAAGAAATAGAAGAAAGAGACATACTGGAGAAGTTGACCATTGCGAACTGCTGACACCTGTCCCCGGTGTATCCCACAGGACACCTACCAAAAGAAAGAAAACCAGAAAGAGAGAGCCAGGATAGCAAGACATAGGCATTGCAACACCCCGGCACAGGCTCCTGCCAATGCCAGCTGGGTTCCTTGCCACTGTTACCATTTGTACCGGCCTTGCCACTCTGCCCCTTACCTGCAGCCCTGAACTTTAAACCCAAGGATTAGGCCAAAAATGAAAAAGCAAAACAAAAGAACTAACAAACCAAAATACAAAAAAGAAACAAAACAGCCAAAGATCAAAACAACCAACACCCCTGGCCCTATGTCCTACAACGGGGTGAGGAGTGGGGGGGACTGCACCCGGAAGCTTTCTAAGGAGCAGGGACTCGTGTTTGTATCTTCAAACATACTTTGCTTAGGATCTGGCATGTACAATCGCAAAGGCAGTTTCTCCAAACATCTCTGTCCGAAGAATCCGTTTGGACATCTGGAGAAGGAAAAGGGGAAAAATCACAGAACAAACTGGCATCATCCGCGAGGCTTAGGTTAGAAATCAAAGTGCACAGTGATGAATGAGAAAACCAAGTCGAGCGCTGGGGCACACTCGTTGCTGAAGGGGCTGGAGTCGGGGCTGGGTGGAGGGCTCGGAAATCTCCTTCAAAATCTCTCTAATAGATGTGGCTCCAGGTGGTGGGGAAGCGGGGAAGGGGTAGGGAAGAAGATGATTTGGGGAAGCAGGGTGGGGAAATTGGGAACTTACTGCCTAAAGGTCCTAATGGTTATTGAGACTTCCCTTCTGACCTGCCTGGGGCCCCGTGAAGCCAGAATTGTAGACCCTTGGTGCCAGGCAGTCAGTAGGCTGGGGGGCTGGGAGTCTTCTGGAATACCAAGTTCTGGGGAGACATTCCTTCCAAGCCCTACCAAAGGGTTCTCTCCAGGGCCCTGGGCAGGTTTTCTCATCCATGAAACAGACCCCAGAAAGCTCAAAGAAGAACTTGGGAATGCTGTTCCCAGACTGTGTGCCTCCAACAGAAGGGGCCTTGGAGATGTCTCATCTGTTCTTTCAAAGAGGGCTCTGTGGCCAAGTAAGTTTAGGAAATCCATTCCCAGGCTTCCTTGTGGAGTTGCAGTGCACGCTAGCACATGAAAGCCTATGAAAAGTTTTGTAGGAGGAAAGAGCTGAACTTTCCAGTAGGTTCCAAATGTATTTGACCTTGGAAGTTGTTTTTTGAGGAATCCTTGTGAACATACAGTTTGGGGAAGGCTGCCCTAGAGCAATATACACGGGAAAAGCTTATGGGGAACAGGTGAGGGTGGAGAGAAGGCTGAATTACCAGCATCCCAAAGCTGGTGGGCTGAGGGCAGGCGTGGGGGCCTCTGGCCTCAGGTGGCAAGAATCACGGTGGCGGGGTGGGGGCGGGGCTGCAGCCTGTTCCGCATCAGGGGGTCAACTGGCTGCCTGGGACCTGCCCTTTCCCCACGACCTGCTCCTCCATCACTGCCTGGCTCTAGCGGGAGTTCATTCTCCCACGTTGCCTCCTGCAGAGAACCACCCACTCCCATCTCCCTGACCTTGTCCTTAACTCCCAAGGTCCACTTCCTTCTGCTCCCTGGCTGCCACTCTCCCCTCGAGTCCCTGTCTTGTAGATTTCTGGGAGACATGCCCAGCCCTTGTACTCTCTTCTGAACCCCAGCAAGGCCAGATACTTAAGGGAAGCTTACAGATAGGGCCAGACTGACCCTCCCGCACCGCCCCCTACTCGAAGATGGGTCTATGCTCTTCTGCCTCTTCCAAATTAGGACATTAGGTAAGCCCATCACCAGCGTCCCCTCAATAACAGGTCAGTGACGTTAATTAGTAAACTTCCCCAAGAGGTGAGTGTACTCTACCTCTTAGCATGCTAGCGTATACCAACCATCAGTAGCCCCTTGAACTTATAGGGGGTGATGGCGATTGGCTGTGACAGACCCTCACAAAAACCCTGTGGCCTCCAATCTAGCCTGGAGGATTGGGAGTGGTTGATGAACAGATAGCTGGAGTCTCTCTGGGCCTTACTGTATCTCCCTCAGGGGAGGCAGGAGGCTGGTCCTTGTAGCTGGGGCAGTGTGTGTGCAGGTGTGCCTGGCTAATGAATGGCAGTGGAGGGGGGGAAGTGTGTCTGGAGACGGGGGAGAGCCTGCACGTGGAGCTGATGCACGCGCATCCCGCTGAGCAGGGTGGCTCGGAGGAGGAGGCTACACCTTTGTCAGCACGCCCTTTTCTGACCCCTCGCCCTCGTCCCCAGTCATCCCAGCCCAGGAGAATGGAGGCAGTGGCTAAGGCTTTCCGACCAGCTCCACTCAGGCTCAGCCCTTCTTCCTCAGCTCTCGGAAACTGATTCCACTTGGGATGGGACTAGAGGCGCAGGAGTGACTTTTCAAGCAGCAGCATCGTTGGGGGTGGACGATAAAGACCCAGGACGTTGCCAAAATGACTCTTGCAATCAGGAATAAGAAAGAGATAGGCTTGACTGTGTCCAGTGTCTGAGATTAGCCCGGCTCCTGGAGACAGGAAAAACCTGTGTGTGTGTGTAAGAGAAAATGGGGGAGTGCAGGGGCAGGAGGGGACAGAGGGGAGTTTATCCCCACTGCTGAGAGTCACGATGCTTTCCTGTGGCTCTTGGAGACGGAGGATAATTGAGCACATCCCTGCGTTCCCGGCCCCACACCCAGCCTGGACTACCCCGACTCTATCCTTGTATTATTCGTGGGCACAGAGTTGCACAGCTCCAGGTGGTGCTGTGGACACCGTGTACAACACGAACAAGCCCCCTGGAGTTGTGCGCTATAGTCCTAACCTTCCTGCCCTGGGAAAGTGCCCACTAGCTGAACAAAGGAGAAGGTGTGTGTGGGGGGGGATGGGCACTGCACGGGGCTGGGATGACTAACACCTGAGCTGTTCCTCAGGCACTGGCTCCTTTCGCGGGGCTTTTGGACACTCCTGTTCTCTCGTTAGCCCTGCTTGTTGAGGATGAGCCACGTCCAGGAAGCTGGGGCTTCCCTAGAGAAGGCTCTGGGGGTGGGCCTACAGCCTCTCTACCCTGCTGCTAGGACCTGGTAACAGGGTACAGGCTACATTAGCCTATCAACCAGGAGCAGGGCCTGAACTTGGCGTGGGTGGCTGGCTGGTAGTGAGTTCCCACTCAAACAGGGATTGACCCCCTGAGTTTCAGGGACACAGGGGACAGATTAGGAGGAGCGGCAGGTAACAGGCTTCCCAGCCCTTCCCCCCAAGCTGTTATCCTTGACTACGGGAAGGTCTGTGCTCAGGGCTGGAGAAGAGCAGGGGTGAGAGAGGGGCAGAGAGGAGAGCCCACGGGCTGCATCTGGGGTGACAGAGAGGCTGGGACTCTGCCTCCCCGTTTTCCCACCCCACCTCCCGGGCCTCAGTGTCTCCTTTTGGTAGCCTGGGGATAATGCCATGTGTGCTGCCCTCACCCAGGGGAGAGGGAGGATGAAGGATGAGGGTGTGCCCCGGGCACTGGAGGGAGTGAAGGGTCTCTGGCCTCATGAGGGGTGTGGGTGGAGAGGATGAGCAGGCAGATGGGCATGGGATGGGGGAAATCACCTGGACATGGGAGCAGAGGGGATGGGGGGGGTGAGCTGATGGGAAAGGGAGGCATGCCACTGGTATGTGCACAGGGCTGGAAAGAGAGTCTTGTTCTGTCATCATCCCCTGAACCAGTCCCCAAGAGTCACGCACCAACCGTGCTCTATAAAAACACGGAGAGAAGAGGAGAAAGCAGCAAGAGGAAGTGCAGAGGCCCCTGTCTGGCCCAGACAGGAGACAGTCACCTTGATTTGGACCCCCGTTTTCAAATCCCCCTAAGCTTTCCTTTTTTAAAACAAAATTCAGTATCAGTGACACTGTTTCTTTTGGCTCTGAATTCTAGAAAAACAGGAGGGACGGAGTGTGCCTGCTTTCCAACACTCCCCGCAGGGCTCTGAACCAATACACAACAACAAGTGTCAGAAAACCAGGAAGGAAAACTGATTTTTGTAGAAACTGGAATGAAACTGACCAGTCTAGTTTCATTATCCAAGCTAAGCGGAAATGCAAAAAAATCAAAATAAAAGTAAACAAACAGCACAAATGGTACGACGTGAGTTCCGTTTCCTAAGTTCTTTCCTTTTTATTCCATGCATTCCATTCAGGGTGTCATCAGGAACCCCAAGAGGCCTACCCCCCTTCCCTCCCAGCTCACCCACCCCCAGAATGGCCTCTGGGTTCTGCCCTGCCCCCCTCCCCCCTGCCCTTCTCCAGCACAGCTCTGAGGACCTGCCCTCCTGATTGCAATCCCCGCCAGGGACGCCCCTCTCCCCTGAGGGCTCAGGGCATCAGGGAAGTTAGCTCCAGGAGCCCTGGCTGGGGCTGACCCAGGACAGGCTGAGATGGGGAGGTGGTGGTTCTAGGTACCAAGCTCAGGTTCTAAGCAGTGAACCCCAGTTGCCCTGGTGGGGCAGGGAAACAGGACAGCATCTTCACAGTGGCTCAGGCTCCTGCCCTCTGCTCCTCTCAGACTTAGCTGGGCAGGACCCAGAAAGTCCTAGGGGTACAGCCTTGCTGGCAGGGCCCCCTGGGAATCCTATAGCTCACTACTCTTTCCCACACTAAACTCTGGCACTGGAGTCCTGGGTCCCATGGCCCTCCTCAGCCCCGACACCTGTCCCGGGTGGCTGAAACCTTTTCTGTCTGGAGCCAGTGACAATGCTGGATCCCTTCAAGGTTCTGGGATCCAAGGGGCTAGGGAAGAAGAGAGGCCTGGGGTGTATGTGTTTGTTGTGGGGGACAAGAAGAAGGGGTCCAGGGCTAGGCCATCTCTGTGAGGTATTCCAGAATGCTTATGCATTTCTATAGATCTATTCCAAAGTGCTCAGAGCATTTTCAAGGCTAGAATGTTCCCCAGGGTCTGTGGCACTAATGTGGCAGCTTCCTAGAGGCAGAAAGAGAGAGGAAGGATGAGGGGCTGAGTCTGGACTGAGAACTTCCCTGGGGGACCTGCTGTTGCTTTTGGGACTGTCCCTTGAGATTCAGGATGGGGGAGGCCGGAAGGCGGATGGCAGCAGGTGACAGGTGGAGCCGAGGTGGATGCTGGCAAAGGAGGCCAGCTGGAGCAAGAGGCACAGGTGTGCCTGGCAGCCCAGGCTCAGCTCACCCAGCACTGAGGGGAGGGCGTGAAGGAGGTGTGGCCCCTCGTTCTCACGCTGTGAGGTGGAGGGGTCTTTGGCCAAGGCTCCCTCCCAAGGAGGGAGATGCAGCTCTGGAGCTGGAGGCCAAAGGCAGGAAAGCCGAGAGGAGTGCTGAATCTGACCTTATCTGTGGAGAGGGCAAACGCCTCTCTCCGTGAATCTTCATCAGTACTTTGCTGGCCCCTGCCCAGATGCCACGGCAATGGGGCAGCTTCGGCACATCGTCAGCGCCCTAGGCTTGGGCTGCCTTGAAACCCAAAGTTGTGAACTAGGCCTCCCTCCCTCTACTCAGGATCCGGCCAGAACCTGTGCTGCCCTCACCAAGCTGCCCTACCTGTTCCTTGCTCACCTACCAGAGAATCTGTCAAGGGGGCAGTGGGGGCCCGGCTCCCAGAAGATGTGGCTGGGCCTGAGCAAGCCCTCCCTGATCACTGTGCTCCCACCTACCCTGTTTGCTAAGGGTGGGGAGCAGGGGGTCCTCAGCTCCTGGGAGTTCCTTCGGGGCAGCTCTTGGGGGGAGGCAGAGTCCCAACATGAGCTTTTCCTCAACCCTGACCTCCCCCACTCAGCCACACCCAGAGTGATGTCCTTGCTGGTGGCCCTTCACTCCCCAGAGAGGGGCTAGGGACTGAAGTGGCACAGGCAGCAGCCAGAGCATATCTGGGCACTGGGGTCCTGCTGGGCAGGGAGAAGAGCCAGGTCCTGAGGGGAGCACTGGGGGCAGAGCCCTCTTCTTCCCTCAAGGCTATAAGAGCAGAGCTCAGCTAGCAAGGGCTCTGGGACGTGTGCCCTACCTGACCCTGCTAGGCTCCTCACTGCTGGGGAAGATGCACCCTGGGCAATGTTCATCAGAACAAAGTTTGGAAAGTTGCTGAGAGATAGGGAGGGGAAGAGAGAGAGAGAGAATCCAGTGCCCCGGGCATAGACTGGTCTCGCCATCTCCCTAGAAGGTGTTGGTGGAAGGGTGGACATTGGAAGATGGGGTGGGTAGGGGCCTGGGAAACTGGGACTGCAGAAGCCCTGAGCCCTTTAGAGCTTACATCTCCCTGTATTCCAGGAAAGGGCTAGGAAGTGGGGCAAACCTCCCTGTCTACACCCCTTGGAGACCCCTTATTAGTATCTTGAAGCTCACTTTTCCTAGAGCCCTCCACTTCTGCCCCAGCCTCTCTCCCCCTGCTCCTGCCCCCATGCCTGCCCCCACTGGTGACTTACTTGCAGGAGAGCTGGTTGATGCCCTCGATGTAGTAGCAGACGCCTCCGTTGACACAATAGGACTTGGCTGTCTCGTTGCACTTGCGGGCGTGCCCCGACCAGGATGATAGGGTAGTGCTCACTGGAGGTACGAGAGACACGTGCCGGTGACCCACCGAGACCACCTCTGGGCCCCAGGAATCACCTCCTTCATGGCCCATCGATCAGAGACTGTAGGAATGGCTGGGGTGGGGGGAAGGTCTGGTGGTCCCTCCCAGGTCACCAACAAGGCCAAGGGGAGGCCACCGTGAGCTTGGACCATCTGCCCAGCACCACCTTGCACCCTCGCTCCAGGCAAACCTTTAAAGGCTGGGAAGATTTTTTTTGGAGGGGATGAGAGGCTAGCAGAAACTGCTCCGTCTTCTGGCACAAGGGCCCACCTCTGCTGCCTGCCTGCCTGCCTTTCCGGGGGCTCCGCTGCAGGTGGATGAGGCTCCATGTCTTATGTGGGGGGCAAGTCACAGGGGTTCAGGGAGGAGACATTTATATCTGTCTGCACTGCTGGGGCTCTCATGGACCAGGGCGTGATTACAGGGAGCTGGGCTTTGAGGGGAATGGCACCTTTTTGGGCACTGTAATTTTCTGCGATCTAGGGACTTGCGGCGAGAGCCCTAGCTTCCGTCTCTCCCCTCTTTGTCCCAGAGTTGGGCCAAGGTGCCCGGAAATGCTACAAAGGCCACTATGCGCGTCTCCATAAGCATCCCAGGCCGCCTTCATGTCCTCCCTCACCAGGCAGCCTCCACCTCCCCCACCCGGTCAGCTATTGCCTCTGGAGGGAGCCTCCAGGCCTTGGACAGCCCAGGCCGTAAATCCGGGGCTTCACGTTGCTGGGGAGAGGGCTGGGGGACAGCTGGGATGTGGAAACTAGGTGACAGTAAGACTGGGCTTCAAGGCTGCTAACCCAGACTGCACACCTGATGGATCAGATTCATTTGATAAGTGAAAGTCACAAAAGCACTGCTCCCCAAAGGGATGGCATCCAGGAGCCTGGCTTCAAGTGAAAATTCTTGCCCCAAATTTCAGTCTTTATCTACTAGCTAACCTCTTAGGCTGTGTATCCACATTGGGCAGCTAGAAACCGGCTCCTGCTCCCCCCTCAGCTTCTGTGGCTCTGAGGGCCTCTCATCCCCACCCAGCCATGGCCTCCTGACTGAGGTGGCCCATCCTACCTTGGCCGGTCCTGTCTACTCAGGGGTACTGAGTCTCCACCATCCCCCGAAGTAAGTGGGGGGATGAGAGGAGGAGGAGGAGGGCCAGCACTTGGCGCCCTGAGTGTTTAGACGTGTGGAGAGACGGATGAAGCACGGGACTGGGAGTGTATACACAGCTCTGCCTCTGTATATGTCTGAGGAGCTCGCTGATAAAACCCAGCGGGTAGGGCCAGCTCCCACCTTCCCTCCACATCATGCCTGCTGCTGGTCTGGCATCCTCGAGCCCCACCCCTGCTGACGTCTCCCACCTCTGCTCAACCCCACACAAGGCTGGGACCCACATGCTTCTGGGTCAGTGAGACCCAGGGAACTAAGAAAGGGACAGAGAAGACAAACAGCTGAGGTGACCACGCCTGTGAGTTATAAAATCTCATTGCCGGGAGGATCCTAGAGGTTGTCCTGCCCTTCAGTTACACTGCCAAGGAGGAGTGAGGAAAGAGAGCAGGGAAGGGCCTTCCAGAGTCCAGTGTGTGTTGTAACAAGGCCTCAGGGCTCCTAACATCTGGCTGAGCATTCTCACCAGGCACCTGGTCCCTCGTAGAAGAACACGTCAGCACCAAGGCTTGACGGGAAGATGCAACACGATGTGGACCAGGGGCCCGAGTCCTCTCGTGGGCCTTGGCCAAGCCAGAGAAATCTCAGGGCAGCCTGATGCCCTCTGCAACCAGGGGTGGAGGAACCTGCCCAACGATGGGCTGCATGAGCAGCGGGCAGGAGCGAGGATGGTGGCAGGACCACAGCTGCGTGCTTGGGCCTGTCTACACGCACGTCTGTGCTCACTGAGGCCTTGGGAGGTAGAGGACGACTCCTGAGGGAAGACAGGTCCCCATCTTGGGATCCGTGGCCTAGGGCTGCCAGAACCATGTCATCACGGGGACTAGGCTGGGGCCCCAGAAAGGTAAAAAGGGAGGGCAATGGGGGAGCCGGTTGTAGAAGGTGTGGAGGGAAGTGACCATAGGCCTTTCCACCTCAGAAAGAAGTACCTTGAGGCCACCCCTGTGACGGCAGGGCCCTCCCAGCTCACGGCAGCCAACTCTGCTGGTGGTGAAGGCTCACGCCAGAAGCTTTCCACACCGAAGAGGTGCATTCAGGCTATTCCAGCACACATGGGCCCCTAAGGCAATGCGTCACGCTGCCTCGTCAGCCTATTCGTATTTCTTCACTGTGCTCTCCCGTGTTTGGGGATGTGAAGATGACAAATGACCTCCAAGTGGGAGAATCTGGCCGCTCCCTGGATACCACCGCGGGGATGGCGCTGATCCACCCCAAACTCAGCTCCCGCTCATCTGCCCCAGCCACTTGCTCCTCTAGCCTTGCTCATCTCAATGACTGGACAGCACAAACCAAAGGCCTAGAGGGCATCTTTGATTTCTGGTCCTTCTCTGTCCCCCTAGCCGTCCATCACCGAGGGCTGCCTTCCTACCTCCTCCTGAGGCTCTGTCCATGTCTCAGTACTGCCTCCGTGGTCTCTTTCCTGGATGGCCACGATTTCGCCTCCTCACTGGTCTTTCTGCCCTCACTCTGGCCTTCATCTCTAACCTTTTCGCTTTGCAGCTGCCACCAAAGTGGTCTTTAAAATATGTAAATTGATCGATCGCTTCCATTATCAAAACCCTCCAATGGCTTCCATTCATGCTCATAATGAAGTCCCCCTCCCCCTCCCCAAGTCTAATCTGGGCCTAACCACCTCTCCCACTTCATGTCCTGTCCCTGTCTTACAGCATATTCAGACTCCACTGGCTTAGTCCAGCTCCTCTAAGAGGCCACGAGCCTTCTTATCCAGGACTTTCAAAATATCAGTGTCTCAGAGAGGCTGCTCAGGCTCCTCCTTCATTCCTTCCCTCAGCTTTGTAACTTCTCCTCGTAGTGCTTATTCTAACAATTAAAGGACTAGTTATGCAATTACTAGTTGTCCAAAGCTTAGCTCCTCCACTAGAATGTGAGCTCCATTTGGGCAGAGGCCACGTCTGTCTGCTTCACTGGTGAACGAACCCCAATGTCGAGCACAGCGCTTGACATGTAATAGGTGCTTAACGAATATTTACAAAGATTTCTAATGAGCAAATGGACATCTGATTCTTGAGAGAAAGGTACCTTCTTCTACCATCCCAGGGTCTAGTCTGGTCTCCTTGGCCGATGATGATATCCTTTCTGTAGGTTAAAGCATTGTCTCTTACTAAATGCAAATACTCCTGGAAGGTCATTAGGGAAATGAAAATCAAAACCACCGTGAGATAGCACTTCACACGCCCTCAGGTGGCTGTATTTCAAAAAAAAAAAAAGATGGATAATAACAAGGGGTGGTGAAGATGTGGAGAAATGGGAACCCCCCATACTTTGCTGGTGAGAATGTAAAATGGTGCAGCCATTTTGAAACACAGCTGGTCATTCTTCAAAAAATTAAACAGTTACTACATGACCCGGCAATTCAACTCCTAGGTGTATACCCAAGAGAACTGAAAACATATGTCCACACAAAAACTTGGACACAAATGTTACAGCAGCATTTTCATAATAGTCCAAATGTGGAAACAACTAGAATGATGCAACAACCACAGTTGATGAATATATAAACAATGTGGTAGACCCAGGCAATGGAATTATTATTCAGTCACAAAAAGGAAAGAAGTACTGACCCTACTACAACATGGAGGAACCTTGAAAACATTATTTTACGTTGAAAAAACCAGTCTTGAAAGGCCACATATTCTGTGGTTCTATTTATATGAAATGTCCAGGATAGGTAAATCCATAGCGGCAGAAAGGAGATTCTGGTTGCCAAGGGCTGGGGGGATTTAAAGAAAACACCTGGGAAGGATAAACCCAGGCAGCCTCTATCAGCCATTAGTGTCTTGGTGGGAGTGAGTTTATTGGATCTCTGAAGAGAAAATGGGCCGGGAAGGAGCTGATGCTGCAGAGATGTTCTGCCTGCTGCCAGCTACTGCAACTGCTTTTCTCCCTTGCTCTTGGAGAAAATCTCTGCTCATCTTTCAAGGCCCAGATCGAGTATCTCTTCACCCTGTAAGGCTCCCCTCCCGCCTGCCTGGGATGCCCCCTCTCCCGTTGTTAAGTTGCCTGTCTTTCCTCTTCAGTGTGTTAAAACAGGCAGACGCTTTGAGTTCAGGTTTTAGCTTCCTGCCATTGGAGGGGACTTCGGGAGCCAAGACCGTGACCCCTCAGCGCTCAGAACAGCGTCTTGCTGAGTTAGGCCTCGCTGAAGGCTTGAGTTGACAGTACACATGGGTGCACCTGTGACTAAACAGCTAGCCTTTCTAAGCCCCCAGGTAAGGGGCAGACCCAGAAGCCTCTCCAGGGCTTCCACGATCCTGTGACACCCCAGGTCATACCTGCCTGCCCTCTGGGGCAAAGCCAGGCCCCGCCCGATATCCCAGGACTTGGTACAGCCACCCCGGGACAGTCCACCCAGAAGGCCACACCCGCAAAGAAAGTTCAGCAACAGGATGAGAGCTGAAGAATGATCTGATAGAACTGGAGAGAGATACACAAGACCACAGAGGGCTGAGGAGTGGCCCAGGAGTGGGGCCTGCACTGGGCGTGCCGCTGCGGTGGGCTGGACTGGTCAGGAGGATAGCTGCCTGGGAGAGATGGCGCAGGAGGAAGAATAAAAATGGGAAGGAGAGGCCGACTACAGTTAGGGTCGGAAAGGTCATTTGGGTCGGATTTGTGAGAGCTGGGCTGTGGGACCGAGTCCTTGTTCTTTGGCTCCATGGGTCGGGGAGTGACAGGGCGAAAGCATCTTGAGGCTGCTGCTCTGGTCCAGGTTCAGCAGGGATGAAACCTGGGCCAGGATTGCCCCTAAGGTGGGGCTGGAATGAAAAGGACAGACGTGAGTGAAAGATCCAGAAAGAAGATGGACCAGGACTCGCAGACTCAGACCTGGTAGATCCAGTGGTAAGGGAGATCGAGGAGCTGAGAGGCTGGGAGGACAAGGGAGGTCCCTTACAACACGGCAGACCGGGTCTGAGCCAGGCTCTCCTCTGAGGGTCACAGGGCAGGGTTCTTGTTAGACTGCGCTGGGTGTAGGGGGTTACTGGAGGGCTGTCTGGTGGAAACACAGGGAATGAAGGGAGATGCAGGACTGGGAGTGAACCCAACAACCAGGTAGCCAAGTGGTACGTGGAGGCTGGGTGTCAGGAGGAGGAACGAGAGCTGTGGGGTTCTGAGGACTCAGGCTAGAGTGGAGGGGGCGCGACCTGAGGACAGGCAGCCTTGGTGACTTTCCAGTCAAGGGCAA
Organism: Phocoena phocoena; assembly: GCF_963924675.1. Taxonomy (NCBI): domain Eukaryota; kingdom Metazoa; phylum Chordata; class Mammalia; order Artiodactyla; family Phocoenidae; genus Phocoena; species Phocoena phocoena. Next base: position 117,439,807 of record NC_089221.1, read on the forward strand.
TAACCAGAGGACAGCCCAGCAGGGAGGCCGCCTCCATGCCGAAGCCAGAGCTGCCTCTGCGGAGGGGGGAAGCGAAGGGTGCCGTGGGCTCCTGACCTTGCACGTTTCCCAGGGAGGGGATGACCTGTGGGAGAGGGTCCTGCCATCCCTGAACTGAGGCTGCCCCCAGGGGCCCGGGGCACCCAAGCCTCCCACCCGTGGCCCCGTGGAGCAGGCTGCCTGCACTCGGGCGCCCAGCAAAGCAGCGGGCAGGCAGCTTGCGCGCACCCTGGGTCTGCCTCTCCCCGGAGCCCTGCTTCAGGCAGCCCAGCCTCCCATAATTGCCTTCTAAAAATATCCTTCCCCCCACCCCCACCTCTTGATTTCAAAATATTTAGTTTTCAGGGTATTTAAAACGAGAGCTGGCGGCTCTTCCAGGTCCAGATAACAAAGCTAAACATTTATGCTTCGACTGCATTTCTCTGAATCGGCTCAGATCTTGGGGCTTGATACGGCAGTGGCAGGAGGGAGAGGAGTCAAGTGCAAGATGGATCATGTGCGGTCCTCCCTAGGGCTGGGGGGCAACTGGCCCACCCCCACAGAACCCCTCTAGGACCCCTCCCTTCGTTGGGGGACCACCTACCGCTGTTGACGAAGAGCCGGCCCCTGACGGTGTCCTTCCCCAGGATGTTCTCAGCCTCGCAGACGTACTCCCCAGCGTCCTCCACCTTCACCTTGTTGAACTGTAGTCGTGAGTTCTTTCTGGTTAGGGAGGGGATAAGAGGCGAAGAGGCGTGAGCCAGGGCTTAGGTTGGCCGTGGCTCCCCAGCAGTCACCCAGAGGTCACCTCTCCCTGCACAGCCACAGCGTCTACGCAGCGTGGACGGGAAGTAGATTCCCTCCGACCAGCCATTGCTGGGGTCCAGGTGGAGTGCAGAGTCCCCAGGGCTGGAGGGAGACCTGGGCACCCAGGACAACATTGGGATTCTAAGTCCATGAATCCTCACATTCACTTTTCCAGGGCTGGGCCTTCTCTGTAACCATTTTTCTAGGGGAGGAAAGTGGAGTCCTTAGGAAGTCGCATGGCCACCTCCCTCCTTTTCCTTTAGTGCCCTTCTCTCAGGCCCGCTGTGTCTCCCCCCACCACCTTCCAGTAGAGCAGCTGCTGGCTCACAGCTACCTCAGCCTTCCCTTAGAAGCGGTAGCCCGTCACTCTAGATAAGCCAGGCCTATTTCCAGATACCCAGCAGGGCCACCAATCTAACAGGTTCCCATGGCAACTGTGCCCAGCCTCCCAGTCCAAACCTGTAGCTCTCTCCTGCCTTTGTGTCGGCCCTGTCACTCAGGGGCACTCTGTGGCCTCCTCAAGGGGTTTCGCTTCATTCATTCAACAAATGTTCACCGAGTGCCTTCTGCGTGCTGGGAGCTTGGATACCACAGGGAACAAAAAGATCCTATCCTCAAGGCCTGACTTGACCCTTGTGGCTAATCTGGAAGAGGACAGGACAGGACAGATGGGAAAAGTGAGTCCCAGAGGGGCTTCTGGACTTGTTCAAGGGTACCCGGCAAGGCAAAGGCAGAGGTGGATAAGGAGCTGGAGTTGGTGAGGACTTGGGCCCCAAGCAGCTCGTGGGCTGTCTCCTGGAGCCTGATGCTGAGGCTGACCCCTCTGTGGAGGGCTTTGCACCCAGCCCTGCATGCCACGAGTTGTGGGGCGAGGCCTGGGCAGAGACTTCAGTGCTGTGGGTGACTCCAGGGCACCTGGCCCTGCTTCCCCTCTTCTTTCTGAAGATGCTGCCAAACCTCTCCTTCCGTGGGCTTCCCTGCACTTGCCCGCGGTGCCTGGGTTCCGTAGGCTCTGTTCACACCTCCCATCCTTCCCCCTGCCCCAGTGCTCTTTAGGGCCAGTCTGAGCTCCAGATTAAACCCTGGGACCCCAGCCTGGTCCCCGGGGGAAACAAAAAGTAGCATGAAAATTTCTTAACATGATGTAACCTCCTCCTCTTTTAGTCCCGAGTTAAAAACTCAGATTCCCAGAATATGGGCAGTGGGTTGGAGGAGTGGTGGCATGGGAGGTAGGGTAGCTGAGCTGTCCTGCCCTGGGGCCAGGGATGGAAAGACAGATCCATGAAGCTGATGGGGGAAGGTGTGGATGGTGAGAAGAGAGGCTGCACCAGGGATGGAGGAGATGGCAAAATGACCCACATCCCTCCCCGGGCTGTGCTTTGGGGACCTACCTGTCTCCTGAGCTCCACCTCAGCCTCTGATGCTGGGCTCTTCCCAGACCTCCTCATTCCAAGATCCCCCAAACCAGCCTCCACGAGCTTGTCTTGTCAAAAAGGCCCTGTTGCCGTGGTGATGTCCTTGCCGACGTTACAGTGACAGCTGCCTGACTCCGTTCCACCCCTCCCGGCTCATGCCGTTCTCTGTCTCCTTGGCCTGGTGTCTGCCTACAACCCTCTTCTGTCAATTCAAGTTTGTTCTCTTCATTAAACAGAGCCCTGGAGGCCCCTCTGGCTAAGACAGCATTTCCTTCCTGGCTCCAGCCTAATTAGATGCCACAGATCTCAGCTGTCCCGAACCAGGCTTCTGCTTCCTGACCACCAGCTCTTCCCTGACATTAGATGAGCAGAGTAGGGGATCACCTGAGGGTCTCGGGGTCAAGAAGGTATAGGGGACACAGACTCAGAACCTCCTTGTCACCCACCCACAGCTGAGTTCCAAGGAGCTTCCCTTACACGACATGACATGCAGCAGGACAAGGTGGGGCTAGGCTCACAGTTATCTGGAGGAATGAAAGCTAAAACCAGAAGGAAGGGCTTCCCGCAAGAAGGGGTGTGAGATGTGTGGAAAGGTGGGGGTGCAGGGAGAGCCCCTCCCCTTTGAGGTGCCAGAAAGAGGCAAGGGGACATAAACAATGACGCCTAGGTTTGCTGGCTGCAGACATCTTGGGTTACCAGGTGTGTGATGACCTCCTCAGTTCCAGGAAGGTGGCCCCAGCCTTGCACAAGAGGCTCTGGGGTCAGGGCTGAAGGGTAGGGCTCTGTGGGGCTCTCAGGCCCCTAAAGAGTGCGGGCAACTACGTTTCTCCTCTCCTCACTCCTAGCTCCAGTCTGAAGCCCCAAGGACTCAGGACTCCCTCCCACCTTCTGGCAGGCCTAGTGCCCGCTTGCTAGGCTGACCCAGGTCTGCCCCTGTGATGGACACCCCTCCCCTCCTTCCTCAGCCAGTTTTCTGCTGGCAGGGACTAGGGATCTGGGTGGCTGCTTCCTCCACCCGTCCGCATGTTTTCCTCAGTGCCTATCTCCTGCTGCCTGCCTGAGGGGCCAGTTCCAGCCTGCCCCTCATAAATAAGGGAACACTCGGTTCTGCACGGGTGGGCTCCATGCCCAGGGCTGGGGAGGGGGACGGTTTTCTCCTGGCACAGGAAGCCTTGGGTGAGACACCTCAGCGGGGCAGTCCCAGAGACAGGCGGCACCCACCGGGAATGGGCCTCCGTAGACCAAGAGTGATGTCAAGACAGAGTGTGGCCTGGGCAGAATGGAGTGCTGGGAGGGCCAGAGTGCAAGCTGCAGTGTGGGCAGAAGGAAAGAGAAGATTTTGCCAGAAAGGAGACTCCCGCCCCTAACCCCTAGCCCCCATGCCAGGTGAAGTACGTGTCTAGAGGCGGCAGCTCTCTGAGTCACAACACGGGAATCAGAAGTTCTCCATCATGGCCCCTCCTCTAACCCATCGCCTCACTGCAGGGAGCCCAGGGGCATGACGGGTGGAGCAAGGCAGTTTCAGAAATGCAGCAGATGGGACAAGGTCCTGACAGGAAGGGGGCAGAGGCACACTTCAGGCTCTCAGGGGTCCTTAGTACCCAGGAGGAGACCCAGATGATACGACCAGGCCGTTTCCGGACTGGGTGACCCATTTGTCTGATGACACTGAGGCTTGACCAGGACAGCAACTTGTTCAAAGGCCAACCCAGAGGGTGTCCTGCCCAGTCCTAGGGGCACCCTGCACCCAGGAGAGGAGAGCTAGTCCTGCAAGAGCCTCATCAATTCACACCGGAAGTAGACCTCCTCTGCCAGGCCACACAGGAGAGAGGGTGTGTCTGGGCGGTGGTCTTGGAGGCTCTCATGCTGGGAGAGACAGCCCCCCAACCATGCCATGAAGCCGTGTCTAAGGCACTGTGGGAGGAGACGGTGAGAGCTTGCTGGAGGGCTCAGGAGGGTGACCCAGAGGATGTGACATTTAAGCCGGGCCTTGGAGAATTTTGCAGAGGACAAGGTGAGAGGAGGGGGGCGGGCACTGCCAGCACAGAGAACAGTCTGGGCCCAAGGCCAGGGGTCAGGAGCACCGAGGTGTAGGGGAACAGCGAGGCAGTGAGTTACAGGCCAGGAAGGGGAGCGTCAGAAGGGCCCCAAGACCTAGGCTGTCCTGGCATACTGCAGGCTCTCGAGATCTGTCAAGCAAATGAATGAATGATCAGATATGTGCCCTGTTAGAAAGATCATCCCCTGTCAGAGTCACACGGGTCAGTGACTCTGTGGACCCCTCGAATTGCAAGCAAAACCAGGTGTATAAAGCGCATGTTTTCTGAAGCAAGGGTCAAGGTCTTTACCAGATTCCCCACTAGAAGCTAGACTAGAAACTCCGTGAAGGTGGGGACCATGTCTGCTCCGATCCTTGGTGCATCTCCAGCCTCTGATAGAGTGCCTGGCACACAACTGTTGCTCAGCACATGTATGTGAGATACAGAAATGAATTCACAAAGGGGCCTGTGGCCCCAGAAAAGGTGGGGTGTGGTCAAGAGTGAGACCGTGGAGGAAAAGAGGCTAAAGTCAGGGAGAGCAGAAGTGAGCAGGGAGAAGGGTGCCTCCTTCCAGAGGCGGGGTATCCACCTGGAGGGGACGGCACGGGGGTAGGTGCCGGCCAGCGGGCAGTCTGGTTCTGCCACAGCTGAGAGGAGAGCACAAGGGGCAAGGCGGAGAGGCTAGACTGGGCCATTCTGGGTTAGAGATGTCTGTGGAGCTTTTCCGGTAAGCAGCCTGAGGTGACTTCTAAAAATTCACTACTGACCCAGAAAACCCCATAAAAATTGTGCCAATCATAGAGGTTCAAGTCTTCGTGTTCACTTTAAGAACACTCGTGAAAATGCCCAGCCCATTAAGGGTATGCATATCCGAAAAGCCACCAAGCATCTGAAGGATGTCACTTTACAGAAATAACCTGTACCATTCCATCATTACAATGGTGGAGCTGGTAGGTGTGCCCAGGCCAAACAGGGGGGCTGGAAGCAGGGTCGGTGGCCCAAAAAGAGTGCTGAATTTTTACTGCACCTGCTCACAAATGCAGAGAGTAATGCTGAACGTAAGGGCTTAGATGTAGATTCTCTGGTCATTGAGCACATCCAGGTGAACAAAGTCCCCAAGATGCGGCGCAGGACTTACAGAACTCATGGTCGGATCAACCCATACATGAGCTCTCCCTGCCACATTGAGATGATTCTTACTGAAAAAGAACAGATTGTTCCTAAACCGGAAGAGGAGGTTGCACAGAAGAAAAGGATATCCAGAAGAAACTGAAGAAACAAAAACTTACGGCCTGGGAATAAATGCCGCAAACAAAACAAAACAAACAAAAAAAAGAGATCTGTGGGGTATCTCCGGGGTGGTAACTAAGTGTTTACCTGGCAGCATGGGTCTGGAAAAAGAAAGGCCATCAAACTAGAGATGGAGGCTTGGGGGTCATCAAATATAAGAGGGTGAAATCACCTACCGGTGGAGAGGGCAGGGTGCTCAGAGGCACAAGAGGACCAGCAGGAGGACCACAGGGGCAAGGAAGCAGGTGGCACCCATGCCAAAGGCTGCTGAGAGGCCTGGCGGCCGGGAAACTCTGAGGTCACAGGGTCGGTCAAGAGCCACAGCTGCAGAGAACTGGGGCTGTATTTACAGGGCAGATTTCTGCAGAGCAAAGAGGAGTGGAGGATGATCTGTGTAGAGTCAGTGGGTGTGAAACTCCCTCCACGTGGTGATCGAGGGAAGGAGCAAGACGGGGCAACAGCCGGAGGAGGAACGGGAGGCGGTAACGTGGAGGGAAAGCTTTTAGAAGAGAGGCAATGTTAGTGGTTTGTTGGGGGGGAGAGAGAGAGAGGCTGAAGTCACCAAAGAAAGGAGTTTGTTGGTGGCACAAGGGCTGTGTGTGTGCAGGAGGATGTGGGTGAGTGTGAGGGCCACGTGCGGATCAGGAACGGGGATGAGGATGGGCCACGTTGTGGACTGTTTGAGAGTAATGCGGTCGGCAAGGAACACCCCGTCTCCTGACTTCTGCTGTCTCAGTGAAGTAGGGGGAAGGGGAGACGGGGCCCCCCACAACTGTAGAAGCCTGTCCACTCCTCTCTCCAGCTCAGGGCCAGGCTTGGCGGGGAAGGGGTGAGGTGGCCTCAGAAGGTGAGCTTGATGGGCACCCTGTAGACTGGTGACACCCCAGACCCCCCTCCCAAGTTCCCTGAGGAAGCAGTGTTCTTTCAGCCATAAACCTTTGATCTGCACCAAATCCTCTTAAATTACTTTCTGTTTTCTGCCTGGACCACTTTCCAGGGTGACCAGTCCTGTCTTTGCTCCCTGTTCACAGAGAGAGAGTCAGAAAACTGGAAGCCCTGCCCAGACCCCTGACCCCCACTTCCTCTTCCACAGGTTTCGGAGACTAAGGCCTGAGGGTAGGATGTGTACATCCGGGGTCACCTGACAAACCAGGATCAGCCTGAGCCCAGACCCTTTTTCCATCACTTTCTGTTGTCGGACAGGTTGGAGGGTCCTCTAACGTCATCTTCATTTGCATTTTGCAGGGGTGAGGAGGAAATGATAGCTCCTCTGGAGGGGCAGGAAAGGCGGGGGCGTGCCTCAGCCAGAGAGGGAAGTCCACAGGGCCCTCAGGGCCCGCAGAACAGACGTCAGGCTTGTCCTGCCTTCTCACAGCCCCTCAGGAGAGAGGTGAGGGGCTGCCCTTGGACGTCTGGCTTCTCTGGTGCCTGGAGCCCCCTGTCTGGCCAATCCAAGATGGAAGAGAGGCCACCTTCCACAGCCCAGAGACTCTAGAGCTTCAGATTCTCTTCCCTGGAGCACTGACTCAAAGACTAAAGTCAATTTCCATGTCACAGGGGAACTGTCTGAGATACAGACTCCTTGGGCACCAGTCAAAGCCATGTGCCTTCCCCTCACCTGGCTGTCTGCCCAGTGCCAGCTTGCTGGGCTGAGGAACCAGCCCATCATCGCACGTGCCCTCCCAGACACAATCCAGGGTCAGGGTCCTTCACCAAAAACTGCCCAATAGTGGGCTTTCCGACCCTGTGGCAGGTCCTTTGAGAAGTTTTATGCCCAAGATGGGACTCCACAGTTAAAGCTGATTTGGACAATCAAATTGCCTTCAACCATCCAGGGACATTAATTAAGCAGGTACCGTCGTCTGCAAGACGCTGGGGCAAGCATCACCAGAGGGGCTGGAGCTGCAAGGAGAAACTGGGCGCCACAAAAGAGGGGGGACTGGAACTGGTTCCACAGGTGGATCTGGGGGAACAACCCTGGGCTCTTCCCGGCTCAGGCCCCTCCTTCTGAGGAAGGATGGGGGGGTGGCTGGGTGGATGGAGGGAGGGATGTCGCTCACCTGCCATTGCCGTACTTGATGCGAATGTCGCGGCTGCGGTTGAGCTCCTTGCCATCCTTGAACCAGCGGTAGGAGGGCTGGGGGTTACCAGCTGCTGCCTCACACTTCAGTGATTGCTTCTCACCCACCTGTCCCGTCTGGCTCTTCATCTTCTTCAGCTTGGGCCGGGTGGCTGTGGGGATACAAGGCAGGAGGTGAGCGTGTTGGTGGTGGGGCAGCGCCAAGCATGCGCAGCAGAGGAAGGGCCACTGTCCTTGGGGGGTGGGGAAGAGGGTGAGCCTGGGGAGCCACCCCTCCTGGTGTCATTTCCTAGTTCAAATCAACAAGCCTTCACAGAGGGTCTGCGTTGATGTCAGTGTGGGTACCGCCTATGGAGAGTTTTCCTTCATGCCTGGAATGGTACTCAGAGCTTGATACACATTAGCTGATGAAAATCACCCTGTGAGTTCATTGCAATGATTAAACCCATTTACAGATGGGGAAAACTGAGGCTCAGAGTGGTGAAGTCACCTCCCCAAGGGGCTCGAACTGGAATTCAAACCCAGGTCTCCTTGACTTCAGTGCTCATGATCTAATTCCTGTCCCAGACCCCCAGGCCTATGCTGAGCCCAGAGGACACAAGTGGACCAAAATGACAGACACAGCTCCTGCCCTCAGGAAGTTCAGTCTAGCAGAGGAGCTGGAAGCTGGCATTGACATCACAGCGTGGTTTATGGAGGCCTGGGGGTGCTGAAGCCCAGAGGCGTGTCCCCAACCTAGACTGGGGGAGGAGCTAACTCAGCTGAGAGCTAAAGGATGGGGGAGCTAGAAGGGAGGGAGGTGGCCCAGGCTGTGGTTTATCAGAATCGCACGTGGTCAGCAAGGTGAGCTGCCCTGAACGGGTGAAGTGGTGTGGCTGTGTGGGGGATGGGGCCTGGGGCTACACTGGTGGGCACAGGGCTGCAGGGCTGCAAATGCCAAGCTAAGAGGTTTCTCCCATTTTTCTTGAACACCATTCTATTTCCACCTGCCCTGGTCTCCCATGTTTCATCTCCTTGCCCCCCTCCCTCTAACAACCTAAAAAAAGAAAAGGAAAAAGTACTCTGTTCTTAGGACAGTGATGGCAAGTCCCTGCTCCCTGCTGGGGTGTGTGATAATTTCCACTGGGACAGCCCTGTAAAGGATACTCGGTGCCTTTGTGTGTGCTCTCCTTTGGTCACCGAGCTCTGTAAGGCAAGTGTCATGCTAACATAAAGGGTGAAGATGAGACTCAGGTTAAGAAACTTGGCCAAGGTCACCCAGCCAGGCAGCCACAGAGCCCAGGTATCTGGATTTGCAGTGTGTCAGGCTTGTAGCAGGCCGGTGTCTGCTTTTGCAGCCTCAATGGCTCTCTTTGAGGAACAGAGAAACTGGTTGAAGGGAGGGTCTGCTGGGGCCAGAGAGTTGTCTGGGGACTGACTGACCCTGTCTAGGCCATTGGTCCTTCTCCCACCAGTTCAGAGTCACAGCTCAAGCTGGCTCTGGATAAAGACAGGTGAGAGGGCCTGGCTACAGGGGCCCCTCACTGAACCTAACCCTGGGATGCTGCTTTTAGTAGGGAGTAGATGAGCGTGGGGTACAGGGGTAGAGGGAGCATGGAGAGAAAGTGCTCCCAAAGCCTTAAAAAATATAGTACACAGATTCAAAAAAATGGTGCTTGTGAAATGATTTTGTTCATTTTAGAAAATTCGAAAATACAAATGGATAAAAGAAAATAAAATCATCCATTATCCTAGTACTTACCAGTATTTAAAACACACACACACACACACACACACACACACACACACATATGCACCTACACATCTATTTTTAAACAAAGTGGGATCCGTGCCAGTAACATGTTTCTTTCATGTAATGAAACACTGTAAGCCTTTCACCTTGGCATTAACTATTAATAACATTTTGCAAAGTGACTTCTATAAGACAGGCATATCCAGAAAGAGGATAATAGATACTACTTAAGAAAACGGTTCCACGAGCAAATCAGTTTGGGAAACATGTGGGTAAACATTAAAGAAGTGTCTTCATTGACTTCAGTATGATTCCCCAAGTAAGGGTCTTGGAGCTTTGTTGGGAAACCCTTGACTTTATTTCCTTGAAATGCTATTATCTGGAATAAGTTCTATAACATAACAACTTATGTGTGTATATATTTATAGATATATAAATATTTTAATAGAGAATATATTCACATGATTCAAAATTCAAGAAGTGAAAAGGGGTATATTGGCTTAAAAAACAGATCTCCCTCTAACTTCTGACCAAGGCCACACAGTTGCCTTTCTAGAAGGCAATCAATTTTATCAGTTCCTTTTATATCCTTTCAGAGACCTTTTAAGCATAAACAAAAACCCCTAGTATTTACACACACATTTTTTCCCTATAGCACCATTTTTAGGGTTGCATAATATTCCTGAATGGGTGAATCAGAACTTATGTAACCAATTCCTACTGTGGAGCATTCAGCATACATTCTCCCCTGCCTCACCACACCCCATCACAGACAAGCCCAGAGGAACACCCTTGCAGCTTCATCCAGTGTATATATCCAGTGCACATCAACCTTTGCACATATCCAGTGTATACTGCTGTAAGGGCAGTGAGGCTCCTGACTCAGACTGCCTGTATTCAAACCCAGGCTTTGCTATTTGTTAGTTCTATGTCCTCAGGCTATTGCCTTAATCCTTCTGTGCCTCAGCTTCCTCATCTGTAAAACACAGGTGATAAAAACAGCTCCTACCTCATGGGATGATGACTGAGGATTATATGAGATAAGGGATGTAGAGCTCTGGCACGCACAGAGCATTTAATAAAGGTTAGCTATTACTGTTATTATTATCCACGATTATTTCCTAAGGCAATCTTCCTAAAAGTGGAATTGCTGCACCAGAAAGGTGTGCAATTTTCCTCAGCTTTACACGTTGCCAAACTGCGTTCTGGAAAGGTTGCACCAATTTGCACTCCCACCAGTGAACGATGGTGCCTGTTTTTTCCACACCCTCACCAACATGAGGTATTATCATGTATTTAATCTCTGCCGATTAGCTAGGCAAAAGGTAATGCCTCTTTGTTGTTTTCATTTGCACTTATTTGATACCTGGTGAGGCTGACCGCTTTTCATAAGTGTATTGGCTCATTGTATTTCTTCTTTTTGAATTGCCTGTTCTTGTCTGTACTCTTGTTTTTCTACTGAGTGCTCATCTTCTTACTGATCTGTAAGAGTTCTTTATAAATAGTAAGGCTATTCACCTTTTGCTACAATGTTTTTCCCCAATTACCTGCTTCTTACATTTTTAAATGCTGGTTTATTGTTTTGGGTTTTTTTTTTTTTTTTTTTTTGACACTCGGAGGTTTTATGTGTATCAACCTATCAATCTGTGGGACTTTCTGGAACTTAATTATTCTAGTGTGATTGAAGCTCTGCCTCAGCATCCTTCTCCCTTACCTACACCCCACTGTCCTCCGTCTGCTTGCTCTCGGGGCCTGTCACTCCTTATCAATAGTTATCAACCCTAGATGCTAATGAGAACCATATGGGAAGCTTTAAAAAGTGTGTCAGTGCCAGGGACATTGTTCTGGACATTCTGAAGCAGGACCTGTGAGGATGGGTCCAGGTATGTGGGTTTTAAAAATATATAATAAATATGTAACATACTCTAGACAAAAGCACATATTGTAAGTGTAGAGCTTGACAGCTGGCTGCAAGCTGAACACACCTTCACAGGCGGCTTTGCTCCAATGTTGGGTTGACACCCAGTGATCTAACCTCTTGGTCACCTGGTGACCTGCAACTAGGCTCCTCCCCCTCCTCGTGAACTGGGGACACAGAGAGCTCTTCTCAAGTCCTAAGGTGCCTCCTTCCCCTGCTTGGAGAGTGTTGACCTTCCCTGAAGTTCTGAGGTTAGGGAGACCCCTGACCCCACCCTCCCCAACCCAGGCTCCCTTCCTCCCAATGAGCCAGGGTGGGGGTGGTGGAATACCTGGTGGGAGGAGGTGGTGCTTCCTGACAAGTCCTGGCGCCCTGTGCCCTGAGCCCGAGGCCACTGCTTAATGGTGGTGGTAATGGTTACACAGAGACTGACCCAGAAACAGCAGACATGACCCCAGTTCAGAAGGCCCGAGGAACTGGGGGCTTCAAGGTCGTTCCCTGCCACCAATGGGAAACCCAGGACAGCATTTCAGATGACAAGGAGCAACCCCATCTAGTGAGAACCTTGTGTGACCTGACCCGAGTGACAGTCCACTCACTTCAGAACAACCCCATCCAGTTCACTTTTCCCCCATTCATTCACCCTACTATATACCAGGCACTGTTCCGGGCCCTGCATGTACAGTGGTGAACAAGGCAGATAAACTTCCTGCTCTTGGGAGCCTGCATTAGAGTGAGGAGAGTAGATAATAGCAAACAATCTCAGGAAATATGAGGCAGTAATAAGCTCCTGGATAAAGGCCTTGAGGGGTGAATGAGCTTGGTGAGTTCAAGGGATAAAAGAGGCCCAGGTGGCTAGAAGATTCTGGAAGGCAGGGGAGCCTGGAGAAGTAGGCCCAGGTGACTGACATGAGGCTGTGTGAGCTAGGACGAAAAGTCTGGGTTTGTTTTGCCTCCCCCCGCCACTTTTTATGTGCTTACTAGAAAACTTTAAATTACATATGTGGATCGCATTATATTCCTGTTAGACAGCACTGGGCTAAAGGATGGCAATAAAAACCACCATACATTTCAATCATGCTGTGTTCTTTACGAAGAGTCTTCTTTTCTGTCTCTTAACAGTTCCTCACGAGCATCATCTGAGATACTGAAAGCCTATGTCTCCTGCTCTAGCAGCATCCAGTCCTGGTCCCTGTTCACAGATACCTTGGTTCACGGCTCTTTGAAAGCCAAGGATGTGTGTTTTGAAAAGGAATGGGACCCCGCGAACAGGCTGCATTTTTTACTTCAAGCAAGTCCCTTGGAGAGAGGAGCGGCAGCCCAGGAAGAACATCCCACAGGTGGCACTGGGAACACTGCCCAGAGGACCTCTGTACCCTCACTCCTGGGCCTGGAGCCCTGTCAGGCTTTCTGCAGTGAGGAGTGTGGACAACCTGCGCAAGATGGCCCTGGAGTTTTGTAGATGTGATGGGAGGTATCAGAGGCTTATAAGTCGGGGAATGACTTGATCTTACTTTACTTTCTGCATTTTAAGCTCGTTCTTATCCTGAGCCACCATTGCTTCTCCCACTGCATCTCATTGGATTCAGTACCAGACCCTGGGAACACCTGGGACAAGGCTAAGAGGCTGCTGACACAGCAGACTTTGAGGAGCTGAAGATAGAGCTTACCAGGCCTCAGACATGAGTGGGCCAGCTCTAGCCCCAGCCTGGGCACCATCTCTGAGCCAGGTCCGGTATTGTCTGGGTCATTTTTATAGCCCAGGGCCCAGAATGCAATGCTAGTGTGAGGTATGGAGACCACTGTACCGTGTCCCTAGAGTGTCTTGGGGTCAGAGCTGAACCAAGCAGAGACACAGTCTTCCTGGGGTAGATGGGGTCTGTCAGCACAAGAGCTGAAGTAACCCAGTGGGTAGGCTCTCAGCCCCTAGTCAGTCAAACCTGTGTTTACTAAGTGCTACTATGTGCCATGTCCCGTGCTGTCCCAGACAGAAATGATCTAGCCCTGTATGGAGCAACCACTCCTACCCACCAAGGAGCTTAGCTTGTTCCTCTCTGTTATTGTTTTGTTACATAAGAAATACATTCTTGATGTAGAAAAATTGCACAGTGTGGGCTTCCCTGGCGGCACAGTGGTTAAGAATCCACCTGCCAACGCAGGGGACATGGCTTCGAGCCCTGGTCTGGGAATATCCCACAAACCGTGGAGCAACTAAGCCCGTGCGCCACAACTACTGAGCCTGCACCCTAGAGCCCGTGAGCCACAACTACTGAGGCCACGTGCCACAACTACTGAAGCCCGTGCGTCTAGAGCCCGTGCTCAGCAACAAGAGAAGCCACCGCAGTGAGAAGCCCGCGCACCGCAACGAAGAGTAGCCCCCGCTTGCCACAACTAGAGAAAGCCTGCGCGCAGCAACGAAGACCCAACTCAGCCAAAGATAAAATAAATAAATAAATAACTTTATTTAAAAAAAAATGCACAGTGCAAGTAAGGAAAAAGAAAAGCACATTTAAATCCATTCAATTACCACCAGAGAGAAAACCACTGTCAACATTTTCAAATACTTCCTGCAAGACTCTTCTCTTGAAAACGTTTCATAGCCTACTTTTCTTGGTTAACATATTATGAAGACATTTCCCCAAATCTAGAAATACAGGTCTAAATCATTTTAAAGGCTGCATAATATTCTGTTGTTCAGAGGAACTTGTTCAGTTGTCTCCAACGTTCTGCTAATGTTAACAATACGGCCATAAACTTCTCTATAAATTCAGCTTTGCAGCCAAAGGGAGGGCTCACAGTCCTGAAGGTCTGTGCTTATTTCCCCACACAGAGAGGGCACCCTAAAGGCCCAGCACACAGGACAGCGGACAGACGAGAGGCATCAGGTAGAAGCAAGAGGAAGATCTGTGTTCAAAAGAAGGGGGTGGAGATTCCCAATTCCCTGCTTCCCCGGGGCTGCTGCTTCCCCCCCCACCCCGGGTGCTGGGGCAGACAGCAAGTTGATGGCCTAGGTGGCCCTAGGGTGTTGTTCAGCCCGCCCTTCACCACCTCTAGTGTCTCCTCAGACCAAGCCCTGTCTACTGAGCTCCCATCCTCCTTGAGAGGTCACTTCGTCCCGTTCCCATCCCAGTCCTGCTGCTTAGGGCCCACCTAAGCTCTCTGGGGTAGGGGTGTGGGCGTGTGGGCACAGCTCTTTTGGCAGCTTTCTAACAACAAGAGGAAAGTCTCTCAGGGATGACCCAGGTCTCCACAAAAAGATCTCCCTTGATAAGGGATCCCGTAAAACCTTAAGACACATCTCAGTTGCCACGAGTCGGGCCATGGTTGATCTGGGGGCTTCTGCCTTCTCATCACCCGATGCCAAGCCGGGGCACCTGGCCCGCATCTGTGTGGCAGGGAATCCCCAGAAAGCACCTCACTGAAGAGAACAACAACAGTAAGAACAACCAGGGCTGCTCCTTTCCCACATCCCAGCCCCGAGGCCAGGCAGTACCACTGCTGCCAGCAACTTGACCTCATTCCCCTCGGCAGTGGGCGGTGGGTGCGGAGCCTGCAGAGATCTGAGAGCAAGACGGACGCCTGGGACAGGGCCAGGCAGCCCAGCCAGGCGGACCAGGCCCAGCCTCCCTCCCGACAACCAGGGCGCAGGGGCAGCGGACTCCTAAAAGGGTTAATGGTCCCCACCTCATGACTAAGGCTGAGCAGTCCCCTTTGCAGGGCAATACCTGGAGACAATGCGGCCAGCCTGCCTGGCATCAAAGTCTCCCACTGTCCTGCTGCTGATGGGCTGTGGGCCAGCCCCCTCCCCACCCCTCCCCCACCCAGAAGTGACCGCGACCTCTGGGAGGTTAATTACAGACTCCAAGTTCAAATGAGAAAGAAAGAAGAAACAACAACAACTAAAAACACAGCTGGCTTAAGTGAGCACAGAGGGCCTACTCTGAAACCCGCCCTCAGGTATCCTCCCAGGAGCCTGCAGAAAAGCCATTTGATACCCACAGGCCAGGCCTCCCAAAGGGAGTGTGTCCCTGCTGGGCCTCTTGGCTTTCCCTGAGCCACCTTTCCTCAGCCAACCAGGCCCAGCCTGGTGCCTGGGCTTGCCTTGCCTGCTTCTCACACCATCCAACAAATACCCACCTCAGTCCCTATGACGTGCCAGCCACCTACCAGCCATCAGGGATATGGTGCTAATAAGCAAGACAACGTGGCCGCTGCCATGGGCTCCACTGAGGCTGGGAGTGGAGTGAAAGCCAGCCCAGACCTAATGGGCTCTTAGCTCAACAGGCCAGGTGCCTGACACCTCAGCTACAAGGTAGAGAAGAGGGGCCAGGGCTGGCTGGGGATGGGAGCTAGAGAGAGCAGACGCTGGTCCAGGGGCGTGGGTGAAGAGAGGGGAAGGGAGGAAGGAGGAGGACACAAAGCTTGGCAGCTCCAAGAACAACTGAGATGGTTCCTGCCTTAAAGCCTCGCCTGCCCATCCAGAAGCACCCATCCACCGACACCCAACCCTACAGTGCGAGGGCAGGGCAAGAATAGGCCTGTCTTGACCACCAGGGCCAACACTATGCCCCTCCCTTCCCCCAGCCCCCTCTGCCAGGAGCCCGACGGCCTGACAGAAACACTGCCGCCTCGGGACCCTCCCGAGACAGAGATGCCCAGCCCCGGGAGTCAGGCAGGTCTACGCCACAGTTCCTCACCTAGGTTCAGGGCTGAGACATGGGGACACGAGCAGCAGAGATGGGGGACTGCAGGGGATGCCACCTATGTCTGGGGAGACTGCACAGGTTCACAGAGCAGGGGCACCAGTTGCTGGGGTGGCATACGGCTCCCTGGTTCTTACCAGTGCTCGGGGGCACAGACCGCAGACACCTAGAGTTGGCACAGAGGAAGCCGTGCATAGCAGAGGAAAGAGCGGTAACCGAGGACACGGTAGTTCAGGTCTTTGTCCTGGTCTCCCAATTTTCCAACTGTCCGCCCTTAAGTAAGTAGTTTAGCCTTTCTGCGCCTCAGCTGACTCATCTATAAACCACACTCTGCCTATTTTAGAGGAATGGGGCAAGAGAAAGCTCTCTATGGAGGGATGGAAGAGATTAGCATCTCTTTGGCTGCTGGAGGTAGAGGTAGGGACAACAGAGATGACCGTCCTGCAAGGCCATTACCATTTGCCCAACTCTGTTTAAGCTCCTCACTGGGCAAGGATGGGCCCTGGCCTCGGAGAACCCTCTGGAGAAGGCCTGCTGCTGATGGACTAGGCTACCCCTTGTTCAAGGAACCCAGAGAGAAAGAGAGCTGAGGAGGGGAATCCTAGAGACCCTTTCCCCTTTGGGACAGGTCTGCACTTCCCACCTCATCAGCCTGGTTGGAGAAAGTTGTTCCTGAAGCTCTAGGTCAGCGGAAAATGAAGTGGGGGTGGGAAAAGGGGAGGCACCTTATACACCAGACAAGACTGGCTTCTCAACCTGGGATGCAGGCAAAGCCACAGGATGACCTCAGGGCCTCTTTCTGAAGGGTTTGCCAAGCTCATTAGTAAGGAAAAGCAGCACCTTTGTATTAAAACAAACAGATCTATGGTGGAGTACACTTGCAAGTTCCTGTGGATTTTTAAGATAAAATAAAAATACAAGAATTCAAAGAAATGTTGGGTTTCAGGGGAAAAAGTCTTAGCAGGCCTGATACAGGTAAGGATACAGGCCTACGTGCTCACCAAATGCAGATACCTCAGTGGGTTCTGGGGTCCCCCACGTTGCCAGAGGCCTGGTCACCCTCCCTACAAGTTATCCTTGGAGAGTCCTGGCCTAAGCACTCTGGAGTCTGGGAGGGCTGAGTTGTGGTCTTTGTGGTCCAGGCTAGTGAGACGGGGGGCTGGAAAGAACTCACCCTAAAACAAATCACTGTCTGGATCGGCAGTCAGTAGCTCACGAACAGCACGGGGGAAAACCAGTTTCTCCATCTTCTCTCCCAAGACTGCTCTTTCTCCTGAGTTCCCACTTTCAGTCACCTTGTCATCTGTGACAACTCTGTGCCTCTCCCCAAAGGTGGAGACCAATCACCTTCCACCAAGCCTCACCCTCCTAAGCCTCCATCGTCTGCCAGGCCCTGGTTTAGGCTATATTGGTCCCCCAGCCCAGAGTACCACTCTGGGAAGATTCACCTCTGTGTGCCTCTCCGACATTCAGAAACCCTCCTTGGGCTCCATGATGTCTGTAGAAGGAAGGCTACGGGCCTTCCTTGGCTGGCAGCCAGGGTCCTCAGGGGACGCTTGCTTGGTCAGTGAATGGCCCCTTCCCAAACACAGCTCTCTGCCTTTTCCCCTACCAGTTCCCTTCAGGAATTCTATATTCCAGGCAAACCAAATCACAGGCTGATCCCCAAGTGTGCCTGTTCTGTATTCTGCCTGCCTCCGTGCCCTCTGCTCATATGCTCCACCACCATGTCTTTCCCCACAGAAGCACAGTTGAGAGTGTCAGACACACAGGCTGGGGGTCAGACCAGTCTCGGCTTGCATTCTGGCTCTGCCCAGTGTCTTGTATAACTAGACAAGTTACTTAACCTCTCTGAGCCTTTAGTCCCTTGTCTGTAAAACAGGAACAATCTCACCCGCCTCTTAAGATTGTGGTGAGAATTAGATGGGGATAATGTATGTCAAGAACTTAGCACAGTGCCTGGAACAGAGAGACAGCTCAACAACTGGCCCTTCTTATTCATCTAAATCCCTCGAGATCACCTCAGATGGCATGGCCTTCTCTAAGCCACCGAGCCAGGAGCAACCTCTGCCTTGCACAGACTCCCTGAGCATTTCACCTGCCCTACTTTGGGCTTTCCACCTCAGAGCAAAGTGGGTTCTTATCTTTCTAGACTGTGGGACCCTCAGGGAGGGGATGTGTGGGAGCACAGCCATACTCCTGGTGTCTGGCACTGAGCAGGCGCTCACTGATCACTGGCTGAACAAATAAGTGATGTAAAGCTGGGCTGTGACTGATGGGTGCCTCACAGTGGCCCAGGTCAAGACTGCTGCGAGCATTCAGGGGAGGGTGGGGTCCCTTGACGGCTAATCCCAGGGCCCTTTCCCACCCAACACTCCTCCGCAACTCTCCTTTCCTTCCCCCTCAGCCAAAACAGGCATCTGCCCCAGGACAGCAGAGCTGATGGTACAATTGGGGCCTCCCTGAAGGACTACCCTTGCTCAGCCCACCGGGCTGCTCGACAGCTGAGGGGCCCCCGGCCGTGGGCAGGAAGCTCAGCCAGGGCAGCCTCTTCCCATGAGACTGCTCTTCTTCAAATACGAGAACGGGCCACAGGCGTCTGTGTAGAGGGGTGAAAGAGCTTGATAACGGCCTCTGTCATTCATTCGCTCAAGCATGTACCGGGCACTCAGGACATGTTGGGTACTGAGGGTCACGTGACACGGTCTCCCTGGTGGGGATTCCAGCTGAGCGGGGTATTGCCCACACAGTGGGGTCGGTACTGTGATGGGGAGGTGCTGGGTGATGTGAGGGCACAGACCATACACCTCAGCCTCCCTCCTCACCCTGAGGGCCAGGGAGGGCTCTGCGGAGGGAACAGAGCCTGTGCTGGGCCTGAAGGGTGACAGGAGTTGGCCAAGAGGAGGGAGACAGTGTTCCAGGCAAAGGGTTCAAAGGACCAGGGCAGGAGACCACAGTGCACTCGGGGAACTGAGACCCGAGGCTCCGTGGTCGGCGGGAGGGGGCAGTGTCTCAGGAAGCTGTTGCTCTCCTTCTTGCCCGGTAGCTGCCAAACCCTTTACCTTGTGGTGTGTGAACTTCTCTGGGCCTCACTTTGCCCACCTGTACCGTGAAGGGCCTGGCCCATGAGCTCAGATCCAGCCTTGCCTGACTGGGCTAGAAGTCGCCGACCTTTGGCCAGGCCCGAACCTCCAGAATCCTTCGAAAGTGCTGCCAGCTATCCCAAGGCAAAGCTCACGCCCCCCTGTACCCACCCATCACCATACACACATCCTGACTAATCGGCTGGGACTGTCGAAGGAGCCCTGGCCGTGGCCTCCCCTTGCCCATCCTGCCACAAACTGGTGGTGGCTGACGATGCCTCAAGAGCGGCTCTGGGAGACCAGGTCAGCCTCCTGCTCAGAACACTTCACTCCGTGCTGTTTCAGAGAAGTCTAAACTCACCAGCCTGACGCTCAGAAAACCTGTTTGGCCCTGTTGAGCTCTCCCTCCTACACACCATGTTCAGCAGTGTATCTTTGGGATTGCACTTTATTTCCCAAACACCCTCTGTTGCCCCCTTTTGCTCACGTGGTTTCCTCAGCTGGAATGCCAAGCCTCTTTAGATCTCTCCAGCACAGTGCTTCCTTTCGCCAAGGTCTACCTCAACCCCATCTCCTCCAGAAAGCCTGCCCAGATTCCTCTGATGGGAATGAGTCTTTCCTCTTGCCACTCTGTGTCAGCCCTTGCCAGGCTCGACCTAGCAGCTCTAGGTCTGTCCCCATCTCTCTCAGCCCACAAGGTGGCGACCCCATTCCCCTGACAGCCCCCAAGCATGATGCCTGGCACAGGTGCCGTGGGGCTGGCATGCCCTCTGCAGGGCTCTGCCCTGGGAGGCTGGGCCACAGCTTAACCAGTGGTTCTCATGCTTCAGCACGCATCACAGTCAACCAGAGGGCTTGCTAAAACTGCTGGCCCCCATCCCCATGGTTTCTGATTAGAAGGTCAGGGATGGGGCCCAAGAATTTGCATTACTAGCAAGTTCCAAGTTTATGCTTTAAACCAGGTTCCCACTGGTTGAAACATTCACCTTTTGCACAAGGGGTTCCATAGGACCAGAAAACTACCCAGACTGGTGCTAGATCTCACTGGACTCTGGATCCTGAGCTTGGTTTCTGCTTAGACTACTGACCATAATAACTTCAGGCTTCCCAGGAGCTCCTCCTGCCTGTCGGTACAGCCTCAGGGCCTTGGGCTGCCCCGCTGTCAGTGCTCCACAGTTCCTATTCACACCTTACTGCCACAGTCACACTGCAAGCTCCTTGTGAGGGCAGGGACACAACCTGCCCATCTCTGTATCCTTAAACCCTGCCCAAGAGCCCAGGAAGTAAATATCTGACCAGTTGTGGGATGGGAAGGACCTGCTCCAACAAGTGGACCAACAGAGCATCCTATGTCCTTCACTGGTTTGTCTTGAGAGGCACGGACTGTGGAAGAGCCTGGAGCCAGGTGGAATGTGCATGGAGAGGCAGGGTGGAGGGGGCAGACCTGAGCCTAAGATCCCATGCTGCCATTAAGTCATGCTGGATCACAGGCCAGTCGTGGACTCTCCCCCTGCCTCAGTTTTCTTATCTGTAAAGTGGGGATGATAAAATAGTATCTCTATTTTATAGAACCAGGACTGACATGTAGTAAGTGCTCAGTAAACGATAGCTGCCTCCTTTCTCCCTGCTCCTCTCCCACCCCCCAGCCCCAAGCAGGTTGGGTATGGAACGTTCCTACCTCTCGGAAGGCGCTTTCTCACTCTGGTGAATTCCTACTCACCATCCAGGCTCAGCTCAAATGTCACCCCTCTCAGAAGCCTCCTCTACACCCTCCCAGGAGAACAAATCATTCCTTTCCTCTTCATATACCTCATCACATACAGATCTCTGACTTTACACTTGGCTGCAATCACAGGTATTTTGTAAGGATCTGTCTGAGCTTCTCGAGGGCAGGAGCTGCGATTTATTTGCATAGGAGGAGCTCGATGAACGTTTGCAGATTTATTTGCATAGGAGGCGCTCAATGAATGTTTGCAGAACTGAATACACTATAGTGAATGAGAGCACGTGCAGTGTGTATAGTTCCCACGTGGCCACGACCTGGAAGTCTTGGTGAATGGATGGATGGCTAGGCCAGGGCTGGGCTGGAGAAGACAGAGAGCATACGCAGCACTGTCCCCTGCTAAGTTATAAACGGTGAGCTACAGGCTCAGGCACGGTGGGAAACACAGTGGGCACATGGTTCTGACGGACCCCAGGTCTGAAGTTTGGGCAGCGCTTTGCCAGTATTTAAAAATAACCCTTCTCTTCCCTATGCCAACTGTTCGTCAGGCCAGCCTTGTGGGCTCGGATGCAGAGGAGACTTAGAAGGGGGAGTGGGGCTGACAACCAGGCATGGGTAGCCATGCTGGGAAGCCCACCCGAGGCCAGGGCTAGGGCCTGCCAGTGCTGGGCTAGCACCTTTTCCTCCATACACCCCTCACTCTGGCACCACCTAAGGTCAGGGCTGGCCTGACTTGGCCCTGAAGCTCCCAGCACCAAGGGCAGAGGGCAGAAGTGGGGATCACTTAGGCATTCTCGTCAATATCCGAGTCCAAGGGCTTCTGCTTCCCAAGAAGCTGCTGCTTCTTCCTCCAGCGGCTCATAGAACCCACAGGGGCCAGAGGGCGCCTGAGGGAAGGAAGGGCCCAGCTCATACTCTTTTTTTCTTTTATAAATTTATTTATTTATTCTTGGCTGCGTTGGGTCTTCGTCGCTTCATGCGGGCTTCTTCTCTCTAGTCGCAGAGAGTGGGAGTTACTCTTCTTTTCGGTGCGCGAGCTTCTCACTGCGGTGGCTTCTCTTGTTGCAGAGCACGGGCTCTAGGCGTGCGGGCTTCAATAGTTGTGGCACATGGGCTCAGTAGTTGTGGCTTGCGGGTTCTAGAGTGCAGGCTCAGTAGTTGTGGCGCACGGGCTTACTTGCTCCGCGGCATGTGGGATCTTCCTGGGACCAGGGATCGAACCCGTGTCCCCTGCATTGGCAGGCGGATTCTTAACCACTGCGCCACCAGGGAAGCCCCACCAGCTCATACTCTTTTAAAGGAAACTATCCCCTCTGTTTGCAGCCTGAAGCCCTCGGTCCAATTTTACTTCTATCCCAGACTTACTGGCCACTGGATTCCCCCACAGTGGGTGACTCACTGTGTGCCCCCAGCCCCACTGCTGGGCCAATCTGGAAAGGCCAGGGCTCTCTGTCCCGTCGTCCCCACCGCCGAGTGTCTGGGACCTGGGCTGAGGACCTATAAGTCCTGGGGTGTGAACTGTTTTGAGCTCTCAGGATGAAAGCCTGCTGGGCAGTACAAAGTCACTCTCTGCTCGCTGTTCTTGTTCCTAATGAACAAGAGGTGCCAGGGAGACGGAGCGGAGTGTGAGACACAGGCTGAGCCCCAGAGGCCCAGGAGGACCACTCCAGGTACCCAGCTCAGCAGGGTCATCCAGGGGCCAAGGCCAGAGGCAGAGGCTGCCAAAAACAACTGCCAGATGTGGCTCAGCCACGTACACGTAGGCAGGCGCGTGACCACCTCTGACCTGACCCCGGACAGCCTAAAGACAGGAGTTGATCCTAGAAGTCTGGGTGCTATCTTCACCAAAGGCAGGAGATGGGAAAGATGAAAGAGAAAGACCTTGCAAGGATTTTTTGTGCCCATTCAAATGAGATGTGTCCAGAGCGCTCAGCTAGTGATGCTAATCCCCCCCCTTCATATCCCCATGAAGACCAAAGCCTGTCCCCTGCCCTACTGTGGGCAGACACAGAGTCCAGTTCACATGGGAGCTCCAACAGAAGGACACTTTCCATCAAACCCTGACCGGACTTTCAGGGGCACATGGAAAAGGCCAGTTACTTAGAATCAAATTCCAAAGTCGTTCTTCAAAACAACACAGCACTTTCAGGGGTTATCAGTTTCTTTGGGGCCAGCTTTCCCCCTTCCTCCCACCCTAATCCCATAGCTCTCCTCCTCTCAGGATTCTCAGAGACACAGGGCCTGAGGGCTGAGGCTCTGCCGTTGCTGTGGAGAAGGTGAGAGCTGAGAGCAGAGCACATTTCCTGAGGCCCAGAGAGAGGGAGGGCAGTGCCCGGGGCCACACAGAGGCTGGACCCCAGGTATGTGAGTGAGTTTATTATCCACCCCTCCCCCCAAACACTGCTGCTAAGGCTGGCAAGGCTAACCAGCCACCCCTACCCCAGTCCCCTGGGATAAGGGAAAATGGGGGGTGAGGGGGACCCAGCCCCAAGTAGGGATACCAGGCATTGGCCCTGCGAATTCTCAGTGAGTCATGGGGCAGAGTTCACACCTGCAGTTCAGTCCCCCCCGGCACCCCTGTGCCCGTTTCCCCACGCCGGCCTGGGTTTTAGTATAGGGGTACCCTTTTTGCTATTTGCCAAGGAGGAGACAGGGCTGCTGGATGTGTGGTCAGGGACAGGGGAGCCAATTAATTAATGTTCCCTCCTTTCTCCCTCCCACTTTCCAGATTCCCTCCCCCGTCTAAGCTGAAGATTTTAATGGATAACTTGCTCACACTCTCCATGTCTGCACCTCCCAATCTTTCAACCAAATGTGGCTCCGCCCTGGCTAAGACCCCTCTCCAGCTGCCCAGTGTCCGTGTTCTCCCTGGTGGGGGCACTCTGAGCAATAAAAGAGGAGGACCCTGCAGCCTCAGATGGGCAGCTGTGAGGGAGGCCTCCCGCTCTGTAGGCCACTGTTGGCTTAAGCACTCACCCTACCAGGTTTGAAATCAGACCCACCCAGTTGCGTAGCAGGGATTTAAGACCGTTGCTTCTCACTGACATGGTTTCTTCTGATATCTTGTTTCAGAGCATGATCGTCCCCCATGATTCCCCCATTCCACAGTGTCCCAGGTCTCCAAAAGTCCTCTAGCTTACGCCTTTGGTCTGTTTGGTATCTACTGATCAGCCAACTCCCTGAAAGAAGCATTCTGAAGAGCTGCTCACGGGGAAGCAGGAAACAAGAGAAAGCAGAGAAGAAAAGACAGCAGGAAAGATTATAGTTAGACATCAAGAAGGACTTTCTCACAGGGGTAGAAGATGCTGGAAGAGATCACTGAGAGGCCCGTGGCATCTTCTACTCATAGCCCTCTTCCACCTCTGCCCCAACGCGTACTCTACCCTCTGCAGCTGCTCGTTTCCCGGCACTATTGATTCTCACCAGCTGAAGTCCATGTGGCTTGCTACCAGCTTAGCTCCTGCAACCCTGACATTGGAGGTGCCCTTAACTAGCCAGCCTTCCAAGGTGCCCACATTAGGATGTGTACGGTGGGGTGGGAGAAGAGGGTGTCTCACTGAGCCAAAGCCATGCATTCTGATCCTGAAAATAGGCACCCTGAATTCCTTCAGGTCTCAGATTGGAGGTCATCCACACTACACGAACCTAGACTAAGTTGCCTCGCATTAGTATGGTCAGGGCAGACCCACAGTGTCCATTACCTTACAGAGGACTCCTAGACACACTCATCCGGCAGAAATGTGCAAAGAGGCTTTCTTTATGAAGAAGAGAACATAGCCTGGCCTTTAAAATTCCCTTAGTTTCTTCTCTCTACTGGGCTTAAGGCAGTGTTTAACTCCTAGGCTCTTCCCAATAGAGACCTCACCGGCTACCTTGCTACCCCTTCTCTCCCATTACACAGAAATTCAGGAAAGGAAAGGAATTTGGCCAAATTCTCAACCACAGTTGAAGCTTCCCAACTCCCAGTCCAGTGCTCTTTTGAAGACATTTTTATGTTGCAGCTCTGGCAGGAACTTTGGTGAGGGACAGAGACACTGTAAAATAGGCATCATTGTCCAGGAATGCTGATTGGAAGCCCCAAGACCTATCTCTGGAACTTACTTTGTGACTCTAACCTCAATAAGCCTCAGTTGCTCCTTCTGTAAAATGGGGCTGGGACCACCTACCCCCAGGATTATTAAATGGAGATGAACCATTTGAACGTGCTTGGCCTGCTTACAAGTACAAATAGGCATTAACGAAATGCTTGCCTGAAAAAGAAAAAAGTGAGAACCCGAGGTTTCCCAACTGCATCCCAATAGTGCAAGCCTAGTTCTGGAGGGGAGGACCTGCACACCTTAGGCCCATCCCTGAGAAGCCCAAGGCCAGTGCACTGAATGGAGACCCCCTCCTCCTTCCCCCCTGCAGCTGCCCAGGGAGGGCACCAAAGTGGGTCTCAGCACAGGCTCTGCTCACTCAGAGCAACTTCTCACCTCCCAGAAACCAAGGGAGTCACTCCCGAAGACCAAAGAGGACAACTGCCTGATGCCTGGTCCAGTTCTAAGGGAAATACCTGTCACTGAAGCAGGGGCTCCCTACTCCCTGGGGCTCTCCGGGACAGGGCATCCCTTCTCAGGAGGTGGCAGGCAATGCTGCCCTTGCTCCAATGGCTGAGCAGAACTCATGGAGGTGTGGCACATGGGTGGCAGCGAGCCCAGAACACACTCTGAGGACGGGAAGACAGTGACAGCTCCCTGAGCACTGCGGCCAGGCCAGGCCCCGCGTCTGCCTGTCCGCTGTCTTTTGGTCATCGCCCCGGCCCCACTTTGCTACTTGCTGCGGGGTCCTCGCGGCAGGTCGGTCCGCTCGGGTTGCGCCTCTTTCCCGCCCGCTCCGTCGGGACGCGGCGGCCCGGGGACAGGCGCACACAGCCACCGACCGGCTCCGAGTGCGCAGTCCCTTGCCTGCCCAGCCGCGGAGACCCGCTTGCACGCAGGCACCCGCGCCCCTCGGTGCCTGTCACCTCGGCGACCCCTCGCACAGCCCCGGACTCACCCGCGAGACGCTGGGGGCGGGTGAGAGGGCGGCAGGTTTCTCCCAGGGAAACGGGGTGTCTGGGTGCGCCGAGGTGCCCTACCTTTCTCCCCGGGTTCGAACTCCAGCTTCCTCCCCTCTCGGTGCTTCTTGGCGCGGCCTCGGCCCCTCCTCCTGGACTCCGACATTCTGCCCCGGGTCCCGGGTGATGGGACCGACGCGAGATGCGAGGCGCGAGGCACGGGAGGCAGGGGGACGGCCTGAGCTCTCCGCAGCCGCGCTGCGCCCCCGCCGCCTGCAGCCCCAGTGCCGGAGCGCGGCGCCTTTCTTATAGGCGGTCACACCCTCCGGGGGAGGGGAGCGCCAAGCCTTAACTCTTCCCCTCCCGCGCCCAACGCCTTCACCACCCACACCCCCGCCCGCTCCGGCTGCCGGGGCTGAGCGCGGCCGGGTTTGGCCTTGGACCCTTCCCGGGGCCCACCGAGGGAGGCAGGACCGGCGCCCAAACAGAGCGCCACGACCTCCTCGCCCGGAGAGAGGGCTGGAGCTGGGCCGGGGGCCTGAGACGTGACTGAGGAGGGGGAGTAGAGATCCCCCAGCGAGGGCCAGGCTGAGGACAGCATGGGGGTGGGGAGACAGCGAGAGTACAGCCCAGGGAGGGACCGAAATGAAGCCCACTGACCAGCCCAGCGGAATGAGAAGCACTCTTGCTTTTTGCAGTCTGTCTCCACTGCTTCGTGCGCCCACCAGCCTGCCCGCCCCTGCCCCCGACCTTAGGGGCAGTGTGCCGGTGCCTCCTTATCCCTGAAGGTCTGGCTGCAACCCCCTGGGATCCCACCAGCCGGGGGAATACCGTTTATGGAGCACCATTTGTGCCTGGCTGCAGGGGTCTGTGGCCCAGGAGCCCCTCCCAGCCAGCGCAGCCTGCAGCCAGAGAGAAACCCGGGTGTCCCAGGTGGCTGGTAGCGCCCCCTCCCACACACACTGACAGCCCAGGCTGCCAGCACCAGCTGGCTCTTCTCTTCAAGGCCTGTGATGGTGAATTCAGACACTGGAACCCCCCCTGCCCGCCAGCACACCTCGCACAAGCCAATGGACAAGGGCTGTCAGAAAGGACAGCGTCCTGCCTCCTGCCTGGGTGTGGTGCTGAAAGGGTTACATAGAAGAGGCTCTCCCTCTTCTGGCTCCCAGAAAGCCTGAGCCTGCGGTTTGCCTGCCTCACTCTGCCTGAGGTGTCCCCTTACAGCCATCCCAACTGGAATCAGAGTCAAAGATCATCTTAGCCAGTCCTCTGTCTCCTCAGGAGAGGGTCCCAAGGCTTCTCTGGACAGTGTCCTCCTTAGGAGAGCCTGGAGCAGGCTAGGGCTCTGGGTCAAGGCCAGAGACTCTGAGGCTCCAGGGCTGCCTGGGGGCCTGGCCGACCTTGAGGCCAAATGGGGAGGGGCGGGGGTGGGGGAATGGGGGGGGGGTGGACACAGAAAGAGAAAAGATGCAGGCAATGTCCACGCAGACGGCTGAACTCTAGTGCTCTTGGGGCCTCAAGCCTGTCCCGTCAGGGGCCAGCTCTGGGAAGACCAAGTGTAAGACATCTCCCTCCTCCCACATCCCAACTGGGGTACAGTGAGCACTCACTTCAATTCAGGTAGCACTGTTCTCTGTGAGGTGGGCAGCGAGGGGTCCTGGGCAGAGCCAGAGTCCAGGTCTCACTCCTCCCCTAGTCGTTCAGCTTCCAAGTTGGCATTCACATCCATCCCTCCCCAGCCACCCGGTCACTGCCTCAGTTTACTGTCTCCTCCTGTCCCACAGACTCTGGTCTCCTTGCTTGAAGTCTTGCCCTCTCAGTTCTGACCTCCTCAAGGCCATCAGAGTGAGCTTGCTAGAACACAAACCAGATGACTTACTACTGCCTACAGGTTAAACCTAAGCTCCTCATTGATATCCAAAGCCCTGTTCCATTGGGCCCCAGCTCAAAGCCTTCTAGCCTCTAACGCTGTGCCTTAGCCACATTTACTTACAAGCCAAACACACCATATTGTCTCCTCTCCATATCTTTGCACAGACTAATCTCTCTTCCCAGAATGGCCTTCCCCCCTTCCTGCCTCCCTGGCCTGGCCTGGCCTGGCCACCCTCTCTGTTCAATCATTTAGCCAATATGTAGTAAGGCTTATTGTGTTTCAGGCCCAGTGCTGTGTGCTGGGGATTGGCTGTGAGCAAGACAAACATGGGCCTACTTACATGAAGATTACAGTCTTGGTGGGGATGGACAAACAACTAATTACACAAATAATGAATTAATTAAAATTTGTGTTGAATACTGAAGAGACGCTCGCCCAACAGATGTTTCTATATGTTGACATACAGGTTGATAGAGGAAACAGATTGTAGTGAGGGAAGTCATTCCCTAGGAAATATTTAAACTGGGATTCAAAGAATGAGCTGGAGTTGGCTGGACTAAAGGAAGGTGGGAAAGAGCATTCCTGGCAGAAGCAACAGTACCTCCAGTGGCTGTGGGGCAGGAAGGAGCTTTTGTGCCTTTGCAACAACAAAAAATAGTCAGTGTGCTGAGGGGTGTGTATGCATGTGTATATGGGTGTATGCGTTTGTGTGTGTGTAAGTGTGTGTATGGGGTATGTGTATCTATCTGCATGTAAGGTAAGTGTGTGTGCATCTGGGGTGTGGGGGGATGTGGGGTGGCACACACGTGTGGAAGGAGCCTGGAGAGAAGGCGAGCAGCGGTCAGATCAAGCAGGACACTGTAGGCACAGTAATGGTATTGGGGTTTATCCCAAGAGCAATGGTCTGCTTCCAAAAGCTTTTAAGCAGCGTTTGTGAGGGGTGGGAGAGGGCAATCATCCGATCCTCTGCTTCCTAGTACTTTTTATGTATCTCTATAAGAATACATCACTGTGGGGCTTCCCTGGTGGCACAGTGGTTGAGAGTCTGCCTGCCGATGCAGGGGCCGGGAAGATCTCACATGCCGCGGAGCGGCTGGGCCCGTGAGCCATGGCCGTTGAGCCTGCGCGTCTGGAGCCTGTGCTCCGCAATGGGAGAGGCCACAACAGTGAGAGGCCCGCGTACCGCAAAAAAAAAAAAAAAAAAAAAAAAAAGAATACATCACTGTGTATTGTTTTTAGTCCCCCCTCCCTTGTTTTTTGGCCGCACCACACGAGGGGATCTTAGTTCCCTGACTAGGGATCGAACCCACGCCCCCTGTCGTGAAAGCGCAGAGTCATAACCACTGGACCGCCAGGGAAGTCCCTGTTTTCTAGTCTCCACCGCTAGAGTCAGGCCCCTTTAGGGCTGGAAACCCAGCACCTGGCACATGGGAGGTGGCCTGTACCTCCTTGTGGGTCAGATGAGTGACCCCCTCCCACTAGTGAAGAAAGGCCCAAGGGCAGCAGCAAGACAACATGGCTGCAAGTAGGAGCCTGCAGCCAGAGCTCTCATGGCTCAGTATCGATGCATGATACAAGTCAGAAATGCCACGGCAACTCCAAGGGGGCATGACACTCTCCGTGGGCTGGGATATCCACACATACTCCTGAGGGAGGTGGGGCTTGAAGAAGGGCTTCCAAGGTGGGGAGGATTTCGATAGGGGGCAGGGGAAGGGTTCCAGTGGGTGAGATATGGCAAAGACCTAGGGGAAGCAGTCTCTAGGCACTGGCTCAGGAGACCATGAGCAGACAAGGTTGATATGAGGAGGCTATGGGAGTTACTAATAATTAATATGGCAAACACTTACTGGGCACCTAGTGTAAGCCAGAGCTCACAGCACTCAGCAGGTCAACCATTAACTATCTTTATTAAATAGAGCCTACTAGGGGACAGGCTCTGAACATTGTGAGGGTCAGGTAAGAGCTTGAACCAGGGGGCAAAGGCGATGAAAGCAGTAGTTGAAAGAATAGCTAACATTATAGTATTAATTCACTTAATTCTTTACAACAACACTATAAATAAGTATCATTATCCCCATTTTGCAGAGGAAAATGGGAAACTGGGGCACAGAAAGGTGAAGTTATTTTTATTTGTCCAAGTCAAACAACTAGTAAGTGGCAGAGAGGGGTGAGGCACCTAGGCGGTTGGGTACCCAGAGCACAGACTCTTTAGCACAGCTCCACGGTGTTGCTCAAGAAGATGTGGAAAAGGAGAGAGTAGAGAAACGGCCTCCTCAAGGCCACCCACTGGCCTCGGGCCCTGCACAGTCCCCGTAGCCCTGTGATGGCTACTCGAGGCCTTGGTCACAGGCAGGTGGAGAGTCACAGGGCACCATGAGGTGTGCCGGCAGGGCTCCCATGGCCCCGCCCCCCAGTTCCTGGAGCAAAGGCTTCCTGTCCTTCCTGGAAGGACAGCGGGCACTTGGAGCATCCCCAGCCTGGACCAGGGCTCCTGCCATGAGCCTGAAAATGACCCTGGAAGCCAGACCTGTTGCCATGGGAACTCCTCCTTCTTACCACAGGTTGTGCAATGCCCTGTACAACCTCAAGTGGGAGCGAGCTGAACCTGGGGATGGGCCCAGAGACCACATCACCCAGAGAAGAAGCCTCTCCCCAACCCTGGTTTCACAATGGGACACTAACAGTAACGTAACAAGTTAATTCAAT
This sequence comes from Phocoena phocoena, assembly GCF_963924675.1. Classification (NCBI taxonomy): domain Eukaryota; kingdom Metazoa; phylum Chordata; class Mammalia; order Artiodactyla; family Phocoenidae; genus Phocoena; species Phocoena phocoena. The sequence goes on from NC_089221.1 coordinate 117,470,229, forward strand.
TCCTTTAAGGAGCAATAACACAATGTTTAACTGGCTTACAAACTTTTTTTTTTCCTTTTTTAACATTTTCCCCTCCACTTTGAGGCTGTACCACAGGCCAACTTTGAAGTTTAGCAAAGTTTAGACTTGTTTGAGTCATGTGCAAAAATGCCTTTGAGTGAAAAGGGAAAAAAAATACTACCCCTTTCTCCACCTGAGACTTTGGGGCTCCGAGAGGATTACCTGTAAAGTTCTCCTGCAAAGGGGTCTCAGGGACCGAGACCCCTCCCCTTGGACTCACTGCTTGGTAGGGTTCTCCAGGAGAGTATCAGTGACCTCAGGCCAGGGAGAGCCTGATGCCCTTCCTTAGGGCCACCTCCAGCCCAAGAAAGGGCACCCCTGAGCCAGCCCTGAGCCACTGCATGTTCGCCTGGGGAATGAAAAGTCTCTGGAGAAGATGAAGCTACTCTTACTCTCAGCCACTCCCATTTTAGTGCCTCAAAGTTGCGAGGCTCCTCTCCCTCACTCCCCACCCAGTGAAGCTGCCAGAGGAGGAAACAGATCAATATGCCACTCCCTGTAGGACCGGAGAACTTCCCAGCCACCCTGGAGGATTATGCAAGAAAGGGCCTGGGAAGCCCCTTACCCCATGACTCTAGGAGACAGTGGGATCCTGGCTGGAGCCAGGTGTGCCCTGAGAAGCGCCTGAGGGCCAGTCCCAGCCCACCAGGCCCAGGGAGAGCCTCTCCCAGAAGCTGTACCCGGCCTGCAGCTTCAGCATCCCTATAAACAGGCACAATTCAGCCCCTGAGGGAATCAGGGGCTGGCACAAAGCCTGGGGCACGGGTATCAGGCCCCGCCGCGGGGGGCCGGGCTGCCCTATAAGTGACAGATTTCTTCTCCTACATACAAGCTCGGTCATGCTACCACCTCTCTCTGACAGCCTGCAGACAATCGGGCAGCCAAAGAGAAGGGAGGTGCTTAGTCTGGACAAAACGGAGGGGCTGAGTTAGATGCTAGGACACTTGGGCTTGAGCCCAGTTTTGCCCCTGAGATTAGGTTCATCTGAGCAGGTCAGTTCCCAGCTCACCAGGGACTCAGGCTACAAAATGAGGAGAAGGGCCCCCAGATCTCCCTGCCCCTCAGCCTGGGAAGGCCACTAGATCCTGGGTGATCAAGGGGCTCGAGATCATTGCAGAAAACACTCGACTGCCGGGTGAGAATGCCTCTGGAGCCACACACAGCCCTGCAAGCCCTGGCTATTCCCCTCCGAATTATGCCTGCCCGCTCAGCACACACACTGGCACCCACACCTAGGTGCATGAACTCCCCTAAGCCCTGGCACCGCAGAGAGATTGAACTCAGTCATCCATCCCACCCAGGCTCCAAACCAGTCCTCTTAAGACTGTGATGCTCTGATCAAGACTTGGTTTCTCCTCGAGGGGAGAACAAAAAAGAGCCCACAGGCCTTTCTCACAGAGATTCCACTAAGCGGATGAGGAAATTAATTTCTGATCTTCTAGAATGAAGACATTTGAAAAGGGCTCAGCCTTGGGCAGCTCCCTAGCCTCAAAGGCCCACACCAACAGTGCCAAGGTGCAGGGCCACGCCTCCCCGCCATGCCCTTTTGACCCCATCCCCTTTCCCTTGGCTCCTGCGGGGACACAGGTTAGCTGTTCCAGAGCCTGAGCTGGGCCTGACTGGGGGGCTGATGGGTGGGCACCTCTGCTTCCATTCCCATTGTTTAGAAGCATCTTCCTGCCTCAGCCCACCCAATCCCAAACCCAGGAGAGAATTCATGCCTCCTGCTGGAGAGTTTATCCTTCCTTTCAGCCCCTCTTGGAAGAGAGAAGGAGGTGGAAGGGAAGGGGCAGGCCCATCCCAGGAGGAGCCCCAGGACAAGATGGGAGGGCCCAGGAGAGAGAAGAAAGCATTGGCCAAAGAGAGGGTGGAGAGACGCCCCTGGCTTCAGGGGCCGGGAGAAGAAAGCCGAGGCAGCAATGGGAGAGCAAACCAGGGGAGAGGTGAGGCGACAGGCAGGCCTGGGCAGGGCTGGAAGCAGGATGGAGAGAGGAAGTGAGAAACTGGAGCAGCCCCAGTGATGAGGGTGGGGGTGGGGGGGTGTGATCAAGATGACAAAGAAATGTGGGCCTGGACGGAGGCGGACTAGGTGCCACTTCCAGTGTCCCTAGACACCTGCTGGGTGCCCTTGGGCAGGTCTCTTTCCCTCTCTGGCCTGCCTTCCCGTCTTGAAAATGTGAGATTGGACTAGATGATCTTAAGAGGTCCTCCCGTGTGAGGAACCTAAGGGTTCCATGCCTACCAGCAAGAGGGGAGGGGGCTGGGAGCAGACAAGTGAGTGGCCCCAGTCTGACAGATGGGGAAGGGAACTGGTCCACAGGCCTTTCTCCCAGCCGCACGCTCTCCCTTAGCTCTTTCCTTCTGTGGCCACTTGGCCTGGCAGAAGCCCTGAGTTGTTGTCTGTAGCCCCTCTGTTAGGCTGCAGGGAGGGAATCAGGGGCTGGCACAAGGCCAGGGGCCCGGGTATCAGGCCCCGCCGCGGGGGGCCAGGCTGCCCTGGATTCCTGCTGCCAGCCTCTTCCAAGGCACAGCCTGGGGGCAAACTGCCCCATCTGCATGGAAACACCTGGGAGACTCTGGCGCTTCATCTAGTGTGACCCAGAGCCACACTTCTCCCTGGGGTGAGAGGTGGGAGCCTGTTTACCCTTCCCAGTAGACAAGGAAAGGGGTGTGATTCAGTCCTTCTGCCTGCCTTCTTCTTTAAGCTAACTGTGTAATTACACAGCAATAATAATAACTGGCACTTACACACCGAGGCCTGTGAACGTACATAATTTATAACGACATAATGACTTGTTTGCTGGCCTGGGGGCTGTGGGGACCATGCACAAGGGCTTAGCTACTGTCTACACCATCTCGGGGACACAGTGACTGTGTGCATCAGCAACCCATGAAAGCCAGCACTCCCAGAAGTAATTGTCCCCCACCCTGCGGGCCCCGTCCAAGTGTAGCAGGGATAGTGAGGGGCCAGCCCTCTTATATGGAATCGGCTCACTCTGGGAGGTCAGGCTGGAGGGGCCAGTGTCCATCCCCACCCCCTTGAGGACTGAGGGGGCTCATCTAGAAGGTTGCAGTCCCTTTCCGGGCAGAGGGAAACAATTCAAGCCAGACTGGCAAATTTGGAGAGACTCCTGGTCACCGCCCAACGAAACAAGAGGCCTTGCCCAATATAGGCATTTATGAGCCTGGAGGCAAAAAATTCTCTTCTCTCTCTCAGTCCTGCCCAGCCTAGCCCTACCCAGCCCAGCCCTGCCCTGCCACCCCAGGCTTGGCTGTTGCCGGGACCACAGCCCAGCTTCCCTAGCCTGGTCTGGGTGCTGGTTCACATGCCAGACTTGGACCTCTTAGAAATTCCCAAAGACAACTTCACAGATGCTAATTTCATCGTAGCTGTGGCAGCCCTCAAGGACCCTGAAGACCCAACTCTCTGGCCCTGTCCTCTTTCTTCTTCCTGCCCCCAATCACCACTTTCCTTCTCCTCAGAGCCCCTCTTTACAGCTGATGGAAGTCCCAGCACTAACCACAAAGCAAAAACCATGGAAACTTCTAGGCTTTTGGCTCTTGAAACACCCTGGAGTGGGAGTATCATAATTCACTCAGGAGCAAGGTCTACAAATTCCAAGTGATACGATATCAAGACAGGGCCAGGAAACCTGAGTTCTCTTTTCAGCTTGGCCAGTTTTTTTCTGGTGGTTCTTGAAGTCATATTTTCCCTTTGGGCCTCGATGTCTGCTTGACTGTGAACCAAGGGAAACCGAAATGCTAGCCAAGGGTCACTCTAGCTATGAGCCTTCAGAGAAGAGCTCTGAGTCTCCAAATGTGTTCCCATCTCTAGGAATTTCATCCCTGGCCATCAGCTGTTGCCCCTAAAGCTGGCTCTCTAGAAGCCTCCCTCCTGCCTTTGGAAGGTCAACCATCCATTGCTGGAAAACTCTGCTCTTGTGAGCCCAGCCTGTGGGTGTGTATGGGGATGTACATGGGAACCAGCAAGCTCCCCTCACAGCCTCAGGAGCTCTGAGCACCTGCCCCTGGCCATTGGATGCTGCAGAATTCCATTCAGTCTTCCGAGGGCTGCAGACCACAGCATAGAATCATCCACCATCCTCCCACCGTCGTGACAATGGCAACAACGAGGAGGAGGATGTCCATGATGGTGACTTCGATAACCCTCTTGCACCCATACTCACCCCTAAATCCATTTCCAACACCCTGTCCCAGTCACATCCAGGCTTCTGGTGAATCTGACTCTCTCTCCCTCCCTCTCTGAAGCAGTGGCTTCTGAAAACTGTGGTCAGCGAAGTGCCTACCACAAGCCTTTGTCTAATTACCCACATTGTTCTGGGTTCTGAATGATGTCCAACCAACTGCTTCCTTTTTTTTTTTTTTTTTTTTGTAGTACGCGGGCCTCTCACTATTGTGGCCTCTCCCGTTACGGAGCACAGGCTCCGGACGCGCAGGCTCAGCGGCCATGGCTCACGGGCCCAGCCTCTCCGCGGCATGTGGGATCTTCCCGGACCGGGGCACGAACCTGTGTCCCCTGCATCAGCAGGCGGACTCTCAACCACTGCGCCACCAGGGAAGCCCCAACTGCTTCCTTTATGTCATTTTTATATACAGTATTGCCCCCCAAATCAGTCCAACAGCACCAACCCACCTCCTAGTCCCTGAGGCTCACGTCTTGGCCAGCGGCTTCAAGAGTTCGGCTGCCTGAGGGGATCTGCACCAGAGACTTTGTGCAGACTCTGCTTTGCTTTCTTTTTTTTTGCTCCTTGGAGTCAGACATTGCACGCTCAGCCCCTGCTCTGTGACAGGCACAGTGCTGGGCACTGCAGGGACACAAAGGCCCTGCCCTCAGGCGCTCATGGTCTAGAGGGAGGATAATACTTTCACAGATGGACAAAAATCACAGTGCAAGACAGCAGCAGCAATTTATGGATAGTTTCCTGTGAGAGGATCATTCTAAATATCCTGGAAGTTCCTTGGGAAGAGTTAGCGTGACCCGTGGTGGTCAGTCAAGGTGGGCTTCCTATAAAGGAAGGGGAAGATTCCAATTAGCAGAAGGGGTTGGAGGTGAGATGCGAACTGGGGATGGGAGGATGGATGTCAGAGGGAGGTACACTGACTTATAAGGGAAATCAGGATGCTTCACACCCTACACCTGGGCCCTCTGGCAACTTCCCTGTCCCTACCACCTCAGCACCAGGGAGCCCGCACATTTGGAGTGGCCTTAAGGCCACCGTGGGCCCGGAACTCAGCCTCTCTAATAGAGCTACCTTCCTCTAGCTGCTTTCCACAAAGAAGAATGACACCCCCTCCCCAAAATGCACACGTACACACATGCGCACCCACCTTAAAGACAACAGTTTCATGAGCTTTTCTGTCAAATCCCCTAGGATCCTCCCACTATATGTATTCTCTCTGTCCCTCCCTCATTCACTCATACCTATCTATACCTCGCAGCCTCAGCCCTCCTATCATAGTCCTCCAATCCATTACATAACTCTGTTTGGGATTATTTTTGCCCAGAGGTATGAGCTGCATTTCTGCATATTTAAGCTGTCCTTGATTCATTCCTGCCCATTTCTTAGTTCTGTTTGCCCAGGTGGCCGCCCCACCCACAGGCTCCAAGGCCCCTGGGAACATGCCCACATCGGGCTCAGCCTGCCTCACAGCTAACCGGCTGCTCCACTCCGGACCCAAGAGAGCAGACACAGAGCCATGCGGGGCACCGCTCAGGTGGGCCCCAGGCCAGGGTAGGCCCTGGGCCTTGTTACACCAGAGTCACAAAGACTCTGATGCCTTTCATCGTTCTCCATTCCCTTGGCCCTTGTATCTCCTAGTCTTTTCCACCTGCAGGAGTTGCACTCCAACTATACGGCCCCAGGGTGAGGCCCCAATAATTCAAGGGGGAAGGAACAGTGGGAGGAAAGACAAAATGCTAATTAATGGTTTGTTTCCCATTAGCTTCTCACAAATAGAATGGCTTAATGTAATTACTGAAATGGTTACAAGGGAGCTCTTGTTGCACTGTAAAACATTATCTGACAATCATTTTATTTTTAAGAGCTCATTACCAAATAGACTGGAAGTCACTCTCCAGCCTTCCCTCCTGCTGTGGGATGGGGTGATTTGGTGGACAATAAGATGGGGGAGAGTTTTTGCTCAAGGTCACCAGTTGAAATGAGGATTCAACCCAGCAGTTTCCAACTACTGCGAGCAGCCGGTGCCAAGGCTCGCCGGGCTTGGTGGTGGCCCGGACCCGCAAGCCCTGCCCACATTACTGTGTCTCCTGCAGGCCCCTGACTACTGGGTCACCAGGGAGGACACTGAGATCCTCAGGACAGACTGCCACCCGAATTTTGCTCCTCGCAGGCCAGCACTACCACCTCCACACCTGTATCCTGTGCCTGAAGGCTCTGTCCCAAGGCTCCCTTCGCAGTTATTTTGCTCCTACCATGTGCCAGACTGTGCCGATGGATCTGCATGTGTCTCTCATAACACTCTGAGTATTGTTATCTGATTTACAAGCAGCAGAATGACATAGCCTAAAAGTTTATGAAAGACTCTGTGAATTTTAGATGATCACCTAGTTAAAATGAAAGGATCATGGGAACATTTGTACTGCGAAGATGTGATGGGAATATAGGAAAGACTTTCCTGGAACACGGGACAGCCTGGACAAAGGCACAGAGTGGGAACTGGCAGAAAGGGTTCAGAGAATGATGACTATCTCACTTTGACATCAAAGACACAGATAGGGAGTCATAAGAGAGAAGGCTGGGAAAAGTGGTTGGGAACCAGGCAGCTCAGAGCTTTTGGAGCTCATGCCAAGGAAATAAGAGGACATAGAAGGTTTCTGAGAAAGGGGGTGACCCAACCCCCGTTCTCCTTTTGGAGGCTCATCTGGCAGCAATGTGGAGTACTGATTCCCTCCAATACATTCTGAGTTACAGTCTCAGGGGTGGGGTCAGACGGTATTTGTAGCTATCCTGATGCAGATGGCATCTGAAACACACTTGGAGAAAATTGGCCCTAGAGAATCCAGTCCCCATTGCTCAGCTTGGCATTTAGTTTTCCGCAACCTGTCCCCACTATCAATTTTTTTCCTTACAACTATATTTTTCAAAGTTAATTGAGGGCCTTCCTGGTGGCGCAGTGGTTGGGAGTCCGCCTGCCGATGTAGGGGTCACGGGTTCGTGCCCCGGTCTGGGAAGATCCCACATGCCACGGAGCGGCTGGGCCCGTGAGCCATGGCTGTTGAGCCTGCGCGTCCGGAGCCTGTGCTCCGCCAACGGGAGAGGCCACAACAGTGAGAGGCCCGCGTACCACAAAAAAAAAAAAAAAAAAAAGTTAATTGAGACAATTTACATACCATGTAAGTGACCCATTTAAAGTACAAAATTCACTGTTTTGGGGGAGTATATTCACAGAGTTATGCAACCATCACTACAACTAGTATTAGAACATTTTCATTACCCCCCAAAGAAACCCTGTACTCTTTAGCACCCCTCTTCCCCCATCCCCTGCAGCCCTAGGCAACCACTGATCAACTTTCTGTCTCTATAGGTTTACCTATTCTAGACATTTCATATAAATGGAATCATACAACATGTGGTCTTTTGTGACTATCTTCTTTCACCTAGTATATTGTTTTTCAAGGTTCATACATCTTGTAGCATGTATCAGCGCTTCATTCTTTTTTATGACTGAATAATATTCCATTGTATGAATATACCACATTATTTATATATTCTTCAATGATGGAATGATGGACATTTGGGTTGTTTCTACTTTCTGGCTATTATGAATAGCTTGTCTATGAACATTTGTGTGTAAGTTTTTGTGTGGATGTATGTTTTAATTCCTCTTGGGTATATACCTATCTGGGAGGAGGATTGCTGGGTCATATGGTAATGCTGTTTAACCTTTTGAAGAAGTACCAGACTGTTTTCCAAAGTAGCTGTACCCTTGTACATTCTCACCAGCATTTATGAAGTTTCCAATTTCTCTATATCTTTGGCAACACTTGTTATTATCTGACTTTTTGAGTTTAGCTATCCTAGTAGGTGTGCAGTAGTATCTCACTATGTGTTTTTTTAAAGTAGATTTATTGAGATATAATTCACATACCGTACAATTCACCCACTGATACATTTCAATGGGAATATTACATTATTTCATTGTGGTTTTGATTTACATTTCCCTAATGAACAATGACACCGAGCATCTTTTCTGGTGCATATTGGCCATTTGTTTATCTTTCGAGAAATGTCTATTCAGATCCTTTGCTCATTTTTTTTTCTTTGCTCATTCTTAATTGGGTCATTTATCTTTTTATAATTGAGTTGTAAGAGTTCTTTATATATTAAAGATACGTATCCCTTATCAGGTATGTGATTTGCAAAAATTTTCTCCCAATCGTGGGCTGTCTTTCACTGTCTTGATGGTGTCCTTTGAAGCATAAAAATTTGTAATTTTGATGAGTTCCAATTTATTTTTTCTTTGGTTGCTTGTACTTTGGGTGTCTTTTTTTTCTTTTTTTAGAACCATTACCTAATCCAGGGTCACAAAGATTTACAACTGTTTTTTCTTCTAAGAGTTTTGTATTTTTAGCTCTTACATTTTTATCTTTGATCCATGTTGAGTTAATTTTTGTATATGGTGTGAGGTATCCATGTGGATATCCAGTTGTCCCAGCACCCTTGTTATACAGACTATAATTGCACTTTTCATCAGTTCATCTCAGTGATTCCTATGTGGACTACTGTCTGAGAACCACTGAATTAAAGGATACAGAACTAGGCTAGGCAATGAGTGAAAGGGTTTAAACTTTGGTGGTCATATTAAGAATTGAGATAAAAGGACAGATGAGAGATATAGGGATGAAGGAAATGGTAACACAAGGTGACAGAGTGGTTGTAGCGACCCATAAAAAGCCGAAGATGACAATACTACAATTACACCTTTTCTTTGTACCCTTCTACAGCTTAAAACATGTTCCCACAAACCTTGCTTTATTCCGTCCTCTTAGTGAGATAGAGAGGGTTACCATCTCCGTACAACATTGTCCAAGATGTGGTTTGTAAGCAGCCAAGACAAGCCCCGAGATTCTGAACATCAGTGACTAGAACACTGATGGCAGCTGGCAAGATGGGGGCAAGAGCTGCTTGAGTTGTTTACGCAGGTTGGATTTGGGCTGCCAGCTGGACATGACTAGCGGACATCTGAAAACACAGCAACAGAGTGGGCTCAAGAGGTGGGAGTTGAAGATGAGGTTTGAGGAGTCACTGTTGAAAAGCATCGTTAAAGTAATCGGGGCAGGCAGGCCTGCCAGGGAGGAAAGTGTAGACAGAAAAGAGGAAGGCGGAAGCAGTTCCTTGTGGGAAGAGACCTATATTTAGAGGCCAGGAAGAAATCACCAGTGTAAGAGGCCAGGAAAGGTCAAGACAGTGGATGGGAAAAGAGCTAGGAGAAGAATTTTCTGAGAATAATAGGGTGGGTCAACCAGTAGCAAACACTGAATAAATAGCCAGGAGGGAGAAAACTTCCAAAAGGCAAGGTGGGGGGATGGAAGGGGCTGGGGTAAATGTCACAGATCATGGTTTTGAAGAGCTGGCCAATGAATCACACTTCAGTGCTTGATGGAACTGTTACTTGAAGGAAACGCTTCGTGATCATCTTGTAAAGCAAATAATCACTCTCTAACCAATCGATGTCTGTCTGTCTATCCATCTATCTTAGAGAATTTTCACATAAAGGTTTTGCTTAATGTTAGCTATAGCTGCCTATGGAAGGGATCGCAATGTGCTTCTGAAATGATTACCTTTCCAGGGGCAGAGGAGTCAGACCAGGTTTCTGCAGTATGAGTACAGATTAAGCAAGCAGTTCTGTGAGTTTAGAGCTTGTATTCAAAGTCATGTATGGGGAAGGGAAATGGCAGGTAAGGGGCCACTAACCCTCCCTTCCCCATGCCCCCTGGGCATCATATGGCCCTGTGTTACTAACATCAAGAAGCACTTGCCAGGACCTGGTCATTATGTTTAACCTGTATACATTAGCTCCTGAGAAAATGATCTTCAAGGTTCCCTGAATCTCTGTAGCTAAATGACAGTCTGGAGAGAGGAGGGACCATGGGAGGCAACAAGATGAGAGACGCAATGTTAGCGCGATCAAGCATCTGGAGAAGGGTACTGGATACTCTCTTGTTCCACATCTTAGCCCTTATGGGTTTAGTTTGCATCAGGGTAGAGGTGGGGGGTGAGTTACATGGCTAAATGCCTGGCTTTGTGATAGTTTGATTCAACTGAGCAGAGCTCTCTGAGCATCTAGTCCAAGCAAGCTAAGCACGGTGGGGGAGACAGTGATGCTGAAGACAATCTGGTCTCAAGGAGCTCACAGCTGCCACACTAACAGACAAGAGATGTGGTCTCTTGCACATATCTGGCATGCAAATATTTGTGAAAACAAAACTGAATTAAAATATACAACACAGGGCTCTAAAAGAGAAGCAATGAATGTACATGGAACACTAGGCAACCACTTCAATGACAAATATGTTGGCTATGTCAATGTATGAAGACTGTAAATAAAATACAGCAATTGAACAGGGCAGAGACCACACCACAGACAGGTGTGCAAGGCTCTCAACCAAAATCAGAGAGACTACGGAGGGCAGTAGGGATTTACCTGTCTAGTGTTCCATAAGTGTTCTTCCTGTAAACTGGCTTAGGTTCATAATAAAAATGAGTGGTCTAGAAAACAGGTGTTATAGAACTGTGGAAGATGGAGTGGTCATGGATGCAGCTGGGCCTTGATGGATGGGTAAAATTCTACCGAGCCAAAGCGGGTAGGGAACATTCTAAACAGGGAGAATAACATACACAAGGGTTCAGAGGCAGGAATGTGTAGACTATAACAAGGCATAGTGAGCAAACCAGCTTAGCTTGGAAAAGTAGATGTAGACCCTGATGCTGAAAGCTTACATGCCAACGTAAGGTATCTGGATTCTATTTTATAGGCTGAGGAGGATTCCTAAGGGTATTGGGCAGCAATTCTCAATCTTTACATTTGTGAGGATTAAATGAGTTAATCCAGGTAAAGTCCTTAGATCAGAGCTAAATGTTTATTATTATTATTATTATTATTATAACCTTTGTGGCTTGTCTTCCAAATAAACCGTAAGTTTCTTGAAGGCAGGGATTCTATCTTCCAGGGAAGGAGAGAAGTGTGTATGTTGCGGGGGGGTAATCATCTAACCTAGACTCATAGGGTCACAGAAGGCTTCCCAGCATAAAACATGGATTCTCTGAGACCTTGAAGACATTAATCAGGCATGATGAAAGGCATATCTGGAGTGGAGATTGGGGGGAGAGAAAGGAGATTATTCCAGACGAGAAAACAGCGTATAGGAAATCCCAAAGGAGAGAGAAAGTACATGAAACTAAAGAAAAGTTTAGCTACCATCCTCTGAGAAGTTTTCTGCTTTAAAACAAATGACAAAATGATTATAGCATTGTTGCAGGATACAAGGTTAATAGACAAGAATCAGTCACTTTCCTATGTACCAGCAATTAACAAGTGGAATTTGAAATTAAAAATGCATCACCATTTACACTGGCATTCCCCTCAAACGAAATATGTAGAGATAAATTTAACAAAATGTACAAAGTGTACAAAATGTGTATAAAACTCTGATGAAAGATATCAAAGAACTAAGTAAATGGAGAGAGATTCCACGTTCATGAACAGGAAGGACTCAATGTTGTCAGGATGTCAGTTCTTCTAATCAGAATCCCAGCAAGTTATTTTGTGGATACTGACAGACTGATTCTAAAGTTTATATGGAGAGGCAAAAGACCCAGAATAGCCAACTCAACATTGAAAGAAGAGAACAAAGTCAGAGGACTGACATAACTCAACTTCAAGACTTACTGTAAAGCTTACAGTAATCAAGACAGTGGGGGGGACTTCCCTGGCGGTCGAGTGGTTAAGACTCCACACTCCCATGCAGGGGGCGAGGGTTCGAGCCCTGGCCTGGGGGATCTAAGATCCCGTATGTTGCACAATGCAGCCAAAAAAAAAAACACAAGGAAACCCCGCTTTAAAAAAAAAAAAGTGTGGTATTGCAAAAGAATAGACAAATAGATCAATGGAACAGAGCCCACATAAATATAATCAACTGATCTTTGACAAAGGAATAAAGGCAATACAGTGGAGCAGAGATGTTTTCCTCAATAAATGGTGCTGGAATAATTGAACAGCCACATGCAAAAAAATCAGTCTAGGTATAGTCATTACACCCTTCACAGCAATTAACTCAAAATGAATGATAGATCTAAATCTAAAATGCAAAACTGTAGAACTCCTAGAAGATAATGTAGGAGAAAATCCAGATGACCTGGGTTTGGTGATGACTTTCAAGATATGACACCAAAGGTACAAGCCTTGAAATAAATAATCGATAAGCTGGACTTCCATTAAAATTTAAAATTTCTGAATGTTCTCACCACAAAAAGAAATGGTATTTATGTGATGTGATAGAGGTATTAGCTAAAACTATGGTGGTAGTTATATCACAATATATAAATGTATCAAATCAACACTGCTGAACTTTTTTTAAATTTTATTTTTATTTATCATTTTTGGCTGTGTTGCATCTTCTTTGCTGCATGTGGGCGTTCTCTAGTTGTGGCGAGCGGGGGCCACTCTTCGATGCAGTGTGCGGGCTTCTCATTGCGGGGGCTTCTCTTGCTGCGGAGCACGGGCTCTAGAGTGCGGGGGCTTCAGTGGATGCGGCGCATGGGCTCAGTAGTTGTGGCTCTTGGGCTCTAGAGCGCAGCCTCAGTAGTTGTGGGGCACGGGCTTAGTTGCTCTGCGGCATGTGGGATCCTCCCAGACCAGGGCTCGAACTCATGTCCCCTGCATTGGCAGGCGGATTCTTAACTACTGCACCACCAGGGAAGCCCAACACTGCTGAACTTCTTAAACTTACACAGCGCATGTCAATTATATTTCAATTAAAAAAACAAAAAACTTCTGCTGTGTGAAAGACAATGTCAAGACAATGAGAAGACAAGCCATAGACCGGGAGAAAATATTTGCAAGAGACACATCTGATAAAGTACTGTTATCCAAAATAAACAAAGAAGTATTAAAACTCCACAATAAGAAAACAATCAACCTGATTTAAAAATGGGCAAAGGACATGAACAGATACTTCACCAAAGAAGTTGTACAGATGGCAAACAAGCATGTGAAAAGATATTCAGTATCACATGCCATTAGGGAATTGCAAATTAAAACAATGAGATACCTCTACACACCTATTCAAATGGCCAAAATCCAGAACCTGACAACACCAAATGCTGGTGAGGATGTGGAGTAACAGGAACTCTCTCGTTCATTGCTGATGGGAATATAAAATGGCACAGCCACTTTGGAAGACAGTTTGGCAGTTTCTTACAAAATGAGACATACTCTTACCGTACGACCCAGCAATTATGTTCCTTATCCAAGCGAGGTGAATACTTATGTCCACACAAAAACCTGCACGGGGATATTTATAGCAGCTTTATTCATAATTGCCAAAACCTGGAAGCAACCAAGACGTCCTTCAGTTAGGCGAATGGATAAATAAACTGTGGTACATATAGACAATGGAATATTATTCAGTGTTAAAAAGAAATGACCTATCAAGCCATGAAAAGACACAGAGGAACCTTAAATGCGTATTACTAAATGAAAGAAGCCAATCCGAAAAGGCTACTTACTGTACGACTCCAACTATATGACATTCTGAAAAGGCAAAACTATAGAGATAGTAAAAAGATCAGTGGTTGCCAGGGGATACAGGGAAGGGAGGGATGAATAGGCAGACTACAGAGGATTTTTAGGAAAGTGAAGCTATTCTTTATGATGCCGCAATGAGGGATACATGTCATTACACATCTGTCAAAACCCATAGAATGCACACCAAGAGTGAACCCTGATGTAAACTGTGGACTTTGGGTGATAGTGGTGTGTCAATGTAGGTTCACCGATTGCAACAAATGGACCACTGTGGCGGGCCATGTTCACGTTGATAGTGAGGGAGGCTGTGAATGTGTGGGTAAGGGATATATGGAGCTCTATACTTTCTGCTTAATTTTCCTGGGCACCTAAAACTGCTCTAAAAAACAAAGTTTATTAACAGTAACAACAAAGCAAATGACAATTATGAAACACTGTTTGTGCCACATGATCGCTCTTTAAAATGTATCTTGTGTTCTCCAGAGGTCTCCTAGGCATGTCTGTGGTAGACAGCCCCGAAACAGAAAGACAGAGAACAGTGAGCACAGGGCAGAAGTGAGCTCCCAGGACTTGCTAAGAAACCTTGGTTCCTGTCCTGCTAAGCCACTAATTAGCTCTGTGGCCTCAGATGGGTCTCAGGCTCTCTCTCTCTCTCTGGAGTCCAGTTTCCTCCTCTGCAACAAAGAGTTTAGATGGACTACCCCCCTCAGCGAGGCCTCTTCCAGCTCTTGTGTCCTGCGCCTGTACCAAAGAACTTGGGAGCTCTGGCTCTCTGGTACTTAACTGGAGAAAAAGCCCTTGGGAATCAACCTCCAAGGGCTCAGCCAAACCCAGAGCCCCAGCTGTCATTCACACAAACAAGAGACCAGCAAAATTCTGAGGGCTGATGGGATCCGTTTGGCCACGCGTGGGACCTCTAAGCTCCCTGAAAGGGGGCACCAGCCCAGATATGTGAGCGCTACCCAAACAAGTGGTTCCCAGGCCCCTATGACCAGATGTCTCTGTGCTGCAGTGGCAGTCCTGTTGGTCATTTCCCCCTTGTGCTGGCTGCCAACAGGGCTCACTAGAAAGATGGGCACCGACAGCTCCAGGGAGCAGGCCCTGGGCCAAGGACTCCCAACTTCAGGATGGCAGGAGGAAGCAAAGAAGAGAAGATAGTGAGCACCCCAGGCCTGGCCCAGCCCTGCCCAGGGTCACTGGGACAGATGAGTGAGCCTTGTCCCTCCTTCTGCTGCCATCTCCCACAACCCCGCAGGTTAGGCAATGAAAGCATCTTCGAGGGGCCCCTGGTCCTGGACAGGGGAACGACCCTGGCTCTCTGGGCTCAAGCATCTCTTGTGGATTTCCATTTCTTCTGATCAGAACTGAACTCTCTTTAATAAAACATTCTAGTGCTAAATTAATTAGGTTTTAACAAGAGTACATGTTTTTGGTTTGCGAGACAATATCAAAAGTGCAGAATTTCTGGTAAACAAGAAAAAGAAAAAAACCCTGAATATTTTTTCTTAAGGGCAATTAATTATGCCTTCCTTGTTGTGTCCTACAGACGAAATTACTCAACCGGCTTGTTCTGTTTTAACTAACCCAGCTAATAATTTCCCTGCTGGATTCCCTTGTTCATAATTTCTTGGTTTCACATAATAACGTGTTTGTTTCTTCCTTTGTGTTCTAATGAAATGATAATAACCTTCCCTGGCATTCATTTCATCCTTAATATCCGGAGATTTCATTAATATAAACCCTCTTTCCATCTGCTCTTGCTCCCTTTTAAAGGAAATATTTCTGTGTTCTCTTTACTTGTCTTCTTTGGGGAGGCTCAGCTAATCTCCTCTTTCCTCCAGAAAGAATCTTTCCCTAAGCCTTCCCCGGGCCGATGGGGCTTTGGCACATGGTCCATCAGCCACTCCCTTTCCAGGGCCTCACTGATGTCTCTTCGCTGTTGCTTCTGGGACAAAGTCCATGGCTCACTTGGAGCCTCGTCCTCGGAGGGAAGGCAAGGGCATTAAGTTGCTGACACCTTTGGGGCAGGGTCGAGGTAGAAGAGGCGGTGACCGCTGCCCCAGGGCTTGCCTGAGTCTCGGGTCTTGGGACAGCAAGAGATGTCAAGACCAGGAACAGCCCATGGGGAGGACACTGGGAGGCAGGAACAAGAGGAGAGCCTGAGGTCAAGGAAGGTGTGAGGTTAGCCAAGGTATTGGGATAAAGGAGGGACGGTGCAGTCTGTTGGTTCATCAGTGACTTCTGCTGTCTGGCTGTCTGTCTTCTTTCTTGTTTTCTTGGTCAGGAGCTAAATTCTGACTACCAACCAGTGTCAAGGTAGAAAAATTCCTATGGAGTGAAAGTCCTGGGTTCATTATGCAGCACCAAAGAATCTACTGGGGTGACCCCCTGCACCGCACAAACTCGGCACTTCTTTGTATGCGGTCTTCTACTACTCTTGCCACCATGCTGGGTCAGGGGAACCCACCACAACCCTCAAGAAGTCTCTACACTGGTGGGAAACTGAGATGATGCTCCCCAAAGCACTAGCAACCCCAGATCCTGGGGGCTGGGCCTGCTGAATGTGCCCCCCTGAAGGTCACAGGAAGGGAAACTTGCACCCAAGTGGCCAGGAAAGTCTCCCCCCTTTCCTGGCGACTATTTCTTTGATGCTACTACCATGTAGACTAGAAGTCTCTCCAGAGGTCCTTCTATCCTGTGGATCATCTAGACCCCTGGAGTGCAGAGCACTGCTGAGAGCAGAGCAGTTCAGGCCCTTGAGCCACCCCACTGAGGGGAAAAGCAAAGGCCCTGCAGCCACACCAAGCTGAGGGAGGAACCGCGCTGGCAGAGGCCGCGGGCAGATGCCTACAGTGAAGCTCCTGAGGTCTGTAGAGGACTCTGCAGCAGCCGAGAGCTTGAGGGACGACGCAGGGCACTGTTGTGGTCCATCTATCCTCAACTGTCTGGCTCCCACAGCCCAGCAGGCCCCAGCACTGCATCCACTCCACAGGTCTTCCAAGCGGCCAACCATGGATACAGGGAGGCTGCACCCACCAGCTGGCAGGGCCCATCCTCGCTGCCCAGGGTGCCTTCACCTTGTTTCCTTCCACCTCGGCCCCTGCCACACGCACCCAGCAGGCGCAGCAAATGTGGCCATCGCAGCCTCTGAATCATTCCATTGCCCCTAACACAGGAGCAGGGTGGGGGAGAGCCCAGAGTCTTCTTCCGACACAGGAAGAGGGTAGAGAAGAACCTTGACCATCCACAACAGATTGACTTCTTCGGGTCCCAAGAGATAGTGTGCCATGTCACACATGCTCCGGTTGCCCTGCTGGGGTCAGGATGCATGGGTGTGGGCATCTTGGCTCCATGTGTTTAACAGTTGCCTCTGCACTTTCTGAGATGGGCATAGGTGCCCACCAGGGAAGGATGACACTACAGAGGCAGCACTAGTGCTTGAGTCCTCTGCAGGGAGCGGTGCACACAGGGCAGGTATGGTCATGCTCAGTCACATATGATCACATAAGCCTGGCTCTCAATGGCCCTCCAGACTAGCTACCCCTTCCTGATTCTCCCTGCTTCCCAGACCCCAGGCTGGCAGCAGCGAGTGACGGTGCTGTGCTTACGGCCTCGGTAGCCTGGCCCCTGGTTGCTCAGTCTGTCCAGAGATCAGGGCCATGGCGTCCATCAAGTGTGCTGCCGAGTGGGAATGAGGAGGGCTCCTGTGCAGAGGTACGTCTGGGCAGGAAAATAGTCTAACTGTGCTGTTTTCTTCCTTACTTCATTAGTCTAGAAGTGGTCAGCCTCCAGGCTCCGGGCTCAGGCAAGGCTGCCTCCAGCCCAAAGGTGATAAATGAATGCTCAGTAAACTCCTCCAGGGATAGAACCCCCGTTCCCTCTTCTCTGGGAGGTCTGATCAAAGTGGAAGCAGTGAGCCCCATCTGTGACATCACCTGAGCTCACCTTCCAAGCACATTGCATCCAGACCTTCCACCAGACAGTTGGCCACAGCACCCTCTGTGACCATGGAAGGAAGAAAAGCTTCCTGGCTCCTGAGGGGATGGAGCTCAGGGTCTGTGCTGGCCACCCTCTACCAGGACTTCACGTTAGGATATCCCTAACCTTAGTGTCTTCCGCAGAGTCAAGATTCTAAGATCTAATAAAAGGATGTGGTACCTGGCAAGGGTCACAGCTGCCTCACCAGGAGACCGTACTGGGAGAGCATGCAAGTGGGGGAGTAGCAGTCTCTCTTCCCGCCCTCTCCCGGCTATGGTTATTCTTGGCTCACTCTGGGTCCAGAAGCCTCACCCCTGCCCTGTTGCCCCAAGCTATTTGGAATCTTCACTGCAGGGAGTTCCAGGCAGCTACATCCCCCCCTCCCCTCACCCCACTTTTACTCTCCCTCTTGTACCTGAAGCCCTCCAGTTCCCCGCTTAGAGGCTGTGGTATTGCTCCTCAAAGAATACAGCAGACACGAAAATGAAAATTATAGAAAAGAAACCTGGCACGGCCTACAGGACAAGTTTTGAATAGTCTCTGGCCCTACTCTCCCCTTATCTCATGTCCAAAGAAAACCATCCCCAGAGTTACTCCACTGGCCTTGGATGGGATGGCCACCAGCTCACAGCTTTGTCTACCCTCTCCCTGTGAGGCCAAGATGCAGTCTTTACAGAGATGGGAAAAGCCTCTTTGTCTTAGAAAACAGAATCATCTCAATCCTCATATTGTCAGCTCACTGCATGCCCTGTAGTCTCCACCACTGGTCAGAGGCAAGAGACAGAAAGGAAGTCCCTCACCATCAGTCAGCCCCCAGTACTCTCATGACTGGAGCAGGCATCAGGACCAAACAGGAAAGACAACAAGATGGGCATGAATGCCTGGGCCCTGAGTCCCATCACTGGCGCGAGCTATGGGACTTGCCCAGTTCATAGCAATGAAGCCAGCTGTCCTGACAGCCTTCCAGGGAGCTCCACTGTTTTGCAACAATGAACACTGTGGGCCACCTCCTTCCTGAACGTCTCCCCTCCTGTGTCTTCTTCCTCTCCCAGGGCTCCTCTTTCTCCTGGTTCTCCCAACTTTCTGAAGGCTCTTTCTCCCCCTCCTTCAACGATAGGCTATTCCTTTTTGTCTCACTCTGTATGTGTAAGTGCTTCTCAGGGTTCTGCCCTTGGCTCATTCATCCGTTCATTTACTTCTCTCTTCCACAGGGATATGAGAGCTGCTCTGGGCCAGGTACTGGGCTTGGCATTGGCCATTTATTTCCCATTCCCCTCCCAAGGACTTCCACAACCCTCACAGCAACAACCATGGCTTCTCGAGGACACCCCGAGTGTGTTTCCAACCCTGGCTCTTCTGATGGTCAATCCTGTGTTCTTAACTCCAGCTGGATACTGGAAGGTGAAGCCCAAACACTGCAAATGGAACTCAACATCTCCTCCCTCAGCCTTCTGCCTCTGGCTCTCTGACTTCTACTACCTGCCTCAGCATTTTCTTGGCCACTGGAGCTGACGATCAGGAGTTGTCTCTGACTCGCATTCAGTCACTGGCCGTGTCTGGCTAATTCTGCCAGCACGATGTTCATCAAACACCTCTGCCCCTTCCTCTCTACTCATTCTCATCGCTACCACCACACTCAATCAAGCCTTCCACGGTCTCCCAGCTTCCCCCCTTCATCCTGGCTCTCTGGTCCCCTGCCCTCCCCAAAAAAAGTCCCACACAAAGTTGCTGGATGAATCCTTCCAAAGAGCTTTTATCTTGTCACTCCTCTGCTCAGAGGCCTTTAAGTTCTCTAACAACTCTCAGGTAGTGTCCAAATCCTCTGGCCTGTCGCTCAAGGCATCCATATTGTGTCTTTTCTCATTGTTCTGGCCACCTGGTTCTCAGACACACCCTGCTCCTTCCCAAGAATGCTTATTCTGGCTCCTATGCTCTTTATGCCATCTCTTTTATTTCTAAATCTACCTGTCCCTAAAGAACAGGATCAGATGTTGCTTTGCTCCAATGAAACATGCCATGCCTTCTACCACAATGATTCCTGTGGCCTCACTGGCCTGACTAGACTGTCATCTTTAACTCACAGGGACATTTTCTCCTTCCTCACTGCCTTCCCAGCACCTAACGCAATGGGTGTTCCTAGTACTTGTCAGGTGAATGAAAATATAATTCTTGCTTCCTGGGGAAGGCAGGAGAATACATGAGATCAGGTGTGGGCTAGGAGTTCCTCAGAAGGAAGGTGTGAAGAGTGGTCACAGTTGTACGGAAATGTCTACCAAGTAGAGAAGCCACACTTCCATCTAACTACCAAGGAAATGGTACCCCCAGGAGGCTACTTGTAGTGTCTTTCTTGAAATGTTTTTAACTGCAGGATGGCTTCTCCCCTTTACCAAAACATTAGATACTGTGACTTCTCAAGGACCCCTCTGGCTCTCAGACTCCTTCTTCCAATGGGGCTTGGCATCTCACAAGCCCCTTACACATCAACCCTCCTGTCAGCTGCTGGGTCATTCTGTGAGTGAGAAGAATCGCCTCCATATTCCAGTCAATTATGACTCCACCTTGAGGACAAAGGGAGAAAACCACCACCGGGGACATTTACCGCTCATTTGTTTGAATACGTGACGGCACTTAGCATGAGCCATTTCAACATAGTTCTTAACCCAAGACACCCCCTTCAGCTTCAGAGAGGGCTTCTGTACTGACATATTAACATGGTTATTTGTGGGACAAACCAGGATTAGAGTGTTTTCCCATAGCACACTCCCACCTTTCCTAAATTTTTCCCACTCCAAGTTGGGACTAGATTTATTCCCTCTCAGACCTAACCAGAGAACCAGCTTAAAGCAAAATTGACTTCTTTCTACAAATTTGCTGTTTCATGCCTTCTCTGGGGGAAGGGATGTAAATGAATTAAAAAAGAAGGTTTTTCTTCCAGTTTGCTGATTCTGGGGGAAACCAAAGGACCTGACTCAGCAGCGCAGAGGTGACCATGTCTATAAGGCACTGAAAGCAAGATGTTTCCTAATGAACTCCTGCAAAGAGATAGTTTATGTATGATCTGTTTTCGCCATGTGTAGGGTATGTTTGAAAAAGGTTTCAACAAAGAGGACCAAACTCCTCCAGGTCTCAGAGACAGAAAAGGAGCAGAGCTCAATTCAAACTTTTACATAGGTTCCTGTTAGTTTGTGCTTCTTCTCCTGGCAGGAGGTCTGCTTTCCATCTCTACCAGAACACACCTCTGCTTCTGATGATAAAGTGCGTGCCTCACTGGCTTCCATATAGTCACTGTCTGCTGCTGGCCTTGCTCAGGGCCCCACTTGGCAAAAATGGCTAGGGAAAACCCACCAGGGGACAGCGAAGCCATGTGGGCTACCAAGTAGGGGTTCAGGGAGCGGCAGGCCATGGGTGGATCCTGACAAAAAGCGTAGCCTATGCTAGAGCAGACAAGCAGGCCTTCTATCTACAGTAACAAGAGGTTTACAGAGAACGATAAGCCACCAGATATCATCCAAAGAACAAACAGATTTATCTGGGTCTGTTTCACATGGTGACAGTTGGACTAGTGGCCAGCCAAGAGCAAGAGGTTACAAGTCCAACTAGAATTAAAAAGCCAAGGGTACATGGGCTTTGAGTCAGATGGATCCAAGTTTGAATGCCAGCCTAGTGATTCAGTCTCATTAGCTGGTGCCTTTGGATTCACCATCTAACCTTGCTGAGCCTTGTTTCCTCATAGGTAAAATGAGGAAAATGATACCTACTTTACAAGGCTGTTGTGAAGATGAAATGAAATGATAATATAAAGTGCCTAGGACAAGACCTGACATGCAGAAGGAACTCAATTTGCTGATATTATAGAAGGAATAAAAAAATAACCCTAATCCTGAGGGAGTTTTTATCTAGTTAGTAATACAAATTATATGAACATTAGTAAACAAACAGGATATGATCAAGCCTTAGATTGTGGGGTATAACTTTAAATGTAGCAGTTCAGAGATTAAGATGACCTCCGAGGGTCACAGTCATCAGGGAAGTCAATCTGGAGAAGGTGGTATGAGAGTAGGTCCTTGAGAGCAGGGTATGAAAGAGAGAAGTAGAGAAGGGGTCTTCCCCTATTACCATGCCATAGGGGAAATACTGGAGCCAAGTTTCAAGAATGAAGTCCAGGGGCTTCCCTGGTGGCGCAGTGGTTATGAATCCGCCTGCCAATGCAGAGGACATGGGTTTGAGCCCTGGTCCGGGAAGTTCCCACATGCTGTGGAGCAACTAAGCCCGTGTGCCACAACTACTGAGCCTGCGCTCTAGAGCCCGCAAGCCACAACTACTGAAGCCCATGTGCCTAGAGCCCGTGCTCTGCAACAAGAGATGCCACCGCAATGAGAAGCCCACACACCGCAAGGAAGAACAGCCCCCGCTTGTCGCAGCTAGAGAAAGCCCATGCACAGCAACGACCCAACGCGGCCAAAAAAAAAAAAAAAAAGTCCAATGGGCCAAGTACAGTTAAGTCATTTTGAAGGTCAGCAAGGTAGGGGGAGACAAAGTTTGTAGGCCTTGTATCAGGTGCTGGGAGTACAGTGATGAATGATGATTCTTGTGTGTGAAACATGCCATGTAATAGGTGTTATGATAGCTCTCATACATTGCTGGTGGGATGTAAATTGGTATAACCTATATGGAGGGACATTGGTTAAAGCTATCAAAAATTTAAATGCACATAACCTTTGAAGCAATTTTCATTTATAGGAATTAATAATGTTCATTGATAATCTTAACAGCAAAACATTGGAAATAACTATCCACTAGAACAAAACCCCAACAATCCTAATTAACATTCATGGAACATTCCACTGAACAGCAACAGATCACAAACTAGGCCACAAAACAAGTCTCAATACATTTAAGAAGATTAAAATTATATCAAGCATCTTTTCTTTCGTTTTTTTTTTTTTGTGGTACGCAGGCCTCTCACCGCCGTGGCCTCTCCCGTTGCGGAGCACAGGCTCTGGACACGCAGGCTCAGCGGCCATGGCTCACAGGCCCAGCCACTCTGCGGCATGTGGGATCTTCCCAGACTGGGGCACGAACCGTGTCCCCTGCATCGGCAGGCGGACTCTCAACCACTGCGCCACCAGGGAAGCCCCAAGCATCTTTTCTGATCACAACAGTATGAGACTAGAAATCAATTACAAGGGAAAAAAGAAACCAAAAACTGCAGTGACAGAAAGCAAGTCAGTGATTGCCAGGGGCATGAGGAAACTTTCTGGGGTAATGGAAATGTTCTATAAGATGATAGTGGCAGTGTTTTACGTGGCTGTATACATTTGTCAAAACTCATAGACTTGTACCCTTAAAATTAGTGAAATTTATTGTATGTAAATTCTATGTCTAGTTTTAAAAAAGTATGAGGTAACTCTACCTAATACATATGGAGTAAACTCCAAAGTTTCCACTCCAATGTAGGTGGGAAAAAAAAAAACTAGGTGCAGAACTACATATATAGTATTCTTTTTTTCCCCACAAATGATAGCAAACATATATATATATGTCTCATATAGGCAGAAAACATCTCTAGAAGATACCCAGGAAAATGCAATAGTGATAGCCTCTAGGAAGAAGAATCAGTGCCTGAGTCTGAGATAGGCAGGAGACTTTACTGTTTATCATGAATTCTTTGACTTTCTGCCATGTACATTTTTAAAAAGATTACTGATGCAGGAGAGGTACAGGATGCTGTGAAATTTCACAGAAGGGATATCTATCTCACATTGGTGTGGGGGGCGGCAGTGTTGGAAAATACTTCCTTGAAAAAGTTATACCTAAGCTAAGACCTGAAGGACAACAAGGAGTCAGCCAATGGAAGTGGGGAAGAAGAGGAAAAGCATTCCAGGCAGAGGGAATAACATGTGCAAAGATCCCAAGAAAAGAAAGAAAATGTGAATTAGGTAAACAGGTAGCAGCCAGGTTTTCATCATGTAAGCTAGAGGTCAGGAAACTTTTTCCATAAAGGGCCAGATAGTAAATATTTTAGACCTTGTGAGCCAAGAGGCAAAATCAAGGATATATTGTAGGTACTTATATGAGAAGAGAAAAAATTAATTTCCACAACTTTATTGATGAAATTCAAAATATAATAATTGAGTACAACATTTTATAATACAGGTCTACTAATGAGAATAATGGAATTTTTTTAGGGGGGGAGGAATAACATGGCACTTAATTAGAATGCAAAGTTAGTGTTCCCTATCATGAAAATTGATTGCAAATGTTCACCTGTTAATGCTGATCTGTAATGAAATTTTATGTATTTCAGCTTTGAAAATGTCTTTTCACACACATAAGTACTAACAGATATTGCTATCAATCCATGAGCATGTGATTTTAATTGAGTATATTCATCACTTGGAAGGTATTTATAGAATACTATCAGATTCTTCTCTTGATATTTGCCTTTTAGCCCGTTTTTACATTGCAGATTAATCACTTCCAATTGAAAGTTAGGTGGAAGCTCCTCAATTGCACATTTAAATTAATTTTGAAATATGGAAATTTCCTTTGCACTTGCATCAACGTTGGAAAAAACACAGATGGAACTATAGTTTGAGCTCAGAAAATACTCCACTGCAAATGTCTGTGGGAATGGAGCTCCTGCTTCTTGTTTCAACTTCTGACAGTGTGGGACGTATATAAAGCAGCTTGACATTACATGTGATTCAAACAACATAAGTTGTAGTTGAGATTATTTTACCACAATATAAATTTCACAAATAAGCATTATTTTGCTTTGTAATTTTAGGTTTTATTCATTAATAAATATCAAGTCTGCAGCAAAAGTTATCCAAAGCCATTCAGGGTTTGAGTAGTAGAAGGCAGATTTTCTTATTCAAAAAAATTTCTATCTCAGCTCTGAGCTCAAAAAAATCACAGTAAAACTTTACTACTCTTAAGCCATCAAAATGCTGTATAGTAGGAGAAGTTAACATATTCAGCTCTTATTTCTGACAGAAATTCATAGAAATATCAATAGTTAAGTTCCCAAGAGTGTATATATTATATCTAGATCTATATCTATATAGAGAGAGATAGAAAGCTCACTGTTGTCACTACTGGTTGAACAGCATATGATAGATTAAAATGTTTTCCTCAAAGTACCTGCCAATGAATACAATGAAAAATGATATGCTTTAAACACCTTTTCCTTTTTAACAAGTTTTGTAAATTTGCTTAAGTAAGGCTTTTTCTGTTTTACACATATTTTTTGCCATCATTAGTTATAACACATCTTAGCGGATTCCACTTCAGGTTGTACTGAATTAGTGTTTTCTCAACTATTCTCACCTATAGTTGCTCTATGCAGACTATATTTAGAGGCTAATTCTTCAGTCACTTCACACTTGGCATCCATTCCCTGAATAAACAATAACTGGCCAGTATCATTAACATCTATCAACTCATCCAGAGCCAAGGAAAACCACTTGAAATCATTTGCCTTGTCTTTTAGTTTACTATTTACATGGCTCCTAATGTCCTCAGCTCTTTGAATGACTGTTTTTTGTTTTTTTTTTCTGGTATGTGGGCCTCTCACTGTTGTGGCCTCTCCCGTTGCACAGCACAGGCTCCGGACGCGCAGGCTCAGCGGCCATGGCTCACGGGCCTAGCCGCTCTGCGGCATGTGGGATCTTCCCAGACCGGGGCACGAACCCGTGTCCCCTGTATCGGCAGGTGGACTCTCAACCACTGCGCCACCAGGGAAGCCCAATGACTGTTTTTCCTGAAAGGCTAATAGTGAGTTTATTTGCTCTGGACACATTCTTCAGTTGCTACAATCAAACACAATTTAATTAACTCACCATTTGTAAACAGTTTTCCTTGCTTTGCTAACAAATGGGGCACTTGGAAACTTACTTTGATTGTAGCCTGATTTTCATTTTTTATTTTTGTGAGGAATTCTGCTATAATGAGATATTCCACTTTAAATTTCCTAATTTTTTTAACCATTGCTTTCCTGTGAATTAGGACTACTGTGATGAAAATTTGTTTGGTAATGTTGACGTATACTGTATTCTTTTAGCATAGCTACAATGTCGTTGCACAATAAATAATTCTTTGTCATTTAATTTGATAACAAAATATTCCACAGTTCACTGTGGCCTCAAAATTATGACAAAGTCTACTTTTCTTTTCTCGTTTTGACCTGAGTGTGAACTGATAATAAAAAATAAAATGCCACAGAACAGTGACACACATGTCACTTGATACACTGTCAAGTTACAAGCGAATCACTGTAATTTATAACGGAGCAAAGTGATGACAGCATCATATGTGGTCTTCATTGCAGCTACTCAACTCTGCTATTGAAGCGTAAAAAACAGCCATAGACAATATGTAAACAAATGGCATGGCTATACATTCCAAAGACATTTTATTTATGGGCACTAAAATTTGAATTTCATAAAATTTTCACATGTCACGAATATTGTTCTTTGATTTTTTTCAACAAATGTATAGATAAGAAAATTAAATAAAAGGCATCCAGATTGGAAAGGAAATAGTAAAACTATCTCTATTTACAGATGACATTACCTTTTATATAGAAAACTCTAAGGAATCCACTAAAAAAAAAGAAAACTATAAGAATAAATGAGTTCAGCAAGGTTACATGATACAAGAAATATATACCTTATATTTGTAAGAATAATAAAATATATATCATATCATATTATAATATTATAAATATATATAGTATTTCTATACACTTGAATGAACAATCAAAAAATGAAATTAAGAAAATTTCATTTAAAATAGCATCAAAAAGAATAAAATATGTAGAAATAAATTTAACAAATGAAGTACAAAACAAACTCAAAATTACAAAATACCTTGTTGAAATAAAGAAGATCTAAATAAAATGAAATACATCTTATGCTCATAATTCAGAAGACTTAATATTGTCAAGATGGCAATACTCCCCGAATATATAAAGAATGCTTACAGCTCAATAATAAAAAAAAAAAATTTAAATGGGCAAAGGACAACTCAACAAAAACAACCTGATTAAAAAATGGGCAAAAGACTTGAATAGCCATTTTGCCAAAGAAGATATACCAATAGACAGTAAGTACATGAAAAGATGTTCAACATCATTAGCCATTAAGGAAATGCAAATCAAAACCATGAGAC
The DNA here is from genome assembly GCF_963924675.1 of Phocoena phocoena. Taxonomy (NCBI): domain Eukaryota; kingdom Metazoa; phylum Chordata; class Mammalia; order Artiodactyla; family Phocoenidae; genus Phocoena; species Phocoena phocoena. The sequence continues at coordinate 117,497,229 of NC_089221.1, forward strand.
ACTTGGGTAGGACACAGGCAACAAAAGCACAGGCAACAAAAGCAAAAATAGACAAATGGGACTACACCAAACTTTAAAATTTCTGATCATTAAAGGACACAATTAATAGAATAAAAAGGCAAAATATGGAATGGGAGAAAATACTTGCAAATCGTATATTTGATAAAGAATTAATACCCAGAATATTCAAAGAACTCCTAAAACTCAACAACAAAACAAATCAAATAACCTGATTAAAAAATGGACAAAGAGAGCTTCCCTGGTGGTGCAGTGGTTGAGAGTCTGCCTGCCGATGCAGGGGACACGGGTTCGTGCCCCGGTCCGGGAAGATCCCACATGCCGCGGAGCGGCTGGGCCCGTGAGCCATGGCCGCTGAGCCTGCGTGTCCGGAGCCAGTGCTCCGCAACGGGAGAGGCCACAGCAGTGAGAGGCCTGCGTACCGCCAAAAAAAAAAAAAAAAAAAAAAAAAAAAGGACAAAGAACTTGAATAGGCATTTCTCTAAAGATGATATGCAAATGGCCAACAAACGTATGAAAAGATTCCCAACATCACTAAACATCAGAGAAATGCAAATCAAAATCACGACATGTCACCTCACACCCATTAGGATGGCTACCTTCCAAAAAAAAAACAGAAAATAACAAGTGTTGGTGAAATGGTGCAACCACTGTGGAAGACAGTATGATGGTTCCTCAAAAAATTAAAACTAGAACTACCGTATGATCCAACAGTCTCACTGCTGGTGATATCTGCACACCCATGTTCACAGCAGCACTTTTCACAGTAGCCAAGAGGTGGAAGCAACCCAAATGTCCATCAATGGATGAATCGATAAATAAAAATGTGGTATATACATACAATGGAATATTTTTCAGCCTTAAAAATGAAGGAAATTCTGACACATGCTACAACATAGATACCTCGAGGACATTATGCTAAGTGAAATAAGCCAGTCATAAAAAGACTAATACTGTATGATTCCACTTAAGAGGTACCTAGAGTAGTCTAATTCATATAAACAGAAAGTGGAACAGTGGTTACCAGGGGCTGGTGGGTAGGGGAGACTGGAAGTTGTTTAATGTGTACAGAGTTTCAGGTCTGCAAGATGAAAATGTTCTGGAGATCTATTTCACATCAATGTGCATCTGAACTGCACTCTTAAAAATGGATAAGATGGTAAATTCTGTTATGTGTTTTTAGTCACAATTGTTTTAAAAAGCCATCACTGACAAGTGGCAGGACAGTCTAAAATGGGGGAGGATGAATGGGAATTTGGGTTTCAAAGAAGCAGAACCCAGCTACAAGTATATCAGTGAAAGCTGAGGAGACTTTTGGAATATCAATACCAACCCTTTATTTATGTGTGACAACCTCTGCTGCCCCTGAGGACTTCTGATGCCTAAGTCTAAAGTCCCAGAGTAGTAAAGTGTATGTTCCCGGAAGGACTTTTCATGCTAAGAGGCTCAATGTTAAAGTTTAAATTGAGTAGAGATTGATACCAGTCAGGAATTAATGAAAAAGGTAATGCCCCATATCCATGTGTTTATTTCTTTAAATCTGGCACTATTACAGACCACGAATTTAAATGTAATGAGTTATAATTTGTGTTAACAGTCATATCAAGTTAATCTAATAAAGAGCTCTACATAAAAAAAACAAACATAAAACATCACTTCACGTCCACTAGGATGGCTAGAATAAAAGACAGGTAATAACAGTGTTGGTGAAAATGTAGACAAACTGGAACTCTCATACATTGCTGCTAGGAAAGTAAAATGGTACAGCTGCTTTGGAAAACAGTCTGGCAGTTCCTCAAAAGGTTAAACTCAGAGTTAACATATGGCCCAGCAATCCCTGTCCCAGGTGTAAATATACACCCAAGAGAAATAAAAACATCTGTCCATACAAAAACTTACACACAAATGTTCATAGAAGTATTATTCATAATAGCCAAAAGTAGAAATAACCCAAATGTCCATCAACTGATGAATGGATAAATGTGGTATATATATATATACACACACACACACACACACACACACACGTTTACATACACTGGAATATTATTTGGCAATAAAAAGGAATTTAGTACTGATACACTTACAACATGGATGAACTTTGAAAACATTATGCTAAGTGAAAAAAACCAGTCATAAAAGACCACATATTGTATACTTCCATGTATATCATGTATATGAAATGTCCAGAACAGGCAAATTTATAGAGACAGAAAGCTGATTAGTAGTTGCCTATGGCTAGGGGTGATAGGAGGCTACAGAGTACGGGGTTTCTTTCTGAAGTGATGAAAATGCTCTAAAATTGATTGCAGTGATGGTTGCACCACTCCATGAATATATTAAAGACCACTGAACTGTACACTTTACACGAGTGAATTGTGTGGTATGTGAATTATATCTCGATGAGACTGTTCCCCACCCCCTCGCCCCACCCAATGTACAAAATCTAGCTTACTGGACCATACCAGACCAGGCAGCAGGCTCCTTTCTTGGGGAAACTGAACAGTCAGAATTGAACCGGGGTCCACACAGTCTCATTGCACCTGACATCTGGTCACATCCAACCTCAGGGCTCCCGCATATGGAGCCCCTTCATTCCAGTGGTGCGAAAGAAGTTCAGCTCTGGACTTCCTGAGAGAACTAACCCGAATGGAACATTCTTGTCTCCAAAACAGGTCCACTTCACAAATCATTGTTACCATCACTTTGATTATCACTGCCACCATTCTAGTCCAGCATCTCAGCCCCTATGCCAGCCAGCATCCTAGCTACATTCCAACTACTACCATAGCCAATATCCCGGCCACTGCTGCCAGTAGTAGCTCCCATTTTTTGAGTACCTGCTATGTTGTCTTTAATCTTCATTGCAAACCTGCATACCAAGAAGTCTGGACTTTATCCTGAGTGCTATGGAAAGCTACCGAATGGTTTTAAGCAGTATAATGTTAAGGTTATATTTGCATATTAAGATTTACTCTGGCCGAAGCCTGGAGAATAGAAGAAAGACTGTTGCAGTAATTCCAGGTGAGATAAGGGTGGTGACAGTGAGGATGAAGAGAACTGGTATGATTGAGAGATATTTAGGAGAGAAAATTTCTAGAACTTGATTGCAGATTGGACATGGGGGATAAGACAAGAGGCTAGAGTCAAGATTCCCTCGGCACAGGTAAGCTCAACAGCCAAGGGCAGGAATTTGCCGTTAACTATCAAGGTCTTTGAGTCTTGATGACCCAGAGGCTCCCAAGGCCAGATCACTCAAGTCTCTATCAATAGGGTTCCCCAAAGATCCATACTGTAGGCATTTCAGTGAGGAACCAAACTGACAGAACTAATGTGACCATCATAGAAATGGTCTCCTTTCTCTCTTTTCCCTTTAAGAGAAAAAGAGGCTGTTTACTCTGCATATCAAAAGGTCTTCAGGAGGCCCAGTCTTTCTTCTACCAAATTTCTATCATTTCCACCTATCAGTTCTTAAAAATCAATCAGTAAATTAATTCCACAGACATCTGATGGTCCTGCTACGTACCAGGCGTGATACGCTGTATTAGGTTTAAGGATTCAGAGGTGATCTCCCTCCCTCTAGCACATCCTGTTCTTAGGAAAAGACCCAGAGCTAATTTATACTGAAGCACAATTGAGTGATGTCTTAATGCAAATTCCCCTTAAAGAAAGATCACATTACATTTTTTCTTTTATAAAAGATAATTCATAGATAAGTACAAATAAGGCAATCACTAGAACTCGTACCACCTAAAGATCATTATTATAAACATGTTAGCCTATGTCTTACCAGACTTCTATGATATTTCTCTCTTTGTTTTATTTTAACTAGGGAATTAACATGTTACATAAGAAGAACATATTAGGCTAAGGAATGACCCCAGTGTGGCTGCTATTTAGTGCAAAGAGCTTTCCTCAAGGCCTCAAAAGTCACATCTCTCAGGTTTTCACATAGGTGGTTGCTTCCACATGAGACCCTGCTGGGTATCTGGCCACAGGTAGGCGTTCATATTCACCAGCTTCCTCTACACAAGCCCTGCCCACTTTGGTTTTGGAGACTAACAAAAAGGAAGTAACAGACACCTTCAAAGCCAGGGCAGGGGGCTGGTCAGGGGGTAAGGTCTCCCAAAGGACAGCTAGAATTGCTATATTCTCTGCATGGCTCCTGCCTCTGTCTAAATTGTAAATTGCTGCTAGGACTGGCCCATCTGTGACAAAGAGACCAGTGCAAATGTGTTGAGAGTGGTGTCCCAGACTCTTCCTAGGGGAAACCTGATTAAAAGGATTATTTCAAAGGACTATTAGTAGAAAAAGAATTTCTGGCTCCCCAGGATAGAGCCACCTTTGAGCCAGGCTGTTTCAACACTTCTAACTTGCCCCCCAAAAGGTCAGCTGGAGTGAGCCACATAGCAGAGAACAAACTCCCAATGGCAGGGACACAGATGGTCAACACTGGCCCATCCCTGACTGGCTGGACCTTCCTGACACACTCCAGGGGAGAGCTGGATGGTTTGCCCATCCCTGGGAAACTGAAATGCAGCACTAGAGGCTCTAAGACTTCCCCCACACCCAGGGGTATGATATGCCATCTGGAGAACATTTAGCTTCTTCTAAAGTAGACAATTCCTGACGCTGAGAGAGCTAAAGTCTCTCCTTGAACTGAAACCTAAGAGCACCTTCCCAGTCCCACCTCTTTAAAAAGGTGCCGGTCCTAAGGCTGTGCTGTGACCTGCTCTTTCCCGGGGAACCAAGAAAGCGGTAGTCTTGGCCATCCCCAGGCTGACCATTCCTCCTGCAGATGCCTAGACTCACAGCTGCCTCCCTTCCCGGGGAAAAACTCTCCACAGACAGAACTGAACCAGGGTCCACACAGTCTCACTGCACCTGACATCCGATCACATCCAACCTCAGGGCTTTCACATATGGAGCCCTTTTTTCCAGTGGTAGGAAAGAAGTTCCTCTCTGAATTTCCTGAGAGAACTAACCTGAATGGACCACTTTTGTCCCCCAAACAGGGTTCACTTCCCAAATCATTGTCACCATCACTTTGATCACTGCCACCATTCCAGCCCAGGATCTCAGTGCCCATCCCAGCCAGCATCCTAGCTGTGCTCCACTACTAGCATAGCCAGTGTCCTGGCTGCAGCTGCCAGCCACAGCTCCTATTTATTGAGCACCTGCTACATTGTCTCTAATCCTCACTGGAAGCTTGGAATTTCACTGAAGCTTGGAATTTCACTGAAGCAGAAACGGTGGGTTCAAGATGATGAGTCACAGCACAGAGAAGAGGTGGAGCTGGGCTTTCAATCTAGTCTGGATGACTCCCCCAACCGGTGCTGTTCCCACTGTCACATGCTGCCTCCTTATGGTGGGCCAAGGTCTGGATGCAGACTGAGAAGGATAAAATACACATTTGCCGGCTATGTGACCTTGGACAAGTCACTTACCTTCTTTGTGCTTCAGTTGCATCTCCACAATGACAGTTTTGTACGAGGCAAAGACACAGAACAGTATTTGTATGTGCCTGTGGGTAGGGAAGGAGTTTGTGTGTGTGTGCCTACGTCTGTGTATTGGGATCAGGTGAGGTAGGGATGAGGCCATGTTCCTGCTCTATAAGCCTAGGGAGGGGCCAAGTACTAGAGCTGCCATGGGGACCTAGTCAGTCATGGTCAGGCTGGAGGGTGCCTGTCTACCCCTTGCTGCCTGTCTATGATGTCACATTCTGTGGTCAGGAAGAGGGGTCCCGGGAGTGCCACTAGAATGTGCCATCTGCTGGGAGCCCCTTGGACAGTTGATGGATGATAAGGCGACAATAGCAGCCTGGGCTCTGTGGCTCCCTTCTTTCTCTTTCATGAGGTTCCTTCTGCCCCATAGCCGTGGAAAGCTCCCAAGTTCCCCACAGATGCCTCCTTGGCCAATCTGCCTGCCTTTTATCCTACACCACCCAGTTTTCTCAACTCTTAATTCTGTTTCGGAGACCTCAGTCACCGTGCCCTTGACCAACCATGCAGAAAATCCACTGGTTACAACACTGCAACCTCAGCCCAGCATCCCCTTTGTGCACACCCTCCCCCCGGCTTATCCCAGCAGTCCTGCCTGGCCTGGCAGGAAGGCCAAAGCTCACAGCCTCAGGGTCTCAGCTCTGGAAGATCCAGAGAACACAGTGGCCAGGAAGGAGGACCTGCAGATGCCTAAAGGCATTCATTCACCAGCAAAGCTGTCGGGGAGACAGCACGGTATAAGGGCATAAGATTTGTAGTCAAATGGACTAGGTTTAGAATTCTGGCTCTGCCTCTTCCCGGCCATGTGACCTTGGGCAAGAGATTTAACCTTTCTGAGCCATGCTTTCCTCATGTGTAAAACAAAGATAATAATAACTACCTTGCAGGATGGTTGCAAGGATTAACCAAGATAATATATTTGAAGCACCTAGCTCAGTGCCTGACACATTGCTGGCACCCAATAAATGTCAGTTTCCTTTCCCTCCTCCATCCCCCTGCCCGGCCTCTGCCAACACCAATGGGCAAACAGATTTGGCAGGTCACCTCTCAATTATCTGAGGGTCCAGAGCTCAGCCTCTGCACCTTTAAACTGCCCACGCTGTGGATGACAAAAGGCGGAAACAAGGAAGACGAGACAAGGTGGGATGGGGGTGGGTGGGCAGCCGAAGGGTACAGAGGGGAGTCTCAGCATGAGACGGGAGAGCTTAAGGCCCGGAGCATCTCAAAACAAGTGCACAAGAAACTTGTTAAGAACAGCTGGCCCCTGGGTGGGGTGGGGGTAGGCTCCAGACTCAGAGCCTGGTTTCAAGTGGGTCCGTCCCACCAGCCTGTCTGGGCTAGAAGCAGGGAACCTGATATTTACATACTCCTGCAGATGTGTCCCAACGGCCGGCCTGCCCTACCACTGCCCTACCACGGTGCTGGAGGGGAGGAATAATCGCACCAAGGCCGAGTTCCCCGTGGAGAGCCAGATGACCTCAGTGCTTCAGTGCTCCAAATGGAGGGGGTGGGGTGGGCTGTGTGTGAGCGTGCGTGTGTGCGTGCATGTGTCTGTGTATGAGCGTGTATGTGTGCGTGCGGCTCCAGCCCCTAGCAGACAAGGCTGCAGGCCTGGGTTGACAGGGATGCAACATCTGGCCAGCTGTTCGCCTGAGCCAGACGCACGCCGGCCAGATGTAGGGCAAGCTCCCCTGGGTGGGGGCCGCACAGGAGGGAGTCATAACCTCATTGTACGGCCTAATCTTGAACATATTACTCTGGAATATGTGCGCCATCAACGGTATCGCCATAAAAAAAAAAGGCCTCAATAAAGAGAAGAAAGAGCAAGTCCTTGAGAGTCCCAGTGGCCTCTGACACACTTTCTGGGGGAGGGGACAAGTGGGGAGAGAGTCTGGACCAGCACTTACCCCTGGGCCCTCACAGCGCCTGAGCTTGGGAAGAGCAGAGGGCTGAGCAGGGAGGTGTATCTCCCACCCTGCAGAGAGAGCTACTGAAAGCTCAAAGCCCTGGATGTGGCCACAAAGAGCCTTTGTGACTGAGGTTTAAGGGTTAATGGATCTAGGGGAAGGGGGTGCCTGAGTCTGGGAAGCGCTAGAAGAAGTGAGCCAGAGAACAACTCTGGGCCTCTTTCCCTGGCCTTCCTGAAACTAGGTATTCTGGATGCTTCCAGCAGGGAAAACACTAGAATGAATGTCTACTCCTCCCCTCTCCACTGTCCCCACTCCCATCTGCACTCCGCCCCCAACCCCCTATCCTGAGAGAACCAGCCAGACAAGCCACAAAGACTCAAAGCCAGGATATCAGGGCTGGGCTGCCTTGCTACCTGGGGGCATCGGGCCTGGGCCCAACCAGCTTTTCTGGAACAATGACAAGGTGCCGGTGGTCACAGCAGGCTTTCTGGAGGATACGGGGTCTCAGAAGATAAGAGGGATTTGGCTACATGATGAGAAGAGGACAGGACCTGTCCTATTCAGCTAAGGAGGGCCTTGGGCCCTTGAGAAGCTGAGGTGGAGAGGGAAACACACAGAAAGGAAGAGTGAAAGAGAAAAATCACACGAGAACCAGGACCTCAGCGTCCCTGTGGCCCCAGCCCTTTACCTGACAGTAGGGAGAAAGAGAAGAAAAAGGTGTAGAGAGCAGGAGGAGGCTGTGAGAAGGACCCCAGCAATGGGCTTGCAGGCACTTGGCGAACCCCCAACCCACCCCAGGCAGCCTTCCTGCCCTGGAAACCCAAAGGGAGCCAGAAAGAATAGGCAGAGTTGAGGTCAGGTAAGTCTACCTGGACAGTCGTCCAGCAGGAGAGAAGGGGAGGTGGTGGCTGGAAGCTGGTGAGGAAGGAGACCCAGGGAGGCTGGAAGGCACACAGAAGCAAGGAAGGGGCCACCCAGGGTTCTCTCTGTCCACGTCTTACGTGTTCGAGGCAAGCACAACTGCTTCTCATTAGCAAAAGTGACGGTGGAGGAGAAATCCAGCCCAGCCCAGGTCATGGTCGCAGCCCTGAGCAGCCAGCCTCAGCCAAGCCAGAGAGGAGCTGGCTGGGGCCCCAGGAGACCTGCAGCTGCTGTCCAGCCCTGGGGTCCCTGGGCCACCATGTCAGCGCCGTCGTGGGCAGTGATGAGAGGGAAGGATGAAAATGGCTGGAGGAACAGGGAGGGAGGGGAGTTATGCCAACACTCTCCTTCTGGCCATCTTGCCTGTTTTCTTCCTCCTAATTCATTCATCAACATCATGGCCAAATCCGACCCCACCAATGTCCTGCTGAGAAAGCGGCAATGGCTTCCCAACGCCTAAATCAAGACAAACTTCTCAGCCCAGATGTAAAGATTCTCTGTGATTTAGCTTCCCTGGACCTCATCAATCCTCACTCCCATGGCTCCTGAACCAAGCCCTCCACTCCAGCTACTCTCCGAAAAGGTCCCCACGTGTATCCTGCCAAGTCCCTCTGTATCTTTACTCTCGCAGTTTTCTAAGCACTAAATGTCTTTTCGTCTCTACCAACTCATTATTATTCTCCTTTTACATTCCACTCATCTGCAAAATTGGGAGAGTGATAATGCCCACCTCATAGGGTTTTTGTAAGGATAAAATTAGAAAGCACTTGGAACGGAGCCTGGCACTGAGTAAACATTAGCTATTCGTATTATTCTATTCATTCCCCTTCTAGTCCAAGCCCAAGTTCTACCTTCTCTACAGAGCACCATCTCCCTGACTTGCCCAATGGTGACTGTCATCACCCTCCTTCTTACATTCACCAGCTCAACTCACTTCTGTTCAAACGATGTGTTTGGCACCCTACAAGATAGGCACCATGCTGGGCAGCAGGGAGGAAATGCGGAAGAAGGCAGTTCTCCTGCCCTCAAAGAGCTTACAGCCTGGAGGGAACCAAATAAGCAAAAGGCAGTTACAAGAGGGTGTACAAGTGCTGGGCTCAGACTACCTACTCACAGGGTACCATGGGAGCCCAGAGGCAAGACTAGCACTGAAGATCAGGGAAGGCTTCTCAGAGGAGGTGATTTACAAATGGGCATCTGAAAGCTGAATAGGAGTTAGCACGGTGAAGGGAGGGAGAGGTGTTGCAAACAGTAGGAACAGCATGAGGGGAGGAAGAGGGCGATGGATTTGGAAAGTGCAGTGAGCTCAGTAGGGTTAAGCATGGACCGTGAGGAGGACCGGTGAAAGCTGAGGCTAGAGAGGTTTGTCAGGAGCAAGATCTGGAAAGGTTGCGTGAACTGAACTAGGACGCTGGGGCCGAGGCCTGTGGGCAACGGGGAGTCATGGGAGGGGCTGTGCTGCTCACTTTGGCCCTTACCACATGTGCCTGCAACTACTTTTAACTGTTTCATGTCTGTCAGAATTGTCTCTTAGGAGATTTACAACCTGGCACCTTCTCACATGCCTTTTTTCAATGAGATAGAATATAAGCAAGTGGATACCTACTAGATGCTCCTTGAGGGCAGCAAGGACTGTGCCGGGCTGTGCACAGAGCAGGAGCTCAGCGCACGTTTCGGACCAGGTGGTGTAGCAGGGGTGCTCTGCAGCGCAAGTGGTGGGGGGGTACCGTGGGTCAGCACCCAGCCACAGGCAGCCTGGGGACAAGCCACTCAAATGCCCCAACACACGGTTTCTTCATCTCTGCCATCTGTCTACCTGCCTACCACACATGAGCATGCAGGTGAAAGCTCTGCAAAGGTGCACCGAAGGAGGAAGCAGATGTTGAGACAGAGGAAGTCTGGACCCCACTGCGGGGCTGGCTCTGGAGGCTGAGGAAGAGAGCCCGAACCACGAAGAGCAAGAAACAAATGTGTGCCTCTCAGCAGCACCTCCACCCCATCCACGGCGCCCTCTCTGTCCATTTCTCTCTCTCCAGCTCGTGGGAATCACGGTCGACCCTGGAAGCTGTCTAGTCGTCCTTCCCCCAACACATCCTGCAGTGACTGAGGACCTGAAGAAGTCAGGTTATCGGCTCTGGGCCGTCCTTGTCCTGACCAGTTAGCACCTCCTCCAGGAAGCCTTTCCTGACACCCAACTCACAGTGCTCTCTCCCTTCTCTGACTTTCTGCACTTCCAGGTAGCACCATTCGTGAAGTACATGACTGTGACTTCCCTCTCAGGGCTCTCAGACCTCACAGGGCCCCCTCCCACCCTCAAGAGTCTAAGCTCCTTGAGGGCAGGACCCAGCTGTTGCCTCCCCAGCATCCTCCATGGTCCTCATCATGGGCTTCCCAAAGGTGTTGGGTTGCTGGTTCCTGCTTCTTCCTCTTTGAAGCTGAGGAAAAAGATCTGGGGGTCTGGATGGTCCAGAGCTGGGTCCCAGGGATGGAGAAGGAGAGAAGAGTGGCCTCTCCTGACATACACGCACTCCGCTTTCACCAGGCAAGGGCCATAAACTGGGAGCAGTGGTTATGTGACTGTCAGATGGAAAAGCTAAAGCAGCTGGGCAGTAAGTGTCGAAATCCCAATCGGTAGGAAGATGAGGTGACGAGGCAAGGAGGGAAGGAGGGCAAGGAGGGCTGGGAGGCCACCAGCTGCCCAGCAAGAGGGCTGGGAGGCCACCAGCTGCCCAGCAAGAAATTTAAATGCACTGTGGGTTCCAGTGCCAGAAATTGGTTTAAGGCAAGGCCCACTCCAGGCACCTGCCCCCAACCCCTCCCCAGCTTCATGGTACAGTTGGGTGTGCCCAGGGAAGCACAGCTGAAACACGGGCTACCATCTGGAGAAGATGACAGGGTCTGGAAGACAGTGCCACCAAAGGCCTTCTCTTTGAGGCAGTTAAGGTGGCCTCGTCAGCACTTTGAAATGGGCACCTGGCTGATTCCAGATGTGGAACCAGATGGGAGAAAGTGACATCCTGGCATTGACTGGTAGGCAAGTTCAGGGTCCATCCTCCACCCTTCCAGCTGGCAGGGCCGTAAGGTCTTTCTGTCCATGCCCCTGCCTGCATATCTCTCTTGGTCTCCTATCCCTGGCTGCAACCACCCTTCCAGCTGGCAGGGCCTTCTCAAGGTCTTTCTGTCCACGCCCCTGCCTGCATATCTCTCTTGGTCTCCTATCCCTGGCTGCACGAGTCTCATGGTTGTCCAAGTGATTCCTGATGTCTGGCTTTGGTCCACCCCAGAATCAGTTTATTCTCTTGTTCCGGGGAGATGGGAACTAGCTGGTCACCATTGTGTGTGTGTGTGTGTGTGTGTGTGTAAATATGTGTGTACATATGTGCACATTCACATAAAGAGTCCTGAGAACACAAGGTCAAGTCAGATCCCTGGCCCTGAAAGGGGCGTTGGAGAGGATGTAGCCCTGTTCACTTGCTATTCAGGTAAGGACACCAAGAAGAAGGGAGGTCTGCCATGTACGAAGCAGGGAGTGGATCAGGTTGACTTAGATCTCGGCCATCAGGCTTCCAAAGGTCTCTCCGCACTGACACATTTCCCCCACCCCACTCCAGCCCCGCCCAGCACACCCAGCTCCAATCTCTGTCTTGATCTGCAAGGTGAATTGGGCCTGTTTCCTGGCATTGAGGCTGTCACTGTCCAGAGCTGCCAGTGTTGATATGCAGATGTCAGAGGGAGGAGAAGCAATTGAAGGATGGAATGTCCTTTTCCAGGTTGAAGCGAGCAGGATTGAGAGCTTGAAAGAAGCCAAGAGGGATTTGGGAGAGGGGGAAGATGAGAGAAGAGAGCCCCCAGACAATGGGTTCTGAGGGATGTAGCCCAGGGAGTGTGGCCTGATGGGGGAGGGTTCCCTTGCTCAGCCAAGGGAGAGCCCCTCATTTCCTCTGGACACTTGAGCCATCACCACTTCATGCCTCAGGACGCAGTCCTCTCTATTCAGACCCCTGGTGGGTCCTGGGACTCCAGAATCAGTGGCTGCTCAAAACTATAAGGTGTCGCCTGGAGGTTTCCTGGGACAAGGACTTTAAACATAAGCTTTCCAAAGACAGGTTCACTTCACCTTACAGAGCAGTGTATGCCTGACTCCAACTTTGCTCAGGCTCAGCCCCTCAGCCTGCGAAATAGGCAAAGGCCACCTAGGGTGGCAAAGGAAACAGCATCTTTAGGCAGAAGGCGTGGCCACCTCGCTCCTGAATCACCCCAAGTGAGCTACAATTTGAGACTGGGGGTCTACCCTGGCTTTCTTAGCAGGGACTGCTCTTGAGAGGTGAGGTCTAGCACGCAGGGAAAGAATGCAGAGCTTTTTCAAGCATCGATGATTTTCTGAATTTGAAACCTCTTTTTTTCAAACTTTGCAGAGCACATACTGTACGGTCCCCTTCATTAAGGATTAATTACTGGCCAAGTCTGAAGTCTTTAGAGTCTTTTGGGAGTTATTTGAGCTGAAACAGAAAACATAACGATGTTGTTGTTTCTTCTAAATGGAAAAAGAGTATCTTTTGTGGGTGTCTGCAATGCTTACCAACAGCTGAAGGGGTTTTTACTCTATCTTTCCAAAAACTGTTGCTCCAGACCATGACCAAACATGGGAAATGTGACCAAAAGAATAAAGATCCCCAAACCATGAACTTTTCAGAAAGTTACAAATAGCTGAAATAGAAGCACGTAATAGAAACGGCCAATGGCCTTGCCTAGCACAATTTCCCAGTATTTCCTGTCCCCCCTCCTACCCACACCCACCCACCCACCACTCAGGTCTGTGATACCCAGTCATCTCTCCCTTCTAGGCATCCAAGAACCATGGAACCAGGCACAGAACTGAGTGCTGGGGAAGATCTCAGCACTGGATTATCATTCTCATCTCACAGGTGAGGAAACCGAGGCCCATCAGAGGGCATAGTGACTTGGCCCAGGCCCCAGAGCAAGCTACGACAGAACCAGATCCCCAGGCTGGCTTTTACCTGGCTGTCATCCCATGCCCAGAAATGTTGCAGGGCAGACCAGGGGTCTCTGGGCCTTTGGGAAGCCAGGACAAGAAGCCATCTGTGGCTATGCTTGGGCCATGCACGTCACTGAGAGTAAGGTGGGCATTGTAGAGGAGAGGGTGTCGGCTTGGGGACAGGGACAAAGACTTCTTCCCTGTCTTGGAAATGGGGGTGGCAGGCTCTCATGAAGAACACACTGACTATGCTAGCCACCGCCCCAGGTAGCTCCAGAACCCCCCACCCCACCCAAGCTCCTGGACAGCTGGCATAGAGGAAAAAGGGAGTAGGGGTTGGTGATGCTGCACCCCTTTCCCTGGATCCCAGGCTCCGATATACCAGAAATTATGCCAAATCAGGAATCTCTCCCCGGCACCCCTCTAACCAAGGTCCAGGCCAAGGCTTTTGGGACGTCATTCCCCAGATCTATTTCCCCCAAGGAGGAAGAGAGGGGACAGGGGCTTCCCTCTCCTCAGGGCTTAGGTTGGAGTTCTGCCTTGGCACAGAGCTTCTGTCCTAGGTGTGGTCCAGAATGCTAATATAATTTTGAGGTTAAAACTCTGGCACCAGACTGCTGGGGTTTGAATTCTGACGCTATCACTTCCCAGCTGTCCGACCTGAAAGTTACCTAACTTCTCTGTGACTCAGTTTCCTCATCTGTAAACAGAAATAATACTAGCACCTACATCCTCTGGTTCACAGTAACTTTTGTTACCGTTGTTATCTGCTCAATGTCGGCAACTTATGGAAGAGAGAATAAACAAGTGGATACCTAAGAACCCAGAACGTACTTCCTAAGTTGGACAGAACCTGCCCCTTCCCAGCTCCTCCACGAACCTGGAACAAGTTGCTAGGATCATCTGGGCCTTGGTTTCTCCATTAGTAATATGGGGATAATAGAACCCTTTGCTGTTCTCTCAAGTTCTTCGAGAGGCTTGGATGAAAGGCACCAGCATCGGGGTGAGATGCTACTATTACAGCTAATGACAGAACCAACGTGCTCATAAACTGCTTCCCAGCTCTGACTCAGGCTGTTTACAGTTCTAGGCCTTGCTCGTGGGGAGGCCCGGGTGGGTCTGTGGTCGGGGGACGGGGGAGCCCTGGCCGGTGCCCTCACCTGCCCTACTGTATTAGTGCATCTGCTGTGACCTAGCTTCCTGCAGGCTTCCTCTCCCTGGGTTGAACCTCTCCTGCCTGGTCTCCCTGAGAATCCCAGCACTCCTCACCCCAGCACCTGCCCCCTCCCCTCCTACCAGGACGCAGGCTCCAGCCCTGCGTGTGACACATCGCTCCAAAGGACTATGAAGCCTGTTTAGACACATGTGGAAGCCATGGTCTTAGGCTCCTGCAGCCAGAAGATAAGACACTCCCCAAGGCCAGGCCCTCCCTCTCCCACCAGCCCAGGGACAGTGACCCAGAAGGGGATGCTCAGCATAGGGCTGGACTCCCTCTGTGACCTCAACATCTGGTCAGATGCTGCAGGTCCCTCCCTCCTTTGGGGAGCTCCTAATGGGAGGCTGACCAGGGAAGGGAGGTTTTTGTAAATAAGACCCCCTCCAGAAGGCCCTGCCAAGCCATTCCTGTTATGTTATCACCAGCTCAGTTTCTAGATTGAGGATGGCCCCCTGGTTCCTTCTGAGAATGAGAACTGGAAGTGAAGGGGGGGGTGGTGTTGGTAAAGCCAAAAAGCAGCTGATACCAGGCCATCTCCAGCTCCTAAAAGAGGAGCTCTTTTCTTGGCAGTTCAGTCCAGTTCCAGGAAACCCATGCAATGGCCTCTGTTCTAACCTTAGCACTGGCCTGGGAACACACAAACCCATCCAACCTGGTCCCCAGGATGACTGGGGGCCAAGGCAGCCCTAAACAAACATCCCTTGGCCTCCCAAAGTGCGTGCTCCTCACCAAAGCTCTCGCTTTCCTGACCAATCCAAAAAACAATAAGTCACTGGACAGACGGATGGCCAGATGGCAGGAGGTACTGGCAACAAGGGCCACCAGCACGCCTCTCCCAATCTAGCTGTCTCTCTGGCCCCAAGAACTAGTCCTTGACCCCCCAGAATCCTTTCCCCGTCTCCACGTTCCCTCAAGCTCCTGTTACTCCCAAGACTAGCCCCTGACAGTCCTTCCTTCCACCAATGCTACTAAGCCCCTATGGCAGACCACGTGGCAGACACTGAGTTAGGGATATGCTAAAGCGAGCATAGAAAGAGGAACATGATGCTAGAGGCAAGATATGGAGGACAGAGTGGGGAGGAAACTGAGCCTCCAATGGGAGATGGGCTGGCCAGAAACCAGCAGGCTTGAACCAGTGAGGACAGAATGAGATACACTGGGAGAAGGTTGAGGAGAGCATTCTAGGCAGGGGTAATGGCACCAGCAAGAAATGGGGGAGGGAAGTCACTTGGGATCTCCAGGAGAATCAGCTCCTACAGGGCACACAGTTTTGGGGGAAATGGAGAGTCACCCCCAGATTATGCTTTGGGGATCCTGAGCAGTGAAGGAAGCACATAGACTGGGGGTGGGGTGAGGGTGTAGCCAGGGAAGTCAGCACACATGATCTTCACAGGAACTCCCTGGAGGTAAAAGATAGGGACCTCTTTTTTCTTCAGAAATCAAAGCAACCTTGTAGAGATGGGCTCCTCGCCCTTCCCAAGCCCTGGAAGGCAGGGAAGGAGCTAAAAGGAAACACTCTTGTCACGATTTAAAAGAGAGGGAAACTGAGGCTCATTAGTGCTTAGTCATCTGCCCAAGGTCTTAGAGTAAATCAGCATGCAAGCCATTGGAATATTCTAGACGCCCGGGTGTGGAGGGGTCCTCAAAAGGTCACCTACTCCACCGCTTGCCCCAGGCAGGCTGGATCCCAAAAATAGGGGCTTCTGACCATGCTTAACCATGTCTGGAAGCCTTTTAAATTTTTTTTTTTTAATCATCAGTGCCAAGTATTTGTTGAATTCAAATCTAGCCTGAATCCTTCCTGCTGCGGTTTAAACGTACAACTTCTCTGGTTCACAGGCAAGACGGAGCCCTCTCTAGACTTGAAGGGTGTGTTTGGGCTCCACCTCAGTTTTCTCTTCTCCAGGTTCAGTCGCAACAGTTTCTTTCTCTCTAGGCCCAAGCCTCCCATGACTGACGTGACACGTACACTACGTGCTCAGTAACTATCAAATGACTGAATGAATGGTGAATAAATGAACAAAAGAACCAACTGTTTCTAGATAAGCACAAAGTCCTCCGTGAATTAGACCCCTCAACACCCCTAAACCTGGCATGATACACATAGAGCCGCTGCCCAGGGTAGTCTGGAGATATTCTTAGGCCATATTCTTACTTTAAAAACACGGTGGGAGAGGGGGGAGATAAATTAGGAATTTGGGATTAACAGATACACACTACTATATATATATTAGGTAAACAACAAGGGCCTACTGTATAGCACAGGGAACTCTACTCAATATCTTGTAGTAACCTGTAATGGAAAAGAATGTGAAAAAGTATATATATATATATATATATATATATATATATATATAAAACTGAATCACTTGGCTATACACAAGAAATGAACACAGTATTGTAAATTAACTATGCCTCAGTAAAAAAAATTTTTTTTTAATTAAGTTAAAAAAATAAATAAAAACATGGGTACCTTCCCTCCTTATCTATAGCAGTGCTTTTCCACCTTCAGAGCCTTTGCTGGGCTGGCGCAACATGTTTTCTCATTGCTTCCTAAGCCCCACAATGCACTTGCACATGACATGTGCCCACACAGGTGCTTGTGTGTACAAGTAAAGGATGGGCACCGCCTCCACGGGCAAACCCATCCCCGTCTTAACCAGGTTGGCATTTCTGCTGGGCTTTTTTTTTTTTTTTTTTTTTTGCGGTACGCGGGCCTCTCACTGTCGTGGCCTCTCCCGTTGCGGAGCACAGGCTCCGGACGCGCAGGCTCAGCGGCCATGGCTCACGGGCCCAGCCGCTCCGCGGCATGTGGGATCTTCCCAGACCGGGGCACGAACCTGTGTCCCCTGCATCGGCAGGCGGACTCTCAACCACTGCACCACCAGGGAAGCCCTGCTGGGCTCTTTTGATAAAGAGGGTTACTTCTGCAGACAGCTAAGACCTATGTCCTTACAAATCCTCCTTACCTTCACCCCTATGATGCTGACACACAGAAAGAACTAAGCCCTATACGTATAAGTGCCATTTATGTTCACCATTGCCAGGCACTGTGCCCAACACTGTATATGTATTTTCTCACTTGGTCCCCAAACCACCGTATAGATTATAGAAGAGGAAACCGAGACTCAGGCGAAGTTTGAATCATAAATAACAGAGGCAGGCTTGGACTCTGGTCAGCCTGACTCCAGAGCCCCCTTATACCTCGGTTGCTGTCCTGCTCCCACCTAGGCCTGGTGGTGAAGGTGAACTTGGCTCTCCCCACTGCACCCTGCCGCTCCCCCACCCCAGCATGCAGAACCACATCTAGGTAAGAACACTGCGCCCAGTGGGGCACGGGGCGTTGTTCACGTCCAACAACTTGTCTTTGTTCAAACTGGTTCCTTTTCTGGATGTTTCCGTTTCTCCTAATCTCAGATTGAAGACCTATTATTTCCAAGCCAGGTAAAAAGAACAAGAGGGGAAAAAAAGGGAGCTCTGTTCCAGGAACTATAACATCTCTCTCTCTGTGCTGCCCAGTTTTTCACTTCTCTGATTCTCGGACAAGCCCAGCCACGCCTGGCCCCCAAATTTGGCAGGACCATTGGTCACAAAGCCTTTTTAGGGTCTTCTCTTCCCCCATATACCTCCAGGACAAGACTGGGGTGAGAGAACAGAAAGGTGGGGGGGGGAGAAAAGCAGAGCAAGGAAAAGGCCATGGAAAGTAAGAAGCTCTAGCTCCCAGCCTAGCCCTCCGATGTGTACCCTACTCTCTTGCGACTCTACTGTGTACGCCCTTCCTGGCCTAGAGAAGTAGCTCTAGAGAGAACCTGTGGTTAGTCCCACACAGAAACACATACACACGCACACACGTGGGTGCCCACACCAGAATGGCAGACTATTTTATAAACACACATCCCAGCCTGGGTCTTATTCACAGAGGCAGTCGGAGCCTCAAGAGACACAAACCCCCCTGAGGCTAAGACACATAATCATGAGCACATGCGCTCCCAATCACACGTTTCCAACACTGCCATAAACATGCCCTTTCTCTTAAGCACAAACATTGTCACATGCACGCTCGGGGAGTGCAGACCAGGTCTGTCGGCACAGGCCTCTGTGGACGGGCCCAAAGAACAAAGGAGTCTGGAGCTAGACCCTTTAATCAGATGGGTTCCCAAAGTTCATGGGCCTCTTTTTCTCAGCCCCCCACTCCATTCATCTCTGAAGTTCATGAATTGGCTGGGTCCCCTCCAGTCCAGGGATGGGGCTGGGCCTTTCCCAACACTACCCGTGGCCCCCACCCCAAAGCACAGCCCATCCACCCTGAGCCAATAGAGACCAAGCTTCTGCCAGGAGGGATGGTTTGTGGCTGGATGTCAGGAGATGCCACTGTGTCTCCCTGGGACAGAGTGGAGTTTCTAGTCTCAGGCCAGCAGGAGCCCCTAACCTGCAGCTGGAATCCACTGTCCCAGTTGAAGGAGAAACAAAGGTGTCTTGATGCAAGGGAGTTACAACACTAGACACTATGCTGTCCAGGGCAGGAACCTGCCACCATCCTGTTAACCCCACAGGGTCAGGTTGGCCAGCCAACCTCTCCACCCAGCTCCACAAAGCCAACCCCCCTTGCTCTGGATACCAGTTGGCAATGCTCCCCTCTAAGACCTCCAAGAGCCAGTATGAGTGACCCGGAGGGGAACTGGGTCGGGGAGACAGGAGCAGCTAGACAGCTCCCTATGTTCCAGGTTGGGTCAGGGGAGAGCACCCTGGAGGGACACCCCAACTCTTTCAACATGAGTTCACCCAAAACAAAGCCTTCCAAGAAGGCAAACAGCTATTCAGAGGAGAAAGCAGCCCAGGCCCGCACAGCTGCCAGCAGAGCCGGAGGGCACCACGTTGCCCAGACCAGGCCAAGGAGCAGAGTGACGTGGTCCTCCTGGACAGAGCTGGCACCTGCCACAGGAGGCGATGGTTTTCATGCCATCCACGCCGGTCCTGCTGATGCTCCACTATGTCACCAGGAAGCGAACATCTCCAGACCTCAGATAGAAGGACTCCGACACTCCTGGTGATGAATCTGGGCCCTCCTGAAGGCCTCCCCAACTGCAGCAAAGCAAGGCGTCCCTTTTTCTGCCCAGACACATCTCCTTCCCACCCTGGAGAGCCCTCCATCCCAGATGCACTCACTGCTAAAAGGAAAAGTTCCTAGGAGGACTCATTAGTACCACTTTTACAGAGGCCAGAATGTAACTCCGAAGTCAACCCAGCAGAGGTGGGAATATGGGGCTTAAGGCCTCAGCAGAGAAAGAGGTGTGCTGGCCACAGGGGGAGAGAGTATTGTGGGCACAGGCCCTCCTCTTATTCTGTCATCAGCCCATTCACTTCCTTTCTAGGACATATCACAATATTTAACTGTGTTATTTTCATATTTGGTTTCCTCCACTAGGATATAAGCTCCATGGGGTTAGGGACCGTGTTTGTCTTATTTACTGTTGTGTTCCAGTGTCAGCACGGTGTTGGACACACAGGAGGGACTCAGTAATGTTTACTGAATGAACGAGTGGTCTCTGCCCACAGAACCTCTGCACACTGAGCTCCATCGCCCAGAAACACAGGAGTAAGGTACCTAAAGGCTCAGAGGGTCCAGATCAGAAATGGCAGGAAGTGCTGCAAGGAAGGCCTGCTTGCTCCTCATACACCTGTCAGCTTGTACCACACTCCACAAATCTATCCTGAGCACCTATTATGTGGCAGTGGGAGCTGAGGGCACCTCCATGTAATTAAAAAACAGAAACACCGACCCCCGCCCCCCCAAACTGGCCCCTTTCCTTAAGGAGACGATGCCACTTTGGTAAGGGAGGTCTATCAGGAAACAAGCTACTACAACTCAGTCTGACAAGGGCCACGAGAGAGGTAAGAACAGAGGCGCTACCCTGTTCTTTGGGAGCTGGAAGGTTTCCCAGAGGGGGGACATCTAAGATGGGCTCTAAGGAGTGGTGTGAATTAGCCAGCAACGTTGGGGTGGGGGAGGAAGAGGATCTCATAAAAAGGGATCAGTACGTGCAAGAGTCCAGAAGTGAGAGAATGTGGCTTAAAGAGGGAGAGAAGGGAGTTCCGTGTGTCCAGTGATGGTGAGGAAATGCCAAGAGAGGGGCTGGAAAGGCCCTGGAGGGCCTGGAAAATGGTGAGGAGAGCCACCGAAGGGCTGTAAGCAGAAAAGGAAAAGAATCTAAGCTTGCAATTTAGAAAATTCCCTAAGTCCTCAGGAAAGGACGCTCAGAGCATGCAGGCTCAGGCAGAGGGCGAATGGTCCTCCCTCTATCCCTAATGGATGGGCAGAGTATGGGAGCTGCTCAAAAAGAAGCCTGGGAGGAGACAGGGTTGTGCAGGGCACCCAGCCTCCCCCAGTGGCTCAGTCAGTAGATCCTCCTTTGCCCCCTGCTTCAAGAGGTAACCCCCCTTGCGGGACAGCAGGAGACCTGAGATGCCAGTCATGTGGGAACCGTGCGTGAGGGGCCCCCTTCTGCATGGCCCATGGGGACAGGGTGAGAGGAAGAGGAGGTGCAGAGTGATCGTGCAGTCATGGGAGCTACTCAGAGTCAACCTGCTCCCTAGATTCCAAGTACCTTCAGAGACCATTGCCACTGATCTCACATCCTGCTCAGCCCTGGGCTTGAGGCAGAGGCCCAAGAAGTGTTCCTCCTGGACAGAGGAATAGAAAACCCACTCAAGCACTCTCAGGATACAGATCACTCCTCTCCCCCGAGAGTCCCCCTCCTGAAGAACAAGTCCCCGACTCCTCTTTCCACAGCCCACAGCCCACAAAGGCCACGGGTGGCCAAATGCACCCTCCCACCAGGTCAGAACAAAAGCCGGCAAAGATGCTGCTACCGTGTATGCAGTGGGCCTGGAAGAAAACAGTCAGCGACCCAGTGTGAAGAGAAGCAGAGACACGTATAAGGAGAGGCTGGTAACTCAAGGCCTCATCAGAGACGTAGAAGACCTGAGCTTTTAGTCAGAGATCAGTCACCAACCTGTCGTGTAACTTTGGAAATTTTTTCAACTCTGAGCCTCGATTTTCTTACCTATAAAAGGAGAGCTGGACCATGTGATCTCTCAAGTCCTTCCAGTGCTTTGATCGAGGGGAGAGGAGGCTGTGTGGACCCCCAAGGCGACTAAGGGAAATGTCTTGTGGTTTCCTGGTGGGCACTGGCACCCTCCTGTCAGGCCTTCCCACCTCGACAAAATACCAAGCCGGGGCCCACAATCACCATGTCTACTAGACTGTGTGAGGAGGGGTTAGAAGGGAGGATGTGGAATCAAGGAGCTAGAAGCAGCTGTTGACAGAATACAAAAAGAAAGGGACTCCACTGGTCTGGGCCCTGAGCTGAGAGGGCCTGGGTGAGTAGGAGCTAGGGCCTAAAGCCCCAGGAATCTAGGAGCAGCCCAGGATTTGAACAACCTCCCCACAGAGAAGAGGCCTGTAGAACTCATCATTTATCCGGCTCTGCAAGCCAGCCCCGGGCCGTTCTCCTACTTGTGTGAAGGGAGGAACAAACGCAGAAGGGGGAGGAGGGCCAGCAAGACAGCAGCAGCTTCCCTCCAAGACCTGCAGGGGTTTGGAAAGAGGAAGGAAGGCTGGAAAGGGCAGGAGGGGTGGCTCCCAAGCTGGAGCATCCATCAGCCATCCACACGGGAATCTCCATCCCACTAACGTGCAGTGAGGGCCTGCTCCCCGCAGGCTGTGTCCTAGATAACACCCTGATGAGCAACAAGGTAAATTCCCTGACAGGCCAGGACTCAGACAGCAGGGCCACCAAGAGCCTGCCTCCACCTCCTCCACAGGGCAGCAGGGACATCGACAGGCCCTAAACTGGGAGGGAAGCAGGAGACCTCTAGGGGCACCTACAGCCAGGTTAGGCTTTCCAGGAGGCCTTGGCCCAGGAGGAGGGGACCCGCTTCCAGAGGGCAGGGCAGCATCTGAGACACAGCCTGCCCCGCCACCTGGTGGAGAAAAGAGGAAGATGCTGGAGACGGTGCTCAGCCAGGTAGTGCCCTGCCACCTGGTGGAAAGCTGGGGCGGAGGGTTCCAGAGCTTCCGAAATCAGCCCCAGCAGCCTACCACCCGGAATCACTCAGCCCCTAGGCAGCCTGCTGTCCCACGCGACAGTAGGAAGGGTGCAGCCTTCTGAGGCATGACCCCGGTCCTTACGTCATTTGGGAAGAGACAGAGCTCATTTACATGAAAGACTAGACAATACAATTATACATGCTCAATCATCCAGTTCAGCTCATTCACCCAACCAACCACCCATTCATCTATCTAAGGAGTCAAATACTTCAGAATCTCATACTAGATGTAAGGTGCTGTGGAGATTATGCAGGGGAATAAATTACAAAGCTTGATCCCGACCCTCAGGAAGCTTAAGCTCTATTATCCTTATCCAAACAAGGCTTTTTCCCCCCCTAGGACCTTTTTCCCAAAGACTTTCACGTATATCATCTCCCTTAATCTTTGCAAAACCCAGGAGATACATATTTTTATTCCCCTCTTACACATGAAAACACTCAAGCTCCAAGGAGTTAAATGATTTGTCCAAAGTTTCACAGCTGGTAGGTGGCAGAGCCTAAATAGAAACCCAGGGTTTTTCATTTGTTAAACAAACATTCCTCCAGTGCCTGATGTATGCCAGGCACTGTGGCAACAAAAATGAATGAGAAATGACCCTTCCCCAAAGGGTGCTCATGGTCTAGTGAGTGACAAACAAAGACACCAAGAAATATACACAGGACATTGGGCAGGGCTAAGGCAGAATTTTTTTTTTGTGGTACGCGGGCCTCTCACTGTTGTGGCCTCTCCCGTTGCGGAGCACAGGCTCTGGGCGCGCAAGCTCAGCGGCCATGGCTCATGGGCCCAGCCACTCCGCGGCACGCGGGATCCCCCCGGACCGGGGCACAAACCCACGTCCCCCGCATTGGCAGGCGGACCCTCAACCACTGAGCCACCAGGGAAGCCCTAAGGCAGAATTTTATACAAAATTCTCTCTACAGCATGAGCAAGAAGAGCTACAACTTTAATAAGGATAATAATAGCTACTATTTATTTAGTGATTACTATGTGCAAGGCACTGTGGTCAGTGCTTTATATGAAGTAACTCATTTAAGCCCCTGCAGGTGGGGGAGAGGCAGTGTTAATCCTACTTTGCAAATGAGGAAACTGAAAGAGAGAAAGATTAAATAACTAACGGACAGGGCCAAGATGCAAACCAGCCAGGCATTCTGGCTCCAGAGCCTGCACCCTCGACCATTATACTATATGGCCCCGAGGTAATGGCAAATGATTAGCATGTGCCCCTGCACTGATCTGGGGGAGAATGAGGGGAACTCGCTGGAGCAGAGGCTCAGAGGCTGTGTCAGCCTTCAAACCCAGGAAGCAGACTCTGGCCCTGAGGCAGTGCTGGGAAAGGACCATTCTGATTTAACCCTCCAAGATTAGGGCCAACATGCTTGACTTTTAATGACCCGTGATGACTCTGACATAGTCTCCTACAGACGTTCTGAAGTGAGTTCTAGATCTGGCAGAAGGAAGTAAGGAATCAGAGCTATCTTCAAAAGGAAAGACATAAGACCAGGGGGTGGAAGTTCAGGGGAAGCAGGCAAGGCACGATCGCTAGTTGGTGGAGGTGCTAGAAGGGCAGTTTCTATACAGGGATCTTAGTGTCCCTTCCAATGCTGAGATGCCACACAGGCTTCTCCCTTGCTCCCTCCCTTTCTTTACAAACATGCATTGAGTAAACCTTATGCTAGACAACAGAGGTTTCAGAGGTGACTAAGACACAACACGTGCCTTCAAAGATTTTAGAGTTCAGTGGGGGTAGTGAGCCTTTAGACCCATCCCAAATGACATATGATGACCTTTGGCTTACCACATTTACCTCTCACATAGGAAGGGAGAGGGCCATATGTGCCCTTTCTATCCTTATTGGAACAGTTCTACACCTCCAGTTAATATTTTAACTTAAACAATACTGAAAACCAGTTATGCTATCATGACTTAAGAATGGCGATATAAATAACAACATAAAAACAACTAACATCATTTTACTGTGTACAAGGCAGTGTACACCACACCTAACAAGTATGATTTTTACTTGGTTGTGCTGGCAAAAGTTCAAAGGCAAACTTAATAATCCTTCAAGGTCCTAAAGGGCTCTACCAAAAAAAGGTGTCTGCCTGTTCTCCACATTCTCTAAGTCATGCCATGGGATAATGGTTTGATATTACAAGATTGGCCTAGTTGTAAAATAGAACATTCTGGGAACAAGATGGTCGCAAACGCTGGAATAAAATACAACCAAGGCTGTGCTGTCTCCTTCTTTGGAAGATGTAAAAGGACATGGATTTCCATTTGGTTCTAGTGGTAAAAGGAAGGGAATAGAGGGAATGATCTGGTTTGGATAAGGTCTGGGCACATGGCCAGACCTTTAAGACTTGGTTGATAAAAGTCTACATAATAAGGAGGTGGCCTTCATAGGACCACCAGGACTAGAGCAATGTCCCTACCTTGACTGGAAGGACACTCAGAGAGAGGCACCAGGAAATGCAGGCAAGGCTTATTTGGGCCCTGCCCTGAATAAGAGCCACCACAGAGTTCTAAGCTCCATGCCCCCCTCCAACCCTCCATGTTCATGTCCATGTCCATGGGCCCGCTGCTTCCGCCTGTGCCTCCATGTCTCTCCCTAACTATTCCAGCCCTGTGTCCCTCTGCTGGGCTGATCCTCTCTGCAGTACCGCTGGGGCCATCTTCTCCTCCAGCTTTCAACCCCTGCCAGGAGCAAGGAAGAATGGGGGTGGCCATGGCAGGGAGCGGTGGGAGGGTTGAGAGGGTGTGCATCACCGGGAGGCAACCCCAAGTGCTAAAACGCAGAGAGAAATGGCAGAGCGAATCTGTTCATTCAACCAAAGTAGACAGTGTAAAACCTGATGGGGACTCCTTAGTCTGCACTCTCCACGACATCTTTCCAAACGTGTTTGCTTCAGACTTAACAATGAAGACAGTCTCCATAACCAGTTTTTCTTTTTTGGCCCCAAAGTTTTGAAGGTTAATGTATCTCCATCCTTCTTAGAAGGAGCACATGGCTACAATACCACCATCCTGGAGTTTTCCTGACCCTGGTTTCTCTAACATGGGGAGAAAGGAAGTTGATCCAGCCCTGCCTTTGGGCCACAGTGAGGATAACCTCACACGCCTTCAGCCATCCCGTACGCCAAGTGTATGGCACTTATATAGTTTCCTGAGAGCTCCCAGGGGTGGCACCAAATTTAATCTAAACACGCTACATCCCTCGTGATCTCTCCACCTGCCTCAGCTTTGATGTGGCACCTATTTTTCACTGGCTGGTAAGTCTCTGTTTCTCAGCATCCAAATCGCTGGGATTGGAGTAGGAAAAGAACTAGGTGGGCATCTGTTTCACGACACGTCCATCCTTAGGAGGCAGCTGACAGGGAGCAGACTGTGCCTGCCATTCTTTCCCCAAACTCTATGCTATGGCCACAGGGGATGGCTGGGAGGAGCTATGGCCCCGATCCAGAAGGAAATTAAATCGCCTCAAATTAGGTCAAACACACCTTTGGCACCAAAGGAAAAACTGGAAGACAGCATGTTTCCCTTCCAGTTACAAAACCAATGTATAAAAACCAAGTGCTTTCCTGTATATGAACAATATACAATTAGAAAATACGATGAAAAAAAATCCCAATAACAATGTCAATTAAAAACATAAAATGATAGGAATAAAGTTAGTAAAAACATACAAGATCTACCAATAGAAAACTATGCTCTAGTTCTACTAAAGGAAACAAACAAACTGAAAGATATGAATTGACAGAAAAATGTAGTACTTTACAATGTAAATCTTCCCAAGTTAATCTCTAAATTTAACACCATTCCAATCAAAATCCCAAGAGCATAATGATTCTCAAATTCATCTGAAAGAATAAACATATGAGCATAGCCAAGAAAAACATCAATACAGAAAAACAATTAAAAAAAGGGAACTTGCACTGTCAGATATTAAAATGTACTATAAAGCTACAATAATTTAAAAGTGTGGATCAGGCTTCAGAATAGACTGATCGATAGAACATATTATAAAGGCGAGAAACAACTGCAATGTCTAACAGAGGCTTCATTAAGGGTGCCAGTGCTTGTATAAAATGTAATATTATAAATAAACACAGGATGAAAGTGACATTTCATATTGTCCGATAACACTGCTGGGATAACAAGTTAACTAAATTTTTTAAATACCATACTTATTATACACAAAAATAACTTGTGGATGGTTAAAAGATTTAAATGTTAAATAAAACACTAGAACATTTATGTGGATGTTTATGTAACATAGGTGTAGAAAAGACTTTCTAAGCTTCATCAAAAGGCAGTCCAAAAATAAATATTGATGCTTATTGATGCTTACTACTTTAAAAAATGTAAATCTTCTGTGTCAAAGGATGTCACAAAACTAAAGGCAAATAATAAAGTGGAAAACTGTATATCAAACAAAATAAAGGTTAATACTCTTGAGATAAAAAGAACCTTGTAGGGCTTCCCTGGTGGTGCAGTGGTTGAGAGTCCGCCTGCCGATGCAGGGGACACGGGTTCGTGCCCCGGTCTGGGAAGATGCCACATGCCGCGGAGCGGCTGGGCCCGTGAGCCATGGTCGCTGAGCCTGTGCGTCCGGAGCCTGTGCTCCACAACGGGAGAGGCCACAACAGTGAGAGGCCGCGTACCGCAAAAAAAAAAAGACTGGGTAAAGACATAAATGAAATACAAAATGCTAATAAACATATTAAAATGTTCAGCCTACATAGTAAGCAAAGTAAATTAAAATAAAATAACATTCTACATATCAGATTTGTAAAGGTGGAAAAAACACATTGGCGAGAGCATGCAGAAATGGGCACTCAAATACTGGTGGTGGAGGTAAATTGGTATAATCTTTCCGAATTATAATTTAGCAAGAGGTATCAAAAGCCTTAAAATGTACATAACTTTAGTCCCTACAGTTCCATCTGGGAATTCATCCTAAGGAAACTTTATCTAGAAGCACAACTGGCATAACAAAAAATTGAAAACAAACTTAATTTCTAATTATAAATAATTGATAAAATTAATTATAGTTGTATTTATAAAATGAAATATCATGTGACCTTTTAAAATGATGGCACAAAAATACAACTATTGCCACAGAAAGATGTTTCTAATATACTTCTAAATGAAAAAAGGGGCAAATTATGAAACAATAGGTACTGTATGGTCCCATTTTTCAAAAAAATTGTTTAAACAATTTTTTAT
The DNA here is from genome assembly GCF_963924675.1 of Phocoena phocoena. Taxonomy (NCBI): domain Eukaryota; kingdom Metazoa; phylum Chordata; class Mammalia; order Artiodactyla; family Phocoenidae; genus Phocoena; species Phocoena phocoena. Next base: position 117,525,127 of record NC_089221.1, read on the forward strand.
ACATAGCAGAAGGCCTGGAGAAATTTACTCCAAAATGCTTAGTTTTGTTGATGTTGGTAAGATTTTAAGTGTTTGTTATTATTTTCTTCTTTTTGGTCATCTGTATTTTCTGACTTTCCTATACTAAGCTCTTCTTGTGTAATTTTTAAATTTAAAAAAAAGAGAAAAATTAGGAGCCCCTGGCAATTCCTAGATATCCAGCACTCTCTGGCCCTGTTTGATCTGGGAGATAAAAAGGCTTCATTAAGGAGAAATGATCCCATGGCTCAGAAATACATACCTCCCATCCCGAATCGCTTCATTCCAGTTCCTCACTTGGGTTCCTCCTCCTCATCAAAAGAACTGCCACAAAGTCTATAACGTGGCAAGGAGTCAACCTTCCCCGCTTTCCTCTTCCCCTCCCCCCATTCCCAAAGTGAGGACACACCATAGGCAACAGGGTACTCCAAAAGGCATGAACCACATGGGTCGCTCTGAGCCAAGGGAAGGGAAGAAGACCCTGGGCCAGCAAAGAAAGGATCTGGGTTGGGTCGGCAGTACATGAATCTGAGTGTCATGAGCTGACACCTCCACCGTAAAACAGCAATGGGGGAGGTAGCAGAGATCGGGGCTCCCTGAAGGGCTGGGGGCAGAAGCAAGGCAACCGCACGGTCAGCTAGGGTCATAATTATATATTTTTTAATAGAATAATTTACCAATAGCTTTTTCCTGTCAGTCAGAGACTAAATTAAACATTTCACAATCCAGCCTCCTCTTCTTCCCCAGCTGTCACCACCCTCAACTTCTCTTCCCCACACCAGCCTCAGAAATGGCCTGATCCTCAGGACCAACAGTTCTCAGCACCAAGGCCGGGGACAGCGGCTCTCTAAATGAGCCCTCGCTGGGGGCTCCTCCCGTTAGGGGGCCTTGGCTGCCAGGCCACAGGTCTAGGCCTCTTCCTTCCTAAATCCAGAGGGGGACAGGCCCACGGAATGACTCCTTAGACGCGGTTAGTGTTCCTTGGATGTGGAAAACCCATTTCCTGGTCTGTATGTGAGCTTAGAGCCTCCTAAGTGGGCTGGCAGCCAACCTCCCTCTGAAAAAGAGGTTTCTTGAACACAGATACACAAGCGCCTCATGGGTGTGTTACAAATGTCTATTTATCATGTGCACCACCTAGGTATGGATGTCCAGGCCACCCTCAGTAATATACTAATGTTCCTGAACCTCCCCATTCTTAAATCTCTTGGAATCACTCAGCCAATTCTAACCCCAGGCAACAGTGGACTTGGAATCAAAATCAAGTCCAGCCTCTCTGGTGCTGTGCCTTCCAGTGAAAAAAGAAAAAAAAAGGACCTGGTCTAAACACCTTTCCCAGCACTGCAAGAACGCACAGTGAGCTCCCTTTGTCTCTATTCTGCTAGCGCCTGGGGCCTCAGAGGCACAGATGGGAGCCTCCTGCTAGAGGAGTTGACCCATCTGTGTGGCGCCGCCAGGCCTCGCCTTCTGCCCCGGTCCTACTGTCATGGAGGGCCTGCTCTCACACACCCCCACTGAGTCTAGTATCCAGGACTCCAGGCTGGTACACAGCACTCAAGCCTCTCTGTGGAGAGCCAAAGAGGCCAACACAGAGCCACTTGCCAGGTCTGGGAGGTGCCCTGCAGGGGAACCCTCCGGACGGTCCTCCTCACTGCACAGGGGAGGTGGCCCTCAAGAGCCCAAGGGCCATCCGGGGAATATCAGACAGCACCAAGGCAGGCTGGCTGGGGCAGTCAGGACCGGGCTGGGTTTGTCCTGCCAAAGCTACAGGCTTCCTTTGCAGCTGGTGGAGAAAGAGCTAAATGGAGAAGCTCAACACACTCCCCCCTCCACCTCAGTATGTGAGAGCAAAGCCCCCTGTCTCCTAGAGCTGCACTGCTTCTCAGCAACTGGTACTTTCTGGCTGCTTGGCACTCCAATAGGGCAACAGACCTCAGAGTCAAAAAAAGAATCATTTTTAGAGCTGGAATTAAAATCAGTCTACTATTCAAACAAATCCTAAAAATAACTACTGTTTGTTAAGTATTTATTTTGGGTTTAATGTTTACATAAATTATTACATTTAATCCTAAGAACAACTCCATGAGGTTGCTATCCTTATATTTTCCCTATATTACAAATGTGGAAATGGAGACACAGAGAGATTGAGACTTGTCCAGGGTCACCAATGTGCAAGAGGCAGGCCAGGTCTATATGACTATCAAGCCCATGCTCTTCCCCCACTTGGAGACACTATCTCTGGGATGCTGACAAGTCACCCTTTATAGGAACAAATTCTTTGCACAGTGCGCTTGTCCTCCTCAAAGAGTGTGTTTCTTTTATGTTTCAGGAAAAATATTGTTCAGAGTGGCTTCCCTAGAGGCCTTATTCCCGAAGGCTCCTGGACTAGTTAAGGGCAATAAGCTCAAATACAGAGCCGACAGCCCTGGGGTCTTCACTTCACGGACAGCCAGGTGGTTCAATCTTATACAATGACAGATCTATCAGACCCATCTGCAGGCTCATTTCCCAGATGCCAGTGACACTCTGTGCTTGGGAAGCAGAACCCACCTCCTTCCCAACTTTCCCACCAGCAGCCCCCAGATCCTTTGGACAGGGCTCTGAGATAGACCTACAGGGTTGCAGAAAGTCAGATGCGGAAGAGACCCAGGGTCATTAATCTGATCCTATCAGCCCACAGATGAGAAAGCTGAGGCTAAAGGAGGAGCCACTGAAACAGTCTCCTGGCATCCTCTTATCTTTCCCATAAACTTAAGCCTTACGAGCAGGGCCAGATGTTCGTGCTTACGTGTATAATTCCTTTCCTAGAAGCAGGAGTCAGGGGATGAGAGAGAGGAAGAGATGCATAAATAGTTGAGGGCACTACATGGGGGTGAGGGAGACCACAGTTCAAATGCTCACTTGGCTTCTGCACAGCCCTGTGATCTTGACAGGTTACTTAATCTCTGTGCCTCACTTTCCTCTTCTGTAAAAAAGAGATATTAATAGTGCCAACATCATAGGATTGGTCCGAGATTCATAAAATAATGTATAGCCCAGTGCCTGGCTCAATTACACAGGAGCAATAAGAAAATCTGAATAAAAGATAGGCTTTAGCTAATGATAATGTGTCAACGTTGGTTCATTAATTGCAACAAATGTACCATACTAATGTGAGATCTTGATAACAGGGAAAACTGGGTTAGGATATATGGGAACTCTCTGGCCTTCTAAAACCTCTTTAGAAGGTTTTAAATAAACCTTCTAAATTAAAGGTTTATTTAAAAAAATAAAAAGGAGTATAATAGAAGTTGTGACTGTTATAGAGGAGAATGATTATGAGCTATGTCCCTGAGAATCTGGAAACAGCCAGAAAGAATCAAGCAGCAAATCAGCCAGTATCAACGTCCCTGATGCTCAGTCAACTCAAATCTGCTCCAGCTCCTAACCGGGGGCAGTGGATTTGACAGGCGTCAAGGCATCTTGATGAGAAAGACCACTAGATCTGAAGTCAGACAGACATAGAGGTTCAAATTCTAATCTACCACTTGGTTCTCTGTGATCCTGGGCAGATACCCTCCCCTCTCTAGAGCTCCTTTTCCTCTTTACTGGTGGACTATTTCTCCTTGTCTACAGCATGGGGTTGTTGTAAGGCTGAAATGAGAGTTGGGGCAGCCAGCCTCTAAGATGGCCCCTGATAATTCCTGCCTCCTGGGATTCATGCCCTTGTGTAATATCTCCCCTTGGGTGTGGGCTGAACTTACTGACTTGCTTCTAACAAACAGACATTGGTAAATTGCAGGATGTTGTATCCGAGATTAGGGTATAAAAACACTGTGGCTTCCCTCTTGGATTGCTTGTCCTGGGGAAAGCGAGCTGCCATGTTGTAAGGGAGCCCTGTGAAGAGGCTCCTGTGAGGGAGTTAGGAAGCAGATCTTCTGAAGCCTGCCCATAACACGTGAATGAGCTGAGAAGCAGATCCTTCAGCCCCAGTTGGACCTTGAGATGAAAGCAGTCTTGGATGACAGCTGCATTACAATCTCAGGAGATGCCTTGAGCCAGAAGCACCCAGCCAAGTCACACCTGGATTCTCAATACACAGAAACTGTGAGATAACGAATGTTTGTTGTTTTAAGCCACTGTTTTTTTTTTTTTTTTTTTTTTGCGGTATGCAGGCCTCTCACTGTTGTGGCCTCTCCCACTGCGGAGCACAGGCTCCGGACGCGCAGGCTCAGCGGCCATGGCTCACGGGCCCAGCCGCTCCGCGGCATGTGGGATCTTCCCAGACCGGGGCACGAACCCGTGTCCCCTGCATCGGCAGGCGGACTCTCAACCACTGCGCCACCAGGGAAGCCCCAGCCACTAAGTTTTGAAGTCATTTTTTAATGGAGCAATAGATAACTAATAGAAGGACTATCTGTGAAGACATTTTGTTGGAAACTAAGAAATTTGGTAAAGCCATAAACAAGACAAAACAAAACCCTAAGGTCCATCAGATTCCATGGAAGTTCCCTCTACATTGTCACCTCTGCGCGGCATTTCCGCCGATCACCGCCTCTTCCTTCCCCTCCCTCCCTGAACATCCGGAGGCAGATGAATTTGGTGATGACAGCCCATGAGATTTTCCCCACAGATTGGGGAGGACTCAGCCATCTGGGAGCCAGGAACACTGGTGAGGAAGCCCAGTGCTCCCCTGACTTGAGGCAGGGGCCCTGCCTCAGATCAAGCCAAACAGTTTTCCCAAAGTTATTCAGCCCCAGCTCTTTGGGGCGTGGGGGGTGGGTAGATTTCTCTCTCTAATTCATAGGATGTTCACTGCATCATCAAAAAAACAGAATTCTATTTTCCTTCTACGTTGTTTTGCTCCCTTTGAGGCTGTCCTCAGGATAAAGAGACACTCTGCAAACAACAGCTCGATCCTTAGACACACAGGAATGTCCAGGCAGATGAGCTCTGCTCCCAGCGCAAATCTGGTCCCAGGGTGTCTCCTCTAGGACAGACACCCTATTCCCAGGCCCACTCTTCCCAGGCAGATGTCCTTGAAGGGTGAGGAAGAGGAAGATCATCTGCCTTCCAAGAAAAGACCAAGTCCTCCAGGGGCTCTTTAGCACCCCAACTCCACTGAGCTCTGGGGAAAGAACGGCCTCGAAAGGATGGGGCCTCACTAGAGAGAGAGCCATCTGTTCAGACATGACGGACTTCACCTGACACCAACCCCACTCTCCACAATCATTTGGCTCCAGTACAAAATCCACCCCCTGTCACTTTCCCTGTCCCTCCCTCCTAGTGCTACAAATCCTCCCCCAACCCCAAACTTTCCTGAGCTCGCCAGGCAGCTCTTTTTTCCCTGGGGAATCTCCCTCCTACCTTCCTTTCCCAAATGGCTGAAATCTGTGCATCTCTTGACTTGATTACCCCCTACAAGGAGCCTGGTTGTACAGAGAAGAGGTTTCTGTAGAGGCTTCTCCATGGGGGCAGGAGAGGCATGGAGACTAAGTCACAGCTCCTGGGGTGCAGCTGTGGCTGTGAAGAGCTGGCCAAAGCGTCAGCAGTGGCTCCCCACTGCGGGGCACAGAAGGGCTTCCTGGGGTGTGACTGATCTAGGCAGGATTCAGGTGGCGTTCCCTGTACAGGCTCTCTGGCCTGGTAGACAGCGCTGCCTCTGAGCGCAGGCCACCACTCGCACCTAGCCCCAGCCTGAGAGGGCTGCTTATCTCGGCCTGGGTCCTGCCCCCTGGCTATCCTCGTGTTCTTCCAATAGCCCCTTTTCCCAGAAGCGGTCTCAATCATTCTTCCCACAGGGAGGGCTGGAGTTCAAGGCAGGAAAATGTAGCCTACCCACCCTACGCAGCCATGGGGGAGGGGACCAGCCTTTCTAGCAGCCACTTCCCTCCCTGCTCTGTCTCTCCCTCATGTGGCACTCTTTTTTTTTTTTTTTGTGGTACGCGGGCCTCTTGCTGCTGTGGCCTCTGCCGCTGTGGAGCACAGGCTCCAGACACGCAGGCTCAGCCGCCACGGCTCACGGGCCCAGCCGCTCCGGGGCATGTGGGATCCTCCCGGACCGGGGCACGAACCCGTGTCCCCTGCATCGGCAGGTGGACTGCCAACCACTGCGCCACCAGTGAAGCCCTCGTGTGGCACTCTTACAGGGCTGTTACCCACCATGCTGGCCAGCGTCAGCCATGCCTCTGTGGCCTTCCCCATTCTCTGAACACAGGCGTGCTAAGCCAGAGAGAGTCCAGGGGGTTGGTAGAACCCAGCTGAAGTTCTCCTTCTAACCTAGGTCCCTCAAGAATAAGGAAGTAGTAAAGGAGCAGGTTCCAGAATGCCATCTAGGGTGCCCTGGTTCCAGGGTGCTGTGAGGAAGACCCCATTCAGCATTGCAGGCTCTAGGAAGCCTAAAGGGAGCCACCTGTCAAGCTCAGCATGTGGTACTGAATTTGGTGCTACCAGGCTGTAAGCCCCAAAGACAGAGGCTGGGTCCTGTTCATGTCTGTGCTCCAGCACAGAGCCAAGCTCCAAGCAAGCCCCGAATATGTCTGCCCTCCCCTCCGCCCCTGTTGCTGACAAGCCCTAGCCTGCCAACCTCGAGACAGGAGTGTAGGGGAGAATGGAGATGGAGCCATATGTACAGGTCCTGCTGGAGAAGGAGGGGCTTGTGGCCATCCCCAAGGCTGTGCCAGCCACAGTACAGCTTGGCTCTCAGAAGATGCTTCTATGGCTCAGGGGGTTGGGAAGCCTCACTGAGGGCAAAAGGAATTAATTCCATGGGAGTAATCAGCAAGGCATGGCTTTCTACACTTCCTCACACTAGGGATACCTTCTACACAGTATTTGCTATAGAGTCAAGACTAAACTCCTCTGCCTAGAATTTGAAGCAATCTACAATCTGGCTGCCTCCCTGCCCTCCCACTGCTCCCCCACCCCCAGCATCCCCACACAATCCTGGGTACCAGGTGGACTAGCCTCATCGCTGTCCAGGCAGACACCCATCTTCACTAACACCGCTCCCTTCTTCCTCCCTCCCTCTTGACAGCAGATCCGAACCTTCAAGCACTGGGCCCTGGCCCTGTTCTCTCTGAAGCCTCTTCTGATCCTTCAGTCCACACGGATCTCTGCCTTTTCTGAACTCCTACAGCACTCCTAGCCTGCACCACATGACCGAGCCTGTTTGTAGCATCTCCTGTTACTCATTAGATGCTTTTCTGGAAGTCACAGTCAACCAGAACAGAGGAGCGGCACGATGACGAGCAGAGTGCCTGCCAGGACTGTACAGCCAGGTTTAAGTTCTTTGAGGGTCGGGACCATGTTCTTTGTGTCTCTCCTGGCTCAGGATGGGCTCAGTGAACCCCAGTAATTCTTTTCAGTTTTTAGGTTCTATCCTCCTCCCATTCCCCTGCAAGGTGCCTGCTTTTCCCCGGGACAGGCTTTGAAGACCAGCCTTTCTGTCTACAGACTCTCAGCTGACCGAGAAGCAAAGGGTAACTTTTATGAGCTGCCTTAACAGGGGTACATACCACCCCCTCTGCATCTGTGTCCTCCAGCGGCTCCCCTTCATCAGGCTTTATCAGCCCCACTCCCATCTCTGCCAGGCCGAGCCCTGACGTCTGGGGGATTAACTGGCCCAACTGCTCAGTACCACGACCTCTGTTTATGACTCTCGGTATCTGGCCACCGCGGGTGGAGAGTGTTGCACATTCCTGTGGACAGGCAAGACCCATGTCATACAAGATATTCCGTAAGGAGCTTCCCAGCTGCTGAGCTGGAGGTAAGCAGACGGATCAGAGTGGCCTCCCTGACCCGTTCCCACAGCCCAGGACGCAGCCTATCTTAAGACTTGAAAGAGAAGGTGGCTGTGAGTTTGACCAGACAAGCCACTAAAACTGCCTTCTAGAGGGTGGAATCCCAAGGCACCAAGGGACAAATGAGAAAGGTCTCTGTTTCCTGGGATCCATCAGGGCTTTAGGCTGGGAGTGGTCCCCGGGACAGAGCTGACCCAAGGCAAGACCCAGCCTAAAGGGTGGCCTGGCCCATCCTGGGGCTGCTCCTCCTCAGGGCGATTCTATGCCAGGCCTCGAACATGCTCCTCGTGAGGTTTCCCAGCCTCCCTCAGTCTCTCAGACGCTTGCCTTTATTTCCTCTGTTTTCTCTCTTGTTTCTCCTCCTCCCACCAGCCTGCAATCTCATTATGAGAGAAGGCAAAAGAACAACTTTTCCTGCACTGCTACATTTTTAGTGAGTTCACACACACACAATTTCATGTCATCTTCAAAACATTCCTTCATGTCGTCTCCGCAAGCCCAGGAGATAATGTGACCTGCTCGCGTTATTAACAATTTCTGTAAGGTGTGGACTGGAACCCAGAGTTTCAAACACTTAGGCAAGAACTTGTTTGTTTGTTCTTTTTTAATGATGCTTTGCCTAAACTACCTGCCCTGTCATACTGAAAACTTTCTTACCATAAATGATTTGTTTTCCTGGCATAAGGCCATTCTAAAAAAGAGAAATAGGCACAAATTCTATTGCAAAATTCTACCCCTACCCTTACCCATACCTCCGCACCAGGATCATGGAGACATTCACCTCACATACACAGAAATGCCTATTGCAATGGGTGTATAAGGATATAAATTCATGATGAATAAACTGGTATTCATCATCGTTCTCATCAATGCTGTGCAGCTGTATCATATACTATATATATAGTATCAGCTGTCTTTTTTTGGTGGCAGGCTAACATTTCATTTATTACACATCAAGTTTAACACATTAAAAACCATTCAGTTTTATTAATTCACATATAGTCTAAAGAAAGGCTTTCACAATCCATCGTATGATCCTCATTGAAAATTCAGATGACAAGAAGTCAGAAAGTTTCTTGTTCTTATGACATAATGATCTGAGAATTGTGATTTTTATGGTTAACGTAACATGGGATAATTATTTAGTAAACTTGGATGTACATTAATTTTATGACCTCACAGGGAACGGTTACGTATACTTTTCTTGGATATCTGTGCATATGTCTTTATTTCAACTATGTTAACTAATATTTATGACTTCTATCTATTGTTTTTATGAAGATTTATGAGTGTATCAGCTTTATGCTTGGTCCATTTCTAAGAATTTACTGTAAGGAAAGAGAGATGAGTACAGAGATTTAAATACAAGGTTGTTCAATATAGCATTCTTTACAATAATGAAATATTTAATAATTTATAAACAGCCTACACTTGGGGATTTGTTAAATAAAAAGTTTGGTTCTTTCAAATGATGGAACATCAGCCATTAAAAATCAGGTTTCTGAAGAACAATTAATGGCTTGGGTAATTTATAATACTTTATAATAATGGGGGAGAAAAGCAGCATATAAAATTATATGAACATTAAGATCTAGTAAGGAAGAAAAAATGTATACATGGAAAAATGACTTGGAAGGAAAATTACCAAGACTTCATAAGAGGATGTATTTTGGCATGGTGAAATTGTGAATGATTTTTCTTTTTTTCGTGATATGTTTCTGGGTCTTCCATATTTCCTACAATGAGCATTTATTAACTTTAAAATAAGAAGACATAACAAATGCTAATTTCTGTCAAATTCCTTTTTATTTTTCAAAACAGCCACCGTCAGTATTAGGACAGGGGAAGTTAGCCCATTTTACAGATGGCATAACAAGCACAGAGAAGCTAAGTGACAACCAATGTCACAAAGTGATTGATTTAAGGTCGACATCAGAATCAGGACCCAGGTGCCCTCAGACCCAGCCTAAGATCCCTTCTGCTTCCCCAGATGGCCTCCTCACATGACTATTTTCACAGGCACATGCACTCCAGCCTTGTCTTCTAGGTTGTGCCCACACAGATAAAAATCTTCACTTGGGACCAAACATCAGACCTCAGAGGTAGCGGATGGGAGATGAAAATGAGCCAAAGAGCATTTCAGTTCCACCCCAGGGGGGCTGACAGTGCTGGGCCTTGGTAAGGGCTCATTAAATACTTGCTGGCTGGGCCCTTCTGCAGGGGTGGTTCTAAGAGCTCCACTCAAAACAGCTTCCCTCTGATCTCCCGGGGAAGCCTGGTCTTCACTGCCCCTCTCCAAGCAGGAATGGCAGCTCCTCTCCTCAGTACCCACAGGGCCAGGCAGTCAGACCTCCAAAGGTAATGATTCAGAACCTCTTGATGTCTTGATGGTTACTTAACTCTCTAGGAACCTGATGAAAGATATGGACCCTCCACAGAAAAATGCACGCAGGCTTGTACCCACATACTCTCATTCATAATTCTCATCTACAGACCTTCTGAAGCTAACGGATCCTAGGCTTCCAGGTCTCAGCAGACAGTTTGCCCGGGCAGCGTGAAAGCCAGGCCCCTCCTCAGCCCTATCTAGAGACGCTCCGTTGTCCTTTCAGCCTGCCACCTCTCTGCTTCAATGAGCCCTAATTAGCTCCTCTCTGGGAGGTGACTCAGGGCCAGTACCCTTCCTCTACCCCTGATGACCCATTAGGAGGAGAGGAGAGGTGAAGAGACTTACACAGTCATACCGTGAGTCAGTGCACAAGCCAAGACTCGAATGTGGCATTTGGGGCTCCCAGGGCTGTGTTTAGGACACTGGGAAGAGCTGCTTCAACAGCAGGGTCTGGACATACGCAGGGCCTGGACATGGGCAGATGCTGAGCACAGCTCTAGGGTAGCAGAAAGACAGAACCTGGAGCATCATTACCCCTAAGCACTCCTTTCTTGCGTCTTAGGATGCAGCTCCATCCTCATCCTGCACAAGAAGAAACTGAGGTAACAGGAGGGAAGGAATTTCTGGCTCCAGTCTAGCATTCTTCCTTAGGATCACTGCAAACCCTGGCAAAACCTCAGGCTGTTTGCACATCAGGTGTGGCCCCCGCGATTTCCCTTCCAGGACCATGCACTGGAGGAAAAGGGCTTTGGCCTAGTTTGGTCAATGTCATGAACTAGCCATCAGATTTTTCTTATAAAACACACTACACACAGTTCTTAAGACATAACTGTGACAGAACTGGAGTCCCCTGCTCAGGGCCAGTGAAGAAAAGGTAAAAAGAACCTAGATTTGATGAGAACTGATTTCTGGACCAACAAGGAGAAATCTAGCAAGTTATATTGGTTGATACCAATAACTTTCACCCACCCTCACTGACCATCCCAACCCCACACCTAAAAGGACTGCTGGGAATATTTCCTGAGCAACACAACTTCAGCAGTGCTGTCCAATATAACTTACTGTGGTGAGGGAAATGTTCCATGTTTGTCTTGTCCAATATGGTGACCATAGCCACATGTGGCTATTGGGCACTTGAAATGTGATTAGTGTAACTGAGACTCTGAATTTTAAAATTTTATTTATCTTTAATTACTTTAAATTCCAATTTAAATTGTCTCTAGTGGCTACTGTATTGGACAGTGCAGCTCTAGAGGCTCTGTGAGGACATGAATTTTAGTAATTAATTGATTAATTCTTTTATATATGCCTGCTTAACCTTTACCCAAGTGATTCAGAAAAACTCCCAGACTTGTTAGAAATCCCCAAGGGTCTTTAAGGACTGGGGGTGGGCAGAGTCTGAATGGAAGACTCATGCAGAAAAGAAGGGAAGGGATCTCTTTGATACATGCATTATGAGTCTTTCCCAAGGAGAGGGAGATTATGCCATCTCACATCCTGGACTGCATGCTCCAGAGAAAGACCCCATGCAGGAGTCCAAAGCTCTAAAGATGCCCACTGCAGGAAGCAGGGAATATTCTCTGAATGGTAAGGATCCTGGCCAGAGGGAGACTAAGCAAACACAAAAAAATCATTCCTGGGGAAATTACTAGGAAGACACACGTTCCTTCAGCTGCAGTGAGACCGTTCTGAACTCAGAGCTCTTGATGGAGAAGAGAAGGATGGAACAAGCCTCCCTGGTGGGTCATGCCTCATACTGCTAGTGGGAGCTGAAACAGTACAGCCTTTCAGGAAGGTAATTTGGTAACAGGTATCAAAAGCCTTATTAAATGCACATATCCTTTGGTATAACAATTTCACTTCTGGAAGTTGAATTTAAGAAATTAATTCAAGATAAAAAGAAAGAAATTAATTCAAGATGTATGAAGATTAAGCTACAAGGATGTTCATTTTAGACTTTTTATGAAGCAAAAAAATATTGTAAACAATCTGGATTACATGAGCAGATTGTTAAATTATGGTAGCTTTGTGGAATAGAATATGCCTTACCTCCTACATCAGAGCAAGTCCTCCCTTACCTCCCAAATGTATTCTTATTCCATTACTCTCCAACACACCTGCCATCATCTGAGTACAAAGCACCCCCTTTCCCCTGCACTACTCTTTAGCCTCCTAACTGGTCACCCTGCTTCTACTTTTACCCCCTTCAACCCATTGTCCACATAGCAGCCAGGGCTGGCGAGCTTGCCGATTGGCTACCTAGGTAACTGTTTTTGTTTTAACGTAATAAGCACGTGTAAACCCACCACCTAATGTAAAAGTTAGGATCCTGACAATCACTTGCATCTAACCATTTGGCTCCCACCCATCCCATCTCCTAACCTTCTCCCATGCCAGGCAGCCATCATCCTGAATCCTCATTCCCTTTTTAAATTTTTTTATATAGTGTTATTGCATCTATAAGAATTCCTAAATATGCATATTTTATTAAAGTTAATTTTAATTTAATGAAAAGAACATGTGACATGCACTATCTTTGGTCCACTTATTATATATATGCAAGAGTTTCTCTTAGATATGTACCTAGGAGCAGAATGTCTGCATTTTAGGGTATGTGAATGTTTAACTGTTTTCCAAATTGTTCACTAATTTACACTCCCATCAGCAATTTTGAAGAGCCTGTGAATCTACCTCCTTTCCGACACTTAATATTACAAAACTTAAAAATTTTTACCAATCAAATGGGTGCTAAAAGTTATTTAACTGCAGTCTTAATTTGCACTTCCCTGATCCACTGACAATGTTGAACATCTCTTCATATTTCTATTGATCTTAAGTGTTTCCTGTTCTGCGAAACGCTTCTTACGCCATTCATCCTTTTTTTTTTTTCAGTTGGGTTGTTAGTACTTTTCTTAACTTGTGGAAGTTATTTTTATGTATTTCTAACATTAATCCTTCCCTGGTTGTGTGTGTTGCAAAGACCAATTCCCAGTCTGTAAACTGTCTTTTCACTTTCTTTAAGGTGTCTTTTGATATATAAAAATTCTTAATATGGTCAAATGTATCTATTTTTCTTTTGTAGTCAACATTTTTGTGACTTATTTTAAAATCTTTCCCTACTCAAATTGTAAAAAAGAATCACCTATATTTTCTACTAAGAGTTGTAAAGTTGTGGGGGTTTATTACATTTCAATTCTTAGTTGATATTTTGTATACAGTGTGAGGGAGGGATCCAATTTCATCTTTTTACATATGATTTTTTTTCAAGTTCCATTTGTTATACAATTCTTTATTTCCCTACTGATTTAGCACTCTACTTCTACCACATACCAAAGTTCCATATCTATGTGAGTCTGTTTCTGAACTCTCTATTGGTCAATTTGTTTATCTTTGTGCCAATACCACACACTGTCTTAATTACCTTAGTTTCATAATAAATCCTGATATCTGGTAGGGCAAGCCTTCCCTCGTACTTTTCTTTTTCAGAATTTCAGAAACCCTATCAAGTAATATGAAAAACCCTATTGGGGTTTTAATTGAAACCTGTAGGACAAATAGGGGAGAACTGGAGAACTGACATCTTTATGATATAAAAATTTCCTATCTATGAGTGTGGTATCTCCCTGCAGTTATTTAGTTCTCCTTTTAATACCTCAATGAAATTGCACACATTTTTCTGTTGAAGACTTGTACACCTTTTGTTAGATTTATTCTTAAGTATTTCGTTTTGTCTGATCATGTTTTTAATTCTTCTCTTTATGTTTTCTAGCTTGCTGTTGGTGTATAGAATAAAATTGCTTTTACATATTAATCTTATATAAAGCTAACTGGCTAAATCCTATTATTTCTAATAATTTGTATATTGTTTGGGGCTTTCTATACAAATAATGACACATAATGCAAATAATGACTATTTTATTTCCTCCTTTCTAATTTGTATGCCTCTCATTTCTTTTTCTTGCTTTTTTGCACTGGTGATAATGGGCACTTTTGTTTCATTCCTGATTTTAAAGTGAATAGTTCCAAAATTTCCCCATTTAAGAATTTGTTTGCTGTAGTATTTTTATAGTCACTCTTATCTGGTGAGGAAGTTCCCTTTCATTCCATTTTATCACGAATGGTTGTTGATTTTTAAAAACTTTATTTTACAGCTAAACTAACACAAAGGTAGAAAACAGCAGAAAAGAAATATGCAGCTTAATTATTATAAGACTAACACTTCAGGAAAGTCTTTCCTTGGTCCTGAAACAGAGAGAGAGAGAGAGAGAGAGAGAAAGACACTAACACCTTTGTAACTACCATCCATTGATGAAGATAAAACCAGCCACCCCAGAAGCCCCACTTGTGTCCCTTCCCATATAAGCCCCTCCCTCCTCCTACCTAAGAGTAACTGTTCTCTTGACTTTTTGGTAATCACCTCCTTACTTGTTGGGGTAGTTTTATCACCCCAAAATGAATCCCTAAACATTATGGTTTAGTTTTGCCTAATTTACCTTTTATTTTTTATTAAGACTCCTTTTTTAAAAATGATACAAATGAAGTTATTTACAAATCAGAAACAGACTCATGGACTTAGAGAACGAAGTTGTGGTTGCGGGGGGTGGGGGAAGGGGGGGGAGGAGGGATAGTTAGGGAGTTTGGGATTGACGTGTACACACCGCTGTATTTAAAATGGATAACCAGCAGAGACCTACTGTATAGCACAGGGAACGAACACTGTTCAATATTACGTAACAACGTAAATGGGAAAAGAATTTGAAAAAGAATAGATACATGTATATGCATAACTGACTCACTTTGCTGTACTCCTGAAACTAACACAATGTTGTTAATCAACTATACTCCAATATAAAATAAAAGTTTTTGAAAATTTTAATAGAAGTATTAAAAAAAGACTCCTTTTTTAAGAGCAGTTTTTAGGTTCACAGCAAAATTGAGGGGAAGGCACAGAGATTTCCCATATACTCTGCCCACACACATGTACAGCATCCCCCATTATCATCATCCCCCACAAGAGTAGTACATTTGTTACAACTGATGGACCTATATTGACACATCATAACCACCCAAAGTCCACAGTTTACATTATAGCTCACTCTTGGTATTGTACATTCTATGGGTTTGGACAAATGTATAAGGACAGTATCCATCACTGTGGTATCGTACAGAGTATTTTTACTGCCCTAAAAATCCTCAGTGCTCTGCCTATTCATTCTTCTCCCTGCTCCAAACCCTGGCAACCAATGATCTTTCTACTGTCTCCATTGTTTTGCCTTTTCCAGAATGTCATATAGGTGGATTCATGCAATATGTAGCCTTTTCAGACTGGCTTCTTTCACTTGGTAATAAGCATTTACCTAATTTTTAAATATGTAGTTCGAATGTCTTTTTTTTCCCCCTCTTGTAATCTATTTGGTGAGGACACCAGCTCACTTGTTGTATGGTGTTTTCCTCTTTTGGATGTTGATTTTTATCAGAGTTTTCTTTGAATCTAATGAGATAATGAAGTGGGGATTTTGTCTCTTTTAATCTGTTAATGAGGTGAATTACATTTACGGAGAGCAATCTTCCTAAAACAAATCCGATCATCTCACTTTCCCCCAACAGCTTCTCACTGACCTTAGGATAAAATCCAAAGTCTTGACCAGGGCTTACAAGGCCCAATAGGGCCCTACAAAAAGTCCCATCTACACCCCCCTTTTACTTAATACACAGTTTCCCTCTTCCTCACTCTCTTTTAGGCACAGTAGCTGTCTTAATAGTTCCTCAAACATGCCACGCTTATTCTCAAGCTTTGGTCCTTAATTAGCTGCTCTTTCTTTCTGGTATGTTTTTCCCCCTGATCTCTACATTGTAACTTTCCAGCATCATTAAGGTCTTAATTCACCATTTCCTTCTTCAAAGAGACTTTCCTGGACCATCTGATCTAAAGTAGTTCCCCAGACACACTCACATCACTTGTTTTTAATAACCCTTATCAGAATCTGGAGTTATTCTGTTCATTTAATTTATCATCATCTCCCCTCATCCCAACCCTTAATGTAAACTTTAAGCAAGTTTTGTTCATTGTTTTATTCCCAACATTTAAATTGGTGCCTGGCACAGTGTAGGTCTTTAATAAACATTTATTGTATCAAAATTATATTATAGAAATTTGCCTAATGACAGGTAAAGATATACTAAACTGATAAAAGGAGTATGTATCCATGATAGGATTTTATTTTTGTTTAAAAATGTATCCAGGGACTTCCCTGGTGGTGCAGTGCTTAGGAATCTGCCTGCCAATGCAGACGACATGGGTTTGAGCCCTAGTCTGGGAAGATCCCACACGCCGCAGAGCAACTAAGCCCATGCGCCACAACTACTGAGGCTGCTCTCTACAGCCCAAGAGCCACAACTACTGAGCCCACGCGCCTAGAGCCTGTGCTCCGCAACTAGAGAAAGCACCACAATGAGAAGCCTGTGCACCACAGCAAAGAGTAATCCTCGCTCGCTGCAACTAGAGAAAGCCTGCGCGCAGCAATGAAGACCCAACACAGCCATAAATAAATTGAATTAATTAAGTTTAAAAAATGCATCTGTTTGTGTGTCCAAATCTGAAGAGTCAAATATCTGGAAGGACAGAGCACAGAGTTCACAGCAGTTACCTCTGGGTGAGTGAGACTACATAGATTACTGACATTTATGTTCTTTTGCTTGCCTGTATTTTCTGCTTTTTTACTTCTTTGACAAGTACATATTGTGTTTATTGTAAAACAAAATAATAAGAGTAACCTTGTTATGAAAGAACAGGCAAGATTCTTTCTTTTAAAAAATTCACAGTCTAGTTAGGAGCACATAAAGACCCCTCAAATAGCTCAAGAACACATTTACATCAGCACCTGCAATTACCAAACAACACACAGTAAGTGGATGCCTAGCCCTATTCTGGGTGTCATAGGGGATCCAAGGACTAAATCTGCATTTATTTAGCATTCTCCCTTGTTCCAAAACAGGAATTGTTGTGGCTCATAGCAAGATCCCTCCCATATCACCTATTTAGGGAGATGAGACATACACAAATGACACGGCAAACTCTTGTTCGATAACAACTGTGAACACTTTGTGTTTGGTGGCTGCGTCTCGTCTAGCTTCATGTTCCCCTAGAACCTACCGAGGACTTACCTGGAACACTGGAACTCACTGAATGCTACTTGAAATAAACAGTTCAGCATTTATGATATCACAGCAGGATCCTTGATCCTTGATAAAATGCCAAAAAAAAAACGAAGTGGGGTGTAGAGTTTCAGTTTTGCAAGATGAAAAATTCTAGAGATCTGTGACACAACAACGTGAGTAGACTTAACACTCCTGAGCTGTACACTTTAAAATGGTTAAGATGGGAAATTTTATGTTATGTGTTTTTTACCACAATTTTTTAAAATGCCAAATAGAATGGTAGAGGCTGGTACAGACCGTAGTGCTAAAAGCATTTAGCACAGGAGGGATCACTGTGCACTCAAGGGGTCTGGGAAGACTTCAGGAGGAAAGACTTGAGCCAGCCTGGGAAAGAAGAGTAGAACAGACTTGGAAGACAAGGGAGGGCAATTCAGAGAGGGGGCATATAGGAGCCAGTATGCAAATATATTTGGGGCCAGCGAATAAATGGATGGGCTCCAACGAACTGCAAAGGGTTACAGAAGGCCAGTAGTGGGAATAAGGGTGTAAAGGGGGGTTGGGTTAGAATGTGGAAGGCCAGGCTGAGGAGTCTGGACTTGAGCCTAGAGGCAATGAGAGACGGAAGGTTTTAGATTTGGGAAATGATGTGATAAAAGGGGTATTTAAAAAACACTAATGAGCATTCAAATTAAAATACTGTACACATTAATCTCAAACCTGCTAGAAGGGAAGAAAAAGCAAGCACCCAAATCTCCTAAAGTGACATTCAGATGACAGCTATTGTTGAGACAGACAGCATCCAGACCAAATAGGTCATCAGAATGAGCTTTTTGGGGAACAGAGACGCTGTCCCCCAACACTACTGTCAAAAGATGCATTCTATCACTCTTGCCTTGTAAGCTCTTCTCAGTGGCTTGGAATCTCAAACACCTTTTTCTTCCCAGCACTGTAATTAGCTAGACAGTGGGCAGCAGTGATTCCCTGACTAGAATGCAAAGTATAAAGAAGGCTGGATTTAAAAAATAGAGCTCCCACATATGCCAACAGGAGCAATTCAGCTCCAGCTGCCGCATGCCTAGGAAATACGCAGGTTCCCACAACTAGAAGGAGCACTTGGAGGCTTCCTCTCAGGCATCGCTCTCTGGAAATGAGCAGGCTCCCCAGCACCTCCCGTCCCTGCCAGATAACTTGGTCTTTTCAGGAACTGAACACCAGTGTGAACCAAGGGCAATCATCCCCACAGAATAAGGGACAGGTGACTCCACTGGACCAGTCCACCCACAATTGTTATAGGACATTCCAGTTCTTTTATTGAAAAAAGAGGGAATACATCAGAAGTTATCTTACTGAGTACTTAATGGACGTGTAGCAAAAAATCAGAAAACGGATAAGCCAAAAAATTAATAAAACCGTCACGTTCTAACATGTTACTATGTTAACAAATACGAATGAACTCCTACTGGACATATTATTTTGGAACCTGACTTTTTTTCACTGACCAATCTATTGTGAATACTTTTTATGTCAATTAGTGAATTTCTGCAAAAATGATGTGTGGTGGTTGCATGGTTATTCCATAATATGGGGAATATGGGAGGTCATAGGCTAGTCAACCAATGTCTCATCGTCGGATATTTAGGTTGTCCCCAGTCCTTGGTATTATAAACAATGCTCTGATGAACATCTAGGAACTAAATAACCTCATCCCCAGGATCCTAACACTGTTGGTGGTGAATGTGTTAAAAACGTGCAGTAAGGACCTATTCCAACGGGAGACTGCTGTAACACCTACTGTAAGAAAAGCTCGTGTCCTTCAGGGGCCTGACTCAAATCTCAGTTCTTCCAGGAAGGCTTCTCTTGACCAGATCTATCCAAAGTGTTTCTCTCCCTCCCCAGAACTCTGATCGCTGCTTAGCAGGCGTGCCCTTCCTCTGGCACTTAAAACCCGCCTGGCCTGGCCTTTGCCATGTGTCCCTTGTCTTTCCAATTAGACCAGAAGCTGTTTGAAGACAGAGATCACACTGAGTACTTCTCTGAAGTCTTGAAATAATGGCACATGTGATTAGCACCCAATAAATATTTGTTAAATTATTTCATTTAAAAGCCTGAGGGGAATCTGTAGGAAAACCCTCAAATTTTAATTAGGGCCTATGAGTGGTCACTGGGAAGAAAGAACTAAAAAAAAAAAAAAAAAAAAAGCCCCCCCTTCCTTTGCCCCTCCAAAGGCACTACTAGAGCTCAGTCCCCCGCTTTTGACCTGCCTCACTTCCTTGGCCCTAAACTTTCAAATCTCTGACGACTCAAAGAATGGCGGGAATAAATGGAATGATCTTATAAAGACCATTGGACACACGGTCTGGCAACATTGCTCTAAGGGGTTACACACAGTGAGCTGCTTCTGTCTTCAAAGTGTACTTCCCATGCTCCTTAGTGAAGGAGGGGTTAGAGCAAAGGTCAACAAAACAGACCCGCCCTAAAGGTTAAGGGAAGATACGACTGCCTAATCCCTCGTGAAGGACAGACACAGCAGAACGACTCTGCCATATGGGGCGTCATCTGCCAAAGAGCAGAAATAGATGAAAGCAGCCCCCAGAGCAAGGGCTCAGTAGCCCTAAAGAAGGATACCCTCCCTCAGCCCAAAACAGACCCTAGAATGGAGCAAACTTCCAGAAAAGTGAGCAGGTAAATTCTGCTTACCAAGAAGGCAGAACTTCCAAGCCGGCTGCCCACAGGCCAAGGTCTGTTGTACAGGGACATGGACTCCCTCTAAAGGGGCCAGGGTCCTACCTGGGGAGGGGCCGAAGTTAATCCTTCCGGGCACTCTGCTGCTCTGAGCTTTGTCCCTCCAGGGAGACCAGGATGCTTTTATTGAACATCTGCTCTGCCTAGACCTGGGCTAAGAGTGGTGAGGTATGTGGGGAAAAAAAAGCCTGGGCCCTCTCTGTATAGAGCTATAATCTGGCTAGAGGTCTGAAGTTAGAGACAGAACAAGGGGAAAAAAAAAATACTGTTTCTGTGTTGGCAGCTAGGGTGGGGGGTGGGGATGGGGAGTGGAAAGTCAGGAACTTTAGGTCAGAAGTCCAGAGGCCGGGGTTCAGCGCCCTCTGCCACCAGTGACAAATGACACAGCTTTGGATAAATCACTTAACCTCTTTGGGCCTCTAGTTTCTACACTAGAAAAATGAGAGACCAATCCTAATGCTGCCCACAAAAGAGCTTACAGGTCAGGATACGGTTCTGAAAAAACCTCAGAGGGCTGCAAAAATGGCTTTACTGTGGTCGGTACTTATATATTTACACCAAACCAGAAGCCAAGAAAGCCCTGGCAGGCTGGCTACGGCTCCATCTCAGGCACACGCAGGTGAGCCTGTGCTGGGGCCTCTCGGCAGACCAGCCCCACACCAGAGCCACACTGGATCGGCTCCACATCAGAATCAGAGCCCTGCCCAGACAGGGGGATGCAGCTCAAGACAACCCGCCTCTCCTTTCTCCTCTTCTCACGCCATCATCTCCAGGTCTGTCTCTACTGGAGATGAAGCAAGGAGTGCAGGACTCAAAGTCACCTGCGGTGGACGAGCTCAAGTCTCAGAGGCCTGATGCTTGCTCCTGACGAGGCTGAAATCAGAATTATGAGCTAAGGATTTCAGAATTGGGGAGTTGGCTGAAAACAAACAAACAAGCACCATCTACCAGAAGTCAAAGAAACATACTGTCACTTGAAATATGGGATAAGAGCAGAGAATTGTAGGAATGGGGGAAGATAGGAAAAGGAGTTAAGACAGGGGAAGGGACTGGCTCCAGTCAGCAACACCAAGAAGGGTCCTGGCATGACCTCTGAGGCTCCACATCACATCCCCCTGGCCCACCTTCTATTTCCACACGGCTGTCCTGTGTGAGCTCAGACCCATCTCCTGCCGACAGGGTCACACCTCAAGCACACAACCCCATGGGGCCTTTTCTGACACGTGAGAACAACACTCAGCCAGTGGGGAATGGGAGCTGGTGGATAAATGCTCCAGGCTCGCAACCTGCCAGCAGACAACACCACAGAGCACTCTGTGCGATTCTCAGGAAGTCCTGGTAGAAATGAGTCCCCATTGCCCACAGTGGGAACCTTAATGTCTCCCCCTCATATTGGCTTCCCCTCCTCCCTGCCTCATTCCCACTCATGCTGCTCCCTCATTCCCACTTCCTGGGATTTCCTCTCAAATAAACTGTCCCTGTGTCCTCATATCAGGTTCCGCTTTCAGGTGAACCCAAACCAAAAACATCAGTAGATAATCTGGAGCTTACAAGCTGGTTAGAGAGGTCGATGGCACCTTGGCATCTTTTTTCAAGAGATGCCACGTTACTCTGAAAAGCTTTCTTGGTAACGCTCATGGCTCTCTGTCCATCCACCAGGGCCGGTTACTCAGCTCGAGGGCAAATCTAGCTTGTCACTGCCCCATCCAGCAAGGCTCATGGAAAGAGGGAAGGGACCGAAAGTCCTCTCCTGGTGCTCTGTGGCTCTCTGGGCAAAATTATTATACCACCGCGATTTCATCGTCCCCACTGCACACCGTCCCATGCTGAGCTCCTCCAAACATCACCCCATCCTGAAAGAACCAACAGTCTTTTAAAGAAGCACGATTTCATTTTTTTAAAATGAGGAGAGTCATAGGAGGGAAACCACCCAGACTACATGGGAAATACACTCTGAGCGAGAACACTTGGGAGTGGAGGGTGTGTGTAGCGCTGTTCTAAACCCACCCGGAGGCAGGGAGCCTGGGCAAAGATGACATGCGTGTGCACCATACACAAGCCTACACACACCCTGGAAAATACACACGTACATAGATGTAGGAAAAAAGCAACATCAAAGTGTTAGCCAGAGTTCCCTCTGAGTAATGGGATTATGGGGCATTTTAATTCTTTTCATTATACTCTTGTGTATTTTCTACAATGAATGTATAATACTCTTAAGTTTTTAATTATAAAAGAATGACACTTGTTCCTTCCACATGATATCTGCAGAGCCCTGAACATGACCTATAAATGCCCACAGATTTAGCTGGGACAATGGCAGGTCTTGTGTCGGGAGGTTCTTAGACAAGAAGTGGAAACACAAAATATTATCATTAGCAAGCATTTTCTCTCTCAGTAACTCGGCCTTTCAGAGGAAGTGAAGCACAGAAACACGAGTCAATTGCCTACACACCTCTGTGCCTGAACTCTGACATTTCCCGTCACCACCTCTCTTTGCTTCCAGCTTCTGAGCCACCCTTTCAGCTTCCCCTGCTGAAGAGTCTTAGGGGGAGATAGCCTAGCATCCTGGCCACCCTACCAAACAGTGAGGGGACTGAAAGGCAGCAGTCAGTGAGCTAGGGAGCCCCTGAACCAAGCCAGTTGTTAAGTAGGCGTGAGAACCCATCAGCTGGAAACACCGAAGGCGGGCAGGCAGGCGGAATGATTCTGGGTGAAGGAACATTGTAAATGTTGTCACCCAAAATAGAGCTGAGCTGAACTCGGCTCCCAGGCACTGCAAGCCTCCTTCCGGGCCCTCAGAGATGCTCCCCAGGCACCACATCTCCTCCTCCCTGCTGCCAGGATTGGCCTGGTCTGCACTGCTCCCGACGCTGGAGGTTGTGGGCAGAAGAGCAGCTCTGACCTGGAGCTCCAGGAGTCAGCCCTGGGGACAGGCTCAATCCTTCCTGGCCCAGCGCCCATTCATATTCTATAGCCAGACCTCAGGGAACTCAGTGAGGTGGAAGGCACATCTACCAGGGTGATAGCACGGACCGCCTATCTCTACCATCACCTCCACCCTCCCCACTCCTGCCACCCCTACTTCCAGCCTCACTCTTCTTTCCATGGGCTATGAACCAGCCAGTTGCCCAAGTTTCAAACCTCAGCATTATCTTCACTAAATCCTTCTCTCCTACCCCCAGAGTAATAATTCACTCCATGTACTGACTCTCCCTTCACACTCTCTCCAGTCCATCACCTTCGTTCCTTTTTACAGCTCCTGTTGTACTTCAGGCCTTTGTCATCTTTCCCCTCAATTGCTGTAGGAACTTCTGAACTGCTCTCTGTAACTTCAATCCTTTCTAATCTATCATTGGATCTGATCCAACATCACATGTGATCACTTCAATCCTCTCTTCAAAAGCTTTTCAGGGGCTCCTCACCACCTACAGAATGAAGTCCAAACTCTTCAACATAGGACCCAAGGCCCTTCACCAGCTCTCTGTGACCTACTTTGCTAGCCTCATCTTTTGTCTCTTCCCTACCCTCACATCCCATGTTCTAGCCACATCAGACCTCTCAGAGTTCCCTGGATTTTCCAGGCCCCAGGTGTTAAGGTGAGACCTTTTACATGAACCCTGCTGCTCCCAGCTCCTCTGATGAACCACGCCCTCCTGGTTTCCTGTCAGCATCCACACCAATTATATGGCACTTGCTCATCCAGTCGGGTAGAGCTTGTTTTCCTTTGCATCATTACAATTAGCCTAGAAGAGCTTGAAAGAAGAAACTGTGATTTCACATTCATTTGTCCCTAATACGTGCCACTGTGCAGAATTTTCTCTACTTTACAGAATTTAATATACACTTGCAGTTTATGGAGATGATACCATTAGTTATCTTCTCACATGGGTATCTTATTATCCCAACCAAATTATAAGCAACTTGAAGATATAGGCCTAAGCAGGCCTTGTATACCTCATCAAGCAATTGATAAATATACAACCCAATTATAAAAGCACATATTCATTCATTTCACAAATATTTATTGAGCACCTGCTATTTGCCAGGCACTGTCTTAAATACAAGAGATGTGACAGAGAACAAAAAAAGACAAAAAACCTTGTCCTCTTGGAGTCCATAATTCTAGTGGAAGAAGACAGACAACATTTATAAGATAAATCAGTCAGGGACTTCCCTGGTGGTCCAATGGGTAGGACTCCGCACTCCCAATGCAGGGGGCCAGGGTTTGATCCCTGGTCGGGGAACTAGATCTCACAAGCATGCTGCAACTAAGAGTTTGCATGCTGCAACTAAGAGCCCACGTGCTGCAACTGAAGATCCGGAGCAGCCAAAATAAATAAATTAATTAATTAATCAATTTTAGAGAAGATAAATCAGTCAAATATATAGTATTGTTAGATAATAGTAAGAGCTAAGGTGAAAATTAAAACAGCAAGAGGGGTAAGAAGTAATGGGAGTTGCGATTGTAGATAGGATGGCCCGAGAAGTCCTCATTGATGTCACATTGAGGAGGGAACTTTTTTTTTTTTTTGGCAGTACACGGGCCTCTCACTGTTGTGGCCTCTCCCGTTGTGGAGCACAGGCTCCGGACGCGCAGGCTCAGCGGCCATGGCTCACGGGCCCAGCCACTCTGCGGCATGTGGGATCTTCCTGGACCGGGGCACGAACCCGTGTCCCCTGCACCGGCAGGCGAACTCTCAACCACTGCGCCACCAGGGAAGCCCGAGGAGGGAACATTTGAAGAGGTAAAGGCAGCAAGCGAACAAGCCATGCAGAGTTCCAGGTGAAGCATATTCCAAAGAGAACAAACAACATGTACCAAGTTTCTGGAGGCAGGAACACATCTGGCAGGTTCAGAAAATGGCAAGGAAGGCCATGTGGGGTAAAATGGGAGAAATGAGGAGACAAGGTAGGAGCTGGAGTCAGAGAGGTAACAGAGCAGAACATATAAGTGGGCCTTCAGTCATTGTTATCCTGGGTGAGGAAGAAAGCCACATGAGGCTTTGCACAGAAGAACCACATGAGCTGACTTATTTTTCATTTTTTGGTTAATCTGACTGCTGTGTTCAGAATAGACAGAAGAGGGGTAAGAGTGGAAGCAGAGAGACCAATTTGAAGGTTATTAAAACAACTAGGCAAGAGATAATGGTGGCTTGGATCAAGTGGATAATTGGGAAGGTGATGAGAAAAGAGGAGTTTGTCAGTTAATGGACAAAACTGCCTGGATATCTCTTGTAATTATCCCCAACTCAAAAAATGGCAAGGCCCGTTGTTTGGGTCAAAAATCTTGGAGCCATCCTGCACTCCTCCTCTCCTCTCTCACGCCACATCCAATCCTTTCACAAATCCTGTACATGCTACCTTCAAAATATATCCAGAACCCAACCCCTTCTCATCACTTCCCCAATTATCCAGGTGACCCAAGCCGCCATTTTCTCTTGCTTAGTTTTCTTTTAATAAATTAATTTAATTTATTTATTTATGGCTTGTTATGCGTGGGTTAGCCTGCATGCAGCCAGGAAGACCTATCTCTAGTTGTGGCGAGCGGGGGCTACTCTCCGTTGTGGTGCGTGGGCTTCTCATTGCGGTGGCTTCTCTTGTTGTGGAGCACAGGCTCTAGGTGCACAGGCTTCAGTAGTTGTGGCACACAGGCTCAGTAGTTGTGGCTCACGGGCTCTAGAGCACAGGCTCGGTAGTTGCGGCACACAGGCTTAGTTGCTCTGCAGCATGTGGGATCTTCCTGGACCAGGGCTCGAACCCATGTCCCCTGCATTGGCAGGCGGATTCTTAACCACTGCGCCACCATGGAAGTCCACCTAGTTGTTTTAATAGCCTTCAAATAAGCTAGGTAATTTCCTACTTTTGATAACATATTAATGTTAATAACATGTAACATGTTAATATTAGGGGAAGTTGGGTGGGGGAGTGTATGGAAACCTGTACTATATTTGCAAGTTTTCTGTGAGCACAAATAGGAAACTAGTAGAGGTCTAAGGAGATAAATATATCATATTTGGAAAGAGCTACTGCTCTCAAAGACTTGATTAAGGAATAATATATTTTATCAAGATTATGTATCTAGCTCTACCTTACAGTAGACACAATATAATACTCTACAATTAGTAAATGGAGAAGGCACAGAAGAAATAGATATCATCAGGCAAACACCGCAAACAATTGTTGCAAACAGAATCCACCGATGGATGCTAGAACTAGTGGTCAAACTTCAGAAGAGAAAAACGATTTATGTAGTTTCAAAGTATGTCTTCCAAGATATTTGTTAATTATAAAGGAAGGGATAGTAACTTCACAATGGAGCAATTCGGCAGACACCACCTACCCAAGTGATCGAGGTTATCATCAGTAAGACGCACTGAGAAGGAGACAACCTCACTTCTGTGGCAATTTTGTCAAAAAGGCATAACCTCACTTCAATAATGAGAAAACATCAGACAAATCCAAACGGAGGTTCATTTTTCAAAACAACTAATCAACACTCTTCAAAAGTGTCAAAATCATGAAAGACAAGGAAAGATTAAAAAACTGTTACAGATTATAGAGGGAATGAAAGAGGAATAATAACTAAATGCAATGTGGGATCCTAGGTAAGCTGGTGGATCAGAAAAGGGACATGAGTGGAAAACTGCTGAAATTCCTATAAGGTCTATAGTTTACTTAATAGTATTGCGTCAATGTTAATTTCCCAGTTTTGATAATCTTACTATGGTTATGTAAGATGTTAATATTAGAGGAAGTTGGGTGCGGGGGGTGCAGAAACTCTTTCCTATTTTTGCAAATTTTCTGAGTCTAAAATTAGTTCAAAATTTAAAAAGAAAGATTATGTCTCTAGATTAAACATTACCCCACAACTCCAGGCATCTTTCCCTCAATTCTACCTGTAAAGTAAGATGAACCTGCTATCCTCTAGGAAATGTATCATTGCGTGGGTCTCACCGAAAAATATCTATTAGACCTTGAGCTCCCTAGGGTCAAAAATGAGGATTTGAAAGGAAAGATCCCCAAAGTTTTAAATACTTCTCTTTCCATGTATAAGAATTCCTCCTGTTAACATCAAAAGACTGATGACAGATCTGAAATTGCCATTAACAAGCACCAATTAGCAGCTCACCAGAGACCTCCACCCTAAATTCTACTGTCCAGAGAAAGGTGGTCAGGGACTAGAAGCTGGTGCTCCCCCAGACGCAGTCACCCCACTAGCACAGCAGGGCCAACACTGCCCCAATTTGCCTGTGTCATACACTGCTGGTATGAAATGGCAAAACCATTCTGGAAGGTAACTTGATAATATGTATCAAAAGCCTTAAAAATGTTCCCATCCTTTGACCCAGCAATTCTACTTCTAGGAATTATCTTAAGGAAATCAAAGTTGCACACAAAGATGAATGCGCAAGGTTTACCATCCCAGTGTAAATTCTAGTAGTAAGAAACTGGCTGCCATAAACATTACACAACCCAATGTTGATCAAATAAAATATAGGACATTCGTAAGATGGCCTTCTATGTGTCCATTAAAATCACATATTTCAAGAACAGTTTGCTATATATATGATCCTGATTTGGTGTGGGAGAGGAGAGGTATGCAAATTTAAAATGCAGGGGAAAAAATATGCCTTATAGTAGTTATCTCTGGGTGGTTGAGATGCTGACAAAGCTTCAAATTTTCTTCTTTATACTTTTCTGTTGCTTCTAAATTTTCTCCAACAAACATATATTACTCTTCTAATAAGGAAAATGCACTCCCTACCGCCCCCCCCCCCCCCCCCCCCCCCCCCCCCCCCCCGCCAACTTGCAGGTGAATAAACAGAGTTATAGAGAGCCTCATTAACTTGCCCTGGGTTCTTCAGTGAGTCAGAAGTGAAACCAAAAACAAAGACCCTGGTTCTCAAAAGCCTCGCTCATCTCACAAGCTGCCAGCATGTGTGCAGTGGTAGTTCGAGGACAGTGTTCTTAACTGGGACGATTTTGCCCCCTAGGGGACAGCTGGCATGTCTAGAGACATTTTCGTTTGTTGTAACTGGGGGAAGGGGTGTTACTGCTGCTAAACATCTTACATCTCACAGGACAGCACCCCTGCAACAAAGCATTGCTTTGCTCAAAATGCTGAGGGCTACTGTTAGAAGCCCTGCTCTAGGAGAAGGGAGCCACAAATGTATTCCCCCACACTGGATTTTGAAAGAGCTCAGGTGGCTCAAAAGTACATTGGGAACCTCCAACCTGCTTCACATCCTGTGCGAGCTGTAGTGCCTTCTGTTTCAAACAGGATCTGACTTGACAGTTAATGGGCCCCGGGGTGTACGCACCAAGGACTTTATTACTTATATTAAGCAACCTTCCTCTTCCAACTGGAGAAAAATAAATTGTTCATTTCACACAAGAGCCATAACAGATACACACAGAACACAGCTTAAGATCAAGAGTTCAAATATGGGAGATGGGCCAATGTGGGGAGAGGGAGTGGTATCCTGACAGCCAGAATGAGGGGCAGGAGACCTGTTTTCATGTCTTTCCACTGCATTTTCACTTCCGGCACCTCAAGAGTCCTGGGGAACCATGCCAGACTTAGCTTCCTTCTAAGTATCTTTAGGAGAAAAGGAAAGAGCCCCAACCAAACCCTGAGACAGATTCCACTCTCAGGAAACTCTCTCCTCTATCAAAGGGGCCACCTGCCTGGACTTCTCCACGAGTTTCAAGGGGACAGAGATGTCATGCTAGCGTTTCCTGTGCCCTTGGGTCCAACTTACAACTCCCAGGACTCAAGAGCTGGAAAGATCACAGATGCAGAAAACAAACTTATGGTTACCAGTGGGTAAAGGGGGGGAGGTATAAACTGGGAGATTGGGATTGACATATACACGTTACTATATATAAAATAGATAACTAACAAGGACCTACTGTATAGCACAGGGAACTCCACTCAATACTCTGTAAAGGCCTATATGGGAAAGAGTCTTAAAAAAGAGTGGATATATGTATACGTACAACTGACTCACTTTGCTGTACACCTGAAACTAACACAAAATTGTAAATCAGGTATACTCCAATAAAAATAAATTTTAAAAAAAGAGCTGGAAAAAACATTGGCCAACTCCCCCTCCCTTTACAGATCAGGCAACCAAGCCCAGGAGGATCTAAGGATCAAGCCCAAGCCACACAGCTATAACAGAGTCACCCTCTGATCCCAGACCTTCCATTCTCTCTCTTCCTTAACAGCATCTCAGCCACCAGGGAGTCCAGTGCTGTAGGACCACAGACACCAGCCCTGTCAGAGGAAGCATTACTCTCTGCTGGCATTTCAAGTGAGAACAGGTGTGCCCCCTGTTCTCACACAGGAATGTGTACACAGCGGGTAGAATGTCATCCGTGTATCCCACTTGGCTGCAGCCACTGAGGGCAAGAGCAGTGTCTGTGCAGAAGACGTGTGGGAAAATCAGAGAGGTCCCATAACAGGTGTGAATATTTAGTGTTGCTACTGCCACACCCTTCAAGTAGCTTGATTTTAGCCAAAACAAAAGGGCTCTGTTCCCACTGGGGTTGCCGCTGGTCCCCTTCACTTGATAATTGATTACACAACTGTTGGCTGCATCTATTCAACAAATATTTACTGGGCACCTATTATATGCCGGAAACCAAGCCACTTGGGTCTGATCTAGTCTCTCTAAGGTCCAGCCCTGGTTAGGCCCTATTCATGGATTGCTTTGAGATCCCAAACATCTCACCACTCCAATTTTCCCCAGAGTAAGTACACCTTTACCTGAGCTAGCTTAGGAGAATCTAACTTTGGCTTGTGACCAAAAGAGCACAACTAACCAAATGAAATGTGTATATACCACAATGAATCCCACGTGGGTCAGCACTTAAATGCCAACTTAAAATCTAGGAGGAAAAATAGCCTATTTACCCCAGCAGTGGAGGGAAAATAATCTTCTGACAAATGAATATGATTAGAGACAAGAGTGATGGGCTCAAATAAATAAAAGCATAAAGACAGGGGACGGGTGGTAACATGGTTAGAATATGGGCTCTAAAGTCAGACAGGCCTGACTCTACTTCTAACTAACTGTGTGGCCTTGAGCATGTTACTTAACCTCTCTGAGTCTTACTTCCCCACGTGAAAATGTGATAACAGCAATAGTACCACCTTCTTAGGCTTGTTGTGAGGACTAAATGAGATAACATATGCCAAACGATTACATAACACTGGTACCTATTCAGTAGCCATTATTTCTGGCACTTAGGAGCAAATTAGCACTCACGTTCAAGAAGATACTACCAAGATGGCACCACAAACCTCCCTGGGCTTCATGGTTCACTGCCCTATGGACTAAGGCCACTGTATCTCTCTGCCCTCTCAGGCACAAGCAACCTGCATGAGCCAAATGGCAGGTTGGAGCCCAGAACCATCTTGGGGTGAAACTGACTGACTCAGAAATCCTGGGAGACCAGTCTGGAATGTGGTAAGGAGAGGACGAAAGTCCTTGCCTCACCAACACAAGTGGAAGCTCAGTGGCCCAACCACACCATGAGGATCCACCACTAGTCAAAGACACGTGGAAAAAATCTTAGAGTGTTGCTGCTACTGCAGAATTGGGGCACATGGAGTCTCTCGCCTGCCCTGCCTCAGAGAGCAAGTGTCCCAAGTCTAAATCAGATCTCTTCTTTCCTAGAACTGGGCTGAAGGCTCTTCAGGAGTAGGGTTTTGTACTCTGTATTCCCCATAACACTCTGAATGGGATTCTATGCACAGGAGGCACTTAAAAGATGCTCTGGGGACTTCCTTGGTGGCACAGTGGTTAAGAATCCGCCTGCCAATGCAGGGGACGCGGGTTCGAGCCCGGGTCTGGAAAGATCCCACATGCTGCAGAGCAACTAAGCCCATGGGCCACAACTACTGAGCCTGCGCTCTAGAGCCTGCGAGCCACAACTACTGAGCCTGCGTGCCACAACTACTGAAGTCCGCACACCTAGAGCCCGTGCTCCGCAACAAGAGAAGCCACAGCAATGAGAAGCCCATGCACCACAATTAGACAAAGCCCGTGTGCAGCAATGAAGACCCAATGCAGCCAGAAATAAATAAATAAATAATAAATTAATTTTTTAAAAAAAGACTTTAAAAATGGTCCACATCAAAAAAAAAATCTTAAAAAAAAAAAAAGAGACCAAAAACTAATCAGGTCACTTTCCTATACAAAAGACTTCAAGGGATTTTCTCTTGGGACAAAGAGCAAAGACCAAACTTCTCAGCATAGCACACAAGACCCTTTCCAATGGGCCACAGTCTGTCTTAGCAGCAATATCTTCTACCACTTTGAACACATAGTACGTTGCACGCCTCCCCATCATTGCCCATGTTATTCTCTCTTCCTTAAAAGTTCTTCTGTGCCATCTTCTCCTAGTTGTTCCTCATTTTTTCTCTAGCAAACTCCTTAGCCTCCTTCAGGACTGTGGGAAGCAGCATCTGAGGTGGCCCCCAATGATCCTGCCTCCTAATATCCCTGCTCCTAAGCAATATCTTCCCCTTGAGTGTGGGCTGGGCCTAGAGACCCACTTTTGATAAATATAATATAGCAAAAGAGATGGGATGTCACTTCTGTGGTTGAGGTATAAAAAAGACTGTGTCTTCAATCTTGCTTGCTCTCTCTCACTCTCTCCCTTGCTTGCTTGAGGGTAAGTCAGCTGCCATATCATGAACTACCCTATGGTGATATCCAAGTGGCAAGGAATGGATGTTTCTGGCCAGCAGCCAGTGAGGACCTGAAGCCTAACAGTGACCGTGTGAGTGATCTCGAAAGCTCCCTACTGAGTCTTGACATGACTGCAGCCCTGGCTGACACTTAGTTGTAACCTTGCGAAAGTCCCTAGGCCTAAGGACTCCATCAAGTCCCACCTGGATTCCTAACCCACAAAAATAGAAAGTTTGTTGTGAGAAAATAGAAGTTTGTTGTTTTAAGTCACTAAGTTTTGGGGTAATTTGTTACGCAGCCATAGATAGCTTATACAAGGACCCAACTCAAATGTCACTCATCCGTTAAGCATTCCCCAACACCCTCTTCTACTGCCCAGTCCATCTCCACCTCTCCCATTGCTCATGGGATCGATCCAAACTTCTTAACATAGCCCTCAAGGCCCCACATGATGATTCAACTCAACCCACCTTCCCAGACTCATCTTTCATCACTGCACATGGCACCTGGGGTTACTGATCTTCTTTCAACTGCTCCAACTTGTCCCAGTCTCAGCTTTATCCCTTTACACATACTGTTCCCACTTTCTGGAATACTTCTTCCCTCTCTCTTTACCTAGTTCACTTCCATTTGTTCTTCAAAGTCCCAACTCAAATCTCCTTCCTCCAGGAAGAAGCTCAACTCCCAAGGCTGGGTTTAGGTATCTTCCATTTGTGCCAACCCCTTTCCCTGTACTTTTCTACTTAGAGCATTTATCACTTTGTGCTGTCAGTGCCTTTGACTTGCTTACCTCCTGGCCTGGACTGCAAGTTCTTTGAGGGAAGGGCACATGTCTGTCATTCATTTACATATGTATACTAGTCCTATCTTAACTTTTAGTTTAAATACAACCTAGTACTTGCACCCGTGCAACTGAATGCAGCTGGAGAAGAGCACACAGCCACGTAGACTGGTCTCACTTTAATTGATAACCATGAACCAAAGATGGGCCCTTAAAGATGCCTGATAATATTGCATCTCCCTAGTTTATTCTATTCACTCACCTACTCTCCTTGATGACTATTTCACACCTTCGTTCTTCTTAAACCTCTCACACTCCACCCCCATACTCTCAGCTGATGACTTTGTTTTTACTTCACTGAGAAGACTGAAACAATCAGAAGAGGATTTCCACAGACTCCCACCACGTTTATGCACCTACCAGCATCCATCCACATAACTTTGCCTTTCTTCCTGTTACTAAAGATGGATTATCCATGGTCCTGGAGCCAATCCCTCTGCTTGTGAACCAGACCTCACCCCTCCCCTACTCTAGAAAATCATTCCAACAATCTCCCCTCACCCTCCTACATCATTCATTTCCCCCCTCACCCAGATTGTTCCTGCCAGCATTAAACATGCTGTTACTTCTCTCATATTATAAATAAATAAATAAATAACAATAGAGTTTCAATTTGGGAAGATGAAGAAGTTCTGGAGATGGATGGTGGTGATAGTGGCATGTGAATATACTTAACGCCACTAAACTGTACTCTTAAAAATGGTTAAAATGGGGGCTTCCCTGGTGGTGCAGCAGTTGAGAGTCCGCCTGCTGATGCAGGGGACACGGGTTCGTGCCCTGGTCCGGGAAGATCCCACATGCCGCGGAGCGGCTGGGCCCGTGAGCCATGGCCGCTGAGCCTACGCATCCGTAGCCTGTGCTCCCCAATGGGAGAGGCCACAACGGTGAGAGGCCCGTGTACCGCAAAAACAAAAAAACAACAACAACAAAAAAAGGTTAAAATGGTAAATTTTATGTAGGTTTTAGTACAATAAAAAATAAAAACCCTCCTCCTGATTCCACTTCCCCTACCAGCTACCACCCCATTACTGTTTCCCTCTGCAGCGAACTTGCAATAAATTCTTTCTTTCATTTTCTGTTAAATCCACTCAAACAAAGTTTTAACCTCCATGAATACACCGAAACCGCTCTTGTCAAGATCCCCATTGACAACCACATTGCCAAATCCAGTGATGAATTCTCACTCCTCATCTTCCTTGATTCCTCAGCAGTACTGGAACCAACCAGTCTCTCTCCACCTATCTGGTGCACTTCCCTTGCTTGGCTTCAGGATCACCACACTCACTTGGTTTTCTTCCTGCCTCACCGGTCACTTCTTCTTTGCTGACTCCTCCCTCCCCCAACATCTTACCGTTGCAGTGTCCAGGGCTCACTCAGGTCCTCGCTCTGCCTTTCTTCTCTACCCATATTCGCTCCTCTGTGATCTCCCTTATGGTCATGTAAGTAATACCACCTATATACTTAGATGATTCCCATATTTATATCTTCAGCCCCGATCTAACTCTCCACTTAACACATCCAAACAATCTAAAACCAAACTCCTTATCTCCCCCTAAAAGTTGATCCATCCACAGTCTTCTCCATCTCAATGGCAATATCACATTTCCAGTCGCTCCGGTTAAAAAGCTTGGAATCATTTTCTACTCCTCTTTTTCTTTCCCACCCTATACATTATCCATCAGGAAATCCTTTGGGCTCTACCATTTTAAATTATCCAGAATCCAATCTCTTCCCAACCCCTCCTCTGCCATCGCAATACTTCAAACCACCACCATCTCTCACCTAGTCTGCAGTGGCCTGTTTCTCTGTTTTCACCCTTGCTCCTGAAAGTCTATTCTCATCACAGCAGACTTTGTGATCCCTTTCAAATATAAGTCAGATCATAACACTCCTCTACTCAGAACCCTCCAGTGGATCCTTTTTTACACGAAAAGAAAAAGCCAAATCTTCACAATGGCCTACAAGGCCCTTACATGATCTGGTACCCATTGCTTCTCTAACCTCAGCTCATTCCACTCCAGACATATGGGCCTTTTTGCTGTTCCCCAAACATGCCAGACATGCTTCCACCTTAGGTGAATTCCCTCTGTGTGAAATTCCTCTCCCCAGGCTATCCATATGTCTAACTTCCTCACCTCCTTCAAGTCTCTGCTCTTACATCACTTTGTAAATTAGGTCCTTCATAACCACACTATATAAATTGCAAACCACACCCCCTGCACCCCTTTCACCCTTTCCCATTGTTTTTTTTACTTTTCATAGTATTTAACACTTCTAAACACTATTTAATTTACTTACTTATTATGTACAATCCATATTATTAGTCTCACCAACTAGAAAGCAAATTCCACAAGGGGAGATCTTTGTTTGTACAATATTCCAAGCACCTAGAAGAAGTCTTGATATACAGGAGGAACTCCAATATTGCTGAAGGAATGAATGACTAAGCCCAGCACAATACCTAGTGCATAATAGATGCCTACCAAATATTTAATAAACGAATGAATGAATAAATGAATGGTCCATCTGTCACCAAGCTGTAAGCCTTCCATGGGCAGAGATGTAACTTACTCATCTTTGTTTCCTCAGTAACCAGGACAGTAATGGAGATTCAATAAATGTAGGTGAAATTAAAAAAAAAAAAAAAAAAAAACCTGAACATGAGTGAGGTGAGACTGGAAATGTGAGGTGCCAGCATGCTAAGGTTCATATGTTAAGTATCCTGTTTCTTCCATGGCCACTCCCAGCTTGGAACTTTCCATTTCCGGATCTTTCAGGATGTAATTCTCAATGACTAGAATGAAGAGGTCGGGTAAATGTGAATGAGGAAGGGCCACTTTACTGAAGAAGGGCTTCCCTGCAGCCCTTAACTAAGGCAGCACCGTCAGACCGCACAGGTAGGGTTTGCAGGTGGGCGCACCGTGAGTCCATAAGTAATAGATGCAAACCAGGCTCCCCTAGGCTTTAGATCCAATGTCAGGCTTCCACACCCCAAATTCGGATAACCTAGAAACTGGAAAATCAAGTTACTTCAACACACACGTGCCCTGTTTTCCTCCTTTCAGGGCTCACATCTCAATGGGTAAGGCTGGCATTGGCTCAGATACCTTTGCAGCTCATCACTCATTTCTAACACAGGGAGAAAGGGGGTGAAATGGCTCCTTATATGCTTCGTGGGGTTGGCTGCTCCTACCTGCTACACCCTCATGTCAAGGAGGAAACAATAAGCCTTCCTGACTCCAGAGCCCTGCTTGCTCTGGAGAACGTAGAGGCAAGAGAGCCAGGAAGGGGGTGGTGCCGAAGGAGAGCTGGTGCCAACCTGGAAGTCAGGCAGAAGGAGTGAGAATTCTGCTACTATCTCATTCTATGACCTTGGGCAAGTGAATTCACTCTCTGGGAATTCTCATATTTAAAACTAAAATTTTGAACCGGATAATTTAACTATGTGCTTGTTATAAAAATTAAACTCGGGGCTTCCCTGGTGACGCAGTGGTTAACAATCCGCCTGCCAATGCAGGGGACACGGGTTCAAGCTCTGGTCCGGGAAGATCCCACATGCCGTGGAGCAACTAAGCCCGTGCGCCACAACTACTGAGCCTGCGCTCTAGAGCCCGTGAGCCACAACTACTGAGCTCATGTGCCACAACTACTGAAGCCCGCGCACCTAGAGCCCATGCTCGGCAACAAGAGAAGCCACCGCGCTGAGGAGCCTGTGCACCGCAACGAAGAGTAGCCTCCACTCGCCACAACTAGAGAAAGCCCGTGCGCAACAAAGACCCAACAGCCAAAAATAAATAAATAAAGTAAAAAAAAAAAAAAACTATTATTAACTACTCTAGCTTGACAGTTTGAGAGGACCGCATTGTCTGCAAATACCTCCCAGCAAATTCATCTTAACCCCCTCGTCCCTGGCTCAGCTGTCATTTATTCATAAAAGTAAACAATCCTGGTGCCAGCTATGTGCCAGGCATTGTGCCAGGCCTGGGCGTACAGCTGTGAATATGGCAGGCACAGTCTCTGCCCTCCAGAGCCTATGGTCTAGCAGCGAGATAGACATCTGATGTCCCACGATGTTTCAGTCACTACCACGAATCAATTTGAGAGTGCAAGTGATCATGGCAGTGCTGATGCAAGTGGATGGAGCATAGTCTGGGGTTTCAGAAAGTCTTCCTGAAGGAAATAACATCTGAGCTGAGCTCAGAAGGACAGATAGGAATGAACCAGGGGAGAAGAAAGGGCATTTGAGAGACAGAAAAGAGCACATACGGGTGCCCTGAGGCAGGAGACATATCTTGTCAAGGCCAGTGTGGCCCAAGTGCAGAGTGAAGACCAGATGGGCAGAGAGGTAAGGCCACACAGGCACAGGTGAGCCCACACATAGCCCCTTACAAGAGGGATGTGGTCTTAATATATGTTAAAGACAGTGAAAGAAATCGGAGCAGAGTAGGGGTGGTGTGACTGGACATGTGCTTTTAAAAGCTCACTATGTGGAAAATGAACTCTAAGGGGCACAAGTCAATATGAAAAGGCCAGTAATGAAGCAACTACAGTGAAACAGGTGAAAAATGATCAGTATTTGATATGGGTGATATCAGTGGAAAAACAGATAAATTCAAGAGAGATTTAGGAGGTAAAAGTGATGAGGGGGAGTTGCAGGGGGCAGGTAATAAAGAAGAAAGTACCAGAATGCAACCTAAGTGGTAAATTAGGAAACACTATCAGAGGACCAAGTTTGGAAAGGGGGTGATATTATTAGTTCAATTTGGGACATGCTGTGAGATACCAAGTAGAGAAGATGAGAAAGAAGGTGAAAGTATAAATCTGGAGCTCAAAGGTCTCCAACTAAAGAATTGAAGGTGTGAATTTGAGAGTCCCCATAGACACAATAAGTGAAGTTGTGAAAAGTGTGTATGGAGAGAGTATAGGAGAAATATAGAGAACCGAGGATGGAGACTTGAGGAAATCCCATATTTAAAAATTGAGTAGAGAGGAAAGAGCTAAAAAAGAGAGAATGTAAAGGAATGGTCAGAGATAGGAGGAAAACTAAGGGTTTGACATCAGGGTAGCCAAGGGAACAACATATCTCAAGAAGCCAGGATTAGATAATTGTATTAAAGTGCTGAGAGATGAAAAAAGATGGGGAATGAAAGATGTGCATTAGGGTTAGGGGCTTGGCACTTGCTTAGAGCAGTTTTGATGGCGGGGGAATTGGGGAAGAAGCCAAAGGGGTGTGAGAGGAGAGGTCGTGAAATAGAGACAGGGTGTATAGACTGTTCTTACAGCTATGAAAGAAGAGAGATAGGTAGGCAGTGATTGAAGATGGGAGAGACTTGAGTATGTTGAGAAATGGATAGAAAGGATTCAGCAGAGATAAAGACAGAGGAGGGACAGTGGAGAGAAAGAAAAGTGGACAGTATCAGGATCCTGAGAAGGTGGGAAGGGCTAGACTACAGGGCAGAGCTGGAGAACTGGTCTCAGACGACAGGACAGCTCCTCTGTGCGTCAGAAGGGAGGGGGACAATGTTCAGAGCAGCATTACTTACAATAGCCAAGGTATGAAGCAAACTAAGTGTCCATCAACAGATGAAGGGATAAAGATATATATAAATGGAATACTACTCAGCCATAAAAAAGAATGAAATTTTGCCATTTGCAGCAACATGGATGGACTTGGAGGGCATTATGCTAAGTGAAATAAGTCAGACAGAGAAAGACAAATACTCCATGATATCACTTATATGTGGAATCTAAAAAATAAAACAAAAAAGAAGCAGACTCACAGATATAGAGAACAAACTAGTGGTTTCCAGTGGGGAGAGGGAAGGGGGGAGGGGCAGTAGAAGAGTAGGGGGAAAGGGTTATTATGGGATTATATGAAATCATGTGTGTAAAACTTTTGAAAATTGTAAAGCACTATAGAATTTAAATAATCTTTCATTCAATTAAAAAAAGAAAAGAAGAAGAAGGGGGGGGAGAGGACGAGTGAGTATGAACGTCAGTGTATATTCACCCCTGCAAACACACAGTCATAAAGTCAGCTCTGCTAATGTTTTCCAGAGAAAACCTCAAAGTCTACAGGCCCGTGTACTCTTGGTGAGCGGTGTGGATCCCAGGAAGAAAACAGCCCCTGTGGGCCCCATCTTGACACCTAGTACAAATCACACTGCCTCCTCTGCCCTTCTCTTGAGTCAGAACAAGGCCAAATGGGAGCTGCTTCCAGCCCTGCTGTCCACAGGTGATGTGACAGGATCTCTGCAAGAAGGCTCAGGTGTAACCAGGTCAAATCTGGGGACATGACTGAAAACAGCAATGAAGGAGAAGAGACGTCACAAAGTGCCAGCATGCCGACGAGGAATCAGATGGGTGTGTTGAGGGGAAAACAGCCCCACTCCTTCATGCAGTAACTCTGGAAGGGGGAAGAGGCTGCCTAGCTGCCTAACAGACCACACTCTTAGTTTACACACTATAGTCCTTAGTGAGATGCCTCCCATGTCACTGCCGAGGCACCTAACCTACAGCTCCCCAAACCTGGAATCTGGAGCAGTTTCTCCGGCTCACTGTATCACAACCATGACTGTAACTCTAGGACCAGAATTCAATCAGCATCTTTTAGTCCAAAGCGCGGAAACAGCATTAGGACACAAAGATTTAAGAGGACAAGTGCTTGCCAAGGTCACAGGAGAGGGAGAGAGAAAACCAAAACACAGAGCCTGCCAAATCCCGGGTCAGCACTTGACCCCTACAGATCCAAACCAACACCTCGTACCCCCCGCAATCCAGGCCCTGCTCCCCCAATTTGCTGTCTTTTCAACCCTTTGGGCACTCCTTCCTTGGACCGTAGAGAGGATACTTGTTTATGGTGCCAGTGCTTCTAACAAAAGCTCAACCCTGAGGGAAAATCAGCAGAAACGCTTTATTCCACATGAAGAACTGTAGAAGGAACCTATTTAAGAATGCAGCCTCCTGAGTCCCTGTCACCCAGAGTCTCCAAAGCACTGGGAAAGACAGAAGGAGAAGAAAAGGCAGGGAATCACAGGGAGGTGATAACTGACACTTAGCAGACTGTCTATAATAAGCAAATGACATAATAGAAATAAACACAGCTTTGGGGAGAGGTGCTGCAAGCACAGCCCCGAGAAGGCCCAGGGGATCCAGGGAGTCACGCTGGGCTAGAAACCCGGTTATTTCTAGGGCACCAAGCAGCATCTGCCCTGAATCAGGAGCCTCTGGAAGCAGAGGCCAGAGGACCAATCAGAGGCCGAGAAATACAGCACAGCTCCAAGCCAGGGGCCTTGGTCACCGGCCTACTTCCAAGGTTGGGCAGGAAAAAAACCCCACAGAACTCTTCAAAGAACCCCGTCCAGTCATTTCGAGTCCCTGCATTAGCCAGGAAAGAATGCCTGCGTAATCAGTAAGAGCAAGTAATCCCCTTATCGCTTCTCTTTGTTTTCAGACTGGCTCTGCCTAGAAAGCATGGGTTCAGATGAGCTCTATCACTTATAACCAGTGTGGCTTATATAACCAGCTTATAACCAGCTTGGAACTCACCTCATTGTTTCGTTCCTAGATGTAACGTAGGGAAGGGAAGGCCCACCTTCGTAGGTTGTTCTGAGAATCAAATGAAGTAATGTCTGTAAAAAGTACCTGCTTGGGAAATGTTAGTGCCTCTTCCTTACCCCTCTTTACCTGAGGATTTACATTTATAACTACAAGGTCTTAGTCTACATTCCCTGAACCTACAGGAGAGGACAAGGTGGGCGGCAGGGTTGGTGGGGGGGAGTGGATCAGAAGGTTCCCCGCCATTCAACTTAAAAGATGGAAAGTCCAGGGACTTCCCTGGCGGTCCAGTGGTTACGACTCCAAGCTTCCACTGCAGAGGGGGTGCAGGTTCGATCCCTGGTTGGGGATCTAAGATCCTGTATGCCAGGCAGTGCAGCCAAAAAAAAAAACAGGTGGAAGGAACACACCCATATACTCAAGAAAAGACTGAAGACTCAAGAATTGGTACTAAGAAAGAAGCTCAGAATTTGCAGTTGAATCTGAAGAGCTTTCAAAAGGTAAAAGAAAACAAGAACAGGATTCATTCTAAAGAGAAGCCTCACAGGCAGTGTATTGATTGTCCTATCTCTTGGAGAGTTTAAGTTAGGGGTTTATAGGACAGGGATAGGAGACCTAGCCCCCACCTTCTAACACCCCAGGGCCCAAGACAGTCAAATCCAGGATAAAATAAACTATCCATGAACCAAAATGCATCTCGTCTTCCACTTTTAGGTAGAAGCAGGAAATGATGACAAAATTGTCACTAGCGATTTTTTCTTTAATCAACAGGCAGGATATGTCCCAAGATCAGGACATATATAGTCAAAT
This sequence comes from Phocoena phocoena, assembly GCF_963924675.1. NCBI lineage: Eukaryota > Metazoa > Chordata > Mammalia > Artiodactyla > Phocoenidae > Phocoena > Phocoena phocoena. The sequence continues at coordinate 117,566,125 of NC_089221.1, forward strand.
CAAACTTCTGTTTGCAGAGATCTGTGCAATGAGAAAAGATGACGATGACACATGACAAGATACTCAAGGACAGACTGAATTCTACAAGTACTGAGGCAGCAAAATGCCCCCATGCATTTTAGCAAGATCTTTTCTAGCAAAGGTTGACAGAAAATAGTTTTTCATGTAGAAAAAAAGAAAGTTTGTATATGTGGCCCACCTAGCTCCAAAAAAAGAACTAGCTGGCTTCCGGCGCTTCTACTATGCCGTCCTTCTAAGGCCCAGCCAAATTTCAGAGATGTTAATGTACAGAGTGGGGGGAAGGGCATCGGAGAGCCAATGAAATAGGATATACCTGCCCGAGGAAATATTCTATGCTGCAAATCAAACTCCCACTCTGTAGCCTTGCCCTGTAAGTCCTTGGCAGAGGGACTGTGAAGAGGTTGTGCAAAAGGCACTCACTCTCCAAGCATTAAATCTTTAAGAGTAAGCAAACTGGTTAGCTGTTGTAATAATAACAGCACACTCTGATACAGCACTTTGCAATCTCAGAGCACTTTCACAGACATTATTTCCTCTAAGCCTCACAATATCCCTGCTAGGTAAGAAAAGCAAATATCACTAACCTTTTTCAGTTAAAAAACAAAACAAACAGAAAACACAGGCTCCCAAATGTCAGTTGTCCTGAGATCCCAGAGCTAGTAAGTGGCAAATTGGAGTTTAAAGTGACATCTGTCTCCTAGGACTGTGTTCTGGGTTTTATGAGACGGAGTCTGAGGTTAGGACCATTCCAGCATGTTCACTGAAGAAGTTCAAGAGTAATGTCGGATCTCTGTATTTTTAAGTTCCGTCTCTACTCAACACTTGCCCTAAGAATGATCCTTAAAGGCCTAAGGGGGTATGGAATACTAGAATGGACCATGCTTTGCTTCTCCTCTGGAGGTCACTACCCATGACCTAAGAGAGCAATCTCAACCACTCACGTGTTGCAGCACACAGGGATTCCCTGAAATATCACCTCTGCATCCATAACATGAGCATGGTCTCATGTCTTTCTAATTTCTCCTTCAGTCCAGGCAGAAGGGTCCTAGGACTCCTGCCTACATCTACTTAGGGAACAAAGACAACCAGAACTTTATTTACCCCTGGGGGGGGGCGCGGTGCAGGGGCTGGGGCTGGAATGGAAGGCTGGGAGATGCTTGAGGAGCAAAGGCAGAGAGCCAGGATGGTCTCCCCATCTAGAAGAGGAACAACCACATCCCACAAGCCAACAGGCCTTATTTTAGGAAATATTTAGGCTCATCCCAAAGTAAGAATAGCCTAGATATTTGCATGCATAAAACAAAAAGGCTCCATCCTCAGCTCTCTACCCTTCCGTTCCTATAGTCTTCCCTCCAAGAGTGTTCTGCTCTTCCAGCATCAGCTATGCATTCCTCAGCCATGGACCAGGGATTTGACCTCTCCAGTCCGATCCTCTCACTTAGGCTCCAGCCCTCTATCAAGGGAATCTCAGCCTTCTCTCCTACTGCTTCTCCAACTCACGCTTTAGGTTGCAGCCTAACGAACCATGTCCCATCCTAGTTCAGGTCAAACACTTACTGAGCTAGGTACTATGCCGTGTGCTGATCCCAGAATATATTTTGAATTTTCTTTCTTCCATGATTTTACCTTTTATCTCTACCAGGAATAACCTACCTTCCCCTACCACCAACAACCAAAGTCCAACTTGACCCACCTTCCAAGCTGCTTCTCCTTTGAGTCTTTTCTGATGTTTCTAACTAGACATGTCTCTAATAAATATGTATTTATTATACATGTTATTTATCCTCCCTCTCTCCTTAGTTATGTGCTGCCCTCTCTTGTAGCACGAAATATATTACCCTTAACAACGTTTTGACCATCTGCCATTCCCTCACTAGAACTTTACAAGCTCCCTGATGGTATATCCATGTCATACTCATTTTAAATTTCCTGCAGAGTTCTGCACAGAAGATGCACCCAACAAATATCTTGTTTTCTATTGTCTATTGTATTTTCTCGCTGGGTCTCCCATCAACCAGAGGAAGCCTAGAATAAATGGTCTGGGTTCAGAATCCCGGCTCTGCCATTTATTTATAGCTTCATGACCTTGAGCAAGTTAGTTCACTTCTCTCTATGCTTGAGTTTTCCCCTTTGTAATAAAGAGGGTAATAACAGTATTTCATACAGTTATTATGAGAACTCAATGAGTTAACACTTATTAAGTGGTTAGCACAGTGCCAAGTACATAAGTGTCAAGTGTTTGTTAAGTAAATAAAATCACTGCCAAACTCTTCATTTTCCTCCTTAAAATTACTTTTCCTCACAACTTCTCCATTTTTGCTAATGGCACTATTATTTTCCCCAGCTTTCCAAGATTAAACTTTGACCCCTTTTACGCCTGCTTCCCAGTTCATCACCATGTCTCACAGATTCTGGGAAGAAACAGGAGCGTTTACGTGCCTTTTCTCCCAGTTTCCATGGCTTCAGAGACTTTATGATTCCCTCCTTGATCTCTCAAACATCTCTCTCTCCCCAAATCCAGTCCACTCTGAATTGTGTATACAAAGTATTTGCAAACATTCCTCTCTTCATATCCTATCTCTGCACCAGTACCTACAATGGCGCCATATCACCTCCAGAACCAAGTCCAAACTCCTCTGCCTGTCTCTGGAGACCCTCCTTAATCCAGTCCTTCCCTCCTTTCCTAATCTTATCTCCCCTATATCTCTAGCCCAAGCACACTAATCTCCTCATGGTTCTGGAAAGACATCTTCCTTGTCTCTGCCTCTGTTCATACTGCTCTTTTGGCCTAGAAACCTTTCCCTTATCCTCCTAAATCCCCCAAAGCTATTCATTCTTCAAAACTAACCTTTGGCCCTAACTCTATCCTAGAAAATTTCCACCCTAATTGATCTTCCCCATCTCTGAACTCTATTTTCCCTTTTGCAACTATTATAAACTTTTTGCTTTACATCACTTGTTATTGATTCATGTTAATCTGATATCCCCAACTAGACTGTAAACCTCTCCAGAACAAGATACATGACTACTAGACGTCCCCAGTATCCTTCAAAGAAAAGAACAATAAAGGAGCTAAAAATGTACATCTATTAGCCAACACTTGATGATGAGCTTGCCTCTCCCTTTCTTTGGGAGGCAGGGAGTGGACAAGAATGGGACTGCTTACCCACCTAGCTGACCCTATATGCTGTGTTCACAGATGGTGTGGGTAGCCCTACCCGGGGGATTTGCTACAGCCAAAAAGCCTGTTCTCTCTGTTGACAAATGCCAGCAATCACTGTAATCTAGGCTGCCATATGGTTCACCCAGCCCTGTAGTAAAATCGGTTCCTTGGGGATATAGAGAGACCAAACAGGCCAACTCTCCGATATATGGAATCTAGGGAGATCACCTTGAGCTAGCCCCACAACAAACAGGAAGGCACAGAGTGTCCAGGACAAGCCAACACCCAAGCGGATGCAAAACCCACGTACCCTGAGGTTCCTGTCAACTCCACCTACCCCTTGCCTGGAATCCTTACCATGGGCCCAACAAGTCCCCTCCCTCAAGACTCTTGAGACTCCCCTAGAGGAATCCACGGGCGGGCAAGGGCAGAGAGAAGAGGTGGCCCTGCTCTCACTGTGTGGAGAGAGCTGCCCAAAGTCTTAGTCTAATTTCTGTTTTCATAGCATCTGGTCCTGAGGGCCATTAACAGAGTAAGACAATTTCATCCCTGAGCCAGCTCTTCTAATTTAGGAGGGACACTCCCCATTTTTTGATCAACTATTCATCATTTTCCCCATTCTTTCTCCTTTGTGTATTTCAAATGCAGGAAGAGGTCAGGCCCCCATCATCTTCCTAAATTGCCCCAAGCCCTCCCATCTAATTATCACAATCACAGACTTGGGGAGGCTGTTCACATTTGATACTCAGAATGGAATACAGGGGAGGTCTAGCTTCAAGAAAGAAATTTAGCATTCTAGGCATCCAGACTGTCCCTCAGCCCAGGATTTTGCTAAAATTTTCAAAGTACAACTATAAACCCCTGCAGGCTCTATTTTGATGGCATGCCACTTACCCAATTAGCTTGAAACACTCTCTCCACCCCACTTCTCATAGCTGAAGAAAGCCCCTTGTCAGCTCAAAACAAAGCCCAGGGTATAAGGACAGCCTGCGCAAGGTCATACAGAAAGCTGTGGGCTGAGACTGGACCAGGGAGGCTGATTTCCAGGAAGGACTCTCATCATTTGAAAACAAAACAACAAAAAACCTCACAAAGCCTGCATAGTCTCCTCTTCCTTAACTAAGGACACTGCTCAGACTCCCCTCCTGGCCACTTAAAAGAAGCTCCTGTCACTTCTGACTGCTTGATTCAGATTGCAATTCTGCCATCCACTTGCCCCGAATCACCCTGTCTACATCTTAAGGCCCTAATATCTCCTACTTGTCTGTGGCAAAGCAGAAAGCTCTGGGTACCAAGAGGACCCTGGATAAATCACTTGTGATGAATAAGCCTTCTCTTAACTTGAGCTGATTTTGAACCAGCTCTCCTGGCCATGCTCGTTGGGTATGGCACATGTAGGTACCTAGAATCACACAGGAGAAAAAATCATTTCTTCACTCCTTTCCCCCTCAATTAACATTTATTGAGCTCCTATAACATGCCAAGAACCATGAAGGTGATAGGGATACAGTGGTACACAAAACAGCCAAATTCTCCTATCCCTGAATAATCTTTCTAAGATACTTCTCATAGAAGCTAATAAAACACAGACTCCAATCCACATATCGGAGATTTGGTATTTTTTTGCTATAAATAGCAGCAACAATGACAGCGTAAGAGTCCAGGGCTTCCCTGGTGGAGCAGTGGTTGAGAATCCACCTGCCAATGCAGGGAGGACACGGGTTCGAGCCCTGGTCTGGGAAGATCCCACATGACGCAGAGCAACTAAGCCCATGAGCCACAACTACTGAAGCCCATGTGCCTAGAGCCTGTGCTCTGCAACAAGAGAAGCCACCACAATGAGAAGCCCATGCACCACAACGAAGAGTAGACCCCACTTGCCACAACTAGAGAAAAGCCCACATGCAGCAACGAAGACCCAATGCAGCCATAAATAAATAAATAAATAAACTTATTTTTTTAAAAAAAGGGTCCAATGTATGCAGCACTATTTACAATAGCCAGGACATTGAACCAACCTAAATGTCCATCGACAGATGAATGGATAAAGAAGATGTGGCACATATATACAATGGAATATTACTCAGCCATAAAAAGAAATGAAACTGAGTTATTTGTAGTGAGGTGGATGGACCTAGAGTCTGTCATACAGAGTGAAGTTAAGTCAGAAAGAGAAAAACAAATACCGTACGCTAACACATATATATGGAATCTTAAAAAAGACAAAAAATGGTACTGATGAACCTAGTTGCACGGCAGGAATAAAGATGTAGACATAGGGAATGGACTTGAGGACAAAGGGTGGGAGGGGGAAGCGGGCGAAGTGAGAGTAGCATGGACATATATACACTACTGGATGTAAAAGAGTTAGCTAGCAGGAAGCAGCAGCATAGCACAGGGAGATCAGCTCGGTGCCTTGAGATGACCTGGAGAGGTGGGATTGGGAGGGAGGCTCGAGAGGGAGGGGATATGGGGACGTATGTATGCATATGGCTGACTCACTTTGGTGTACAACAGAAACTAACACAGTATTGTGAAGCGCTTATACTCCAATAAGGATCTATTAAAAAAAAAAAAAGAGTCCAATGTAGCACTTTGTAACTAAACCAGCCTTCCCATTTTCATCTAAAGTGGCAGCCTCAATTTACCACTTTCATACCTCTACCAGCATATTGCATACCTAGGCCAATCTCCTTTCATGCACCAGATGCTTATTCCCAGTTTCCAGTTCTAATCCCAAGGTAAAATCCATTCTCTCAAGTCACCATGCAGCTATTAGTCATTAACTTATATAAGGCATCAAAAAATAAGTGAGATACATCCTTTGCTACAGTTCCATCTTGCACTCAAGAAGCTCTCCATCTGGAGGACCATACACACACACCCTGCTTCCCCAACCAATTACGCTAAGTGGTAGGATAGACCATTATGAATACAGAAGAGCTATGAACTGCTACAGAAACATGCCATGGTCCATTTGGACTGAGGGGATCAGAAAAAGCGCTGAGAAGAAGTGAGATCTGAACTGAGCCTTGAAGGATCAGGAGGTTAGCAACTGACAGAGAAGGAAATGAAAACACGCCAGAAAACAGAATGTGCAAAAATGCTATGGAAGAAAAATGTAAAACGTGTTTGAAATGTTCAAAACACTACATTTTGGCTATAGCAAACAGTAGTGTGGAAAAGCAGGCTAAAGGCTTAACGGCAGGTGGGTGTCGGTTGTGGAAGGCCTCGCATGTTATGTGAAGGAGTTTTCACTCTATTCTACAGATAATAAAAACCTATTGAAGATTTCTGGGTTGGGCAGAGAGAATTACTTTTAGAAAGCTGATGCCATCAATAGATGACAGATGGAAGAGAGCAGAGACTCTGAAAATTGGGGATTCCATTTAGCAGCCCAAGTGAGATATAAGTACCCAACTAGAGCCTCATGAATGAAAAGAATTAGATTGAAGGTACTTGCAATAGTCAAAATTGTCATCACTTCACAATGTACTATATACAGGGGATGGAGGTGAGAAAGGAACCAAAGATGGTTTTGAGGTTTCTAATGGCTTGGAAGAGTAGATGGATTGTTATCTAGGATGGGAGTGTCCTAGACAGAATAAGATATGGTAAGGAGACTATAATGAGCTTAATTTGAGACACTGTGAATTGTATCCTTTGTTAAGACCTCAGAAAGATCAAAGGCAATGCCTTTGACTTGCCTCCAGGCCCTTTCCATTAAAGAATAGTGATTCCTTTAGCCTGAAGAATAGTGTCCACAGCAGCCCCACAGGGAGCTCAAGGTAGAGAACAGCTTATCTTGATAAGATTTGTAGGTATGGCTTTTGTCTAATGTAGGGAACCTTGATAAGATTCATAGGCAAACCACAGATTTTTTAAAAGAAATATAGTAGCAGGAACACCATCAGTTTGGACTAGGAGGGACCAAACAGTGCAAAATGAAAAGAAGCTTTTGGGCCCCCAAACATCTACAAGTAGGAATCAGCCTGAGTGCACTGTACAAAATTTTTACTTTTTATATATTATGTTGTTTTGACATCTTAAAAAACCATTTCTGGCTGGGGAGGGACTGCCCCTCCCAGGGCTAGCCAATTCTTAGAAACAGCAAAGGACTCAGCCAGGAGAAGGCCTTTGATGTACAAACTAACCAATCCAGAGCCATGTCTCCTCTATGTGCCCTTTAATCATCCCAGGGCCAGGTACCAGGCAACCAGGAACCACCCCTATAACTTAGAGCCCATCAAAATTATTCAAACAAGCCAACCCTAAACTGTTCACCCTGCCCTGCCTTCCCCTCCCCAAGGACACCCCAATAAAGGTTTCCACCTAATGTTTCCCCTTTCCAGTCTTCTGCCACCTGACCAAAACCTGGTACTTCCCTGTGTTCCTGTGTGGCAGGCAGTGACCCCCCCCCCCATCTCTAGGACCAATCAATATAGTATAGTTAGCTCGTTGTCTTGTGTGCGTCTCCTGTATCTCCTCCTCTTGTGGCCACACTTGACTAGACATCACCTAAAAGAATACAGAACTGAGAACACTACTTAGCTGCAAACACAGGCTACATTTTTTGGAAAAGGAAGGATAATTAGAAGGCAAAACCATGAGCCCATAGGGTAAAACCAAGAGCAATGGAGAATCATTCCCAGGCAATAGGACTGAGCCCTACTCATATGCCTGGCCAGATTTCAGAACTGCTATGGACTAGGACTGCTGGTTCCCCCCTCTTTCTAAATGGGAACATCTACCCCAGATAGAAGACTAAGAAGACATAAAAACTAAATGTGATGTGGGAGAATTCCCTGGTGGTCCAGTGGTTAGGACTTGGTGCTTTCACTGCCGTGGGCCCACGTTCAATCCCTGGTCGGTGAACTAAGATCCCATAAGCTGCTCAGTGTGGCCAAAAAAAGAAAAAAAAAAAAAAAAAAACCAATGTGATGTGGGATCCTAGACTGGATCCTGGACCAGGAAAAGGCCATTAATAAGACAATTGGGAAATTCTGAATAAGGTCTATATAGATCAGTTAATACTATTGTATCAATACTATTAATTTCCTGGTTTTGATAATTTTACATAGTTGTCTAATTTGGGGAAGTTGGGGAAAGAGGATTCTTTGTACTATTTTTGCAACTTTCTTATAGATCAATTTATTTATTTTAAATTTTAAGTAAAAAATAATAAAGTCATTTTACAATGTTCACGTATTACCAGTTTTTAAAAGGGGGCATCGGGCTTCCCTGGTGGCGCAGTGGTTGAGAGTCCGCCTGCCGATGCAGGGGACACGGGTTCATGCCCCAGTCCGGGAAGATCCCACATGCCACGGAGCGGCTGGGCCCGTGAGCCATGGCCGCTGAGCCTGCGCGTCTGGAGCCTGTGCTCCACAATGGGAGAGGCCACAGCAGTGAGAGGCCCGCGTACCGCAAAAAAAAAAAAAAGGGTGGGGGGCATCTATAGCAGTTATCCTATGTCTATTCCAGCATTGTATGGGGGTTGGGGGGTGGGGGAGGTGGAGGGCAGATGACTTGTCTTTTTCATTGACATCCTTCAGGTCAAGAGGAACAGAATTTGAGTTGCTGTCCCCAAGGAACCGCATGAGAGGAGCCTCATTTGTACCCAGACCTAATTTAGATGATGAAACCCTGGCTCTTGAACCTAAGCCTGAGGCCACATAGATGAGACTTTTTGGAGGGAGGAGGGTCTTGGGTGAGGATGAGTGTATTTTTTTTTTAATAAGTAAGTATACATTGGAATTTGAATGCAATGACCAGGATGAGTGTATTTTTCATGTGCAAGGAATGTAAATAATTTGTGACCAGAGGGCAGACCGTAATTGTTTCAAAACATGTCCACAGATTCTTTGACAATCCGTCCATTGAGAGGTAGAGTCTAATTCTGCTCCATTTGCATCCAGTCAAGCCTTAGTAACTCTCTTCTGAGAAACAACGTGGTGGAAGTGATGCTAGTGACTTCTGAGGTTAGATCATAAAAGACAACACAGCTTTTGCCTGGCGCTCTCTTATGCTCACTCATGGACCTTGCCACCATGTTGTGAGGAAACCCAGGCAAGGTCAGTCTCTGGCCCTCAGTCCCAGCTAAGCTCCCAGATGAGAACCAGCCAGCATCAAATGCTAGACACGTCAGAGAGGAAACTTAGAAATGACCCAGTCTCATCTATCAACTGCTCAGCTACCATCTGGCCAAAAACTACATAAGAGATACTAAATCTCCTAGCTGAGCCCAGTCAATCTCCAAACTGTGAGCGATAATAACATACAATGACTGCTACTTGAAGCCACTATATTTTGAGGTGGTTTGTTATGCTGCAATGGATAACTGAAACAACGTGCCATCGCCAGTTGGAAACTGGGACTCAGAAAAATTAAGGGACTTTTCCCAAGTTCACATAGCCAGTAAGGAAGAGTCAGGATTTTAATATCAGTCTGAATCCAAAGCCATTCTCTTTCAACTAACAATAGACGTGGCAATAATAGTAATTGCAGCTAGTCTGCATTGAATGTTTTCTACAAGCAGGCACTGTTCTAAGCACTTTACAAGGAGTAATTCACTGAATCCTTATCACAATGCTATGAGGTAGGTATTATAATTAGCCCCATTTTACAGTTGAGGAACCTGAGACACAAAATGGTCAATTTTTTTTTTTTTTTTTTTTGGTATGTGGGCCTCTCACTGTTGTGGCCTCTCCCGTTGTGGAGCACAGGCTCCTGACGCACAGGCTCAGCAGCCATGTCTCACGGGCCCAGCCGCTCCGCGGCATGTGGGATCATCCCAGACCGGGGCGTGAACCTGGGTCCACTGCATCGGCAGGCGGACTCCCAACCACTGCGCCACCAGGGAAGCCCCAAAATGGTCAATTTGCCCAAGGTTATACAGCTAATAAGTCATAGAACCAAGATTCACTCTTCAAAGTTGGCTCCAGAGCATGCAGCCTTAACCACTATGCTATGTAGAGTTGAAAATTCAAAATAGATTATGTAAGTTGAGAAGAGAAGCAAGGACAATCCGTTAAAAATTGTACCCTTTACAAGAGGCTGAAAAGAAAAGCCAGTGATGGAAGGACCTGAGAAGGAAGCGGGAGGGGAAAGAACCAAACACTACACCTACAACATAGTGGAGGAACTCATGGCAGGATCCACGAAGCAGCTTCAGTCTTTAAGGTTGAACAGGTCAACTGCAAGCCAACCATGACCTCTGCCCCAAACTCACAGTTGGCAGTAACAAACTCTTTCAAAGAAAGGAAGCTTTGAACCATAGAATGGAGAGTAACATCCATTGGATTACACCCGACTCACGTAGACAGAGCAGCACTACTGGCCTTTTCTACTCTTCCTCTTTCAAGGGTAACGCTCACCCCCTACTCTGGAATTATGAAGCTGCTACTTAACTTCAGAGATGAGAAAAGTAAACTCTTATACTTCCTTTAAAAAATATAGTTCGTGGGACTTCCCTGGTGGCTCAGTGGTTAAGAATCCTCCTGCCGATTCAGGGGACATGGGTTCGAGTCCTGGTCCGGGAAGATCCCACATGTCGTGGAGCAATGAAGCCTGTGCACCACACCTACCGAAGCCTGTGCACCTAGAGCCCGTGCTCCGCAACAAAAGAAGCCACCACAATGAGAGGCCTGTGCACCAAAACGAAGAGTAGCCCCTGCTCGCCACAGCTAGAGAAAGCCCGTGAGCAGCAACGAAGACCCAACACAGCCAAAAATAAATAAATTTTAAAAAAATATATATGGTTCGTGACCTTGGCCCAATGAAGACCATCAAACCCACTGGGACCCTTTATCAATCTGATGTTTTCTTTTAGATACAGCACTAAAGTTTCAAGTGATCCCTTCATAGAACTAATCTTAAACCAATGCCTTTAATTCCTACTTCTGTACAACAAGCTCTGGGCCTAGTGCAGACCCTTCACCAGAGGCCCTGAGGCTGTGACACCACACAGAAGAAGCACAAAGCCCACATTATGTGTGGGCAAAGGTAGAAGCTGGGGTAAAATCGGCAGAGGTGACAACAGTATTCCCAAGGGAACCAGTCTCAGCTCCAGCTCCCATTTGCCCTCTCAGTTAGCTGAGTGCATACCACGCACAGCAGAAACCTACTCAGGTGATTTACATACTGAGAAACAAAGACAGCCAACTCCCAAACTGGGGGCCACCCATGTGCCTCCCTTCAACCTACAAATTAGATTCTTTCCCAGCAGCAAGGAGTTTCTCTCAGAGGTGGTGATGTCTTGTTCTGCCCAGAGTATACTACCTGGCTCCACATCCAATGGAGCCTGGCCCAGTATTGGCCAGAATCACTTGGGTCGAGCCCCAGAGGTGCCATCTGAAAGGGATTACTGTCAGTACTTGGCCTGGACAATTTAATGCACGTGTTACTAAAAGGCCAGTGAATGTTACTAGCCTTTTTGGAGAAAGCATTTCCTCTTGAAAAGGAGACCTAGAAATATAGGAGAAGCTTTCTTGGGAAAAACCCATATTTTGTCTAAAAGAACCAGACCTGAGAAAAGTTTAGCCCAATTTGTTGGATATAGTCCCACCCACGTAGGTACCTATCTCTTGCCTTGTTCCTATTTTCCCACTAGGTCCATCAGACCTAAAGTCCAAGAAAGGATTGTGAACTTTGTACTAGAAATTTCTGGAAACTTCTCTGGTTCTTGGGAACAGGGGCTGAGGGATGGCTGTTACATTTATGACATAAGCAAGTATGACAGCAGGCCTAAGTAGAAAGGTAGGAGCTAGATGGGATAAGGTGGGAGGGGTGGAGCCCCAGGTAAGAGGGTCTCAGAAGAGAAACCCACCTGAACAGACTGTGAAAAGGAAACCATCTAAGAGTGAGCAGTCAGACAGGCTGCCTTTGGAAACCCCAGTGTCCTTTGAAAAAAATCTTCACCTGTGGGCCTTGGTTTCATTCTGTGACAAATGAGTCATGTCGTGGTCTGAGTCTTCTTTCTTCCTTTTAAAAACATTCTTCTTTTTATTATTATGTTTCTCTGAAATTCAATCAACCAATGACAATGTCGGGAAAGTCGTACTGTATGCAGCCCTGCTGTTATTTTATTTCTCACTCAGAGACAGGAATTCAGACACAACAGATCATCTACTTAATCTACCTGTTCCGTCCTGACTGGTAAATAAACTCTCTTCTCTAAAGCCATATAAAGTTACTCCAGAGGAGAGCCATCAATTGGGTTGTGCTTGTGAAATTCATTACTGGCCTAAGCAACATGGTGAAGTGCTGTACTGAGATTTTATGTATGGCCACAGGCACCAGTGAAAGGAACTCTGACTCGCTGAAGCTGAGGGCCACAGCCTTCTGCAAGGTGATGACTAGGGGCCCTTAGGAGCCCTAGGCTTGAAGAGAGCTCCCTCTGGAGAGGCCCCTCCCATCCCCACCCAAGGGGATTCAGCCAAGGAGATATGGCAGAAAAATGTCTCATTTCAAGGCAAAGACAAAAGAATGAACATACTAAAAGAGAGATGTGAAGAAATATTAGGTTTCTACTCCCTACCTTTTCAGAAGAAAAGAATGATCTAAGAACCAGTACTGGCTTCCAGAAGGCCCTAAGCTGCCTATAGGCAAAAAGGTACAACCACTCCTACCTAATTTGTGATCTCAGCTTACTACAGAAGATGCCTGGTCACACCTCTTACCTCTTTAAGGTATTCAGCCTGAAGCATGAACAGGCCAGGGTAAGAGACTCCAACTGACCATTCCAGTGAGAAACCAGAATGGGGAATAACCAAAAGGCTTGCATGGCAAGTGAAAATGGAGAATTTTGCAGAATGCGAACTAACTAAAAGATAGGAATGAAACACAAGCCAAAATATTGACATGTATGAGGTAAACCATCTAGAGATAATTCTAAAACTCAAGAACAGAAAATTACTTGCAAGAAAATGAAGAAACTATGGACTATCAAGAAAAAAAAAAACCTGAAACATAACTGAGAAGCAAAATTCTGCCCTTTATCGAAATGTCTGAAGACATTTTCCATGGTTGGTCTAGTCCTTAAGCCTGAGCTGTCATTTGAGGAATCTCGAAATTTGTCTAGGACAAAGTGGTCTTTATAAAGAGAAAGCAAAGGTCTCACTTTTCCCTTACTTGGCAATAGCCAGTAGTCAAATATTTACTAAAACATATTTTAAGTTTCAGGCCCCAAAGATCTTACAATCAGGTGAAGGAGCTAAGACACTGACCCATCAAAAGATAATTAACAGTGCATGGCATTAAATGATGTGTCATATAAGTGATACAGGCCATAAATACTAAAAGTCTAAGAACAAGAAAAAACAATACTTCCTAAGGTCAGGGATGTGTGGCCAGTCCAGGATCTGAGGGGTAATAATACCCAACAAATATTTAGAGGAGTGACTCAAAGCAGAGTCTTTGTCTTACAAACATTTAAGGAGCAAAGTTTCATACTTCCAATGGGTACCACACATCAATTAATTAATTAAAATTAAACCCCACAAATTCCCAAAATGCCACCTGTTACATGCCCATACCTGTACCCCTCTGACCCTGGGCAGCCACCAGACCCATCCCAACCCAGTCCAGAGAAACAAGGAAAGAGTACGAATGATTCAGTGTGAATCCACCCCCAACTCTGAAAACCCCCAAATCAAAGCAGGATGAGTCAGGGACCTTCTTTCTTTGAAAGAAAAAAGGATGCTTTCAGCCATTTTCCAGTGACTTTCAGCAATTCCTCCTAACAATACAATGTAAGATAAGACCTGCCGAAGTAAAAAAGCAGACCTGGCAGAACTCCAGAATGTGGACCCTTGGTTGACCCCACAAGCATGATGAAATTTTGAAATGGTCATTTTGAAGTTTGAGTCTTAGTCCTCCCATTTGTGAAACAGAGAAAAGCAGTTTCCATCCGTGGGCTTCTCAAAAAATTGACTAAAACAGATCCATGGACACATCAAGATTTGCAGCCTACTTGGGACCTCTATAGGACCAGCATTCATACCCTGGACTCACATGGGCTTCCCTACAATTAGACCGCACACATAATACAGTTTTCAGTAAAAATTTCTCCCCTTGTCTGCCTCCAGTCCTCCAGAACTTAATATTTTCATTTACTAGTCTTCCTGCTCACATTGGTCTAAGTTAATAAGATTTTGTTAATAACACTTATTGAGCAGGTGCTGTATTTATTTTACATGCATTATCTCATTTAATACTCATAGCAATCCTATTAAGTGCTATCACTATCCCCATTTATAGGAAACTAAGATACAGAAAGTAATTTGCCCAACATCACCCAGTTAGAAAATGTAGAAAATGGTTTCCAAACCCAGGTTCATCTGGCTGTAGAGCACAAACTCTTAGTCATTACACTATATTTAGCAGACATTTTTTTTTAAAGGAAGAGCATCTATAAAAAACCTTCAGCTAACATCATACTTAATAGTGAAAGTCTAAATGCTTTCCCCCAAGGATGCTCATTCTCACTACTCTTATTCAGCATTGTACTTGGCAGTTCCAGCCAGTGGAATAAGGCAAGAAAAAAATAAAGGCAAACAGATTAGAAAGGAAAAAGTAAAAATGTCTTTTTTTTCACTGACAATACAGTCATGTACATAGGAAAAAAATCCTTAAGAAATCTACCCCCAAAAACGTTACTGAAATGAATAAGTGAATAACTAATATAGGATACAAAGTCAATATTTTAACAATTATCTTTCTATATACTAGCAATGAATAAGTGGAAAACAAAATTAAACAAAAATACCATCTACAAAAGCATCCAGAAAACAAGAAGTACTAAGGAATAAATTTAACAAAATGTGACCCATTCACTGAAAACTACAACACGTTATTGAGCTGCTTTTAACTGAAGCCTTCAAATACTACTTACATAATTACAAATAAACTCATCAGTCTAGCACTCAAGATGGGTGGGAATATAATCCTAATTTACTAGGACCTTTGCCCATTTGCTCCTTTCATCCTGGTTATTCTGTATACTACAAACATGCCCCTCGGCCACTGAGAATGCTGCTCTGTCTGCATGGAATTGATTTAATCAATCAGTTCATCTCTCTCTATCCCTAAACCACCTCTTCTGTCTCTGACTATTAGAATCCCATCTCAAACTGCTTCTCCAAGAAACTTTCTTTAATCCTCTAACCAGATCTTTCTTTCTTTCATGACTCTTCCCCTCCTGCCAAAAGCACTATGTTGGTGTATCTTATGGCATTTGTCATACTCTAGACTGAATTACTGTTATATCTTTGTACTTCTAGATTGTAAGCTCCTTGGTGACAGGGACTGTCTGATGCAATTCCCCTAAAGTACCTAGTTCTTTACACAGAGCACATTTGTTGAAGCAAACATTTGAAAGACGGAAATGAAAGAAAGCTCTTTTAGTAATACAACCTCTGGGATACCAAATTGCATCACTGTCGCAATCAAATTAATGATGTCCTGACTTTCCCATGGTTGGACCAGGTATTTAGCCATGTGGTAACCTTCCTTATATTTAATTCTGAGGAATGTTAGTTCAGCTTGGCTTCTGTTAGTTGGACCAATATCAAGATCAAGACCAAGTAAAACATCCCAGCCTAAAGGACAAAGACAGATCCTCAGTCTGTATAAACAGACAAGGGAGGGAAGGAGGAGGGGGAAGCCAATGTCCTAAGCACAACGCAGGAAATCATTGAAGGAAAAAAAGAACCATTAAAGATTCTGCTTCCTAAGAGAGAATAAAAAGTAACCTGAACATCACATCTTGGGGGTCTGTGTTGCTAGTAGAATAAGGAAACTCCCTAGGATACCTGTGCCTCTGCTACTCTGGAAACATCTGCAAGGGCAAATGGAATGTTAACTACCTCCAGCCCCACCCCAGGAGGCAAGCAGCACAATCAGGTTCTGAGCAGAGGCACAGAGAAGAGCTAGA
The DNA here is from genome assembly GCF_963924675.1 of Phocoena phocoena. Taxonomy (NCBI): domain Eukaryota; kingdom Metazoa; phylum Chordata; class Mammalia; order Artiodactyla; family Phocoenidae; genus Phocoena; species Phocoena phocoena. The sequence continues at coordinate 117,582,240 of NC_089221.1, forward strand.
GGCTCTGTCCCAGAGAAGGTCCCTGGAGAGGCTATTTGGATCTCACTGCATGTACAAAGCAGGAAGGGAATGTCACTGTAAAATGGAGCTTGCATGCCACACTCTGCCAACAGCAACTAGCCAGAGCAAGAAGGCTCCTTAACTCAACCTCATTTCATAATTATCAAAAACACCACAGCTGGTTAGCAGCAAATGATCTCAGTCAAGTGTGGAATCTCTGTCTTTTGACCCCAGATTGGCAAAAGCTTCCCAGCTCTTTGCCTGGGTACAGCATGTCCTCTTTCATGTCATCCTAAAGCCTTTTAATCATCCTCCAGGTTTGCTTCAGTTCCTACAGGCTTGCTTGAAACATTACTCACCAAGATTCATTTGTGTGTACTGTTGTTTTTAAAGGAGTCTACTTGAACTTCACATAAGACAGTCATTTTTTCAAACGTCATAATTTAGCACGTCCACTGCTCAATTCATCTACTTTCCTCAGTTTTCTAAAGAGCTCCCTATATCATCTCTTGAAATTCACAAACTGGGTTTATCTCTATGTACAAATTCCAATAAGTAAGTGGGGAGGGTTAATTCACGGGAAACAAGTAAGACAAAAATCCGCATTTCACACACATCCATCCAAACTCAAAATTTGGAGGGAAATTTCTTTTACCTTTGATGTAAATTATACTAACAACGCTTCAGACCCTGAAAAGAAAGACCCAAGAACAAGTGTCAAAGACTGCACGGGGGAAACTTCATTGATAGTGAGATCATTCCTTTTTCAAGTCAATGTTCAAAATTGCCATATGCCACTAAACCAACAGACTTTAGAGGGTTAAGACGTCCCACTGTTTAGATTTGCATATTTGCTTTCCCCTAGTTATCCAAATGGAAATTCCTCGATCCTCTGAAATTTTAACACTATGTTCAAATCAGTTACCTTAAACATACTTCAAAGTAGTATTCAAGTGGCTAATTCCCCCTGGAGTCATACCAGCTATACATGAATATGATCAAAATCAACCTCTTCATCAGCAACTGGGGTCTTTGGTTTCTAAGTGAGAATCAAAGCAATCATGCACTGTGGAGTTTTCTCTTCCCATGTATGGGATCATGTGATTTCCCACATGGATGCTATTGTGAGATTACCTACCAAGAGTGTAAACAGTGGGAACTGCTGTATGGGCAGAGCTGCAGCCCTAAAGCTCAGTGATAAACCTTTGGATCTCTCCTTTGAGCACCCCAATTAAGACTCACAAAATTCACTGCCATAGAAAACTTCTTAACGGCAAAGTATCTGAAAAATAAGTTGGTATTTTTATTCCTCACTCTAGGGTTATATTTTTAAGGTAGGATATTGGTTAAGATCTTGGATTAGGTTTAAAAAAAAAAAAAAAAAATATATATATATATATACACACACACACACACTACTTGGGAAGAATTTACCATAATATTGGCTTAATGGCAAAATTAACATTCTCCATCTGTTAAGAAAAAAAATAAGATTACTTTGAAAAACATTTTGCTTTTAGAGAAATACACATTTCAAGAATATGTTATAATTGCCTAAGAGCTGGGTAGCTGAGGACAGGGGTAAGAAGAAGACTTTGCACCGTATATTTTTATGTGCTTTCTAAGTTTTGAACCATATGAAAGTGTTACATATTCAAAAATATAAATACAACTTTATAAAGGAAAAAAATTAATGACATACTTGCTATTAGGAAATGAAATTAAAATGTCATAGATAGGGACTTCCCTGGTGGTGCAGTGGTTAAGAATCCACCTACCAATGCAGGGGACATGGGTTCCAGCCCTGGTCCGGGAAGATCCCACATGCCCCGTAGGAACTAAGCCCATGCGCCGCAACTACTGAGCCTGCGCTCTAGAGCCCAAGAGCCACAATTACTGCAGCCCGCACATCTAGAGCCCATGCTCCACAACAAGAGAAGCCACCGCAATGAGAAGCCCGAGCACCGCAACGTAGAGTAGCCCTCGCTCGCCGCAACTAGAGAAAGCCCGCACAGCAACAAAGACCCAACGTAGCCAAAAAAAAAAAAAAAAAAAGTCCTAGATAATAAAAGATGGTTAAGAGCCTTGGGACCAAGGAGAAGTTAGTCACCTAGCTAGTTAATATAACACCCTCTCTAGCCCCCAAACCTTTTGTTAATTCAAGTTGATAGTTATCTTAATTTTGTTTAAACATGAGGGGGGCGGTGATAACCTGCCTTCCAAAAAAAAAAAAAGAGGGTCTTCTTCAACAAGACCTAGATTCTCCACTGCTCAAATCCCATTAACACTAATCAGCACAATGATTAAGCACATTGTGGTTAAGTACTCTAGTTGATTACGACTCCTTCAGAAAAAAAGGTTCCCATAGCGACAGGTAAGGGCTATCATCAAACTCAGCTTTTCAGCACAGGACTTGATGTCACAGATAGGAGAGTTAAAATTGTTTTAGTATTAATCTGGAGGCTTGCTTTTTGAACTTCACTTGACTTCATCCATTCAAAAGACACTTATGAGAATCCCTCTGTAAGCCACCAGCAGTACCAAACATTGAAGGGCAGGAGAGCTAGGAGAAAGACCTCAAAGATAAGATATGGTTCCTGCCCCCAAGAATCCCAGTCTGCTGAGGAAAGCAGCCACTGAAAGAAATAATGACATTGTGATGGTAATTCTACCCCTAAATCTATAATCAAGCCTGTCCTCACCACTAGGACTGGTCAGTTTCTAATCTAGTTTCACTTTCCCCATCTTCAAGCTGCAGCACAGCTGGGTTTCCAGCTGGCTGGGGAAGAAAAGATTCTTTAAATAAACAGCACTTTAAAAATATGCAGTCGCTTTTGCTATACTGAATTTTGTAACCACCTTGCTCTAATATGTGAATCTGGGTGCCACATTAATTTAAAACTATCCTAAAGAACATAAAGTCCCCCAGGAATACACCTTTTCTAGCTTTAACAACAAAGTACACTATACGTTGGAAGAAAAAGGCAAATCATAAAGTCCCAAAGGAAGAATGATCTTTCTTTAAAAAAAAAAAAAGATATCTATTGCATCTATTCAATAAGGAAACAATTTTAAAAAAAACATACACATATAGGAAAGCAAATGATAGAGTGTGATTAAACCAAAATATATGCAACCGTCATTAAAAATGTAGAACTATTTGCAGGACAGGATGCTTTCATAGCATTGTACAGAGTTGCTAATCCCTGAGGGTCCTTTTCAAATCTTTTTCCTGTTCTTTCCTCAGAAGGCACAGAAAACACCTCCATGTATGTAATCTGAGAAATGCAAAGATTTTACTCCACTCTTTACCACCAGAGGTAGTAATTTGGGATGAATGATACACATTAGATCTATAAAAATGCCCCTCTGGCAGACAGATATTGCTATTCCAGAAGGACTTAACAGGCTACAAGTCAACATTTCATAGTTGTGGTAAAATGAGCCATTTATGAAGACCTTTATCTCTCTGTATGGTACCTTATCCCAAAGTCCTGGCCCACCAAAACACAGCTTTCTGGACAATCTCCCTAGGAACCATACCTCTCAGAGCCCAGACAGGCTCACAGCTGAAAATGGCTAAATAAAGTAACAATTTAACCACAGTTGCTCAATATAACGGCCATGATGACAGTTTCCAGGTGCCAGTTTCCCTATTTTGCAATGGGCAGATCTGCTCCAAGGAGAAAATGTTCCCAATGACCCTGTGGCCCAGACGGCTTTTTTTAGAGATAGAAAACAGAAAATCAATTTGTTAGTTATTTCCTGCTGAGCACAAGTAAGGTGTTGTAGTTAGTTAGGAAGATTTGTTTCCTTATTTAATATACCATTACTAGTGCATGTTTTCTTCAACCACATTGTAGAAAATAAGAAAATGTAGTTTATGCTCTTCTGTCATATTATCACCAGTTCCACAAGTTTCCTCTCACAAAAATGTCCTTTAATTTCTAATCCCCTTAGATAAAGCCACCAAACTGACTTGTATCTATATACTATCAACTCAAAGCAAAAATTTTTGCACTCTAAAATGTTTACTCCCATACACTTTCCTGCCCCTTGATAATTTGTGACGTATGAGGGCCCTCTCGTAAGCAGTGATTGCAGTCCTAAATTTATCTTTTTGAGAACGATATTGCACATGCTATGTTCATAATATGAGATGACCACAACCTAAAAGCAGACTATATTTCTGAACCCCAGATCTTTCATGATCTCCACATTCAACTATTAAGCTATTAAACACTCACTAAAACAAACAAGGTAGAATTGATGGAGGAAGGAGGAAAGGAGGAGGAAGACAGGGGACGATGACCATTGGGGCTCAGTGGACCAGACAAGGGATTATGTGGCAATGTGCACGATGCACATTCAGGAGCAACTCACTGAAAACCAAAACAGAAGCTGTCCTTGGATAAGGTTCAATAAATGTTTTTACTATCTATTTCCCACTGCACGATACAGTTCCACAGCTCCCCAAGGGATCTCAGACAAAATGCTTAACACAATAAAAAATTAGAAATTTTTAACTGGTCTCAATTTGTCATCATCAAACATTTCAGAGCATAAAACCAACATTAAAGAGCAGTCAACAATATTCCTCAGGACAATGTCAGAGAGATAAACTGCTGTTATCACCAAAGTTTCTTTCTTCTTATTAAGACACTGCAAGAGTCTTCTGATTAAAGTGGTCACAGTTTAACATAATACCTAGATATACTCTCGCCACTAAACTAAAATTCGTCTCCTGAAGGACAGGGGTGGGGAGGGGGCGGGGGACGTGGGGTAGAAGGGAAGCTTTTGAAAGTCAAAGGCATTGATCTAGAAAGATGAGGGCAGCAAAACTTCCTACAAGCTGTTACACGTTCTTTGCTACTCAAAGCCTATTTATACTACCCAGAATCACTTGGTAAACTAGTAAACACACCAACTTCTATGACAGACCAGGACATCTGTCACAATTCAGTGATTACACAGCTCAAAGTCACACTGCAAACACCAAATCCAGCCTTTGGGGATAAAATGAAACCCCAATATGAATAAGCACAAGACAAGCTAACATCAAACACTCCAGTCTGGGGACAATTTGGTTTGAAATATCTTACTGAGAAGTAAGTACTGGATTCAGGGACAAGAAAAAAAAAGATCTTAAACTGACATTTCTTTGACTTTTGACATTGGAGACCTCCATTCCCAGCTGCACAGATCTACAGATTTCAGTGTTTTGTTTCTAATCACCTGCATTCCTGTTCAGCACCCAACATCATGAAGGTGAGATATGCAGTCAACACATCCTGCTGGTGAGATGTCAGAGCTGAACTTACAGCATTCAGCAGAAGTTACTCTATTTTGCCGTCATCACAATCAACAGACCTAGGAAGATCTCCCAGAAACTGCCAAAAGAGGTGTCTGCTCACTAGTCGTGGAGGTTAAGAGAGGGCTGTGCTACCAGCTTAGAAAAGACAAGCAATCACGATGCAGAAAAAAACCCTGAGCCACATGGGGGACAGAAAACAGTAGCAGAAAAAGTCCCAACTCTGCCTGCGCCAGCGGTGTGGATGAGCTGACCGGGAGCCCAGGAGAGGAAGGAGGGGGCGGGGGCCATGATTCCCTAGGAGAACTTGTAAGCGGAGGCCTTCACAGCCTGGGAATCTGCCCAGCTGCTCCTGCAGACCCTGCCAGCCTGGGCAAGGCAGGCCCGTGGGAGCAGAGCGGGCAAGGCCTCCGAGGGTCACTCCTGACTCACTGAGCCTAGGGCCAGCAACACCAGGACCCCTCCGTTTTTCCTGCCGCTACTGGGCTATGATGGCAGTTTTCCAGCCCCACATGCCATACATCAGCCGCAGATCCCTGCTGGCACAGGCCAGCGCGTGCCCCCGCCCCCACCCGTGGCACACTTTGAGCCTGATCCTCCTTCTCCCCAGCCCAACACCCTCACCCACCATGCCAAACGCCCTGCACAGGGGCGGCCCCACCCCCCAGCGGCCGGCCGGGGCGCTGCCAGGCCTGGGCACCTGCAGCACCTCCCGCCCCACCCCCATTCTCCACAGCTTCGCCCCTCCCCCCTTTCTCTAGCAGAGGGAGGGGGCGACTCACCGCAGTCAGTGCACAGGATCTTGCCCACCTCTTTCTTGAGGTTTTTGCCGTTGGTGTCAAGAGGGGCAAAGGCTGTCTTAAAGACCAAGGGCTGCTCCGTGGGCTCCAGGAAAAAGATGTAGCGCTGGTTCCTTTCGAGCGGCGCACAGGAGCCCACGCTGATCACCTGCTCGCGCTGCAGTCCCCCGCTCCGGAGCGGCCACTTGTCCAGCACCTTCACCAGTGCCACCCGACCCGAGGCGGGCGGCTCACGGGTGCCGTTGGAGCTGGAGCCGCCGGCCGGGGCCAGCCCCTGTACCTTGCCCTCCACCACCACGGGTGCCTTGTACGCCTGGTCCTGCACCGACTTGAGGCTAGGCGAGTAGCAGGCGAGTGACACACCGAAGAGCAGCATAGAGAAGCCGGGGGCCGGGTCGCGCCTCATGCCGCCGGCGGCTGCGGCTCGCGAGCGGGCGGCGGTTCTCGGGGCTGCGGGGCTGCGGGGCTGCGGCTGTTGCGACGGCCGCGGCTCTGGGGGCGCAGCGGGACGAGAGATGCCGCTGTTGCTGTCGCTGCTGCTCCTGCTGCTGCTGCTCTCGCCGCCGCTGCTGCTGCTGCTCCTCTCGCTGCTGCTGCTGTCGCTGTAGCTGCTGCACCGAGCCTTCTCCAGTGGCGGCGGCGGCAGCGCTGAGCAGCAAACCTGCCGCATCTGGCCAGGCCATTTGGGGGGCTCCGCCGCTCCGCCGCCGCCGCCGCCGCCTTGGGAGGGGAAACCAGAGCCCGCTGGAAAACCGGAAACAGCGTAACGTTAGCGCCTTATAGCTCTCCACCCGCAGCCCGGGGAGGCGGCCCAGCTAGGGCAGGGGGCAGGCGGCAAGCGGGCCGCTATGCGCAGCGCGGAGGCGCGCAGCGCTCCCACCCTGCGCGCCAGGACCTGGAGGTGGATGCGGAGGATGGGACGTCCGCCCACTTGCTCTCTCGCGCCCCCTCTACCCCCGAACCGAGTGGGGAGCGCGGCTTCTGCAGGGGAAGCTTGGGACTGCACTGCTTTAGTGCCCGGCTTCAGGGCCCGCAGGGACGCGGGAGGAATTGTGCTACCCTTTGCTCTTGGGATTTATGGGCACGACAGTGGGGTAGTGCGTGAGCAGAGGGCGGAGTAGAGATAACAGATTCTGGCACCGTCCTATGAAGGGGGAAGTGGGACACAGGCTGTGACCTGCCTTTGGACATCGGCTGTAGGAGCCAAGGAGATTGTCACGGCCCGGGTGACTGGCCAGCCTCCTGCCTCCTGGGGTTGTATATCCCCTTCCCTGGGAGGACCCTAGAGGCCAGCCCTTAATCGGGCCCACGTGCTTGGCCCTGCCACCGCCAGGTGAGCGCTGGAGATTCGAGTTAAGGTGGGGGAGGATCCCAGCCCCGTCATTTGGGGGAGAATTGGGGCTACATGGAGTCTTGCCTCGGCGTTGCGTTGAGGACACCTAACCCCGGGTGGTGGTTGAGAGAGGGTCCAGTCCCCAGGTCTCTGGGCTTTCTCCAGGAGCCAGGCGGGACCAGGTTACACGGTGTACAACCTCATCTTCTTTTAAAAAAGCCTCTTCCTAAAGGAGGTGGGGGCTTCTTGGGAGCCAACCTAAGAGCCAGAGCCGGTTAGGGCCAGAGCTGCCCCACAGGAAATGGTTTCTTTTTAAAAGTGTGCTGCTTGCAAACAGGCAGGAGAGTTTGCTCCACTGAAACCAGCATCTGATTTTAAAAAGCGAGTTAGGGATCCGTTCTCCTTCTATCAATAAGGATACAGGGAGTTTTTAAGACCCAGGTTATATCCCTGAAGCATATGGAGCTCAGGAATTCCAGTGAGGTCTTGGAGAATCTTATCCCTGACTGGGGACTGCAGGAAACTGGCCCGAGGATGTCTGACTTTGGCTAGGAATGCTATTCTGGAAAGGCAAGAGGGAGCTAGAGCTTTCCTCCTGGCTAAGAGACCCCCCAAACGTAACATATTCAAAGCCAGCAGCATTATTTCTCCCACCCAACTCCTAATTCCATATAATCATTAATGGAACCGTTTTATACTTGGCCACCCAATCCAGCAAGTCCCTCAGTCTCATTTTATTCTCCCTCATCCAACCAACAACCAAGTCCTTTGCCACTTCTTTTTTTTAAAAAAAAATCCCCGATTTATCTAGCTCCTCTCCAACTCTGCATGAATACCCGAGGTCCAAGTGCTCCTCACCTCTCACCTGGACCACCACAAAGCCTTCTCACTAGTCTCCACACCTTTCACCTCATTACCCTCCTCCAGTCCTACCACTGCCAGAGTGATCTTTCTAAAAATAAAATATAAATATGATTTGGCCATGCCACTGCTCTCAGGAGTAAAGTCCAAACTCTTCAGCATGGCTCTTCACGGGCCCCCTCTACTTAGCCAACTCCATCCTCTGGGAGCCAAGCCCCTACCCTAGCAGTCCTCAGCACATCATACTGTTTCTTGGTGTGCTTCTGCACATGATGTCTCTTGTGTCCAGGAAGCCTCACCTCTGCCTTGTCCACCTGGAAAACTATTCTATCCCCAAGGCCTAGCTCAGCAGTAAACCTCATCCCTCCCTCCCTACATATGCACCACCATCCTCACCACCATACGCATACAAGATGGAATTAATTCCTTCCTCTTCTGTGTTACCATGTGCCTCATACATATTACTGTTATGGCAAAGACCTATACTGTACTTCAAGCAGCTACTAATGGGTCTGCATTAGACCCATCAGACTAAGCACCTTAATGGCAGAGACTATGTCCTATTAGTCTTTACATACCTATCCAAAGGAACAACCAACACAGTGCCTAGCGTAAAATAAGGATCAGCAAATCCTTAGTGAAAGAAGGAGGGTAGGAATTAAAGAATGGAAATCAGCTCTCTTAAAGGCATCAAGCCAATCTTGTTGGCCCCTTCAGTGTCTCCTTTTCCATTTGCATCGATCATAGCTATAAGGAAGATTACTAACTCCACCCTCGCATTTTGCAATGGAAGAAACAATCCCAGGGAGGAAAAGGGAATTACTCAAGATCATACACAGCCAAGACTGTACTCAGTCTTCTGTTTCTGAGACCAGGGTAGTGGCGAAGAGCTTGTGCTCTAGGGTCAAGCAGTACTGGGTTTTAAACCAATTTTGTAAGTTACTAATTTTGACTTGACTCTATTTCCCTCTCTAGGGCTTAGCTTTCTCATTCGTATAATGGAGATTATACTAGGGTCTACCTCATATAATTGTTTTTTGCTCATTGTGTACTTAATTCAATAAACATCTGATGGAATGGCTCCTCTGTGCCCAGCACCGAGGCATGGGACTGGTCACTGGATATACTGCAGTGAACCAAACTGACACTGTCCCCGCTCCCAAAGCTCTTACTCCATTCGGGAGACAACAGTAAACAAATAGGTGAAATAGGACGAATAGGTAACTGTCCTGAAGGAAATAAACAGGATGAAATGATAGGAAATAATGGAAAGGGGAGAGGGTAGGTCTTCTTGGATAAGGGAGGGTTTCTCTGAGGAGATAACATTTAAACTGGGATTAGAAGGATTTGAAGGATGTGGATTATGTGATATAACAAGTGTAAAGTGCTTAGAACAATGCCTGGTGTAGAGTAAGGGCCAAAATTAATGTTGAACGTTATTGATATTTTACTTATACCGGTGGTTCCTAATCTAAGAGCTGAGACTCTCTATGTGGTATGTAGTTAATGCACACTAGGATTTTCTGTATATTAAAAATGCAGCGCATTCAGGGAGTTGGGGTTCGACATGTACACACTGCCATATTTAAAATGGATAACCAACAAGGACCTACTGTATAGCACAGGGAACTCTGCTCAATGTTATGTGGCAGACTGGATGGGAGGGGAGTTTGGGGGAGAATGGATACGTGTATATGCATGGCTGAGTTGCTTTGCTGTGCACCTGAAACTCACAGCATGGTTAATTGACCGTAGTCCAATATAAAATAAAAAGGTTTTAAAAATGTAAAAAAAAATGCAATGCAATTTTTCAATACTAGATGCCAGTGTGGGGAATAATAATACATATTCCATCTCTTTTTTTCACATATCCATTTTAAAGTATAACAAGACATTGTTAAGTATGCAGAAGAGTGCAACAAGGTGAAGAGGAGTGGCAAGGTATGTTACCGTTTTGTCTTTTTTTAAAGGATACATACATAAATATTCGTAGATCGTAGATTACCTTTGAAAGGACACAGCAGAAATGGAAACAATAGCAGGCTCTGGGGAAGGGCACTGGGTGGCGGAGGTATGTGCAAGAAGAATGCTTTTCATGGTGTTCCCTTTTGTACCTTGTGAATTTTTTAATCAAGTTCATATACTACCTATTCCCAACAATGTTTGAGAGAGAATCCTCTAATTTTTTTTACTGATGCTGATTTTTTTAATCATGTATTTTCTCAATCAGAAGCGACCTAAAGTAGAACTATTATTATATGGGATTCCTTGAAATTTTTTTAACTTTAAAATGAGATTCTGGTGCTAAAAAAGAGAATTATTAGGGAATTAAAAGGTTGGGAATTATTGCACTATAACTTTATCTTCTTTAGAATGCAAAGATAAGTTTTGAGATCCAAATTGTCCACTAGAATTCGTGCGGCCACAGAGGGTGGAGACTTAGGCAGAGATGTCTAAAAGGAAGAGAGGTCCTTGTCCAGATTTCCCCAAGGTGTGGTGTGTATGAAGATAAGCTTTACAGAATTAACATCAGCCATTTAGTAGAGAAGAGAGCCCAATTCTCTTCCGGCTTTTCCTTAGGGATCAAAGTGAATTGGTACACAGTCTCAGAAAATAAAGCTTGATATTCTGAACCTGCTAACTCTTCAGTGTAATTCAATAATTGATAGTCAAAATAATAATAGCCACCATATTTAAATGGCCTCTTGTGTGTCAGGAGCTTCATGTTTATATTTCTATGCCTCAACAACTTTGCATTTTACAAACTGAAGAGACTTACAGAGGTTTAGTAACTTGCCCAAGTGGCAGGCAGTGTTGGGATTCCCATTCAGGCTTGCTCTATGCACAACACCGTGTCTCTCTGAGGGGAAAGCGTCTTGCAGCCTCGCTTTCATTGTCATCTGAGGGGTCTCCAATCTCTCCAAAATACTTCCACCAATGTCAGACTATTTGAAATGTACAACACTGGCAAGCAAATGGTATAAGCATCATTTTACAAAAGATGAGGAAAACTGAGACTCTGAGAGAATTTGACTTTCGCAAGATCACAGAGCTACTGATAGGACCAAGGTTTCTCACAAACTCAAGCTCACATTTTGGGGCATTTTTTGGTTTTCTTTTTTTTTTCTGTCTTTTATTTATTTTTATTTAATTGATGTATACTTGATGAAATTGTCATATATTTAAAGTGTACAATATGATAATTGGATACATGTATACATTGTGAAAGGATTCCTACAATTAACTCATTAACATTATCTACCACCTTCTATACTCTGCCCCCCCTTTTTTTATGAGAACACTTAAGTTTTACTCTCTTAGCAAATTTCAACTATACAATAGTTATCAACGACAGTCACCATGCTATACATTATATCCTAAGAGCATATTCATTTTATAACTGAAAGCGTATACCCTTTCACCAACCTCTCCCCCTTCCCCCACTCCCCAGTCCCCGGCAGCCACCATTTTATTCTCTGCTTCTATGCCTTTGTTTTTTTTTTTTTTTGATTTCACACATAAATGATACTATGCAGTATCTGTCTTTCTCTGGCTGACTTATTTCACTTAGCATAATACCCTCCGTGTTCATCCATGTTGTCACAAATGGCAGGACTTTCTTCTTTTTCGGGCTGAATAATATTCCATTATATATATATACCACAGTTACGCATTCATCCATTGATCTTGTTGTTTCTGTAACTTAGCTACTATGAATAATGCTGCAATGAACATGGGAGTACGGAAATCTCTTCAAGATAATGATTTTGTTTCCTGTGGATCAAGCTAATACTTTTGAACAGAACCAGACAGAGAAATGGAAGGCAGACCTGTTCACTATACAGGCTCCCCACATGCTTGTGAAAAAACTTGTTCATGGTAGCAGTGGGCTGTGTCACTACATAATAATCACTGAGAACAAAAACAGAAGTAGACAGAATGGTATAGACATACTGAATTCAAGATAGAACACCCACATGAAAAGCTTGGCTTCTTCTCCCAGATCCCTCCCACATGAGGATGGACTTCTTCCAGCTTTAGCCGATTCAGTGGCCAGAAATGGCCACAGACCCAGGTTACATGGCTTATTACATCCAGGAGAACTGGTCCATCAAGGTGATGTGTATGGCCTTTATGTGGTCACTGGGTCTCACAAATCAAGCCAAACAATTTGCAGGACAGTCTCATTTTCTAAGTAAAGATATTTTGTAAACTCCTTTTTTTTCTCCTTTTGAGATCTGTTTTCTAAATTTGGCTTCCAGAGTCACTCTCAGGTTCTGTGTGGTTAATTTCTTTTCCTCCAAGGATTTTTAAACAAGGGACCAGATAGAAAACAGATATTGAGACTCTGAGGATATTAGCATTGGGAAGGAATCAGCGTCAATGTAGCCCAATGGCTTCCTGTCACAGAGGAAGACCTGGAGACCATGCAGACTATTGGATTTGCTCAAGGTCACACAGCCTAGTTAGTGGCAGAAACATCACTAAAACCCTGACTTCCTGCCTAGTGTTCTTTTTGTTTATGTTGCAAAATCCTGGCTCCCCACATACTGGAATGGGAGCTTGGGCAAGTCACTTCACCTTTCTAATCCTTACTGTCCTTCCCAAATAAAATCGGGATAATAATATACCTACCTCTAGAGGTTTTGTGAGGATTCAGTGACATAACGCATGCAAAATGCTTCACAGTACCTGGCACGGAGTAACTGGCTAAGAGCATGGGTAATGGACTCAGGCTGCCTACATCCAAGTCTCAGCTCTGCCAATTACTTAGCTGACATTTGGCCTAGTTACTTAACTTCTCTGGGTCTCAGTTTCCTCAATGGTAAATGCGTAAAGTGATAATAGTTCTTACCTCATTAAAATTGCCGCGAGTCTTATAGTCAAAAATATTATATTGCAAATTTGAACGTTGCTAAGAAAGTAAATCTGAACAGTCCTCATCACAAGAAAAAAAATTTTGTAGCTTTGTATGGTGACAGATGGTAACTAGACTTATTGTGGTGATCATTTCCCAATGTATACAAATACCGAATTATAATATTGTACACCTGAAACTAATATAACGTCACATGTCGATTATACGTCGATTAAAAAATTGTTGTGAGGGGCTTCCCTGGTGGCGCAGTGGTTGAGAGTCCGCCTGCCGATGCAGGGGACACGGGTTTGTGCCCCGGTCCGGGAGGATCCCACATGCCGCGGAGCGGCTGGGCCCGTGAGCCATGGCCGCTGAGCCTGCGTGTCCGGAGCCAGTGCTCCGCAACGGGAGAGGCCACAGCAGTGAGAGGCCCGCGTACCGCCAAAAAAAAAAAAAAAAAAATTGTTGTGAGTATTAAATAAGAGAATATATATAGCACACTTAGAATAATGCTTAGCACATGTTAACTAGTATTAGTCTGACTAGAATAACCATTTTCTTACTTTAAGTAGACACACTTTACCCCAATTCAGCAGTTTTAAAACCACCCATTTTCATATTTTTTGAACACATGCTAAAATTCTTAAGCATAGAGCCTGATGTTCTACTTTGTATGTATATTTTTAAAAGTCACATCATTGGTAGTCCGAGCTCCCAATCAATAGAGGACATGATTCAATAATTTATAGCCTAGGGCTGCATCAAGAGTCCAAGGGCTTACACTCTCCAATTTGCTGAAGAGGGCAGCAGCCCCTCTGTCTGAGTTGTTCCATCTGGGATAATAATACTTATTTCTTTGTAAAGTGCTTTGAGACCTTTGAATGAAAAGCACTATGTGAGCACAAATTATTATCTCTTTTCCAGATATCAGTTTTAGATTCAAATCCAGAAGCTCCCTAAAATAGACCACAGCAGAAGTACAATCTGGACACAGATGTATCTGTCCTGTGTTATTTCAATCAGATAAAACATTCGTGCTTCGCACCAGCATTCGTTTTCTTTTAAGCATCATAGCCTGTCTAATTTGGATTGAGAAAAAATTAGATGTCTTTCAAGCTGAATGTTTTTGCTGTTTAACATTCAAAGATTTTCCTCTCTCTGTTTTCCTGATTTGTGTATTTGGGATCCTCTCCTGAGGTCAACAGGAATTCTGAGGTTGATTCAACTCTGGGGGCGTGAAGCAGGATGAGGAGAAGAAATTAGGCCCTTACTCCCAAATCCTCAGGCTAGTGTACCTTTGAGTGTCCAATTCAACCTTGCTTCTACTTCATAATTTCCAGTTCATGTGCCTTCTTTTTCATTTACTTCCCAGACACTTCCAATATCATCCAAGGTCAGAAATTTGAAGACTTCACTTTTCCTGAGTTTTCTTTAAAATTCATAAATTTATTTATTCTACCAAAAAGCATTTATGGAACACCTACTATGCATACTGACCTAGATACAAAGAAATAATAGCCATGGTTGCTGCTAGAGCTAAAATCTAGGCAATATTAGAGTCAGGATCTATTATCTGTTGAGCTAGCACCTGCCCTGGGCCTCTTCCCTACCCCCACTCCCCACTTTTCTTCTTTAATGTCATCCCTCCCCTTTGCCTCTCAGGCTCAGTGTCCCACTGTTCTCTCAGCTCTCCCAATTCTTTTTTTTTTTTTTTAATATAGAACGCTTCACGAATTTGCGTGTCATCCTTGCGCAGGGGCCATGCTAATCTTCTCTGTATCGTTCCAATTTTAGTATATGTGCTGCCGAAGCGAGCACCAGCTCTCCCAATTCTGAGGGCAGAGAGAGTATGCTCTGTAAATGCTAGGTCCTCAATATTTGCTGAACATGACAAACTCAATCACACTAAGGGATTAATATCTACTAAGGCCCAATGCATAGCTCCTTAAGTTATGCCTTAGTTTCTAAGACATTTTATATTATTCATCCCAAAGTGAATTTATTTATTTCCCAAATAGTTTTATTCATTCTTTTCAAAAATCCATTTGATTAATATTAATTTTGCAATGTATCACTCAAAACTATCTTTAGTGTCTACTCTGGACCAAGCTTCATACCAGATGCTGAGGATGCAGGCGCAAATAAGACACACGAGGTCCCTGCTCTTGAGAGCTTATACTCTTCAAGGGAGACAGACACTAAAAAGGAAACAAATACATAAAACATTTCTGTAAGAGAAAGAAAAGAAGAAGGAAGAAAGAGAGAGTGTGTGAGATGATTAGATTGAAAACGACGAGGACAGAATACCACTTGCAAGGATGGCCTTTTTAAGTAGGCTACATTTGAGCTGAGATCTGAAGGATGGAGAGGCATCAGCCCTGCAAAACTCTGGGAGTAGAGCATTTGAGGCAGAGAGAAGAATACCATAGGAAGGGCCTGAGGCAACAGCAAACTTGACATGATTCAAAGTATGGAAGGAAGGCCAATGAAGTTGAAGATCATTATAAGAAGGGGAAAGAGTGGCATGGAATGAGGTTAGGGAGATAAGTAGGGACCAGACTTATGCTGGGCCTTGCAAGCTATGGTAGGTATGGATTTTATTCTAAGTACAATGAGAAGTCATGAACAGCTTAACTAGAGGTCTGTCATGATCTGGTTTATATTTAAAAGAGATCATTCTGAGATATAGAGCAGAGACTGTATTGGGAAAAGAGTGGAAGCAAAGAGAGCAGTTGGGAAGCTGTTACAGTGGTCTGGGAGGTGACAGTGGCTTACACTGGGGTAGCAGCAGTGGAGATGAAGAAAAATGGATGGAATTCAAAATATATTTGGAGGTGGAACCAACAAGACTTGTTGGAAGATTGGATGAAATGGGTAAGGAAAATAGAGTGATCAAAGATGACTCAATTTGTGGTTTGAACAACTGGACAGATAATGGCACCATTGATTGAGATGGGAAACTAGCAGGGGACATAATAGGGCTGGAGAAAAGAGAAAATTCCATTTTTGACATATTGATACCAAGATACCTTTAGACATTCAAATGGAAATTCAATTCCCAGCTGATATGTAAGTCTGGACTTCAAATGAGAGGTCAGAGTTAGAGGTTTAAATCTGGGAGTCAACATATAGATAGCGTTTAAAGCTATGGCACTAGATAAGTTGATGAAAAGAGAAAGTTGATAGGGAAGAGGATATAGAAGAGCACAGCCCGATACGTTATATGTGAGCCACATATGTAATTTTGAGTTTTCTAGTAGCCACAGTAAAAAAGTAAAAAGAAACAGATGAAATTAATTTTAATAGTCCAGTATACCTAAAATATTATTTCAATACGTATTCATATAAAAATTATTAATGAGATACTTTACATATATTTTCATGCCAAGTCCTTTTTAATTAATTAATTAACTTATTTTTGGCTCTGCTGGGTCTTCGTTGCTGCACGCGGGCTTTCTCTAGCTGCGGTGAGCAGGAGCTACTCTTTGTTGTGGTGCGCAGGCTCCTCATTGCGGTGGCTTCTCTTGTTGCAGAGCATGGGCTCTAGGCATGCGGGCTTCAGTGGTTGTGGCACGTGGGCTCAGTAGCTGTGCCTCGCAGGCTCTAGCGCACAGGCTCAGTAGTTGTGGTGCACGGGCTTAGTTGCTTCACAGCATGTGGGATCTTCCCGGACCAGGGCTCAAACCCGTGTCCCCTGCATTGGCAGGCGGATTCTTAACCACTGTGCCACCACGGAAGTCCCCATGCCAAGTCTTTTAAACTTAGAGAGTATTTTATGCCTACAGCATGTCTCATTTCACACTAGCCACATTTCAATTACTCAATAGCCACGTGTGCATAGTGCAAGTTTAGAACTTAGCCCTGGGACAACTTAACATTTAGAGGTTGAACAGAGGAGGAGGAGTGGTCAGGAAAGGAGACTGAGAGAATGGTGCCATGGAAGTCAAGAGAAGAAAGTATTTTTTAAAAGAGACTGGTTAACTGTGTCCAATGTTTATAAGAGGCTGAGTAAGATGAGAAAGAGCAATAGAATTCAACAACATGGAGGTCACTGATGACCTTGACTGAAGCTGTTTCAGTGGTGTGATGGGTTTCCTGGAAGGAAGCCAGAATGGAGTCAATGAAAGGTAAGGAAGTGATGACAGCCAGTGTAAACAACTCTTTCCAAAAATTCTGCTGTTCACACAAGCAGAGAAATGAAGCACTAGTTGGAAGAGGATGTAGAGTTGAGGGAGGGTTTTTACCAAACCAGGAGATACTAGAGCATGCTTGTAAGCTAATGAGAATGTTCCAATAAGAAGGAAGAAATAGTTGTGGGGAAAAAAGGGGATAATTGAAGAGGGAAACCCTTCAGAAGACAAAAGAGGGTGAGCATAATAGCACAAGGAGAGGGGCTGCTCTTGGACAGAAAAAATGATTCTTCTATTATAATAGGAAGGATGATAGAATATGGATACCATATCTGAGTAGAGATACAGACTTGTTTATAGATCTGGGTAACAGGAATCTTCATTTTACTACACGGCTG
Organism: Phocoena phocoena; assembly: GCF_963924675.1. Classification (NCBI taxonomy): domain Eukaryota; kingdom Metazoa; phylum Chordata; class Mammalia; order Artiodactyla; family Phocoenidae; genus Phocoena; species Phocoena phocoena. Next base: position 117,599,931 of record NC_089221.1, read on the forward strand.
AAGCCATAGCAAAAAAAAAAAAAAACCCACGAAAAACATAGTGTGCTTGTGGAAGGGGAAAGATGAGGAAGTGCATTCTTTTTCTTTTCATGATTAATGTTAAGTGAAGACTATACTTTTTTCATGGTCTGGATTATTGGTGTCTACTACCCTCCAGGGTACCCCTTTCTCTGGATCAGGTTACCTGGGAACCAGTTTAGTAATCACAAGGTTGGTTTTCTTTTTGTTAGTTAATTAATTCATTTATTTTGGCTGCATTGGGTCTTCGTTGCTGCATGCGGGCTTTCTCTAATTGCAGTGAGCGGGGGCTACTCTTCGTTGTGGTGCATGGGCTTCTCACTGTGGTGGCTTCTCTTGTTGCGGAGCACGGGCTCTAGACGCACGGGCTTCAGTAGTTGTGGCACGTGGGCTCAGTAGTTGTGGTGCACGGGCTTAGTTGCTATGCGGCACATGGGATCTTTCCGGACCAGGGCTTGAACCCATGTCCCCTGCATTGGCAGGAGGATTCTTTTTTTTTTTAATTTTATTTTATTTATTCTTTTATACAGCAGGTTCTTATTAGTTATCCATTTTATACATATTAGTGTATACATGTCAATCCCAATCTCCCAATTCATCACAGCACAAACCCTACCCCGCCGCTTTCTCCCCTTGGTTTCCATACGTTTGTTCTCTGGGCAGGCAGATTCTTAACCACTGCACCACCAGGGAAGCCCTCACAAGGTTTCTTGATGATCAGAGTCCCAGGGCAAAGAGAATGAATAATCTTGAGGTCATTTCATTCAAGCTGTAAAAAGAGCCTGAGGAACTATCTCTGATACATATAACAGGGTACACACGTTTGTCACATTCAGAGTCTCTCTCCCCAGAATAATCTTGGAAATGGAGTGATAAAATCACCTGATCCAATTTGTGGGACAATCCACCTGAGGCCTATTTAATCTTATCCCTAGTTGAAAGTCTAGGCCTCCTCCATGTCTTTAAGAATTTTGAAAGACTTCTAAAGGGGAAATGTACTGAGCAGGGTCCCAAGCAGGAAATAATATTCTACTCAAAAAATTTCACAGAGAATAATTTATTAAAGGGCCTGTTTACAAAGATGTGTACAGTTCAGGAAATAGCAGGTATGTAGAGTCACCCAGGGATGAGCAAGAGTTTGCTAAAACCTTCCCTTCCCCAGACATGTGGGGGCAAGGTGAAGAAAGTGTTATGGGAGCCCAGTGAATGCTGGAGCGCTGTAGGAGGGGCTGTCAGGCAGCTACTTTGAGAACATGGTAGTAAAGTAGGGAGAAAGAAGGGAAAAGAAATACCCTGATCTCTCTTTCTTCCTGCTCTTCTTTCCACCCCTGTGCCAAGCTTCTGCTCAACCCATTGGAAGCCAGAGGGCAGGGGAACCCAGGTGATGTAACCCATAGAGATCAGTGCTCCATGGTTCAAAGCAGGATAGGGAAGGATGGAGAGTGACTCTAGGAAAGGGGGTGGGTCGGGGGCAAGCAGAGTATAATTAGCACAGGAAGATAAGATATCCTTTCATAAAACAAAGAAACAACTAAATGAAAGAACATATCAATATTAGGAATATCAACTATATAGGACTATGTATGGAGCACTAAATATGTGACAGAGATGAAGGGAGGAGAGAGGGAAAGCTGAATAAAGCTAGCTAATTCTTAAGGCTTTAGTAAATCTTAGCTTTCTTTAAGTTTTCTTACTAGACCAGAGGTTTGGAGAAGGGGGGATTGATTATTTTGTGTCTTGTTTTATCAAAGAAAATGCTTTATTTTCCCTTTATTATGTACAAGGCAGAAAATCCTAGAGGCAAAAATATATGTTTGACTTTTGGAGAAAAGGGATCCTCTGTAGATTTTCATATCCTCTTATCCCAGTCTCCCTCCACCTGCACCACTGGAAAGAGGTCTAAACCTCCAGGAGACAGTGGCTTACTGAAGCTTAAATTTGGACAAAAGCTTGATGCAGACATTTGAGGTTACTAAGCTTCTGTCACCATATGGACACAATCAAACAGAAAGCAATACTGCATTGTGGTTAAGAAGGTAGGCTCTGAAGTCAGATTGCTTAGACTTAAATGCTTGCTCCACTACTCACTAGCTGTATGACCTTGGGCAAGTTACTCCTCTTTTCCTCCATGCCATCTGTAAAATGGGGATAATAATAGTACTTATTCCACAGGGTCATTTTATGAGGATAATATAAGACACCACATAAAGTACTTAGGATACTGTCTGGCATAAAGTGAGTGCTTAAAAATCTTATTAATAAAGCCAATTTCCTGATTCCAAAGTTTTCTGCAACCAACTCCATTTCTCTTGAATAACCTGGTCTTGGTATCATCTCCACATCTTTAGATTTGTCTCTGGAAACCGCACCCCCTCCAAGCGTGCGCGCGCGCGCGCGCACACACACACACACACGCAGTAGATAGTGGAGTCCACACTTATAGCAAAGGTATAATCATATACTTTTTTTTCCCCCAGCGGGTTCCCACCTCCCCAAGGGACGCGGGGCGCGCGCGCGTGCGCGCACACGGCCCCAGCCAACGCGACGGCCGCCGGGTAGCCCCCTCCCGACGGCCGCGGCGGGGTCGGGTGGGGAGACCAGTGGCGCGCAGCGCGGCGACCCGGTGTTCATATACTTTTAAATTCATTCATGTGCTCACATATTTATTGAGCACCTGTTATGTTCTAGTTACTGGATTAGGTGCTGAGCACAATATAAAACTGAAAAAAAACAAACACAGCCCTTGCCCGAGGAGCTTGTGATCCAATGAGGTATACAGACACTAATCAAATTACTACAAATAAACACTGTATGATAGGGCAATGATAGGATCATTAGTGAATCATGATATTACAGCTCAGTTTTTTCAGATTCTAGAGAAAAGGAGTTAAGCGGGCTTCTGCGAGCTACAAGTGAGACATAAGGCTGTGATGTCCAGTAGGGTAGCCACTACCCACATGTGGCTATTTACATTTTAATTGTAAGCAATTAAAACTAAATAAATTTAAAATTCTGTCCTTCATTTGTACTTGCCACATTTCAAGTGCTCAAGTACCATATATGACTAGAGGCTACTGTATCAAACAGTAAAAATGCAGATTTCCTGTAGAAAAATAGGCAAAAGGCATGAACAGACGATTCACAAAGAGATATATAAAGATAGTTTTTAAATATATAAAAACATATCAACTTCATTCATAATAAGAACAATTGACATTCTTAAAGCATATTGAGATATCATTTTTCACTCATTAGATTGACAAAATAATCAAAACCTTGACAGTACACTTTGTTGATAAGGATATAAGAAAACAGATACTCTCATACATTGCTGGAGGGAATATGGCAAAACTACATACAAATTTACCCTTCAACACAGTAATCCCATTTGCACAAATTTATCCTGAAGTTACACCTTTAATAACATAAAAATACACCTGAATAAGATTATACATTGTAGCATTATTTGTAATTTCAAGATATTGGAACCTCTCTAAATATCTAACTGAAGGAGGTTGTTTGAATAATGCACTCATACAATGGAGTACTATGCAGCTGTAAAGAAGAATGAGGAAGATCTCAATGAACTGATATGAAATGATTTCCAGGAGATATTAAATGAAAAAAGCAAAGTGCAAAAGAACATATATAATATGCTACCTTTTGTGTAAGAAAAAAGGGAAAAACAAGAAAACATGCATTATCATTACAAAAAGAAACATGAAGGATAAACCAGAAAACAACAAAATGTGTTTCCTACAAGGAGAAGGGGTGGAAGGAGTAAACAGAAGGGAGTGACCCTTCTCTGAATGTAAATTTTTATATAGTTTTGACTTTTGAAAGCTTGTTAATATCTTACATACTCAAAAATAATAAGAAGGGAGGAAAAACTAAAACCAAAATCCAATCATACAAATGAACACACTTTATTTCAAATGAATACCATGACCACACTAAATGGGAATAAAATTTAAAAAGGGAACTAATCCAAGGAATTTATGGACACATTATATCCTAAGTTTTGGAGAGGGTAGAGAGAGAAAAGGGCAAACAAATCCTAAACTCTTTTTAGCATGATTGTTAATTATAATGGTATGGGCAAAGCAATTCTGAAACAATTTTATATGTAATCTAAGATTGAGGAAATTGTTGGGAACCAAGTTTCTCACTGTGGAAGAAAGGATACGTAAGTATAGAATAGGGAGGACAAGAAAGAATCCTGCAGAGATAGGTTGGAATTAGAGAAACTGGTGTGAACTCATGATTTCTAAAATATGAATATGTGTGTATATACATGTTTATGTCTGTACCCATGTATATGTACATATATGCCTATATTTCCTAGCTCTGGCTATTCAAAGGAAAGAATAGCCAAAGTAGCAAATATAACCCAATAGCCATGAGCATATCTGGTGTCCAGACCTTGGTTTCTAACACCATGCCCCACTAAAAGGAACCTGGGCTCCTTTGAGAAATGGCTGATACCAGGGCTGGGGCAATGTAGGTACAATTGGAGCCTGGAACATCTTGTTATGCCAGATAGTAAGTGCTAGAAGATGACAGGAGCATATTACTGGCCAAATCTGGGACAATCTGAGCACCAAACTAAGTAAAAACAATAATGAACTATACACCATTGAGAAAAATAGCAATCCATGAGTCCATAATCTTAGATAAATAGATAGACAGACAGACAGGTAGATAAATAGTCAGATAGATAGATAAATGGGGGAGAAGGGAGGCCTCTTGCGTAGTGCAGAATACTGAGGGCCTAGAGTCAACTTACCCATTAGGCACAGTGTCTAAATACCATGATACTTTTTAAAAAATTAATTAATTAAATTTATTTATTTATTTTTGACTGCATTGGGTTTTCGTTGCTGCACCCGGACTTTCTCTAGTTGCAGCAAGCAGGGGCTACGCTTTGTTGCGGTGCATGGGCTTCTCATTGCGGTGGCTTCTCTTGTTGCAGAGTGCAGGCTCTAGGCACGAGGGCTGCAGTAGTTGTGGCTTCAGGGCTCTAGAGTGCAGGCTCAGTAGTTGTGGCACACAGGCTTAGTTGCTCCGCGGCATGTGGGATCTTCCCGGACCAGGGCTCAAACCCGTGTCCCCTGCATTGGCAGGTGGATTTTTAACCACTGAGCCACCAGGGAAGTCCCAATTCCCATGATACTTTTAAAGGCCAATGAAAATGTTTTAATTTTTATTTCTTTTAAAAGAAACCAAAAGAAAAATAAATGTAATAACAATAAATCTAGCTTGGATCATATTAATCTTTATACCAACATAGTCATAAATACAATTTAAAAAAATTTTTATGGAGTAAAGGGCCCAGGAAGGCAAAATATCATAGGGCTCATGAAAGTCATAATGCAGCCCTGTGAGGTACTAGTGGTAAATATGGACAGGGTGCTAGATGGAAAATCATCATTTGGCAGTGTTCATGGTAAAGATAGGATCAAGAGTCATCCAATAGATGCTAAATGTAAGAGAAATTTGGGGGAAGAATAGAATATATGAATGGTCTTAAATTATCCCCCCCACTTCTTATTAGTTGCAAGGAAAAAAATTAAAAGATGATTATACAGTGGAGGTAGTGGGTACCACCTTGACTGCATGATGAAAATTAAAACTATTACCTGTGAGGGACAGATAGACATCATGTGCCTTCAGATGTAATATCCTGAGAAGGTTATGACATCATCTATACAGTATCCCTACTAAAAGTGTATGATGATATAATCACAAGGAAACGTCAGACAATGAAAAATGTTCTATTTTTTTAAAAAGGTGGAGGTGGGGCGGAGTTACTTTCTTCAAAAATGTCAATGTCAAAATAAGGCAAAGAAAAACTGGGAAATGTTCAAGATTTAAGGCAGCTGAAGAGACATGGCAACTAAATACTGTACCTGACCCTAAAATTGAGCCTGTCCTGGAAAGAGAAAAGCCTATAAGGGACATTATTAGATCAACTTAAAAATTTGGAATATAGACAGTGAATTAGATAAAAGTATTCTACCATTGTAAATTTATGAAGTCAATAGCTATAGGGCAAAGCCCTATTCTTCAGAAATATATGCTCAAGTATTTAGGGGTAAGAGCTGTGATGTATGTAACTTACCTCAAGTGGTTCAGGAAAAAAATTGGTATTTATTATGTGTGTGTATGGAGAGAGAGAATAAATTACAAAGCAAAGGGGATAAAATAACAATAGGTGAATCTTTGTAAAAGGTATATGACTGTTCTTTGTACTATTTTTATTTTTGCAACTTCTTATAAGTTTGAAGTTATTTCCAAATAAGTTTTTAAAAACAAAAAATAAAAAAACATATTAGACTGTCACATACAGATGTATAACTAATATTGTATGCATAACATTGGCTAGATTTTTCACATTATAAATAGTTTTCCATGTTATTACATAATCTTTGAATCTATCATTTTAAATGTCTGCATAGCATTCTAACAAACTGACACTCTAGAGTTTACTGGGCCATTTTCTTTATTGTTAAACATTTAGACTATATTCATTTTTTCCTGATTTAAACAATGTTCACAATGATTAAGCTTAAGAGCCATAAAAAAAAGAGCTATAGGACCATACTACCTATATTCAAATCTCAGCTCTGTGGTTTACTAGCCCTGTAGCTTTGATTAAATTATTTATCTCTCTATGCCTCAATTTCTTCAAGTCAGGCATAATATATAGTATTTATAGAAATGATGTGAACATTAAACGAGATGCTCATGTAAAGAACTTACAGTGGTGCCTAGCACGTAGTCAGCATTCAACAAATATTAGCTATTTGTGTAATTTTTTGTGCATTCAGCTTTTTTTGTTTGGGGAGATCTAACCTTTTGCAATATTAATAGTTTAAAATAAAAGCAATACTGATAGTTTGGGATATGGAAAAAAGTGCATAATATAGATATAATAATGGCAATATTTTGAACAATGAAACCAATGGTTTTATAATCCTTGATTTCTTTAATTTTTAAAAAAGTATACAGGAATTCATCTAATAAACAAAAACACATCTCCTGCTATCCTAAAGTACACCACTAGGTGGCGATATAACCAATTAATTGACAATATTAATTTAGGTAAATTTCAAACTCAAATTTACAAAATCCCAAAATAGAAAGAGGGTTCTTTGAAAAGAAGTGTGGTCACAGCAGACACATTAAATCTACGGCTGGTGACTAAGCTGAGGTACATCTGTCCCAATACTTCACTAGTGTTAGGTTGCCCAGACGTCTCTGAACTGATTCATCTTTCCTCTGACCCCATTTCCACCCAGCTTAAAAACCCTTTCCTCTTTCAGACTTTCCTATCTCAGTAAATGGCACTATTACCATCCACCTATGTGTTTAAGGTAGAAACTAAAAGTTACTCTATTGTGGGGTGTGGGGCTTTTTGTTGTTGATTTCTAGTTTTGTTATACTCTTGTAAAAAATGGTTGTAGTCCATGTGATATCAATTCTTTTGCTATTTCTTGAGACTGGCTTTGCAGTAAGATGCTGTAAGTTTTCCCTGTGTACTTAATAACATGTAATCTCTGTTAGGTGAAGGATTCTGGCTATATCCATGAAATCAATCTGGCTAACTGTGTTGTTCATATCTTCTAATCCTTATTAATATTTTGTCTGCTTTTTCTGTTTCTGTAGGAAATGTGGTTAAAAAAAACCTCCCACTGTAATTTAAATTGTGTTTATTTTATGATATTTTATGATATTTTTACTTTATATCTGTTGAAGATATATTGTAAGTTACATATAGATTCAGAATTGCTATATCTCCTTGGTAAATTATTCCTTTATTACTTATCTTAAAAATAAATTTATGGGACTTCCCTGGCAGTCCAGTGGTTAAGACTCTGCCTTTCAATGCAGGGGACATGGGTTCGATCCCTGGTCGGGAAGCTAAGATCCCACATGCCTCAGGGCCAAAAAACCAAAAAACATAAAACCGAAGCAATATTGTAACAAATTCAATAAAGACTTTTAAAATGGTGCACATCAAAAAAAAAAGAGGTACCTTTAAAATATAAATAAATAAATAAATTTATTCCTAACAGTGCTTTCCACCTTAAAGTCTATTTTGTCCGGTATTAATATCACTACATTAACATTCTTTTTGGGTAATATTTGCCCATCATATATTTTTTCCATTCATTTGCTTTCAAATTTCTATGCCTTTATGTTTTAGCTATGTCTATGGCAAACACATATAGCTAGGTTTTTTCCTTATTATCTAATATAAGCAGTTCTGATTTTAACTGACAAGCTTAATATATTTATATATTTAAATTATTGACATATTTTGACTTATTTCTACAATTCTATGATGTGGTTTTATTTTTCAATTTATAATGCATCTTTTAAACTTTTTTTCCTCCTTGCATGCCTTTTATTGGATGGTTCTGGTTTTATTTATTCCTCTTTCTTCACCTTTATTGATTTAGAGCCTTTATGTTTCTATCCTTTTGATAATTATTCTCACCTTCTTAACATGCACATTAGAAAGTCTAAAGTTAATTTACCTATTCTCTTCCCGAATAATCAAGGGCTTTGTAAAACTTTATCTCCAATCACTTTCCTTCCCATCTTGCTCACTGTCGTTATCTAATATTTTAGTTTTAACATCTTCTCAATCTAGACTTTAAAATCATTGTTAATGTTGTTTACAATAAATGCTTATTTAGATATGTTCACATGTTTAGCAATTTTCTTGCTTACCACTTCTTGCATTATGTTATTCCCTTGATTAAAATTCTTCAGTAGCTTCACATTAGAAACAATAATATCCAAACCCTTTGCCATAGTATACAACACGTCATATGACCTGGTCCCTGCTTGTTTCCCCAGCCTCCTCTCTATCACTCTTCCCCATTGCTCACTGACCTCCAGCTATAGTCATCTTTTTTTAGTTTCTGGAACATGCTATAACTGAACACCAATTTTTTTCCCCACCTCAAATACTATGCACGTTCTTTTCCTTCAGTTCAGTATGGTCTTCTTTCTATTCTCCCTATTGCTGGCTCTCTCTCATTCTTCTCAGCTTAAATGTAACCTTCTCAAAGTGTTCTTTTGCCATTCTATATAGATTAGGTCCTCTCCATCCCATATAACAGCCCTCTGTTTATTTCCTCTATGTACTGATTGCAAGTCATAATTACATATTCGAATATGTGATTCCTTGCTTGGTGTCTGTCTCTCTACCATATTGGCTCTATAAGAACAGCAGTGGGAGTAAAAAGAAAGCAAATGTGAATGAGAAACATTTTAAAAGAAGGGCTTAAAATTTTTTATATCAAATTAGATGAGAGGGCAAGTAGAAGGAAAAGTTAAATGTAATTAAGTTTCTCTTTTGGAAGACTATAAGGATAGAGATACCACTTGACAGAAATAGAATAATTGGAAAAATAATTCAATTTGAATGAAATTGAGGAGGGAGAAAATTACTTCTGCTTAGAAGTATTAAGCCTTAAGTAACAGTGGGACATTTATGTGAAGATATCACATAGACAATCTGAATTATGGTAAGTAGAACATAGGTATGAGGTCAGAACTGGAGATGTAGTTTGGGGAATAACTTACATATTTTTCATCCCTTATCAATTTAATATTCAATTTCTCATTTAGCCATTCCAAACCTTCTGCTTTATATATTCAACAAATATTCTTCCTGGCTCTGTGCTAAATACAAGGATACAGTAATTAACTAAGATGGGTGCTATTCCTGCTCTCAGGGAGCTTACAGCACAAAAGAGGAGAAACGAATAAGCAGTTGCAATAGCGTATGATACACTCTGCCATAGGGATTAGATAAGCATGCTATTAGGAACACACAACAGGAAAAGTTAACCTAGTCTATGGGCCAGGGAAGTCTTTCTGGGGGTGGGGGGAGTAATGCTTTACTGAAACGCAAAGGAGAATATGGAGTTATTCAGGAAAAAAGGAAAAGGAGAGACTCCTTAAGTGAAGGACACATGTATGCAAAAGCTTTAAAGCAAGAAAAAACGTGCGTGCTCAAGTGTTCCTACCAATACTTTTTCCCAGAAACTATTCTCTACCCAACCATTTAAAATTGTTTTTTTTGGACTTCCTTGGTGGTCCAGTGGTAAAGAATCTGCCTTACAATGCAGGTGACGCGGGTTCAATCCCTGGTCCGGGAACTAAGATCCCACATGACGGAGGACACGACTAAGCCTGCGAGCCACAATACTGAGCTTGTGCGCCTCAACTAGAAAGGCTGTGTGCCTCTACTAAGACCCAACACAGCCAAAAATAAATAAGTAAATATGAGAACTATTATTTTTTTTAAAATTGTATTTCAAGTTGATTGAGGTATAATTTATATATAGTAAAATTCATCCTTTTATGGTGTAAGTTTCTGTGCATTTTGACAAACTTATGCTGTCATGTAACAATTACAACAATCAAGATATGTAGTATTTCTATCACCCTAAAAAGTTCCATCACACCTCTTTGTACCTCCCCTACCCTCAGCCCCCTCGCAACTGCTGACTGGATTTCTGTCCCTATAGTTTTCCTTTTTCCAAATGTATAAATGGAACCATACAGGATGTAGACTTTCGAATCTGGCTTCTTTCGCTGAGCGTAATGCTTTTGAGAGTCATTTATGGTGCTGCATGTATTAGTAGTTTGTTCCTTTTTACTGCTAAACAGAATTCCATTGTAGAGGTGTACCACAGCCTGTTTCATGTTGATGGACATTTGGCATGTTTCTGGTATTTTTAAAATATGGACAAAGCTGCTATAAATATTCCCATAGAGGTTTTTTTAAATTTTTGATTAAAGTACAGTTGATTTACAATATTGTGTTAGTTTCAGGTGTACAGCAAAGTGGGCCAGTTATATATATATATATATATATATATATATATAATATATATATATATTTTTCAGATTCCCATAGAGGTTTTTGCGTAGGTATAAGTCTTCATTTCTCTTGAGTAAATACCTAGGAGTGGGTTTGTTAGGTCATAGAATAAATGCATGTTTAACTTTATAGGAAATTACCAAACTGTTCTCCAATGTGGCTGTACCATTTTGCATTCCCACCACCGATGTATGAGAGTTCTAGTTTTTCCACATCCTCAGCAGCATTTGACATTATCAACTGTTGGTTTTGTTTTATTTATTTATTTTTAAGTCATTCTACTAGGTATGTAGTGATGCCTCATTGTCATTTTAATTTGCATTTTCCTAATGACTAATAGTGTCAAACATCTTTTCATGTACTTATTTGCCATCCATATATCTTCTGTAAAATGTTTGTTCAAATATTTTGCCCATTTTTTCTTTTTCTGTTTTTGATTGTTTTCTTATTATTGAGTTTAGTGAGTCTTTTACATATTCAGGTTACCAATACTTTATCAGATATGTGTTTTGCAAATGTTTCTTCCCAGTGTGTGCCTTGTCTTCTCATTTTCTTAGACTGACTTTCAAAGACCAGAATTTTTTTCTATTTTGTAAGGTCTAATTTATTAATTTGTTCATTTCTACCCAAAGTTTTAATCCCATTCCTTTCCATTTCTTTCTAGAATAATCTTCTTTTTCTGCCTCCCATCATGCAGAAGTCTCCCACTTTTTGCAAAAATCTTCACTTGCAGTTATTTCCCACCCTACATTGTTACTGTCCTTTTTCTCCTTCATTTCCCTGCCACATATTTGGAATGAATGTTCCTTACTACTTAGTCATTCCTGAAATCCCCGAACATTTGCTTCCATTCACAACCACACTACCAAAACTAACCTCTGGATGTCACCAAAAAACCTCTTACGTGTCGATTCCAATAATAGTTTCTAGACCCTAATTCTCTACTTCCTTTTAGCATAACCCTTCCTTCCAAAAATTATTTTTTAACCTCTTACTTTCAGCGTTCCCAAAATGCAGATCTAAGGTGTATAATAGCCCCTTAGGGATTAATTCAGTTGTTGAATGCCATGTAAACAAGAGTTTCTTTACTGAATAAATTCAACATTTTTTTGGTCTGAATTCAGACAGACGCAATAAATATGAAATAGGTGTTAAATTATTTACAGGTTATTCATTCCCTTAAATGACTTGAATATCACCATTTGTTTTTTCAATGACTTCGTTGTCATTTTTTAAAAATCTATACCCCCAATAGCATAAATTTCAGCACAACCCACAACTGATTTTTTAAATTCTGAATTACTAGAGTCCAAATGAGTGAAATTTTACTCTAGCTTTTTCATTATAATATATATGTTCATATATATTATATATTTGGAAGAAATACAATCCAGGAACAATCTCCAAGCACAGGGACAGAAGTAGTTATTAAAATAGCAAAGTTTGTTTCTAATATTTATTAGGTAGAGAAACTGAAATACAGTGAAATAGATTTTCCCCCTAAAAGTAAAATCATAAAGAGGCAGAGCAAAGAAGTTTCAGTTTTGATTTTGCCTCATTGGGACCATAAATAGCAGTTTATTTCTCTCAGGTATTCCCCTAACCACCACTGTTTTCCTTTCCATTTGCCTTCCCTTTCTTTTTAATTTCCTCTAATTAGCATAATGACCAGACAATATGACTAAATTAAATCATTCCATTTCTCTCAACTCTAGGTCAAGGTAATTACTTCTGGTTACCCTATCTCTTCTGCCAGCTTCCCTTTACCTGCTGAAAAGTCTGCTTTCAGATGGACAGCTCCTGCTTTGTTCTTGGACAGAGCAAAGGCTGAAATTTTCCTGAAGTTAATTAGTGTCATAAGGCCAGGCTAGGGAAATCAGTGCTCTGAGGTCTTGTACGTCTCTAGCATGAGAATATCAGTACATTCTGAGCATATTGGGAGGCAGCATTATATAGTAGAAACAGCTTAGGAGTTAGACCCCAATTCAAATCAAACTTGACTGACACGTAAATAAAGTCAATAAATCCTCTGAGCATGTTTCCTCATCTGTGAAAGAAAGATAAATAATATCTACTTTAACCGGAAACATGAGTAAAGAATCTGATACTTAATAAGTACTCAATACAATTTGGTCCTTTCCTCCCCTCTCCAGCAAATTCTTTTAATCGAGAATAACTTTTTATTCATTTATTTATTTACTTGGCTGCTTTGGGTCTTAGTTGTGGCACACGGGGATCTTTGTTGTGGCACACGGGCTTCTCTAGTTGTGGCATGCGGGCTCGGTAGCCCCACGGCATATGGGATCCTAGTTCCCCGACCAGGGATTGAACCCACGTCCCCTGCATTAGAAGGCGGATTCTTAACCACTGGACTACCAGGGAAGTCCCAAAAATGACTTTTTAAAATGTCACCCTTTCTTGGTCCACTGATGCCAGGCCAATCCTTTCATACTTTCCATAGTGTACACTGACATAATAGTGAGATAAGGGGATATACTGCCTCCTGAACATATTTGTGTTTTAACAAGAACTCTCAGGATAGGAGCTTTTGATGTGGCAAGGGCAGTGCTAGTGGTGATTTCTGTATTATGGTCTGGGAAATCTAAAAGTTCTATGAGGCATCTCAAGAAGTTTCTGAAAACATGGTAACAAGAGACTTATTTCATTTCTGCCTGCTCTGTGACCTACATACACCACCTTGACAATAGATACATTGGTCATCAGCATTCAATTGTACTACTTTGCATATAAAGGGCTTACAGTGTTCTATGAAGATCACACAGGAAATACAAGTCTATAAATAAAGTTCAAGGCACCTTGTATATTTTGTCCTGAAATAGTGTACATTTATTATATGAAATAAATTACACATTAACATTAATTTGAAATTCTTTTCATCAGATTAAGAGTACACATGATATTTTTTTTTTTTTTTTTTTTTTTTTGGCCGTGCCTCCTGCAGTGGAAGTGCAGAGTCTTAACCACTGGACTGCCTGGGAAGTCCCAAGAGTACACATGATATTTGACTCAATAATTATACTTCTAGGAATCTCTCCTAGAATACACTCATACGTGTGTACAAATATGTATGTAGAGCCATATTTATTGCAACTTATTTGTACCAACAAAGACTAGAAACAATTGCTTAAGTATTATAGAATAGTCATACAACAGAATACTATGAACCCATTAAATAATAAACAATTATTAATTAAATAGCAACTACATGCTCAGAACCTTATTAAGTGCTGAAGGAGAATCAAAAGAACTATAAGCCATGGTTCTTATCCTGGAGGAGCTTCTGACTTGGTTGAGAAGGGTCAAAGATGCACAGATCCCTGGCTTAAATTATATGTCTTCTATGTGAGTAAACCTTTTGGTTTGCGTTCTTTTCAATGTTTATTTATTTATTTATTTAGGCTGTGCTGGGTCTTAGCTGCGGCAGCGGGATCTTCGTTGCCTTGTGTGAGATCTTTAGTTGCAGCATGAGACCTCTTAGTTGAGGCATGTGGGATCTAGTCCCTGACCAGAGATCAAAACCGGGTCCCCTGCATTGGGAGCACGGAGTCTTAGCCACTGGACCACCAGGGAAGTCCCTGGTTTGTGTTCCTGAAGAAGAATCTTCTGGACTAGAGGATGGCAAACTACAGCCCATGGGCCAAATCCAACTCCTTGTCTATTTTTTGTAAATAAAATTTAATTGGAACACAGCCATGCCCATTCATTTACCTATTGTCTATTCTACTTTCCTGATACAGAGTTGAGTACTTGCAACAGAGATCATATGGCCCACAAAGCCAAAAATATTTACTAACTGGTCCTTTATGGAAAAAGTTTAACTCCTCTTGTAGGCCTTTAAAAAAAAAAAAAAAAACCTTTAAAAATGGTTTGGGCACTTCCCTGGTGGTGCAGTGGTTAAAAATCCTCCTGCCAATGCAGGGGACACAGGTTTGAGCCCTGGTCCAGGAAGATTCCACATGCCACGGAGCAACTAAGCCTGTGCGCCACAACTACTGAGCCTGCGCTCTAGAGCCCACGTGCCGCAACTACTGAGCCCACATGCCACATCCACTGAAGCCCACGCGCCTAGAGCCTGTGCTCCGCAACAAGAAAAGCCACCGCAAAGAGCCCGTGCACCACAACAAAGAGTAGCCCCCGCTTGCCGCAACTAGAGAAAGCCCGCGTGCAGCAACAAAAACCCAACGCAGCCAAAAACAAAAAAATTTGTTTTTAAGAATAAAAAAAAAATTATTTTTTAAAAAAAGCATTGGAGGGGCTTCCCTGGTGGCGCAGTGGTTGAGAGTCCGCCTGCCGATACAGGGGACACGGGTTCGTGCCCCGGTCTGGGAAGATCCCACATGCCACAGGGTGGCTGGGCCCGTGAGCCATGGCCGCTGAGCCTGCGCATCCAGAGCCTGTGCTCCGCAACGGGAGAGGCCACAACAGTGAGAGCCCCGCGTACCGCAAAAAAAAAAAACCAAAAAACATTGGAGTTAAGGATGGTGGTTTTAAAATATGTCCATAAATTCTTTGATACTCTTTCCTTTAAAAGATGAAGCTGAAGTGCTGGGGCCCCCGTGTCTGGGCGGTTTGTGCTTGCTGGTGGCAGCCGCGTTGCTTATTGATGGAGGAATGAAGTCGGTGCCTGTGGCTTCTGGGCTGGAATCAACTGTGCTCTCCCTGGAGGCAGAGGAGCTGAGCCAGAACTACGGCCAATACACTGGTAGTCGTTAGACTGACCACTGCTGCTGCAGGATGTGCAGGCTGTTTTGCAAGCCATGAAGCATATGGAGCCTCAAGTAAAACATGTTTCACAGTCTATCAAAATCTGCCCTCACCAGTGGCTGTTACAGAGGTGAGTGTGAACCCAAAATGACAAAATGGGAAGCAGCATTCCTACTAGGAGTAAGCCCTACAGCCAATAAAGGAAAGAGATGCTCATTGACGTATTATGCATTTAAATCACCCAGACAAGGCAGGATCTCCTTAGATAACAGTCAAAAATCAATGACGCTAAAGATTTACTAGAAGTTCAAGCTAGAAAATGAAGTATATGTATGATGAATTTTAAGTTCTTTTTCATTGATGTATATGAGTACCAGCTTTTATCATAAAATACCTCAAAGCTGCAAAAAATAAATAATTAAAAATAAAAGATGAAGCTTAATTCTCCTCTCTGTGAGTGTGGACTGAACTCAGTAACTTCCTTCTAATAAATAGAGTAATGTTCAGGGACTTCCCTGGCGGTCCAGTGGTTAAGAGTCCACGCTTCCACTGCAGGGGGCACAGGTTCGATCCCTGGTCGGGGAACAAGGATCCCACATGCTGCACAGTGCGGCCCCAAAGTAAAATAAAATAGAGTAATGTGCAAATAAGAGTGTGTGACTTCTGACACTAGATCATAAAAGATGTTACAGACTTCTCCTTGCCCTCAGATCACTTGCTGGAGGAAAGCCGATTGCTATGTTGTGAGGACACTTAAGTAGCCCTGTGGAGAGGTCCATGTGGCAAGGAACGGAGACCTCCTGCCAACAGCTTGCAAGGAACCAGGCCTTCTACTAACAGCCATGTGAGGGAACCATCTTGGAAGTGGAGGCTTCAGCTCCAGGTAAGGCTTCAGATAGCTGGAGTCCTGGCTGATGTCTTGACTTCAGCTTCATAAGAAACTCTGAATCAGAACCACTCATTTAAACCACTCCTGAATTCTTGACCCAGAGAAACTGGGAAACAATATGTCTTGCCTTAAGCTGCTAAGTTTTGGGGTAATTTGTTATTCAGCAATAGATAACTAATACAAAACTGAAAGCTATAGATGCTCTAGAGCAGTGGTAAACTTTCTCTAGAAGGGCCAGACAGTCAATATTTTAGGCTTTTGGACCATATGGTCTCTGTGGCAACTACCCAACTCTGCTGTCGCAGCAGGAGAGCAGCCACACACAAATGGGCATGGCTGTGTTCCAATAAAGCTTTATTTACAAACACAAGCAGCAAGCCCGTGGGCCATAGTTTGCCAGCCTCTGCTCTAGAGAAACCAATTTTAATGATATTAAGCAATGATTAGAAAGGAGTCATAGGAGCTGGGGGATTTCTCAGCTAAAGGCTGCAAAGCCAACTACCAAGGAAACTCCTGATTAGAAAAGGGTATGTGCACAATATGGTCACAATTCTTTTTTTAACTTTCCCTGTAAGTTTTTTGCCCAGAGAAGAGAAATAAAATAATTGGAAGGGTGATGAGATTTTTTTCCCCCCTAAGAAATCCTAGAATGAGGACTGAGAACCCACGAGGCAAGAGAATGAGAAAACTGAAAATAGGAGAAAACTGTTCTTACGATCTTTTCACCAAGCTGCTAAGACCTTCGAGCACCAGTGCCAAAGCTGGTGTTTTAAACATGCAAAGCAAGTTTGTTAATAATAGGAGGAAGATTATCTTCCATTAACACCTGGAAATAGGACAAGGAGCTAAAAAGTAGTTGATAACTGTTAGTGAAACTAAAAAGGGACCCAAACTTTACTTAAGTCTATTTCGTACCATTTTTCTCTAAGTGTATCACATTTTCTTTGTGGTCCTTAGAACTTTGTAATTGTTCAGATCTGTACACTTACTAAATGTATTATTATGGAAAAGATTCATAACTAACGGGAGTAACATGCTGACCAGATGTCTGTCAGAAGGAAGCCTGACTGAATCTTACCACCATAGTGAGAAGTCACTATTTTTAGTGGCAACTCCTCAAATTGCAGACTTGCAACCATGCAGCCATGCAACCCTGACCTGTTACAATCACAGCCAAGATTTACTGAATGCCTACTAAACACCAGGTGCTGGGCAAAACACATTACATGCATTATTTCATTTTATCCTTCCAATAACCCTATGAGGCCAGTAGTAGCATTATCTTCACCTTACAGATGAGAAAAAAACTGAGACTCAGTAACTTATTCAAAGTCACTCAGCTAATAAGGGGCAGAGATAAAATCTGAACCTGGGAAGTCAACATATGGAGCCCACAGTCTTGACCTACACCTGCTGCAGACCCTGAGGAGAAAAGTTTAAGTGCAACATTGTGTGATAGCGATGACCTTACATTTTCTTTCAAAGACAGTAAATTTAGTTGGGTGAAGAGAATTCAAGTGCATTAAACAATTGGAAAACACTCTTACAAAACACAATAGTAACAATCATTCGTTGCTATCTAGTAGAATAGCCTCTAATGGGCAGTTGGTTCGCAAATCAACATGTAAGGAAAAAAACTGAACATAGACTAATTACTCTAAAATTCCTTTAAATTGCTCATAAACTACTGTTCCATAGACATAGCTTTGTAAGGAAACAACAGATTCACATCCCCCTTCTCATGCTCACCCTGGGATATATCCAAATTTTGGGTAATGGCTGAGCTGTACCATCAAAATTTGAATTCTCTCTCCTTCTCTCTTTCTCTCCTTTCCTCTTTCTCTCCTTTCCTCCCTCTCTTGTTGTGTATATTTGAACGTACATAATTTTAAAATACTTATGATGTTACTCCATTGTCATACGAACCTAGAATGGAACATAAATGTGAGGGCACCAAAGAAAAATAATAATTTTTCTTTTATAAACACAGCACAGGAATAAGTACCTCAGGGATTAGTCTGACACGTGTCTGTCATGGCATATACACACTGTCCATTCTCCTAAGCAAACCATCCTAGCCTACCCTGTGCACGGACATGATTCAGGCATAAGAGCCTCTATCACAAGCAGAGCAAATTTCTCTTCCCTCCTAGTTGTCTAAAATCAGTACAAGGAAGTCCTAGCCACAGCAATCAGAAAAGAAAAAGAAATAAAAGGAATACAAATTGCAGAAGAAGAAGTAAAACTGTCACTGTTTGCAGATGACATGATACTATACATAGAGAGTCCTAAAGATGCCACCAGAAAACTACTAGAGCTAATCAATGACTCTGGTAAAGTTGTAGGATACAAAATTAATGCACAGAAATCTCTTGCATTCCTATACACTAATGATGAAAAATCTGAAAGAGAAATTAAAGAAGCACTCCCATTTACCATTGCAACGAAAAGAATAAAATACCTAGGAATAAATCTACCTAGGGAGACAAAAACCTGTATGCAGAAAACTATAAGACATTGATGAAAGAAATTAAAGATGATATTAAAAAAAAGAAAAAGAATTGAGGGACTTTTTTTTAAAACTGTTCACACCAATAATGTAGTTTATTTGTTTATTTTTGGCTGCGTTGGGTCTTTGTTGCTGTGCGCGGGCTTTCTCTAGTTGCGGTGAGCGGGGGCTACTCTTCCTTGCGGTGCGCGGGCTTCTCATTGCAGTGGCTTCTCTTGTTGTGGAGCACGGGCTCTAGGCGCATGGGCTTCAGTAGTTGTGGCTCCCGGGTTGAGTAGTTGTGGCTCACGGGCTCTAGAGCGCAGGCTCAGTAGTTATGGCTCACGGGCTTAGTTGCTCCACGACAGACATGTGGGATCTTCCTGGACCAGGTTTCGAACCTGTGTCCCCTGCACTGGCAGGCAGATTCTTAACCACTGCGCCACCAGGGAAGCCCGAGGGGCTTTTTGAGATGACAGATGACAGAACTTGGGTAACCGGGATCAACAAATTTAGGAGATGCTGCTTAGAAAAAGAAAAGTCAAGCAAATAGGAGGACAGGAAAGGACAATTAAGAATGCTCTGCCAGGGAACTGATTTCAGAGAAAGAAGGCAAAGAAGGAAGGTGGAAAGAGAAAAAGCTCTCTGCAAAATCCAGTACATCCTGCATATTCCCAGGTCTCATTATATTGAGCCAAGTCCAGGAGGGAGCTTATTAACTAACAGAACTGTCATAAGGTTAAAAAAGAAAAAAAGGAGGGATTGAAAAAGGACTAGAACTAGGGTAGGGTGAGTGACACACTCCCCTTGGGCACCAAATTTAAGAGGTACCAAAAACTCAATCATCAAGATAAATAATATTTTAATGCAATAGTTTAAAAAATCAAATTGGCAAACTACCCCAGACACCTGCTTTGCAAATAAAGTTTATTGGAAACAAGGTCAGGCTCAGGGCAATTGAGGCAGGGTCATAAAAGTGCACAATAGCATTCTGTCTTCATTTCAGATTTGGTTTTTGTTCAACATAGATTTTTTTGCTCTAATTTTGAATTAAAAAAATACTACACTAAAACATTATTTATCTTGATTGCTGATTTCTGGGGCTCCCCTTAAATGTTTTGCCTTACTCACTGCACATTAGTCCTGACCTGGGTTGTAAAAGAGAGAGGGAGAAGGCAGAAAGAGATAGTCAGTGGTTTAAAGACTTACGCAGGGATTTGGGGTCAAGACCTAAAGCAGAAAAGTTGGAGATTCCATTTTATCCTGCTGTGTGCATTCTGTGCCCTGGGCGCCCTCATGCCAATGAAGGCTGTTCTTTCATTGAGCTCCTTCTCTTGCTTTGGCAGCTGCACTCACTTTTATATGCAGGTTCTGGAATGCTGGGAGCTGTATGGCAGCCAACGTCTCTCTTCTCCCTTCTCAAACATGACATTCTCTGTAATTCACTTACAGACACCTCTTTCCTTAGCCTTCTCACCCAGGGAGCCTGATCAAGGAATCTAAGAACTAAGCCTCATTTGCCTTCTCTGGGTATGCAAGTGAATTTGCATATATCTTGTATCCATTTGCATTCTCCTCACATGGGGCATTTAGAATAAAAACAACATTCATGAATCAAAATGAAGCTTGTTCCATTCTTTCTCTGTCAAAGTATGGTGCAAGTAAAAGGATACCGCAGTGTAAGAAAAGGGCTGAAATTATATTTGCCATGGTTATGTGTAGTTTTAAAAGCAATCCAATTTGGTGGCATTTACCACCACAGAATTGGCGTTCATAGGTTTAGCCTAGAAGAACGTAATCATTCGTGACTGAAATGGCTACCCCCTTCCTCTACCATTCTTGTAGAAATTTGAGCCAAGGGCCACTAAAAGCTGAAACTGCCCTCTTTTCCTCCCCCTGGTCACCACTTAAAGGGTGGGAAGCCTGATGGTTCCAGTTAATTGATTTCTTCATTTGAGATGAAATGCATGAAGAACCAACTAAAAAGGAGAAAAGGAAGAAGGAGTGATGCTTCTCATCCTCCTTCAGCCCTTTGGGAGCTAAAAGAACTAAGGGAAGGAAAAGAGTAGTCTGGTATGAACACTGCACAGAATTTCATCTAAAGAAACAAAGTGAACAGTGGACTACTGGTCTCAAAATGAGAGGGAACCCAAAATGATGAAAACTGATATGATAAATAACAAGGGCAAGTTCATTATAGAGTTGTTTTTTTTTAAAGTAGAACTGTTAAGTAAGAATATGTCAACATGCTTCCAGCACTAAGAGAAAAAGTACCTAGCCAGAGTGTGGGATCCTTATAATCTGTGTGACAGGTAGATAGTTCAGTAAATAAGGATGTCTCAAACCTTCACAGCTTGAGAAAAATCCCCTTAGTGCATTTAACCTCCTTATCTTATAATACCCAGTTCTTGAAGCAACTTTCTGGTTATCAGATGATTTGTAACCAAGAAAAGGGGTGCTCTAGAGAATGGATTTCTATTTTCAAACAGGTACACCTCTTACTATAACTACCGAAGTGACATCCTGGTTTATAATTCAGAGTTTTTGTTTGTTTATTTTTTTGTGTTTTTAAATATTTATTTATTTATTTATTTTTGGCTGCATTGGGTCTTTGTTGCTGTGTGCGGGCTTTCTCTAGTTGCGATGAGCGGGGGCTACTCTTCATTGCAGTGCACAGGCTTCTCTTGTTGTAGAGCACGGGCTCTAGGCACGGGGGCTTCAGTAGTTGTGGCTCATGGGCTCTAGAGCGCGGGCTCAGTAGTCGTGGCTCATGGGCTAAGTTGCTCCACGGCAGGCATGTGGGATCTTCCCAGACCAGGGCTTGAACCCATGTTCCCTGCATTGGCGGGTGGATTCTTAACCACTGCACCACCAGGGAAGCCCCTAATTCAGAGTTTTATAAATTTGGTTTAATTGATGCCTAATTCAGCTCCTGGTTGAACTGATAAAATCAACCTTCTGACCAACCTGTCAACAAGCCTTATCATTTCTGCCTTTAAAATGTCATATGCAGGACTTCCCTGCATGGGAATGGTGAATTCCACCATTTTGTCTTCCAGGTCACTTATCCATTCTTCTGCCTCAGTTATTCTGTTATTGATTTCTTCTAGTGTATTTTTCATTTCAGTTATTGTATTGTTCATCTCTGTTTGTTTGTTCTTTAATTCTTCTAGGTCTTTGTTAAACATTTCTTGCATCTTCTGGATCTTTGCCTCCATTCTTTTTCTGAGGTCCTGGATCATCTTCACTATCATTATTCTGAATTCTTTTTCTGGAAGGTTGTCTATCTCCACTTCATTTAGTTGTTTTTCTGGGGCTTTATCTTGTTTCTTCATTTGGTACATAGTCCTCTGCCTTTTCATTTTGTCTATCTTTTTGAGAATGTGGTTTTCATTCCACAGGCTGCAGGACTGTAGTTCTTCTTGCTTCTTTGGGAACAGTAGATTTTTATAAAATACTTCTATAACCATTTAAATTTTTACAATGGTCATGTAGTTCTTTTATATTAAACATTAATTTATAGTGATTGATAATGTAGTAACTGAAGTAATTCATATACTCTATGTGGATTTATTAATTCAAATATATTACATACACACACACAAAGTGAGTGTAAAAGTAAGCACTAACACATGCAAAAGAAAACATGTCAAACAATTACAGAATTTATCATTAAGTAGTGGGATACTAGATGATTTTTATTTTCTCCTTTAAAATTATTTTTCTAGATTTTTATAAGGACCCTGGTACAGTTTTCTTGCTGCAAATAACACTCATTGTTTATTCTTTCCTCTTTTTTAAAAAAAATTATTTATTTATTTTGGTTGTGCTCGGTCTTTGTTGCAGTGTGCGGGCTCTCCACTGCAGTGCGCAGACTTCTCTAATTGCAGCACTCAGGCTCTAGAGCACGAGGGCTCAGTAGTTGCAGTGTAAGGGCTCAGTTTCGGTATGTGGAATCTTAGTTCCCTGATCAGGGATTGAACCCGGGTCCCCTCCAGTGGGAGCATGGAGTCTTAACCACTGGACCACCAGGGAAGTCCCTATTTATTCTTTCCAAGTTATAAAAATTATTCATTTTCAGAGTAGAAAACTTAGAAAATATATAAAAATTTAAAGGAACACTATCAAAATTCACCTATAACTTCAACATCCAAAGATAACCATTGTTAACCTCTTGGTTAATATCCTTCTGGTCCTTTTGCAGTGTTTTTCTTATTAAAAATATGATCATATCTGCTCTGTGATCTGTTTTTGTTTGTTTGACATATTATCCAGAATATTTCTCCATGTCCATAAAGTATTCTCCAATATGATTTTTATAACTGCATAATATTCCATATAGGAGATATTATAATTTACTAAGCCAACTCTACTTCTGGACTGTCCCAATTTTTTTTAACATTCTAAATAACCCATCAATGAGCATTCTTTTGACTATATCTTCACATCCATCCCATTATTTCCTCTGGGTAGATTCCTAAAGTTGAAATTTCTGGGCCAAAGGGTAAGGCATAAATTTTTTGTGTGTGTGTGCTATGTGGGCCCCTCACTGTTGTGGACCCTCCCGTTGTGGACGCGCAGGCTCAGCGGCCATGGCCCATGGGCCCAGCTGCTCTGCGGCATGTGGGATCCTCCTGGACCGGGGCACGATCCCGTGTCCCCCGCATCGGCAGGCGGACCCCCAACCACTGCGCCACCAGGGAAGCCCAGGCATAAATTTTTTATTGTGGTAAAATGCATATAACATTCAATTTACAATTTTAACCATATAAAGTGTACAGTTTGATGGCATCAAGTACATTTACAATGTTGTGCAAACATCACGACCAACTAGTTTCAAAACTTTTTCATTATCCCAAACAAAAATCTCATACCCCTTTAGCAGTAATTTCCTAGCTTCTCCTTCCCCTAGCCCCTGACAACCACTAATCTGCTTTCTATCTCTATTGGGCCATAGAGACTGATTTGCCTCAGTATCTAGATTTGCCTATTCTGGATATTTCATATAAAGAGAAACCTACAACATTTGGTCCTTTGTGCTTGGCTTCTTTCACTTAGCGTAATGTTCTTAAGCTTTATCTATGTTGTAACCTGTATTAGTACTTCATTCCTTTATATGACTGAATAATATTCCTTTCTATAGATATACCACATTTTGTTTATCCAGTCATCTGTGGGTATTTGGGTTGTTTCTACTTTTTGGCTGCTCTGAACATTTGTGTGCAAGTTTTTGTTTGAACATCAGTTTTTAATTCTTTCAAATATACAATTGACCCTTGAATAACACAGGGGTTAGGGGTGCTAACCCTCCAGGCAGTCAAAAATCCACATATAACTTTACAGTCCCTCCGTATCCTTGGTTACGCACCCTCAGATTCAACCAATCTCAGACCCTGTAGTACTGTAATACATATTTTTTGAAAAAAATCCATGTGTAAGTGATTCCTGGCAATTTAAACCCGTGTTGTTCAAGGGTCATCTGTATACCCAGGAGTAGAATTACCAGATCATGTGACAATTCTATATTTAACTTCTTGAGGAACTGTCAAACTGTTTTCCACAGTGGGCTGCACCCTTTTACATTCCCATCAGCAACGTACAGAGTTCGAATTTCTCCACATCCTTGTCAACACTTGTTATTTTCTGTTGTTTTTGTTGTTTTTTAAAATGACCATCCTAGTGGGTAAGAAGTGGTATCTCATTTTGGTTTTGATTTGCATTTCCCTAAAGACTAATGATGTTGAGCATCTTGTCATGTTCTTGTTGGCCATTTGTGTATATCCTTTGGAGAAATGTATATTCAAATTCTTTGTCCATTTTTAAAAATTATTATAATTTTTTTGCCTGCGTCGGGCCTTAGTTGTGGCATGCGGGATCTTCATTGAGGCATGCAGGATCTTTTTCATTGTGGTGTGCGGGCTCTTTGTTGAGGCGCATGGGCTTCTCTCTAGTTGTGGGAATGCAGGTTTCCTCTCTCCAGTTGTGGTGCAAGGGCTCCAGCTCCAGAGTGCATGGACTCTGTAGTTTTGTGGCACACGGTCTCTCTTGTTGAGGCACGCGAGCTCAGTAGTTGTGGCACGTGGGCTTAGTTGCCCCATGGCATGTGGGATCTTAGTTCCTTGAGCAGGGATTGAACCTGCGTCCCCTGCATTGTAAGGCCGATTCTTTACCACTGGACCACTGGGGAAGTCTCCTTTGTCCATTTTTTGTTGTTGTTGTTGTTGCGGTACGCAGGCCTCTCACTGTTGTGGCCTCTCCCACTGTGGAGCACAGGCTCTGGACACACAGGCCCAGCAGCCATGGCTCACAGGCCCAGCCGCCTCGCAGCATGTGGGATCCTCCCGGACCAGGGCCCGAACCCACATCCCCTGCATTCGCAGGCAGACTCCCAACCACTGCGCCACCAGGGAAGCCCCTCCTTTGTCCATTTTTAAATTGAGTTGTCTTTTTATTGTTGAGTTATAAGAGTTCTTTATATATTCTGGATACTAATCCTTATCAGATATATGATTTACAAATATTTTCTCCCATTCTGTGGGCTGTCTTTTCACTTGTTGATAATGTTCTTTGATGCACAAAAGGTTTTAATTTTTATGAAGTCTAATTGTCTATTTTTTTTCTTTTATTGCTTGTGCTTTTGATGTCATAATTAAGAAACAACTGCCAAATCTAAAGTCATGAAGATTTGACGCTAAGTTTTTTTCAAAAGGCTTTATAGTTTTAGCTCTTATTAAATATAATGATCCCTATCTTTGATCCATTTTGAATTAATTTTTGTATATGGTGTGAGGTCGGGATCCAACTTAATTCCTTTGAATGTGGATATCCAGTTGTTCCAGCTCAATTTGCTAAAAAGATTATTTTTTCCCCAATCGAATAGTCTTGGAACCCTTGTTTAAAATCAAAGTATTACTTTGAGATCAGAAAACAAAATCAAATAAACATGTATATGTAGAATGTGTCTCCTCTTTTCTTCTCTATTACTTCTATTACCTTTCATCATGTTTTTATGCCCTCATACTCAGATTAATGCAATAGCCTTCTAATTACCCTGCTTATCAGTGACAGAGTAATATCTCTTTACTACTACCATGTTATTTCCTTACTCAAGAGTGGGTCAGGTTGCTACTGTCTAAATATTAATTGGTGACTAGACCTCAGAGCATAGTTACCTCACCAAAGTACAGTCAACTGTACCTCTTAGCCTAAAATAACCAGCCAGCTTTACCCATTGCTTCTACTATAGATGGATCTGAAGGAAAATTGAGTTAAAATATATTCAAGACTGAAGGAATAAGGAGATATATCCTTTTTAGCAGGATGTAAAAATAGTATTTTGAGCTCAAAATTATCTGTCATTTATTCTTTCCATAAGCATTAAGTGGACACCTACTACATCTCAGGATTACAAGAAGGAAGAAGATGCAGATGCTGTGCTCTAATTGCACAGAGTTTAGAAGAGGAGACAGTTATTTTAAAAGATAAATTATAATCTAACATTGTAAGTGCAATAATGAAAGTGTGAATAAAACATTGTGGAAACACCAAAGTGCAGCAAGTTTAATAATAGGAATATTTCTTTTTTCCTTAATAGATCTGTTAAATTGCCACTATAATTACCTAGAACTAATTTTGTAGTATTTCCCATCACCAGTTTATCTTTTAATTCATTCATTTATAAATATTTATTAATTGGCTACTCAATGCAAACAAAAGCACAAAGAAATTTCTAATCTGGTTGGGATTGAGGTATGATATATGAAAAGCTAAAAAGTAATATAGCTGTGTAGTTTTCAGTAACTTTTTTTTTTTTTTTTTTTGGCTGCGCTGGGTCTTTGTTGCAGCATGCGGGCTCTTCGTTGAGGGCCTCTCTCTAGTTGCAGTGTGCGGGCTTCTCTAGTTGCAGTTCAGCGGCTCTCTAGTTGTGGCACCCGGGGTTCCAGAGCACACAGGATCAGTAGGTGCGGTGTGCAAGCTTCTCTCTAGTTGCAGCACACGGGTTTAGTTGCCCCACAGCATACGGGATCTTAATTCCCCGACCAGGGATCAAACCCACATCTCCTGCATTGGAAGGCAGATTCTTAACCACTGGACCACCAGAGAAGACCCAACATTCTCCAGTTTTGTGATATGTTTAAAAATCATATAAAATTAATACGTTAGGGGCTTCCCTGGTGGCGCAGTGGTTGAGAATCTGCCTGCCAATGCAGGGGACACGGGTTCGTGCCCTGGTCTGGGAAGATCCCACATGCCGCGGAGCAACTGGGCCCATGAGCCACAACTACTGAGCCTGCGCGTCTGGAGCCTGTGCTCCACAACAACAGAGGCCGCCACAGTGAGAGGCCCGCACACCGCGATGAAGAGTGGCCCCCGCTCGCCACAAGTAGAGAAAGCCCACGCACAGAAACGAAGACCCAACACAGCCAAATATAAAAATAAATAAATAAATAATAATAATAAATCATATAAAATTAATACGTTAGAAAAAATAACATAGTATGAGTCAATAGCTCTGACCTAAGGGGAAGAACCAGGTGAGCAGTATAAATTATCAGTTCTCAACCATGATGCCTCAATACAGCGATATGTTACTATAAATTATGCAGCATGTCATAGTAATGTGTATCCATAATTAAGTTCCATAACGTAACCATTATCAGAGTTTGCACATTATTTCACACACACACACATACATACAGAATTGAAAGTTGTTCTTATGACATCATTCTCATTTATTTTCATCCTAATATACTTACTTGAGTGGTCTAACTAACGAATTCTCAAGGGGGAAAGAACAATGTATCCACAAGAAACTCCATGAGGAATTCAAAAAATGGGTAGTACTTAGAGATAAATTGGAGAAGGTCACAACCCTCTATGTGGGAAAGATGAGAATGTGCATGATGTATCAGGAGGAATAAATAGACTGACCTACATGAGCAGCGGTTTATAGAGAGAAGTATAGCAACAAATAAGTTAGGAAGTCTTATAGTAGGCAATTGGTTTTGCTGCTCTGCATCCCTTTAACCTTCTTCTTGTAATTTCATCTTGCAAATCACCCTCTCCCTCTTTTCTGACTGGATGAACTTTGGGTAGGATTGACTCTAACCAGAGTCCAGGAGTGAATATGTGATTCAGACCTGGTGAATCAATGTCATAGTCCTCAATTTGTAGAGGTGATTCAGGAATGGGCAATAAGACGCAATGAGACTTTTACTAAGAGAGCCACATGGTCTTATCTTCTGAAATTGCTAATAGTAACAATGCTGTGAGCTTGGAGCTGCTGACAGGTGAGTACTTTGTGCCAGGAAATGATTCAATATAGCAGAAGGAAGAACTGAGAGATGAAGAGAGGGAGTAAGTCCCAGTGATACCATCCAGCTCCTGGATCAAAGCATGACTGAAACCAGTAACCCCTAGACTTTGCAGTTATGTTAGCTGATATATATATATATTTTTAATAAATTTATTTTATTTTTGGCTGCGTTCGGTCTTCGTTGCTGTGCACAGGCTTTCTCTAGTTGCAGTGAGCGAAGGCTACTCTTTGTTGCAGTGCACAGGCTCTAGGTGTGTGGGCTTCAGTAGTTGTGGCACACGGGCTCAGTAGTTGTGGCTTGTGGGCTCTAGAGTGCAGGCTTAGTAGTTGTGGCTCACGGGCTTAGTTGCTCCGTGGCATGTAGGATCTTCCTGGACCAGGGATAGAACCCGTGTCCCCTGCATTGGCAAGCAGATTCTTAACCACTGCACCACCAGGGAAGTCCTATGCTAGCCAGTAGATTTCCATATTTACCTAAGCCATTTTAAGTTATATTTTCTGTCATATATAACAAAAGAATTCTAAATTATTTGGGTCTGTTGGCCAGTTATTAATGATCCTATGGGACAAGGTTAGAAATTAAGACTTGACCCTATGAGGGGGCCACTGGAAAAAAAATAGTTTTTAAAGCAGATGTGGGACAGAATGAACATCATTTTTTTCATTATCAAGGAAGCAAATTACCACCAAGAGTAATTTATTTTGAGATGTGCATACAGGAGTAGAAATGAGATTACATCTCAGACGTCCTAGACTATGACCCTAAACTGCTTGCCCTCTATGTCATTCTGTTGTAGCTAGAACTTAGTACTTTCCAAACGTCTAATCCTATCTTTTACTTAGTTCAAGTTAGACACAGAGGTCAATTAGGCTTTGAGCAAGTGAATTTCTTAAAGTATGATCCATCTTAATATGTTCAAAATAATATGGGTTTTCAATGAATATGGTAGTGATAATGTTGTCTATACCTTAACAGCCAATGAAATGTAGCAGAAATATAGTGCCATACAAAGAATGCATCTAAAACCACTCCCCTGAATATGAAATCCATGTTTTCAATGTACATCAATAATTATATCAATAACTGATTTGTTAAAAATAAAAGTTCAAAAGGGAAAACTAAAGAGAGTAGGGTCCTACTCATGATTCCTTAACAGTTTTGTATGATTGAGTAAATCATGTTTCCTTCTCTATGATTCAATTTTCCTACTTCAAAGATAGAAAAATGTTAATACTGAACTTAAAATACAAGAAGATTTAAATATGGCCTTAAGCATCTTCATCTATGTTCATCAGACACTTGAAGAACATCAGGGAAAGGTACTCTAGGAATATAGAAATAATAATAAAAGTTAAAATTGAGTACTTACTATATTCTAGGCACCATTCTAAATGTTTTACATGTATTAAACTATTTATGCCTTACAACAGCCCTATGAGGTAAATATCATTATCATCCCCATTTTGCTGAGGCTCAGAAAAGTTATGATTCTTGCCCCAAAGCCCAAAACTAGCCAAGATTTGAACCTAGGCAACTGTATACTGTCTTTATACTTACCTAATAGTGCAATAGATAATCTATAAAAAGAATAATAAACGTGAAGGAAAAAATTCTGAACAGGCAAAAGCGATGTCAAAAGTTTTTAATGGGGCTTCCCTGGTGACGACGTGGTTGGGAGTCTGCCTGCTGATGCAGAGGACACGGGTTCGTGCCCCAGTCTGGGAGGATCCCGCAAGCCGCGGAGCGGCTGGGCCCATGGGCCATGGCCGCTGGGCCTGCGCGTCCGGAGCCTGTGCTCCGCGGTGGGAGAGGCCACAGCGGTGAGAAGCCCGCGTACCGCAAAAAAAAAAAAAAAAAAAAAAAAAGTTTTTAATGTCTTTTATTTTGTCATAAGGGATTCCCTCAGGCTCAAGGCCTATTGACTTTCATCTTAGGCGCAATTTTTAAAAGCATGTTGATATTTTTTAAACTCATGGAAGGTCAGTACCAGGATGGTAGTATGTGAAAGTGGGGAGAGGTGGTTACATTCTGGATATGTTATGAATTATATTACACTATGAAGCTGGCTTTTTTTTTTTTAATTAGCAATCCTCAATACATGTAAATATTTTCTATCAGTTCAGTTTTCCAGAGAAAGATCTCCCCCTATCTCCTGCCTGGGGATACCAGTAGTCTGGCTGCTAGTTTTCTAGAGCTTGGTAGGGAAAAGAGCAGAGTGTCCTGTTTAGAATGTAGACTTTCATGTTTTCATACCCATTCCTCAGAGCCTGGTATGTCCAAGTCCAGAGCCTCTCTAGTTCAGTTTCTCCAGAGGATGACACCTTCTGTCTCCTGCATGGAAGGAGAGCAACACATCTGGCTACTTGGGGTAGGTGTAGGGAATGAGGATCTAGGTTCTACATGATCCCTACACAGACTTGTAAATAAGCCACCCCCTTCTAGCCCCTTCCCTCCTTGCACATATTCTTTGCCCCTCCAATTCCTGTGGCTTTCTGAGGATCCTTGGGACAAATCTGTGTGCCTATTGCTGGTGTCTGCCTCATCTGCAGTATCTAAGTTTTACCTTTCTCTGACTTAAGCCATTTTTCTTTTGTCCACCCACTTTTAGCCTTCACATACTGTGCCTTGGGGTTAAAGATGTTTCCTAATGTCATTGAATATGGAGTTGATGTTTTTATTTCTTTCTTTTTTTTTTTTTTTTGTGGTACGCAGGCCTCTCACTGTTGTGGCCTCTCCCGTTGCGGAGCACAGGCTCCGGACGCACAGGCTCAGCGGCCATGGCTCACGGGCCCAGCTGCTCCGCAGCATGTGGGATCTTCCCGGACCGGGGCACGAACCCATGTCCCCTGCATCGGCAGGCGGACTCTCAACCACTGCGCCACCAGGGAAGCCCTCATGTTTTTATTTCTTGTTCTCCTCCTACAAATACCTTTAAACATATTAAATATGCCTAATATCACTCATAGAAAACTGCAAATTAAAACTTCAACAAGATACCCCTTTCCATCTATAGGATTAGCAAAGATTATTTGCAAAGTTATTGGCAGGCCTCAGTTTCTCACTGACTGTTGGCTGGAAACCTCATAAGCCTTTCCATAGGTAGATTGAGTGTCTTCAAGACATAGCAACTGGCTTCCTCTAGAACAAGTGATAGAAGAGAGAGAAAGCCCAAGATAGAAGCTACAGGGATTTTTTTAAACAACAACTTTATTGAGATATACATAAAGTTACACACAGGTTTTTGACTGTGTGGAGTGGGGGCAGGGGTGTGGGAAGGGGCAGGAGTCAGGACCCCTAACCCCCTGCATTGTTCAAGGGTCAACTGTAATTCATATACCATACAATTCACACATTCAAAGTGTACAATTCAATGGCTTGTACATTTACAGTTTCGCAACCATCACCACAATCAGTTAGAGCATTTTCAGTACTTCCAAAAGAAACCCTGAACTAGGCTATTGCACCCCAAATTCCCCCACTCCAACCTTCCAGCCTAGGCAACTATCAATCTACTTTCTGTCTCTACAGATTTGCCGATTCTGGACATTATGTATAAATGGAATCATACAATATGTGGAATCTTATGACTGGCTTCTTTCACTAAGGTTGAAGCATGTTGTAGCATATATCAGTATTTCATTTCTTTTTATTACGTGCTCTCTTTTTTTCACTATCTTTCAGTGAAATTCCTACTTATTTATATTTACATATCCAGGTTTTTCTCTCTCTCACTTTTTTAGGTACAAGAAGGACCTGGGCCTTCTTGGCTCAGGATCTGGGTTAGCACTTCCCAACCTCAGAAACAGGTCCCTTTAGAACTGAGGTTCTAGTTTGGCCTATGGTCTTCGGGTCCTTAAAGTCTTTTATAACCTAATCTTGCAAGTGACATACCACTACTTCTGCCATATTCTGTTGGTCAGACAAACCAATTCTCATACAGTGGGGAAGAGGACTACACAAGGGTGTGAATACCAGAAGGCAGGAATCAGGGCCTTCTTGAAGGCTGCCTACTACAGTGAGGATGTTGTCATGTTGCAATCCATGTTAGAAGTAAAGGCTTAAACCTCTAGCTTTGCCTCGTCTTATAGATCACCACTTACAAGATCACAAAAGCAAACAAACAAAAAGCTCACTTACGTTGCATGGTATAAAGGAAAAGCCCCCACTTAGAGGGAGCTTTGGCGGGAGTCAGTCTTACTTCAGCAGCACCTGATGTCCCTTGATTAGTATAGAAGTGAATATCTGGTATTATGGGAATGAGGAAAGGAGGCATAACACTCGGTTTTAAAAGAGAACATTGAAGAAACCAATGGCTGATAGCAACTTGACTAAACACAGTATTAGCTATATAAATAAAGTTGAAAAACACTCACCTGGCATAAATGTATTCACCCTGATGAATGATTATCTCCAAAAATAGCTGTAGTACAATAAAGAAGAAAGTAACTGCAGCTTTCTTATGGTTTGGTCATGAATATTCACTCAGTCATTTTGTCAGTCAACAAATATTAATGATACAGAGGGGACTTTTGCACTCAATTAATATTCTCTGAGTTTCCCTTTGGGATATGACACTGTATTTAATAATATAATAAAGAAACATAAAACAAATACACGGTCCCTGCCTTCAAAAATCTTTCATTCAAAGGCAAAAAAATAGACAAATGACAAACTGATATTTGTTTATTTTTACTGTTATGTTTTATTTGATATTTGTTTTTAAAGACAATAAACACAAGGAGCTATAAATGTTCTTCTTAAGAATATACATATATTGTCACTTGTAAATTCTTTTTCCATCTCCATGTGTGTTTTTTTGTTTTTTTTTTTTAAGGAAGATGTTGCGGGTAGGAGTTTATTAATTAATTTATTTTTGCTGTGTTACGTCTTCATTTCTGTGCGAGGGCTTTCTCTAGTTGTGGCAAGCGGGGGCCACTCTTCCTCGCGGTGCACGGGCCTCTCACTATGGCGGCCTCTCTTGTTGCGGAGCACAGGCTCCAGACACGCAGGCTCAGTAGTTGTGGCTCACAGGCCTAGTTGCTCCGCGGCATGTGGGATCTTCCCAGACCAGGGCTCGAACCCGTGTCCCCTGCATCAGCAGGCAGATTCTCAACCACTGCACCACCAGGGAAGCCCTCCATGTGTTTTTAGTTATTGATGAAAACTGTTTATATACAAGATGAATTTTTTTTCAGTTAAAAAGCACACAAACACATTTTAGGGTACCATCTGTTTGGGCTTATTTTCCTGGTTATTGTGTGTGGGTCAATTCAGTAGGTAACAGTAGTAAGATGAACATCTGGAGTTTTGAAATTTCTTTGAGAGATTAATTTGCATTGCACCATATAACCATGTCAAAAGAGGGCAAGTTGAATCTCTGGTAAATTAAAATACAAGGAAATATACAAAGATATCTTTACTAAACTTGATTCAGTGAAAATATTTCAGATCAACAGATTGTAGGAGCTTTTTACTTAAAATAGTTTTACAGATAGGTTTAACTCAAGACTAGATTAATTTATGATGAGTCAATAGTAAAGAATACAATTTTGCATATTTCCATTTCTGCAGAGCATTAACAAGAAATTTTAGTTTGTGCATAATTTGGTATTTATGCAAAATCAACTTAAAAGCAATATTCAAACTACCCAGTTAGGGGCTTCCCTGGTGGTGCAGTGGTTGAGAATCTGCCTGCCAATGCAGGGAACACGGGTTCGAGCCCTGGTCTAAGGTCCCACATGCTGCAGAGCAACTGGGCCCATGAGCCACAACTACTGAGCCTGCGCGTCTGGAGCCTGTGCTCCGCAACAACAGAGGCCACGACAGTGACAGGCCTGCGCACCGCGATGCAGAGTGGCCCCTGCTCGTTGCAACTAGAGAAAGCCCTCGCACAGAAACAAAGACCCAACACAGCCAAAAATAAATTAATTAAAAAACAGAACAACTCACTCACTTTAAAAAAACAAACAAACAAAAAACTACTCAGTTAGCAGCCTCCACCCTATCTCGGTTTTTATACCCTTAGAAACTAACACACAAATAGATGACTTTCCCTCAAAGGAACTCCCAGGCACAGTAATGTCAAATGAGGCTGTAAACTCTTAATATAGAAAGGAAGAGGAAGTTTAAAAAGCTTTAGGTAAAGATGACTTTCTTCCATCCTATAAAAAGTATATATATACCATTTTATCCCCTCTAGACCAGCAAAAATTTAAGTGTAACAATACCAAATATTGAAGAGTAAGTGAAATTCTTATAAACTGTGGGAATAGGAGAAAACTGTTTGGCATTAATTATCTCACAAAGATGAATATTTGCATACTCTACAACCAACAACTCTACTCCTAGGTATATGACCAAGAGAAACCCTTGCATGTGTGTCCAGGAGGCATACATAAAAAATTGTATAGCAACAATGTTTATAATTATTTAAAAGGCTAGAAACAAGCCAACTATGTATCAACAGAAGAATAAATTGTGATATATTCACACAATAGAATGTTATATGGTACTGAAAATCAACAATCATTATACACAACGACATGAATGAGTCTTGGAAACATAATACTGAGTTAAAAGAGCAAATCCCAGAAAACTATATATTGAGTGAAAGCATTTTTTATAAAGCTCAGAAACATACAAATTAAACAATATATTATTTTAGCACATATACATTTGTGCTAAAACTAAATTAAGAAAAAAAAAACCAGCACAAAATTTAGGATACTCTTACCTCCGAGGGCAGGAGGAAGAGATAGAGGAGAAACACGATTGTAGATGCAATTTACTGGTAAATATTCTAGTTCTTGGGTAGTTCATTACATGATTAAGTTTTATACCCAATATATGTGTTCCATATATCTTTTGCATGTATTAAAAAGAAAAAAAATTAAGAGATTGACCTAATTTATCCTCAGCTTCTCCAAGTGAGAGCTGATTCTTATTCTGCATATAAAGAAACCGAGGGTGGGCTTCCCTGGTGGCGCAGTGGTTGAGAGTCCGCCTGCCGATGCAGGGGACAAGGGTTCGTGCCCCGGTCCGGGAAGATCCCACATGCCGCAGAGCGGCTGGGCCCCGTGAGCCATGGCTGCTGAGCCTGCACGTCCGGAGCCTGTGCTCCACAACAGTGAGAGGCCCGCGTACCACAAAAAAAAAAAAAAAAAAAAAAAGAAACCGAGGGTAATGATATCACTTACACGTAGAATCTAAAAAAGTTAAACCTGTAAAAAAAAAAACAAAACAGAGAGTTAACATAATGGTTATCAGGGGTGGGGGTGGGGGGATAAGGGTGATGGTGTTTAAGGGTACAAACTTGAATGAGTAGTAAATAAGCCATGGAGTCTAATGCATAGTATAATGAATATAGACAGTACTATTGTATTACAATTGTGTAATGAGATAAATACTGCTACATTGGCAATCATATTACAATATATAAATGTATCAAAGTAACACACTGCACACCTTAAACTTACACAATGTTACATGTCAAATTTATTCAAAAAAAAAAAAGAAAAAGAAACTTAGGGTGGTATGACCCTATCTTCAAATAAGGAATAAGACAAAGAGTTCTGCAAAATAGAATCCCTCTCAAAGCTACTGATAGATTTTTAAAAAGAGAATGGTCTGTCTAGCTGGAGCCAAGAAAATACAAGTGAAATTAAATCCAAGTGAATTAAATGGGAATTTTTTTTCTAACATGTGAATGGATTGTGTGATAAACTGAACCTCTTACCTGCCAGGAAATAGTGATGATCCAAGATGGGATCTCAGCATCACTAGGTGAAGTTAAAACTTCCAGAGATAAAAGGAGCAAGAAAAATTTCAGGAAAACGGGAGGTTCGGAACAGAATACCCAGGATAAAATGAGCAAAAAATACAAAAGCTAAATGGATTAATTCTTTTTTTCACTTTTCTTTAACTTAGACTGTGCAGCAGGGAGGGGGAAGGGACAGAGGTAATAGAGATAATTAAGACACAGTCCCAGCTCTCAAGGAACTCATATTCTAGTAATCAGAGAAAAACCTTTCAACGTGTAAATGGAAGAGATACTTCTCTACAGAACCCATAAACAGTTTTTCAGATGGAGTAAAATGGCCCAAAACCTAGAAAAGGGAAGAATACTTGGAGGCTTTCAAGAACAATGCAGGTGGTGAATCTAGTAGTGAGGAAGAGGACAGTTTTAATCTCAGGCCAATGCCGGTAAGCCTGAAATCAGAAGGGAAAAAAATAGAAAGAGAACTTGGCTTGGGCCTTGAGTGAAGGGCAGGAAAAGTTGGTGCCACGGTGGGTGGGAGTTCACATTTATGGAATACTTACTGTGTGCCAGATCCTCTTCTAAATGCTTTTTATGAATTAACTAATTTAACCCTTATAGTATACCTATGAAGCAGTTGGTATTATTACCCTCATTTGATAAATGAGGAAACTGGGGCCTACAGATGTTAAGTAATTTGCCAAAGTCACAAAGTTAGGAATTTGAAAGCAGAGTTTTGAACCTAGGAGATTTGATTATCCAGCCCACATTCTTGACCACCACACTGAACAGAGGATGTTTCACCTAAATAAATATTAGGGAAAACAGAAGAGCTAAAAAAGTATTTCATCATATGAATTCATTAAAGTTTATATACAGTTGAAGTAAACTGTAAATATTAAGATTTTTACCCTGAGACATTATTACATCTTGGTAAATATTAATGGTGTGCCTCAAAACATTTTTTTTTCCAGGTGAGTGAAGCCATTTTTATTTATTTTTAACATCTTTATTGGAGTATAATTGCTTTACAATGGTGTGTTAGTGTCTGCTTTATAACAAAGTGAATCAGTTATACATATACATATGTCCCCATATCTCTTCCCTCTTGCATCTCTCTCCCTCCCACCCTCCCTTTCCCACCCCTCTAGGTGGTCACAAAGCACCAAGCTGATCTCCCTGTGCTATGCGGCTGCTTCCCACTAGCTATCTATTTTACGTTTGCCTCAAAACTTTTGTACTGGGCACTAGGAACATGGAATATTGAAGAACTAGTAGAGAGAAGCTGTGTCTCCAGGGCATGGTCTTAGGAGAAGAATCTCATCTTTTGGATCCCTCAGGAGACAGGAAGTTACTCAAGGTAAGCCTTGGCAAAGACCTCAATTTCTCATGTAATAAACTGATGTACTTTATAGCCAATCTCAACCCACATACATATTTATTCAGTCTCTCTTTGCTTTCTCAGCAATTTAATAACTGACTTGTTGGCTCATTTGCTTCAGCACTATGCTAATGAGGTAAAATTGATGGGTTTAATTCCTTTTTAGCTCTAGTGGCCATGAACTGCACCCCTAAACTTAGCATACATGAGCTGTCGAGTGACCCCAGAGAAACTGTTTGGCTCAGAACAAGTCTATCAACGTTACACAAAAGATAATGCTTTACTGAGTATGTGTCAGAACCTTCATGTTTGTATTCAAGGACAACACATTAATTTTCACAGAGAACAAATAAAGTGATTTGTTTAATGTCTCACAATGGATCTCTGGGACAATCAAGAATAGATTCTTGGAAAGTTCAACATAATACACTTACTCAAATTGACCCTACCTATGTTATACAGTCATAATAAAGTCTTTGCACAACCTCATGACATATACTCAATCAATCTTGATTTTAGGTAGCCAATAAATAACAAGTAAATAAATAAAAGCAGAAACTATCTCAGTTTGTAATTACTTATGGAAGAACTCTTACCTGAGGACAAACTAATGAAAACATAATCAATTCCAACTCAATAACACAAATTTAATATTCCTAGAATAAAGTGATCTGAAGTAAGCTATGTAATTCATTGAGAGAAACTTACAAAGCAGTGACAGAGGTTTAGTTGGCAGATGCTACTGATCAATAAACTAGATCTAAACTTTTAATATGATCTGACATTGGACAAGACCACAATAATAAGGGAGGTGTCTCATAATTATCCAAAGATATTCAAATGAAAAGGATGGTGAAAGATGAAGTTAAACTGGAAACTTGTTAGACTGAGAATGAGAATAAGTAAATCTATAATGTCAGTTTGAAATAGAAACGGCTGAAATTATAGCAGGAGCAAATAAAATGAAAAAAATTGACAGATATTTGTTTGTAAATAAAATGTAAAGTTTTGATGTCTGATACTTCAGAGTAGAAGGAAAAAAAACCATGCTCTTGGAAAGGGCTTATATTCGAAACTTCTCCAAAGAGGAAGGGAGGGTGAAAGGGATGGGGAGAGGGAGAGTTAGTTTAGTGGCAAAGAGTGCAAACTATGAAGGAAAATTGTCTAGGTTTAATTCTTGACTTTGTCACTTAGTAACTGTGTGATTTTTAGGTTTCTTAATCTCTCTGTGGCTCAGTTTTCTCATCTGTAAAATGAGTATAATAGAACTTACTCATAAGGCTGCTGTGAGGATTTTATGAGATAATAAATAGAGAGTATTTACACAGTGCCAGGTACATAATACGAACATTATATAAACATTATACTTTTGAATAAAAGATATCTAAAGATTAACGGCAGTGATGATATTTAATCAGAGAACCAAGAAGAAATCTGATACAGGTCTGCAATCTTTTAACCCAAATCCTTAGGGCGAGATGTGTTTCTGAATTAAAATTCATTTCATATTTTAGGAATGTAAGATATTATGCTACCTATGTTTTACTTAACTTGTGTTGTCTGCGGCAGCATACCTTAATCAAACACATATTTCCACAATGAAATGCATCAATAGTCACACCAAATGGACCAAATGAAGACTTTAAACAGAGTCAAGTCAGTTCAGATCCATTTTTGCCACAAAATGAATTAAGAAAAAAGTTTTTGGATTTTGGAATTGCAGATAAGGGACTGTGAAGCTTTGTCTGTAGAGCCATAAATGTTATTGTATTAAATAATGGAATAATAATCATGGGAAATATAGAACAATGCTGATATTAAATGAAAAACTTTTCTGAAAACCTAATGAATTTTTTTCTCTCTTAAGAAAAAAAAAATGTATACATAGCGTGATGTATATCTAGATTATACATGGGATGTTACCTGGATTGTACTTGAGTGACTGAGTTTATGTGGCCTATATAAACACCTGGAACATCTCCCCAGATCTTCCCATGACTATTTCAGGTCTCTGATCAAATGCTACCTCTTCAGAGAGGCTTCTTTGATCACTCTATTTAAAATATCAGGTGTGAGACATGCACATACACATTCACACACAATCACACAGAAAACTTTTTCCCCTTACCTGCTATTTTTTTCTTTTTAACAGTTATCACTATACAGCACTATATTATATACGTGTTTATTATATTATCTGTCTTACTAGACTGGAAACTCTGTGAGAGCAAGGACTTTGTTTTGTTCGAGCACCTAAAACAATGTCTGCCATTGTCAGATAGATACTGTTAGAACAGATAGATACTGTTCAATAAATGACTCAAGAAAATAAGGCTGATTGATAAACAGTGGTGGGTTCCAAGGACCAGTTCTAAAATAGCAGGTAATACTTTCCAAAAGGAAGTTCAAGGGGAAAAAAGAGAAAAAAAAAGCCATCTAAACTAAGCATCAGTTGTAATATGTTTATGAAATACGTATATTGTGGGATTCCAAAATAGTAATTAAAAAACATTTCTCCTTTATACACATACTTATCAAGTAAATATTGATTTACTATCTAGAAAGTAAAAACTAATCATTACATTATATTTACATTTAATAATTAATTTTGAGTATTTAAATAGACAAGAAGAAAAATTATACTTGAAAGACAAAAATTCTATAGCACAAAATATTAAAGAACTCCCTTTGTATTTTTCCCATGGTATATTTTGATTCTTCCCTTCACACATTTTACTCACAACAGGAAGAAATGCAACTGATCTTCTTCTTCTAATTGCCAAGTGCTACTGCACTGGGTTGTAAAAATGGCCTAAATTAGCCTCAGAGGGCAGTGGTATCTGGTTGCATGTACATACCTACTCATGAATGTATTTAGTCTTGCTCCAGGTAATAAAATGGCAACACATTGATATCCTATAGTATGCAAGCAAACGGTTTTGGGGTCACCATAAAATGTGCAACGAAGTTCAATGGTACTTTCCAGTCCAGATAGATCCACTCTTTGGAAAAGCCCAGCTTTCCTCTCCATCTCTAACATTCATATGTTAGTTCAGACTTGGGAATTACTTTTAAAGAGAAGGAAAGAGAAGGGAAAGGTAAAAATAAGGAGTTAGGCCACAGTCCCTTGGCAAAAGTATCAAGAGTAACTACCTTTTTCAAATGACCATACTTGTAGCCTACAAATTGACATTCCATTGATCATGGTTAAAGGTAAGATGATAGTTTCATTTCAACATGTTACTTTTACTTTTGTCTTTTCCCGCCCATTACTCTTTTTTTTTTTTTTTTTTTTTTTTCCTCCCATTACTCTTAAATCGGGAAGGGAAAAAAAAAAATGTTCCAACAGCACTCTAATGGTTTTCAAATTGTGTTACCCTGGATTATGCAAGGATTTTCTATTAGAATTGCTTGAAAAAAATAATGGAAACAGACTGTTTATATATATTTCCAACAGGACAAGGGACCTCTGAAATACGACAAATTAGCACACATATCTGCACCAGGTATTGTTAACCAATGACTCCAGGATGGGAAGAGGTAGGTAAAAAAGTTGAAGTCAGACAATTGATACAAAAAAAGATCAGAAGCTCATAGTTATATAATTTGACAATGAGATTGAGTTTAAATAATTACTGGCCCCTTTGCTCTCAGTTGCATATTATACTTAGTGAGTTTCATGTGGATAAACACATTTTGCTGGTATTGTGGGTAAGAGGATGAGGAGTGATTTTTCCACAGCTCTATTCCCTCAACAGAGAGGATCCTGCTTACCTGCTTCTGAGAACTGGTTGAATATCATGTGAGTACTTAAGGAGTAAACTAAAGGGTCCACTTCAATAACTCAGACACCAACGAAGAAAAAGTTATTCTTAAGTGAAAATTCAAGATCACTAGCATAGTCTGTTTTAGGGCACATATGAACTATACAAGCCTCATGCTTCTGACCCTTGTCTTCAAGTCCCTAAACTGGAATAAAACCAATAAATGCCTGAGGAGCCACTTCACACCCCAAACACGTGCAAACTTTGTTCAACAGAACACTTTACTGCCAAAACGGAGCTGGCAGAAGTTTGGAGCTAAGGCCCACAGGCTGCATGATTTGCTGGCGCAAGAGAGCTTAAAAATCTTAACATAATACTGCTGAGTTTGAGTTCTACCAATTTGCTTAAGACTCTTTCCCCAAGTTTGACTTAAGAAAAATGGAAGCTGCCATCAAGAAAGACTTTACTAACACTTCATCATCTACTCAGAAATGATTTAATTCCCCACTCCTGATGGTCATACCTCTATATTCCTTGGTGGTTGTATTTATATTGTAAATCTAAAGCAGTCTATTTTGAAATGCATGTAAATTCAGTTTTGCTTGGTTGCTTGGATATAGAAGCACAGGAAGAACGACTGTAAATATACAAGATTAATTACAACAAAGTTCTGCTTAGAAAACACTTGATCCAAATAACCCCCATATATCCCAATTCATTACCCTTGAAAAATGGGGGAGAAATTAAGATACAGAATATCCGTAAATTTTTACCACTTTACATTTGTTTTAGTTCATCTTCTCACATCTCTGAGTTTGAGTAATGGTGTTTTATTTTTTACATGAAAAATGTAGGAAGCCAGGAAAGGAGCCAAGATGAGTTCTTCTCTTCCACAAGGGTCAACAATAAGGTCCTATTTGGAATCTTCATAAGTTTGATGCAGTTTAATGAGGAAAACTGCACCTGAGTTTAAAAATTGTAGTGAATACTAGCAACTATACAACTAACAACTTTAAATTTGTAAACACTTGAAAAACATGCAGTATTGAGAAACTATGGTTTGCTTGGGAAGGTTATCTTGTGCTTTTTCAATAAGAGATCTTTAAAGATGCTGCTTACTCCTCATATAGCTAAAAAGTAAACATAAATTAAAAAGCTTAAAAAAGACCCTTTCTAATCTTTTCCCTCAGTAGCTCCATGTATTTTATTCATTCCTCTGAAAGCCTGTTTTTCCACCTTTAGAACCTCCTAAGTATTCTAATTCTCAGCTATGATTTCATATTTTCACCAGCTTCTAATCTGCACAATATAGTTGGAAGCATTTAGGACAAAACACTCTTTAGGATATCAAGTTGCAGAAGACTGTAGTTTTAAAGATATTTATATAGTAGTGCTGCCACCTAAAGATGAGGCGAATAAAGAAGCAATTCAAAGGAAATGACCCATCATTCTTAAGGCTGTCTCAAAATTTTTCTCATTTCTAACTAGGGATTAATAAACATTTTGCTGTTTTGTTAATATGGAAGTTTGTTTCACAATACATTACTGCTGAGCTGTAATTTTCTATGGCAGAAATTTTCAAATTCAAACTTTTTAGAGTAATCTGTGATTTGGGGTCTCCAGGAAACTCCCCAAATTTGTTTCCCTCAGACATTAGGCACTGCCTACAATACACAACTGTGGGGTTGGGGGAGGGGGGAATCAAAAGATACCCGGAAGTAAACTATTGAGGAATCTCTGGTTTAGTGGATAAAGCAGGTAATAATAGACCTATGGTGTTTCCCTTTATCGGTGACAGACTGCTTGCAACTCTCAACAACTGACATATTTTTGTAACTCAATCTTCTCGTCCATAAAATGGGGTTAATTTCACCTCTCTCCTACTTGCCTCTAAGGCTTAGCTAGGTAAGCTTCTTGGAAGGTCCTATAATAAGTGAGTTGACAAGTCTACTATTAAAACATTAAAAAAAGTCTACTATTGCCTAATAAAAGAATATCTCACAGTGTATTGCAAAGTTACCTCAAAATAAAATATACTCAGTTAAATAAGGTAAAACATTGATAAGTTTTCTTAAATCACAGATTGACTTCTCTGAGAGCTATTTAAATAATGATAAAGATGGAAGGCTGTTTTTTGCTTATTTTGAAGCCGATATTTTTAACTGATCCATCTTCTATGTATGCAGTGTTGCAGGATGGAGATGTGACAGCATACAAAATGAGGGAAAAAGTTAACGTGTACCAAAAATCCTGTCAAACCTGGTCAAAGATTTCAAGAAAACTCTTAAAGGACATTTTATAGTTCTGCATTTCGCCCTAGCATAGTAATTTATGAAAATTAACTCGTCCCTTTTACTCTCTCCCTCTCGGCCCAAGGACGCATAAATAATATTTATCAGGGTTTTGTCCTTAGTCACAGTCCCTCAAAGGGGCCCAGTTTCACCTACACTGCGTGGGAGGCTGGGCAGCAACCCCACGCTTCCTGTCAAGGATTCCTGGGGCTACAGCCTGAACGTGGTCTAGCCCGTTTCTTCTTTATGCTAATTCTGCCCTCCTAGCCCCTCTCGGCGGGCGTCTGAAGGCCAAGGTGAGACCCTCCCGGGAGATGAAAGGCCTATCGCCTCCTAA
The DNA here is from genome assembly GCF_963924675.1 of Phocoena phocoena. Taxonomy (NCBI): domain Eukaryota; kingdom Metazoa; phylum Chordata; class Mammalia; order Artiodactyla; family Phocoenidae; genus Phocoena; species Phocoena phocoena. The sequence goes on from NC_089221.1 coordinate 117,643,803, forward strand.
GAGATGCGGGCGGAACGGGGGCGCGGGGCAGGGTGACAGGGTGGTAGCGACACTGACAACGACGCTGAGGGCCCTAAGTTGGAGCTGACGCAGGCCCTACAGGGTTCCCTCCCCGCCTGAGCCTGGCTTCCGCCCTCAGAGCCCAACAAGGGAGAAGTCCTCCCGGGGGCGCTACCGGCGGTGAGTGGAGGAAGGGTGGGCAAAGAGGCCGCAGGCAGCCCCCTCCTCAGACGCGCCTCAAGGCCTGGGCCGTGGGCTGTTGACGCGCCAACGGCGGGGAGGGCGCGCGCACGCGCGAAATGGGGGGCGGAGGGAGCGCGCTCGGCTGCCGCCGCCGCTGCAACTGAAACGGAGGAACGCGAGGGCGGAGGGCGCGAGCCACGGGAGGAGTGTGGGGGGGAGATGGTGGGTAGCGGGGAGCGCGCGCTGACGTCGCCCGGAGTCACGCACGGAGCGCCGGGTTACGCGCCGACGTCTGGCTGCCACGACTTGCCGTCTGCGGCGGCGGCGGCAGCGAGCGGATCCCGCAGGGGAAGGAGGAGGAGGGAGAGCCGAGGGGGCTGTGAGTGAGCGGGAGAAGCAGGGTGTGAGCCGGACTTGCCAGCGGGAGGGAGAACGAGTGAGAGCCGAGCCAGCCATCCGAGCCGCCTCCTCCTCCTCCCCTCGGCGTCCCGCCCCCGCCTGCCAGCCCGCCCTTCTCCCTCCTCAGCCGGCAGAGCCTGAGTGAGGCGCAGCTCGGCTCGCGCCGCTGTCCAGGACAGGTGTGCGCGCGCGCGCCCTCCTCCCCTCCCCCTTTCCTCGCGCCCGCCTAGCGCCTGCCTCGCGCGCGCCCTCCCTCCCTCCAGCCCGCGCCCTCCCTCACCTGCGGCAGGACAGCGCCCGCCCGCCCGCCTGGGTAAGCCCCTCGCGACCTTCTCTGCTGCCACTGCCACAGCTTGAGGTGCCGCCCACCTTGTCCCCTCTAATTGCCCTCTTATGCCCCAGGAATAATTACTGTAGCATTGTAGACATCCCCGCACCCTTCCTCCGGGGACCCTGGTAGTGCAGCAACGCGCCCCCCTCCCTCCGGAGCGCACGAACGAACGAACTCCTTCCCACCTCCAAAAAAGAAGAAAATCACACGCCCCTTTAAAAAAAAAAAAAAGCAATCCTACCTCCTCTGGCGCTGGAGACCACCAGTGGTGCCGTTTGCTTAGCAATGCCTGAGCCCCATTCCCCCTGACCACCTTTGCCTGGGGCCTGGGACAGTTCGCCAAACCTGGCCGACACTCCCTGCACAGCAACCCTGGCAGGAGAGGAGAGGAAGGAGGCTTCTAGGCTCCACTACCAACCCCTCCTTTCCTCTGTTCAACCCCCGCCCCACCCCCGCAATGCATACACCCTCCCAGTGTGCGTTGTAAAAATAAAAAAGAATACACTGGTGCTGACAGCGCAGACGAAGCCAGGCCCAAAGATGGGTGGCCCGAACAAGGCATTTTTGCTGCCCCACAGAGCTAGGTCAGCTCCACAGTCTCCTCTGCCTTTGTCCGAGGGCAAAACGGACGGATGTGAAGTTAGAGGGTCTCCCCTTTGAGCGACGGTAGGCCCCGGCAGCGGTTATGTCTATAGGGGAAGGGACCCCAACAAATATATTTGTCTTGAGCCTGATCTTGGGTAGAGAAAGGCCCAAGAGTCCGGCTGGGAAAACTTTCTTTGGTTCGTTGCTGTCTACCCCTGAATAAATGCTACTTTAATTTCCGTTGTCTCTGCGGGACCCTCTTGAGGCTTCTAATTCGTTCTTATATGGGCCCCTTTACGTTTCTGTCGGGCCAGGCGCTTTTGGACAGCTTTTTGCAGCGGTGTCTCTGCTGGTGTCCCGTGTCCTTGGAAGGAAGCCCCAGTGCTTTATAATAGGCTGAATTTGGTTTGACATCTTTTGGTAGATTGTCAGAGGAGAAAAGGAATTTTTTGATTACTTCAAGACCCTCACTGTTCCCCGCCCAAACTGACGTTTTCGAATTGCGGCTTTGAAAATTGGAGTGTTGACTAGAGTGTGGAGAGAGTTGCTGATTTCATTCCTTTGGGTACTAGTAAAACCATTTAAGAATCAGCCGAAAGAGAGGGAGCTGTTGACATTTGCATCGGTTCTGTTTGGACCTTTTGGGTACATAAAATGTCGGGTTCTCTGAATCTTTTATCGAATTTAGAATGTGTGCTACATTTATTTAATTCTTCTGCAAATGCTTAAAATAACATTTGGGGAAATGTGAGGATTCTATCACATGGATTGTTCTCTTCAGATTTTAAATGTTTAATTCATATCTTTAACCCTAAACATTGAAATAGCATTGGAGAGGCATAATTTTAAAGATTAGATGAGCTATAGAAAGGGAATAGACTTTTAAAAAATGGTCGGTGAAATACTATTAGTCGTTGTTGTTAAATGTTAAGATTTACTTGAGAGTTTCCCTTAATTTTCCTGGTAGCTAGCCATGAGAAGAAATGGGTAATTCCTCCACTTTGAACAGTTACAGTACAACATTCCAGTTAGTTTTAATGATTTGGGTATTGAAGATAATTGTCTGGTTTAAGACAGGCATTTAACCTAAGTAGCACTTGAAAACACAAGTTCTAATGTTTTTGCTTCTCTTTTATTTGGGAAATCTGTGATTCTGTGAAATATTAATGAGCGTATTGTTTCTGTTGGGAACTCCGTAATCAAAAGGGTTTATTACCCAAAGGTAGATCCCCTCTCTCCAAGTTTATTTTGTAAATGTGTATGTTAATTTTTACTTTTAGATTTAGATCATTTCAGACCGTATTTCAGGCTGAGGAAAATGAGGTTTTTTCCTTCTTGTTCAGCCTAGTATCTGTTTCTCTTGTGAACAGTTTTTTGTTGGTAAGATTTTGTTAAAGATGTAGAGATAGAGGGATTAAAAATAAAGCAATCTCTATTCTTGAAATGTGTGTGTAGTGTTAATAAGAGAGCACACTAAATCTAGAGACGTTTATTAGGTTTTAAAAATATAAGCAAACTTTGAGGAGGAAGGAAATATTTTTTGATAGTTCTTTCATTAACACAGATATTTTGTGCATATTAATATATTTCGTTTTCCCTTTGTTTTTCCTACATTGTATTGCAATTATAATTTTAATTTTACAACTATTTGGTTTAAAATGACAATGCAAACATCTAGACACTAGAACTGGCTTTTCATTTACCAAGTTAGCATATTGTTTTGGTAATTAACAAATAGCTAGGTGTGTTTTTAAATCCACAACTTTGCTAATGGATTTTCAATGTTAGGATGCAAATTTAACTTTGAAGTTCTGTTTAAGGTTAAACTCTTTGTTTTAAGACTTTTCTCTCAGACTGCCTTTTAAGGGTACTATATTCTGTAGCCTACGGAAAGCCGCCTTTCACCACCCCCTCCATTCTGACCAAAAGCCCACACTTACAGGCTTATCCTGAAATAAACTCTCTTGTTTGAGTAGTGAAAATGTGTTAAATATCCTATTTATCATTGTATTATTTTGGGAAAGGCATTATTAACCTTGTTTGCTTTTAGATACATTTATAAAGTAGGCAAGAAGCTAATAGATAAAGGCAAAATTTTATACATATATAATAAAAAACATGAAATAAGTAAGAACATATTTATGTGGAGAGATCCAGGTCTCAGTTGTTTACTGATTTGAGCTTAAAATTCCCAGTTTATGCGTGCAAATGATATTTAACTTGTGTTTTGTCTAGAAACTTCATCAATTGCCTCTGCGCTGGGGAACTAAGAACTCAGTTCCTGGTGACAGTCACTTTTTCAGAAAATCAGGGCATTCCCAAACTCAAACCAATTCAGAGCCCCTGGACATAAACGTTTGGGACAGAGGGCAAGAAATTTAGACTCCAAAGTTGGTTCAAGAAGGCGGGCAGTTTCGAGCCCTACTTTTTTGTCCTGGGGGAAGCGATCATTAGCATGGAAGAGTGACAGGGACCGGCAGGCGCGTGCCCCCTTATCGCAGCCCCACTGGCCTTGCTGCTTTGAGTTCTCCTGAGGGGTCAAGGGCTTGGTTCAGCGCGAAGTAAACCCTTGAGGAAGAATAGCGGCTCTTCTAGAGCGGTCTTAACCAGGTCGTAGTAGTCTCAGCTTACAGGTGGAAGCGTAATGCCCCGCCCAGTTCTGTGCGGAGACCCTGCCACTCAGCCTTTGAGACCCTGTTTGGGGCCGGGGTCTATCCAGGGTCCTGATCGCTACCGTGCAAACCTAGAGGAGCCGCCGCTTCTTACACATGTATTTCTGTGTGGTGGGAAGTGCACCAACAGTTCCTATATCTCCTTCCCGACAGACTTGGGGACAGGGGAGGGAGTGCAGAAAAATCAGCACTGAAAGGGTACTACGCAGTGCTAGAGGATGACCCTAAACTAAGGGGAAGTTCTTTATGGGGCCCAAAATCTGGATTTCTATCTCTCACAGTGGGCCTCCTCTTCAGGGAGCCATTTCAGGAACAGCTGGATAGGTGGGTGGTTCTGAGGCTGGTTCACAGGACTATCCCAGTTTTCTTCTTGGGAGCCAGGGTGCTCTGCCCTGTTTCTTCCTCTTTAGCGGGAGGTAGCGAACGTCAGCCCAGAGCTGAAGTAGCTAATGCTGGGTTGAATGGGGCCCTTGCTAAGAGAAAAAGGTAGCTGTGAATACTTAGCAGGCAGGTTTGCCCAGGAGATGAAGGGATATATCAGGGGGCTTTAAGGTCTCAAGCATTGACAAAGCTTATGCCCTGGGCTGGTCTGGGTTTCTTTATCATTAGTCCTCTCTTTACCCCTCTCTTTTCCAGGAAGCTTGGGCAGCCAGGTACTCAGATGTCTTGGGAGCTAAGAGTGAGGGAGGCAAGTCTCTTTACTTTTGGGGGCAGGGGTTGGGGGGTGTTAAATGGGAATGGAGCCTACAGATGAGATAGGTATATGCTTCTCAGGATGGAGGCAACAATCCATGCTTGAGAAAGCCAGGAATAGGGCTGTGAGGTCTGTATCACCTAAGCCCCTTGCAGAAGGTGATGGGGAGCATGTAGGGGCATAGGCAGGAGGTGCCCTGGAGACAGGCCTTAGCTTTCCCACAGCTGCTAGGACTGCAGACTGCAGTGAGGGAGTATGAGCATTTGCTATCTATCTGGAAGAAGGAAAATAGGCCCTAGTTTATGCCTCAGATCTAGGAAGAGAGAAATCTTTTATTTCTGAGCCCCTTCCTGAGACCAGAGAAGACCCCCTTTAGCTTTCACTGGCTTAGCTGTCATTGGTAATGGTCGGTAACCTAGCTGTCTGCCTAAAAACCAGCGATCATTTAATGTTTTACTTTTTGAGAGATGGGGGCTCTCCTTGACACTTAGGAGTTTCTGGGAGGAGGAGTAAAAGGGGCGAGCGAACCTGCGTTAATGAATCCCGTAAGGAACTGCGTTTCCCAGGAAATTCCTGACATTTTTAGCTCGTGAATTTCCTAAAGCCTGCTTGGTTTTCTCTTCCATCTGGGTCCTTCCAGAGAGGAAGAGTGGGCTAGGGGCTGAAGGCTCGGCAGGGCCTGGTTTATCCGCAGAGCTGGCCGGCAACCCAGGCTGGGCTCAGCCCTGAACAGGGTGCCCCCCTTCCCCAAATCTCAGAAGGAGGAGGGGGAGGCAGGCGGGCAGTCGTTGTCCCAAAGGGGGCTGGTTGAAGGTTTTGGGGTGAGTGTGGGGTTTCTTTTTGATTGTTGCTTGGGGAGAAGGGCAGAGCCAACGGGAAAAGGCACTGCGGGCACCCCGGCCCTGGTGCGGCTGCCGTCCTCTGCTCGGCTCCCCCCTGCCGGTGAGTGCGCCCGCCCGCCCGCCCGACTGTGCGGGGCTGCGGTTGGGGGGAGGGGGGAGCGGGATCATCTGAGGCCAGAGCCGCTGCCGTGCGCGGGGAGGGGGAGCGGCGGGAGCGAGGGGAGGGATAGGGCTAGGTGTCTGGTGCTCCGCGCCACTGCTGCCGGCGCCCCGTCCTCATCCCTGGCAGCCCCTTCTGCAGCTAAGGTTTACTGCTGCACCACCTCTCCTCTTCCTCGCCCGCCTCTGCGGCCAGGGCTCTGCGGTAGGAGACAGTCCAGTCAAGTGACGGGTGGGCCGATCTGGGTCTGGATGGGGCCCGCTGGGGAGGGGGTGGCCGTGACTCGGTGTCCCCTCTCTGCAGCGGGCTCAACTGCGCTGCGCGGGCCCCTCCCCCCACATCTTCTTTGGGGTCACTGGAAAGCAGAGCTCAGGCCCACTCCCTGTGCTTAGTATGGCAGTCCCCTTCTCACGCCAGTCCCCCAACTCCCCGGGCCGAGGCCGCTCAGGGTCTGGCCAACAGCAACAGCCACAGTGGTGGCGGCAGTGGCGGCAGCAGCTGCGACGCGGCGCGTTCTAGTCCCCCCCCCACCCCAACCAGGGGTGCGGGGTGAGGGCCGGTGGGTGGGCGCCGCCTGGCGGGCGGGCGGATGGGGGACTGGCAACGGGGAGGGGGTGCGGGTCACGTGCTGGCGGTCGGGTGGGCGCGTACAGTAGGGCGCCCGGCTACTGTACTGGGGAGTCAGTGCCCTGTTACCGGGTCTCGTCTGTCTCGTCTCTCCCGCAGATCTCGCGAGAGTGGCTGACTGGCTGTGGGGGTTGCGGCGGCAGCAGGCGGAGCCGGGGAGGGAAAGCAGCGGCGGCTGAGGCGACTGAGGCGGCGGCGGGCGGAGCGGCAGGCGGCGGCAGCGCGGCGGCGGAGCGCAGCATCATGGCGGACCGAGACAGCGGCAGCGAGCAGGGTGGTGCGGCGCTGGGCTCGGGCGGCTCCCTGGGGCACCCGGGCTCGGGCTCGGGCTCCGGCGGGGGCGGTGGTGGCGGCGGGGGCGGCGGCGGCGGCAGTGGCGGCGGCGGCGGCGGGGCCCCGGGGGGGCTGCAGCACGAGACGCAGGAGCTGGCCTCCAAGCGGGTGGACATCCAGAACAAGCGCTTCTACCTGGACGTGAAGCAGAACGCCAAGGGCCGCTTCCTGAAGATCGCTGAGGTGGGCGCGGGCGGCAACAAGAGCCGCCTCACTCTCTCCATGTCAGTGGCCGTGGAGTTCCGCGACTACCTGGGCGACTTCATCGAGCACTACGCGCAGCTGGGCCCCAGCCAGCCGCCCGACCTGGCCCAGGCGCAGGACGAGCCGCGCCGGGCGCTCAAGAGCGAGTTCCTGGTGCGCGAGAACCGCAAGTACTACATGGATCTCAAGGAGAACCAGCGCGGCCGCTTCCTGCGCATCCGCCAGACGGTCAACCGGGGGCCCGGCCTGGGCTCCACGCAGGGCCAGACCATTGCACTGCCCGCACAGGGGCTCATCGAGTTCCGCGACGCTCTGGCCAAGCTCATCGACGACTACGGAGTGGAGGAGGAGCCGGCCGAGCTGCCCGAGGGCACCTCCTTGACTGTGGACAACAAGCGCTTCTTCTTCGATGTGGGCTCCAACAAGTACGGCGTGTTTATGCGAGTGAGCGAGGTGAAGCCCACCTACCGCAACTCCATTACCGTGCCCTACAAGGTGTGGGCCAAGTTCGGACACACCTTCTGCAAGTACTCGGAGGAGATGAAGAAGATTCAAGAGAAGCAGAGGGAGAAGCGAGCTGCCTGTGAGCAGCTCCACCAGCAGCAGCAGCAGCAGCAGGAGGAGACCGCCGCTGCCACCCTGCTACTGCAGGGTGAGGAAGAAGGGGAAGAAGATTGATCAAACTGAATGGAACCCCCCCCACATGCATACACACACACACACACACACACACACACACACAGCGCCACACACAGAGAAAATATACTGTAAAGAAAGAGAGAAAATAAAAAGTTAAAAAGTTAAAAAAAAAAAGAACTGTTAACTCCAAGGGAGCACCACCCACAGAACCTCCACCAACTGACAGTTTCTCTTCTTGACTTGCCACCCATCGCTGGATGTTGTCCACTTTATCCACCATATAAAACAGTAAGCAGCTGCTAAAAACAAAAAACAAAAAAAATACAAAAAGTAATAACATTATATGAACTGTGTTTCCTACTTGATTAAAAAATATAAAGAACTGAGTGTTTATTTCCCTAATTAACCAAGAACTTTTGTACACGTTTAAGCTATTATTATTAAAAGTGTTTGCAAAATGGTCAAGATTATAATATTGCTGAATTCTATAAAAGTCCTTTTCATGTTGAGCTAACATTTGACTTTAGCACAAAAAAGAGATATTTTAGAACACGTAAAATAATATTTTTAGTTTTTTCTCATTTTGTTACCAAATTTCAAACCTTACATGGAGGTTATTATAGTATATTTGACACCCTATATACCTGTGATTAGAGATGTGTATATATATGAGGGCTAGGCATGCTGTGTGTCTGAGCTTTGTCTAAATGTTATGCAGAAGTTTGTAGAGTTAAAGGTACGTAGGTTAATTCATGCAAGGTAAACAATAAGTGCTCTCTTTTATACAATATGCATTGCATCTGGACCTTAAACATTTAAAAATGGTCAGTGAAACTTCTGTGAACATGAAGAAATTATTAAAAAAGGCATTTAAATGAAATTTGCTAAGTTGTGATTTTTACGGTTGGAACCAAAGTTATTCAAGTAGTAAAAGAAAAAAGAGAAAGAAAGAAAAGGAAATCTCCCATAATATTTTTCTGCATCTGTTTGCTTTGACTGAGTAGGCGTTTTGTCACTATTGTGTATATGAGATGTACTTGTATCGTTCATAATATATTTTTTTTATTATGTGTAGAAAGATTTTAAAAACTTAACTAACGTGCAGCAATTTCCAGTGAACCTGTACTTGGACATCAGGTAGTGAGTCTATTTGTGGTCACTAGCACTGTCTCCTAAACTTATAAGAGGTCTGAAGCTATCCTTTGATTTTTGCCAGTGCTATTAACTTATGTAGACCCGTTAAAAAGCAGAGCAACACAATTATAGTTATCCTACTGAGCCATGGATTCTGAGCTTCATTTTAAAAGTGAAAGCCAAGTTGGTGTATGTAAAGGATTTCCATGTAGCTGTGGTGCTAGTTATTACTGGCTACATTATATGCTAAGTGTATTTGTGTTCCCCAAGTGTACAAGCCTTCTATCAAAAGTATGTTCTATAACTCATATATTCAAGGTGTAGGGTATGAAAATGCAAAGCTTAGGAGAGCACTTTACTAAGCTGGTGTCCTCCCAACTGAAATTGTTTGTAACGATAGTCTTTTACAGGTTTTCATTTAAAGATGTTCGTGTGCTTTTAATTGACAACTAACTTCTTGCTGCTGTATAGTAAAATATTAATATATTTTTATCATTAAACTGCTGCATGACTATCATCTTTGAGTGAAGAGAAAATGTTATAAAAAAAGATGCCTTAAACAGTACATTTTGGTTTGGAATTCTGTAGAAAGTATTTTGGTTTTAAAAAAATGGATCTTGTCTGACATAAAGAGTTCTGGGGATGGAATTGTTTTCTTGGCAAATCCAGCCATATAGATCTAACTGCTGTATGTAGAAGACACCACCTGTAGGAGCTGGAAGGTATCAGTGCTTCTCACATTGTAAAGCATTGGCCTAGGAAGGTGAAACAGTTGTCTTTGAAGGATTTTTTTTTTCTGCTGGTTCTTTGGGTTTTGATTTGGTATTTTTAAGCTCCCTGGTTGAGTGTGTTGTCTTTGAGATCTACTGTATGTGTTGAATAACAAGCTATTTCCATTGTACTGTGCATTTTCCCATTAAATTGTTTGCTTTTAATATTCATACAATGTTTAATATGAGGTGACCGTACAATAGTTAGGAGTTTCTTTACTTACAAAATCACTGGAAATGATTAAATTGCTTTTCCCCTTCCCCCAAGGTGCATTTTTCTTATTTCCATATAGTAAAGTTGAGCTTTTACAGTGCATAATGTGACATTTGGAATGCTTATCAACTGCATGTAAACATTAATAACCTGCACTTTTTTGTCTTAAGGTTTGTTGAGCTGTTTTGTTCACTGTACTTTAACTGTGATATGGAAAAGACTGCATTCTCTGTGCTGTTACTAGTTAGGAAAGAGAATTGCTTTGATTTTGTCTCTTGTTTACTATAGCTTTTTAAAGTTAAGCCTTGTACTACAGGTTGTTGGAGTACTCCTAGATCAGTGTTTCATAGTAGCCAGCAATAAGTAGTGCAAGTCAACAAAAAACACAGCAAACTTAGGCAAAGTGTCCTTTCTTTGAGATGTGAGTTCTTTCATGAGGTTTTCTTTAGGGTCCGAGTTACCTAAAGTGAAGCCTTTCTTAGCTATAGACTTCAGATTCTGCTTGGAATCCTACCGGATCAAGAAGCACATGTATTGTGCAATTGTCTTTACACTATAACAGTTAAACACAATCTTACTCAGATTTTGAAACCAGTGTCTGAATTATGGTCAGTGGGTTTAAAAAGAAATCCACATGCAGATCTTTTAAGACTTCTTAAGACGTGATCATAGAAAAGACAAATGACTGTAAAGATGCTCTTTTTTTGCATCTCACTTTACCTCCCCAAGTCCCCTCCCAACCTTTCCTTCTCCCCTCTCCTGTTTCATCCTTTTCCCACCCTTCCCCCCAGGTGCTCGGTACTTTACCAAGGTTCTATTTCTCAGTGTTTTATGTTGGAGTTTTTCCTTGTTTTTATTTTACTAGTTGGTAAACCCTGTTTGTGCTGAAACAAAAAAGGAAATGGTATATTTGACCATATGTTTTATTCATAGAAGACAGTATGATCAAATGTGCCAAAAACAAGTAAACAAAACTTAATTCATGACAAGTATGCCTTATTTTTAATGATCTGCTTTGTCTTACAATTAAGGTCCAAGAACTTGGTTAAACTGTATTATTTGCCTAAGTATAAAAGAACACTTGAAATGCATTGCGTTCTTTAAAATGAGAGACATTGTCAAGTAATTTAATCCAGAGATCAGCCACCAGATTTGAAATGCCCATGTAAGTGTGTGTGCTTTAGTGTTGTTCGTTTTTTTGGGTTTTTTTGTTTTTTCTTTTAAGTCACCAAATCTTTTTCTAAGCTACTTTTTATTTGTGCCTCCTATTTATCATGCTGATGTTGGAAACAGCAGTCATCCAGCCACAGAGGGAGCTAAAGTTAACTAACCAGAACTGTAGAAATCATTATACATGCCTTTGACAACAAAGGAAGTTCATAAGAAAAGCCATGTTGGCTTTTCCTCCACTAGATACAGATTGGAGGTAGATGAATATTTGCCAAATGGAAAAAAAGACAATGTGAGTCAGGAAAGACAAACTTTTCCAGCTTCTCAAAAGCCATGGAGAGTAGAAACCAAAACCAACAGGGAAATAAAAAACCTTGAAAGTCTCACTTTCTAGTTGTCCCATTCAGGGGTTGAAATTTGACTCAAAGTGAAAAATGTATCAATGTGTTTTTTAGGTCTTCACATGTAGAGATGGATAACTATTCCAGTTTGATTTTTCAGGTAATGGAGAAAGCTGCTAGTAATTTTAACCCCTGCCTAAAGAAGATAATTTCATTTGGGAGCAAATACTTGTTGCCTTGAAAAATAGCACTGTAATAGCCTATGATAATTAGTTATAGAATAACCTTTATCCCTTTTAAACTATGCAAATTATTAAATAAGTGTAAATTAGGACTCAAAGATAGTTGATTATATTGCAATCAGATGGCATTCACAAACTTAACTGGAGCATATACAAATAAAATCTATTAGTCTAAGAGTTTTGTATGCTAACAGAAAAATATAATTTAGCTACCTATTCTAAAAATGGTGAATATTATTAATATTGTACAATAGGACTGGGAAGACTGCCTCCTTTTTTGAAGAGAGAGATTAAGGATTTTTATAATTGTTTTTCATCAAATTTTAATATTTTTGTCAAATTTTTAGGTATTTAATTTGTAAAACAGTTTGCTTTGTACTGGCATACAGAAAATAGGGTATTGATTTTAAACTTTTTGAAGCCAAGTGATCAAGTACATTTGTAATAAAAGTCAATGGATCTATATCAGTTGTACTCACTGTTTTCATTTCTTATACTTATTAATATAGGAATGCTGTGCTTTTTCTGCAGGAAAACAACTAAATTTGGGTGGAAGGGAGGGGAAAAGATAAGTCTGTTGATAATGAGAATCTGGGTGGGTACCATGGCCCAAATACTTTATGTAATCTTTAAGTCAGTTAAGATTTGGTATATTGAAAAAGATGTATAGGTCACTTTTTTCTCCTTTTTTTCTTATGAAGTGATGTTTGTGGGGGTTGTCTCATTCATTTTTTCTGTGCTTTAACATTTTGCATTTGGCAATGTTGAAACTTTCTAAACTAACACATTTTTCTTTTACGATATTTTGGATTATCTGCCAGCCATGGTTGACCCCACCATGGGCATGATTATTTTTATCTCCCACACATGGTTCACCCTCTCTTCAATATTCCCATTCATTTTTTTCATGTTACACATACACACATTTCCATATGATTTCAGAACGGAGATTTCTGAAATTGTTCTGGTGGCTTTCATAGCTCCACGATTTGTTTTGTTATACATGTGAACATACTTTTAAGACTTTTTCCCCCATAAAAAATGAGATACCAAATCTGATGACTTTTTTCATTTTCAATATCCAGCTTTCTATGTAAAAGGATGCTAAAACAAGAGAATCTTTAGCAACTTAGGTTTGGAAAAATTGGTGATAACTCTGAGTATAACATTTATAGTTGATGATCCCTAAATCTGAATATCTTAATGATATATATATATATATATATATATATATATATATATACACACTTCCCCATGAGAGTGGAATGAATAGGAAAGAGAATTTATTAGAATTCCTTAAGTGAATAAATTCACTAAAGTTATTTGTGCAAAGTTGTCTGTTGAAGTTTATCCACTTTTAAGTCATATAATATTTCTGTTCATTGAAAATTAAGCAAATTTAGGCCATTCATAGTGAAATTAATGTAAAGCTTAAGCATTCACCTCTATTAAAATTACTGTTTTCACTCAGCAACATTAATTACCATGAAGAATTTGCAATAAATTTTTAAGAAAAGCTGATTTTAATATTTGAAGAGTTATATGATCCTAAAACAAAACCTGAATTTAAGGCCTAGGCCATTTGATAGACTCTTTTTGAGCAGAAATTTCATTATTATGGGCTAAATGAAGATCATCTAAACTAACATTAGCATGGGTCAGGTAGAATTTCATAATGCAAGACAACCAGGTGAAAAGTGAAATACATGATTGGTTTCAAGCCAACAGTTTGTCATCTTTCAGCTGCTAAACTGACTACCAGATTTTGATGTTGAATGGTCCTAGGCAATATATGCCTTTAGGAAAGTTGAGTATGGCAAACGTCACTTGTTAGAAACATTTTTCTTGAAAAGAATTTCATAGCTATTCATTTATTTTTATTTTGTCCCCATATTGTGTTTGGCATTTCCTTCCTCCCTACCTTCTTCCTTCCCTCCCTCCCTTCCTCCCTCCCTCCCTTCCTTCCTCCCTTTCTTTTTTTTTTTCCTGATGTGCTTTGCTTTTATGGAAAATTGTCTTGTTTGATAGGTAGAAACATGGTGGTGAGCCTCTGTGTAAAATAAGGTTACTTCTTATGGACCAGAAATATTTTACTCATTTTGGAATTATAAGATTTTTGCATTTTCATGAATACATACTTTGTTTTGGTGATTATTAGTAATTTGCTTGTTAATTAAATTTTTGTAGTATTTCCTGGAAAAAATTTAAGCTAAAGAGTGTAACTTTCTTGATTTAGGGTACACTTTAATAAGTCTAGAAGCCTCCAAGTTCAAGGACCAAACCTTTATAATCTAGAATTTTGAGAAACGTGGAAATACTCTTGTTAGCATGTGTTTTGCTCTAAACTGGATTAATGCAGAAGGATCCTAGGAGGACTTAAGATGTTCTTATTATGAAGTGGCAGTCAAATTTATGGGACAGGTGACTTATGTATTCACATTGACCAGCTCAGTGATGGCCATCCACTGATGAATTAATAGACATATGTTGGGGAATGGGTCAAGCTCCCTTTGAGCTGGAGTGGGTGGGCAGTTTCCAGTGCAGGTAGTTGTTGGTGACATTTGAGCTACTTCTCTACCATAAACACTGGAATTTTCTTTTTCCCATCCTCCTTTTCCCCTGTTTTTGTCTCCTTTATCCTTCTCCTTGCCATAGGCCTACCAGTGGCACTCCAGTTTACCTCCTTAGGAAGGAAGTAAAGAAATTGCTGACTCCTGCCTTAGAAAAGAACATAGCTAACTGATCCCAGAAAGATTTCTGTATTATGAGGTAATTGGGCAGTTTTTTCTGACTGCCGTTTTCCCCATAGTCTTAAGTTGGCAGTTTGAAGAGCATCGAAATTGTTAAGAAATTTGTGAATTTAAGAAAGTAAGAAGTATGTGTATTTTGGGTAAGTTCCTGGAAGCTGAGACTTACTGGTTTGGAAATTGGAGAGCAGAAAGAGGAGAGCTGTTTAATGTGTTTATGAATGGAGAGTGAGAGGTATACAAGGGAATGGTTTCAAGGTAAAGTGGAAGAAATTTCTACTGGTGGTAGGAAAAGACACTGAGATGGAGTCTTAAATGAGAGTTTGTTTGCTAAGGATAATGAAGTTGATGTTCAGTAAGGAAGTTTCAGTAAAATCAGAAAATGGGTCCCTTGTTGGTTATGGGAAAGCTATTGGTCGGTAACTAGATGTTATAGTGATGATGCAATATACAAATCTGTTTTCAGGTGTAGGATGTTTGCTTTTCTGGACAAATTAAATAGCACAATTGTGGAAGGGCAACTTTCCTGGTCAAGGCAAGTTGCTGCTGGAGACTTATTTTGAGGGGAAGAAATAAGAAAGTTTCAAACTTTTTCACCGTTACCATTTTTAAACTATCAGAAATATGTATCTTACATTCTCCTGGGTTCATGTTACAATGTAGTTTACCTTTGCTTTTCAAAATGTTCTTTAGATCAAATTATTTGATTTTATAGTCCACAAAGATCCATATTATGCCTTGCATTTATAGAACCTTGAGCCTTTGTTCCACATGAATTTCTAGAAGAGGACAATAAACCGGGTAAAAACACTGAATTGCAATTTTAGGCATCCTTTCTATTTCTTTTATATTTACAATCCTAGCAACCATTTAACATTGTAGACCTTATGAGATCCTCAATAATACTATATTTCTGAAATTAGACAACACACACCCCTCCCCCCCCAACTCAAGTTTCTGTTTGTTCTCCCACTTTCTGTGTTACTTTAAAATTGTAGAATTCTCAAGAGTTCGTTGGTGGCAAATGTTAATAATATAGTTTAGTACATCTTGGAAGTTCTTACCTCCTTTGTAGGGTGAAGTGATTGTGTTTAGATTTCTGTTCCCAGTATCCCAGGAGCATTGTAAATTATTTAAGATAAAGAGTTGCTATCATACTTGTTTTTAAAGTTATATAATTCAAGTATATTTGGATTAACTCTGTTTTCTAGTTTAGTATGGACTTATTCTCAGTGATTTTGACAGATTACTTTCAAGTTTCATTTTACCCAAATCTGTATACGTTAGTGATAAAACCTCTTTAAAGATAACTAAAAAAAAGAGGTTCTGATTTTGTATTTGGAATGTAGTGGGTTTTTTCTACAAATGTCAAATACATTAATAATAGAAGAATTATTTTTATTTTAACTTATTCTGTAGAGTTGGCACTTAGTATGGTTTTCACGTAGTATTGTGTGTCAGATTTTAAATTATTATAGTTACATACTATAACTTAAGTCAGTGTAGAGCCTTCTTAAATAACCCCTCCCTTAGGAATTGTTTAAAAAGAAGTGAATTCCCAAACCTGTGTCAAGAACCAGTGATTTAAATGACTGTGAGACAAGTCTTTGAAAGGCTTCCTTGAGTCTAGTCAATGGAGATAAACGATAGCCCATTTCCATGCTGCATACAGTTGTTAGGGTTTATAAAGTTGTCAATATGTAAAAGTGCAAAAGCAGGAAAGACTGTAAAGTTGCCTATAAAAATTCTAGTTTTCATTATTTGCACTATTTATCTTTGCACTTGATTTTTTGAAAATTAAGACTAGTCACTTTCACTTTTGTTTCTAGTCTTTTCTAATTTCTTACAGAATTATGTTTTCAATATCCCTCCCAAAGCAAAACTTATATGCAATTAAATATTCTTTATAAGTCCAAGAAAATATTTCTTAGTGTTAGCTATGTAGAACAAAAATTTGTTTTGATAAAATTTTTAATATGGGCCTTTATTTGCCAATAAAATCCTTTGTAACTGTGAGTTTTATTAGACTATTTGAATAGACAAACTGAAAGCTTAGGATAGAAAAAAAATTATATATATATATATATATATATATACATGTATATATATATATATATACACACACACACACACACACACACACACACGAAGTGGTGTTTTTGAGATCCAGTTTCCAGCCTGAAATGGCCTGATTTTGGAGTGTTGATTTGTTTTCACTGAAGTCAATGAGATTTGAGTCTAGCTGGGTATTGGCTTTAAAAGCTGGAAGTAAAGTGGGTGGCAAGTGGCAGCTCCCTCTTTCATGTAGTTTTCCATAATACTCATGGAGTTTCCTCATGGTCTATGTGATATAACTGGTATCGAAATAATTATATTAAATGAATATTCCTTTTTGGAATTCAAGGTTGACTCACTTTTTGAGGAGGGGAGGGTGGCAGGGGATAAGAGACTTTATTTTAACTAGAGGCATTATTATAACCTCAAGATGTGCTCTAGAAAGAATAGGAGAACAAAAAGTGTACCTGTGAACATATTTTTTGTCTTAGTGAGATTGCGCGACACAGTTAGTGTTCGGAATTGCAAAAAAAAAAAAAAATTGACAGTTTTGTCAATAGAACAGAAATGTGTTTTGGCTAAAATTATATTTTGTAAGTTATTTAATTACTTCGTTTTATATTCCCTTTCCCATAGCCTTTTAGGCACTTCATACTTAAAACCAACAAGTGAGAGGCCTCTTTTCAGATCTGGTTTATTTTTGGAATGCCTGAGTGTGTTTCTGGATGGGTGGGGGGGGTGGGGGGGCAGTGCGGCGGGGCTGGTGTTTTAATTCTTGACATGCTCGTCTCAGCATGTTTTGCTATTCATTCTGGATCTTAAGTTTGCAAATTCTGCTGAAAATTCAGTGATGTATTTGAAATGAGAAACTTCTCTGTGATATAGTGTGAATGTTTGTGGCTGGACTCTATTGTGGAAACTTGTGGCTTTGTTTTTAATTGAGGTAGAAAGTTAAACTTCCGTTGTTCAGATTTTAGGTTTATCTAGTGGAATTGTGCCCGGTAGTTATCTAAATATGGACCAATTTTGGGAAATGAAGGTTGACAAATGTGTATTTGACTCTAGATAATCCTTTATTCAAAATCATAAAGGCTTACATCATTAGAGTTGTCTTAGGTTTTATGTTGTCTTGGGTTAAATGTGGATGATGATCAGCATTATATCTATGAACTTCCTTTGGGAAAAGAGAAAAATTCAGTCTCCAAACCTTTTCTTGGAGACGAAATTTACCATATATGGATAATGAAAAAATTTTAGAAAGTGGCTTTGATTATTTATAAATGGAATTTAATCAGCTTAGTTATTTTTCCTAGTTTGAAGCACTTATTTCCCAAATGTGAATAAAGGGAAAAGATCAACAATTTGGCACCCCCCTTTTTTGAGGCCATTTTTAGTTTTCTGCCCCCATTTCCCAATCCTGTTATAAAATGAATTACGGGTATCCCTCTAAGTCCCTATAACCCCTTTTGGGGGTCACAGATACCTTTGATAATCTGACAAAAGTGATGGACCCTCTCCCCAGAAAGAAAATACAACATATACAGATAATTTTGCATACAACCTCAGGGGCATCACACATCTTCTGAAACCCAAGTTAAGGATCTCTAAGTAAACTCTGTAGAGAAAATTTTAATGCAATTAATTGATAAAATTAAGAACTAAGTATTGGCATAAAACATTTCAGATTGGAATTATCATTAGATGATGGCCCCTACTAGCAAAATGTGACATTCCAACCAGCTTTGTTAGACATTATAACATCCAGATAGAAGGAAAAAAGAAGCAAAGTTCTGAGAGCTATTTTTAAGGAGTCAGGGCATCTCTAGACATGGGAGCCACTCCTGGTTCAAGGCAGGGGTCAGGGTGCCTGATAGCTTCTAGCAGGGTAGAGTTTGATAAACCACAATGCTCAGGATGCCAAGGGGTTAGCCATTATCTTAACCCCTTTCTCACCAAAAGATTTTAGTTTTGTGTATTGGGAAACAAGACGTCACTAGGGAAGAAAAAGATTTGCCTTACAACTTTGCTGGAACACATCAGTTTGGTGACGTATGGGACACCGGTATCATTTTTGAGAAGGTGCATAAAACCAAAGTAAATTATTCTCTATGTAGAACATTATTTACTAGTAACATTTGTTTGGATGTATTAGCTTTGACAATTTTTACCAGTAAATATTGGTTTTATTTAAAACTGGGAATCCAGTTTATAAATAAGATAGTTGATATATCTGTCCTTTCCCCCATGTAAAGAATAGTTTAAAGGTTTATGCTTACTTTTTATTTTTCTCTCTTGATGCCATGGAGTGGGGTGGGGGCGGGGGAGATCTTTGAGTCAACAACCGACAAAATATCTTCTTCAAATTTAAAAATTGAGAAAGCAGCACCTTATTTAAGTCTAACTGTATACCATTTTAGTGCATGTATTAGTTTTAATAATGATTTTTTGGTGCATGCCTTTGGGCTTATTCAAAAGTGTACAATAGGAAAGTATACGTATTTCCTTTCTTAGAAAGGAGATGTTTTTCTACTTTGCAACATGTGATTACAAAAATCTTCCTCTGTGGGAAGATTAACCATATATTGAACTACTGAAAAGTATATATTTTTAGATATACAGAAAGCATCTACATGGAGCAGCATTCAGACCTATATAGAAGTCATAGCATTCTATATAGGACCAAAAAGGAAATAACATTAAACACTTAAACAGACTTTGTTGGGTAGAAATACCTTTAGATCTTGCATTGACTTCCAAAAAGAAAATGCCACAGAAGTTTGCTGAAAACTTTTGTTGTTTGAATTTTCTCTGTCAGTGTATTTAGCCCAAATAGAACAGCTTTGGGTTAACACATACGTAAGAATCAAAAAAACAAAGCTAACTAAATAAATCAGTCTGGTTTGCCAATCCAGCTTGACTGAAATAAGTAAACTAATCACTTGCAACATGAAAAACTGTTCAACTCCTCTAAGGTTTTGACAAAATAACCTTGGCTGATGTGGGAAGACTCCCACTTTGATTTCTGACCTGACAGTGAAGATTCATGCTTGACATGATTTCATACCTGACAGTGTCTGTTTAAGGAGCTGTGGTACAGTCTGCTAATTCAATCCCAGATACCTGTTGATTACCTGTGAGATCTAGAGTCCAAAGTAGCCAGCAGCTGTATCCCTGAGTGCTCTGTGCCCATCAGATCTCTTAAAGTAAGCAGGGTTGGGACAGGTCACAGCTCTGATGAGTGACCTCAGGTGCTGTGGACAGCCCCAGATTTAAGACTTGTATCTGCTTTCTTGGGAGTCATCACTGAACTAATGTCCCACATGGTGTTACTTACTGTAGATGCTCTCTCTTGGAGGAGGCCCAGAGCACACATCCTAATTGCTTGTGGTACTCAGAGAGGGGGTGCTAACTCTGATGCCCTGGCCAAATTCCAGTTTAGGGATGTGGGTCTTCTTGCTATTCTAATCGGAAACATGCATCGCTTCCCATTTTCCCTGTTGATCTCAGTGCAAACTGCACTAGTATATTTCTTTGCCCCGACCCCAAGTCTCTAAGATGCTGGTGTGTATTATATAGGCCAAGTTCATGCCTTATTCTAATGCTGGAAAGTTGAGGAATGAGTGAGCTTGGTGTCACAGTGCCCTGTAGTTGGAAGGTAAACTCTTGTGGTGTTTTAGGGATGAAGCTGGCCCTCTTCTTAGCATAAGTTGGGGAATGTGCCCTGGCCGGAGGCTTCCAGCCATGAGGTGTGAACTGAAACCTATTTTCCCTCTTTTCTTATAGCATGTTGAGAAAATCTGTTGGGTTTTTAGCAGTCAGGGAAGGCCGGAGTTCTGCAGCTTTAATCTGGGTAACTGAGGCTAGTTTGAGCAAGTCTTTGGTTAATTAACTAGGTTCTCAGATGCCACAGACTCCGTGAAAAGTCACCATTATTTTCAATGGTTGTGATAGAATTTCCCCCAGTAGCCATTATTTTAAGATTATATTGCAGAGTTGCTTTATTTGAGCTTTTCATGTATACACAATCCCAAACTGGAAGAAATAATAATTAAAAAAAGGAATCCTGCTGTGAAAGGTATATATTACTCTAGATTTTTCTTACTGTAAATATTGTAAGATTGTAATACTGTCGATATTTTATTAACCAACAAATGTTAATCTATGTGAATTCAGACTTATTTTAAATGTGCTTCTTATTTACTGTGTGTGGTCCCTGTTGCTGACAGTATTAAGTTATATTCTGATGTAAGATTAACTTTATTAAAGAATGTAAACATTGTTTCCTTATGGGAAAACAAATAAAGTATAAAGAAGACAATTCTTTTCATTAAAATATACTGTGTATTTACACTTGCTAGACCCAGCACCACTTATAAATTTAGTACACTGTTCAAAATTTTAGTTAACACAGCTGACATGGATGTGCTCTGTTTGAAAGTCTAAGAGTAGGTATTGTTGGAATATGAACAGTTTGTATTTGTCTGCTGTGAATCATAATCTTGAAATTTCTAATCGAGTTTGTAAAATTTTTATAGTAAAACATTTTAATGACAATTTAAAAATTTATCTTCTCTAAAGAATGGTCAAAACAATATCCTTTCAGAAATAGAATTGTTCTTTATTATCCTTCCAAAATGATTTTGGTTAAATGGACCAGATGTATGTTAGTTAAAATTGAAGACAAAGTTGTAATATTCTTTGAGTTTACAAGTTAATCCTTATTGGAGATGTGCCAATTATACAGTAGAATATCATTAATTTGCACTGTTTGGGGACCCCATTAAGAATGCTGAATTTTTCCAACTAAGAAGTAAGCAAATGCAATTTAAAAAGTAAATTTGAGCATTCTGTATTAAATATGTGCAGTTATTATCACATGAAGAAGCTCAGTGTGTCGGGCTGTAATATAACCATACTTGCTGTCATGTTCTCCCATCTCAGTGCTGGGAACTCACCATGTGGAAACCAAGCAAATGTGTTGTGCATCAGCCGGCTTGAGTTTGTTCAATATCAAAGCTGAAACTAGCGAGGTCTGCTGTACTGCTTATTGAAGTATTGTGATTCTTTTAGGCATTGATTCTTACAAAATATATACTGTAACAGTATACTTTGTACAGATTTAAATTTTATTTGAAAAAAATGAAATAAAGTAGGCAAAAAAATAAAGATGTTTATTTTTCATGTGACTATATAAACAGATCAGTCTTTTGTTTCAGTGCCTTTGGTGGGGGTGGTTATGGTTGCTCTTGGAATTTGTGGGGGGGGAGGGGGGATAGAAACCATTTTAAGGATTCAGCAGCAGGTATACTTGCCTAATCATTAACTTGCTGTAAGGATTAAGTGGGCTGCCTCACACTGGAAAACTGTATTCTATTTTATTTTAAAACAAATTTAATTTTAGAGTTTTTATGTGAATGGCTTCCCCATCTTGCTTCTTGAGTCAGTTTTTTAAATTCTCTGGTGGTGTGACGGTTAACCAAGCTATCACAATTGAAGAGAAAGAGAAACTTTTCCCATAGATCATGTCCCTTTTCCATAGAAGGCTTTTTGTTTTCTGTCGTTTTAAATTTGAAGTTGGTTTGGGTTACAAAAGAGTCATGACAAAAGATGAAGAGAATCCTCTGCAGAAAATAGCAGTTGTGCTTGAAAATAAGATCCTTTCAAAAATGCTCTTCTAGTGAGTGGAGTGGTAGACAGTGAATGAAGTTACCAATAAAAATGTGGCACAGGAGTGATCCTTCAGAATAGTTTTAATGGGACCTTCTCAGAGAAGATTAGATTATCTGACCAAAAAGAACCATCCCATTTATGGCCTCTGACTCAAAAAGCAACAGTGGCTTCAGGTGTATGGTATTTTCCTCAACCTTTAGAAATGGAGTTGGAAGTTTTATTTGTGCTTTCTCCTCATTTTATCTTTTCTGATGCTTTCACTTACTTTTAGGCTGGATATGAGGTTTAGAACAAGCAGTTGCAGGAACAACGTTCCTGCAAAAGTCACACTATAGAAAATTTTTTCATTGTTATTTAAATGTGTATGACAGTAGTTATACTCTAAAAACTGCTGCGTGGCCATAGAAATATCTCAAGTTCGCAGTAGCACAGTTTCAGGCTTCCCTGGGTAAATTCCAAGAAAGTTTTGTTGTTGTCGTTGTCGTTTTGGGTTTTTTCCTGCTAAAATGGCCCTCCTTTGTAGAGAACAGCAGACTAGCTGTTGGACTACAGCTAGCCACAGCTAGCTAGCTTTGGACCAGCTTCCACATCTGACAATCACCAACTCCAGTAAAAATAATACAGACATTTTGCTGCATGAAAACTTAAAGCTGAGGGTTTTGGGTAGGTAGGGCAGGTACTAAGAAACTCTAATTTTCCCTAAGTTCGGTAGTGCCTCTGATTTGGGTGGCACACAGAGAACAGGTGGGTACTTCCTGAAGATTCCCCTCTCTCCTCAAGGTGGGATCAGACAAACTCCTGGGTCCCTGTCCCAGAGGAGGGCTCTCTAGTACAGGACGTTGTGGTAGAAACTCTAGCCACGATTTGTAGTAAGTATAAGGGAGTGAAAAGCCAGAAGCTGGGCCCCTTCCTAACTGTCCTGTGGCCTTAATCTTTAAAAGATTCCAAATGGGACTATGATTAAATATGCCCTGTGGTTATTTTGGAGGGCTGGAGGTGAGTTCTATTGCAGGGCTACAGGGGGAACATCCCAGACTTGGGATGGGTCTGAACTATATAGGGCAAGGCTTACAGGCCCATGTGAGCCTCTCAAGAAAGGGGCCCAGCATGATCAACAGAACCATTAGTCATTTTTATTCAGCACTTTCTTTTCTAAAGTGATATAATTGGCAATTGCTTCCCACCCCCCACCTCCAATGGATGTTAACTTTTATTTAACCATGTGGTATGTCATTTACTTAGGCCCTTTTGCATGGTTTTTAGAACTCCCTTTGTTCCTAGTGCCAGTAACAATTTCTAAGCGGATTGGACTTTTTGACTTGGGGTACTGGGTTGTGGAAGAGGTTCTGCTCATTCAGGATCAGAGGAAAGAGATCCCTTTTTCCCTGTTTGGCTGCCCAGTAACCTCAGGGCCAGCACAGTCACTACTGCTTTCACTTCAGCACCATCCCCCACGCTTCCAGAACTTAAGGAGGAGGAGCCACTTTTTTTCCCTCTGAAAATGGGGATTCTACCTTAATTTTGCTAATCTCTGGAGTGTTTCCAATAACGTCGTTCCAGTTTTCCTACCAACACTGATTTTCATTCATTTTGATCAAATCAGGCCATTTGGCACTTAGGCTGGCAGTGAGAATATGTCGCAAACAGACTCACTGAATGTTGCAATGTTTAAAAAAGCAGGATATCCCTACCTCACAGCCAGCAGGGTTGTCCAGTTAACCCCACCATACTAGGAATCCTGACTCTCCCTGCATGCTCAGCTCACAACTCAGACCTTCCCCAGGGAGCAGGAGTTTCTTTGTCAGCCTCCTAGGGAGATTGGCAGCCGCTCTGACCTAGCTCGGCCTGGCAGTGACACTAAGGGTGGGTCTGTACTGCCACCATCCTAAATTTTTCCAAGCCCCCCCACTATTTTGTTTTTAAAGCTAATATCGAGTGCTTAAAATATGCAAGCTAAGTGTTTTATCTAGGTTATTTCATTAAATCTTACTACAACCCTATGAAATAGGCACTATTATTATCCCCATTTTACAGAAGAGGAAACTAAGACAAAAAGAGATTGAGTAGTATGCCCAGGGTCACACAGTCAGAATTCAAGTCATGAGTCCTGGCAAGCTGAGACCCTTGGTCTCACACACTCTAGTGCTACCTCCTCCCCTAACTTGCAGGGTCTTCCTGACTTTGACAGTGCCTTACCTCAGGATGTATTTAGCTGGATGACAAAGCCAGCGTTCCCTGCGGCAAAGGAAGATTTCTCTGTATAACTCAAAAACCACATTTCCTGTTCTGAAGGTTGATTCATGAATGAATCCACATTTTCATTTCCCCTGCCCCTTTCATGGGGGAATGACTTACTCGGAGCAGGTCTGAGGAAAGCTGGCAAATGGCCCTTCCAGGCCTCTCTCCACTGCTCTTGCTTAAAGTAAGTACAGCGCTGAGTACTATTCCTGCCTCTTCCCATCCTCACCACGATGACCTGATCAAAAAGCTCTGTGAATGAGCTCTTCAATTCTGTCTAGCGGAGCTGTCGATTTCTTTCTTGTTCCCAGATTATACCCCCCAGCAGACACCCTATCATCCTTATGGCTGACCTCCTATCTGGGTTCATTTGGCTCCAGATATAGGCTCAAAAAGGAACAGGAGGCAGTCTCCAGGAGAGGATCTGGGTCTGCCCAGATTCCCCAAACCTCGCTATTTTCCAACAATTGGCCAAGTAATTGGATCAGTCAGGGCCAGCCCTGTAGTTTCCAGCTCAAAGTTTTGCTTGGGCTGTTATGTTTCTGAAGGCACTTTCCTGCATCCTCTAAAATACTACTTCCCAGATGCTTGCTGACCTCTAAGGGAAGGTCCAGAGTGTCACTCTCCAGGGGCTTCTTCCAAAAATAAAATATGAAATTCCTTGGGACTTAGGGGTGGTTTAGAGGGCTGTGGTATCTATTAGAACTCTTGTCTGAAAAGGGATGATCATAATCCCTCATAATCCCTCATGTTTCTTGTATCCTCTAAAGCAGTGATTCTCAAGGTGTGGCCCCTGGACCAAGAGCATTAGCATCCCCTTGGAAATTGTTAGAAATAGAAAAAAAATTTTTCCCCAATTTTTTGGCTGCGCCACACGGCATGTGGGATCCTAGTTCCCCAATGATTGAACCCACGACTCTTGCATTGGAAGCGCGGAGTCTTAACCACTGGACCACCAGGGAAGTCCCCAGAAATAGAAACTTCTTGGTCCACACTCCAGACGGAACTGAATCAGAACCTGCAGGGACCCAGCAATCCCTGTTGTAACAAGCTCTCCAGGTGACTCTGAGGCACAGTGAAGTGTGAGAACCACTGCTCTCTAAAGCAAAGCTTCTTTATCTCTTTTGGAGTTTTAGGTTTGAGACTCGTGAAAGCTTGGGGCCCTCTCGCCTGCTTCACAGACCTCCTCAAGCCCGTGTTAAGAATCCCTGCTCTGGAACTTAGAGCTTGTCCGTGCCTCTCTGGCTTCCACCCTCTCCACACCACCTTGAGAAGGGGTGGTCACATGCTCCCTGTCTGTGCCTTCATTCATGTCCTGTTGGTTGTCGCTGAGAGTGGACAGCCCCCGTGCCAGAGAACACAGGGGAAACGGCTTCCTGCTCCATTTGTGCTGCAACTGTAGCCTGTGGCCTCTAAACAGAAACCAAATGCTTGGGCATGGGGCACCAGGCCAGAGCCTGGGCAAACAGAAAAGTGATTTCTTCTCCTGGAGCTGGGAGCTGTGTGTCAGAGCAGAACTGCTAAAAACTGTGGAGCTTCCTGTGACAGTCCTGGCTGGGGCATACTGACGGCAGCTAGAGCTTTGTCGGTGGCAAGTCCTGGTTATGCCTGCTGTCCCTGTTTAATTGTTTGCGGCACCCCTGTTCAGTTACACAGGTATCCTGGTTTGGGTAACAGATTATATGGTCCCCCATTTACTCACCTAATGGCCTCCTCACAGGTCTCCTTATGGCCGTTCTTGCCTCCTGTAATCCATTCTCCACACAGCAGCTTGCCCATAAGTATGGTTACAAGACCCTTATGATCTGGCCCCATCTAACTCCTCAGTTTTCTCTCCTTCCTTTCACCTCCTTGTTCATCTCTCTTAAGCCATACTGGTCATCTTCCCGTGTCTTGAATGCATGGAGCCCATTGCCACCTAAGTGTCTTTGGCTTTGCTCTTCCTTCTGCCTGGAATGTGCTTCCCTACAGATCCTCACACAGTGGCCCTTTTTCATAAACAGGCCTCAGCTTTCATGTTCTCCTTTCAAGGAGACCCCCTTCCAATCACTCTCCCTCACAGCACTGTTTCCTTTTTCTTCCTAGTGCTTATCACTGTCCAAAACTGTCTTTTCTTTTTCTGTTGATGCGCTAACACTGTGAGGGCAGGACTGAGGCATCCCCAGTGCCTAGACAAGCCTGGCACACAGCAGATACTCAGTAAACATCTCTTAGCTAGGCGGTTGGACTTCATCCACTCCCAGAGTGCCTCTGGGGGCTGACTTCCTCATCCATGTTGAAAGCAAGTACTATCATCCTGTTTTATCTCACCTCTTGCCCACAGGTGGCATAGGACAGGGACCCTGAATATGAGATGATTCTTCTCTGCCCGCTGCCAACTCTCCTTAGCTTCCTGCACCTCCCACCTCTGTACGGGCCTCAGCATCTCCTCTCCCTAGGTATATCATCTCCAGATGAGGTTCTGGGGAAAGGGCAATAACCCTGGCCTCAACAGATAGCTTAATGCCCACTCGGCCCACAACTGCCCCCCAAAGCACTGTGGGTTGGGGCTCCAGCCATTCAGCATGCACTTAGGGGGCCCCTTGGCCACTGAGCATTTGATGGGCAGCATTCTTCTGGGCTTCTTGATGAGCTGGGAACTCACTCTCCCTGGAATCCACTAGTTGAGGGACGGGAGGAGACTAGCTATCCAAGAGGTTATATGCCCTGTTTCCAAATGCCACAGGGTAGGAGGTGTCCAGAGAAGTATGGCTTCCATAGAGCACCAACATCACTGGTGACGTTTCACCAAATCCTGGCTCTTCTACTCTCTGTTACTTGGCCCTCCCCCGAGTCTTTAAAATGAGAGTGGTGACAACTAAACCCCCTCCCTCCCATAACATTCCAGGGCAGCAGCGAAAAAGAACCTCCCTCCTTCATTCTAAACCTGAGGAGGAAATGAGGCTCCTGAGCTCAGCTGACTTTAAAATAAATTTAGGCTCCAAGATAAATTTAGGGCTATGGAATATGGACTCAAATAGCAAAGTCATACAGAGATAGGAGGTAGAGTTTGAGAGTTTCCAACCAACTCGCCATAAAGTGAGACCCTGATGAGAACCAGGCTGCTGCATGGTAGGCAGAGGATAAGGAAGGGGAAGCAAGGACTTGGAGACCAGACCATCACTCTGGAGGATTTCCAGGGCCTTTGTCCGAGTTCTGGCCTTTGGGGAAGGAGCAGGGAGGTGGAGGTTAAAAATATTAGGTTTGAAATCAGATCGATGCAGATCCAGACTCTGTCACTCACTAGTTTTGTGGCCTTCAGCAACTCTACCTAACCTCCCCTGGTCTCAATTTCCTCATCTATAAATGGGATAAGAGTTCATTTGATTGTTGGGAAGATTAAATGAAATCATTCCTCTGAAGAACTTACAGCACAGAGTAGTGTTTAATAAATGCTTTCATCATCATTATCCTTGCTGTTGTTGCGGTTGTCGGTTAGAAGGGAGACAAATGTGAAACTTGTGAAGCCGATAGGAGCCCTGCTTCCATTAGCCTCTGCGCTCCCAGGTGGAGGAGCCGTGAAAAGAGCACATGCCTCTCAAGAGTGACCAGCTAGACTGCATTTGGCTGAAGGGAGGGGAACCCAATCTGACCCCTTCCCATTTCAGCTTTGGTCCTACCTACATACCTTTCTCCTGCCAGCCCAAGGAGGATCCAGTCTGTGGTGCTCTCTTCACAGGCCCAGATGTGTACTGGACCAGATTTATTTTTGGTTTGTCGCTTACTATCTCTGTTCCAGGCCTGGAATGTCTGAGGTTTTCTAGGGATGGTGGAGGAGAGCGCTCTTTTGAAAAACAAAACGAGGTCTCAGTCTAGGGGCTCTGCTTCCTTCTGGCTACAGGCAACAACAGAGAATCTGCCATCTGCCAAAGGTGCAGGATGACTAGAGGTCAATGCTGAATATTAATTCACCTGTTGGACATCTAAGATAGCAGTTAATCAGGCCTGGGGAACAGCTCTTGCATAAGGAAAGGAGTGATTTGCCTTTGGCAGAAATTTTTATTTATTTATTTATTTTTGGCTGCGTTGGGTCTTCGTTGCTGTGCACGGGCTTTTCTCTAGTTGTGGCGAGCGGGGGCTACTCTTCATTGAGGTGCGTGGGTTTCTCATTGCGGTGGCTTCTCTTGTGGTGGAGCACGGGCTCTAGGCTCATGGGCTTCAGTAGTTGTAGCACACAGGCTCAGTAGTTGTGGCATGTGGGCTCTAGAGCGCAGGCTCAGTAGCTGTGGCGCACAGGCTTAGTTGCTCCGTGGCATGTGGGATCTTCCCGGACCAGGGCTCGAAGCCGTGTCCCCTGCATTGGCAGGCGGATTCTTAACCACTGCACCACCAGGGAAGTGCTGGCAGAAATTCTTAAGCTGGGGCTTTTGGGGGTCTGTAAAGCTCCTGAAATTTTATACAAGATTATACCTGTATGTGCAAGGTACATTTTTCTGAGAAGAGGATCCATAGTTTTCTTCAAAACTCTCAAAGGAAGTTACAGCCCAAATAGGTTCAGAATCACTGGTCCTGATCTGAGAGTAGAAATAGAACCCTCCTCTAGGGGGTCTCTGAGAAGCTGCATTCTTCAGCTTGGCTGATCAGAAGGACTGAAGAGGACCTGGAAGCAGGGCTGCTTAGGCTTCGAGGAAAAAGAGCTATTCTCTTTATTGCACCTAGGTTGACTGGTTGGAGCCTGCCCTCTCCATTTGGAAGTTGGGGATTTTGAGCTAGCTAAATATCCCTTATTTTCTCTGAAGCTTGGTTGCAATATTATAAAGCACTCTAAACTGCCATATTTTGTGCCAGATGGGGGGACTGGCCTGGTGTCATCTCAGAGGTGGGAAGCAGGGTTGAGTGACTGTGCTAGGTTTGTGTGGTAGCAGTAATGGTGGGGGGTGAGGTGCAGGGGTCTCCTTATGTTGCCCTCATTTGGATGCTTGTTACATAGTTGGTACTCAGCCACAGTTTTTGCACTGATATGTAGTTGTTTCCTTCCTTTTGGAGACGTTAAATCTAAGTTCCATGGTCCATTTTTTAATTTCACCAAGGCAGTGGCTTCTCCTTACCCCTATGGCATCTTTTCATGAGAGGCTAGGAGCCCCAGTCTTCTCCCCAGCTGTGCTTATTTACTCCTTACCCCTCACCCTACAAATCCTAAAAAATAGCTCTGAAAGCCAACTTGGGGCCTTTGAGATTGTTTGCTGCTCCTTGGAATATGATTCCATCATTGAGTGTATTCCAATTCTGGCCAGTCCTGGTACTGTCTCCTGCTTTCCTCAATACCCATCATTCCTTGTTGCAGCTACTCGTTCATGTTAAAAAATAGCATCTATCTCCCTGCTGAGAATTTTCCCCCTCCTCTCAAACCTCAAGTCCATGTGCTCAACCCAGCTTACTGGATGGCATCAGAATGCGACAGAGGTTTCCTAAGGCTTGCCTGTCCTCCTACCTGAATCAGGCAAACACTCTCTTAGCTCAGAGTCAGCTCACAAGTAGGAAGTATGGGCTGAGACTAGCGGAACACAATGGTTCCCTGGTCTCCCCCAAGAGCAGAACCTGATCCCTCTAGGGTGAATTGGCTGACAGAAGCTCCATGGGACAAGAGTTTCACTTTTCTTTGGGGGCCTTGAGTTGGAGTATTCTCTAGACATGAAATAGAGTCAAGTCTCTAGGACATAAGCCTCTGATTTGGAGTCATCAGACCATATAAGGCCACTCAGCCCACCCAAGAACACAGGTACACCCATCCTCTCTGCCACTAGGGGTCTGGACAGGGGCCACCATCCCAGGACTACCCTGATCCTCACAGAGCTGAGGGGTCTGATGGAGGTATTAAAGCCCACACAGGGCAACATTTTCTCCACATGCTCTTCCAAAAGGCTCTCTACGCAGGGAAAATGAGGTCTTGGGAGGACCTGCCTGAGCCACATCCCCTCTGTGAAAGATGGGCCTACAGACTGGAGACCATGATGTCTGACAGAGAGTCAGCCCTTCCTCCTCCTCCTCACCCAGGGCCAGCAAAACTGTTTCTGGTCCTTCCATCTTGCTTCATTGCTCCTCTCCTGCACACTGATCCCCTTAACCCGCTCATTTTACGCTGGCTCTGAATAACTATGACTTGAGTTGTCTCTTGATTGTAGGGCTCTGAGGATGATAACAATGGAAAGTACCCACCCTCTGGTGTTTGCTTCCTCCTGAACCCTGACTTCTACGAAGGAATTGTGAGGGAAAGGAAAGGCCTCCGAGGCCATCTGGTCTCACAGTCTGCTGCCAGGCAGAATGAGCCACCCCTTGGTCCAGGCCGACTTGTCCTTTTAACCTTATAATAGTTCCTTGGGTTATACAGAGGCTTTTTATTTTGATCAAATGTATCTGTCCTCTCCTTCATGGCTTTGTATTTTATGGTTTTTAAAGAAGGTTTCCCTATGCCCAGATAATAAACATATTCTCCCATATTTTCTTATATTTCTTTCATATTGGGTTGGCCAAAAACTTCCTTCGAGTTTTTCTGTAAGATGTCACGGAAAAACCCGAACGAACTTTTTGGCCAGCCCAATAGTTGTACTTCTATGTTAGTTCTTTAATCCATCTGGAATTTATGTTCATATATGGTGTGAGCTAGGGATCTAACCTTATTTTCTTTTCTTTGGGCAGAGGGTCACGTGTTGCCCAGAATTATTTATCCTATAGGCCATCCTCTCCCCCGTGACTTGAAATACTACTCTTCTCATATTCAAAAGTCCCGTAAATATATGTGACTGTCTGGATTCTCTATGCTGTTGCATTGAACTTTTTTATATTCCTTGTACAGTACCATTTTAATAGTTGCAGCTTTTGAGTGTGTGTCGATACAGTGTATTTTTCTCTTTCATTCTTTTCCCCCAAATTGTTTTGTTATTCTTACATATTTTTTCTTTCCAGATGTACTTCCCAGTCAGCTTGTCAAATTTCATTTAACAAGTCCTATTGGGATTTTGGTTGGGATTTTATTTATCATGTAAATTAAGTTGGGAGAGAGTTGATATCGTTACAATATTGAGCCTTCTTATCCAGAAATAGAATGTCTCAGCTATGTTCTTAAGGGCCTCCAGGGGAGACATTCTCTCTTCTCCTGACCCCTGCAGTCTCTCAGTGTCCATTGGCTGGTGTCCTGAGCCACCAGAGCCTGGTGTTGCAGTGTCCTGTGATTCTAGCTTACTCATTCCCTCTTCCCACTCAGAGATGGATGAAACAGTTGAGTATTTGCTTTTGCTCAGGAATTCCAAGCTTTATCTGTCCAAGACCCAAAAGTACTCAGGGGAATTGTCCTATCTCTTTTATGCCCTGCTTTTATATCCCATTCCTAGAATCCCCCTTCTCGTCTTGCTCTCTCAGGAATTCCAATATTTCAAATCTAGAGTAGTACGGCTTAATATTTTCTTTAGTCAGGACTTCCCTCAGAGTCTGGTTGGCCTGAAACTCAGTCTCTCATTCTGACCTTCTGTCTTTTCACATTGTTCCATGTAATTTCTAAGCTTCATCCAGACAAGATGATAGCTTGGAAGGAGAGCTCACAGGTATTCGAGAGAATAGCAGTGTTAATGATTCTATGCCCGATGCCTACACTAAAAGGAAGAGCTTATTGCCCCTGACTTGCCAACAGATAGCAGCCTATGACTCTGCTCACCACCCTCAACTTTACAGAATGTCTAGGAATTCCCAGGCATTTTTGATTCCTGATTTCTGTGCACCAGCCTCAAGAGGCAGTTTGTTAGATCCAGCTGACTGCCAATGGCCAAGAGGTCCTAGCCCTTCTGCTCGAAACTCTTCCAGGGATAGCTGTATCCAGCTGTTTTGTTGCCAATATGAAAGCCAAAAAAGCCAGAGCTAAAGTTTTCTGGGCTCTGAGAGCAGGTGTGGCAGCCAGGAAGTAGGAAAAAGGAGCCTGACCAGGGTCCAGGTCCTCACCTCATCCCCCAGAATAGCTGAATGTGCTTTAAGGCCAGGTACGATGGCAACACAAAGATATAGGCAGTTTGCCCAAAGTGTTTGCATATACACCTGAGTACCAAGAAAGGCCATGGAGTGCAGACACCCGGACGTGCTTTGCCCGGCCATGTTCCTCTCCTGTTTCTGCATCCACTTGGCTGTCTCTGCATCACCTCCTCCTGTTTCCAGGTACCCTTGGGCAAGGTCAGCACCACTTACCACTAAAATATCCCCTTGATAAATCTTCACCTGCTGCTTATCCAGTGAATAAGATTTCAGGGTAAGGACTGCAGAATTTGTCATAGTGATTGGAAAGTTACTCCAACATAAGACTTCCATAAAATGATTCCTAGACATTTGTGTTTCAAAGGACAGAATGAGCCACTCCCGCATAGTGAACTAATTTCAAGGCCAGGAAGTCTGCCACAGGGGCTGAAAAGTTCTATAACACAAAGAGAGCTACAGCGTCTGATTCCTCGAGGTCTTGCTTCCAAACATAATATGCTGCAAAGAATTTTCCCTAGCCATCTCCCACCACACCCCCCAAGTTGCTCAAGGCCCAGCCAGCCACCCAGTTTTACATGTCTAAATCTGAAATCAAAGTCCCAGACAGGGAGAGGGATTGTCACAAGTAATTGCAACATCCCACAAGAATTTGTTTGGGAGTTAAAAGGAGCCAAACCTGGGCCTTCTCCAAAGCTTGCAAGTCTGAGTTTTTTGAGAACCACATTTGATCTGTTCCAATACGTTGAATGTAAACGTTTGTCTTGTGCCTGCTTGGCAGCTCTAGGGGACTCTGCAGGGCTCCTGTGGCCCACCATGGCAACCTGTGTGACTTCCCCTAGGAGAGGACAGTGTGGGGGACTGCCTGCTATGAGCCACAGGCCCCCAGAGTTGGCCTTAATCTTCTGAGCCCTGCTCGAAACACTATCCCAAGGGAAAAGGAGGAGTGAGGGCTCTGAGGGGCAAAGGCTCCCAAGTGGCTGCAGGAAGAGACTTGGATGGGAGAGGAAAGGGCATAGGCATCCTGCCACACTGCCACATCCTTTCTCAGCAACTTCTACACTCACTCTTCCCTTGCCCTCACCCTTACCTTGTCTCATTTTAGCCTTACATGTTAACTTCATGACATTATTTAGAGATGATGTTCTTTCTTTTTCCATATAGAAAATAACCACCTTCAAAGTGACAGCTTAGGGCTCAAACACAGTAGCTATTCCAGCTACATCTGAAGACAGACCAGCATTATTAGGGATACAATTGGTTGTTATGAACCAGACAGTTGTCGTCGTCGTCATCATCATCATCATCATCAAACAGTTACTACTTACTTAGCCCTTACTTTATGCACAGGCCCCTTGTGAGGCTGACATTATTACTTCCCTATTTAATGGAGTAGGGCCAGGCCTGGTGAGGTTAAATGGCCTGCCCCAGGTCTCCCAGTTGGTCAGAGGGGGAACTGGGCCTCCAGAGGGCCTGAGCCATTGCCATGGCTCATTTTCTTCTGGAAGAAGCAGAAGGAAGCAGAGCCCAGCAAGGCACCTGCCGGCCCCAACAATCTAACACTGCCAGCAACGGTGGGAAGGGGCTTTCACTGCATGTCTTACCTGGGTCCCAGGTCCCCTACAGCCAACCCAGGACCACAGGGACATGATGACTCAAGGATGAGGATGCAGTGGGAGGGGAGGGTGAGGGCCATTCAGTTCTGTCTTGTTCCTTAGAGAACTCTCATGTCGTTGTAGGCAATGGGGGGGGGCCCCGTGCGCACGGGAGTCCTGCCTACCTCCTCCCAGTTCTCCAGGACTTCACGGGGGAGGCTTTCTCCAAGAGGGGTTATTCCTCATCCCCACCACTCTGGCCCTAGCTTCAAAGAATGCAAAGAGAGCCAGAGCAGGCCAAGATCAATTTCTACTTGAAGGCCAACAGTCCTACTGTCCCTCAGCCCAGTTTCTTTTCAATATAGCCTAACGTCTCTCTGTCCCCTCTGCTGATTTACATGGCAGGTTTATTTAATTAGCCAGAGGGGAGTCAAAGTGCAGCTTGTCCTCAGAGTTAATTAATACTTACTGAGCCACCACACTGTGAGTGATGCCAAGATTGGACTGTGTCCTCTATATCAGCTTAGGGAACAGACTTCAACCCCTTGTGCCTGGCTGGGATTGGGAACTGGAACCAGTTAAAGAGTAGGGATGATGGGGCCCTGAGCTATTGTGAGGAGGAAATGAGGCCGTGCACCTAACATGTTTGCCACAGTGCCTGGCACATAGTAGGGACTTAGATATTGATACTGTGTTTGTAAATTTGAAAAACAAGTGGCAGGGAAAGGTGGCCGAGAGGCCATGTTCCCCTCTGGGGCATGTTCCAAGGGAGAGAGGGGTAATGGTAGCAAATACTACAGGGAACATAAACCCTCAGGCACACTCCCACAAGCATTGTCCATGAAGAAACGCAGCATGCTTCTCCCTATTTTCACCAGGCTCCTTTAGAAGATGGGGAAGGACTTCCCTGGTGGCACAGTGGTTAAGAATCTGCCTGCCAATGCAGGGGACACGGGAAGATCCCACATGCCGCGGAGCAACTAAGCCCGTGTACCGCAACTACTGAGCCTGCGCTCTAGAGCCCACGAGCCACAACTACCGAAGCCCATGAGCCACAACTACTGAAGCCCGCATGCCTAGAGCCCGTGCTCCACAACAAGAGAAGCCACCGCAATGAGAAGCCCGTGCACCGCAGCAAAGACCCAATGCAGCCAAAAATAAAAAATGAATTAAAAAAAAAAGACACAAAAAAGTTGAACATGAAAGGATTGAAAAAAAAGAAGATGAGGAAAGTGCAGGTGGTTGACCCTGGAGGAATTCAAGCAGAGCATGAGTAAGTGGAGGCTCTCCTTTAATTGTGATCTGATTGCTAAGGGAAGAAAATCTGGCCTGGGCAAAGGAGTGCTGCTGGCCTATGCGATTCCTG
The DNA here is from genome assembly GCF_963924675.1 of Phocoena phocoena. NCBI lineage: Eukaryota > Metazoa > Chordata > Mammalia > Artiodactyla > Phocoenidae > Phocoena > Phocoena phocoena. The sequence goes on from NC_089221.1 coordinate 117,679,006, forward strand.
CCAGGCCAGGGCCCTTTCCCTCCTTCCATCACCCCATCTCTGCACACACTGGAACCCCACTCCACTCTTATGTCAAAAGACTTTTGACCCTGGCTTTTCTTTCAAATGGTGCTTCCTTGGGCCCTCTCCTGTGGAGTGCCCTGACAGAGCCATCACTAGGGCAGGATTTGGTGACAGTGCTTGCCCTCTCCCTCTGCCTCCTCCAGGGCTGCCATGCCTGACGAGCATCTCATAGTCTGCCCTGTCTGACTGCTTGGCTGCAGGGGAGTCCTGTCGCAAAAGCCCTCTTGGCGGTTGGTGGCTTGGGACAGCCTGCCCTAACTCACCCAGCTCAATATCTGGGCAGCTTCAGTCCTTCTCTTGGGAGTGCTGGCATAGCCAGTGCCTGGGTGTGTGGGCTCTTCACTCTTTGTCTGCCAGGCTTGACCCCATGATCCTATTCAGAGCCTGCCCCAGAGTCTGGATGAGAGGTTACCATGAAGCTACCCAACCCCAGGCATGGATAGTCCTTTCTGGATGCTAAGGCCAAGTAGGAAGACACACTACTGAGGCAAGACCCAGTGGCTGTCTCCACTGCTAGAAAGATAGCTTTTCTAAGCCAAACGCTGAGGCAAGATACCTGCAGCCCTAAGACCTAGACAGATTTGGACAGGAGGGCCCAGTGAGGCTTAGAAGTTTCATCCTGGGTTTGCCACATCTTCTGTACAAAGCCAGATGCTGGGTGGGAAGCATTCTTCCCAATTACCTGAGATGACTTTGGTAAGGAAAGTGGAATGCGAAATGGGTCAGAGACTGACACAGCCAGACTGTCAACTACAGCCAGCTCTGGCGGGCCTGAGGTTCTGGGGCCCCTGCGCCCCCTGCTGGCCCCTCAGACAGGCTCCTGCTCTTTGGCTTCCTCCTCCCCAGGAAGCAGCCTGGCGCTTCCTTCTCATCCCAGCGCTACTTCATCGGCTCCCTCCCGCCTCACTCTTTTAATCTTTTCACCTTTGGACCTAGCCTACAGCCGCTCCCTCTTCCTTCCATAACCTGGGCTTCCTCCTTCTGGACAAAAACCTCTGAGTGTGACCCACGGTTTTTTTTGTTTGTGGGGGGAGGGGGGTTGTTTTGGTTTTTGTAGTGTATGACCCTGCCTCTTGAAGAAGACCTCGGAACTGTGCAAGTGGCAGCCTGCCTCAGCCAGCACCTCAGAGCAGGCTCTTCTGCTGCTTCCCAGAGGGCATCCAGCCTCCAGCTCTTCCTTCTCTCTGTCTCTCCCACTGCAGAAGCCCACCCTTACAGAGCCTCTAGGGGTGGCCCCTCTAGCTCTCCCAGACCAGCCCTCCACACCACTCCAGACTGGACCAGGAATATCTTCTATCTCTCTTTCCCTCCCTCCCTCTTCCTCTCCCTCTCCCCTTCCAAATCCTGTCCACTTAGCAAGTTCTAATGGCTCCAGTGTTCACACTCCAGCCCATCTCCACTATGTCCTCTCCTGAATCTCCTGCTGCCAGGCTACTTGCTATGACAACCGTCTCTTAGGTGTGTTTGTCTTCTGAGATTGGAAGCACCCAGAGGGCAAGGACTTTTAACCTCCTACAAAACCAAGGGCAGTGCTAGGCTCCCAATGGGCACTCGGGACCCCGTTGAACGCTGATCCTCTCCTACTAACCTACCAGCACTGCCTCAAGGCTCTCTGCCTGCGCAAGGTCCGGGGAGTGGCAGGTCCGGTGCGGCTGTGCCTTCAAGGCTACCATTGTCAGGTCACTGCAGAAGGAGGGAAGATGGGGGCCATTTCCCAGAACGGGTGAGAATGACAGGGAGGCTTTTATTTCCAGGGTGAAGGGAGGGAGGACCAGTCGGGAGTGAGGTGCCTGGGTGTCAGTTATCACGCTGGTGGAGAAGCCCACGCGCGATGTAGGGGACGTGGATCCCACGAAAACCCCCAAACCTCATAGTTGCCTCGTCCTACCACCCCTCCATTCCTCCCAAGGGCGATCTGCCTCCCGGTTCGCAGCCCTGGGACAGATCCTTGCGTGACCTCGGGCGGCGCCCAGTGCTGCTGTGGACAGCTCATCCCGCGGCGGTGGTGGCGGCGGCGCCCGGCGTGTCCCCAGAGCCGCCAGGGGGCGAATAGGGTGCCCGCCGGCTTTTGGGACGCCCGGGGCGCCGGCGCTGAGCTCCGGAGCGTCCCGGCCAGGGAAGACGCGCCCGCCAGAACCTCCTTGGCTTCCCGCCGCCGCCGCCGCCGCCGCCGCCGCCGCAGCGGGGCCGGGCCGCTACTTCCAGCCCCGCCTTCGGGCCGTCTCGGTCGCTCTGGGCGCCCCAGGCCTGGGTGGGGGCGCAGCCGCTGCGCGCCCGCACAGGTGACGGGCCGCCAGCGCGCCCAGCTCCATGTGCACAGGGCACTGCCCGGCGGACTCGCCTCGCTCGCATCCTGCCCCTCCTTCGCCCTCTTGGGAGCCCCGGCTCTGCTCTCGCAGCCGCCCCGATTTTGGGGCCGGCGATTGAATAGGCCGCACCCCGGGCGCAGCAAATGGAGGACGCTGGAATTTAAGGAGGGGGCGAGGGAGGACGCATCTCAGCCCCCTGCCTTCTCCCCACCACTGCGAAGCGGCCGCGGGCGACGCGCAGGCCGGTCTCTGCGCCCTGGGGCTCTGGTCTGGCCCGGCGCCGGTGCCGGTACGGGTGCCAGGGAGAGACCCCGCGCGAGGTTGGCCGGGCGCAACCGCGCTGCACCTGTTGGAGCGGGCCTCTACGCGCTCGGACCCGAGCCGGCCTCCACGGTACACGCTACCCGGGCGTGTACTGAAGGGCCACAGTTGTCTTTAGGAAAACAAAACGAAATATTTATCTAAAATGGATGTATGCGTATGTCGGCTCCTCTCTGGGTCAGCTGGTTAGGACCATATTTCGTTAAGTCTCAGCCTGCAGCCTGAGACCCCCGACGGCTTAGGACCTGCCCCCTGGCTTCGGCACTGCTGAGGATCTTTTGACTTGATGAGATGCTGTTTCCGTTGAAAAACAGTCTGTTCTTTGGAATCCAAATCAGCTTTTATCAAAACATGTCGGGCCTGACAGAGTTGGTGATAAACGTGTGTGTGTGTTTAAATCCTTTTTGTGCCCACACACTAGCCTGCATCCATTCTAGGTAAATATTTCTACCATTGAACAAAAGGAAGTCAAGTTTGTTTCGTTTCAAAAGGAGTCTTAGAAACAGTATCTCTCTACTTGTGGCTAGTCAATTACCCACACTTTATTTTGCTTTGATTTGGTTAGGTTTAGGGGGTTTTGCGACACTGGAAGCAAGAATTTAGGTTAAAGTATGTCTCAAGCTGCACATGAGCTCTGGTTTCATATCCTAACATTTAGCACAGGCTTTCACAGCGGGAGTGCCAGGGTTGACATCTGTGTCCGGCTGTATTCTGATTCATGCCAGTCAGAGAGATGCTCAGACAAACCCCTGGGAGAGGGGATCCTGAATGAGTGCACTCCTCTGCCCACCAGGAGGGAGTCAGGAATCCACAAGACAAGATGAGTTTTTCGGCTAAGGGAGCCAGCGCTATATGTCTTAAGTTGCTTTCAGGCTCTGGGATGTGGGGTTGGGCTGCAAACTCTGGACTCTAAATCTGTTTAGCATACAGGACCTAGGTCCCAGGAGACTCTCTACCTTCTCCTCAGTTCATCTGGACATGAAAGGTGGGCTCAGAAATCAACAAATCAACCGATGGTCAGAGAGCCTGGGCGATTCTGCAGCCCTGAGGGAGCCTCACCCATTCCTCACCCCCCCTCCCCTCCGCAATACAGCACTAAGGCTCTGCTGACAGGGCAGGGATCCACCCCAAGCCCAAGGCAAGATCCCACCCCCGCTCCTTCTGTCCTTCAGTTCCCCGTGTGTCTGAGACTTCCTGGCTCTGTGAAGGCAAGGAAGGAGTAGCCTAAAGTCCAGAGCCTCACATCTAAAGAGTGGCACTTGTGGGAGCCCTGGCCCCAGTCCCCAACCTCAGGAGGCTCTGGAGGTGGATGGGGTCAGGTGAACAGCCGGCATGACTGCAGCCTCTGACCTTAGCCCAGACACCAACACTGCTGCCACCCTGTCTTCTTTGAGCTTTCCCAGAGTTGAGCGCTCACCAGGTATGGCTCCCACAGAGTTTCCCCATGCACCGGAATGCAGCCACGTGCCTGGAAGAGCACTCTTAGTTCAGCCCACCCGAGACCTCAACTCCCATCCTCTTCTTGAGTCAGCACTATGCTTCCCCCTTCTCAGCTCTGCTGGGGAGCCCTCTATTCCCAGGAGAGCTACCTGGAGGAGAAGGCCATGTCCTCACTGCCTCACAGGTGGGAAGGGATAGACATGAACACATCTGCAAAGGCTCTTCCTGGCCCCCTTAAATCCCAGTGAGTCGTCCATCCCACACTATTTTTTGGTTACTGACTTTGGGCCAGGCACGGTGGCAGAGGTCGGGGAATACAAAAATAAATGAAGCCATTCCTGCCCTTAGAGAGTCCATGGTGTCTGATGGAGGAGTTTATTCTTTAACTCATTCTTTCACTCAAATGAATGAGTCCCTTTGCCAACTGCTAGGGAGACAGCGAAGAAGACAAGCACAGCCCCAGCCATCCTAATAGTACCACCTTGTAGACCCACAGTCCGTAGGGGAGACAGACATTAATCAAGCTATCTGGCAAATAGAGAACTATAAGCCATGATAAAGAGAATCACAGGATGCTTGTGAGCACGTGTAAAGGGCCGGGGCGGGGTGTGTGTGTGTGTGTGTGTGTGTGTGTGTGTGTGTGGAGAGGGGGAAGACCGGCTGAGGGGGAGGGGCAGTAGGAGGGGACTGACGGGGACCCAGACCTGGCAGAACCTGGTATGGTGCTTATCTTCCTCATGAAACATGACCTCAGAGCTTCGAGAAGGCCCCTCCCTGTACCCTATCCCTCACCCCCACACTCAGGAATTCTGCCAGCCTCTCTCTCTGAGGATGCCAGTCGCTTTTCCTTGCCGCCCGTTGGTGGCAGGAGGCCACAGTGCCCCTTGTGGCCACTGACTGAAGTTTCCAGGACCGTAGAGGGGTGGGGTTTCAGGCTGTGGGGCCGCTGTGTCCCAGCCTCCTGAGCTCCACCAACTAGCCTCAGTCCTTGGGCAGAGCCTCTCTCTCGTGCCTCTTGGTGTCACCAAAAGGGGATTCCAGGGTGGCCTGCCTGGGAATAATGCCAGGCTCCCTCAGCTGACACACAAGTGCCTATGCGGCTGCCACGAGTTAGCCAGCAGTAGCCTATGGTGGATAAGGTGGCCTAGACCCACAGGCAGCTGTGCCTCTGCATTCGCTTCCTTTTGTCTTTACGGATGTGGTGGATGTTACCTCCTGTGTGCTCCACATAGTGAGGCCAGAGCCTGGGATCCAGGGGAGTGCTTTACACACCTGCTTCCCTCTGTGGCCCAGGCCTTTGGGGATGTGGGTCTCTTGGCCTCTCCCTTTCCCCTCTGCCAGCCACTCCACATTCACGGTGGCTACAAAGCTTTGTGGCTGGATTTGGTTGCCCTTGAGACCCAAGCACAGAGAAAGAGGCCACTTGCCCTGCTGGTATCATCGTCTCTGTGGAGAGGAAAGTTTGAAAATCCTCATTGGAAAGCTAGAAGCGAGCACTGAGCAAAGGCATGATCCTTGTTAGCACTTTCTAGCCAGGCACACATCCCAGCCAGGGCACTTGGGCCTCAAATGGCAGGGCTGCCCGCCTGCCTGAGTTCCTCACAGGAGGAAGGTAAAGCAAGACCTCCTTGAGCTTTTAGACGTGGAAGAGCTAAGGCTAGCAGCAGGACCACCTGGGGCTCCAGGCAGGGGTAGGGGCAGAAAAGGAGAGCATTCCATGCCTTAGAACCTGGTGGGCACCTTTCTCCTCTCATTAGGTTGACTGAGCTCCTCTTTAAGGTATTATAAATGTTCAATGAATTCTGATTCTGTTAGGTTGGACAGCATTAAGGTATCCTGGGTAGATGCTGGGAACACAGCAAGGGACAGGTAATAATAACGGTCACACTACCACATATTGTTCACTTAATATGTGCACTCTGAGCCCCACGCACTGCATGAATTTTAGTATTTAATCCTCACGACTTTCTCAGAGAGAACTGCCGTTGTCATCCCCATTTTATAGCTTAGGAAACTGAGGCTCAGAGAAATGAAGTAATTTGGCCAAATTCACACACAGCCAATTAGGATTAAAACTGAGATCTGTGTTCCTCCAGGGTTCACACCTTCCTTCTCTCCTACAGACCATCCTCCAGAGCCCAGAGCTGGGAGAGGGAAGAGCACTGGAGAGAAGGAGTGGGTGCCATGCTGGCCTCCGCCCTTGGTCAAGTTCATCCTGCCTCCACACAGACTGTCTTCCTGTGGCCTTGGGGATGGTGGCCGGAGGATGGGCAGTGAGGCCTCCAGATGCCAGGGCAGGGAGGTGGCTGCTCACTCATGTCTCTGAGAGCTGAGCTCCCCAGATACCTGGGCTTCCTGATCTGCTCCCCACCTTGGGCCTAGGTGGTGACTTCTCAGAGCCTGGCACCTGGCAGGCAGGTGGGCATAGGATCGAGGACACACCCTTGGAGCCAGAGGCACCTTCTGAGCTCAAGGCCAAACACGAACACATGGGCAGAGAACCTGCCACTGAAGCCACTCATTTATCCCGTGTGCCCAGAGCTTCCCCTGGAAGCTCTACCACATCACTTCGTCCCAGAGCAGCCCTGGCTTCTGTGTTATGGAAAGGTGTGGACCTAGGGAGGGAATGGGGTGGGGGCGAGGGGTGCAGAACTTCTGCAAACAGGATGTGGTGCCAGAACCCAGAGCTGCCCTCCCCGCCCCAGAGGAAACCACAGACCTTTTGGGGAAAGAGAGTGGCCACTTGCCCAGAGGAGCCAGGGGGAGGGAAGGGGTTCAATATGGGGATTATTACATTCAGTCCTTAAACCACCCTAAGAAGGTGCTATAAATTATTCATTTTACAGAAGAGAAAACCGGGGTCAAGGTCTTTCCCAGCTGGGAAAGCTGGGTCCCTCATCTGCCAGGTAGCCCCCTGTTAACTCCTCTGCGGCACCATCTCCATGGCCTTTATCAGGTGATGGCAGTGGGGGGCAGGGGTGGGGGTAAGCAGAAGAGAAAGGGGCCCTAAACCCCAGGACTTAGAGAGGGGAGAGGCAGCCGCAGGTGTACATAAGGTGTTTGACCTAAAGCCCGAAGGTGACCGCCACTCATTGGTTGATTCCAATTGAGCCCCTTCCACATGTAGGTCCAGCGATGGCAGCGTCCCTGTCCTCTGGCAGTGAAAGGGGACAGATGCTTTACCAGGCGAGTACCCTGGAGACAGCGTGTGGAGGTGTGGAGGGACAGCCAGCCCAGCCTGAGACGGGGAGGGATCAGCAAGGCTTCCTGGAGGGGAGTCCTAAAGAAAGAGTAAAAGTTAAATTAGGGAGAGGAAGGGATGACTGGAGGTAGGGGCAGAGGGGACCACAAGAGCAAGGCCCAGGGAAGCCTAAGCCCTTTGAGAGCCGCTGAGAAATGGGGGGTGAGGGGAGCAGAGGCAAGAGGAGAGGGTGGATGGGCAGGCCAGAAGCCACAGCGTTTCCAAGCCCAAGGAACCTGGGACAGCCAGACACCCTCCCACAATCTCCCTGCGGACATCGCTGCGAACCGGACCGGGAACATTCCAGCCTAATCGAAGCTCAGATCGGGAGCTCCAGAGGCTCCACACACTGGGGCCGGCCTCCCCCGGGGAGCTTGCCCGCTCCCTCAGGCCAGGCCCCAGTAGGGGCTAAGGAGTCCTCAAGGGTTCAGACCCTAAAGAGGCTGGAAGTTTTCCCTCTCCGGTATCTAGGGGGAACTGGGTAGGGATGGAGCAGAGGCGAATGGAAATGGAGCTGGAGGGAGAGCCCATCTGCCGGACAGAAAGATCCTGCCTGAGGAACAGGACTTCAGAGCCGTCAGGGTTCTCAAGGGGCCCCTGCTCAAGCCGGTATTTCGGAAAAGGGCTGAAGGGCAGGATTTCAGTCCCAGCCTGAGCCCAAGCCTGTGCTGCCCTCTACCAGGCCCAGCCTCGTCTGCTCTCGGCTTAAGTGGGGACACAGGCTAGGATATGGGAGCAACAGCCCCCCGGCCCTGGAAATGGGGTGTCAGATGGCCAACTGGACTGCATATTCTGTTGTCCGTTAGTCATTTTTATTTCTTCATTAAAGCTTCCATCCTTTTACTATGTAAACAGCACCATGCTTAGAAAAAGAGCTAAGGAGGTGGAAGGGTATGGGGACAAAAGTCTTAAGTACATTACCTAATGTCACCAATTTCAGCCTAAGAGAGAAGTGACCCCTATCCTCTTTATACACTGGAGAAATTCCTGCCTCTGATCTCCCAGCTCCCTTGGTCTTCTCTCCACCCTGCCCCCCACCCTGCCCCCTCACAGAGAAGCAGGTCTCTGGCATTGGCAATAGTTAGAGACAAAGAAGCAGTGAGAGGAAAGGAAGAGAAACCAGGCTGCCTCAGGGTAAGGGGACCCCATCCCACCTCACAGGCTGGCAGGACACCACCTGCTGGGAGTGGGGGTGGAGTGGGGGAGGGCGACTCTCCCTTCCAGGACCTCTGAGCTTCCTAGTTCAGGTCCAAGGACCTGGTGTCATAATCAGGGGGACCAGGCCAGGAGGAAACCTCCTCCAGCTGACCTGGTTGACCTTCTTCCAGAAGCTGGCCAAATTCTTTGCATGGCCTTGTCCCCAAGGTGTCATCAATACCAGTAGCAGTGGCCACAGCAGCAGCAGCAAAGGAGATTATGCATGGAGGGTTGGCTAGGTGTCTGCACTGAGCTCCCACATTTTTCATTATCTTTTGAAGTCCCCACAAACCTCAGGAGATTTTAATAACCCCATTTTACAGATGAGACGACTGAGGCTCAGAGAAGTTAAGTGACTTCCCTAAGTCATATAGTTACTAAGTGACAGTGTCAGGACTCAAACGAGGTCTCACTGACTCCAGAGGGTGAACGAAGCTGGACTGCCTCTTCCCTTCCCCCGCCAGGCCCACTCACTCCCAAACCCAAGGCCTCACAGGGCAGCATCTTCTATGCTCTGCAACCCTTCTGACCTCTTCTTCCTCACGCTGAGTTCTGCCCCAGCTCCTGGCCCACCTTTGCAGAGCTGGGGAGGGAGCAGGATGGTTCTACTGCTGGGGTGGAAGGGCCCGTGCACCCTGACGCATGGGAAGGGGCCCGAGCTCAGCTTGGCACACTGACTGGCTTGGCCTGGCCAGCAGGCATCACTCACACGTCAGAGTAGCCATGGTCACTTTTGTTAGTCGAGATGACTGCATTCGAGAGGGAAGAGGAGAGAAGGAGGGGCCCAAGCCCAAGAGGACAGAGTGGGTGATCAGGGACCATAACCTCCTAGGGGCACAGGTGAGCGGAGATTTGTGGCTCAGGCTGACACACCAGGCTCTGTAGGTGCCCTTAGCACCCACCTGCCCTGGGAGGTTCTCTCCCCACCTCTCCACTGCTGCCTGCTCTGACCCCACCATGCCTGGGGAACCAGGGACCACCTCCTTCACCTCCCAGGAGCCCAGGCTCTGGAATCAAAGGAACCTGGGTTTGAATCCTGGGACCCTAAGCAAGTTACTTTATCTCTCTGGGTCTCAGGTCCCTTAACTCCAAACTGACAGAACATTGTGATAAAGGAGCTAAAGAAAGAATGTTTAATAGTAGTAACATTAATGTTTATTCAGCACCCACTGTGTGCCAGGATGTTTCATGTATTATCTCACTAAATCCTCAAAACCGCCCCAGGAGTTCAGTGCTATTATCATCGCCCCTATTTTATAGGCAAGGAGACTGAGGCTTAGGGGAAATAATTTGCCAAAGCTGGCAAGCCACAGAGCTGGGATAGGCCTCCAGGGTCTGTGCTCGCAGCTACCTCGATGTGTGATGTGCAGCTGGCTTGAGTGTTTGAGCCCTCAGATCCTCTGGCTTGCTTCCTATTCCACTTTGCAGAGGGGCTGCAAGAGTCCCTGGTAACAATGGGGAATGCTGACCTCAGGGGTTGGCATGCTGCCCAGGATCCCCTTCCTAGGCCTTTTTGAGCCAGTGACAGACTTCTCCTGGTCACCTCCCTGAAAGGCTCTTCTTCCTTCCCCAGGGCTGAGGCTGAGGATCTGCTATGGTGTGGGCATGTCCCCGGGTGACACAAGTGAGGACAGCAAATGTCAGGAGGATCCTGTGTACTGGGGTACATATGTTTTGAATCTTCTCCCATCTGACCACTTAATTGATCCAGGAAGGGCCTGAGGTTCCACTGGGTCAACAGATGAGGAAACTGAAACTCAGAAATATTAAGTGATATGTGCAAAGTTGCCCATCATGTGCAGGGTGGAGGGAAGATTGTGGAGCCAGGTGGCCAGAGCCCAGAATCAGAAGTCTTAACCCCAAGCTCTTCTCTGTCAGGGGCAGACTCTCTAATTTGATAGTTTGGGGCAGGTGCAGCCTGTTAATGGGCCCAGGCACTGCCTGTATTCACACATGCTGAACTGTCAGGATCCTGAAGCCCTGTTCCTACTCCCATTTCTCAATAGGGCCCTCATTCATTTATTAGGTTGACAATTATTTATTGAACACCTACTGTGTGCCAGATCCTATACTAGGCACCAAGGATGCATTGGTGAAGAAAAGCGGACCCGGTGCCTGCTCTCATGGAGCATATATACCAGTGGAAAAGAATCAAACAAATATGTGTCCAGTTACAAATTGTGATACACGCCAAGAAGGAAAACTACAGCCGATTCTAAGGCAGAACAACAGCGGGGGCATAACTTAGACTGCGGGGGTGGGGGCGAGGAGCAGCGGGCGGGAAGACCTTTTGGAGATGACTTTTATATACGAACATAACCAATCAATCAGCCAGTTGATTAACCCAGACCAGAGAGGTGGTCAAGTTCCACATGCTATGATTTCCAGAGTAAAGAGGTTTCCGTTCGGCTTTCCTCTCCGTCAAGGAAAGTGCTGTTGTTTACGGCCGTTTTGCCATTTGCCTTGAGACTCCAGGTCCCGGTGGTCTCAGAGTACAAGTGAGGGAAAATATAATCTGACTTGGTTTTTTGGATAAAACAAGAAGTGCTGGGTCCCCCCTCGCCCAGATCGGCGCCGGCCCCTGCCTCCCCACCCGCCCTCAGAAGTGCGGTGCTCTGTCGCCACCTGGTGGATGTAACAGACCACGCACGGGGTCGCCCGGCCTCCCGGGTCTGGGGTAGGATACGGAAAGCGGCTTCCTTCGGGCGGAGGCTGAAAAGGAGGCAGTGGGTTTGGATGACTTCCTGGCAGGGGGCGGGGATGGGGAGAAGGAGAAAGGGTGGATGGAGAACTGCTGCTTGAAAGTCAACTGACTGGAGACCGACAATGGCCCCATTGTGTCCGGAGCCTTGACCTTGATTTCCTGCCACTGTAGTCTCCCGGCGTGGCATCACCCGGGGCTGATTGGCCCGGAGTCCGTTCCGTGACAGTGGGCGGGCCCCGGGCTTGGATGGCGAGCACTGGGCTCCCCCGGGGGCTGAGACACGCGACTGGCCCTGTCCCCCCAGGAATCCCAGGGAAGGCGGGTGGGGCAACGGGCCGACGCCTCTCAGAAGTCATTTCCTCCTTGCTGCCCACAGTCAGGAGTTTGGGGCAAGAACTCGGGACTTTCTTTGAAAAGCAGTGCTACCTTATGGTTAGGAACTGGGATCTGCAGTCTGAGAGACCCAGCTCCAAATTAGGGGATCCCTGGGCACAGCCTTTAAAACCACCCACTCTTTTCTTTTATTCTTTCTTTCTTCCTTTCTCTTTCTTTCTTTCTTTTTTTTCTTTTTCCATTCTCTTCCCTTCCTTCCTTCCTTCTTTCTTTATTAGCACATACTGGGATACACATTCCCTTTGTAAAAAATATTACACAATACAATAAAAAGTTACAGCTCCCCACCTTTGTCTCACACACACACACACACACACACACACACACACACACACACACCCTCAGGTAATTGCTACTGTTAGATTGATGTGTGTCCTTCCTGACCTCATTCAATGAATTTACATGAGTCTGTACATATGAAAATATATGATTCTTTGTATGTACTCTCCGGGCCTCAGTTTCCTAATCTGAAAAATGGGAATGAAAATAATAGTAGTTAATTCTGAAAAGTTACTGAGAATGTTACCTGAGATAATTCATGTGGAGCGCTTGGCTCGGCACCTGGCACACAGCATCTGTGACTATTGTTGTCATCATTCACCATCATTATTATCATTATCATTGGGACCCAGACCCAATTCTAAGGTCTGGATAGAAGCCCTGTCTTCCTCCACAGCCTGTTCTTCCCCCTCCCCCTTCTCCCTCCTAACAGCCTGTGATAAAATCTGTGTTCCCTAATGCCTGTGTTTTTTAAAAACTAGAAAGAGCATCTGGTGTTTTCTGCATGTTCTCTCCTCCCCTTCCCTTCCTTCACCCCACCCGCCCCTTCCCTTCCATATTTGACCTAGATGTGACTGCTCACCCCACCGCAGAGAGAACATTCCATTCTGTGTCAGAAGAAGAGTTTCATGGCCCATATGATGCTGTTGGACCCACAGTGTTTGTACATAAAGGCTGTCTGCTGGGTAGGGGTAGGGCTAGTGGCTGAAAGGGGGCAGGGTGGGGGGCGGCACGCTCTGTGAAAGAGCACATAGTAAAGCAGGTAAGTAAGCAGTAGGGTCGGCTGTTAGAGCAACCCAGGGTGTGGCCAAGGGCAAGTCATTTCACCTGTCTGAGCCTCAGTTATCTCACCTGTGCAATGGGGTTACTAACAATAGCCACCACATTCAAGTGCTATGAGGATAACAGGGAACCTGTGAAGGGACTTGGTACTGAGAAAGCCAAATAGTAGTTATGTTGGAAAATTAAGTGTCATGTTTGTTTAGCATTTTATGTTTGCAAAGAGAATTTCTGACTTCTTTTTTTCTTTTTAATACGAACTAGTTTTTGCTGCATGGAGAAGGAAGTTTGGTTTGGATTTACAAGTCTCAGGAGAAAGGCAAATGCCTTTTCCTGGGCCTCTGTTGAAGCAGCCAGGTGCCACTTCCTGGAGCTGTTGCTGGTCCCTAACATAGCCACAGAGAGCATCAGGATACAGGACACCAAAGGACCTCACTGTTCCAGAGGATGTAGCAGGAAATACATCAAATCCATGTGAGTAAGACAAGGCCAAATCACCCATTCTACAAACAGTCATGGAGCAGCTGCTTCATGCCCAGCCTGTACTACAGAGCCCTGCACAGCTGAGGGTCCCTGGAATACAGGGGGTTTTTTTGGTGGGCTTGGTGGGGGGAACTTACTGCACATACAAGCTAATATTTATTCAGTGCTTATTAGATGCCAAGTGTGTTATAAGGACAACAAACAAGTCTTAGATAAGATCTTTGTCCCCCTATAGCTTGTGTTTTATTGTAATTTTTAAAAACTTTATTGAAGTATAGTTGACTTACAATGTCATGTTAATTTCTTCTGTACAGCAAAGTGACTCAGTTATACATACATACATACGTATATATATTCTTTTTCATGTTCTTTTCCATTATGGTTTGTCACAGGATATTGAATATAGTTCCCTGTGCTATACAGTAGGACCTTGTTGTTTATCCATCCTATATATAATAGTTTGCCTCTGCTAATCCCAAATTCCCCATCCTTCCCTCCCCTACCCTGCCTCCCCCTTGGCGACCACAAATCTGTTCTCTATATCTGTGAGTCTGTTTTTGTTTCATAGATATATTGATTTGTGTCATATTTTAGATTCCACATATAAGTGATATCATATGGTATTTGTCTTTCTCTTTCTGACTTACTTTGCTTAGTATGATAATCTCTGGGTCCATCCATGTTGCTGCAAATGGCATTATTTCATTCTTTTTGATAGCTGAGTAGTACTCCATTGTATATATGTACCACATCTTCATTATCCATTCATCTGTCGATGGACATTTAGGTTGTTTCTATGTATTGGCTATTGTAAAGAGTGCTGCTTTGAATATAGGGATGCATGTGTCATTTTGAATTAGAGTTTTGTCTGGGTATATGCCCAGGAGTGGGATTGCTGGATCATATGGCATCTCTAATTTTAGTTTTTTTGAGGAACCTCCATACTATTTTCCATAGTGGCTGCACCAATTTACATTCCCACCAACAGTGTAACAGGGTTCCCTTTTCTCCACACCCTCTCCAGCATTTGTTATTTGTAGACTCTTTAATGATGGCCATTCTCGCTGGTGTGAGGTAGTTCCTCATTGTAGTTTTGATTTATATTTCTCACATAACTAGTGATGTTGAGCATCTTTTCATGTGCTTATTGGCCATCTGTATGTCTTCTTTGGAGAAATGTTTATTTAGGTTCTCTGCCCATTTTTTGATTGGGTTGTTTGTGTCCTTTTGTTGTTGAGTTGTATGAGCTGTTTATATATTTTGCAAATTAAGCCCTTGTTGAGCGCAACATTTGCAAATATTTTCCCCCAGTCTGTAGGTTGTCTTTTCATTTTTTTCTTATGGTTTCCTTTGCTGTGCAAAAGCTTATAAGTTTGATTAGGTCCTGTTTGTTTATTTTTGCTTTTATTTCTATTGCCTTGGGAGACTGACCTAAGAAAACACTGGTACGATTTATGTCAGAGAATGTTTTGCCTATGTTCTCTTCTAGGAGTTTTAAGGTGTCTGGTCTTATATTTAGGTCTTTAGTAGCTTGTGTTTTAATGGTTCTTCTATACATGTTACTTTCCTCTGCTTTTTTGGGGGGTGTTATACACACATTAAAATTTATCTTTTTGAGTGTACAGTTCTGTGAGTTTCAACAAACACAGACATGAAACCACCATCACAATCAAAATATAGAATGTGTCCCCCCTGCAAATTTTCCTCTTGCTCTTTAGTGATAAATAAGACCTCTCCCCCAACCCCAGCCACTGGAAACCACTGATCTGATTTTGTCCTTATAGTTTTGCCTTTTCCAAAATGGATTCTTACAGTATGTAGCCTTGAGTCCGCTTCTTTCTTTTACCTTAATGCTTTTGAGATTCACCCACATTGTTGTACATATCAGCAGTTTGTCCCTTTTCTCTTTAACTTTTCATTCTAAAATGTTTCCAATATAAATTTAAAAGAATAATAGTGTGGGAATTCCCTGGCGGTCCAGTGGTTAGGACTCAGTGCTTTCATTACTGTGGCCTGGGTTCAATCCCTGGTCAGGGAACTAAGATCCCACAAACCACACAGCCAAAATAATAATAATAGAGTGAATATCTTTAAATCTACCACCTATATTCAATAATTGTTTGCATTTTGCTATATTTTAAAATAACATCTATAACAGGCATATATTTGCTGAACCATTGGAAAGTAAGTTGTAGGCACTGACACTTCACCTCTAAAACTTCAACACATATCACCTAAGAATGAGTGATGACCATATGTTATCACACCTAAGAAAGGTGACAATAAATTCCCAAGTGTCATCTACTATTCATCCATTTGCAAATTTCCCAAATTTCAAAAAAGACTTTTATAGTTTTTATCCACTTGCTAGAGGGGTTTTTTTTTGTTTGTTTGTTTGTTTTTGGCCGAGCCCAGCAGCTTGTAGGATCTTAGCTCCCCAACCAGGGATGGAATCCTGAGGCCCCTGCAGTGAGAGTGCCAAGTCTAATCACTGGACTTCCAGGGAATTCCCAACTAGAGTTTTATTTCTAAACTTTTAGTTTTGAAATAGTTATAGACTCATAGGACGTTGCAAAAATAAAAGAGTCTCATGTACCCTTTAACCATCTTCCCATAAAAATGACATCTTACATTGAGCTGTAGTAAAATATCGAAACTAGGACACTTGCAGTGGTACATTACTGTTAACTAGACAACAGAACTTATTCAGTTTTCACCAATTTTTTTTTTTTTTTTTTTTGTGGTACGCAGGCCTCTCACTGTTGTGGCCTCTCCCGTTGCAGAGCACAGGCTCCAGACTCTCAGGCTCAGCGGCCATGACTCACGGGCCTAGCCACTCTGCAGCATGTGGGATCTTCCTGGACCGGGGCACGAACCCGTGTCCCCTGCATCGGCAGGCAGACTCTCAACCACTGCGTCACCCGGGAAGCCCTACCAATTTTTAACCTGCATTCATTCGTGTGTGGGGGGGGGTGTATGTTTAGTTCTATGCACTTAAATCCCAAGTAGAGATTTTTGTAACTACCACCACGGTCAAGATTGTTACTGTTGAGCAGAAGCAAGGAGAACTACAGTCCTGCAGCCTGTGGAATGAAAACCACATTCACAGAAAGATAGACAAAATGAAAAGGCAGAGGACAATGTACCAGATGAAGGAACAAGATAAAACCCCAGAAAAACAACTAAATGAGGTGGAGATAGACAACATCCCAGAAAAAGAATTCAGAATAATGATAGTGAAGGTCCAGGACCTCAGAAAAAGAATGGAGGCAAAGATCGAGAAGATGCAAGAAATGTTTAACAGGGCTTCCCTGGTGGCACAGTGGTTAAGAATCTGCCTGCCAATGCAGGAGACGTGGGTTTGAACCCTGGTACAGGAAGATCCCACATGCCATGGACAACAAAGCCCATGCACCACAACTACTAAGCCTGCACCCTACAGCCCATAAGCCACAACTACTGAGCCCACGTGCCACAACTACTGAAGCCCGTGCGCCTAGAGCCCATGCTCCACAACAAGAGAAGCCACTGCAATAAGAAGCCTGTGCACCACAATGAAGAGTAGCCCCTGCTCGCCACAACTAGAGAAAAGCCCATGTGCAGCAACAAAGACCCAATGCAACCAAAAATAAATAAATAAATTTATTTTTAAAAAAAGAGAAATGTTGAACAAAGACCTAGAAGAATTAAAGAATAAACACCTACAAGAATTAAAGAACAAACAAACAGAGCTGAACAATACAATAACTGAAATAAAAAATACACTAGGAGGAAGCAATAGCAGAATAACTGAGGCAGAAGAACGGATAAGTGACCTGGAAGACAGAATGGTGGAATTCACTGCCATGGAACAGAATAAAGAAAAAAGAATGAAAAGAAGTGAAGACAGCCTAAGAGACCTCTGGGACAACATTAAACGCACCAACATTCACATTATAGGGATCCCAGAAGGAGAAGAGAGAGAGAAAGGACCCAAGAAAATATTTGAAGAGATTATGGTCAAAAACTTGCTAACATGGGGAAAGAAATAGCCACCCAAGTCCAGGAAGCACAGAGAGTCCCAGGCAGGATAAACCCAAGGAGAAACATGCTGAGACACATAGTAATCAAATTGACAAAAATGAAGGACAGAAAAAGTATTAAAAGCAACAAAACGAAATAACATACAAGGGAACTCCCATAAGGTTAACAACTGATTTCTCAGCAGAAACTCTACAAGCCAGAAGGGAGTGGCATGAAATATTTAAAGTGATGAAAGGGAAGAGCCTACAACCAAGATTACTCTACCCGGCAAGGATCTCATTCAGATTTGATGGAGAAATCAAAAGCTTTACATACAAGAAAAAGCTAAGAGAATTCAGCACCACCAAACCAGCTCTACAACAAAAGCTAAAGGAACGTTTCTAAGTGGGAAACACAAGAGAAGAAAAGGACCTACAAAAACAAACTCAAAACAATTAAGAAAATGGTAATAGGAACATACATATCGATAATTACCTTGAATGTGAATGGATTAGATGCTCCAACCAAAAGACACAGTCTCGCTGAATGGATACAAAAAACAAGACCCATATATATGCTGTCTACAAGAGACCCACTTCAGACCTAGGGACACATACAGACTGAAAGTGAGGGGATGGAAAAAGGTATTCCATGCAAATGGAAATCAAAAGAAAGCTGGAGTAGCAATACTCATATCAGATAAAATAGGCTTTAAAATAAAGAATGTTACAAGAGACAAGGAAGGACACTACATAATGAGCAAGGGATCAATCCAAGAAGAAGATATAACAATTATAAATATATATGCACCCAACATAGGAGCACCTCAATACATAAGGCAAATGCTAACAGCTATAAAGAGGAAATCGACAGTAACACAATAATAGTGGGGGACTTGAACACCTCACTTACACCAATGGACAGATCATCCAGACAGAAAATTAATAAGGAAACACAAGCTTTAAATGGCACAATAGACCAGATAGATTTAATTGATATTTATAGGACATTCCATCTGAAAACAGCAGAATACACTTTCTTCTCAAGTACACACGGAACATTCTCCAGGATAGATCACATCTTGGGTCATAAATCAAGCCTTGGTAAATTTAAGAAAACTGAAATCATATCAAGCATCTTTTCCAACCACAACTCTATGAGATTAGAAATCAATTAAAGGGAAAAAAACGTAAAAAACACAAACACATGGAGGCTAAGTAATACGTTACTAAATAGCCAAGAGATCACTGAAGAAATCAAAGAGGAAATCAAAAAGTACCTAGAGACAAATGACAACGAAAACACGATGATCCAAAACCTATGGGGTGCAGCAAAAGCAGTTCTAAGAGGGAAGTTTATAGCAATACAAGCCTACCTCAAGAAACAAGAAAAATCTCAAACAATCTAACCTTATACCTAAAGGAACTAGAGAAAGAAGAATAAACGAAACCCAAAGTTAGTAGAAGGAAAGAAATCATAAAGATCAGAGCAGAAATAAATGAAATAGACACAAAACAATAGCAAAGATCCATAAAACTAAAGCTGGTTCTTTGAGAAGATAAACAAAATTGATAAACCTTTAGCCAGGTTCATCAAGAAAAAGAGGGAGAGGACTCACATCAATAAAATTAGAAATGAAAAAGGACAAGTTACAATGGATATGGCAGAAATATAAAGCAACCTAAGAGACTACTACAAGCAACTCTATGCCGATAAAATGGACAACCTGGTAGAAATGGACAAATTCTTAGAAAGGTATAAGCTTCCAAGACTGAACCAGGAAGAAATAGAAAATATGAACAGACTAATCACAAGTAATGAAATTGAAACTGTGATTAAAAATCTTCCAACAAACAAAAGTCCAGGACCAGATTGCTTCACAGGTGAATTCTATCAAACATTTAGAGAAGAGCTAACACCCATCCTTCTCAAACTCTTCCAAAAAGTTGCAGAGGCAGGAACACTCCCAAACTCATTCTACGAGGCCACCATCACCCTGACACCAAAACCAGACAAAGATAGTACAAAAAAAGAAAATTACAGACCAATATCACTGATGAATATAGATGCAAAAATCCTCAACAAGGGTCTTCCTTGGTGGCGCAGTGGTTGAGAGTCCGCCTGCCGATGCAGGGGACACGGGTTCGTGCCCCGGTCTGGGAAGATCCCACGTGCCACGGAGCGGCTAGGCCTGTGAGCCATGGCCGCTGAACCTGCGCGTCCGGAGTCTATGCTCCACAACGGGAGAGACCACAACAGTGAGAGGCCCGCGTACCACAGGAAAAAAAAAATCCTCAACGAAATATTAGCAAACAGAATCCAACAACATATTAAAAGGATCATACACCACGATCAAGTGGGAGTTATCCCAGGGATGCAAGGATTCTTCAATATATGCAAATCAATCAATGTGATACACCATATTAACAAACTGAAGAATAAAAACCATACGATCATCTCAACAGATGCAGAAAAAGCTTTCGACAAAATTCAACACCAATTTATGATAAAGACTCTCCAGAAAGTGAGCATAGAGGGAACTTACCTCAACATAATAAAGGCCTTATACAACAAACCCACAGCAAACATCATTCTCAATGGTGAAAAACTGAAAGCATTTCCTCTAAGATCAGGAACAAGACAAGGATGTCTACTCTCGCCACTATTATCAACATAGTTTTGGAAGTCCTAGCTACAGCAATCAGAGAAGAAAAAGAAATAAAAGGAATACAAATTGGAAAAAATAAGTAAAACTGTCACTGTTTGCAGATGACATGACACTATACATAGAGAATCCTAAAGATGCCACCAGAAAACTACTAGAGCTAATCAATGAACTTGGTAAAGTTGCAGGATACAAAATTAATGCACAGAAATCTCTTGCATTCCTATACACTAACAACAAAAGATTAGAAACAGAAATTAAGGAAACGATCCCATTCACCATTGCAACACAAAGAATAAAATACCTAGGAATAAACCTACCTAAGGAGACAAAATTCCTGTATGCAGAAAACTATAAGACACTGATGAAGAAATCAAAGATGACACAAACACAGATGGAGAGATATACCATGTTCTTGAATTGGAAGAATCAATATTGTGAAAATGACTATACTACCCAAAGCAATCCCTATCAAATTACCAGTGGCATTTTTTATGGAACTAGAACACAAAATCTTTAAAATTTGTATGGAGACACAAAAGCCCCCGAAGAGCCAAAGCAGTCTTGAGGAAAAAAACAGAGCTGGAGGAATCAGACTCCCTGCCTTCAGACTACACTACAAAGCTACAGTAATCAAGACAATATGGTACTGGCACAAAAACAGAAATATAGATCAATGGAAAAGGATAGAAAGCCCAGAGATAAACCCACACACCTATGGTCAACTAATCTATGACAAAGGAGGCAAGGATATACAGTGAAGAAAAGACAGTCTCTTTAATAAATGGTCCTGGGAAAACTGGACAGCTACATGTAAAAGAATGAAATTAGAACACTCCCTAACACCATACACAAAAATAAACTCAAAATGGATTAAAGACCTAAATGTAAGACCGGACACTATAAAACTCTTAGAGGAAAACATAGGAAGAACACTCTTTGACATAAATCACAGCAAGATCTTTTTTGACCCACCTCCTAGAGTAATGGAAATAAAAACAAAAATAAACAAATGGGACCCAATGAAACTTAAAAGCTTTCGCACAGCAAAGGAAACTATAAACAAGACGAAATGACAACCCTCAGAATGGGAGATAATATTTGCAAATGAATCAACAGACAAAGGATTAATCTCCAAAATATATAAACAGCTCGTGCTTCCCTGGTGGCGCAGTGCCTGCCGATGCAGGGGACGCGGGTTCGTGCCCTGGTCCGGGAGGATCCTGCATGCCGCGGAGCAGCTGGGCCCATGAGCCGTGGCCGCTGAGCCTGTGCTCCGCAACGGGAGAGGCCACAACAGTAAGAGGCCTGCGTACCGCAAAAAAAAAAAAAAAAAACCAATCAAAAAATAGGTAGACCTAAACAAACATTTCTCCAAAGAAGACATATAGATGGCCAAGAGGCACATGAAAAGCTGCTCAACATCACTAATTATTAGAGAAATACAAATCAAAACTACAATGAGGTATCGCCTTACACTGGTTAGAATGGGCATCATCAGAAAATCTACAAACAACAAATGCTGGAGAGGGTGTGGAGAAAAGGGAACCCTCTTGCACTGTTGGTGGGAATGTAAATTGATACAGCTACTATGGAGAACAGCATGGAGGTTCCTTAAAAAACTAAAAATAGAATTACCATATGACCCAGCAATCCCACTACTGGGCATATACCCAGAGAAAACCATAATTCAAAAGGACACATACACCACAATGTTCATTGCAGCACTATTTACAATAGCCAGGACATGGAAGCAACCTAAATGCCCATTGACAGATGAATGGATAAAGAAGATGTGGTACATATATACAATGGAATATTACTCAGCCATAAAAAGGAATGAAATTGGGTCATTTGTAGAGACGTGGATGGACCTAGAGACTGTCATACAGAGTGAAGTAAGTCAGAAAGAGGAAAACAAATATATATTAATGCATATATGTTGGATCTAGAAAAACGGTACAGATGAACCAGTTTGCAGGGCAGAAATAGAGACAGAGATGTAGAGAACAAACGTATGGACACCAAGGGAGGAAAGCAGGGTTGGGGTGGTGGTGGTGGTGGGACGAATTGAGAGATTAGGATTGACATGTATACACTAATATGTATAAAATAGATAACTAATAAGAACCTGCTGTATAATAAATAAATAAATAAATTTTTAAAAAAAGATTGATAACTGTTACATCACAACTGTTAACATCACTAGGAGGAACTCTATAGTGCTACCTCTTTGTAGTGAAACCCACTCCCACTTCATGCCTCTCTGGTCCTCCTCCCTGACCCCTGGAAACTACTAATCTGTTCTCCATCTCCACAGTTTTGTCATTTTGAGAATGTTGTAAAAATGAAATCATACAGTATGCAACCTTTTGAGATTGAATTTTTTCACTAATAAGCGTAAGGTTCTTGAGCTCCTTCCAGGTTGTTGCATGTATGATCGGTAGTTTGTCCTTTTCTGTTGTTAAGTAGTATTCTTACATGGATGTGCCACTCTTTAGCCGTCCACCAGTTGAAGGATATTTGAATTTGTTTCCAGTGTTTGGTGATTATGAATCAAGTTACTGTGAACATCTGTGCAACAGGTTTGTGTGAGAACATAAGCTTCACTTCACTTGGGTAAATACCTAAGAGTGGTATTGTTGGGTTGCATGGTAAGTGTAAATTTTTTTTTTTTTTGCGGTACGCGGGCCTCTCACTGTTGTGGCCTCTCCCGTTGCAGAGCACAGGCTCCAGACACGCAGACTCCGCGGCACGTGGGATCTTCCCAGACCGGGGCACGAACCCGTGTCCCCTGCATCGGCAGGCAGACTCTCAACCACTGCGCCACCAGGGAAGCCCACATGGTAAGTGTAAATTTATGTGAAATGGCTAAACTGTTTTGCCAACTGGCTCTACCATTTTGCATTCCCACCAGCATTGTGTGAGAGTTACGGTTGCTCTGCATTCCTGCCCGCATTGGGTATTATCACTTTTTTATAAAAATGTCAGCCATTCTAATACATGTGTAATACTACCCCACATAACTCTTAAACCGTAAGTAAGACTGTGTCACGACCCTTCTTAAAATATGCTTCACATCACACTCAGAATAAAATTCAAGCTCATTTCTGAGGCTTGCCAGACCCGCTCTCCTGACCTCTGGGTCTCACTCGGCTCCAGCCGCAGCAACCTCCCTGTTGTTTCTCTGACACCCTAAGCTTGTTCCGCTGGAATGTTCTTACCCTCGGTATCCAGGTGACTCAGTTTCTCGCTCCATTTACTCTCTGTCTAATATCAACTTCTCAGAGGCCTACCCTGATGGTCCAAATGAGCCCCATCCCTCCACTCAGCTCACAATTCTCCTACCCTGTTTTATTTTTCTTCAAGGCACTCCTCTCTGCTTGATACAATACTGTATCAATTACTGAACTGTTTACTGTCTGTCTCCCCCATAAGGACAGGGATTGGCTTTTTGATGACTGTTTCCAGTGCTTAACCCAGTGCTTGGCACATAGGAGACACTCAATAAATATTTGTTGAATGAATGTGTATCGGAGACCTCTTGTGACCCTCCTCCCATCCTGGCCCACCTTTTACTCAGCCGTCGCCGTGGCAACCAGTTTTGGGGGCAGGTAAAAGGCCCCTGGGTTAGCTGCTCCCCACAGGTCTTGCCTTCTGCCCAGGCTTGTGTCTGGACTCAAGCACTGTGGCTTGGAAGTGTGAGGAACTTAACCCTACTGGGGCAACCCTGGACCCACAGATATATGCTTGCTTCTCTGATGCTCGGTGGACAGTTCTGAGGTGCCCTCCTTGTTGCTTCTCAGCAGATCCTCCCCACTGGATTGAGCCCCACTTGCCCACAGTGGTGACCAACTCCACAACACACCATTGTCCTGCTTTCCTTCTTTCCAGTCCTCCTCTCTCCATGGCCCTACTCCTGTTCCCAGGGGCCTGGTACATAATAAATATTTATTAAGCGAATAAGGTAATTACTAGCAACACACATGCACACACACACACACAAAAGAAAAGAAAAAAGAAAATGTATGTCCACACAAAGGCTTGTCATGAATTGTCATAGCAGGTTTATTTATTTATTTCATTTTAGGTTTTTTTAAATTGAAGTATAGTTGATTTACAGTGTCATCTTAGTTTCTGGTATATAGCAAAGTGATTCATAGATAGATAGATAGATAGAGATATTCTTTTTCAGATTCTTTTCCATTATAGTTTATTACAAGGTATTGAATATAGTTCTCTGTGCTATACAGTAGGACCTTGTTGTTTATCTCTTTTATATATAGTAGTTTGTATCTGCTAATCCCAAACTCCTTATTTATTCTTCTGCCACCCTTTTCCCCTTTGGTACCATAAGTTTGTTTTCTTTTTTTTTTAATTTATTAATTTATTTTATTTATTTATTTTTGGCTGCGTTGGGTCTTCCTTGTGGCGTGCGCACTTTCTCTAGCTGCGGCAAGCAGGGTCTACTCTTCGTTGCAGTGCGTGGGCTTCTCAGTGCGTTGGCTGAGCATGGGCTCTAGGCACGCGGGCTTCAGTAGTTATGGCTCGTGGGCTCTAGAGCGCAGGCTCAGTAGCTGTGGCGCACGGGCTTTGTTGCTCCGCAGCATGTGGGAACTTCCCGGATCAGGGCTTGAACCCTTGTCCCCTGCATTGGCAGGCGGATTCTTAACCACTCCGCCACCAGGGAAGCCCATAAGTTTGTTTTCTATGTCTGTAAGTCAAAGCAGCATTATTCATAATAGCCCAAAACTGGAAATGGCCCAGGTGTCCATCAACAAGCAAATAGATAAATTGTGGTATATTCATACAATAGCTTACTACTCAGTATTAAAAAGAAACAAATGCTGATAAATGCTACAACATGAATGGACCTCCAGAACATTATGCTGAGTGAAAGAGGCCAGACAGGAGAGTACATACTGGATGATTATATTTACACTGTTTTTTTTTGTTTTGTTTTTGGCTGCACTGCATGGCTTGTGGGATCTCAGTTCCCTGGCCAGAGATTGAACCCAGGCCACAGCAGTGAAAGCGCCAGATTCTAACCACTAGACCACCAGGGAAATTCCTGGATGATTACATTTAAATGAAGTTCTAGAACAAGCAAAATGAAGCTATGGGAACAGAAAGCAGAGCTGAGATTGACTGGGGCTGGCCATGGGGAGGGAGGATATTGACTGGAAAGAGGACTCAGGAAAATTGTACAGATTATGGAAATATTCTATATCTTTCGTAGAGTGGTGGATACTTGGGTATTTGTCAAAACTCACATAACTGTACACCTTAAACATGTGCATTCTATTGTATGCAAATTATACCTCAATAAGGCTGATTTTTAAAGTGAATTAACTATAAATGCTATGAAGGGAAGAAAATATGGTATGTAAGAGAGAATGGGGGGAAGGAAGATTACTTTTGATTGGTTGGCCAAGTGATTCTTGAGGAGGTGACATTTGAACAGAGGTTTGAATCTCAAGAGGGAGACAGCCATGGAAAGATCTAGGGGAGGCCATTCCAGAAAAAGGTCAATGCGGGAACAAAGACCCAGAACAGGAAGGAGTTTGGTAATCTTGGGACCAGTCTGAAGGCCAGTGTGACTAAGTGAAGTGGGTAGGGCAGAGAGGGGTACGAGACAGGGTGGAGAGTTGGGCGGAAGCCAGATCACGTACGACCTTATCAGCCCCAATAAAGGTGTGGAATTTGAAATGAATAAAATGCAAATACCTCATGGGTCTAGTGGAGCAGAAACACATAAGCAAATAAAGGCAAATACAGGGTCATGGGTGATATTTTGGGGACATGTACAGGGAAAGAGGAGGGAGTAGTCAGCGCTACCTGGGAACATCTGGGAAGGCTTCCCAGAGGAGGTGACATTTCAGCCAAGACTTGAAGGAAGAGTAGAAGAGGAGAAAGGGTATTCCAGTGGAGGGTGCTGTGTCTAGAGTAGCCCAGAGGTGAGCAGCTCCATGGAACATTCAAAGACCTGAGCATAACATAGGTCTAGTTGGAGTTTTGCCTCTAGGGGACTGGCAGGAGATCTGAGGTTGAAGAGAAAGCCTTTTAAATGCCTCATCAAGGACTTCCCTGCCGGTCCATTGGTTAAGACTCTGAATTTCCACTGCAGGGGGCAAGAGTTCGATCCCTGGTCAGGGAACTGAGATCCCACATGCCGTGAGGTGCGGCCAAAATACATAAATAAACGCCTCATCAGACTTGATCCTGCAGGGGATGGGAAACCCCTAGAGAATTTTAAGTAAGAGAGTATTAGGGCCAAGTTTATATTTCAGATCAAGACCTCCAGATTGGGCACATGGAGAGCAAGACTGCTGGTTCTGGTGTGAAATCACGGGGAAGGCCTGAACAAGGACCGGTGGGGCAAGGAGAAGGGCCAAACTCTGCTACGAGGTAATCATGGCTATCCTGAACTCAGGGAAGTTCAGATCTCTGGCTTGAAGGCCTGGCTTCCCTGCCGGACGGTGGTCCAGTTAAGCCAGACACACGAGGAGAGACAGGTTGAGGAAAACATCTACAGAGTTTGAGGTACCAGAGGGCCATAAATGCTAACTTTTATGGGCTCTGCTCCCTCAGAGGGCTTGTTACTTGAAGATTCCTAGGCCCTTGCTCCAGTGATTTGGAAGCAGTGGGTCTAGGATGGAGCCCAGGAAACTGCATGTGTACATAGTGCCCCTCCCACTCTGAGGCAGGTGGACTCCACACCTACAGAGCTGTCAATGTGACCTCTCCAGGGAGGGGCCTGGAGCAGGAGGTGGACGACAGGCACACTCTCATCTGGACTGTGGCCAAAGCAGCCGGAAATTCAGGCAAAGGTGGTGTCCAAAATAAGGCTCTAGGGGTAGTGGGTGCAAAGGTCTCCCCTGCTGCAGCTAAAGAGTTGCAGTAGAGAGAAACAACAAGGTTCTACTGTATAGCACAGGGGACTGTATTCAATATCCTATGATAAGCCATAATGGAAAAGAATATGAAAAAGAATATATATATGTATAACTGAGTCACTTTGCTGTAGAGCAGAAATTAAACACAATATTATAAATCAACTATACTTCAATAAAATTAAAAAAAAAAAAAGAATTGCACTAGAGTGGCCCTGGTCATCATGTGTAACTCCTGATCACCTGACCAAGGAGCCACAGAAATTAGTGGTAGGGCCAAGATGAAGCAGATACCTTTTAACTTGTTCCCTCTCCGAGGGTGTGGATGGAGGGTAGCCATGGTGAGGATACATGGAGGCTTCGGTGACCTGGAGATGTGCTCTGTGCAAAGAGAGCAGCTTTTGTGCGCATCAGTTTACCCTTGCGACATCTCTATGTGCCTGGGCCTATTATTATTTCCACTTAACAGATGAGAAAACTGAGGCCCAAAAACATTTAGTAAAATGTTCTGGGCTCCAAGATGAGTATGTAGGGGAACTGGGGCTGGAATGCAGGTCTCTGGACACTCCTAATCATAGCATTACCCTGCCTCCCTGAGTGGGAGAAGTCACTTCACCTCTTAAGTCAGGGGTCCCCAAACCCAGGGCCATGGACCGGTTTCAGTCCGTGGCCTGTTAGGAACTGGGCCACACAGCAGGAGGTGAGTGGTAGACGAGCAAGCGAAGCTTCATCTGTATTTACAGCTGCTCCCCATGGCTCACATTACTGCCTGAGCTCCGCCTCCTGTCAGCATTATGGTGAGTTGTATAATTATTTCATTATATATTACAATGAATAATAATAGAAATAAAGTGCACAATAAATGAATCACCCCGAAACCATCCCCCCACCCCACCCCACCCCCGGTCCGTGGAAGAATTGTCTTCCATGAAACCAGTCCCTGGTGCCAAAAAGGTTGGGGACCACTGTCTTAAATGATTGTCCAAGCAAGGGATGGGGGAGAGTACACGTTTTCCTTGTCCTATCCCTTTCAGAAAGTGTCTAAGTCCTTACCATGTGTGTTTTCCAAAGGAAAGGCTCCCAGGGCCCAGAGGAGCTAGGATTTAGAGCCTCGTGGTACAAACCGACTTGTAGGGTCCCAGCCAGGAACAATTGCCCATCTTCTAAGAATCTCACAGCAGTGCCACATGCCTCAGCTTTATCCAAGCAACAGAAGGAGGTGGTGGAGGCGGCAGTGGCAGCAGCAGCTCAGCAGCAGCAGCAAATCTGTCCCCAGTGCACGACAGCATTGTTTTGCTGTGATGAAATACACATGGCATATGTCTGCAAAGTTACTATCTTGAGAGCGGGTAGAAAGGGGATTTTTCATGTGCCAGATTTCACTTTCCTTTCTGAAACAATTCCTGTAGTAAACAGAGGTTTTCTGATCTTGCTAAGATCCAGAAGATGGGAATTCCTTTACACATTTTAAGTAAAACTATTGTCTTGTAGAGTTTCAGTCTGTTGATGGTGCAAATGTTTTTTTTTTTGTGGTACGTGGGCCTCTCACTGCTGAGACCTCTCCCGTTGCGGAGCACAGGCTCCGGACGCGCAGGGTCAGCGGCCATGGCTCACGGGCTCAGCCGCTCCATGGCATGAGGGATCCTCCCAACCGGGGAACGAACCCGTGTCCCCTGCATCGGCAGGCAGACTCTCAACCACTGCGCCACCAGGGAAGTCTGGTGCAAATGTTTTCTAAACGTGGAAGCTCTCCTGTGCCCCCTCCCTCCCTCCAAAGGCCAGGACAGGAAGAGGCACTGCCACCTATAGGCAACCAACTCTGTTCCAGTCTCAGACCACCCCAGTGATGAGACCACCGTCTGTCCTGTGGCTGCCATCCCCTGGCAAACGGAGTGGGTAAGAGGAAAGGCTTGCTGAGCGTGGGAGGCCTGGGGCGGAGGCGCAGAGGCAAGGAAGGGCCAGGAGGCGAGCAGAATGTGACTTTTAGGAGGAGAATTATTTTGAACTACATCTTGTGTGCTGACAGCATAGTGATCGTTATTAGGACCTCAGATGCAACACGAAGCCCGCCCTGAAGTTAAATTTTCCCTTTCCGATAAGCATGGCCTATCAACCCAGCCTAAGATAGCTCAATGCAACCTCCTCCAAGGTAGGGGGTTGAAATGCTCCAGCTGCTCCCTCAGTTACCTTTCATTAAGGACTTTGCCCTACTGGTAAACAGGGGCACCTGTTTGCCTTAGCCTTATCAAATCAACCTGACAACTACTTTGTGCAAGAACCAGAGTTGTATTTTTCTACCCACATTTAGTTTTGGGGGGTGCTGTTTCATGGAGGGGCAGACCTGTGGCCTGAATGATGCTCAGACAGATTTTGATTGGCTTTCACAGTGTTTTTAAAATTGGTTTTCACATCAAAATCCTGTTTGCCGGCTTCTCTTGAAAAAATCAGAAAACTTGGCTGCACTGGACCACATTCCCCTGGGCCAAGTGGCCAGATAGTGGCTCCCTTTGCACAGAGTTTGCTCTCCAGTTTGCCATAACCCCACCACTCCCCATCAGCTCCCTTCCACACCCTAAGAAAAGGTACAAGTTAAAAGGCAGATATGGAGAAACGAGTTTCAGTCTTGGCCCACCCCTTACCTCCTAGGGCCCCTTGAACAGGTGTCTACATCTCTCTGAAGCCTGTTTTTAATCCCTAGGAAGAAGAGAATAATGAGATAATGCATGCAGAGCACTGGCCAGAAGCCTCGCCTTAGAGGAAGCACTCACTGAGAATTTGCCCTGTATGTTTATTGGTGATTATGACTAATTCCTGTCAATGACGCAGGTGAGACCCAACACTGTATACAAATGGACACACCTACTGAAATGTAAGTTTGATATAAGCAAGGATTTTGAAAATCTGTTTTGCTTATTCCTACATCTCTAGAGCTTAGTACAGTCCCTGGGACATTGTTGGCGGTTGGCACTTAGTAAATGTGCTGACTGAATATGTGGATTTAATGTTTCCCTGAGTTCTTATTCTTCATATGTCATGTGCTAAATCATCATTAGTCCATTGTATAAATATAAATGCAAATGGACATATGGGCTGAGTATTTCAAATTTATATGGGCTGATTTTTTTTTCTTATTTTCAAAATATCAAAAGGTAGGGAGATTCTTAAGAGTTGATGGGAACTTCATACTCAGTTGAGTCACAGCCTAGGAGAAAAATGTGTTTTCCTCCAGGGCTGGGTTTCTAAGATCATTATCCGAATGCCAGGCCACTTCAGGAATCAGTGCTTCAAAAAGTCACAATTAAAATTGCACGGCTTTCTGTGATGCCTCTTGAGAACTCAAGGTGCTGTACAAACACATTTAAAGCATGAAGTGCTCCCTGAAGCACTTTCTTCAGAAGTAATACTTCCAGAGAGGAGAGTACACTTAGGTAAAACCAATGGTGAGTTCTATGCCATGATCTCAGCAAGACAACCTCTGAGTGCTGGAGTTTGCACCCCAGTGGATGCAACTTTCCTGGAAATATGGAAGGTGAGTTGGCTCCCAAGTGGATTCAAAGCTATCCTACTGGAATAATATTGGAATATTATGTTACATGTGCCTACAGGACTCTTCAATAAGCTTGTGGTTTTGGTATCGGTGGCCTGTAGGGGTCAGCTGTGTTTTTTGTTTGCTAGGCATCCACTCTTCCTAGTGCTGGTAACTAAGCTTCTATTTTCCTGGGGAAGCTGTTCCTTCCAGATTTTAAACTGTGGGGTTTGGGGGGGTGGGCTAACCTTACTCCCAGGCTCCAGAGGACAGCATGGAACTAGCCAAGATGTCACATCCTCTGGCTGCAACCACACATTCAGAGAAAAGCAAGTTACCCAAAGCCGATGCAAACAGTCAGACTCCAGTCTGGAGCTTTTCTTAGTACTGTTGGGAAAGAGAAAGCCTTTTGTCTGCTGGGAACTTTTTGCTATGAGAATGTAATTCTGACACTCTCAGAGGGACTGCCTGAGAATGCAGAGAAGAGAGCTGAGAGAGCAAGAGAGGAGACTCCTGGTGCTACTCTTTGAGTGCCCGGATCTGGCTATGCCTGAAGGTCAGATTTGCCTCTGGACTCCTGGTTTCAAGAGCCAATAAACTCTCTCTCCCTCTTTCTTAAACTGATTTGAACAGCATTTTAGTCACTTGCAATGGAGACACTCCTGACTAGCAAATTGGAATTCGAAAATGTAAATCAGAAAAAGAGGCATAAAACTGTGAGACTCATTGCTCAGGTAAAACCCAAAACCTTAAACCATGACCAGAAGCAAACTCATGCCTCTTTCTACTTCACATGAACCTCAAATTCCATTAGAACCAGGCAGAGCAGTGAGCTAGTGAACAGCAGAAGTGAAATTTTCTTCTCCTTTCTTTAACATCCTCACACACAAAAAGAATCTGGTCATTCTTTTCTGGGTTCTGTGCATGTGCTGGCCACACTCACTGGCTTTCCTTTCACATGTGTTCATTTGTCTGCTTCCATGGGGGGAAGACATTGAAATAAGCCAGAGGCCAAGTCTTAGTGGATTTCTCCAGTGCTTTAAAACTCTGTTCTTAGGGGAATTCCACAGTGTTTGCCATTGAGCCTGAGAGCTCCAGAAAGTCATTGTTTGACTTGTGCAGCATGTAGAGATGTTCATTTAACAGGGTTACTGAGCGCCTCTGCCTGCCAGGCTCTGACCGCCACACACGTGTGAGCAAAGGGGCACAGTCTTTCTCTTTTTCAGGAGGGGTGGTTTCTAGTACTTCGTCAGCCCTTCCTTACCCTTTGGGGCTGCACCTTTGCCCCTACTCTCCCTTCTGACCAGGTTGAATTCTGCTGCTAAATGATTCTTTACAAAACACTGCATCCCATTCCCATTTCCCATTCTGAGGAGCTTCAGTGGTTTCCTATACTTTTTGTATTAAATCGATACTCTTCTCAGGCCTTAATAAAACTAATACTAATAATAAAGAAAAGTGAATAGTTTGGAGCACTTACTATGTGCCAAGCGCCACATTTAGGTTTCATATGCATTATCTTAGTTAATCCTCAAAATAACACTATAGATACACTGGGGGTGGGGATGAGGGTGGGAAATAAAAACACTGTAAAGTAGATAACAATGTTATCCCTATTTTTTCCAGATAAGGAAGCTAACGCACAGAGAGGTTAAATAACTTACTCAAGGTCATGTGGCCAAGAAGTGATAGAGTTCGACCCTGTCACTCTGGCTCCAGACCCCATGTTTCTACCGGAAGATTTTGCTGTCTCAAAAGCTCCTCTACAATCTGCTGTGTCTCCACCTTATTTCTCACAACTGTCCAATTTCCACAGTCCACTTAGGCTGATCTTATGGCTATGCCCACCATTCTCTAGTGTTATTGTCCTTGCTTATTTGTTCATTCATTCATTCAGCAAATATTTACTGAGCCCCTGTCTCAGGTGTTCATGTCGTCCAGATGATATAACCAAGAATGCTCTCTTCTCTCACCACTTCTCCAAATCCTCCAAATTTCAGGCTTTGTTCCAGACACTTTCTTTTATACATCCCACTTCAGCCAATGCAGCTGGCATGGCATCCCTCTCCATGAATGCTGAGGGCAGAGAAGGGCATGACATAGTTTAGCACTCAATTTCACAGGGGCTTTGTGACCTCTCATGCTGTCTCACTGTCCTATCAGGAGTGTGATGTCTGGAGGACCGAGTCAGAGAACTTGCTCCTTTCATATCCATCACAGTGTGGAGTGTAGATTAGGCATCCAAGAAACATTCTTTTACCCAATTGGTGACTGAACAAATGGGGTCCAATGAAAATACAACGATTTTTTTTTTTTTTTTTTACAGTACGCGGGCCTCTCACTGTTGTGGCCTCTCCCGTCGCGGAGCACAGGCTCCGGACACGCAGGCTTAGCGGCCATGGCTCACGGGCCCAGCCGCTCCGCGGCATGTGGGATCTTCCCAGACCGGGGCACAAACCCGCGTCCCCTGCATCGGCAGGCGGACTCTCAACCACTGTGCCACCAGGGAAGTCCACAACGATTTTTTAAAAAATTAATTTATTTATATTTTTGGCTGCGTTGGGTCTTCGTTGCTGCGCTCAGTCTTTCTCTAGTTGCGGTGAGCTGGGGCTCCTCTTCATTGCAGTGCGCGGGCTTTTCCTTGAAGTGGCTTCTCTTGTTGTGGAGCATGGGCTCTAGGCGCGCGGGCTTCAGTAAGTGCCACACTACTGGGGCTCAGTAGTTGTGGCTCACGGGCCCTAGAGTACAGGCTCAGTAGTTGTGGCGCACGGGATTAGCTGCTCTGCGGCACATGGGATCTTCCTGGACCAGGGCTTGAACCCATGTTCCCCGCATTGGCAGGCAGATTCTTAACCACTGTGCCACCAGGCAAGCCCTACAATGATTTTTTAAATGGCCTTCTGAAAAACTGTGAATCTGGGTTCTTCCTTTGACCTAGAATTCACCTCAAGTTGATGACAGTCTCCTGAGGTAGGTATTATACCCATTTTACAGATAAGACTGAGGCTCAAGGAAGGTGGGTAACTTGTCTGATTTCACAGAATGAATAAACCTCAGAGCACAGTTTCCCAACCCCTGCATCATGCTGCTTCCACAATCCTTGGATGGTTCTCCTGAGTTCACAAATGTTGAAAATCCACTGCAGTTCCAGTGGCTAATGGACTTTCACAAAAAATATGCTTCGTCAGGACCTTCCACACAGACATTTTTATTTCTGGGAATGGAAACTTGTGAAGAAACTCCAGTGACTTCTACATCTGGCTGGCTGCTTACTCCTGGGACTTGAGGTCAAATCCTAGAAAAGAGTCATGTGGGATGTGCTCCCTGGCCATGTCTTGGTTGCTGCCAAGTAACATTCCTTGAGTTTGTACTCATCTGATAGCACTCCTTCCTCAAGGGGGTGGTGGGGATGGGGGTGGGGAACGTTCTATTTTTTCCTTTTGTGGTTACGCCCTGTCACACCCAAGCAGCTCAGTAAAAGGGGAGTGGCCAAGGACCTTACTGAAAACACCGTTCTTTCATCTCTTCTCCCCCAGCATGACCCCATATGTCCCAGCTGCCCTCTCCAGCCTCGCTCCCTTGCAGGAGCAGTTATCTCCGCCTTGGCCCTCACCCTCACCTTGACCTGCCCACAGTAGAGCCTCAGAGGCCCTGTGCTTTCCCCTCGGGCCTACATCAGGTTCTTCTCACCTGCTCCTCCTTCTCTGCAGTCCTCACTTTTGCAGCCTCTCAGCCTCCCTTCCCTTAATGCTATTAGTACACGTTTCCATTCAGCAGCCTCTCCCCAAACCACTGCTCCTTCTCCTTTCTCTAGATCCCTTCTCCATTCTCTCTGCTCCTAGCACTTCTCCCCTCCGCTGCCTCCCTCAAACCTCATTCTAGCCCAACTCTTCCCCAACCTGTCCCTAACCTGCAGTTGGAGTTCCCCTCCTCAGATCTGCCACCCCAGGTGTGGCTGCCCCTGCCCTGCTCCCACCATCTTCCTGCCTCCGAATCTCTGCCCTTTGGGACCTGGGCTCATGTTTTAAATCTCTTCTCTCCTATTAGTACACCTCTGACTGGAGTCATGACTCTACTTTATCTTTTTTTTTTTTTTTTTTTTTAAAAATTTATTTATTCATTTATTTATTTTTTTTGGCTGTGTTGGGTCTTCGTTTCTGTGCGAGGGCTTTCTCTAGTTGTGGCAAGCGGGGGCCACTCTTCATCGCGGTGCGCGGGCCTCTCACTGTCGCGGCCTCTCTTGCTGCGGAGCACAGGCTCCAGACGCGCAGGCCTCTCACTGTCGCGGCCTCTCTTGCTGCGGAGCACAGGCTCCAGACGCGCAGAGCTCAGTATTTGTAGCTCACGGGCCCAGCTGCTCCGTGGCACGTGGGATCTTCCCAGACCAGGGCTTGAACCCATGTCCCCTGCATTGGCAGGCAGACTCTCAACCACTGCGCCACCAGGGAAGCCCTACTTTATCTTTCACAGCTGTCTTTTATTCCCGTTTGTATGCTAGTTTCTTTTTTTTTTTTTAAGATTTTTTTTTTGATGTGGACCATTTTTAAAGTCTTTATTGAATTTGTTACAATATTGCTTCTGTTTTATGTTTTGGTTTTTTGGCCACGAGGCCTGTGGGATCATTGTTCCCCGACCAGGGCTCAAACCCGCATCCCCTGCATTGGAAGGCGAAGTCTCAACCACTGACTGCCAGAGAAGTCCCGCTAGTTTCTTTTTTAAATAAATGTATAAAAATAAAGAAGTGTCACTTAAAATGAAACCATTAAGTAAACAGCACAGGTGGTACTTGGATATGAGGTACACCACCGATAAACTCCTGATCTTCAAGAATCATGCCTCAAGCAGCCTGGAATTGCTCATTGCTCATTGCACACATTCTAGTGTGCTCACTAGAAGTTATTTATAAAATAACTTTTTGGTTTCAAATCCCACCGGCTGAGAGGGAAGGACGACATACATGAAACCTCCATAGTGGTGCAGGGACTAGAAGAGTAAAACTTAAATGGAACTCAGAAAGTGAAGGGACGAAATAAGCAGTGGCTTTCAAACCAGGACCTCCATGGAGTGTTAGATTTTCATTTTGAAGCTGATGGTCTATGTCTAGCAACTGGAAAGTCATAGAGGTGCAGGCATACGATTATAGTGGGCAAGGGAAGGAAATTGAGAAAATCAATATCTAATCTGAAAAACAAAAAAGCTTTTCAAGTAGGACGTCCAGGCTTGTTCTAGGCTTTGCTCTGGGAGTGTTTCAGTGCTTTCTCTTTCTGTTGGACTAGAAGGAGGCCTTCAGGACAGGAGGTCTGGGCCTGGGCTACAGCCCGTCTCCTCCCCTCTCCTGAATGAATGAAGTCTTACTACTTTCTCCAGCAAAGGCTGCACTACGTGTTGAGAGGCTTATGGGGAAAGTTGCCAAAGAGCAATCCAGTTATCAGCCTCAGCCCCAGCCCTCTCAGGTACAGTTCGCGGAGCAAACCCTCGAACCTAGTTGGGTCTAGACCCAGAAGACACGGAGAGGAGCAGCCCACAAGCGAACCTGCGTGCCACGCACTGAACCGGGTATGGTGGGGACACAGGCCCTGCCAGCCAGGCACTTGCACTGGCGTCGAGGGGATAACGTCTGGAGTCTCGGAGCACTGATCGAACTTGAGGGGAGTGCCTGTTGGAGTCTCAGGTATCCATCCCAACTCGGAGGGCTGTGCAGCCAGGCCAGAGACGGACCTCGAGTCTCCGCGTCGTCAACAGCCCGGGAGCGCTCCGGGAGGCGCTTCCAGGACCAGCTGCAGGGAACTGGGCTCTTGCTATGACGCCGCCCACCGCCTCGCCCCGCCCCGTGCGGGTTGCCAAGGTGATCAGGTGACTCTGAGCTCGCGGCGCTCGGGCCGGTTGTGACGTCAGGCGCGCCCAGGCTCCTCACTCGCTCCTTGGCAGGTGCGGCGCGACTTGTGCGGTCTCGTCTGATCCCAGCGGGTCCGGGCCGAACCAGTGCCTAGCAGGTTCGAAGAGAAGAGAGGTAAGGTGCGGCGGAGCCGGACCCGGCCAAGCTGGGACCAGGGAGGGGGTGAGGCGCGGGCAGGGCCCTTCCGGGGTTTTGCGCACCCCCGAGCTCCCCAGAGGGCGTCGGAAGAGCGAAGGGCCCCGGGGCGGGATGGGCCGGCTCCGGCCGAGGAGCGCGCACGGGCTGGGAGAGAGGCCGGGAGCTGGGGAGCGGTTGCAGCCGGCCCGATGCCCACCCCGGCTCATCGCGGCTGCTCCTCCGGGTCCCGTCGCAGCGCTGCTGGCGGAGGCTGGGAAGATCCAGCGCCGCCCGCCCGGCCTCTGGGCAGTGGACTAAGGGGCTCCGCGTTGCGAGAAGTCGGCTGACTGAGAGCTGGGCTCGCCACACCCGGTCTCGGGAGACGTCTGCGGGAGGCTTCTGCGTCTCTTCGCCTTGGGCTGCGATTTCTAGGGCGCTGCCGGGGATCCACTCCGTGCTCTGAGCCGGGCCTGCTGGGGGCGGGAGAGCGCTCGGGAGCCCCTCGGGTGGGAGCAGGGGCCGGGGGTGTTCGGGAAAGGTGTTGCGGGGGAAAAGGAATCTTCACTATTGAGAACGGTGTCTAGGGATCTGAATAGACCTGTTGGAGGAAGTGAAATCTGAGCGGAGCCCTGAGGGGGGCGGCTAATCTCCGGCAGCTGTGGGCATTGGACGAGTAGAGGGAGGGAAAGGGGACCTCTGGAGAAGGAGACCTTGAGCCTCGCGCTGGAGGTAAGGGAAAGACGATTCGGCGACTTACTGGACCGAGTGCTAGGGCAGAGGGGAAGTTTGGAGATTTAGGTTAGGGCCGGTTGGGAAAAACTCTTTGAGCGCTTAGCTGAGGGTTTGTGTACTGTGGGGAGCCATTGAAGCGTCGGCTGCGTTGGGGTAGGGGAACACTGGGATGGGGAGACACCGAGGAGGCAGTTGTGACAGCCTGGAAAAGAGGTGACAACGCCTAGAACTCTGGTCCGTTGGGATTCTGTGAACCCTGCTTCTGAAATCTTTGTAGCAGACAAGGATGTGGGAGCAGGCAGCCAGGTGCCAATTACCCCGGCCATTGTTAGCAGATTTTTTAAAAATTCCTTCTTATACGGGAAAGGAAGCACGCAGCTGCGGCTCATTTTCTCTTCTCATTTGGCCGGGTGAGTTAATGACTCTCTGAGGGCTTTGCTACCCTTGATATGCACTGAGGTTGTATTGTCCACAGCACTTACCCTTTAGAAATTTCAGAGTGTTCTACAAACACCTCTTATCCCCAGGGTGAAACCCAACCCTGAGCGAGTGGTAGGAGATTTAATGGCAGAGAAGTTATTGAAGGATAATCAGTGCCCCAAACATGAATGGGGGCATTGGGGAAGCTGAAAGGAGTCCCCTGCTCTTTGTTCATTGTAGAACAGAGTTCCCCTTTCCTACCTGCTACCCTCAGTTTGTGAGCTTCTTAGCTAAGGCTGCTTAAGTGTTAATTGGCCATTTTGTCTTAAATTCTTGAGAAATAGGAAGAAGATATTTTGATTTTTGAAGAGGAATGATTTGGTGATATATGGGTTTTTTTCCAGCTCGGAAATTTACTGATCCTGTGAACAACAACAAAAAGCACACAGTTGTCCTTTTTAGATCGAACCTTTCACAAACTTCTGTTTTCTGGGAGGAAGTGAAATAGCTGAAACTTCTCACCAATTTGTTTTGTATTTGTTTGACTCCAGAAAACAGAATCGGACTCCAGGAATCCTGTACAGTAGGAGGCAGTTGAGGGAATTGCTGAGAACTTGGCAAGGTGGCTGCAGCTGGTTTATGCATTAAACGGAGAAACCAGCACAGCACTCAAGGGAGGACAAATCCAGAGTGCTGGCAGCTGGGGAGAGCGAGCTTCCCAGTCAGATCAGCCACATCATTCTCTGTAAAAGATGTCTTAAGACAGGTCATTTGAGCATTGAGCAAATACGTGTTTACCACATATTTCTACTTACCTGAAGAGTCGCCCCCCCTCCCCACCGTGTACCTATTCATTGGCTGGGCTTGTTATGATAGAGCTTTTTACAGGGCTCTCCAGAAGCCCCATAATATTAAGAATCGCTGGAAGTTAGATTTCTGGGCCACATTTTTAAAAAACTGTTAACCATTTTCTAAATGGTCTTTGGAATTATTTGGAACGGCCAACTAATCATGCTTCCTTTGGAAACAGTCTGCTCCCCCTCCCCCAGACACTGTAACTATGTGCTGTCAGGGAGGTTAAGTAGGCCGAGAGTTTTGGGAAATTTTCTGCTTTCATTCATCCCGGCCGCCCCCACAAATGTTCCCATTGGTAGAGAATTTAAGACTTCAATGTTAGGAAAGAAAGAAAGTGTTTCCCTCAACACAAGCAATGATAAACACCAGGCCTGGCTGTTCTGTTGAAGAACAGAAATACCCTCCCTTAAGGGGAACTGGGCCCAGGTGAGAACCAGGGCTAGGGTATGATCCAGAGACCCCCACGGAGCGTTCTAGGCCTGCACCTTTGTCACCCAAGGGCAGGCCCTCCTTTCTTGGCTGGAAACAGTCCTCAACCTTGAAACGGGGTAATGGACTGCAGCACGCCATAGCAGGTCCTCTGCACAGCAAGGCCTCCTAGGGGTTTGTAATGCAGAGACTCTGCCTGGGCAATGGCGCACAGACCGCTTATGGCCAACTTTTCAGCATAAAGCTCTACACTGCCCTCATGGAAGCCAAATCTCTTCTGAAGCACAGTAGTCAATTCCTGGATCCGTCAGCCCTTCCTCACCAAGAACATTCTGTGTCCTGGTGGCCAAGATAATGATTTCTGTCCTGGTTGGTGTAACTCGGACCTCAACTCCAGAGTACCCATCTTCAGCCAGCTCCCTAGTGAGAAACTCGTTCAGTTCAGCTTTGAATATGCCGTCAGTGACAAACTTCCTCTTGGAAATCTGCACGGCCATCTTGCCACCGCGTTCCGCCGAAAGGAAAGGCTTCACAGAGGGTGTCCCCCCCCCATAAATTTATTTATTTATTTATTTATTTATTTTTGGCTCTGTTGGGTCTTCGTTGCTGCGTGTGGGCTTGCTCTAGTTGTGGAGAGCGGGATTGGGGGGCATTACTCTTTGTTGTGGTGCGTGGGCTTCTCATTGTGGTGGCTTCTCTTGTTGCGGAGCACGGGCTCTAGGCGTGCGGGCTCAGTAGTTGTGACTCACAGGCTCTAGAGCACAGGCTCAGTAGTTGTGGCGCGTGGGCTTAGTTGCTCCAGGGCTCGAACCCCTGTCCCCTGCATTGACAGGCGGATTCTTAACCACTGCACCACCAGGGAAGTCCTTCACAGAGGTTCTGAAGGAATATTAATGAGAGGCTTTTATGAAATTTGAGCTCCTCTAAAGCAGAATATTTTAATTTTTGGATGATTGGTATTTTTTTGAGATGCAGTGAAATAAAAAAAGAGGTGGACATTCTAAATTTTTTTGGTAAAAGCCTCATTCAGCACCCTAAGGCTTTTTTGTTTTTGTTTCTGGGTGTATGTGGGCTTGGTTACCAATAAGCCAATAATCAGATCTGGAGGCCTGAGAGTAAGTGCATGTTTGCATTTCATATGTAAATAAGTTCAGACTGTTTCACACTTTATCCAGCTGGTTTAGAGTGCCTGGAGTAAACCTTGCAGCTTCTTGGGCTTTGGACCCTACATCCTTTCGACCCAACATCCTTTCAACCCTAAAGGAGTTAATTACTAAGCACTTCAGAGACTGAAGTGGGCAATAATGCTCACTAAATTGAATGAGGAGTGAAATAGTCATCTTTTAAAATTTCATTCTCCTGAGTCACTCTGCCAGTCCTCCATCAGATAGAGATTCAAGTGCTTGCTGACGTGCCCAGGGAACTACAGAACTACAACGTCCATCTCTCGGACTTGTGACATTTGTTGTCTAGGCATAGTTCTCACAGGGAAGTTCTGACAGGAGAGGCTTCCTGTTTTTCTCAGGCTGAATTGAGTGCTGTGTTCTAGGCCTCCAAGCTCCTCACGCTTGACCAGCCCTACTAATTGGCTTGGCTGTACAATGGGAGTCAGCAATTAAAACACAGCAGTTTAAAAGCAAGGGGATTGGGCATGAGTTGACCCTCCAGGCTCTGGCCAAAAAGTTTCACACCATTTTGGGCACTATATACAAAGGGCTCTTCAAAAGGCAGTGAGCTTAGAATGACTTCTTTTGTAGTTTTTAGGAGACAGATGTGGAATATTAGTACTGATTTAGGCCTCAAAACCAGAGCTAGGAAACTGGATGGGCCCTCAGTTCTAAAGCAAGGGAGGGAGTTCCCTGGTGGCACGGTGGTTAAGAATCTGCCTGCCAATGCAGGGGACTATGGGTTCGATCCCTGGGCCGGGAAGATCCCACATGCTGCAGAACAACTAAGTCCATGCACCACAACTACTGAGCCCGCGCGCCTAGTCCTGTGCTCTGTAACAAGAGAAGCCACCACAATGAGAAGCCTGTGCACCACAACGAAGAGTAGCTCCCCAGTCTCTGTAACTAGAGAAAGCCTGCACGCAGCAATGAAGACCCAATGCAGCCAAAAAATAAAAAAAAAAAAAAAAAAAAAAAAAAAAAAGCAAGGGAGATAAATGGTTTGAATCCAGTGTCTGTGGGTAGCAAGTCTGGTATGGCTTTGTCAAAAACAAAGGATGGTTTATATTTTTCTGAACCTTTTGATTAAAGGCATACCTCGTTTCATTGTACTTTGATCTGTTGGGCCTTGCAGATACTGCGATTTTTACAGATAGAAGGTTTGTGGCAACCCTGTGTCTATCGGCGTCATTTTTCCAACAGCACTTGTTCACTTTGTTTCTCTGTGTCACATTTTGGTAATTCTCGCAATACTTCAAACCTCCATCAGCAAAAAAGATTACGACTCGCTGAAGGCTCAGAAGTTTGTTAGCATTTTTCAGCGATAAAGTATTTTCTTTTTAATATTTATTTTATTTATTTATTTGGCTGCGCTGGTTCTTAGCTACAGCATGCATGTGGGATCTAGTTCCCTGACCAGGGATCCAACCCGTGCCCCCTGCGTTGGGAGCGCGGAGTCTTAACCACTGGACCACCAGGGAAGTCCCACAGCGGTGAAGTATTTTTAAATTACGGTGTGTACATTATTTTTTTAGACATAATGCTATTGTACCCTCAATAGACTACGGTATAGTGAAAACATAACTTTCATCTGCACTGAGAAACCAAAAACTTTGTGTGACTCTCTTTATCGTGATATTCAGTCTATTGCGCTGATGCGTGTGAATGATTTAATCTTGGTAATCATGGTGAGAGGAGGGTTTGATCTACCTGAATTTACTCATTGGAGAGTAATGCCTTATTCACAGATGCCTTTCATCAGTTCTCTGATTTGTGTTAAAGAGTCATTAGTCTCAAGAGAATTGGCCCAGAAAATAAATCACGACTGAAATCTACCTGGCCTCCTGGCCAGTGTTCAAAGAAAGGCAGGGGTGGGGAACAATTGAATTGCAAAGGTATTTGGGAATAGGAAGACCTGGGAAGTGGTGCTAGACTTCTGCTCTCAGTACTTCACCCATCAGCTTTCAGTATTGGGACCTCGGGCAGGATCATTTGGGGACAGTATGTGTGAAGAGGGGGACTTCTATAGGAACGTGCCTATCTCATGAGTCCTTGTCGTTAAACCTATACTTACTGCTTTCCTGCTGCCCACTAGCTTCCCAGAGACCCCAGACCCTGTGTCCCCCCTTCCCCCACCCCCAGCCTTTCTTCCGCAACACCCTCTCTAAAGGCTGGTGTGATTCATCAATCTCTGATCCAATTTCTGCGTCCTCTGGTTCTGCTGACTTTGCTGAACTAAATCTTGGTGATATTCGATGTGTGATGGTGGCAGAACTCCAGCGAGGGGTAGTTGCATTCTAAGGGCTTGGAGGTGGATGCTTCATCTGTTTCTCACACTTAATTTGTGTTCCACCTGCATGATTTTTGTCTTATCTCTTTGCCATCAGTACTATTATTTAACATTTTTCTTTAAATTATGCCATTTTTTAAAAACCCTAAAAGTTATTTGAAAGGGAAACTATGATTGGCTTAAACTGGAAACCACTATCACCTGCCACAAATAGAAAGCAAATATTAAAAAGCATTAACTATTAAAATTAAGTTGTCTGTCCACATTCCCCAAATTGTTCCACATACTCCAGTTGGAAAAATACTGCCTTCATCCAAAGATATGACTCACTCTGTTAATTTTTCCAGGTGGCAGTAAACAGGTGGTAGGAATGGTTTGGGGGTAGGCAGGGCTTCAGAGAGGGCCCCTTGAATCCCATCTTCTGAAACTCTGCATGGCTATATGACACCAGGAAGACAGCAGAGTGAAAAATGTAGGAACTAAAAAGAAATACATGCTGTCAGTTGAAACCACTGGTGTTTTGACATGAGGTTTGCCAAAAGGAGGCCCACGTGGTGGTGAGCCTGTATACTACATTAAATTCTAGGCCCTCCACCAGGGATGTGACTTCATTGATGTTGTGTTCTGTTGTTCTTTCTGTGCAGGTGTGCTCTTGGAAAACTCAGGTTTTTGTTCAGGGTGGATGCAGTTTGTTTTCTTGTTTTTGTTTTTAATTCATCAATGCTCCATACTACTTTGGGCCCCTTGTCTTCCATACATACAGTTGCTCTTGGTGGATGTTACTAATGACAGAACTCTGAAGTTATCATCTAGCATGTTTTTTCTAACCTTTTTGTCCATAATGCGTATTCCTTTAAAAAATTCTATGAAAATGAAAGCGGGGGGAGCGAGCTGCCCTGGGATGTCTGGTCCTTAGGGTGCTCACATGGCAGGTGTGACTGGTACTTGCTGGTGTTCAGTGAAATTCACTCTTGTCCTTTAAAGCCGCCCTGCGGTGCTGACTGAGCTGCCGCTCCCGCAGAGGGTCAGGAGAGCGTGCTTTAATGGTGGAGCAAAGCCAGGGCTGGGCTGGTAGCCGGCAGGAACCAGGAGTGCTTAGTTAAATTGCCAGCACATGAAGCTGTAGGGGCCTTTTTCTAAGCCGTCAAGATTTCAGTTTTCCCACAAAGCCTAGTCTAATGCTCTGGGAGGGGGCAGGCAGAGCCTGTCTTTCAGGGGCCGTGCTGGTGAGGGACCTGGCCTGGGAAGTGGCCTTGTCAGGCTTGTTGGGAGGGATAGACTGTCCCTTTCTAGTGTGTCCTGTCAAGTTGGCAGGGAGCAGAGTTCCTCCCTTTTCTCTCTCTCCCTGCTCTAACCTATTCTTTAATCTCCCCAACTCACTTTCTCTGTTAACAGCTTTCTTCCCTTTTTCTTTCCCTTCTGTTCACTGCTGCTTTTGCTTCCTACCCTCCCTCTTGCTGGGCTCATTTTCCGTCCATTGTCACTTTGAGGGCTGGCTGTTTGAAGTTCCAGAGTTACAATGCTCTCCTGTACATCCCATGACTAGATGTAATTCAGAGGTCCCCAGCCTTTTTTTCTGAGCAGGAGCCAGCCTTCACTTCCCCATGGCTTTAAGATAGCAGCATCAGTGGGGTGCTGACCGAGTTCCTGAGCTGAGGGGTGGGACGCAGCTGGTGGTTGGAGTTCCCAAGGGGGGAGTGGGCAGTGGGGGGGTGGGCTTGCTGGCATTATGGGAGCTGTC
Source organism: Phocoena phocoena (assembly GCF_963924675.1). Classification (NCBI taxonomy): domain Eukaryota; kingdom Metazoa; phylum Chordata; class Mammalia; order Artiodactyla; family Phocoenidae; genus Phocoena; species Phocoena phocoena. The sequence continues at coordinate 117,722,948 of NC_089221.1, forward strand.
AGACAAGGGGCTGAGTGAGGTTCACCTTTGGGGTGTCCTTCCAGAAGCTGAAGGCAGAAGGCTGTCCTACATTCAGGTGGTCCTCTGGCTTCTGCAGAGGACCATCCGTGACTAATAAAGGCTGGAGAAGGGGCCCTTGGTGAGGTTGGCCTGGAACCCATGGGACTGTTCACAGCTGTGGATCCTGCCCTGGTGCTGGGACAAAACATGTTCTCAATGGTAGCCGGATGGTTGTTGGAAGCATCTAGAAGTGTGGCTTTCCTGCTCAATGAGTGAAGAAATAGGTTATTTTCTCCTAAAAGCCATGGGGCAGACATTACCCAAAGATATCTTTCATTTTTTACTGTGTGTAGTCATCTCTCAGTAGTTCCAGGACCCTTTCATACCAAAATAATGTGGATGCTCAAGTCCCGTAAATAAAATGGCATAGGGTTTGCATTTAACCTACGCACATCCTCTGAATACTTTAAATCATCTCTAGATTACTTTTTTTAAAAATAAATTTATTTTATTTATTTTTGGCTGTGTTGGGTCTTCGTTGCTTGGTGCGGGCTTTCTCTAGTTGTGGCGAGTAGGGGCTACTCTTTGTTGCGGTGGGCAGGCTTCTCGTTGCAGTGGCTTCTCTTGCTGCGGAGCACGGGCTCTAGGCGTGTGGGCTCAGTAGTTGTGGCTCACGGGCTCTAGAGCACAGGCTTAGCAGTTGTGGCGCATGGGCTTAGTTGCTCCGTGGCATGTGGGATCTTCCCAGACCAAGGATCGAACCCGTGTCTCCTGCATTGGCAGGTGGATTCTTATCCACTATGCCACCAGGGAAGTCCCAATTATTTTATTTCTATTATCAGTGATACTGAAGGGGAAGAGGAAGGCAGCTAGAGTTCTTTCTCTCATATCCTCAGTACTGGGCTTGTCATGTAATAAGTACTTAATGATGTTGAATAAACAAATGATTAGGTTTGCCAATAGTATCTGACAAGCAAACGAATAAAATTACATGACTCCTATTAAAAGAGATAAAGGATAACTATAGAAAAAGAAGCTGCAGTGATCCTGAAAGTCTACTCTTAGTAAGGCTGTTTGTGAGCGTTATCTCTGACTGGAGTGTGAAGGTTGAGTAATCCGCATTTCCCTTTCTGCCTAACTCTCAGTGTGATCGTTGCTTCCCGTTAGAAGCCTTCTCTCTGACTTTCCTGACCTACTGTCTCTACTTTTTAATTTTATTTTTATTTATTTATTTATTTTTTGCGGTACGCGGGCCTCTCACTGTTGTGGCCTCTCCCGTTGCGGAGCACAGGCTCTGGACACACAGGCTCAGCGGCCATGGCTCACGGGCCCAGCCGCTCCGCGGCATGTGGGATCTTCCCGGACCGGGGCCCTGCATTGGCAGGCGGACTCTCAACCACTGCGCCACGAGGGAAGCCCTGTCTCTACTTTTTATAGAAGGAACAAATGACTGTGTGAATGGAATAAACGAACACATCAATGCCAAAATTTAACAAAAACTCTAAACCTGAGATGATAGAGCAGCACCAAACCAGTAATTCTAAAGCTTTTTTTAGCCCAACAAACAATACCCAAAATTATGGGTATGAGAATCAAGAAAAACTGAGGGATCTAGAATATAAATCTATTTACGAAGATCCCTAATTAGGGAGTTCAGAAAAGACACAGAGGAGGTCTTCAGAGTAAAATCAGCCCTTTTTTAAAAAAAAACTTTACAATTTTATAAATTCCCAAGAAGGATATGTAAAGATGGAGGGATAAGCATGACTTCTGACTTTGAAGATAAGAATAGTTCCAAGGTAGGGGAAGTCTGCATGTAACCAAGAGAATTATTTTTTTAACCCCATGTTTCGTACTTAGCCAAGTGACTTTTCAGTTTGAAGCAGAGAAAAAACATTTAAAGAACTTAAGAAGCTGAAGTGTCTTGTGAAAAAAAGAATCATGGGACTTCCCTGGCAGTCCAGTGGTTAAGACTCTGCACGTCCACTGCAGGGGCCACGGGTTCGATCCCTGGTCGGGGAACTAAGATCCCACATGCTGCATGGTGTGCCTCCCCCCCACAAAAAAGAACCACAATTACAAAAATCACTGTAAAAAACAGTGAAGAGCAGATATAAAATAGTTTATCCACAAGGGAAAATTAATAATAGGAAGGGAAGTTGGGGCACTAGAAGGGGTCTACAGAAGCATTCTAGGCATTAAAAAAAAAAAAAGAGGTGGGTAACATGAAAATACCAAAAAGCACTAAGAAAACTTAATTTTTTTCTGACTATATAGGTTCCTTATTGAAATTTTCAAACATACAGAATAAATAACAATTGCCAATAATTCCAGCACCCAGGGAAAACCACTATAAATGTTTTTTTCCTTCTAGCCAAATTTTGTCTGTCTGCTGTTACTGTACACTTAAAGCATGAAAATCTTTTTTTTTTTTTTTCCCATTTTAATCAAGGCTTCTCAGGACGGTCCCCTCAGCCCTTCCCAGGCTTGTCTGCCAAAGCATGAAAATCTTAGTGTACAGCTCCAAAACTGTTCCATGTAATCATGACTCAGCTCAAGATGTGGAACATCTCCATCATCCCAGAAATCTCCTCTTGTGCCTCTTCCACTCAATATCCGTAGATTTGTTTTGGCTGTTCTTGAACCTCATATAAATGCAATCTTACAGTGTGAAGTATGTTGAGTCTGGCTTTTGTTCATCATTGTCTGTGGGACTCATCCACATTGCTGCATGTAGTAACTGTTCTTTCCTTATCACTGGGCAGTGTCTATTGTATAACTGTACCGTAATCTTTCTGTTCTGCTGTTGATGGACATTTGGATGGTTTCTGGTTTGGGGCTATAATAAATCAAGCTGCTTTGACCATTACTTTTTTTTTTTTTTTTTGGCCATGCCGCGCTGCATGTGGGAATGTGGGGTCTTAGTTCCCTGACTAGATATTGAACCCGCGCCCTCTGCACTGAAAGCATGGAGTCTTAACCGCTGGACCACCAGGGAAGTCACTGACTATTCTTACATGTGTCTTTGGTGGACTCACGCACTCATTTTACTTCAGTATATATCTAAGAGTAGAATTGCTGGGTCATAAGATAAATATTTCCAAAGTCATGAATATATTATAAACTTTGTTCTAAAAGTGTGATTGTGTCCAGGATACAGTGTGAATTATTCTTGGTTTATAAGGATGGAGATCCAGGTTCATTTTTTTATTTTCTCCCATTAGAATAGCCAGCACTCTTTATTGGAAAGATTAATTTTTACTTTCTGAGTTGCAGTGGTGCCTTTCTATTAAATTAGGTGACTACTGTGTGGGTCTCTTGTAGAATTCTTCATTCTGTAACACTGATCCATTTATTAATATTTATTTTAAAGAAAATGGGATCATGCTTTTACATTTTTCTACGCTTACTATTATATCATGCTTCAAATTGAGAATAATTGCAAAGGAACTATTATATAGATGTACCGTAATTTATTCTTTTTTTTTTTTTTTTGCGGTACGTGGGCCTCTCGCTGTTGTGGCCTCTCCCATTGTGGAGCACAGGCTCCGGCCATGGCTCACGGCCCAGCCGCTCCGCGGCACGTGGGATCTTCCCGGACCGGGGCACGAACCTGTGTCCCCTGCATTGGCAGGCGGACTCTCAACCACTGCGCCACCAGGGAAGCCCCGTAATTTATTCTTTTCCTTTTTTTTGGACGTTTGGGTTGTTTTTTCTTTTTTCTGTTTTGTTCTTTTATGTTACAGGCTTTCCTCAAATGTCTTGATAATCCTTGTTCATTCATTTATTTATGAGGCAATAAAAAGCAGATTAGAAGTTCTGCGTGCATGGGCTTTTCTGAGGAGTGACTGGGTGAGTCATTGGAGTCTCCTCGAGTATTATCAGTAATTTTTTCCCCTTGGGCTGCTCAGTTTTTCCAGAGGAACATTCTCCACTCTACTGCCTGCAGGGTCAGTGCCATGGTACCAGGTGTCTTTTGTCATTTAAAAAAATAACTTTGAAAACTATTATCTTTTCCTTCATCTCTGCTTTGATGAGGTCTTTTATTGTGATCTTACCTCCATGGGCCACTTTCCGAAAGAATAGTTTCTGCTCTTCTCATTGTATGGTTGAATGACTGAAAATCCTATGACTTTGAGCATGTCTTGAGTGGGATCATCAGATAAGAGTGTTCAGTGCAGCCTTTTTTTTTTTTAATTTTTGTTTTATATTGGAGTATAGTTGATTTACAATGTTGTGTTAGTTTCAGGTGTACCGCAAAGTGATTCAGTTGTACATATACATGTATCTGTTTTTTTTTCAGATTCTTTTCCCATTTAGGTTATTACAGAATATTGAGTAGAGATCCCTGTGCTGTACAGTAGGCCCTTGCTGGTTATCTGTTTTAAATATAGTGTACACGTCAATCCCAAACTCCCAACTTATCTCCCCACCCCCACGTTTCCCCTTTGGTAACCATAAGTTTGTTCTCTAAGTCTGTAAGTCTGTTTCTGTTTTGTAAGTAAATTCGTTTGTATCATTTTTTTTAGATTCCGCATATAAGCAGTATCATATATTTGTCTTTCTCTGTCTGACTTACTTCACTTAGTATGATAGTCTCCATGTCCATGTTGCTGCAAATGGCATTATTTCATTCTTTTTTATGGCTGAGTAATATGCCATTGTATATATGTACCACATCTTCTTTATCCATTCATCTGTTGATGGACATTTAGGTTGCTTCCATGTCTTGGCTATTGTAAACAGTGCTGCAGTAAACACTGGGGTGCATGTATCCTTTCAAACCATGGTTTTCTCTGGATATATGCCCAGGAGTGGGATTGCTGGATCATACAATAGCTCTATTTTTAGTTTTTTAAGGAACCTCCATACTGTTCTCCATAGTGGCTGTACCAATTTACATTCCCACCAACAGTGTAGGAGGGTCCCCTTTTTTCTCCACACCCTCTCCAGCATCTGTTGTTCATAAATTTTTGATGATGGCCATTCTGACTGGAGTGAGATGATATCTCATTATAGTTTTTATTTGCATTTCTCTGACAATTAGTAATGTTGAGCATCTTTTCATGTGCCTGTTGGCCATCTGTACGTCTTCTTTGGAGAAATGTCTGTTTAGGTCTTCTGCCCATTTTTGGATTGGGTTGGGTTTTTTTGTTTTTGTTTGTTTTGTTTTTTGTTTTTTTATATTGAGCTGCATGAGCTGTTTGTATATTTTGGAGATTAATCCCTTGTTGGTTGCATCATTTGCAAATATTTTCTCCCATTCTGTGGGTTGTCTTTTCGCTTTGTTTATGGTTTCCTTTGCTGTGCAAAAGCTTTTGACTTTAGTTAGGTCCCATTTGTTTATTTTTGTTTTTATTTCCATTACTCTAGGAGACAGATCGAAAAAGATATTGCTGTGTTTTATGTCATAGAGCATTCTGCCTGTTTTCCTCTAAGAGTTTTACAGTATCTGGTCTTACATTTAGGTCTTTAATCCATTTTGAGTTTATTTTTGTGCATGGTGTTAAAAAATATTCTATTTCATTCTTTTACATGTTAGTTGCCCAGTCTTCCCAGCACCATTTTTGAAGAGACTGTCTTTTCTGTATAGTCTTACCTCCTTTCTCGTAGATTAATTGACCATAGGTACTTGGATTTATTTCTGGGCTTTCTATCCTGTTCCATTGATCTATATTTCTGTTTATGTGCCAGTACCATACTGTTTTGATGACTGTAGCTTTGTGGTATAGCCTGAAGTCAGGGAGCCTGATTCCTCCAGCTCCATTTTTCTTTCTCAAGATTGCTTTGGCTGTTCAGGGTCTTTCGTGCCTCCATACAAATTAAAAAAAATTTTAGCCATGCACATGGTTCATGAGAAAAAAAATTTTTTTTTCTAGTTCTGTGAAAAATGCCATTGGTAATTGATAGGGATTGCATTGAATCTGTAGATTGCCTTGGGTAGTATAGTCATTTTGACAATATTGAGTCTTCCAATCCAAGAACATGGTATATCTCTCCATCTGTTTGTGTCATCTTCAGTTTCTTTCATCAGCATCTTATAGTTTTCAGAGTACAGGTCTTTTGTCTCCCTAGGTAGGTTTATTCCTAGGTATTTTATTCTTTTTGATGTGATGGCAAATGGGATTGTTTCTTTCTCTTTTGTTGTTAGTGTATAACAATGCAACAGATTTCTGTGTATTAATTTTGTATGCTGCAACTTTACCAAATTCATTGATTAGCTCTAGTAGTTTTCTAGTGGCATCTTTAGGATTATCTGTGTATAGTATCATGTCATCTGCAAACAGTGACAGATTTACTTTTTCTTTTCCAATTTGTATTCCTTTTATTTGTTTTTTTTCTCTAATTGCCATGGCTAGGACTTCCAAAACTATGTTGAATAAAAATGGCAAGAGTGGACATCCTTGACTTGTTCCTGATCTCAGAGAAAATGCTTTCAGCTTCTCACCATTGAGTATGATGTTAGCTGTGGGTTTGTCATATATGGCCTTTATTATGTTGAGGTATGTTTCCTCTGTGCCCACTTTCTGGAGAGTTTTTATCATAAATGGGTGTTGAATTTTGTCGAAAGCTTTTTATGCATCTATTGAGATGATCATATGGTTTTTATTCTTCAATTTGTTAATGTGGTGTATCACACTGATTGATTGCAGATACTGAAAACTCCTTGCATTCCTGGGATGAATCCCACTTGATCATGGTATATGATCCTTTTAATGTATTGTTGGATTCTGTTTGCTAGTATTTTGTCGAGTCTTTTTGCATGTATGTTCATCAGTGATATTGGTCTGTAATTTTCTTTTTTTTGTGGTATCTTTGTCTGGTTTTGGTATCAGGGTGATGGTGGCCTCACAGAATGAGTTAGGGAGTGTTCCTTTCTTTGCAATTTTTTGGAATAGTTTCACAAGGACAGATGTAAACTTTTCTCTAAATGTTTGATAGAATTCACCTGTGAAACCGTCTGGTCCTGGACTTTTGTTTGTTGGGAGTTTTTAAATCACAGTTTCAATTTCAGTACTTGTGATTGGTCTGTTCATATTTTCTATTTCTTCCTGGTTCAGTCCTGGAAGGTTGTACCTTTCTAAGAATTTGTTCATTTCTTCTAGGTTGTCCATTTTTTTGGCATATAGATGTTTGTAGTAGTCTGTTACGATCCTTTGTATTTTTGTGGTGTCAGTTGTAACATCTCCTTTTTCATTTCTAATTTTATTGACTTGAGCCTTCTCCCTTTTTTTTCCTGATGAGGCTGGCTAAAGATTTATCAATTTTTTTTTTTTATCTTTTCAGAGAAACAGCTTTTAGTTTCATTGATCTTTTCTATTGTTTTCTTTGTTTCTATTTCATTTATTTCTGCTCTGATCTTTATTACTTACCTTCTACTAACTTTGGGTTTTGTTTGTTCTTTCTCTAGTTGCTTTAGGTGTAAGGTTAGGTTGTTTGAGATTTTTCTTGTTTCCTGAGGTAAGATTGTATTGCTATAAACTTCCCTCTTAGAACTGCTTTTGTTGTGTCCCATAGGTTTTGGGTCATTGTGTTTTCATTGTTGTTTGTCTGTAGGTATTTTTTGATTTCCTCTTTGATTTCTTTGGTGATGCATTGGTTGTTTAATAATATATTGTTTAGCCTCCACTTTTGTGTTTTTTTACAGTTTTTTTTTTTTTCCGGTAATTGATTTCTAATCTGAGTGTTGTGGTTGGAAAAGATGTTTCACATGATTTCAGTTTTCTTAAATTTACCGAAGCTTGCTTTGTGGCCCAGCGTGTGATCAATCCTGGAGTATGTTCCATGTGCACTTGAAAATAATGTTTATTTTGCTGTTTTTGGATGGAGTGCTCTATAAATATAAATTAAGTCCATATAGTCTAATGTGTCATTTAAGGCCTGTGTTTCTTTATTGATTTTCTGTCTGGATGATCTGTCCATTGATCAAAGTGGGGTGTTAAAGTCCCCCACTGTTATTGTGATACTGTCGATTCTTCCTTTTATGGCTGTTAGTATTTGCCTTGTATATTGAGGTGCTCCTATGTTGGGTGCATATATATTTATAATTGTTATATCTTCTTGGATTGATCCCTTGATCATTATGTGGTGTCCTCTTTGTCTCTTGTAACAGTCTTTATTTTAAAGTCTACTTTGTCTGATATGAGTGTTGCCACTCCAGCTTTCTTTTGATTTCTGTTTGCATGGAATACCTTTTTCCATCCCCTCACTTTCAGTCTGTATGTGTCCCTAGATTTGAATTGGGTCTCTTGTAGACAGCATGTATACAGGTCTTGTTTTTGTATCCATTCAGCCATTCTGTATCTTTTGGTTGGAGCATTTAATCCATTTACATTTAAGGTAATTATCAGTATGTATGTTTCTATTGCCATTTTGTTAATTATTTTGGATTTGTTTTTGTAGGTCTTCTTTCTCCCCTTCCTCTTTCGTTCTCTTCTCTTGTGATTTGATGACTAACTTTAGTGTTGTGTTTGGATTGCTTTTTCTTTTTTGTGCGTTTTTTATCTATTTTAGATTTTCAGTTTGCGGTTCCCATGAAGGTTTTTTGTTTTTCCCCCCGCCCTGTGGAATCTTACTTTATTATTATTATTTTAATGTTTTTACATCTTTATTGGAGTATAATTGCTTTACAGTGGTGTGTTAGTTTCTGCTTTTTTTTTTTTTTTTTTTTTTTTTGCGGTACGCGGGCCTCTCACTATTGTGGCCTCCCGCTATTGTGGCCTCTTGCGTTGCGGAGCACAGGCTCCGGACGCGCAGGCTGAGCGGCCATGGCCCATGGGCCCAGCCGCTCCGCGGCATGTGGGATCTTCCCAGACCGGGGCACAAACCTGTGTCCCCTGCATCGGCAGACGGACTCTCAATCACTGCGCCACCAGGGAAGCCCTAGTTTCTGCTTTATAACAAAGTGAATCAGTTATACATATACATATATCCCCATATCTCTTCCCTCTTGCGTCTCCCTCCCTCCCACCCTCCCTATCCAACCCCTCTATGGGTCACAAAGCACCGAGCTGATCTCCCTATACTATGCGGCTGCTTCCCACTAGCTATATAAACATGATTGTCTTAAGTTGCCAGTCTTTTAATTTCAAATTCATTTCTAATATCCTACATTTGTGCTCTCCTCTTCTCGTGATTGCTGGTTTTCATATCATATTTGTGTGTGGATGATTTCCTGCCTTTACTGGTGAGCTTTTCCACTTATAATTTTCTTATTTCTAGTTGTGGCCTTTTCTTTTCCATGTAGAGAAGTTCCTTTAGCATTTGTTGCGAAGCTGGTCTGGTGGTGCTGAATTCTCTTAGCTTTTGTTTGTCTGTAAAGCTTTTGATTTCTCTGTCAAATCTGAATGAGAGCCTTGCTGGGTAGAGTATTCTTGGTTGTAGGTTCTTCCCTTTCATCACTTTAAATACATCATGCCACTCCCCTCTGGCCTGCAGTTGCTGCTGAAAAATCAGCTGATAACTTTATGGGAATTCCCATGTATGTTTTTTTGTTTTTGTTTTTCCACCAAGCAGCTTGTGGGATGTTAGTTTCCCAACAGGGATTGAACCCAGGGCTTTCACCCAGCAGTGAAAGTGACGAGTCCTAACCACTGGACTGCCAGGGAACTCCCCCCTTGTATGTTTTTTTCTTTTTTAAACAAATTTTTAATTTTATTTATTTATTTTTGGCTGCATTGGGTCTTCGTTGCTGCACGCGGGCTTTCTCTAGTTGCGGTGAGCGGGGACTACTCTTCGTTGTGGTGCATGGGCTTCTCATTGCAGTGGCTTCTCTTTGTTGTGGAACACAGGCTCTGGGCGCATGGGCTTCAGTAGTTGTGGCTCGCGGGCTCTAGAGTGCAGGCTCAGTAGTTGTTGCGCATGGACTTAGTTGCTCCGCGGCATGTGGGATCTTCCTGGACCAGGGCTTGAACACCTGTCCCCTGCATTGGCAGGCAGATTCTTAACCACTGCACCACCAGGGAAGTCCCACCCCCCTTTTATGTTATTTGTTGCTTTTCCCTTGTTGCTTTAAAAAATTTTTTATTTTATTTATTTATTTTGGTTGTGCTGGGTCTTAGTTGCAGCAGGTGGGCTCCTTAGTTGCGGCTCACTGGCTTCTTAGTTGCAGCCTATGTGCTCCTTAGTTGCTGCCAGTGGGCTCCTTAGTTGTGGCATGCATGTGGGATCTAGTTCCCTGACCAGGATTGAACCCACATCCCCTGCACTGGAAGGCGGATTCTTAACCGCTGTGCCACCAGGGAAGTCCCTTCCCTTGTTGCTTTTAATATTTTCTCTTTGTCTTTAATTTTTTGTCAATTTGACTATGTGTCTCAGCGTGTTCCTCCTTGGGTTTATCCTGTATGGGACTCTCTGTGCTTCCTGGACTTGGGTGACTGTTTCCTTTCCCATGCTAGGGAAGTTTTCAGCTATTGTCTCTTCAAATATTTTCTCAGGTCCTTTCTCTCTTCTCCTTCTGGGACCCCTATAATGCAAATGTTAGTGTGTTTCATGTTGTCCCAGAGGTCTCTTAGACTGTCTTCATTTCTTTTCATTCTTTTTTCTTTATTCTATTCTATGGCATTAATTTCCACCATTCTGTCTTCCAGCTCACCAGTTTTTCTGCCTCATTTATTCTGCTATTGATTTCTTCTAGTGTATTTTTCACTTCAGTTACTGTATTGTTCACCTCCATTTGTTTGTTTTTTAGATCTTCTAGCTCTTTGTTAAACATTTCTTGTCTTCTCGGTCTATGCCTCCATTCTTTTCCTGAGATCTTGGATCATCTTTACTATCATTAATCTGAATTCTTTTGCAAATAGATTCAATGCAGTGGTTTTTTAAAAAATTTATTTATTGTTTCTGGCTGTGTTGTGTCTTCGTCACTGCGCACGGGCTTTTTTCTAGTTGCAGTGAGTGGGGGCTACTCTTTGTTGCGATTTGTGCGCTTCTCATTGTGGTGGCTTCTCTTGTTGCAGAGCACGGACTCCAGGTACACAGGCTTCAGTAGTTGTGGCATGTGGGCTCAGTAGTTGTGGCTCGTGGGCTCTAGAGCGCAGGCTCAGTAGTTGTGGCGCACGGGCCCAGCTGCTCTACGGCATGCAGGATCTTCCCGGACCAGGGATCGAACCCGTGTCCCCTGCACTGGCGGGCGGATTGTCAACCACTGCGCCACCAGGGAAGCCCAGATTCAATGCAGTTTTAATGGATCTTGGCTGCTGCTTGATTTGAGCTGTCTCTTTTGGAGCCATGATTTGTCTTTAATGCTACAATTTCCACTGTTTACATTTGATCCTCAGTGTAACACACTCTACTATAGTAGAGCTTACATTTCACCCGACCAAATTTATAAGGGAAAACATTCACGTTTTAAAGTTTTGTATCATACCTTAAATTTAAAGCTCATTTATATTTCGCTTATGTTAAGTGGTTTGTACTAGACTGTGTCAATGTGAGGGAATCTTTCTTTACTTGGGTTTGCTTCTGTACAAGCATGGGAACAATTGATTCCCACTGGGTGAAATCCTGCTTTTAAGATGCCAGCTCTGGAATCTTTGATCTTGACACAGATGCTATTTCTATGACTTTTGCTGTTCTCTTACTGGGATTTTTTTCCTGCTTAGAGGAAACTGAAAATAGTTCCAGATTTTATTCCTCTAAGGTGACTGTGTTCTGGGAACACAGGACAGAGTGTGGGGTGGGGGTTGGTCATGACAGTAGAGCACCTGTATGGGTTATGCTCTTTATAAGTGCCTCTGAGTAGTACATGGGGTTCCCCTGACCCCAGACATTAAGCAATTTCTCAGGCAGAGGGAGAAAGTTACATACTAAAAACGAGGGGGAAACATGATTGAGGGAGAAAGGGGAGGACACATACATTTGGGAGAGTCTTGAGGGTCCCAGGAATAATGAGGAATAGATACACATAGATCGATCAAGAAAAGTCATGAAACATTGAGGTGTGAAGTTGTGATAGTTCTAAACACTTTGTTCTCTGTGCCTTCTCACTGCTCATTTTTCTTAGAAGGGCAGTGTCTTCAGAGAAATATAGGTGTAGACTTTGCTAGAGGGAGAATGATCATTATTACAGGGTCTTGTTGGATTAATGAAGTTAAACTGCAGTTTTGATGGAATTAGGTCAGTACAGAGGACACACACACACACACTGAACTTTAGGAAAGACTAGTTATGATGGCTGTGTTCTACTTCTGTGTCTTAAAAAATAACTAATGGAATAGCTGTAGGGGGGTTAATGAGACTGATTTCTGTGTTAACCAGGGCTCTCTAGGTTTACCACAGCCTTCCAGGCAGGAGAGAGGGAATGCAGAAGTAGTCAGCAGTTAGGTGCCCAGGTTCACGTGATGATTGCAGTGTTTGTCACCGTGAGCCTTTGGTTTAGGGTAAAGGGAAAGGCCATTTCCAGATCAGAGTGTGATGCCACGTTGGCATAGACCAGAGAGCAAAGAAGGGAAAGAACCCTAGTTCTTTTCTGAATCCCTCCCAGGCCCCTGAAGAAAGAAGAATGAGAGACAGAATGCAGATGAGGTCAAAAGAGAGATCTTCTAGCCATTCTGATTTCATCTTACAAAGTTTCAGTTTATTATCCCCTCCTTCAAGTGACACTCTCCTCACTCCCACCTCCTCTCAACTGAGTTTAAGCCCCTACTGCTACCCAGCAGTCTGTTTACCACCTTTTCTAAAAACTACCATCCTTATGTTTGTCTTTTTAACCTGTTGTCCAGGGGAAGGATTTGAAGCATATCCATTTCTATACCCCACTACTTAGCACAGTGCCAGGCACAGTCAGCACTGCATAAATGTCTGCTTGCTTGAACATCAATCAGAGGGGTTCATTAGCTTACCTTACTATTGGTTCCTAGTAGTGGAAATTCTACAGAGGTAGCTTAGGTTAGGTTGGTGTTTTGTTTTTTGTGTTTTTTTTTTGTGTGGTACAGGGGCCTCTCACTGTTGTGGCCTCTCCCTTTGCGGAGCACAGGCTCCGGACGCGCAGGCTCAGCGGCCATGGCTCACGGGCCTAGCTGCTCCGCGGCATGTGAGATCTTCCAGGACCCGGGCACGAACCCGTGTCCCCTGCATCGGCAGGCGGACTCTCAACCACTGCGCCACCAGGGAAGCCCTAGGTTGGGTTTTAATCTGATTTATGAGCTATTATAAAGTCATCTGGAATCCCATTTCTTTCTTTATTTTTTAAAAAATTATTTAGTTATGTATTTATGTATGTATGTATGTGGCTGCGTTGGGTCTTAGTTGCTGCACACGGAATCTTTGTTGCCACGTGCGGGACCTTCATTGCAGCCTGCGGGATCTTTTTTGTTGTTGTTTTAGTTGTGGCATGTAGGATCTAGTTCCCTGACTAGGGATCGAACCCAGGCCCCCTGCATTGGGAGTGCAGAGTCTTAACCACTGGACCACCAGGGAAGTCCCTGGGATCCCATTTCTTTCCTTCTTTCTGCTCTACCTTTCTGAAGTATCTACTTCATCTTAAGGCTGGTGGCTCCCTCACGGCTGCAGATTGGCTGTCAGCAATTTTGTAGGCCATGTCCTTGCTAGACCGTGTATTTGACTGTGTTAAGGGGAAGGGAAGGTTGGGAGTGTGTTAGGAGAGGCCCAAGATTTTTGTTTTTGTTGTTGTTGTTGTTAAATTTATTTTATTTATTTATTTAGTTTTGGCTGCGTTGGCTCTTCCTTGCTGCGTGCGTGCTTTCTCTAGTTGCGGCGAGCGGGGGGCTACTCTTCGTTGCGGTGCGTGGGCTTCTCATCGCGCTGGCTTCTCTTGTTGCGGAGGATGGGCTCTAGTCATGCAGGCTTCCGTAGTTGTGGCTCGTGGGCTTCATTGCTCCGTGGCATGTGGGAACTTCCCGGACCAGGGCTTGAGCCCTTGTCCCCTGCATTGGCAGGCGGATTCTTAACCACTGTGCCAGCAGGGAAGCCCAGGCCCCAAGATTTTAACTGATCAAACCACCTTCGAACTAATCTGAGTGGCCAAGGGATGCCATTTGTGATTGGCTTAGTCCTGGAGTCCTTGAATCAGTCTTGATGGAAAAGAGGAAGGGGTGACCTGGATTGGCTTAGGTTAGATTGGGCTCACCCTGGAACTGGTAAGGAATGAGCTTCCCCCAAAGCACATGAACTACAGGAAGAAAGAATGGATACTTAACTGGAAATCTGACTTATGAAGGGGAATGTGGTTGTTGCATGGGTAGCCAGCAAAGTCCACTGTTTTAATGCAGATTTTCTAGGGAACCTTACTTTATGGCTACTCTGTTCTTCTTATAGAGTCATTTATGAATTTATTGATTGCATATTATGAAAAAGAATTAATGGTGAAATTATTAAATTTTGAGTATGAGACTCTTCCCTCTATTAACTTACTCAGATAGGTAAAACGTTAAATATCAGTACAGGAGAGGGGTGAGTACAAGGCAGCAAGATGACAGCAATCATGTTCATCCAGAATATATGTACTTTGCATTCCCCAGTAATGCTTTTAATCAGGAAGTCATTGTGTCAGGCACTTCGGGGGCTACAGAGATGATAGAAAGGAGATTCTGGCCCCCTCCAGACTTCAGGCCCAATCAAGAGAATGGATAAAAGGCTTTGGGGACTGGGAAGAAATGGCCTCCCTCACAGAAGCAAACCACCCAGAACAGGAACCTGTAAAACAAAGTGGGGGCTCCTGGGGAGTGCTCCAGAGTCCTGGGAGCCTGGATGGTCAGAGGAGATGCTTAGCATGTTCTGTGGGCAGTTCTGCCCTTTGTGTAGTGACAACCGAGCACACTGCTCAACTGCTCAGAGCTGTGGGTCTCAGGAGAGCAACCAGATCACGCAGTGCCCAGGGTGGGGCAACCTTTACACTCACTGGTCACTCACTGCCGGTGTTGCTGCTTGTTAGAAAACCCCATCGTGGCCCAGCCGTGTTTGTTGGAGGATTTCTGTCACCAGGTCAGCCTCTGCTGATCTGATTCATAATTAATGCTTTTAGACTTTCTGCCTTCTTCTTAGAGCTATCCAATCACATTTATGGATATTTTAGAGAATTAAAAAACAAAATAATAATCGGTTCTTCATTCAGCACATTTACTGGGGCCTGCCTTGTGCCAATCACTATGCTAAGCTCCAGGGTCATGGTGGTGACCCCAAACTGATGTGATTCCTGCTGTCACGGCCTGTAGTCTAGTGGGGGAGGCAGACAAAAGGCAAACAGATACATGAGATATTTGCCAATTGTGATGGTGAGAAGGAAACAAAATGGGCAGAGCTGAAGATGTGCAAGAGGTTTAAGATATCTTTAAGGCAATTTGTAAATGATCTCATGATTACAGTTTTTATCCTAACGATTTCCCCAGATTAAATGCAAATAACTTTCATTGTCTGTCTCTTAGGTGTACTCAGCAGGTCCCTGATGAACCAAGAGAACCCTCCACCGTATCCAGGGCCCGGTCCGACGGCTCCGTACCCACCTTATCCACAGCAACCGATGGGGCCTGAGGTCTACCCTCCAGGACCTATGGGGGGACCCTACCCACCTCCTCAGGGGTACCCCTACCAAGGATACCCACAGTACGGCTGGCAGGGCGGACCTCAGGAGCCTCCTAAAAGCACAGGTACTGTGATGTGAATGGGGCATGTATACAGTTGGTCCTCCATATCTGCAGGTTCTGCACCCACAGATTCAACCAACCACCAGATTGAAAATATTTGGGGGAAAAAAACTCCAGAAAGTTCTAAAAAGCAAAACTTGAATTTACTGTGCTCCGGAAACTACTTACATAACATTCACGTTGTATTTACAACTATTTAAATTGTGTTAGGTATTATAAATAATCTAGAAATGATTTAAAGTATATAGGAGGATGTGCGTAGGTTATATGCAAATACCTTTCATATAAGGTATTTATATATAAGGGACTTGCGCCACCGCAGATTTTGGTATCATGTGGGTCCTGAAACCAATCCTCCGTGGATACCGAGGGACGACTGTATGTGTATTACGTAGGTGTGCATGTGTACAGTCCAGTGTCACCAATGGAAATGTTTGCATGTTTTCTTTGGCAGAGAAGAAACTCTGGCCTTTGTTTGCCATGGTTGACATTTCCAAAGCTTGGTGACTGCTTAGGGTGGCTTCTAACTCCTGAGAAGGACTTCTTTCTTGGGAGGGCTGAATCAATTCTGCCTCCTTTCTCTTGTCCCCTGTGGGGCTGATGACTTCCTGGCCGACATGTTTTCTGAAGGCATCTCCTCGAGCAGTGAGAGGGGGCAAAGTACCAGTTGGATTCTTGCTCTGGCAGCCAGTTTTGCTTTACAGGTTTAGCCTGTTGGGATTGTTTTATGTCTCAACTTGTTGACCCTCAAGTCATCCTCTTGCCCCTGCTATTGGGGTGGGTTTTCTTTACTAATATGTTTTCATAATTCTATTTAACCTGCTAGCTGAGTTGTCAGCAGGCTTCTGAGTCCTTCTTGTGTGCTGGAACAGTGCTACTCAAAGTTGGCTGTGCAGACAAGTGCCAGTCCCTGAGAGGCTATCAGGCTGCAATGAGATAAATACAGAAAGTGAGAGTAAAAATCTTAAAACTTTGAGAGCAATTTGACATTGCTGTGACATTCGAGCATGGAATCTTGCATTTTACAAAAAAGTAGCAGTCTGTGAAGGGTTAGGAAGGAAACATCTTGAGAAGCACTGTGCTACATGTCTTGGTGACCGTTATGACTGTTTTATAACCTTTTGGTTTGCAGAATAGTTGCTGTCTTAGAGCTTTCAGCTTTTGCATATAGCTTATTCTTACCGAGTGCTTATTATGTGCCAGGTGCTCTCCTAAGAGCTTTATATACATTCACATTTAATCCTTGCAACAGTCTTATGAAGTTATTCCCATTTTACAGTGAAGTAATTGAGACACATAGTGGAGTAACGACTTGCCCAACGCCACCCAACTAGAAATGGCCAGACCCCAGATCTGAATCCTGAAAGTTTGACTGTGGAATCTGTACCTGTACCTTATTGCTGTACTGTTGTCCCTTTCCTGTCTTTTCTGACCTGACACATTTGTCTGAATTTAGGGCCTTAGGCTGCCTCAGAGATTTTCCTATAGTTTAACCTCTTACTAATCAAAAGTAGTAACAGAACTGACAATTCATTTTATTTCAGAATTTGAGGGTTCTTTAAAATGGGTGGATGCCAAGGAAGAAAAATAGGTTTAAGAGGAATTGTGCGCTCGGTATGGGAAAGATTTTACTTTTATGGGGTCAAGTCAGGGGCTGTATTGAGATTGAATAGATTTGAATAGCTTTAAAAGATTTAGTTTATCTTGAAGGAAAACTTTTACAATCCAAGGTTCTGTTTTGTTATAAATTGTTACAACGTGCTTGGAGGACTGCAGGAAGTGCAACCAGTATAAATCAGAGCAGTTGGCATCCAGGTCTATGACATGAGAGGGGGATTTCCTGAAAATAAATCTCAGTTTCTGGGGTTTCTGCTTCAAAACAAGGTAACCCTGTGATGAATGAAAGAAGGCCAACTGAAAAGACCACATAAGATATGATTCCGTTTATGTGCCTTTCAAGATTAAGCCTAACTAATCTATGGTGATGGAGATCAAAATAGTGGTTACTCCTGGCTGTGGTGTCGGAGACTAGGATAGGGTTTGTTATTGACTAGGAAGGACACAGGGGAACTTCTGGGGTATTAGGAGTTTTTTTGGTTTTTTGTTTTTGGCTGCATTGGGTCTTCATTACTGTGTGCAGCCTTTCTCTATTTGTGGCGAGTGGTGGCTACTCTTCGTTGCAGTGTGTGGGCTTCTCACTGCGGTGGCTTCTCTTCTTGTGGAGCACAGGCTCTAGACGCACGGGCTTCAGTGGTTGTGGCTCGCGGGCTCTAGAGCGCAGGCTCAGTAGTTGTGGTGCACGGACTTAGTTGCTCTGCAGCATGAGGGATCTTCCCGGACCAGGGCTCGAACCCATGTCCCCTACATTGGCAGGCGGATTCTTAACCACTGTGCCACCAGGGAAGCCCTAGGAGTATTCTTTTATCTTAATCTGGGTATAAACATTTTCAAGCCACACACTTAATATTTGTGCACTTTAGTATATGTTATATGTCAATGAAAAAAAAGTCAGCCCAGCATTTGTATTAAACAATAGATTCAGGCCAGTGCCTCCCTAGGTTGTGTCTTTCACCCATAGCCCTCCTGCTGTATGGTTTGTAGGCCATTTCTGGGCCTGTATTGTTTATACTGACTGTAACTACCATTCAGTGGATTTGGAACATTATAGAGCTTGTCTAGAATAAGTGCTTTCTGGGCTCAGTGGACCTTGTCCCCTCATGCAGAAAATACAGGTTTGGCCCTCTTTCTTACCTTTGGTGTAATTTAAGTATTATATCAGCGTTTTTGAGGGAAAAAAAATAATATCTTAATTCTTCTTAGGATTAAAAGGCTTTTTTATTTCAGTGTTATCAATTTATCAGTGATTTCATAAATGCAGTTGAAAGCTGTTTAACATCCTTTTCTACAGGATTTCTCTTTCTGTCATCAGCCTGTGCATTGTTAATTGCCCAGACCTGTTCTATACCAGGTATGGCAGGGGATGCCAGGTGGTCAAGTTCTTCTCTCAACCTGGGGTCCAGGTTCTGTGAATGGGACCCTCTGACGCCCCTCTCACTAAGGGATGTGCTTTTTAGGGACCTCTTTCATTTCTTTCTCTTTATATTGCTCCTGGGATCCCCAATCGGAATCATTCTTGGGGCCTGTATTCTAAGCATGTGTCTTTGAGCTCTCTGCAGAAATTTAAGGGTTTTTTTCTCTAGCAGGATGATTTTAGATGTATCTACTACTGCATATGCCATCTCTCAGCTGAAGTTCATGTGTGTAGTCCCTTCTGTTAACAGCTACCTAGGTGGAAATTATTTGTTTTAGGGTCTTAGCTACTCTTAATTGGTGTCTGGTAATTAGTAAGAGTTTAATAAAGTGTTGAATGGACAGGTCGGTGGGTAGATGGATAATCTAAGCAGAACCTTCTTTGGTAGTCTATTTTTTAGTTCAAATTTCATTTTTTCAGATATTGTATTTTTTTAATTAATTTATTTTTGGCTGCATTGGGTCTTCGTTGCTGTGCGCGGGCTTTCTCTAGTTGTGGCGAGCAGGGGCTACTCTTCGTTGCGATGCGCAGGCTTCTCATTGCAGTGGCTTCTCCCACTGCGGAGCACAGGCTCCAGGAGCACGGGCCTCAGTAGTTGTGGCATGCGGGCTCAGCACTTGTTGCTCGCGGGCTCCAGAGCGCAGGCTCAGCAGCTGTGGTGCATGGGCTTAGTTGCTTCGTGGCCCATGGGATCCTCCTGGATCAGGGCTCGAACCCATGTCCCCTGCATTGGCAGGTAGACTCTCAATTGCTACCCCACCAGGGAAGCCCCTGTATTTTTTTTTTTAAGCCTTTGTTTTTCTCAGGAAGCCAGCTTTTTGGAAACCATATGATTGGAAGCAGCAGGTGCTTGTGGGAATGAGGCTTCCCAGGGAGCACACCTGCAATATGTCAAGGATCTCCTGGGGAGATTTTTAATAATAATAACAACTGTACCAACTAGTATTTCTTGCACTGGCATTAGCGTCACTGGCATAATCTCCATAATGACCCTGAAGCATTAGTCCCATGTTATAGAGGTGGAATCTGAGGCTCAGAGAGGTTGTGATTCAGTTATTTATTGTATAACATACCACCCTGAAACTCAGTGGCTTAAAGCAACAGTGATTTATTATTTCTCGTGATTCTGTGAGTTGGCTTTAGGGGATCTCTCCTGGGGTCACTTGCATGACTTAATCCAGCTGTCAGCTTGGCTGGAGCTGAAATGTCCAAGACTGCCTCGTTCACGTGACGAAGGCCTGGGTATAGCTCCATGAGGCCTCTCTCTACACATCTCCCTTTCCACGGCAACTAGTTTCCAAGAGTGTGAAAGTAGCAGCTGCCAGGCTTTTAACGGCTAGGCCCAGAGCTGGCACCGCCTCACGTACCCTGTATTCTGTTGCTCAAAGGCTGGCCAGATTCAGCAGGAGGGGAAATAGATGCCATCTCCCCCCACTCCTGCGTTTTTGGCAACAGCTTTATTGAGATAGAATTCACATACGATACAATTCTCCCATTTAAAGTGTCCAATCCAGTGGTTTTTGGTGTATTCACAGAGCTGTGTGACCATCAGCACTGTCTAATTCCAGAAGATTTTCATCACCCCGAAAAGAAACCCTTTGGCAATCACTCCCGATTTCCTTAACTCTCCTCCTACACGAATCTACTTTCTGTCTCTATTGATTTGCCTGTGTTGAACTTTTCTTACAAATGGAATCATGTAATATGCGCTCTCTTATGACTGGCTTCTTTCACTTAGTGTAATGTTTTCAAGGTTCAGCCACGTTGTAGCAACTATCAGTGCTCCATTCCTTTGCCAAATAATATTTTATTGTATGGATATACCATATTTCATTCATCTGTTCATATTTTATTCATCTGTTCATTAGTTGATGGACATTTGGGTATCTGCTTTTGAGCTATTTTGAATAATAAATAATGGCTGTTATAAACATTGGTGTAGGGCTTCCCTGGTGGCGCAGTGGTTGAGAGTCCGCCTGCCGATGCAGGGGACACGGGTTCGTGCCCCGGTCCGGGGGGATCCCACATGCCGCGGAGCGGCTGGGCCCGTGAGCCATGGCCGCTGGGCCTGCGCGTCCAGAGCCTGTGCTCCGCAACGGGAGAGGCCACAGCAGTGAGAGGCCCGCGTACCGCAAAAAAAACAAAAAACAAAAAAACCCAAACATTGGTGTAAAATAGATTCCATCTCACTAGGAGGAACAGCATGTGAATACAGAGTGAGAGGAATCATTGGTGGCCATCTTGGCAGACAGTCCACCACGCTCCAATCTTTCCTTTTAACAATTCACCTCTCTCCCATATGCAAATTATAGCCATCCCCTTCTAAGACCACCAAATGTCTCATCCAGTAACTACCGCAGCTTGGAGTTAAGGATGTCACCATCGAGGATGGCCTCTAACCAGCCATGCTGCTCCCTTCACTCCCTACTCCTCATTCCCATTCTGCCCAACTGTACGGAGAGATCAAACAGAATATCAGCACTTCTGTGACGCTTTCCCTCCTGTATCCCACACCTCCCATAGAATTTACCACTCCTAAGCGCTGCAGCTGCACCCCATACAGACTTCTTTCAAAGCATCGCCCCTCTCCAAATTCAGTTAGGTTTCATGTTCTCTCTAATTTACCTCTTTAATGTCTGACTCCAGTCAACCTTGCTCATACTATTTTAGTTTAGGCTTCCACCATTTGTGTTGGTCAAGACTCTTCAGATTGCAAGTGACAGAACCTCAGCCTTAAATATTAACAACAGAGGATCATCGGAGACCTGAGTAAAGGCCCCAGATGATAGATGGTGACCAAAACAGACAGGAAAAAGGGACACTGAGGGAACAGAGGCAACACAAGGAGCAAAAACCCTACTACAAAAAAGGGGGGGGAATCTTCTAATATTCTTAGATATGCAGGGAGATTTCTTACTGAAATAAGAGTAGGGATGCTGTATAAAAAGCAACTCAGGATACAAAAGCACTTAGGCAAGGAGCATGTGTCAGCCCAAGGATTGGGTTCAAAGACCCATTTGGATAGCCAGGTCTTGCCAAACCAGAACTTAAGACTTTTTGCCGCAGGTGGAAGCTTGACATATGTTTTGGTTCTCTATTGCTATGTAGTAAATCACCCCAAATCTTGGCGTTAGAGATTCTATAATTTGGGCAGGACTTGGCAGGAAGGATTTATCTCTGCTCCCTGGGCCTGGAACATAGGAGATAACCAGTGTGCTGCATTGAATATGTGTACTTTCTACCCTTGAATGGGATTTACAAACTTTCTTTCTTGGCTTTCATATTTATAGTTGTCTAAAGGGGCACTATTGGGTTGGCTTACACCAATAATACAGAGGAAGAAGCTGTTTGGTTTGGCAGGTGCTTTGGAAGAGAGAGAGGGATGGGAGCATGACTGCTGGCTGTCTCACTGCTGGGAGGGGTCACGTGATGCCCGTGCTGAGAAGCTACTATGTTTATGCGTGTCCCGTCCAGGCTTGGGCTTTTCCACTCTTACTGGCTTGGTTTGACCCTCTTGTTTCCCATGAAGTTAATTTAAGTTCAGTCGTATTCTGTCAGCTGTTTTCAGTTTCAGTGAAATCTTGTACTTCTGGTTCATCATAACAAGGAATTGTTTTTTTGAGTGCAAAAAAAAATCCCCCATCCAGTATCCCTTTTCCCCCTCTCCCTCCTTCCACGTGGCCTCTCAGTGTGGCTGACTTGGGCCTCACAGTGTGACAGCCTCAGGAGGTCTGGGCTCCTTAGGCGTTAGAGTGCAAAAGTGGCAGCTGCCAGGCTTTCCTTTGAAAAACAAACGAACAAAAAACTTTTCCTTTTACTTCTAATTTTGAAAATATTCCAGACTTACAAAAGCTTTGCAGAAATAGTACAAACAATTCTGTATACCTTTCACCCAGATTTCCCCAAATCTTCTGCAACTACAAGGTAATGATCTCCCTGGCTTTTTTACTGCCCAGGCTCAGAAGTCTCAGCACATCACTTCCACCACACTCTCTGTCAAAGCAGCCACAGGTCTAGCTAGCAGAGATTCAAGGGGAGGGGAAATGGACTTTACTCTTAATGGGTGGGTGACAAAGCCACAGTGCAAAACGGCACATGGGTGGGGAGATCTTCAGAAACTCTGCCCCCAAGTCCCAGTGGTGATGGGTGAACTCATGTTCAGTGAAGCATTCTAAATAACAAAACTCTAGGTTCTTATGAATATGCCATAGTAACAAAACTGTTTAACGTGAAAATTAAACACAACAGTATCTCCAGTCTTAGGTCAGAAGATAGGCCATCTATCTTTCAAAGGAAAGTTCTGTGAATTGGTTAGAAAGTCATGAAGTCCGAGGTTTTTAAATTCTCTCACCAAGTGGTATGGACTTATATACACTACCAAATGTAAAATAGATAGCTAGTGGGAAGCAGCCGCATAGCACAGGGAGATCAGCTCGGTGCTTTGTGTCCACCTAGAGCGGTGGGATAGGGAGGGTGGGAGGGAGGGAGACGCAAGAGGGAGGGGATATGGGGATATGTGTATATGTATGGCTGATTCACTTTGTTATAAAGCCGAGACTAACACACTATTGTAAAACAATTATACTCCAATAAAGATGTTTTAAAAAAAAAAAGAAAAAAGAAAGAAAGAAATTTTCTCACCAAAATTGAAATGGCTCCCACTCAGATACCTCAAATCATTGGAAATGTTATAGAGTTCTCAGCTGATAAGCCTTCCGAGCTCATGGCAGACATCACTCGTCAATTCTGGCTCTAGCTGCTCAGCCCCAAATTTGGCTTCAGAATCCTCCTTACCGAAAGATCCTAGGCAGCCGCTATGAGTGAGGCTTGAATTGTTAGGTAAAATGAGGCCATTTTACCATTCCTTGCTAGGCCGAATCCCTCTTTTTAGAGATACTAAAACTGAAGTACAGTGAGGTTTAGTGACTTGCCCAGGGTCCACGAGTTTTGACTAGGATGTAAGTCCTGATTCCAAGCTAAATGCATTTCTTTATGGCCTGCTACTGCGATCCAGCACTGATTCCGCAGCAATTCCCAGACACCTTCCCTCCACCTCCTCCCTCCGCCTTGCCCCCAGCCACCGAAACAAACACAAAAACCTGGTAGTTATAACAGGGTACCACTTTCCTAGTAGACAGGTGAGGTGGAGTGTGATAAAAGCTGCGTTCAAATCCCCTTATTAACACGAGGACCTGGGCAGATTGTTTAACCTCCCCGACCTTTGAGTGTGCCTGCCTCCCCTTGTAAGCTTCTTGAAGGTGATTTTTTCTCTCCTTCATCTCTGCTTCCACAGAACCTAGAACAGTGCTGACACGTGGTATATGCTCAGTAAATATTTGCTGGATGGATGGAAATATCACCAGTTCGAAAGGTGGTTGTGAATTCATGCTCCAAGTCTGGTCCCCTTTCCCTTTGAGCCCCTTTCCTTGCTATTTAACTCTTGTGAGTCCAGATACTGCGGTTTTATTCTTCTGGGTTAGGACCGATATCTGACAATGTATCGATGTAAAATAAAATGAATTCTGCTCCAGCAGAGTCCTTGGGATGCCCCCATGGAGTTCAGAAGCCTGATTGGCCTTTGAACCGGATTTCTCAGCCTGTAAAAAAGTGCCCCTGTTCTTGCTCTTTGTAATTTGAAGAAGCAAAAGGGGGGAGCACCTGTTCCAGGAGAGCCCTGCCGGGTCACTGGCCAACCAGCAAGATGCTGTGAGCGACCTTTCCTCAGTCCACAGTCAGAGTGCCGGCTGGTAACATGGCATGGTGCCCCTGCACACTCCCTTTGGTGTCTGACACTGCTCTCATCACTCAGCACAGGGATAAACGAGAAAGGAGTTTAACCGTCTGGCATCTCTGGCTAACTGGCTTGAGGTCTGGAATTACAGCTTGGCTTGTTTGAGCCTTTTATGCTTTTTTTTCATCAGAAACTCTGATCAGGCATCGTCATTGCCCCGAGAAGACTTTTCAGCATAGATAAAGTCCAGCTCAGTACCTTCTTTCTCTGCCAGGCATCAGATGACAGAATGTCTCAGCAAGGACACTGCCTGGTGCCACCTAAAGCCGCATTGGCTTAGGAATCTAGGTGGAGTTTCTCCAGTTCCCTGAGTTTCTGTTTCCTTATCTGTAAAATTGGTATTATAGGACTGTGGCGAAGCGTAAACAAAGTCATATACCACGTAGAGTGTATGGGCAACAGGGACTTAGCACCCTCCCTTGGCCCACATCACTTTTCTGAATTTTTGCTTGTGGTTGGATGGGGGTGGTGAAGACTGGAAGCCCTCAGGGGAAAGGTGGGGAAGCCAGTTGCTGAGGGTCATTCCTGATCTACCCTGAGAATCCCGACCCGTCTGAGACAACTGTGGGACGGACAACTCCAAAGTCATGTCATCTGCAGTTTGTAGCCTTATAACTGGTCTCCCTCCTCCTGCTCTTGCCCCCTGCTGTTTTCTCCCCAGACCCTCTAGAAGCTTCCCTCATCACTCAGAGTAAAAGCCAGTCCTTAGGGTGACCAGCCAGGCCTTCCACGAGCGGGCTGCCCCCATGCACTGCTCCACCTTCACAGGCTGCCCCATTCCCACCCTGGCCTTGGTATTTGCCATTCCCTTTCCCTCTCCTCCGAAGTCGACTGGGCTTGTGTCCTCTCGTGGTTCTTGCTCAGCTGTCACCTAGTCAGAGAGGCCTTCCAGCCACCTCCCCTCTCCCTCTGCCCCATTTAACCAAGTACCCCAGCCTGGCACACTCTCCCCACTATGTCCACCTCTTTTCTCTTGCCAACACATTGTTCACATGTCCCTTGGCTGCCTTTCTCCTCCTGCTGGAATGTAAGCTCCTTGAAGGCAGGGACTTTTGTATGTCGTGTTCACTACTCGATTCCAAGTATGTGCTGACTGGCTGAGCGTCCCCTCCCCCAATGTCCTCTGCCTGCACAGGTGTCTTTGCAGCATTCTACTTCCAGCCTTACCTTGGGTCCCTGTTCCTCCTCATCTCCTCTGTACAGAATCCTGGGAGTGGCTCCAAGGAGCTGCTACTAACTGGGTTTTTGCTGTGTCACGCCTGGCGCTGAACACTGTATATCCATTTAATTAGCTTGACAGCTCTATGAGGTGGGTCTTACTAAAGAAGTCTGCCCAAGGTCAGAGCTAGTAAGTGGTGAGCAAACATTCTAACACCGTGTGTGACCTGAGAGCCTGTTCTCCATGACGGTGCCCCTGAGGCTCCACCACCGGGATAGGTGCCAGCACCCGAGGGCTCTGCCCCGTTGCTGCCTTCCAGTCTGGCCAAGGTCCACGCTTGGCCTACCTTGTGCTGCTTCCTTCTTGGTCTCCTGGTTTATCCTGATCTCTGCCTTCTTCATGGCAAGGGTTGACTGTCTTGTAAATACTTCTTTATATCTTATCCTCACTTGATCTTTGTTCAGTTAATTCATTTAACCTTCGTACTTCCTCTTGCATCTCTTAGCACACGTTCTGGGACGTTCAGTTGAATCTTCTAGTGCCCAAAGGGCATTTTCATGGAATTCCTTGGAAAAGTGCCCTTATGTCTCACATGGGCTTGGGCCAACATCTTTAAAACTTCAGCCAGCCCTGTCAGAATCGGGAAACTTGTGGTTTCTGACTCAGCAAGTAGGTCTGGTCACATAGACTCTTTGCTATGAGAAGAGAGACAGACCCAGTGGCCACAGGAGGGAGGTCTCTAGAAAGGGAGGAAGAAGAGGAAGATGAGTAAGGAAGGGATATGAGAGGGAGACGATATGGTTCCCAGACCTAGCACAGTAGCTGGTAGGTAGTAGTGCTTCCAGAAATATCTACAGAAAGCATGAAATCTCAGGGCCTATCTAGATGAAGGTGCAGAAACTGGGGGCAAATGGGACGGTTGCCTGTGGTCTGATCCAGCCTGAACTTGACCCCTCAACTAGGAGAAGGCGGTCTGCTTATAGGGTCCTCCTGGGATGTGTGGCTCTTGATAAGGGCTCTGACCCCAGCTGTTTCTCTTAGCACTGCAGGGCCCCCCTTTCCCTATCTCAGGGAGGGCAGGGACCTTCATGGCCCATCAGGCTTAGAGCTTGCTGATTCTTGCTTTGGAGGGGAAACTGCTCCTTCTTACTTTTTGTCATGGTCTACTGGCTTCCACTTAGTGGAGGCTTTGCTACCAGCCTGGGTTTCTATGTGATAGGCCAGAGGTTTTGATTTACCTGAGGATAAAAAGGTTTTTGTGGAAGCAGTTCCTCACCTAATACTTGGGCGTGCCCGAGTAGAACCTATACAAGTTAAGGGCTCAGACATTTCTTTTGCCCTCCTTAATGGTTTTCTATTATTCTTAGAATAAAGACCAACATTCCAAAAGGTGTTGAGAGGTCCTTCAGGGTCTAGCCTTGCCAGCAGATTCTGTTTCAGTTTCTCAGCCTCTCTGGGCCTCTCCTCCCATATGGCTTTTGCAAATGGTATTTCCTCTGTATGGCTTGGAAAATTCACACCTCTCTTGACTCAGTACAAATAACCTATTAATCCTTCCCATTTCACTCCTGTGTCACTTCAGTGATGCTGAGTGACACCTTACCCCCACCCCGGTCTGGGTCAGCTTCTGTCCTTCATAGGACTCTTGGGTTTGTAATTTTACAGCCTTGGCTCTAGTTAGAGAATTACGGTCTCCACCACTGTCTGAAAGCATCCTGATAGTAGAGACCTTGTCTAATTTGACTGACCACTTGATTCCCCAGTAACTACTTGTTGAGTGATTGAAGATGAGAAGTTTAAAGATAGCACAGGGAACTCTGCTCAATATTTTATAACGACCTGGTTGAGAAAAGAATTTGAAAAAGAATAGATACATGTATATGTATAACTGAATCACTGTGTTGTACACCTGAAACTAACACAACATTGTTAACCAACTATACTCCAGTATAAATAAAAAGTTAAAAAAAATAAAGATATGCAGGAGAGAAGACAGGGTGAGTTTCTGGAATAAGCTTTTTCAAGTGTTAAACTCTGGGTTTGAATTTGCAGAAAAGACTGTTTTGCACTACTTTCCACTCCCTCACGTTATTTTTTGGTCTGGGTTCTGAGCAGAATATTCACTGTGGAGCACTGTTGCAATACTGGCAGTCAAGGTGTGTGAATTATCAGAGCTGAGAGATGCAGCTTTGGGTCATTTTTGCCTCCATTGAGTGGTCTGGTCCCTAAACATAGTAACGACTCTCATAGAAAAAAAAAATGTTTTCCCATTCATAGTCCAGATACCCCATCATCTCAAATCTTTTTTGTGTTCTTATTTCCTAGGCAGGTCTTACTTACGTGCACGTGTCATTTGCACCTGGCTGCCATTGTAGTGTAGATTCCATTGTGTATTGTTTTCCTCCCAACTTACTTTGTCATAAGCAAATTTCCTATAAGGCAGGGTTTCTCAGCCTCAGCACATTGACGTTTGGGCCGGGTAATTTTGGCGGGGGCAGTGGGGCACTGTCCTGTGCCTTGTACAATGCTTCGCAGCATCTCTGGCCTCTTCCCACTAAATACCAGTGGTATCTGCTCAGTTATGACAACCAAAAATGTTGTCCAGACATTACCAGATGTTCCCTAGGGGCCCAGAACCTGCCTTTGAGAACCACTGCGATAGAGTCTTCATAATGAAAACTGTACGTTGGGCTTTTGAGCCCAGTGGAGGAAGAGGCCTTCCTAATCAGCTTCATTAGCAGCTGAAAAATTCATGACTTTGTCTGGTGACCTGCCCAGGAAGAAGGCTCCGGGAACTTGGAGCTATAAAGAATTCCCTCTTGACCTCTTACTGGACAGACAGGCTTTGTTTCTGAGCCTCTCTGCAGGTGGGATGGGAGAATCTGGGTGTTTGATACCAATTCCTAGATTAAAACCAGGAGGACAAGAAGAGTTTGAAGCCGGTGGTCTAAGTTTTTGAACAGTTAATATTAATTGTCGAATAGTTAATAAATAATAGTTAAATAAAAGAGCTAATAATTATCAGGTGGTTACGGTGTGTCAGACATTTTTATGTGTTAACTCATTTAGTCCTGAGAACAACTCTCTGAGGTCGATCTTTTCTCATCCCCGTCATGTAGATGAAGGAACTCAAGCGGAGAAAGCATGAAACTTGTTCATGGTCTCACAGCTAGGAGGTGGTAGAGCTGAGATTCAAACCCACCAATCTAACCCCAAAGCCTGTGCTCCTCAGTGACTACTATTTATTGAGCACCTAGTGAGGTGCCCAGCTTTGGGATGAGAGCTTTATGGGCATGGCTTCAATTCTTGCAATAGTCCTTCCAGGTAAGTGGTGTTATCCCAGATCTTACACATATGGAACCTGAGTCTTAGAGAGGCTGTAATGTCTTGCTCGTGGTTCCCCAGGTGTCTGACCCAGAGCCTGACATGCTTCTGTGTGTCATGGGGCCTCCCATGAATGAGTAGGGTTTTTTTTGTTTGTTTGTTTTTTTAACTTTGTCTTCCTTTCTTTTTGGAATCTTACCACTCTCGTTCAACAATTGTGAGATGCCTTGTGTAATTTAGTGCCAAGCACTAAATAAATGTTACTGTTTCTAATTAGATCTTGTTCAGGTGCTTTGTGTACATTATTTTTTTTAATCCATACAGTGGTCTTGGTGGTTTCCTATTTCAGAGATGAGGACACAGGTTCAGAGAGGTGAATTAACTGGCCTAAAGTCAAAGAGTAACTCACTAAGCCATGAATTGAACCCAGGTCTGTCTGGTTCAAATTGTATTCTTAACTTTCATGCTCATTTGCATTCCTTTAGGAAATACCCTTGAAATACGTCAAAATAGTAATAATATTTTTATATAATATATATATAATATTAATAATAACATGCTTTGTTAACAGCGGTAACGAGGTGGGCTCTCTGAGTATGACATGTGTTCTCTGGGACACTCAGCTGCAACTCTTTTCCTTTCTTTTCACAAAAGCAGATGAGATTGGCCTTTAGTGAGTGAACTGGGCTCTTGGCACCAGTTTTGATTCTCATTCCCCGTATTTGTGACCTCAGGCTTTAACTTGATAGATCTGTTTAGCTAGGCCCGTGCTTAGATAAGTCCCGTGCACCTGTGCCCCGGCCCCCGCCCTGTGACTGCACTAGGTCTGGGAACTGGCATCAGATGAAGACAGTCTGGTCATGAGGACACTGGGGGACCAAAGGCTCCTAAAGATGGCCTTGGGTTTTTCCATCTTCTTGGATGTAGAGACACAATCTGTTTTGGTCAAATTCTTCATGTAAAACACTCTCTTTTGCCTTTTCAAAAGCCTTGGCCTGCCCAGCGCTCAGGGGTAATGGAGTATGAAAGGGCAGCTGCTCTTTGCAGATCCAGTTTACTCAGCTGGTCAGGGAAGTGTGCTCAGTTGGCTGGACCGGGCTGGCCCAGGAAACAGGGGTGTTTCAAGTCCTACCCTGCTCCTAGACCACTCGCCCCCAGGTGCAGCCCGGGTTTTCTGCTCCAGTACTGCATGCCTTTCGTTCACATCTCGTATAAGCTTTTTAAAGTTAGGTTGATGTAAACAATGAAGAAATTAGTTTGGTGGGCAAGAAAAGGAAGGCTGCTTTGGGTAAAAGGCATCCAGGGAAACTGGAAGGTGCAGTTGGGATAGATCAGGTCGTCTCTAGGATTGGAGCCAGGACCGTGGTGTTGGGACCGCCCTGTGAGTGAGGTCACCTAGGGTGGCGGGGGACTTTCACTAGGATGCGTCCTTCCAAATAGCAGTGAGGCATTAGCTGTGCCGAGAGGCCGGCCCAGGGCCCGAGCACAGTCCGTGTGGCTCTGCCTGCAGCCCCAGCCGTTGTGGCCCAGAGCCCATGGGCACCCGCTTCCCCGTGGTCAGTGTGGTTAGCCGCAGGGGAAAAATCTATATTCTGCTTACATTGTGGCTCCCCAGAGCTGAGACGCTCCAAAAAGCGGGACGCAACACAGGACGATCATAACTAAAATGCTGACAATGAAGATGGCGAGGGCTGGTGTCTATAGATGAGGGCTTAGCCCAGCGTTCACTGACACCAGAGTGGGGACCACGCCCAACATGGTCAGGGGCCAGAAGAGTGGCGTTCTCCAAACCCTGATTTAGTGCAGCTCTGCTGTATCCCAGGCCACTTACTCCTAGGGTACAACCGGGTTCTCACATAGAAAAACATGGCTTCATTCTAAATTACAGGAGTTACTTTTTAAATTACAGGAATATCTCTTCTTTATAGAAAGTAAATAATACCCATTCTTTTGCTATCCAGAGACAGTAGTTAACATTTTTGTATAAATCTTTTGGTCTGTGTTTAGATTTTTATGATGCAGCCCTTTTTGAAATTTGACTAGTATGTTCATCTCTGTCCAGGAGATATATTTGCAGCTAATGTAAATGCTATGTAAAAGTGTTGTTGGGTGTTTTGGGTTTTTTTCTTCATCAATCTGTGTACCCTCAGCTGCATCTTGGTCCCGTAGTATGTGAGTCTTGCGGGTGGCAGTCAGTGGTTTCCGGTGACGTCTCCATCGCAGATGTCAGTCTCACGCTGCTGACTTCATGCTGGGCGCCCCCAGCAACCCCCCACCCCACCACTCTACAATACACTGCTTTTCCTTCTAGCCATTTATTTTTTTTACAGCAGCAATAATACTTATAATGTATTATCTGTTTACTTTGTGCCTGGCACTGTGCTGCTTTTCAAGGTGTTAATCATCTAATCTTTATAACGATCCCAAGAGGTCGGTAGTGTTACTGTCTCCGTTTTTCAGGTGAGGAAGCCGAGCCACAGACAGCTTGAGGGAAATGCATTCTACCGAAGTGGACTATGCCAGGTGTAGCAAGCCCGGCCCCCAAGCCCAGTGAACCTGCAGCCACAGCGGCTGGACCCTGGGGGCTGCAGCCCTTGGGGGCTTCCTGCCCTGAGAGCTGGTCTGGCGGGGGCTGAGAGACCCACTGGGACCGGCCAGTGAGTGGACCGTGACGGTATTTGTAGCCTGCCCTGCCCTTCTGCTGTTGGACACTTGCCTTGGCTCCCTGAGGGGGTGGCTTCCTTCTCCAGGAAATACCGACTTTCCTATCCACTCTTCTGGAAAGCCTTATCAGCTCGCAGCCAGGAAGCTTGCTGCTGTGTGCCGTCAGGGCTGTAACTCGTTTAGTTTTGAGGGGACGGTACTGCTTCCCTCCTTGTTCCCCTGCTGGCCTCAGTGGCTTTTTTCTCATTATGTCAGTGGTGTGCTGCATGTCCAAGCTAGGATCCTGGTTGGAAAAGGTGGCTCACTCCCTAGGGTGCCCTTACGCATCCTCAGCCTCCTAGACCTTAGAGGCTTTCTGAAGCTGGAGAAGGGCATCCCCACCGCCGCCCCACACACGTGTAAGTGCATGCACACGCACACACGTTTCCCCTAGAGCTTGCACCTGGGTGTGTGTGGAGGTGATGTGGAAAGCTCTGTTCTTGGTGTCCCAGGCATCAGAACCTTTCCCAGGGACACAACCTGCTTAAAGACCATAAATTGAGAATAGCCTAGGAAAGATTTCAGTGCTTTTCAATCGCATTTTCCTTAGGGGAAGAAAACCATTTCCATTAGCCTTACTTTTTGGTAGTGTCTTGTTTCCCTCTGAACTTTTCCATTTAACCCTGAAATGAGTCCATTTGGTAGCCTGGGATACCTTGTCAGCCTGGAGGATTTTGGAGCATGCAAGATTCTTTTCGAGTTGTTCTTAATGGGTAGAAATGGACTTTTGCTTCTGAGAATAGGTGTATCATGGGTAGTTCATAAAGGATCAATATTCTCCGGCCCCGCCCCCTCCCCCCAAAAAAGCCCTGTCCAAGTACCCTTGGGCAGCCATGGGTAACCATGAGTTCCTCAAGCCTGTGGTCACAGTACCCTAGGCCTACAGATCTGAAGGAAAGGCTCTCAGGAAGGCCCTCTGGAGAAAGTGTCTTCTGGGGCTGCGGGGCCGACTCTCCCTGGCCCAGCCAGGCTCGGGCCCCTGAGCTCCTTTTGCTTGCTTCACTCTTTCCCAAGATGATCTCCTAGTCACATGGATCCCTTCTGGGATAGAGTGATGGCCCTGATACCAGGGACTGCCCTCAACCATTTCAGGAAAGTTCAGGATGAGCCAAGATCTCTTCAAGGACTTAAACTGACAGAAGTGGGAGTGACACCCTTCCTTAAGAACTTAAGACTGACAGGGTCTTCATATTTTTTCTTAATAGTGCTTTGCCATTGCTTCAGAGAATAGCCAGCTAAGCCTGTATCTGCAGCTTGCTCGCAAGGTAGACTGGAAACAGCTTTTCCAACTGAGGTGAAAGGTGCAAGACAAATCGTTCATTCACTCATTCATTCGTTCACTCATTCATTCCATGTCCCCTATATGCCAGGCCTGCCGAGTACCCTGTGCCAGACTAGGGGCATGACATGGTGAGTGACGCTGGCATGTTCAGCATTTTTATCCAGGTAGAATCAGGAGCTAAGGGTCACCAGAATTCGTCTTGGAGAGCAAAAGGAATTCCTCAGCAAGACCTTTCCCCTGTGCAGACCTGGGAGAAGGGTAGGGAGGGTGAGGGGTTGGCAGAAGGATTCTTGGTGGTCGCCAGCTCCAGCTGCTGCCGTGGTGGGGCAGATCACTGGGGCAGCTGTGAGGTTGTGCCTCATTGGGGGCAGTGCCCTCGGCCCTCCTGGGTCATCGCCCAGCAGCCTGGCAGCCTCAGGAGGTGGCCCGGCAGTACCTAAGGGAAACAGACGCCTGTTTTACCCTATTTCCCTGTCACTTGTTGGTTCTTCTAAAAGACCTCAGTTCATTGTGTAGAAGGAAAAACTGT
The DNA here is from genome assembly GCF_963924675.1 of Phocoena phocoena. Taxonomy (NCBI): domain Eukaryota; kingdom Metazoa; phylum Chordata; class Mammalia; order Artiodactyla; family Phocoenidae; genus Phocoena; species Phocoena phocoena. The sequence continues at coordinate 117,756,369 of NC_089221.1, forward strand.
CTATAGACTCTGCTAGCAGCCTTACATAATGCCCATGTTGCGTCCAGGTGTCTCAGCAGTTAGGGAGTCCTGCCTTTTGTCCTTCAGGTCTCTGTCTTGGGAGTAACAACGGCAGCTAACAAAAACCAAGAGTCTGCTGTATACTGGGCACTGGCCTATGTGGCTTAACTCATTAAGTCCCCAAAAACCCAATGACGGAGGAGGTGCTATTATTATTCCCATCTTACAAGTGAGGAAACTGAAGCTAGGAGAGGTTGTCACCCTTCAGAGTGGCACTGAGAGCGGACCCCAGGGGATACGACTCTACAGCCACCTCTCCTCATCTCCATGGTGTTTCTTGGCGAGCTGCTAGGAGGCTGAGGTCTGTTTGTGCTGTGATCTCAGGGGCGCTCCTGGCTGAGGACGACAGCAGGGAGGCAGGAGTGAGCCCTAGGCCAAGTGTGCCGGGCTTTCAGAGTTTGCTGAGAGCCCTTCCATTCTCCAAACTGGCAGGGCTGTAAATAAATCCACCGCTTTGGGCAGCTGAACCCCACTCAGTGGATGGGGAGCAGTCAGCTGCCTTCCGTCCTTCCTGACGTGTTGGAGGCTCCCTGCGTACCCTCTCCATCTCCAAGGCTAATCTCACCTAGTTTCCCACCTCAGCCTTTCATAGCAAGGATTAGCCTGTCTCTTCCTGTTTCACTGGCAAGGTGGTTGGTCATGCTGTTGGAGACTTGTTTTTGGATTCAGCTTCAGTGACAAGCTGGCTAGAACTAGTAGAGTTGACCATGGAAGGAAGTTGTCTTCCTGAACTCCAGCCCGGCCTGCCTAACAGTTCTAGTCACAGCCCTGCAGGCCAGACCCCTGCCTCCCCTTCTCCCCTGGGGAAGTCTCTGGCCTCATGTTTGCCAAATGGCCCATCTCAGTGGATGTGGTGGTAGCTTTCAGGACCCTTGGCGGTTGACTTTTGGGTGGCTTGTGGCCGTGTTACAGATCAGCAGGGACTGTTGGGGACTGCTTGGCGGAGCCCAGCCCCCCCCCCCCCCACAGTTCTTTCCAGATCTATAATGATGACCTTTGGTGCTGTGAAGTGGTGAGCGGTGTGCTTCAGGGGGCAGAGGGTGGGGTGGGGGGCACTCGTTACAAATCAGGTTTTCCTTGCTTGAATCACCTGCTCACCACGCTCACTGAGAGTGGCTCTCCTGTCCCGTCCCTCCCTTAGAGCTTACCATGTACCAGGGCTCTAAACTGGGGTGCCTTCAGGTGAAAATACAGCTGTTTTTACTGTCTGCCAAATTAAGCTTGACCAGGGAGGAAGAAAACAACCTCGGGCGTTTTACATAAATGTGTCTGCTAGGACTGTTAATCAGTAACTCGGGAACCTGGTACATGCAGAAGCCAGTTGTCGTCTGTATACCTAAGATAAAGACACATTTTGTGTTCAATAAAAGCGATATGGTGGTGTTTGCCTTGTTAGAAAATGCAGCAAGACCTATTTGGATGAGGCTCCTGAGGCCGGCACTCAGCGTGAGTCAGGCTCATGTTGCCGATGGCAGAGCAGCCTGTGCCTGTCTGTGCCGGGGCACTAACTGTAAGAACCGCAGCCGCTTCCGTGGTGATCTCTGCCCATCTGGGCCCATTCCAAAGAGCCAGCTCCCCTCAAAGGAGCCTCTCCACTTTTTTCTGTAACCCGGTGCCTGAAACCAGAAAAATAATTTTCCTGTTTCTGTTTGGCATCCAGAATCATGGCAGTTGTTGTCTTATATTCAGGGGCCGCTGACAGTGGGCGTTTGAGGCTTCTGTTTCCGTTCTACTCCTACCTTTTTTACCCTTGCTTTGTTTCCGTGATTCCCTGGTTCCGAGCGTCTTCCCTGCTGCTTGGCAGGGTATGAAATAACAGATCGTGCAGTACCACCACTCCCTCCTTGGGGCAGCGGGTGTCAGGCCATGATGACTCTATCGGTCAGGAGAAGCCAGGGCTGTAGCACAGCCTGGGCCAACCTAAAATGCTGCCTGTTTCTGGGTGAGCTGCTCACTAGCCAGCGTTTCTTCAAATTTTCTTGTAAAGGAAGGAAAACAAGGACAGGGCAGTAGTAGGACTGACATTCCTCTCTCCTTAGCTCCTTCTGAAAGGCCCTGTCCTGATTCTGGATTCTAGTTTTGAACATTGGTTCCCCCGCCCCCCAGTATGGCATGTCACCATGCACTTCCTCAGATAGGTCCTTGGCTCTTCTTTCCAAGGTGTCTGTGAGCTGCCTGAGTCAGGCACCATGTCTTTCATCCCGGACTGCCCTGCAGGGTTGGCTGTGTCAGGGAAATGAGGAGTGAGCATGTGGGGTGGGAGGGAGCCTGAGCAGAGTACCCGCCACCACAGCAGCTTCTCTCTCCTCCAGCACATCCTCTGTGAGGTCTGGCTGGAGAGGTCTGGAGGGGTCTTCGGGCTGGAGGGCAGGTGGGCACCTGGCAGACAGCGGACCTCCTTTTTTTGATGGCTGTGATGGGCGTCTAGCCGTCTGGCCTCAAGGGCAGCCCGGGGGAAGGCGGGATCAATCACACCACCAACCCGGGAGAACTGGAACAGCTGCTGGGACAGAACGTCCCTGAGCCACCAGCCTATAGAGCCTTGCCTCCTGCAAAGCTCCCGTATCTCTTTCCCTGCAGGGTGTTGATATGTCTGGAATCCTCACGAATAAGCGGAGGATGAAAGAAAGTAGCGTTTACCATTTTAACCACTTTTAAGGGTACAGTCTGGTGGCATTAAGTCCATTCACGTTGTTGTGCAACCATCACCACCGTCCATCTCCACCACGCTGTTCCTCAGCCCGAACTGGAACTCCTTACCCACTAAAAAGAAACCCACTCTCCAGTCCCCGGCAGCCACCTTTCTACTTTCTGTCTCTGAATTTGGCAAGCTCTAGGGACCTCATGTAACAGGAGTCATACGGTATTTGTCCTTGTGGGGCTGGCTTACTTCACTTAGCAAAGTGTCTTTAAGGTTCACCCGTGTTGTAGCAAATGTCAAAATTTCTTTCTAAGGCTGAAGAATATCCCATCGTAGGTATAAACCGTGTTTTGTTTATCCTTTCATCCATCGGTGGACACTTGGGTGGCTTCCACCTTTTGGCTGTTGCGAATACGCTGCTGCGAACATGGGTGTGCGAATACCTGTTCAAGCACCTGCTTTCAGTCCTTTTGGGTACGAGTTGTAAAGCACAGAAACAGGATGTCTTTTGAAGGTCAGTTTCTGATGACTCACCCTTCTCCACTGGGGGCTGGACTCACAGGCCAAAAGGTGGCTTTGCTCACTGCCTAATTTTAGACTCCAGCATAACCACCGCTGGTCACTCATAACGTCAGGCTTCATTTTGATATCTGATAGGCTCTCACAGCATGTTAAAGTTCCAGTTTTACACATTACCTGTCACTGACTGCACCTAGCTGGCCACTTCCTTGTGATTGTGGAGGCACCCTTGTCACTCCGTGGTGGGCACTGACACTAGGCAGTGCACCTCATTACACCCGGCTTGCTTCCCAGGGGTGCAGGCTCTTGATGACTTTGCCCCTCCTAACCCAAGTCGGGCTGGTCTTTCGGTCTCGTCCCCAGACCTGGCTCCGTCCTGGGACCCGAAACCCTGAGCCCACTGACAGCTGAGGATGTTGAGGTCACTTGTCTTCTACGCGCAGCGCCTTTGGGCAGGTGTGGTGTTACCCCCCGGGTCTGCTGGTTCTTGTCATCTGTTTTCGTTTCATCCAGTTCTTACACAACGTTTAACGTTATTAGAATTATACATCATTTCTTTCCTAGGAGAGTAAAATGCTTTTCTGAAATACCTTGGCATTTGGAATTGCTGCAAGAACTGGTGTTCCCTGCACCAGCTTAGACCCAGCCCTAGGGGCCCCATCTGGGGGATGATGGGCTTTCGATGGATTCACGTGTCCTGTCATGCATGGGTCTCTCTACCTCTGGACGAGACTTCCTTTGGCCAGCGCCCGTCTGTATTTGTCAGACGGGTTAGGAAGTAGAGATGGGAGCCCAGGGAGAAGACCTGTACCCTGCACTTGAGGACCTCAGAGTCTAGTTACAGCATTTAGAAACCCTGAGGATAAACTAGCCATTTCTGAGGCAGTCCTGTTTTCTTATCATTTCCAATGCCGCAAGTAAAAAAATCATTGCTGGCCTACAAAGGGAAAGACTCCTGCTCTTACCCCCAGGCTCTGTTCTGGACCCTGTACCACCCGTACTGTACACGTAGCCTCCCCTTTTCATCTAAGGGCTTCCCTTGGGCCCATCTCTGTCTTGGTGCTGCATTCTTCTTAAGGACTGCTTGGTATTTCTAAGACTAAGGTTTTTGAATGATTGTAACGATAGTGTGATAGCAGCAGTTCAGAGTCAGAAAGATCCTTGATGGGCTGGGCCAGGTCAGGAAGGCTTCTCGGAGGAGATGCGCTGAGCCCCAGGTGGTGGGTCCTGTCCTGTCAGCGATGCAGAGGAGGAGGAAGGCGGCTGTTTCTCTTCCGCTGTTCTCGGGGCTGGCTGTTGCTTTCTCCTGCTCTGGCACGTGGCACTAGTACACGCTTAGAACTGTGCCGCCGTTTTAGTCCCCTGACGGTCGCCTTATTGGGCTTTGGTTTTAGATGCTGGAGGATGAAGGGAGGAGTTTGCCAGACAGCGGATTAGATGCTTCTCAGAGGATCTGAAAGATCTGTGTGAGGTGTGGAAGAACCTGTCACATAGTAACCCAACCTGGAGCAAGATCTCTGGCCTAAACCCTGGGAGCTAATGAATCAGGCAGCTGTTTCTGGAGCTGACCTGGAGGAGAGGCAGGTGAGCCATTTCTCTGGCAGGGAGAGAAGGAAGAGGCTGTTAAGGGTGCACAGCCGGATCTGGGAAGCAGGCAGGCATCTCTGCTCAGCTGTCACATTCTGTATGGGAAGGCTGAGGACCTGCAGGTGGTCTGGGAGGGACTGAAACCCACTGTGGGCTTTCCTGCCGCACAGGAAAGGCTGCCACACAGCCTTCAGGTCTTTAGCAGGTGGATGGGTTGTCACTAGGCATGGGCCTGGCAGTCAGGATGCAGGTCTGTCTCTGGTCCTTGGGTTATAGCCCTTGTGCTGTTGTCCTGTTCGTTCCCATGCTAACCGGGTCCCTCTTCTGTCCCAGGCTCAGTATATCAGCTCCCCCGTCCCCTGTTCTGGGCTCTGCCTGAGGTTTCCAGAGTCACACTTCCCAAAGACGTAACCATGTCTCCCCGACCCTGAACCTGGGCTCTGATACCATGTGGTTGGTTGAGGCCAAAGGAAAATTGACAGGGACTCTGTGTGTGTGTGTGTGTGTGTGTGTGTGTGTGTGTGTGTGTGTGTGTGTGTGTGTGTGTGCGCGCGCGCGCGCGCGCGCGCGCACAGGCAGTTGGGGTGAGAGCAGGGCCCGGAGTTGGCTGGCAGTTCTCCCTCCAGCAGTCGTCCGTCCTCCTGCTGTGGCGCCACTGGAGGTGGCCTGGCTCTCTTCATCTGCCCCCTCCCCTCATAGTGGCTTTGAGCACACCCCTCCCTTGCGATGGACCTGTTAGCCTCTGCCCAGTGAAGGGCTAGCTGACCTTGCAGGCCCTTTGCTTCCAGAACAGCCTATGACTCTGCCTCCTGGCCTCTTGTTTATTTCTGAGGCTTCTCCCCTGAGTCCGGATGAGCCCCCCACCCCTTCCCTCTTCCGGTTTAGGCCAGCTCTTTAGTCAGTCCTGGGAGGGGTCTGCCTGAGAGTCACCCATTTAAGTAACAGCAGTAACACCAGTGAGCATTTATTGAACGCTTGACAACGTGCTAGGCACTGTGCTGTCAGCATTTTGCCTGCCTGATCTTTCCATTTTCCCAGCAAGCCTGTGGGGTACAGCTTACTGCTGTTACTCCTATTGTACAGCACAGGAAGCTGAGGCTAAGAGAGGTTGCTACCTGCCCAAGGCTACATGGCCAGTGAGTTAGATGAGCCTATATTGAAATCTAATTTGATATGGCTTATTAAAATCTCTGCTCCTAAATTCTAACTGTGGTGCCTCCCACTGGATTGGAGCAGTGTGTCTTTGGGAATTGTGACCTGGATTGGGGCAGCAGTATCAGGTAGGGAAGGGTTTCTTCCCTGCTTCTCTCCAAACCTCCCATCTCCAGGCTCTGCTGACAACCCACTGCTTACCCATCCCACTGCCCCTCCTGCTGAATCTCGGGTTCCTGCGAAGAAGAGTTGTTGGAGCCTCTGGGGCCGCTTTAGCAAGGAGGAGGGAGGGCTGGGCAGATGGGGACGAGCTTGTCTGAGAACACAGCCAGTGCCCCTGCACTGGGTTGTCTTTTTGTGTGCTGTCGGGTAGGGCGCAGAGTGCAGGCTGGGTCTGTGCTAGGCGGTCTCTGCCTGCGGGAGGGATGTGCTAATACACACCTTGCCCGCTGCAGCCGTCAGCATCACTGGGGTTCAAGGCAGTTGTCTCTCTGCTCCGTGAATACGGCCCTAAGTGGGCTCCTGCCTCCTCACGGCAAAGCTGTCCTCACCCTGCTTTCCACAGAGACCAGAGTTCGGCCACCAAATGCAGGCCTCCATGTTTGAAGCCCAGAGGAACTTCAGCCCATAGAATGAATACTTTTCTTTGGATTATTAGTTAGCCAAGTACCAGCCTTCACACTGTGCACACGCCTGGAATTGGGTTTCCTGACTCGTGAAGGGGAGGCATTGGCCCCACTCCTTTTCAGGAGACCTTCCGGTGCTCTCGTGTGGTATGACGCTCGCTGAGCCAGGGCTGGGCTGTGCCTGCTGACAAGCAGCCTTACTCGTGGGGGCAGGTAGATCCGATCTGAGTCTTGCAAAAGCAAGGGAATTTGGCTGTGAGGTGCCCAAGGCCCTTATAGGTAGGGCTCGGTAGCGGGGTTGCTGAACGTGGCCGGATACAGGCCCATGGGATCCATGCAGCGTGACTGAACAGTCTAGGTGGCCACGGAGAAAGCACTGTAGGAAGGAGGAGCCTGGATGTCTGTGAGCAAAGGAGCGACTCGATGGGCAGGCAGGTGTAGAACAGTGGGAGTGTGCCGTGTGAGAAGCCGGGAAACTGGTGTGTCAGTGCTACCTTCTGGTTGACTCTGGACGGACCACATAGCCTTCCCTCATGCAGTTGCCTCCTCTATTAAATGGGACGACAGTGTGTTCTCTGCCTGTGAATGTGCAGGGATCTACAGACTTCAGTCCAATGATGGTGAAGAAAAGGGTGATGAGGGCTGAGTCTGGGAGCAGCAGGCTGGTGCCTTGGTGAGAAGGCATCTATCCCACGTCCCAGCACTCTGGGGTGCTGCTGGAGGGCCCCAGAGGCAGAGCAGAAATGTGGAGGGGATGCTTCCAGGACAAAGGAGTGGAGGGTGAGCCCAGTGACTGTGTTGCTGGGGTCAAGAGAAAGCCAAGGACTGGGGCAGGCGCTGCTTTCAGGAAAGGTCCGGTGCGAAGGCACTAAAGTTGCCAACAGCGCTGCCGAGGGAACAGGCTGGTAGGGCGGACAGCAGCAGCGTGGGGCTCTGCTGAGGAAGTGGGAGGAGAAAGAAAGGCATGATGCTGGCACTCACATGGGTGATGGAGAGAGGGGAGCCGAGGTGGGGGGGCGGTGAGGGACCTGAAGGTGGCCCCTGGCAGACTATGGACTCCCCAGGGGTTTGCAAAGGCTAGACTCACTGTACCTGCTCCTCGGTGCCCTCTTTCTGCAGGACCAGGCTCCAGTGGGCTTCTGACTACCTGCTCAAACCCAAAGGGGAGGAAGAGAAGAGGCTGGGGTTGGTTTGGGAAATGCCACCAGCTCGTGTCGCTGGAGAGGGAAGGAGTGGCAAGTGGGGCTGTTTGGGACCTGGCGTGGGAGTGTTTCTGGCTTATGGGGCTCAGTCTTAGGAATTGCACCAGCACAAGGACCCTCTGGTCTCCGAGCTCCTTGCAGGGAGGAGTGGTGATTTGATACAGCTGCCGCTTGCCAGGTTTGCCCAGTAGGAACCCCAGTGTGTGCCCAGGGCTGAGTCAGCAAGGCCTGAGGGGAGTCAGAACTGCATTGAAGGCAAATCTGATGGGTGAAACTGAAGGTCACAGGCCGTGAAGGGAGCGACATAACTGGGAGCACAGGTTAGGGGAGCTGGGCCAAGGGGTGTCAGTAGGTAACTGTGACATTGGGGAAGGCATCCAGGACTGAGGCCAGTGCCACCAGGGAGCCCAGATCAGTGGTTGCCAACTGCCCCCAAAGAAAGCCCCTGGAGCTAGCACTGTGGCAGAGGCTAGAAGAGGTCCGAACTCTGCTGAAACTGGACAGCCCTCCCTCCTGCCTACAGGACCCTGGCAGTGACATTGGACGAGCGGCTTTTTTTATAAATTTATTTATTTATTTATGGCTGCGTTGGGTCTTCGTTGCTGCACGCAGCCTTTCTCTAGTTGCGGCGAGCGGCGGCTACTCTTCGTTGCAGTGCGCGGGCTTCTCATTGTGGTGGCTTCTCTTGTTGTGGAGCACGGGCTCTAGGCACACGAGCTCAGTAGTTGTGGCGCACGGGCTCTAGAGCACAGGCTCAGTAGTTGTGGCGCACGGGCTTAGCCGCTCCGTGGCATGTGGGATCTTCCCAGACCAGGGTTCGAACCCGTGTCCCCTGCGTTGGCAGGCGGATCCTTAACCACTGAGCCACCAGGGAAGCCCAGACGAGCGGCTTTGAGTGTGGCTTTGGAACCGGACAAGCCTGGATTTGAGAAAAATATAAAATGCAAAGTAGAGTAAAAGCTCCCACCCCTCCCACACTCTGATCTGTTTCTTGCATTCTTTCAAAAATCTGTACGTATATGTGTGTGTGTGTGTGTGTGTGTATCCTTTTAATTGTACAAAAATAACAATGCACTGCTATATACCTTTTATCCCTTGCTTAATTTACTGGCAACATGGAAGAACCATCTCGTTCTTTTTAATGGCCATTTAGTATTCTATTCTATGGTATGCATTAGCTTACCTAATCAGTCTCCAGGTGACAGACATCAAGGTTGTTGCTAGTTTGGGGTTATTTTGATACAGCAGCAGTCACAATGTACACATATTTTTGAACAACGGGACAATTATTTCTGTAGAAAAACCCTAGATACAGGTTTTCTGGGTCAAAGTTGTATGCATCGCCCCTCCTCACCCCCTCCCAAGGGGTTTCTACCAATTCACACTCCTGCAAACAGATTTTGAGAGTTACAAATGATAGTAACAGAGCTGTTGTGAGGATTAAATGAGATGATGTGTAAAGCTTTCAGCCAGTCCCTGCCACATCAGGCTGTAGGGCAGGCCTCACTGCAAACTGAATCACTTTGATGAGTCCAGTAAAGTGCTGGGTTGGGTTTCGTAGTCAGCTTGGGGAAGGGGAGGTGGCAGGAAACAGTGGTCTGACAGCTGCTGAGCAGATGTCACCTTCGTTCACACATCCAGGAAACTACCTGATGTGCGCCAGACACTGGAGCAGGGATGGAGCAGGGAACCAGATAGCGTGGCTCCGCCTTCACGGAGCTGACAGTCTGGAGAGAGAGGGAGACCTCGAACAGGTCTCCACAGATTGTGCTAAGTGCTTGAGCAGCACAGCACATGTCTGCTCACCGTCCCCTCTGACTGGGTCTCTCTCTCCCCGCCCCCGCCCCTCCCCTGCCCCCCAGTGTACGTGGAGCAGGAAAGGAAGATGGACGACACCGGGTGTCTGGCGGCCCTGGCCGCGTGCTGGGCTGCTCTCTGCTGCTGCTGCCTCCTGGACAACTTGGACTGAGCAGCCGAGACCCAAGTGCTCCCTGCAGGCCTGCTGTCTTCTGTTACTGGAATAAACTACTAGTGCTGCAGAGTTGACTTTTTTTCTTTCTTTAAAAATTACCTAATCTACAGACTTCAAAATTTTAGCATCTATGATAGGTGTGAAATGGTATCTCACTCTTTTCACTTACCTTCCTCCTTACTAGTGACCTTGAACATAAATAGATGTTTTTGATTTGCCTTTACAAATCTTGTGAATTGCTTGTTACATATCCTTAGCCCGTTTTTTCTATTCGTTTGTCTTCTCTTACTGATTTGTAGGGAATCTTTAAATATTCCACACACTAATATTTGTCACTTTTATAGGCTTGGAAATGCCTTCTTCTTATCTGTCTCTTAACCTTTTTATAGTGTATTTTCTAGTATGAAAGTTTTATTTTCTATTTTATTATTTTTGGCTGCGTTGGGTCTTCGTTGCGTCTTCGTTGCTGCACGTGGGCTTTCTCTAGTTGTGGCGAGCAGGGTCAACTCTTCGTTGCAGTGCGCAGGCTTCTCATTGCAGTGGCTTCTCTTGTTGCGGCGCACGGGCTTCAGTAGTTGCAGCATGTGGACTCAGTAGTTGGCAGCGTGTGGGCTTCAGTAATTGCTGTGTGCGGGTTCTAGGGTGCATGGGCTCTAGAGCACAGGCTCAGTAGTTGTGGCGCACAGCCTTAGCTGCTCCATGACATGTGGGATCTTCCCGGACCAGGGATCAAACTCATGTCCCCTACATTGGCAGGTGGATCTTAACCACTGTGCTACCAGGGAAGTCCCGAAAGTTTCTAAATGTCATGTTTATCAATCTTTCCCTCATGCTTTTGTGTGTTTTAATCTTTGAAAAATCATTTTCTATCCCAAGATTGCAAAGATAAGCCTATATTTTCTTCTAAAACTTTTTCACAGTCTTTTTTTTTTTTTTTTTGGCTGCATTTGGTCTCCATTGCTGCACGCGGGCTTTCTCTAGTTGTGGCGAGCAGGGGCTACTCTTCATTGCAGTGCGCGGGCTTCTCATTGCGGCGGCTTCTCTTGTTGCAGAGCGCAGGCTCTAGGCTTGCGGGCTTCAGTAGTTGTGGCTCGCAGGCTCTAGAGCACACAGGCTTAGTTGCTCCGCGGCATGTGGGATCTTCCCGGACCAGGGCTCGAACCTGTGTCCCCTGCATTGGCAGGCGGATTCTTAACCACTGCGCCACCAGGGAAGCCCTTTCACATAGTCTTTAGTCCACCTAAATTTGTGTTTGATCATGGTGTAGGTTAGGGTTCTGGTTTTCTTTTTCCATTTTGATAGTTCCGGCACCATTTATTGATTAGGTCACCCTTTCCCCACTGATTTGAAATGAGATTTGTCATATAACAAGTTCCTACGTATAAATGTGCTAAAATCAGAAGTCTGGTGTGACAAGCATCTTCCCTGCCCCCAGGACATGCATACACACATACTCCTTTTTCTTTAGAATTTTCTTGGATATTCTTAGCCATTTACTCTTTTACTGTAATCTGGATTTTAGGATGAGTCTGTCAGTTTCTATGGAAAACTACCATGTTTGGCTTTAATCGGAACAGCATGTAATTTATAGAGTAATTGGGGGGAAGAGTTGATGTATTTAAGAGAGTTGTCTTCCTATCTGGAACATGGTATCCCTTCATTTTTTTGGACTTCTTTTATGTCCTTAAATAAAATCTTATAATTTCTTCACGTAGCTTTCGCATTATCCTTCGTTGGTCTTTAAAACTGGAAGTCTTCTCAGGTACCTTGCAGTCTTAATGCTATTGTAAATGGACTCTTTTAACCCAGTTTTATCACAACATTGCCTTGGGACACTTTAAACTGTGGGAGGAGCAGTTCTTCAGTCTGCCCCAAGTGTACTCCCAGGCCATCACCCTCCTACTGACACTCAGTAGATGCTGAATATCTCCAGTGTGTTAGGCGATGGACCACAGAGAACAGACCCCATCCCTGCCCCCATGGGGCTTACACTCTAGGGAGGGAACCAGACATTAAACAGTCCCACAGGTATTATTGACCTTCTGCTTTCCTATGAAAAGAAGATATGTATTGCTATGAAAACATATGAAAAGGGGACAGTCTGCACAGTCTGGGAGGGTGCTGAAAGATGAATAGCTGTTAATAGGCAAAACAATTGTAGGAAAAGCAGGTGCATAGGCCCAATGGCAGGAGAGAACATGCCTCATTTGAGAAACTAGAAGAGGAAACTGGTGTGGCAAAGAACAGTGGGGTGTTGGGAACAGATGAAGAACAGGCAGGGGCAAGACAGGGAGCTCACAGCCCCACTTAGGGATTTTGGTTTTTGTCCTGTGAGCAGTGGGAAGCCATTGACAGATTTTAAGCAAAGGGATGACATGATCAAATTTGCATTTTTAAGAGCCCCCTTTGACTTCCATGTAGAGAATGGTTTGAGGCACAAGTTCACATGATGATGATGGAAAGACATGAACATACTTGAGAAATTTGGAAGTAAAATCACAGGACTTGTAGATGGACTGGCTATGGGGATTGAAGAAACAGGGAGTGGGGATGACTCCTGAGATTCTGACTGCAACTAGTTGCCTAGTGGTGGTGTTTGTGGAGGTTGGAAACAAAGGAAAGGAGTATATTTGCTCAGGAGGAAGAAAATCATGTTGGGCTCTGAATGTGTTGGGTTAGACTGAGGTGTTGATGAGACATTCGAGTAGAGATGTCAGGTAAGCAGTTGTATATACACCTGGAGCTTGGAGGAGAGGTTGGGCTGGAGATTTAAATGTGGAAGGCACTGGTATATTGGTAGTAACTAGAACTGTGGGAGTGAATGAGATCACATCAGGTAGAAATGTGGAGGGAAAAGAGAAGGTGGCAGTGTAGGGCTGAGCTTTAAGGAAAACTGACTTGGACCTGTAGATGATGAACCTGCAAAGGAGTCAAAGATGGAAAACCAGGAGAATGGGATGTCCTGAAAGTAGAAGAATTCGTATTAAGGGAGTGATCAGTAGCATCATTGCTGGGAGGTCAGGTTAGAACTCAAAAATGTGCATTGGATTTAGCCACACTATTGTCACTGAGGGGTGGACTTCCCTCCAGTTCCTATTCTGTGAAGGACACCAACAGAGGGAAAGACAAGATTGCTAGGACCAGAATACAGGATTGGAGGAAGGCAGGCATTTGTGTAGGCGTGGAAGAGACAAGCTCAGAGTGCAAAGAACCAGCTGGGCGCCATGAAGGCTCAAAGCCTCTGCTAAACTGGAGAGAACCATGAAAAAAAACAAGTTCCAAAAGGGTCAGACACCAAGTAAGGGAGTCAGGTTATTGTCACTCAGCTTTGAGCCTGGACAGAGAAGACACTGCTCCTCAAGCAAACTGTGTCCCCTGGGGTGGCTGTTGGAGGATCCAGCATGTAGATTATCAAGCATGTGACTATCCTTGCTGGGGAGGCCCTTCTGAACAGCAGCAAGTATAGATCCGTCATGACCACCATTTCAGCCTTTCTGATAGTTTTCAGATTTTTCTAATATAAATTGTTTTATAAGAAACTCTCCATGCAACTCCAGTGTGGAATAATACTACGGACTTGCAGTTGAGGCAAGGATGGGCCATCCTCTACCTTTTTATAGAATCCCAGGGACCTGAGGAATGCATCTGAAAGCCTTAGGTCTTTCTGGATTTTCCAGTACATTTGGCTAAGGGAGATTTAGGCTGGATGGGTTTTGCCTCTGGGATACTGCCTTATAAGCAGAATTATCAGAGTGTAATTGCTGGTGTATTTTCTGAAGATCTGGGGGGTACTTTATTGCTGAGTAGTATTCCATTGTCTGGAGGTAACAGTTTATTCATTCACCTGTTGAAGGACATTTGGGTCGTTTTCACTTTTTGGTGATTATAAATTTATGTACAGGTTTTTGAACGTAAGTTTTCATTTCTCTAAGGAGTAAAATTTCTGGCTCAAATGATTGTGTATATTTAAGAAACTGCTACTGTTTTTCAGAGTGCTTGTAGCATTATGCATCCCCATCAGCAATGAATGAGGGTTCCAGTTGTTCTGTATCCTTGTCAGCACATATTGTCACTGATTTTAATTTTAGCCATTCTGATAGGTGTGCAGTGGTATCTCCTTGTAGGTTTTTTTTTCTTGATTAAACAAGGATTGTATTTATTTTGAAATTACGTATCATACTCTAGCTGCCCTCAAATGTAATTTTCCATTATCTACATTTTAATCCTTGTAGTTTTAATTTGCATTTTTAAAATGGCTAACGATGTTGTTGTGTACGGATTCGCCCTTCTTATAATATCCTATTTGGTGAAGTGTCTGTTCGAGTCTTTTACCCACTTGTGAGTTGAGTTTTCTTATTGTGGAGTTTTGAGAGTCTTTATATGTTGTAGATAAAGGCCTGTGTTGGATATTATTTGCATATATTGTCTCCCAGCCTGTAGCTTGTCTTTTCATCTCCTTAACAGATTCTTCTATGGAGCAAAAGTTTTAAATTTTGATTAAGTCCAAATTATCATGCTTTTGTTGTTAGGCCTCAGAACTCTCTGCCTAATTCCAGGTCATGAAGATTCTCTTCCATGTCTTCTTCTGAAACCTTTACAGTTTTGTGTTTTACATTTAGATCTATGATCCATTTTAGGTTACTTTTTACATAAAATGTGAGGCTTAAAATGGTTGAGGTTTTTGTGTGCCAACTTTTTCAACATTTGTTTGAAAAGACTATCATTTCTCCATAGAATTGCTTTTGCATGTTTGTCAAATGTCAGTTGGCCGTGTTTATTACCGTCCTCTCTATTCCGCTCCTGTGATCTGTCAGTCCCTTCACCAATACCATAACCGTCTTGACTATTGTAGCTTTATATTAACCTTAAAATAAGGTAGTATGAGTCCTCCCACTTTATTTTTCAAAATTATTTTAGTTATTCTAGTTCTCTTGCCTTTCCATAAATTTCAGAATCAGCTTATCTACAAAAAATACTGCTGGGATTATGATTAGAAGGCCTGGTGGGTATTTAAATGGCATGACTTGCTCCCTCTTATGTGCCATAACCTCTAAAGAACCAAGGCAGCCTGCCTGCTCCTTCATTTGCTATGTCGTGATTATTCCAGCTTATGATTGATTACATTGGTGTCTTTTTAAGTTTGGCGGTAGGTAATGAGGTATGTCTACATCGAATTGGGCAGGAACAGCCATGAAAAGATGACCAGTATGTTGAGGGGCTTGTGGGCCAGGTCATGCTCTAGGGCAGGTCAGCCACCATCATTCACAACCTTGGTCTCCATCTGTCTCCCTCCTGAGCAGGTAGAGCAAGACTTGCCAGTCATTAGAGGAATCTCCCTGCCTCGGGCTCTTTACACCTCTGCCACAGGGTCATAGAACTGTCCTGTATTGGGCATGATCCGATTGTTTCTCTAGATTTTCCTTAATTTCTTCTGCCTGGCATAACAGCCTCGCTCATATTTATTTCTCAAACAAACAGCCACATTAGAAGTATATTCATGATACGTCATGAGATAATGAACTGCTTCCTCCTTTCTGCTGTAGTAATACTACCCATGACATCAGGGCTTCCTATGCTCATCTGTTTGACCTTCCCCAGCTCACACCCATTGTTCCTGTGGTCCGAGGCAATGGCACAGGCAGACTTGGAGAGGAAAAGCGGGTGCTGAGGGAGCGCTGCACACATCCTCACCCTGTGTCCTCCCATCATTGTTCTTCAGGCCCCTCCCCAGTCTCTTGGCTGACTTAAGGATAAAAGAAAAGCTGCTTTCTATTCTCCAAACTAACACTGGCTGTTCTGTCTCTTCGCCTCAGGGTATATGAGATTACTTGCTGAAGTCTTCTGTCACCCTAGCCAACCATTTGAGTTTCCCTTTTGGTCACTTACTTTTTCTCATCAGCGGAAGCAGCAGTTCTTGGTTATCTCCTCAGATTTACCAAAAAAAAAAAAAAAACCCTAGAATTATCTAAGTTTTCCATTGTATAAGCTCATCTGGATAGAGCACCCCACCCCCAAGCTGCTGGGCCCTCGTGTCAGCCTGTGGCATTTCTGTGGATGTGCCAGCCCTGCCCGCTCCTGGGCCTGGGCCGCTCTCTGTGGCTGTGTGGTCAAGACCAAGCTCTGTGCGTGCTGCTGGGCCAGCAAACAAGTTGTAAAGGCTGAACTGAAATGCCTGGCACCTCTTAGGTCTTTAGCTCTATGAACATTAACAGTCGAATGTCTATCAAATTATGAAAGATAACGTTTGAAATGTACTATATGATCTCATCCCATGGTGAAACTTGGCTGTTTGTAAATTGAGATATTTTTTGTCCCTTTTTTTTTTTTTGCGGTACGCGGGCCTCTCACTGTTGTGGCCTCTCCCGTTGCGGAGCACAGGCTCTGGACGCACAGGCTCAGCGGCCATGGCTCACGGGCCCAGCCGCTCCGCAGCATGTGGGATCTTCCCGGACCGGGTCACGAACCCGTGTTCCCTGCATCGGCAGGCGGACTCTCAACCACTGCACCATCAGGGAAGCCCTGTCCCATCTTAATAATGATATTCACCTTTGTCCTCATCCCATTTTCCCATGTCATCTAAGGCAGTAGCCTCCAAGACTTTCCTTCCTATGGAGGAGGATGCAGGGGCCCTAGGAAGTCAAGTGACTTAACCCGAAGTCACCCAGCTATGGCAGAATAGAGCCAGGACCTCTCAGCTCTGGTCTGCAGGCCCTGGTCTTGACCTCTTCTGTCAGTACAGGGTAAAAAAACAAGCCTTTATTTTTTCTGTTATGTAAGTGGGGTGAGTGAGTTCCAATCTCCTGCTTGTAGAACAGCATGGCCTTTACTGGAAAGTACCGAGCACTGCTGGATCTCCAGCCACACACACCCAAACTGGCAACTTCCAGCATCGCATTGAGTTCCGCGTGACGAAGAGGCGGCACTCATGTGGTCACACACCCTGTTCAAGCTCCTCAGCAACCTTCTTGCCTTCTGTGGCATCTCCATTTGGGAGGTGGGAGGAGTATGGTCCTTTCACTTTAATGTTTTGTGACGATGGGCAGAAAACGCTATCAGCTCCTTTACCCCATTTCTGCACATTTCCTAGACTAAAAAACAGATTGGAGGGAACTGTTTCTCGAAAGACACTCTCTTATCCCCAGAGAATTTAGTCCTTTTCCTGAAATTCAATGAACAAGGCCACCCGTCCTGCTGGAATTTTCGAGGTTTTGAGTTGTGAACTGATCACATTTGACTGGCTTTAAGGTGTAAGGAGAAACACCGTACTCTTCAGTTTTAAGTCTTTTTAATGTGTACATCCCTTGTTGACTGTTCTCTTTCATATTATGTTCTTCTACTGGCCTTGGTGTCTGCGTTGTCTTAATGCTAGCCAGACTCATCACGTCCAAGCAAATGCTCACGTGTGTAGGTATGAGGGTTTCTTTACTCCCTTTACCTAAGAAAATGGGATGTTTCCAAATATTTCACCCTATTCTCTTGAGGCGCCTCAACAGCTAAAGTTGTTTGTATTCCGCCTTCCTAGCCCCCAATACACACACAGCCCCTTGCTTCTCCCCTGGGTTGTCTCCTTTCCCATTTCTGAGCAGCTGTGCTTCATGTGGACTGCCAGTTCCTCTGCTTTTGTCACCCTGTGATGATTTGGTGCCACACATATGAATACCAATCCGAATATGGATTGGTTGGAGGAACCCCTCCCCGCACACAGACTCAGAATAAGAAAACAGATTTCTGGTGATTTGTTTTCTGTAGGATGTCATCACATTGTGGTTCCCATTAAGTCCTCCCTCCTTCACTCCATGGCAGGCCCTGGGCCAAGCACTTTACATTATGTTTTTGTCACAAAACATAGGCTCTTAGGCACTGCTTCCTCCCACCACTTCACAAGTGTGAAGGCTGGGGCATGGGAAAGCTGACCGTCACTTGGGCAGTGCCCCTCCAGAGCCCATGTACATAGCTCTTGTCCTTAGATAATAAAGCAATTCAAGTGGTGGGGTGCCCAAGGAAAGTCTGAAGTAGATTTCTTGAGGGGGACGTTCCAGCTACACCCCACCCCCAGGAGGTGCCTTGTTCTGGGCCAACACACCCACCGAGTGGTTGCCAGGAGGGACCCTGAAATTCACTCCATCTCCCAGTTGACTGCTGGACCAGGTCCATTCTGCCCTCCCTTTCGGACACACTGTGGAGTAGTAGGGTGAGGGCTAGGGTGAGGGCTGGATCTTGCTCTCCCACAAAGACAGTGGATTTCAAGGGAGAACCAGGCAACAGAGGCGAGGCCTTTCACCTGTCCACACACGTTTCAGGTCACTTGCAGCCAGGCTGCTGATTTAAAGTGAGCCTAATCTTTTTTTTTTAACATCTTTATTGGAGTATAATTGCTTTGCAATGGTGTGTTAGTTTCTGCTGTATAACAAAGTGAATCAGCTATACCTATACTTATATGCCCATATCCCCTCCCTCTTGCATCTCCCTCCCTATCCCATCCCTCTAGGTGGTCACATGGAGCTGATTTCCCCGTGCTATGCGGCTGCTTCCCACTAGCTATCTATTTTACATTTGGTAGTGTACCAAATGTAAAGGCTCTCTCACTTTGTCCCCTTACCCTTCCCCCTCCCCGTGTCCTCAAGTCTACTCTCTATGTCTGCGTCTTTATTCCTGTCCTGCCCCTAGGTTCTTCAGAACCGTCTTTTTTTTTTAGATTCCATATATATGTGTGTTAGCCTACAGTATTTGTTTTTTTTTTTAGATTCCATATATATATGTGTTAGCCTATGGTATTTGTTTTTCTCTTTCTGACTTACTAGTGAGCCTAATCTTGATGTGCAGAGAGCACTGGGCCAGGAGGCAAGAGGGCTGGGCGATAGGCCAGGACATACCTTTAATTCACTATGCGACCTCAGTTACCACCTCCCGTCTTTGGACTCAGCACTCTTTTTTTTTTTTTTTTTTTTTTTTTTGCGGTACGCGGGCCTCTCACTGTTGTGGCCTCTCCCGTTGCGGAGCACAGGCTCTGGACGCACAGGCTCAGCGGCCATGGCTCACGGGCCCAGCCGCTCCGCGGCATGTGGGATCTTCCCAGACCGGGGCACGAACCCGTGTCCCCTGCATCGGCAGGCGGACTCTCAACCACTGCGCCACCAGGGAAGCCCCAGCATTCTTTTCTTACCAAAATATGACTGGCCACATGATCTCCAAGGCAGTTTCATTCACAGTTCTAGCATCTAGGATGTTCTCAGTTGTCCCAGCATCTACAACCACCTCTGTCCCAGTGGCCCCAGCAGGTCTAGCCCAAGGATAGGGCCACAGGAGGTGGTGGCAGTCCAGTCATACTTACCAGACTGGTATGACATGTCCAAATGCACTTAACCATTTTTGTTGTTTATGAAACAATTTTACTATCAGGTCTACTGTTCATAAAACTGATTGGGTTGGAGAGGGCTAAGGTACAAGCTGGCCTGTGACTGAGCCTGGGAAGAAAGAGGCTTGGGCCCACTCTCCGGAGGAGGTGGTAGTGAGGGCAGTGAGGCCGAGGTGGCCTGGGGAAGGTCCAGAACTGAGCAGGCAAAGGCAGCTGCTGTCGCAGAGCCTGGGCCAAGGCTGTGCCAGTGCTGCCAGCCCCGTATCCCTCCTCTACCTGTGGAGGAACAGGAAAGTGGAAGATATTCCTCACCTCTCCTGCTCTTAACCTCTAGACTCCAGTGAAAACTACACGCCCTTGATTGCTTCTACTATTCCCGGCCAACCTTCACCCCCTCACCGTCCCCCCTCTGTATATTTACCTGGTGCTCATGGCCTTCAGAGCAAGTAGCACTGCCTTTAGGGCACCTTTTCTCACCAGTGCAACCCCCTTGTTCTTGAGTAATAAATGACCCCACTGCATGTGCACACCCAAGGAAAGCTGAAGTGCATTCTCAGCGAGCTGTGTGTTCTCCTCTGCCCCTGCATGGAAGGGGCAGGAACCATCCTATGGCTTTCCTGAGATTTTACTTATTCCTAAGATGTGGAAAGATCTTTCCCTCTCTTCTACCTCTGGTCTGAGCAGTAGAGGGCTGTTCGGCAGCCTCTGATAACTCCTGGAAGGCTGGCCTTCTGTTGGTTTGGATGCTGGTTTAGATGATGGGGTGACTACAGGCCTCCTGCCTCTGGCAAAGCTGTCAATCTCCACTGGGGGCACTTCGGGGAGGTGCTCTGGCTGTGGTGGTCTTAGTAGAGAAGCAGCTTGGGTGCCCATCACTGGTCTTGGTCACAAGAGGCCAAGGTGTAGCTTCCTTAATTAGCTCCCGGAGCAAGAAGGTCCCAGACTTCAGAACTCTCTGGGAAGCCCGTCTTTTTGTTTGTTTCTCCTTACTAGCTCTCTGGGTTGGGACAGTGCACAGATGCAGAGACAAGTAAGAATGGCCTAATAAGGCTCAATTACCACTTCAAAGCCCTTGATTAATCATTTAAAATGTCTGAGCTGAGCAAGAAAAGGTTTCAGATTCCAGGATGGGGCTGACTGAGGAACTGGAGCCTTTAGCAGAGTAAGCCTCTGCTCACATTTCTGCCCAGGTCCCTGTGTGGTCTGGAGCCCCACTTGCCCACTGCCTGCCCAGAACCAGTAGCCCATGTGAATGGCCCCCCTGGGGTTGTACAATATGGTTGTCCTAGAATTTGGGACTGCTGGTTGGTGTGGCTGGTGGCCCTGGAGAAGACCCCAGGGCTTGGTGGGCAGTTGGGCACAGGGGGATGCATGCTTCTAAGCATCTTGCATCTGTCCTCTCTGCTTCCAGCAGAGAGGCAAGAAGGCAGATGGGGAGCCTCTTCCAGAATCTGCTCAGCTTCCCACAGGTTCTGCACCCAAGACCTCCCTGGGTCTTTATGACCTAGTCTGGGCATCTGAGTCACATCTATATGCTCATACACCTCTCCCTGCACATTCCCCCAATGCCCTTCACCACCACCACCACCTTTGCACTTGCATTCACATGGCAAAGCTCTGAATACCTGGCCCTCTGCAGGCCCCACCCTGGGCTGGGGCTGAGAACATTGAAGGCTGGTACCAAAGGGCTGTGTGAGGCAAGAAAGACAAGCTGGTGAAGGACCCCTGGACCTGATCTCCAACTCAACCAGTTTTCTGGAAATGGAGAGTCCCTTGCCTGGGACCAGGGCACAGGATCCCGGCACTGGTTGAATAGGGTTGTCTTGGCTCCTGAGACACTAGATAGGAAATGGGATGGTTAGCCTTTTGGCTGATATGTGTGTGAGCCAATCTGTAAAGCCCTTGCCTGCGTCAGAAGGAGCTGGAGCCCAGCCTGTCCCCAGGCTGGCCACAAGGGGGCACTTAATCCCTAAGTAGGCACTCAACGTGAGTAGCCTCTGCAGACACCAGACCCTCCGCTCCCCACTGGGAACTGACTGCTCCCAACTCCACCCATTGCACTTTTGATCCCTCTCGATTTCTTTCCTCCTTTAAAAGAAAAAAAAATTTTTTTATTTTGGAGTAATTCTAGATTACAGAAAAGTCAGATAGTACCGTTTCTGTTGTTGATCCAGCTTCCCTTAATGATTAACATAACCATGGTCCTGCCCAGCTTGCCAGTATAGGCCAGTTGCCAGGAAGGCCCACGTGGCCTGGGTGTGGAAACACCTGTATTAGAATCATCGCTGCCCCAGCTCCTACTGGGTAACCAGTACCACCAGAAAAGCTGTGGTATACACAGTCCCCTGGCTTCAAGTACCCAGGGAGGCTGTCATGGCCCAGGACTCATGCACTCAGGTGCATCCTAACGGCTCAGCCAGGGCAGTATGGGAGCTCTCAGGCAGATTCACCTACTGGGTGGCAGGGATGGGGACAGGTGGCAGATTAGCAAGAAGCCCCAGGGTGGGGTGGTGTCCTGGGGCAGACTAGGCCTGCAGCTCAGTGCAGCAGGCACCCTCTAAAGGTGCAGTACCTCAGACTCTGCAGGTAAGCAGGGCATCTAGGCAGGTACAGTTGTAAAATATGCAATTTCTGGGTCCCACAGCGCATGCTGTGAGGAACTGTGAGGCCTTCCTCAGAGCTTTCTCCTGGGCCAGTCATCCCTGCTTTTAGTGATGGAAAGAAAAGCAAAGAAAACACAAGTCACTCCTACCTCCTCACCTACCCTCCCACACACGCACTCTTCCACCCCCATCTTCTCAACAGTCTGGAAGCATAGGTTCTGTCCTCAGCTAATGCAAGGGAAAAAGTCATAAGGGATTTGGAAGACTCGGTGCTCCAGCAAATAAGTGACTCGGGTTTCTAAGGTATGTATAGCACTAACTACCCCTGTCAAGGTTGATGCAGCCCTCTGGCTTAAAGTCCTCTGTTCTGTAGCCAGACTCATTATTTCTAACCTCTGTAAGCATTGTCTGGGAGTAATCAGCTCAGTCTCTACTGCCCCAGGTTGTGGAGTATGGCAGGTGAAATAAGCCCTGGCAAGGACAAACTTGACTAATGGAGAAAGGTGATAAGAGGAAGGAAGACTGGGACATTTTTGTTTCCCCAAGTTACCTGAGGTTCAGTGGTTTTGAGAGGAAGAAGGGCTGGGAGCAGGGGAAGCAGTGAGGAGACAGGTGTCCCACAGGGTTGTGAAGATCAAATGGTGCTGAAAGGCCCTCAGCACAGGTCCAGGCACATCGTGAGCACCTCTGTAAACGCCAGTTTAAGAGAGACTGCAGGACCTGGCACATAGCAACCCAGCCTCGGGCTGGGTCTCAGGCCTGGGCTAAACAGGCTGTTTCCAGAGCTGGCAGAGGAGGGGGACTTTATGTCCCAGGGGCAGCAGAGTGGCAAGGAGAATACAGCAAGAGATTATTCAAGGGGGTCCACAGCCAACTGTGTTCTCAGTTTCCCTGTCCAACACTACCCATGCATGATCATGGGAGGCTGGGAACTTGGGCAGGTGGCACCCGACACCCTGCTGTGATGATCCCAGAGTTTGGAGTGCCCAAGTGGGTGGGGTGGGCTCCGGCTGGAGTGAGAGAGGACTGTCCTGGAGCCCGTTCACCCCTGTGCTCCTGGTCCCTATGATACCCAGTTGGGGCCTGAATTCACATCCTGCCTCTGGCTGGTCCTGTGCTGAACAAGAGACTTACCTCCCTTAAGTCTTGATCCTTACCTGTGAAATGGGAATGATGGTATCTCAAAGTTACTCTTAAGACTAAATCAGGTAATGTGCCTTGGGTTGTCACCTCCTCTTTGACTAGGCTTGCCTGGTGGTGGGTCTTGTCTCCCAGACCCTGAACAACTTTGTCTGTGTTGAGAGGGGCCAAATGAAAACAGGCTGAGATTAGACCTGTGCCGTGAGAGAAGGGAAAGGGATGTCTCTGTGGAGGGCGGCTGATACAACAGAACCTGGACAAGCTCACACTAAACCCAGCGTGTTCTAGCTACTTACTATACCAGGCTCTAGAGAAAAGAGTTGCCAAGAGAGGAGGTATAAAAATAGATACACAAAAATAGAACTAAAAGATGCCAAAGGACTGGTTTAATTTATAAGATTCATGTATTCATGAACTTTCAAAAAATTTAAGATCCTTACTGCTTATTACTGAGTTTGATGATGGTTGTTTTGAGATTTTCTTAAAAGTGCCTGCAGATCCTTTGAGGCCAAGGTCAACTAACTATCAGACATTCTAATGGGAAGCGAGGCTGACGTGAGCCACAGCTCACGAGTAAAGGGTGGTTGGGGGTCCTTCTTGATCTGGGGATTTGTTTGGCACTCAGATCTCTTAATACAGCGCTTAGCCCTGACAGGGCTCAGATTTCCTACTCCATTCTGAGGAAATGCAAGAGTACCAGGCTCCAGCCACAGCCTCCCACTTGCCTAGGTTTTCATCCTGCCTACCATTGCTTTGTGCAAAAGTTTAGAGGCTGGAGCACATACTGCATTGGCCAGGTATGAAAACCAAGATTCTTGGTTAATCTTTTAAAGCCTAAAGCCCCCTTTTTAGGAGATTTTACTTACTCTCTTGCTCTTGGGAGATGGCTTAGATATATCTAAAGAAATGCCCCCAGTTCCCCTGTAGGATTCGGGACAGAGTGCTACCTGGTTTATAAACCAAGTAGGGTTAGCCAACTCCGGCCAGAGAGCAATGGACATTTCTTACTTAACTGGCTGCCTTGGTGAGGCCACTGGTTAGGTTCCCTAGTGCTTGCCCTCCTGCAGGGATGAATGTCCTTAGGAGGAGGAGGGAAAGTAGTTGAGCCACCCTTCCTCCATTCACCCAAGACTGCATAAGTGGAAAGGCTGCACAAAGTCTGCTCAGTGGCTTTGAGCTGCTGTATGTAGCTCTCCCTTGGTCTGGGAGGTGTTGGCCCTGTAGAGCATGGGGTTTGTGCCCGTTCACTTTCATCCTCTCTCCCCTTCCCCATCCAGTGTATGTGGTGGAAGACCAGAGAAGGGATGACCTGGGCCCATCTACCTGCCTCACAGCCTGCTGGACTGCCCTCTGTTGCTGCTGTCTCTGGGATATGCTCACCTGACGACCCTGGCTCTCCTGTCCTTCCAGCTCTGCCGCCACCGCCAACAAGTGTGCCTGCCCCCATCTCTTCTGATTGCTGAAATCAATGACTAGCTCTGCACAGACACTTCTACCTTCAACGCAGTGGGATTCTAGATTAGCAGGGGTTGCTGCTGTTTAATTCAGTGACTTGATCTTTTTAATGTTCAAATCCATTTCTTATTGGTCTTTCACAAATGTGCTAAATGACTTTCATTTTTTTGGCCAAAGGCTTAGTGACAAAATATATATTTATAATTTAAAAATTATACATTCAAGGTAGTGGCATGATATAACATACCACTGAATGATTTCTCTGCTAACACCCTGTATGTTTCAATAAATTTGTCTAAACTTCAACTGTCTCAGTTATTCCAGATACAATCTAAATCCTGGGTTTCTCAGCCACTGTCCAGTATATGATGAGGAGCCGATCTACCTTTTCATCCTGGCTGCTACTAGGAAGGCAGGGTCCAAGGCCAGGTGTCCTTCAGCTAGGTCAAGGAGTCCTCACTGAGCTAGCATCCTCTCTCTCCCTAGTCCCACTGAGATATGGACTCACCAAGGAGCCACACTGGCTTTTACCCAGAGCATAAGAAAGGGCATCTTGGTAACTGTGGCTGCCCCAGGGCCTGCTCTGGAAGGAGAAGCCACAGTTGGGGCTCAGGTCGAGACCTGAGGCTTTCTCTTCCTGCTGTCCCCTCCCAGACCCCAACCCCTGTCCACCGACACACAAAGAAGAGAGCTGTCATAATACAAACTAGTCAGCCACACCATCCATCTCAGTTTTGGCCGCAGGGTGGCGCTGAGCCACCATAGCAGCAAGTCTAATTTTCCTCCTTCAGCTGGCCATCCCTGAGAGGCAGTTGACAGCTCCTTGCCTAACCTCCTCGTCTGCCCACTTTCTCTCTGAATCAGCCAGGTGCTGATAAATAACTACCAGCTCTCTTTAAAAACAAACAAAAAGCCAAGATTTTGTAGCATCACCTGATTTCTGTGGAGTAAATGGTGGGTCCCACCATAGCGGATTTCAAGCTACCAACGTGATATACTGAACATGGAGTTGGGAAGACAAGGGCAGCAGTACACTGCTATGCAGTATTTCCACCATCCAGATACGATAGACTGCTCACCTCAAAAACACAGATAATGGCTAAATTTAGTAAAGTAATTTGGAAGGGGTAAGTTCTAAATACTTATTAACCTTATTTTTAATATAATGGTAAATTTACAAACTTAATTTTTAATAATGGCTACTGTTTATAACAACTGGCTTGCAACAAAATTCCTGAAAATTAAATAATTGGCTCTCCCGAGCCAGCGCCAGCACACCACTGCCCCCATGCCTCCAGGAGGCCTCAGGATTG
Source organism: Phocoena phocoena (assembly GCF_963924675.1). NCBI lineage: Eukaryota > Metazoa > Chordata > Mammalia > Artiodactyla > Phocoenidae > Phocoena > Phocoena phocoena. Next base: position 117,781,994 of record NC_089221.1, read on the forward strand.
TAATGTCCACCCTATGAACTGACCAAAGGGAGACCGTCTTGGAGTGCTGCTGGTTTATTACCAGATTTTCTTTTACAGTGTTTGGGAGGAAGTGGGAAAGGAATCTTTAGGCAGACTGCCACTGAGGCACCTGTTGTGTCCACTTACATTCATTCAGCTGTGCCCTGCTCTCCTTTTCCTTATCTGCATACTACATGGAGGCTTTGAAGTTGAGGGGTTTACCTAAAGGAACAGAAAAAAGAAGGCAAGGCTTCAATGCAGAAGAAGGAGGCCCACAGCCCTGGAGAACAGGGAGGAACTGAGGTGGAGATAGCCTCTGCCTCTCTGATCCTCTGTTCTCATCCATCAGCTCAAGAAAAGCAGACTTAGCAGAGTGGGACAGATGTCTTTTATTGGTCTGACCAGTGTGACTAGTCGTAGGCCCAGGAAGAGCTCTCCTATCTGTCCCGGCTCCCATCTTCCCTCTCCTGGGGGTTCATGACTCACCCCCAGGGAAGAAGGGTGGCAGGCAGAGCCAGGATAAAAAATACAGGGATGGGATCTGAAAGGGGCTCCAGGTGATGCATAAAACATAGGGTTACCAGACCATCCAGATAAAATGTCCATCAGGCAGAGCAGAAGCAGTTTCCCTATACAGGCCCCTGGCCAGGAATGGCAGGGGTCAGGAGGAAGAGCTTCCCTAGAGGCTTCCTACTGTGCCCTTCGTGCCATCAGCATCTCCCGGATATTGTCCTCAGCTTCCTTCACACTCCGCTCCAGGTAGGATTTTTTCTGCTGCAATATGAGAAGGAAATAAATGTTAGGACCAGGGGGAATGTGCCAAGTTGGTAGATGCAGCTTCTATGCCCAATGGTTATGGCTTCTCTGTGACCAGTGACTTCCAGGAGCCTATTGTCTATTGGGAGCCAAGTATACACACCTGCCCAGAGTGTTCCCCCAGCCCAACCCCTGGGCACAGGGAGGGGGTTGCTCAGTACAGGAAGCAGGAGTGCTCTCTGGATGGCAATAGCACTCTTCCCCCAGAAGGAAGTAGACTCTAAAAACAGGCGTCTTGGTACATGAAGTTATACCAGACAGACAAAGGCCAGGAAATTCCAGGACAAAGCTCTGGCCCCATAACAGGTTGTCTCTCAAGGTTTTCCATGGCCCAGGCCAGGCGCCTGTAGCTGCCACTGCTGCAAAATGGACAGCATACCCTCTGCTCTGTCCAGCAAGATGATAGATAGGCTGCATCACACGTCTCACCAAGGCAGATGAGTCAAGATGAAATCTGCTTTTCTAATGAAACTACTGCCTGCCAGGAATCCAGGACAGTGACACACTGAGTAAAACAGACCTTTTGGAAGTTTACCTCCTACCCCATCTGGGTCCTAAATTAAAAATCTCAACTTAAGACAAAGAACTTTACTTTCAGGAGCCACACCTGGACCAGGATTAACAAAAGATTAGTCAAAGGAAATGATGTCTGTACATTATTTGCCCTGTGGTCACCCCAGAAGTATGGTGGCTTCACCACTGGTCCCTGCCCTGAGGACACCGTTGTGGCTGCATTCCCACTTAACAGACATGAAATGAAGTCTCCCTTTTCGGGGAATACTCAAAATCATCCTCTCCCCAGGGTGCATGTGACTGAGCCACACTAGAGCCAGAAATGCAGAGCCCTAGCCCAGATGCAGCCAGTGCCCTTCCCTCACCCCTCCTCCCTTCACCCAAGCAGCTGGGGGTTCACTTTGACTACTGAAGTGCCCAAGTGACCTGGGGAAGCCAGGGAAAGGCTGGGGCAGAGGGCAGGTAAGCAGCCTGGTCTCAGGCCTTGCTTGGGAACTGATCCCCAACCTCTGAGACAGGAAAATGGAATGAAGTGCTTCTATTACCTGAGGCCTTCACCAATAAACCTCTCAGGTGCCCCTTCTACGTATCCCTGCCTCTTAATTTTTCCCACTCTCTGTCCAGATTTTTTTTTTTTAAAAGATGTTGGGGGTAGGAGTTTATTAATTAATTTATTCATTTTTGCTATGTTGGGTCTTCATTTCTGTGCGAGGGCTTTCTCTAGTTGCGGCAAGCGGGGGCCACTCTTCATCGCGGTGCACGGGCCTCTCATTATCGCGGCCTCCCTTGTTGCGGAGCACAGGCTCCAGACGCGCAGGCTCAGCAGTTGTGGCTCACGGGCCCAGTTGCTCCGCGGCATGTGGGATCCTCCCAGACCAGGGCTCGAACCCGTGTCGCCTGCATTAGCAGGCAGACTCTCAACCACTGCACCACCAGGGAAGCCCCAGATATTTTTTAAATGATACATGTAGAGACTTTATAGTTTCCTTTAGGTGCCAAATGCTGAGGCATCCACAGTATTTTTTAGTAAAATTTTATTGAAGTATAGTTGATTCACAATGCTGTGCCAACTTCTGCTGCACAGCAAAGTGACCCAGCTACACACATATATATTCTTTCATGTTCCCCTCCACCATGGTCCATCATAGGACACAACATAGTTCCCCGTGCTACACAGCAGGACCCCACCGTTTATCCATCCTATACATAATAGTTTGCATCTGCTAATCCCACAAATCTTTATCATAGTTCTTATGTGAACCTCTGGTTCCTATTTGTCTTCTAACTTCAAATTTCTTGAAGGCTAGAAAGAGCCCGATCTCTTTACTCATCTCCCATCTGTCCAACTTGCACACAATTCCTTACAAAAGAACAGGAGCTCCACAAAAACTCATAGTGACCACAATAATTCTATGGCTGAGGAAATTTGTTTAATTACACTGCTAAACCTGATATAGTCCTATCACTGTGATATCACAGTGGGAACTTAAACTTCCTTTGATAAACAACTTGTGGTGAGTAAAAAAGAGGCAAATACTAGTAACTCCTGATACACAGCTGAAGAATGTACATGTACTATGTGTTGTGCAGCAGCTAGACAGCAAGTGCCATGCACCATTCTGGGCACCTTTTGGGTCCCAGACCCGTAGGAACCTAAGGAAAAGGCTTGTGGAGCAAGTGGGATTCTATCCTGGCAGTAGTCAGCCAGTGCTCAAGAGCCCAGGTCTGTTGCATTCCATCTCTGCCAACTTGCTGCCCCAGCTAGCAAAACCATAAACTTGGAGCATCAGCAAGAGCTTTTCTCCCTACTGCCCAGGCCTCTGGCCAATCAAATTCAGGTTGTAATTCTCAGCTTTAAAATTCTTCACTCTGTCACATCTCTTCCTTCTATCTTCCACTTCCAGTTTCATTACTTTTTCATGATTTTTACTACTGCATATCCTAAAGTCTTCAAGTTTCAAAAATAATGTAAAATGAACCTGTCTTTACATCTTTAGTTTAAATAGACTTACTGGGCATTAAAAAAATTTTTTTTCATCCCAATAGATGGGGCATCTCTAGCACAGACCTGCTTTCTAACTGTATTTCAATAGCTCCTGTCTCATCCTCAAACATACCTAAGCCCAGAAGACCCTCATAGTCAAACCCAGACCACAGCACATGATGTGGGTTGAACTGTGTCTCACAAAAAGACGTGATGAAGTCCTAACCCCCGGTACCTGTGAATGTGACCTTATTTGGAAATAGGGTCTTTGCAGATGTAACCAAGTTAAGATGAGGTCATACTAGATTAGGGCAGGCCCTAAATCCAATGATTAGTGTCCTTATAAGAAGGCCACGTAAAAACAAAGGGATACCCAGGGGAAATGCCATGCATTGATAGAGGCAGAGAGTGGAGGGTTGCATCTGCAAGATTAGGAAGGCGCCAAGCATGGCCCACAACCACCATAAGCTAGAAAGAAGAAAGGAAGGAGTCTTCCCTAGACCCTTCAGAGAGCATAGCCCTGCAACACCTTGATTTTGGACTTTCAGCCTCCAGAACTGTGAAAAAATAAATTTCTGTTGTTTTAAGCCACCCAGTTTGTGGTAACTTGTTATGCAGCCTTAGGACACCAATATAGCACCTGAAATGAAGGATGCTCCCAGAGACTGAGTTTATCCCAAGGTTCTTTTGGACCCACAGCTTCTACCCACACTGAATCACAGAGGCCTAGGTAAGGATCCCTAAAAGTTAGAATACTGGGATTGTACTTATCCCAGAAATAACTGTCATAGAATTGACCCAAATACAAATGAGACCATCAGAGAGAATGGAAAAAATTAAGGAACCAATGACTAAATTAAACTTTTTCTTCCTTGAATCTCCACAGGTTAAAACCACTAGTCAAATCAGAATCTCTGTGGACCCTGCTCTTCCCCATTCCTGTAAATAACAGCTCCATTCCTGCAACTCAAGACAAAAACTTCAGTGTCATCCTTGAATCTTCTTTCTTTCACATCTGACATCCAATCAAACAACAAATCCTGTCAGTGCTATCTCAAAATGCATCCAGAATCTGACCTTAATGAAGAGCCTCCTAAGTGGTCTCCTTTCTTCTGTCCTTGACCCCCTTCAGTTTCTTCTCCACACAGTGGCCAGAGTCATCTTTCAACATTTAAAACCTTTCAATGGCTTTCCACCTCTCTCAAAATAAAAGGCAAAAGCCGTTTCAAAAAGCCACGTACAGTCCTGCTCTAAGCTGACTCTGACCTCCCGTCCCACGACTCCCTCTCTCTCTCTCATTCAGCTCCGGCCACACTGGCCTCCAAGTTGTTCCTCCAACCCACCAGCTATGTTCCTGCCTGTCCTTTGCCTTTGGGTCCCTTTGTGTAGGAACTCTCTTCCCCAGATATCTACATTACTTGCTCCTTCACGTCCTTCAGGTCCTTCTCAAGTGTCACCTTATGGGAAAGGCCTTCTTGATCGTATGTGGCTCCATACTCTCTATTCTCCTCACCTTGATTTTCCTCCTTAGCACCTATTGCCACCTGAAGCGGTATTTGCCTGTTTTCTCTTATGAGAAGGAAAGGTCCATGAGAGCAACACTTTGTTCTACTCTCTAATATAGTCCCAGTGTCTAGAAGAATCGCTGGTTCATAATAGGAACTCAATAGTTGAATACAAGTGCATTTATCGTGGGAAATGATGCCTTACTGATTTACTCGTACACATACTCCTATTTAGTTTTCCCTCCTGACCTGAATGAGGAATACCCATTGGAGGAAGCAAAGGCAAAAAATGACCATTCTCCTTCAAGGTGGTTTTCAGTTTTTGACATTGCCCTCTAACCTCTGCCCCTAGATAAACACAGGTTTAAAACTCAGACCTCACTGATCCTGATGGGGACATGAAAACCTTGCTCCCACAAACAGGCCCTAAGGGTCAAAGCCCTTACGCTTTATTCTCAGGTCAACTTGTAAAACCATAAAACCATCCCAATTTCCCACGTCCTGGAGTCGAAAATCCTTGAGAAACTGCTCCATGTGATGTCAGTGTCAGGGCCACTGTGCACTACAAGGGGATAATAATTGCTGTGGAAACTCTAGGAGGCATGTGAAACCCCCACCTTCCACCGGGAGTCCTGCGAAGGCATTTGCTGGCCTCACTGCAGCACCTTTCCGTCTTACTGAGCAATCTCCCTCAGAACCCTGTCTGTAGGAAATTCTCTCCTGGCATCAAACCACAGAGCTCTAGGTGCGGCAACATTCCTGTGGGGCCTTGTCCTCACGTAAAATTCTGAGATTTCCTGTGGGACTCAGCACGGCCAGGGAAATGACATTGTTGGACTTATTGCTCATCAGCCTGAAGTTCTTCTTTCCGGGAGTCAGACTGAGGGGCTGGTGTTTCATTCTCATTCTCTCACAAAGGAAAGAGGCTCAAGTCCCTAGAACTTTTCCGACATGACACAATCTCTCAAATAGACTCATGAGGTAATTCATCTTGTGACACTATCTCTATAGACTTCTTCTTTTCATAGGAACTTTGTCTCTTTCTCTAAATTAATATTTTTCCTGTTTGTATTATCTTAGGATATAGAAAAGTCTTTTCCCCTCTCACCTTTTATTTCCCCACTTGTAAAATGAAGATTTGGGTAACACCAAATTAAGAACTCAAGAGCTTCAATGAATCTCATGTTCCCTCAGTCTGCAGAACTGTAAAATGGCCAGAGGGGGGCCAGCTGCCCATAATGGGGAAGTTTAGCAAGAGGCCAAGAATTCACTGAAGGCTGAGGAGGCATGTCTTGGCGGCCAGGGTAAGATGTGAAGAAGGCAGGGAAACAAGAGGAAGAAGAGAAAAACAAAGGCAGTGCAGGGGCACAATAAGAACTCAGAAAGGGAAATGAGACACGGATGGGCAGAGATCTGAAAGTGCAAGTGCTGCAACAGCCTGAATGGGTGAGGAGCACTCACCAGAGGCAGGAAAAGCTGGCCAAACATGACCAGGAATTTGAAGATAAGAGACAAGTGATCCAAGGACAGGTGTCCACTTGTGAACTCATCTGGGTTTATCCACTTCACCATTAGGGACACAACTAGGCTACAAGGTAACTGCTGAGCTACATACGGCTGGGAGACAAGCTGAAAGAATGAGAAAGCAATTTTAGGCATGGAGCAGGAGAATAAAGAGAAATCTAAGAAGGGGTTACTGTCTCTGCATCTTTTAGAAACTGCTTTCAAGACATCTTTCAGAGGTTCCTCTGCTGAAAGACAGGGACAAAAGACTTGGATCAAGCTGAGCAATGACCTTGGTTTTTCTCCCAGATGTTCTTTTACCTACCTGCTAAAGAGACTCTGACACTGCTACCATATGGGGTCAGACTCCCAAATCCCACCTATGATCACATGGCTCAATGTACCCAAGATAAACCTCTGCTCTACTCAAGTACCTTAGAGCAGAGATATACCAGGTGATGGTGGTGGGGGGAGCGGGTGGATTCTTATTTCTTCCAAATGATAGTGTTTTTAGCCTTTTAGTCCACCTAAAGTTTATGTGATCTCTATCTACTATTGCCCTAACACATAAGCTTCATTTAAGTCCCAGAGAAAGACCAGCACATCAGACAACCTGAGAAAGAAAGAAAACAAGCTCACAGGTAAATGAAGAGCAAGGAGAGGCAACTGTTCCAATGCATATGGCAGAGATCAGGCTTCAGTCAAAGAATCATTATATTTATAGGCACCAAACTTAAAACGATAAGCCAATAATCGTGTCAAGTGATAAACAGCTGATGTAGGTAGGGACATTTGGCTCAAAGAATATTAAGAGGAGAAGGAACCCAATCACCAACTTAAATATCTAAAACAATGGCTCTAAACGTATGGTCCCCACACCAGCAGCACCAGCAACACTGGGGAAATTGTTAGAAATGCATGTTCTTGGGCCCCAACCCAGACCTACTGAATCAGAAACTCTAGGGGTGGAGCTTGGCAATCTGTTTTCACAAGCTCTCCTGGTGATTCTGATGCAAACTGAAGTTTGAGAATCTTCAGAAGTGGAAGTCAGCAAAATTCTTCTATAAAGGGCCAGACAGTAAATATTTTAGGCTTTGTGGGGTTGTCTCTGTCACAACTACTCAATTCTGCCACTACAGTGCAAAAGCAACATAAAAAACGTGCAAACAAATGGGCATAGCTGTGTTCTAAAAAACACAAAAACAAGCAAGACAGATCTGGTCAGCAGGCTACAGTTTGGCAACGTCTCTTCTGAAAAAAGAGGGAGTCTTAAAAAGTAGAACTGAATCTAGCACATAGGGATTTTAACTTTCCATGAAAGTTGCCTAATGAAAGCATAAATTTCCATCCATGCATCATTCCATTCATTCATTCAAGCCTACTGCCAAATCATTTCTCCTCTTTTTTTCCTCCAAAAATCCTGGTTCCTGAAGTTTGTAGCATCATGGTGTACCATCCTCTTCTCCCTTCCTTGCTGCTGCAATCTACCAATCTACCAATATCCTGGGTACTGCCCCTCATTCATCAGAGGCTCTTCCTCTCCACCACTGCTGCACCACTTGAGGTGACTTCAACAAGAATGGAGATGATCCATCCAATACCATGACCTTCTCTCCCCTCACATTTTTTACTTTACCCCACCTAAGCCACCCAGCCCATGTTCATACCCTAGAGATTTGACAACACCAGTAACTGCACCACCTCCAAAATTTCAATTTCACCACCACTACTTCCTATTTTTCCAGGTCGTTTCGATCTGGTAACTCTCCCTCCAGCACTTCTTCAACCATATCACTCAACAAGTTTTTCATTATTCATTCTGCTTCCATGACCTTCTCCCCTCCCACCCAGCTCAGCTTCCACAGTCCTTCATTTATATTTATTCCCCTCTGAACTCCCTTTTGCCCCTCTCTCCCTCTGTTGCACTTCCCTGGCAAAATACCAACCCAAGCTAAACCCAACCATCTACCTACTCCATGTTTGTACCCAAATAGCTGAATCCTGCTGGAGAAAAACACTTAAGTGTGCTGCATGGTTTTACTTTAAATTTAGGACTATGAATCTCAAATAGGCATTCACCAGTGTCCAGAAGTTCTATTAAATTTTCTTAATATATTAAATTCTCTGCTCTCCAGGGCTTCCCTGGTGGCACAGTGGTTAAGAATCCGTCTGCCAATGCAGGGGACACAGGTTCGAGCTCTGGTCCGGGAAGATCCCACATGCCGTGGAGCAACTGAGCCCGTGAAGCACAACTACTGAGCCTGCATTCTAGAGCCCGTGCGCCGCAACTACTAAAGCCCTCATGCCTAGGGCCCGTGCTCCGCAACAAGAGAAGCCACTACAACGAGAAGCCCGCGTACCACAACAAAGAGTAGCTCCCACTCGCCACAACTAGAGAAAGCCCGTGTGCAGCAACGAAGACCCAATGCAGCCAAAAATAAATTAATTTCAAAAAATTCTCTGCTCTCCAAAGTAACTATTTCATACTTTATCTTGTCTCCTCAAATCTCCTATACTCTCTCCTCCCCTCTCATTCCCAGCTGAGAAAACAGCAGCAATCTGATGAGAATTATCTCTTTCCACTACCAAATCTACCACCTGACCTACACCTATACATATACTCTCTTCTTTCCCTGTGTTAAAATGGATAGAGGGGTTGTGTTTTGATAGAAGCAGAAACACAACCCTTCCACTTGGGTGTTGAATCCATCCCATTCTCAAAAATTTCACTCCCACAGTTATCCTTTTTCTTTCTTCCTGATCTTCAACGTCTCTTTCTCTGCAAATTCCTTCTTGGTAAGGCAAGTCACACACACACACAAAAAAAACACCTTTCTTGTCCTCACATTCCCCTGTAGGTACTGCCTCCTTTCTCTCCTCCCCTTCTTGCAAAACCTCTTAAACCAAGTGTTTAGTAGTTGCCTCCACTTCCTTACCTCCCATTATCTCCTCAAACCTCTCCAATCATGCTTCCCATCTACCCTATTGAACTTACTATAGTCCAGGTCACCAACGATCTCTATGTTGCCCAAAGCAGTGGTTACTCTCTATTCTCTTCTTACTCAACCCGTTCTTACTCATCAACAGCATTCAACACAATTCTTGAAATACTTTCCTCTCTTAGCTTTCATGATTCCACACTCCTATTTTCTTCCTACATTACTGGCTACCCCTTCTAAGTTCTCTTTTGCTGACTACTCCTCCTCTGCTCAACTTCAAAATGTTGACATTTTCTGGAAAGCTGTCCTTAACTTTTCTCCATCACTCTCTCTTAGAAACCCTCATCTAGTCTCATAGCTTTAAACATCATTATGACTCCCAAATTTATATCTCCAACCTAGACCTCCCCTTAATTCCAGATTTACACATCAAATTGCTTATAAAACATATCTTCCTGGATGTCAAACCCAAACTTAACATGTCTAAAACAAGCACAACTGATTTATAGTCACCCCACACCCTCCCAGTCTTCTCCATCTCACTGAATGGCAGTCATCCAACTGCTCAATTTAAAAACCACAGAGGGCTTCCCTGGTGGCGCAGTGGTTGAGAGTCCGCCTGCTGATGCAGGGGACACGGGTTCGTGCCCCGGTCCGGGAAGATCCCACATGCCGCGGAGTGGCTGGGCCCGTGAGCCATGGCTGCTGGGCCTGCGCGTCCAGAGCCTGTGCTCCGCAACAGGAGAGGCCACAATAGTGAGAGGCCCGCGTACCGCAAAAACAACAACAACAACAAAAAAAACACTCCACAGAGACAAAAAAAATACAAAAGCCAACAGAAGCCATCCCTGATTCTTCTCTTTTCCTCGAACCCAATATCCCCCTGCAGCCACCCATCAGTCTTAACTTACTTCCAAATATATCCCGAAACCATCCTCTTCTTTCGATCCAGCTCCACTGCTACCATCCTAGTCCAAGCCTCCATCATCCTCTCCTGGATGTTTGTCATGGATATTTTAACATGTAATTCAGCTTGCTTTCTGCTCAAAACCCTTGAAAGTCTTCCCATGACACTTCGAATAAAATCCAAACTCCTTTACCTGGGCAATAAGACCCTGCATGATCTGGTCCCTGCCAACCACTCCAACCTTATTATGACTCTTCCCCCTTTCACTTGCTTAAACAATTCCACCAAACTTTTTCCAACCGTAAGACATTTGCATCATCTGTGCCTTCTAAGAACCTGGAATGTTCTTCCTTTGGATACTTTTAAGTGGCTAGCTGCTGCTTTTCATTCAGATCTTAGCTGAAATTTCACCTTTTCAGAGAGGCCTCCCCAATAACTCTAAAATATCACCTTTACTACATGATATTTTCTTGTTTGTATCTTCACTGTCTGTATCTGCATGTAAGTTCCATAACAGTAGGGAATCTTCTCTGACTTGATTAAAGCTTCATCCTCAGTACCAAGAACTGACATAATTAATTTAACCAACATTTATTGAGCACTCAATATATGTTAGACCCAAAGAGCACTGGGATTAGAGCAGTGAACAAGTCAAACACTTATTCACAGAGATTATGCTGTTGCAGGGCACATAGACATTTAACCACCATTGCAATAAGGGCTCCAAGGGAAAAGCACAGTGTCTAATAGAGGAAACACCTGGTATAATCAAGGAAATCACAGAAGCACTTTTGAACAAGCTCTGAAGGATGAGTAGGAATTAATAAAGTGGAGAGGTTAGCAGGGGGAAAGAGCAATTCCAGGCAAATGGAGCAGCAAGAGCAAAGGTCAAATGAACCAAGACATGTTTGGGAACTAAATGACAGCCAGTGAGGCTGAAGTACTGAAGTGCGGGGTGGGGCAGGGAGGGATAGATAATATAGAAGGATGAGGCTGGTGAGATTGAGTCAGATCATACAGGGTCATAAGCCATATTAAAAATTTGGTATTTATCTTAAAGATGATGAAAAGCCACAAGGTCTTAAATGAGAGAAACAAAAAAATCAAATTTCCATTGAAAATAAAAAATTACTCTGGCTGCAACACAGAGAATGAGTTAGAGCAGAGCTTCCTGCAGAAAGCCCAGTGAGTCATGAATGGGTAACAGATGTGTCCAAGATATTGATCCTCTGAGTCCCTAGAGAGGCCGGGTGCGTTCAGGGCAGCCAAAGCCCCCCTGGGCAGTTGCCTCCACCTTGAGCACCCTTTGTCCACTTACCCCAGTGAATCATGCAAATACTCCTCTAGGTGCTGTGATGTAAAAAGGGTTGGGAAGCACTGGGTTAGAGAATACAAGTGTGAATGTTGAGAAACCTACTAGGAAGCCATTGCAATAATCTTGGAAAGAGATGACAGTATCTTAGTGGTGGTAATGGAGCTAGAGAAGAATAGATTCAAGAAATATTCAAGGGCTTCCCTGGTGGCGCAGTGGTTGAGAGTCCGCCTGCCGATGCAGGGGACATGGGTTCATGCCTCGGTCCAGGAAGATCCCACATGCCGCGGAGCAGCTAGGCCCATGAGCCATGACCGCTGAGCTTACGTGTCCAGAGCCTGTGCTCCGCAACAGGAGAGGCCACAACAGTGAGAGGCCCACGTACCGCAAAAAAGAAATATTCAAGAAAAAAATCAACAAGAGAACCAAGTCCTTCACCATAACCTTCATTATTTACCAGAAATTGGGGGGGGGGGTCAAGAATACCTCCCAAAAGGACCAGGTTTGGAAAAAAAGATTATAAGTTTAGTTTTAGACACATTGAGTTTAAGGTACCTGTGAAACATCCAAGTGAGATGTGAAAAGAGAAATAGATTGGGGCAGAAATTAACACACCATTGTAAAGCAACTATACTCCAATAAAGATATTTAAAAAAAAAAAACAGACTGGGTGTGAAGTTCACAGAAGAAGTCTGGGCTAGAGATACAATTTTACATATAGGTAGTACCTGAAGCCATGAGAATGAAATTCCTAGAGAAGGAACTCAGAATAAGAGGACTTAGCCTTATAAAAGTCAACATTTAATAAGAATGGAAGGAAGAGGAGGAACCAGCAAGTAACACTAAAAAGGAGGGACACTGTGTCATAGAAACCAAAAGAAGAGTAGTTCAGGAAAAAGGATGAGAGGACTAGAAATCACTGGATGTGTTCAAGTAGGAACCATGACAAAACATGTCAGAAATGGTTGGGGGCAGGGGAGGGGAGTGCTCCATCAAGTGGCCTCCAGGATATCTTCCAACTTTAAAAAGTCTAGGGAATTCCCTGGTGGTCCAGTGGTTAGGACTCCAAGCTCTCACTGCTGAGGGCCTGGGTTCAATCCCTAGTCAGGGAACTAAGATCCCACAAGCCACGTGGTGCAGCCAAAAAAATGAAAATAAAAAGTCTATAGCTCTTTGAGACCTGACCCTAAAACTTCATGAAGGAAAACTACCCAATATTTTAACTGTCACAGATGAGCCCTAAGAGTATGTGTACTGTAGTGTCAGGATAAATAATTTCACCTCCTAACTTCAAAGGAGACACTGGGCTTTGTACAGATCCAACACAAGCGTTGTAGAAGTATCAGTATAATTACGCCCAAGGAAATTATGAGAAGGGCTGAAATGCTATAGTCAGGAAATAAAGATGCAAAAAAAATGTCCTTCAGAGACCACACAATGCCACAACTGAGAACTGCGTGTTGTATAAATCTATTAACAATATACTAAACATGACAAGTATTTGATTCAGGATCTGCGTAAAAGAGATCAGAAAAACGATGCACAAAGACCACTACCAGTATCACAACCCTGAGGTCCTTGATTCCTTTCTAAAACAAACCAAAAAACCCTAAAAATTATAGCCCTCATAGGACACTATTCTAAGTTCATCATATATGAGAAATAAATATACACAGTACATAATAAAGAAGTCTCATGAAAACAAATTTTACAAAAGCAAGACATTTCCTCGTATACACTGTTTTACTTCTGCTTCTCCAGGGTCAGAAAGCCAAGTATCTATCAAAAGGACTATTAAAACTCTACAAGTCTTCCAAATGAGCAAATAAAACAAGTTTTACTATTTCAGTTGTCTTTAGTTTACTCTAATCTTACAAGAAGAGCAAGAGGATCAAATCAACAGTGTTTACTATGGAGTTTGGCCTGTAGGCATGGTAAAGGGGTAGGTGAATAAAGGTGTGCCTTCTGAGAGCGGAAGTAAGGGCAACACCTTGCATTCTTGGAAGTGGAGGTGTAAGTGACTCACCTGTGGCAGCAAGACTAACACACAAGTATGTGTGGCAAAAGCCTGAAGTCAGTCTGATCCTACTCTCTGCTCCAAGCAAGTCCAAGAATTTCTATTTTCTTATAACTCGACAACAAAAAAATACACAACCCAATTAAATAATGAGCAAAGGACCCTCAAACAGACATTTCTCCACAGAAGATATATTAATGGCCAATAAGCACATGAAAAGATGTTCAACATCGGGCTTCCCTGGTGGCGCAGTGGTTAAGAATCCTCCTGCCAATGCGGGGGTCATGGGTTCGAGCCCTTCTCCGGGAAGATCCCACATGCCGCGGAGCAACTAAGCCCGTGCGCCACAACTACTGAGCCTGAGCTCTAGAGCCCGCGAGCCACAACTACTGAGCCCGTGCTCCTAGAGCCCGTGCTCCCCAACAAAGAGCAGCCCCCGCTCAACGCAACTAGAGGAAGCCCGTGCACAACAATGAAGACCCAATGCAGCCAAAAATAAATAAGTAAATAAATTAAAAAAAAAAAAAGATGTTCAACATCATTACTCACTGGGGAAATGCAAATAAAAACCACAATGAGATACTACGGATACTTTACACCCACTAAGATGGCTATAATCAAAAATGGAAAATACGTGTTAACAAAGACATGGAGAAATCAGAACCCTCATATACTGATGGTGGGAAACGTAAAATGATACAGCTGCTATGGAAAACAGTTTGGCAGTTACTCAAGAAATTAAAAAGACAAAATTATCATATGACCCAGCAATTCCACTCTTAGGTATATACCCAAGTAAGAGAAATGAAAACAGGTGTAGTAACAAAAACTTGTGGATGTTGATAGCATTACTCGTAACAGCCCAAAAGTAGAAACAACCCAAATGTCCATCAACTGATGAGCAGATAAACAAAATGTGGTATATCCATATAATTGAATATTATTCAGCCATAAAAGGAATGAAGAATTGATACATGCTACAACATTGATGAACCTTGAAAACATTAAGCTAAGTGAAAGAAGCTAGACACACGCTGTATGATCTATTTATATGAATATCCAGAACAGGCAAATCTATAGAGACAGAAAACAGATGAATGGTTACCAGGAAGGGGAAATGGACAGCAAATGCTTAATGGGTAAGGGGTTTCTTTGGGGGGGGGGCACGGTTGGTAATGAATATGTTCTAGAATCAGACAGTAATGATGGTTGTGTTTAAAAACAAGCATGACATGACAAGTTCCTAATGAATTATTTTCAGAGCAAATTAGTCTTTACTCCACCCAAAGACTGAGAGTAACACATACACAAACCAGCCAGGATAAAATAAACTGACATACTAATTTCTGAAAATTAACTTTAATGTTATCAGCAGAAGCATTAACATTTAATGAGTTAATAAGGTACTCTGGGAGAGCCAATGGACAAACAAAGGCAAGGAAACTTCTATGTGATCACATTACTACTTTCCAATCAAGTAATATATTTATACAACTAAAAAAATAGAGATATGGCAACCGGAAACCCATAAAAGGACCTGGAGACAGTGAAAACAAGTAAAAGCTCAAAGCCACTAAAAGCACAGATGCATGACTCATCGGCACCTCCTCTGCTGATTTGTATAGGTCATCAGAGGGTAGAACTGGAGAACTATAAACACACTCTAATATCAAAGGGTTATTTTATAAAGCTTTCAAAAAACCTCAGCTTTCTTTTTACTAAGAAAGAGAAAAGGAAAACTCATAGTTATACCTGTCGGTATCACCAAGAAATCACTGTTCTCTAACTCTAGGCTAAACCTCTAGGTCAGACAAGCAGCCCAGGGCCTTTGCTCATGGCTCTGAGTGTTCTGAGGGGCACTGAGAAGTCAGGTCTCATTACCCAGTGACACTTCTCCATCTAGGGTGATAAGGGGTTCACAGCATGATGAAATCACTCTATAGACCAGGCATCACAGCTGCCCCTTGTCCCAACTCCACACCCACCCAGGTTACCATGGAACTGGTACAAACAAATAGTTTAATATGCTATTAGCTCTGATCTAAGTAGCTGACATAACACCAATTAAATTTATAATGACACTGGAGTAATAAAAGAGCACTTGGCACACTTCTCTTTGCAAACATGATTCAAGGGGTGATTTTCCTTTTGCCCCTTCTTCAATTTCTAGCTGCTAGGCCACTTAGAAGCCACTTAATCTCTTTACTCAAACAGTTGGTGTTTAGGGCTTTATCATTTTATAAGAAAAGGACCACTAATATTAGAACTAGCTACTGGGAGTATCCAACCATGGCATAAGAATCCTCATTTCTTTCAGAGTAAAAGTGAATGATACAGTGGTTGGAATCTAGAATCCTGGGTTCCCACTCAAATCTCCCTCTCTTTCTGACTAATTCTGGTTCTGGCTCTGTGAAGGACACATGATCTCCATTTCTAACACATGGGCAGAGGCCATGGACACTTGTCTGGGCTTCACCACAGAATCCATGGCTGTGAGGAAATGAGAGCAGCAGATATTATTAAGTGCACCAACCTGCTGGCGCTTGCATCCTTGAGCCCACTGATCAGCCTTACCAATGTCTATATTTATGCTACATATGGAAGGAGTCATCGGGCCTTTTGGCTACTTTTACATGCTATACACTAAAGCTATCAAAAACGGGTCCTTTGAAGTTACATTTTCTTATGGAATACCCTACAGCAGTTAAACTGAGTAAACTACATATATTTATTAGTGTGGGTAGAGCACACACACACACACACAAAGCAAGTTATTGAAAGACATGAACAATATGATATCATCTGTTGAAAATGAGATGTTATAAAACATGCATTGGAAAGATATACCTAATACCTGATAGTAGTTTCTTCTGGTGAGTGGGAATGAGACTAACGTGGAGCCAGGAGGCACGTTACAAAGGAGACTTCAATTTCATTAGCATGGTTTTTTTTTTTTTTTTTTTAACGGTACGCGGGCTTCTCACTGTTGTGGCCTCTCCTGTTGTGGAGCACAGGCTCCGGACGCGCAGGCTCAGAGGCCATGGCTCACGGGCCCAGCCGCTGCGCGGCATGTGGGATCTTCCCGGACTGGGGCACGAACCCGTGTCCCCTGCATCGGCAGGCAGACTCTCAACCACTGCGCCACCAGGGAAGCCCTCATTAGCATGGTTTTATTTTTGTAAAAAACAAACAAAAATATATATTACAGTACTCTAACATTTGTTAGTTCTGGGTGGTAAGTACACAGGTGTTTGTTAAATTAGCTTTGTACGTTTGTGTATCTTTATTTTTTTCCCAGTTAAAAAGAAACCTTTATCTTATAAGTACATGTTGGCAATATGCTCAATCAGTAAACAGTTACTGAGCATCCATAATATGCAAGTAAAAAACTCCTGCATTTACCGAGTATTTACTGTGTGCCAGGCACCGTATCAAGTGATTTACATGTATTATGTTATGAGGTAGGTACTTTTTGTAAGAAGGGAGAAATGCTGATCCTCTTCATCTCCAGTTTTCATCAGCTATCAGTCCTGGCCTCTTCAATCTACTCTCAGGAAGACTACTAGCTTTTCCAATTGGTGTGTTTGGAAAAAGCAACTATGGCTCAACTCCTTCCGCTCTGCCAGGATCTGCCTGCTTGCAGAAGGTACACATTTTCCTCATAAGTTTGACAGATATGCTCTGCCTGCCTCTGCAGAGACAGACCTGTGGTTGTCCCACACTTCCAAAGATTTGCTGGGTAGCTACATCTAAATTTGTATGCTTAATTCTGGATCAGTATTAGAAACCATTATTACTGCTGCACACCTAAGCCACATCCTTCAACCTAAGCTTTATCAGTTATAAACGTAAAATACATTTAAAATTTTTATATAGATTTGGCTTGCAGTTGATTCCATACTTAAGCAGGAAATAAAAGGGTTATTTATTGTCCCTATGCATCAACCCTGCTTGTTGTTGCTGTTTTACAGAAGAGTATATTTAGTCTTGGAGACACTAAGTAATTTACCCAAGGTGGTAGTATGTGGCAGTCAGAGTTCAAATTCATATTCATTTGATTCCAGAGTTCATATTCTTTTTTTTTTTTTTTTTTGCGGTACGTGGGCCTCTCACTGTTGTGGCCTCTCCCGTTGCAGAGCACAGGCTCCAGACACGCAGGCTCAGTGGCCATGGCTCACGGGCCTAGCCGCTCCACGGCATGTGGGATCTTCCCGGACCAGGGCACGAACCCGTGTCCCCTGCATCGGCAGGCGGACTCTCAACCACTGCGCCACCAGGGAAGCCCCGAAGTTCATATTCTTAATAATTATGCCAAGGCATTACGCTATGCATATCAGGGCAAAGAAAAGCAGTACCAATTACTTGCTAAGAATTTGTAAGATGAACTCAAAAAATATTCTAAAGGCTGAAGCTTTTCTTAGTATATACTGAAAGAGGGTAGGAAAGTGTATGTTTGTATATGCATATGTGTGAGTGTATACAAGGAACCGTCAAAGTACTAGTTATTATAAAATTCTTTTAGGGAACTTTTAACCTTCAACTCTAGTAGGCATGTTTGCTTCCACCCATTAAGTACCCCGTCCCTCAAATTTTACTCAAGAAACCACAGATACACAGCAGGGTTTCTAATCTGTGCTTTAAATGAACTGTGTTGAACTACTGCCTGCAGTGTAGTTCCCCCAGACAGCATGCTCAGCTCTGACATTAACTTGATGTCAGTCTCTACATTCTGCAATCCCTCCTCGGGGAAAGCAAACCTTCCCTCAGCAGACCAGGCCTGCCTAGCTCCAGGTCAGTGCTAATAAGAGAAAGCCACAAAGCACTTGAAACTTAGGTCTAACTTAGCTGACAGCCTCTGCTATCAACACAAAACCAAGGGCCTGCACAGTCCCCTAACCATGGAGGAAGTTGGTCCCATCCCTTCAGCTTGGCCCCTTCACAGCAGAGGCTTGCCCATGTGGGTGTTCACTCAGTTCTCTGGACTCACACTGCACACTATCCACACCTCTGTAAAGAGCCTTTACATCCTGCTGCAGTGCCCCTGGCTCAGTCTGTGAACCTTGTTTATACCTCCTGTACCTACCTTTTCTCCTTAGTTGATCTAATCCAGTCCTATGACTTTAAATGCCACCTATAAACTGACAATTTATAGACAATTCTCAATCTTATTTCATTGGCCTGGAGTTCCGGATTCATACTTCCAACTGTCTATTCAACATCTCTACTTGGGTATCTAATAGCACCTCAAAGATAACAAGGCCCAAGCCAAACTTTCAATTTGCATTTAAAATTACTTTTGAGGGCTTCCCTGGTGGCGCGGTGGTTGAGAGTCCGCCTGCCGATGCAGGGGACGCGGGTTCGTGCCCTGGTCCAGAAAGATCCCACATGCCGCAGAGCGGCTAGGCCCATGAGCCACGGCTGCTGAGCCTGTGCGTCCGGAGCCTGTGCTCCGCAACGGGAGAGACCACAACAGTGAGAGGCCCGCGTACCGCAAAAAAAAAAAAAAAAAAAAAAAAACTGCTTTTGAAACTTGAAAACTGATTAGGAAACACTGATCTATGAATTATCAATAGTACATATGTTCCCATAAACATTTGGAATCTCTGTGGAGCCCATCACACATGGAATGCTATGTGGAAACCACAGTCAATGAACAGCATTGCACTGGGAATAACTACTTGCCCAGAACAAGGAGTACTTACTTATACAAAGTGAGTAGAAACAATGCTGATTTCATTCATTTTACCCTTAACTTGTTTCCCTTAGGCCTTTCCAACCTCATTTCTCACTTTAACCCTTCATTCCACCACTCTACTTCCAGACTTCTGTCCATAGTATTTCTTTGATTTGAAATGCTATCTCCTCTGCCCCAACCCTATGTAGCAAAATTCTAACTGATCTTCAAGGCCCAGCTAAAATGCCTCCTCTCTCATGAACCCATTCCAAATCTCTCCAACAGCTGAATGAATGATATATGTGGGAGGAAGGAGGTATGATTTCTTCATAACAGGTTCAAAACTTTGACTCCTCTCTTTCATCCCTACACCCAGTTGTCTTAGCTCTACCTTAGAATATATACAGATTCTGATCACCTCCACTGCCACCACCCTGGTGCAAGCCAACATCAATCTCTCGCCTAGATATAATGCAACATCCTCCTAACAAGTCTCCTTCCTTCCACCCTTGCCCTCCATAATCTATTCTCACTGAAGCAGCCAGAATGGTCCTTTTAAAATGTAAATCAGATCATGTCATTCCTCTGTTCAAAACCCTCCCCAAACTCCCAACTTCATACCATAATCCAAAATCCTTAATATGGCCTACAAAGCCCTATATAATCTCTTCCCTGATACCTCTCTGATTTCTCCTCCTACTATTCTTGATCACTCAGCTCCAGCTAAACTGGCCTCCTTGCTATTCTCCCAACTCATCAATTATGCTCTCACCCCCAGGTTTTTATACTTGCTGTTCCCTCTGCTTGGAACCCTCTTCTCCCAGATGTACACATAGCTTGCTCACTCCCTTCAGGTCTCTCTTCTCAAATATCACCTTATCAGAGAAACCTTCCCTGTCAACACTATGTAAGACAGCTTATACACTCTCACCATTCTCTGTCTCTTTACCCTGTGTTGTTTTTCTTTTTAGCATTTATCAATTATATTATTTGTTTATTATCTGTCTCCGCATCCCATTCTCCAGAATATAAGCTCCAGGCCATCAGGGCCTTTGCTAATTATGTCTTTGCCTATAATAGTGCATGGCACATAGTAAATACAGTAGACTGTGGGTTCCTTAGTGTATAAGATTGAAAGTAAGAACAAAAAGCCTCCATAGTTAGTTAAAACCCCAAAGTACTCTGTATAATCAAGACACGCAGCAAACGTTTAATGATTTTTTTTTTACATGCATACACACTTCTTCTGGCCAATTATTATTGGCCAGAGCCTCATATCATGAATCTTAGAATTGTTTAGTCCCCCAAAGGAAGGAAAAATCAGTTTTAAGTGGAAAGTTCAGCCTCTGATATTGAAAGCATCAACACTTAAAAATTAAGGCAAATGATATTTTACAATTCAGTTCAAAACTTGATCCATTTTAAGGCTTCAACTATTGTACCAGAAGCTCCTTCTTCCTCTTATGTTTTCTATCACCACCTATAGCTTGTTTCCCTCTCGTACCTTCTCTAAAGAGAGAAAGACACTGAGCTTGCATTAATGAAGGCTCTGAGTTTGAACCCCAAAAGTCCAGGAACGGAAAGTAATTTTTTTTTTTACAAATTTCTAGAGCCAATTAAACTCAACCACAAATGATATCAATCCTGAGCTACTTGTAAAGATTTTAAGTGCTGCCATGTATGTCATTCCACATGAATCACAAGACTTCATCATCTATATAGCATAGATATTGTTGAAGACTGTGCTCTAAATTATAATTTGAGACCCTTTAGTTCAGTTAAAATGATTATGTATTTCATTAAATTAGGGAGTAAAGCAGGTTGGTGACTTTAAAAATGCCTAAAAGTAATAAGCACTCCCAAAGCCTGCAGTGTCCAATTGCTCAATTTCCAAAGCTTTAGGTAAATACCAGGATCTTCATTAATACAGGCTTTCCCAAGATACTCCTTACCAAGAATCTCTAATAAAAGCAATCCATTTTTTCCTTTGGTGCTAAAGTGGCCAGGCTCAGACCAAAAAACAACACCAAAAGAATTACATAAAGGGATTTTTGGATAGGACTTACAGACACAAAAATAAATAAGCAACTTCAGAATATAAAAATCAGTAAACCTTCAGGTGAGTTGACACAGAATGTAGAACACCAGAAATATAACTGAAAATTGGCTCCCAGTTCTCACACACTCCATCGCTGGTAAATACATAGCAGAGGATAGGAAGGATATTTAAATCATCCCTTCAGTGATCTTCAACAGCTTTACAAACAAGTACTAGACTGCTATCTCCATTTTACAGAAAGTTATTTCTATTATTAGGAAGAAGTTAAGGTGCAGGAAAGTCAAGAGCCAAATCCACATAGAGGTTTATGCTGGTAATGGGGGATTAAAATTACGTGCAGGTATACTGAAGTCACATGTGTGGTTAATTTTATCAAACAACCTGACTCTCTGGGAACACTGAGGGCAGAAGAGAGTACTAAATAGATGTCTTTATTCTCACAATAACTCCTCCATTTTAACTACCATCTTCTCTGTCTCACCGTCTCTCACAAACTAACTGCACATTTCCACTGTCAAAAGCCACATTAAATTCGAGCAAAAGACCACAATCACCTAGTTAATCTCTACTACAACCACTGATTAGAGGATGCTCTTGAGACCCCCAGCTCTGGCTCTCCACTATAAGTGGATGTGGGTACATGAGCCCTATGGGGTCTGGGAAAAGAGAGAGCTCAAACAATGTACTTGTCAGCACTTTAAACAAAAAACCCATTCAATTAGAATGGCACCATGTTCCTTTTGCCCTTTCTCCTTAGGAACTAAATTAAACAGATTACAGACAGTGGCAAGAGCTGGCCTTAGAACAGCCTCCCCCTTATTTGTTATTTTTAGCAATTTAGTCCGACAACGCCTGACAACTAAACATGCCTAGAATAGCTAAAGGGAGGGGGGATTATCAGATACTACCAGCAAAAAAACACTAGTCATCACTTCCTCCAACCCTAAGAAAGAATCATTTTCCATGTCTTTATAGCATCACAGAGTTTGAGCTTTTAGAGTCTCATATAAAAATACAGCACATATAAAACATCAGTGGAAACTGATAATGCTTCCTGACCTGGAGTATTGTTCCACCCTCATGTGTTTTCTTAAAAACAAAAGCATAATAAAATGAACTAAACTGTTTTACACAAAAGTTAGGAGTACAATGCATGTGTGTCCATTTTGGAAAAATTCCAGCACAAGATAATTATGTACCCAAAAGAATGGCCTCATGAATAGTGATGGAATTCATATATTTTTATTATACTGGTGGCAGGTGAGAGATTTGTTTCAAAACAAGACAAAGTGAGGTGGGAGAAAATCATAATTAGCAAGACAGCATCAACCATAGACACTATTTTTAAATGAAATAATGTAGTAAAAATTCTTTGAAAAATGAATAAAATGGTAAAATAAAAATGGTAAAGTCCTAAGCAGTATAACTATCTGCACCAGCAGATTAACTAAAATTCATTAAAACCCATTTTATAACATTTACCACTTATAATAAAAGTCCATGTACACTCAAAGAATTTAATAATTTTTCAATATTTTCTGAATTTTTTTTGCCACTAAGTATCATGTATTTTACATGACACTATAGGATAAAGCACTACAAATGATAAAATGATGTCTCCCTGAGTATGTTACTTTATGCATGTGGAGTTAATAAGCTATTACACAGCTCTACCCAAAAGTATCTCTAAAACAGGTGATACCTAATACAAACTACCTTTAAGCCATCACACAAACATCTCTGTGATTTCAGTTATTTAAGCAACTACTACAAAGATATCAAACAATATGCTGTCACCTCATATTACATTTTAGCTGGCAAAGCTGTAGGCAGACAACTAGTTTTATTTTACCTGCAAAAATAGGATTACAATTAATAAATTAAGGTAATGATCTAAACAGAAAGGAAACTGGGGTTTTTTTGTTTTGGTTTGCCTCCCTCCATCTTTTCATTTTAAGGGGACATTTTTGCTCCTAAAGTGGCAATTCAGAAAAAGACCAAGGTTATAATGATAAACTTAATAGAAGTGACCCCAGATATCTTCTAATCCAACCCTCTTGTTTTACAGATGAGGACACTGAGGCTTAGAGTACAGCAAGGGCTAGAATCCAGAACTCCTAACTCAACAGAAGGTATTTAAATTAGGAATTTAGTATTTAAATTAGGAATTTACGGTAATGAATGTTCTTCTATAAGTCTAATAGACTTTGAGATCTCCATTCATGGTTCAAATATCAGCTTGGATCTTGTTCTTTTGAGCTGATTAATTACAGTGTGCTCATTAATACAGGTGTGACCTGTTCCACATTGAGTATTGAACAACTCATTTCTTCTGGCCAGCATCTATTACTTCAGATTAAAAGAGACCTGTCATATAAAGACTGATCAGAGTAAGAATCTAGGGTAAAGAAAAGTATACTGATTAACTTCACCTTACCATCTAGTTACAAGAGCAGGGAGGCATGCAGTAACACGAAATAAATTTCAAATTCTAACTCATCAAAAGAAATAATTCACTAAGCAGCCTGAAAATGAATGGAGGAACTCTCAGGCATGGGAGGGCGGAGGCTAAGGACAAATATTTATGGTCAGACAAAGAAAAGTACAGACCATATAAAGCATACAGCAGCGAAGGATGAGGTCAACAACCCTCTGAAGCATTCAATGGGATAGTCTGGTGTGGTTATAGACAAGTGTTCCAAGGAGGGGAATCAGCCCACCCCCGGAGTGTATCCTAGAAGAAAATAACTGAATCAAGATGCAAAAGGCTGAATTCTGGACTAACTGGAATGCAAATCCTTTTGTAAATCTTAATCACAAAACGAAGACACACAGCAGTGAACAGATCAAATCAAAGGAGTGTGTGTGTAAAATATCTGTAATATGCATTTCACAGACAAATAAGAAAGGCTGTCTATAAAGGGCAAGTCTATCTGGACTGTTTACATCTAACTTCTTACCAGACCTGAAATATTTCTACTGATCAAATGAAATATATCATAGATAGTTTACATTTGGGCAAATATTAGCACTTGAATCATAACACATATATACTGACCAAGATATTGATAATATTCATAATAACCAATAAAGAATACTCAACCAGAAAAAGAGCATATATGGACTTACTCAGATTCATTCTTCTCTGAAAGTCACAGAGGAGGATCACACAGCTACATTAAGCCCTAAAACACCAGGATGTGGAGAATATATATAGTTCACTATAACTCTAGCTTTCCAACCATCAGGCTCTTTTAGACAAGTCTTAAATAACTAAAAACTATTTTAAAACAAACATCCTTTTTCATAAATGTTAAGAATACAAATGAACTCTATAAAGAGATAAGTATTCATATGTGAAATCCCAACATATGGAACAATAAGAGAAACTTCACCCAAGACTCCCAAAATCAAAACAACATAGAAAGAGATTAATTTACTAATCTTGTAATTATTTTAAAAAAATTTTTTTAAGACACTCAGAGGTGCCTAGCTATCTAGTTACTCCTGAAGGTGGGAAATCACCAAGCTAATATTTAGAGTAGAGACATTTTATACTTTACTGCTCTCTAGTACTCAAACTCTCCTGGGTTGGAGTAGGAGATGTCTCTGAAAAATAGCTCTCCTCAGCAAGAGGCTAAGAGAGAAACTGTGCAAATGCTCCATGAGAACATCTTGACTTCTTAAGGGTAAAAATGAGCTGTCTGGAAAGATAAATTGTGGTACAACTATATAATGGAATACATACAGCAATGAAAATGAACAAATCACAATCTCAACATGAATGTACTTCACAAACACAATGTTGAGGAGGAAGTGAAGCAAAGCAAAAAATATGGAGACGGATTTTGTTCATATAAAGTTCAAAAACTGTCTTGAGGGATATACACATAGGTAGTAAAACTATATTTTTTATGAAAGGAAATAATTATCCAAAAGTTAGGGTTACCTGAGGGAGGGGGAGAGCAGGCAGGAATGGAAGGGAGAAAGAAAGGTAGGGGGCGGTGCTCTGGTGTCCTGCCAATTTTTGATTTCTTGGTTCGGATGATTGTAACAAGTGTTTGCTTTATAATTATTCATTAAACTACATGTATTTTAATACATATTTCTGTAAATGCTATATTTCACTACAAAATAAATAAATGACTAATTTTTTTTGATGGATTCTAAACTTTGAGCTATGCAAGCAGATGAACCATTGGGTGTAATTCTTGTTTAATATATAAAAAACATTCTTGGGCTTCCCTGGTGGCGCAGTGGTTGAGAGTCCGCCTGTCAATGCAGGGGACGCAGGTTCGTGCCCCGGTCTGGAAGGATCCCGCATGCCGCGGAGTGGCTTGGCCTGTGAGCCACGGCCGCTGAGCCTGCGCGTCCAGAGCCTGTGCTCCGCGACGGGAGAGGCCACAGCAGTGAGAGGCCTGCGTACTGCAAAAAACAAAAACATTCTGCCACTGGCTTTGCTCTCACCTGCCCTTCTCTCTTCATTGAAAACACAAGTAAGAATCAGTGCTTACCATATAGTAGTGTCCACCTGACATCACGTCCAAAGAGGGTGTCCCATCATACACACAAAGGTACCAGCCCAGGGCTTCCCTGATGGTGCAGTGGTTAAGAATCCACCTGCCAATGCAGGGGACACTGTGAGCCCTGGTCCGGGAAGATCCCACATGCCATGGAGCAACTGAGCCCATGCGCCACAACTACTGAGCCTGCGCTCTAGAGCCCGTGAGCCACAACTACTGAGCCCTCGTGCCACAACTACTGAAGCCCGCGCACCTAGAGCCTGCGCTCTGCAACAAGAGAAGCCACCACAATGAGAAGCCCGTGCACTGCAACAAAGAGTAGTCCCCACTTGCCGCAACCAGAGAAAGCCTGCGCGCAGCAACAAAGACCCAATGCAACCAAAATAGCTAAATAAATTAAAAAAAAAAAAAAAGGTACCAGCCCAAAAGTGAGGTACTTAGGGCAAAAACTGGACATCCATCCAAGTGCCTACCAGTGCCCACCCATGCTATGGAAAAAATGATCCTCATTAGGCAGAGTAAAATCTCCTCAATCATGGAAACTCCAAAACATTTTCTCATCAGTCTCAGAACTCAGCCAACTACAGAGTGTCACAGGCACCTCCTATCCAGTTTTCTTGCCACTAGTCTTCCTACTTGTTTCAGGAACTACTGTCTGACCATAATAGCCACTTTTGTGGAAGAGCCAGGACTTTCACAGTTTCTTAGATTTTACTTATAGCATGGGCTGGAGGGCTATTTCACAACCCTGGGATTGTAACATTCTGCGTCAGAAGTGGCATTATGTAGGCCAGAATGTCCTGGTTTCCTTATTCTTATTTTTATTGTGTCATTGCTGAGCTAACTAGGGTGGTGGAAGGGGTGGTAACCACGTCAGAGAAAGAGGGAAAGGAAAGTGGTCAACCAGTATTTGCGTGTGCCTAAAATATAATGGGGATTTTAAACTGAAGGCAGATGAGCCTGAAGCGGTAATTCAATGAGAGAGGACATAGGAGAATAGTGGTCAAAATGTGTTCAAATATACCACTGAAAGCTTATCTCAAGGATTCCAAATACTTGAGATTCAAAAGGCAAGACATCAAAAATTCAGCTCTAGCTCATCTGAATGCTGAATCTAAGTTTTTGCAACTGCAAAAGAAGTCCACAAGTAATTATTTTCTTTTTACCTCTAAAAAAGTGAGCAAAAATATAGGATGTATTTTTCACTCTTTAGAAGATACATATCTCTTCAATCTATCAATAAGGTTCTAACTCAACTTTACCTAAGGTTGAATTTTCTTAAAAAAAACTATACTTTCTTTTTGTAGCAATGCTGTATATTTCAAAAAGAAAATTATTTTTACAAAGACAGATGAGACTCATGAAGTCCTAATTCCAAATCCCAATTATACTCATGTCATTTTTACAAAGTACGATTTTGCATTTTCTAACATATACTGTATTACGTATTATATACTCAGCCATCTTCTTTAAAATTATTCATTCTCAGTATTTTTTTTAAAATAGAGAATTCCCTCAATGACATAAATAACATGGTTACTCTATCATACTAAAGCATTTTATTTTTTCTCTTCAATCGGATTACCATCATTGGTCTGCTCGTCGCCATTAAGAGAAATGGTGACATTCCCTCCCAGAACCTGATCAACCATCTCTATAAAGGCAAGATAAAAATCTATATAACACTATCACATTATGAGTCTGTTATGAAAACACTTCCTAGTCAAACCCAGGAAAGTGATTACAGCCTGAAGAACCCAACATAGGGGTATTAAAATGTAAAATATGGAATTTTAAGAAGAAAAAGACAGACTATCTTCCCAAGGTTAAGATGGTACTTGTCTTTACCCTTCTAGTATGTAATATAACTCCCTATCAAGAAGACATGAGGGGGCTTCCCTGGTGGTGCAGTGGTTGAGAGCCTGCCTGCCGATGCAGGGGACACGGTTTCGTGCCCCGGTCCGGGAAGATCCCACATGCCGCGGAGCAGCTAGGCCCGTGAGCCATGGCCGCTGGGCCTGCGTGTCCAGAGCCTGTGCTCCGCAACGGGAGAGGCCACAGCAGTGAGAGGCCCGCGTACCGCAAAAAAAAAAAAAAAAAGAAGACATGAGGGCAGAGACTTCCCTGGTGGTCCAGTGGCTAAGACTCCATGCTTCCATTGCAGGAGGAGCGGGTTCGATCCCTCGTCGGGGAACTAAGACCCCGCATGATGCGCCACATGGCCCAAAAGAAAGAGGACATGACAGCAGCATTACAGTACCCCCACCTCTGCTCCATAAGAAGAAAAGGGCCAGCAAGTGAGACACCAGGCTGGTTGACAATGTAGACACAGCATACTACAGTTATCAAAAGCTAAACAAATTCTAGGTTAAGTAGGACTGGGGAAAAAAATCTGGAGAGGGCAAACATAAACAGTAAGAATGCAAGTGGAGGGCTTCCCTGGTGGCGCAGCGGTTGAGAGTCCACCTGCCAATGCAAGGGACACGGGTTCATGCCCCGGTCCGGGAGGATCCCACATGCCGCGGAGTGGCTGGGCCCGTGAGCCATGGCCGCTGGGCCTGCGCGTCTGGAGCCTGTGCTCTGCAACGGGAGAGGCCACAGCGGTGAGAGGCCTGCGTACCGCAAAAAAAAAAAAAAAAAGAATGGAGGTGGATAAAAGCGAGTCTAGAAAATACTAATGAAGATGGGCTCTCCGATCAGACTAGCACCTATGTTATGTCATGCAAAAGAATGATCCATAGCGTCATTTATACAGACTGTTGGTAGGGGGTGGGTAGGCACACACAGTGGGGCCGAGTTAATAGCTCTGGTCAAAAACTAGAACTTTGGACCCAAACCAAAAAGCTTACTTCATCAGAGATGAAAATGTGCTAAATTAAACAGCCTGGCCTTTGTCTGCAGAGTTATGTATAAATTATGCCTCCTCAATTTAATTGTAAGGTATCTGAGGGTAGAAACTAATAATGATAATGATAATTAAATAAGATGAAATACGCTGGACTGACAAGAAATACTAGGGCCCAGAAGAAGAGACTGTATGAAAGGCAGAGTAATAACTGGAAGGCCTTGGGAAAAACTATTTAGAGCTCTGAATCTTCATCAAGCTTCCCAAGTAATAGGAAACCATATTTGTAATTACTTCAACTGATGATAGTTTATATGCCCAAATCCTCACACTGTGCTATGAAACTAGTAGAATAATTAGACAGAACAAGGGAAAAGCACTTAATTTAACACTGAGGAATCAGAAAATGCTTCTCACAAGAAGTAGCCCTAAACTAAGATCTTAAGGATTAACAGAGCTGGTAAGAGCAGAAGGAGGAAGTTCCCGGCGGAGAGAATTACTTTTGCAAAGACCTAGTAGACAAAGAAAACACAGCAAGTTCTAAAAACAAACTACTTCTGCATGTCTGGAGCATACAGTGTAAGAGAAGGAAGAGGATATGAGGGACATGAGAGAAAGAAACAGGAGTCATTTCATAAACAGCCTTGAAGGTATGTTAAAAAGCTTGAATGTTACCCTAAAAACAATGATGGGGTTTACAC
This sequence comes from Phocoena phocoena, assembly GCF_963924675.1. Classification (NCBI taxonomy): domain Eukaryota; kingdom Metazoa; phylum Chordata; class Mammalia; order Artiodactyla; family Phocoenidae; genus Phocoena; species Phocoena phocoena. The sequence goes on from NC_089221.1 coordinate 117,811,292, forward strand.
AGAGGAACAATACAACAGATTTAACATTTTAGAAGGTCATTCTAGCTTCAATATGTTAAAAGGATTAGAACAGAGAAAGTTGGAGGTGGAAAAACCAGTTAAGATGCTACTGCAGATGATGGAAACAGCTGGTTTAAAGGTGAGAAAAAAATTCCAGCGGGAAATACCATTTAAAAGAGAAAACAGTGAAGAAGTAATATTCAGAGATAGTAAGAAGTTTCCAGAATTGATGAGTCACTAATCCTCAAACTCAGAAAACTCAACTTAACCCAGATAGGATTAAGGAAAAAAGCAAAAAGACTAAATCCCCACCTAAATATATACCAGAGAAACTACAAAGCATGAAAGATGACAAAACAATATTAAAAGTAGCCACAGAGAAAAGACAAAGGAACAAAAATTAGGCTGATAACTTCTAAACAGCAACAATGGAAGCCAGAAGTCAATGGAATGCTATCTTTAAAAGAGCTGAGAAATTCCTAAACATATAAAGCAAAATGAAACATATCATCTCAACTATGCATACAGTAATAATGAGCATTTACAGCACCCAGATAGTAGTTTCTAAATACCACTGCCCACTAAACTGAAAGACTAAGGAGAAATTCATAAATATCATCAGAGAGAGATCTGACACAACTCTCTCATAACTAACTGAATAAGGAGGAAAAATAATCAGTAAGAAACAGAAAATCTGAACACTGCAACTAACAATGTATGTGTGCATGCATGCACATGTGGGTCTGTGCACATGTGTATACATTTCAGGCTGAAGTAACAAAATTATAAAGGTATGGCAGTCAAAAAGTATAGGATTGCTTCAGGGAAGAGAAGAGTGTGTGTAGTGGGTGATACCATTAAAAATACAGGTTAGGGCAGTATTGGAGAGAACACTAAATGCAGAGGCAGGGATCATGCAATAATTGAATGTTGAGGTAATAAGGAAACTATGATGGTAGGATAAATGGAAAACAAGAAACAATATAAACTAGATTTACATTACTAAAATGGAAAGGTAAATTGTCAAATGATGAAAAACATTATATACAGCATAATCCCTCTTTACTCAAAAAGTGTATATATGTGTGTATGAACTTATTTATAAAATAAAGTTTTATAAAGTGTAATAATACACATCAAACCATAAAAGTGACATTTTGAGGGTATGCAGAAAGAGGAGAAAGTCATTATTTTTGTTTAATCATGTTTTAGTTTTTGACCGTTTTTCTTTTTTATAGTATACTTACATCATTTTTATAATATAAATAGTGTATAAGATGAAAGATTAAAAACATAAAATAACTTCCTAGGGTAGAGGCTATAGTTTAACTCTGCTAGTTTTTTGTAGCTGTTAATTAGCATTTCAAATACCAACAAGCTAGCTAATCTACTTCTATTACCTGACAGATATCAGGATACTCTTACCAGTATTTGAGAGACTCCTTGAAACGAAACTTTTGGAAAATGAATTTCCTAATATTCATCAGAAATGAATAGTATGCTAAAATCATCTGTGGCAATTTTACCTTGATGATTTTTTTAAATTATAAAAGTTAACACAGGGAGATGCAAGAGGGAAGAGATATGGGGATTTATGTATATGTATAGCTGATTCACTTTGTTATACAGCAGAAACACACCATTGTAAAGCAATTATACTCCAAAAAAGATGGTAAAAAAAAAAAAGGTTAACACATACTTGTTACAATTTATCCAACACAGAGGTTATAAGAAAAAAAATTGTATCCCCATGTCCCATCTAATTTCTTTAGGGTAACCAGTGTTAATTTAATATATATACCTACAAATCATTTTCAATGTTCATATACAGATCTTGGTTTTTGTTTGTTTCCATAAAAAGAATTATTTACACGTTACTTTGCATCTTGCTACTTATTCATCAGGACAATTTTTAGATATATTTACCAACAAGTGCAAAAACATACTTTTTTTGGTAATCTACATGAAATATTTTCGTTCAGTTTTTTTAAGATACTTTTGTTTGGAAAACTCAATCTAGAAGAGTTGGGCTGACAAAATAGGATATAATAACAACCTGGTTACTACAGGATAAGTTTCCTTCTTTTTTTTTTTGTTTGCTTATCTGTTTTGTTTTACAATACATTTTCTGAGCTACAAAGCCACTATCAAGTTTGTTTAAATTCTCATTGGTAGTCAGACAAAAATAACCCTAAGTAACCTAAGATACAACATGCTTGCCCCAGCCATGCCAAGTCAGTGTCCCTGAGAAATCCCCTGAAGGCTACGTGGGGTGTCTCACCAATTCAGCAGAGGGCTGAGTCAGATTCTGAACCACTGCCTCAAATAGTATTCAAAGAAATTAGATAAAGTGACCTATGAAGTCACTGTATCCACCCCCATCTCAGGAAATCTTGGTCCCAAAAAATAATAACCAGTTTTTTTGTCCTGTCCAACTTTTACTATATACAGGATAGATCATTCACCAAAGCCCAAGAAGACTATTTCATCTGAGGTTTTAATGTATAAAGAAATGGTAATAATAAACTCCAATTTTCCAAAGATTTACTAAATTATTACTCTTACCTATCATCTTTTTCCCTAGCTTAAAAAAAAAAAATTTGTTTTCCTCACTGGAGCACTACCCTTCGGATAGTTAATTAGTTATAGCTTACTACTCAGTCCTTGTCTAGAATTACAATGTGTGAAAGAGTCATATAACTAGATCCTTTGACTACTATTATCATTACCTACTCTCATGCCCATCCACCACAACATATGGTGTTTAAATATACACTGTGCTTTTATTTTATTATATTTTTTAAGAATAGACATGTTCACTTAAAGGCAATGGAAGAAATACATTCAGGTTAACAGTATCCTATCTTCTTCAAAACTCCCTAAGGTTTCAAGAGATTAGTCTTTTTTCTGGTCTTATACACTGCTGTAAAAAGACTGCTTCATAGCTCTAGCACAATTAGAAAAAATGAAAACAATGTGACATGACCTTGGCAGGCATACATTTTCATTTAATATGACACGATAATTACTTTTTTCCTAAAAGTCAACTACGACTATCAGTATTCAGTCAAAACTTACTTACTTCCAATTCTTTAATTTTTTCTTCCGCTATCTTCTGTTTCTCTAACAGCTGATTATGAATTGCCTCCTTGGACTGAAGAATAAACCTACAAAGCACAAAAAAGTTGAAGATTAAGCCACGTGACTACTATGTTCATCAAAATCAACAACTATATGCCACAAATATTAAACTAAGAAAACTAGAAGGATGATCTCCAATTGAGAACAAATAAAATGTATTACTATGTTATGACAAACTCAGGAAACCTCCACAGGTTGAAGCCTTCTTGGCTGAGAAGGAATAAAAGCTTAAAAGTAAATTGTGCCTTCTGGTCTTAAGAAGGGAATTGGGCTTCAAGTATATTCATAGACAAAAGGGAAAAAAAACATAAAGGGATAAAAATCTACTGTAGGCTAGAAGAAAAGTTAACAAACAATAAAAATCCCCCATAACTTTAATTTTTCAGTTTCCTGTATCAACTTTTATCTAGATATCTTTCAAACAATATTTGTAAATTACAGCTCCTCCTCCAACCTTTAAAAAAATTTTTTGTAACAGCAGTAACTCATGACCTTTTAAAGTCACAATCAAGTACTGTGTTAGGATCAATGCATTAGTGTTTATATGAGTTCCTCACACAAAAAGCGCTGTATAAGGCCCAGTATCTTTTATTATTATATCCAGAGTGTATAATACCTCTGAAAAGCTCAAATTGCACAAGTGGAAATTTTCAACTTTTTCCATTTTACATTCAGGCACATTACTTACAGTTGATGAGGGTGGAAATATGGGGAAACTTTAAAAGTTAATACTGAGGGGCTTCCCTGGTGGCGCAGTGGTTGAGAGTCCGCCTGCCAATGCAGGGGACACAGGTTCATGCCCTGGTCCGGGAAGATCCCACATGCCGCAGAGCGGCTAGGCCCGTGAGCCATGGCCACTGAGCCTGTGCATCCGGAGCCTGTGCTCCGCAACGGGAGAGGCCACAACCAGTGAGAGGCCCGTGTACCACAAAAAAAAAAAAAAGTTAATACTGAATCTGTTTTGTGACTTTAGGCTCATAATTCTTGCTGTGGGCAAAGGAAGAGCAAACTATTTTATAGCCTAAAGCAAGTAAATTAAAATATTTCCCTTCCACTGGAAGAAAGGGAAAATCTCAATTACTCAAATCTCTTTCAGGACTGTCCAACTGGGTTATTAACAGATTCCAAAAAAGAACAACAACGAAAAATACAATTAATTAAGCAGACTGTTTCTTCTCTTTGAACATAACTTAGAGTTTAGCAAAAAACTAAACATCATCTCATTACATGCATGATTTAACTAACAAAGTCTTTCGGCCATGGAAATAATTTTCAGAGTAAAATATACATTTTTAAATAGCACTGATTGCTGGCCAGTGAATAGTATTTTCAAATAATAGGTCATCAGACATTATCTTTATTAGTGTCTGGGAAATTTTCAAAGCTAAGATTAGAGGTCAAGTCATTACTTATGTGGTCTTTAAAAATAAAGTATCTGAACAGATACTAAATCCCTTGAGCAGAAAATAAAGTTACTAGAAAGCAAGAACACTCAACAACAAAAACATGTTTTTCCATGGCCACACACCCCTGAGGTATCTATATTGAACTGTGCCAACTTCAAAGGCCAGAGAGATGTCATCAAAGCTGGCCAATCTACAAGCCTGAGGACATCTCAGCCACGAGAGTTTTAAACAAGGATGAGTATGGAGTAAATTCAAATGTCTATCTCAAAGAATAATTACACAGACAAAATTCAAACCAAAAAAAATTACAGAAAATTTAGTTCTCAATTTTTAAAATGCCAAAGATACATTGTATGAGGATTGGAAAGAGCCCCCAGAAACATTTGGATTTCTGGAAAAAGTCTTTAGAAAACACCTTTTTCTAGTGTTAAAAGACAATGAATTCTCAGACATTATTTTGAAGATAAAGGATATATCATGATAATGTAATTATGAGTGGTACATGATAAATAAGTATTATGTACACTACTTCTCAAAGTAGAGACTCTCACAGACATCCTGCCTGATAGTTTATGGAAAGCCAAATGATAGACAAAGGATTCCACAGTTCAGAATGCCACAAAGGAAAACTAAAGCATGAAATGAAAAATTATTTTCATATAACAGATACGCACAAAACATGCTTATTAATACTCAGCATCATATAATCTACAATAGTCACTGCTTTGTATTGATAAAAGGCCTCTACATTGGAAATCAATGCCATGTGACCCTGCACTGTAAACTATCAAGGATATGTAGCCTGCTGTTTCATTTCCTCATTTATTTGTAATTATGCCATCTGAAAAACATAATTTATGATGGCTTTTGGTTTTCTTTATTTGAGAAACATCAGAAGCTGTGTTCTGAACTCTCCTGCAGGCTGATACATAACTTCTATTTTCTAATGATTCAGCATATATAAAAAGTGTTGTTCACCTGCAAAAACACAATCTAGGGTCAGTGGCAATGCTGTTTTTGGGTACACTTCCAAAGTATGGTAACCTGAACATAGATTATTCAGAAACAACAATGTGCTTATGATAATGCATTTTGTTTGGGTGGGAAATTTTTAGAATATGAAAACATATTCTAGTGGCATGTAAAGAATCTGCAAATTAAGTAGCACACAAAAGGCTAGATAAAAATGATCTTATCTTGCTCCTTTGCCTCACTCCGCTGGTGATGAAAACTACTTGCATGTGTGCCCAAAGAACATGCAAAAAAATTTTTTACTTCATAATTTTTTAGCAAAACAAACAAAAACCTAAATCCCTTAGTAAAGAAGCAATTAAAATTTATGCTACATCCATATTGCGAAAGGTTGAGTAAGACTTCTATTATTGGCATTATGCAGAGTAGACATCCAGAGCAATGAAAAAAAAAAAAAACTTTAACATTTTGCTGAGCAACCACAAATTAAAGATTTCACAGCGTGGAGAAAAGGGAACCCTCGAGTACTGTTCATGGGGATGTAAACTGGTGCAGCCACTATGGAAAACAGTACAGAAGTTCCTCAAAAAATTAAAAATAGGGCTTCACTGGTGGCACAGTGGTTGAGAGTCCGCCTGCCGATACAGGGGACGTGGGTTCATGGGCCGGTCCGGGAGGATCCCACATGCTGCGGAGCGGCTGGGCCCGTGGGCCATGGCCACTGAGCCTGCGCATCCGGAGCCTGTGCTCCGCGGTGGGAGAGGCCACAGCAGTGAGAGGTCCGCGTATGGCAAAAAAAAAAAAAAAAAATTAAAAATAGAACTACCATATGATCCAGCAATTCCACTCCTGGGTATTTATCCAAAGAAAATGAAAACACAAATTAGAAAAGATATATTCACCCATATGTTCATTGCACCATTATTTATAATAGCCGGGATATGGAAGCAACCTAAGTACCATCAACAGATAATGGATAAAGAAGATGTAAGATGTATATACATATATAAATACACACACACATATACATATATATGATGAAATATTACTCAACCATTTTTTTAAAAAGAATGAAATCTTCCCGTATGTGACAACATGAATGGAACCAGAGGGTGTTATACTAAGTGAAATTAGTCAAAGAAAGACAAATACTGTATAATTTCACTTATATGTGGAATCTAAAAAATAAATTAGGGACTTCCCTGGTGGCACAGTGGTTAAGAATCCACTTGCCAATGCAGGGGACATGGGTTTGATCCCTGGTCCAGGAAGATCCCACATGCCGTGTAGCAACTAAGCCCATGTGCCACAACTACTAAGTCTGCACTCTAGAGCCCATGCTCCACAACGAGAAGCCACCACAAAGAGAAGCCAACGCACTGCAATGAAGAGTAGCCCCCATTCACCACAACTAGAGAAAGCCTGCCAGCAGCAACAAAGACCCAACGCAGCCAAAAGTATATTTAAAAATTAAAAACAGGGCTTCCCTGGTGGCACAGTGGTTGAGAGTCCATCTGCCGATGCAGGGGACATGGGTTCGTGCCCCGGTACGGGAAGATTCCACATGCCGCGGAGCGGCTGGGCCCGTGAGCCATGGCCGCTGAGCCTGCGCATCCGGAGCCTGTGCTCCACAACGGGAGAGGGCACGACAGTGAGAGGCCCGCGTACCACAAAAAATAAATAAAAACAAAAACAAATTAATAAACGCAGCAAAAATGAAACAGTTATAGATACAGAGAGCAAACAGGTGATTGCCGGAGTGGAGGGGGGTAAGGAGAAGAAAGAAATAGGTGAGGGAGATTAAGAGGTACAGACTTCCAGTTGCAAAATAAATGAGTCAAGGGTATAAAATGTACAGTGTGGGGGATATATTCAATAACTATGTAATATCTTTGTATGGTGACAAATCGTAACTAGACTTACCTGGTGATCATTTTGAAATACATTTTGAAATACACTTCTATACATTTTGAAATGTACTAAAATACTGAATCACTATGTTATATAACAGAAAGTAACATAGCATTGTAGGTCAATTACACTTCAAACACAAACACACAAACCAACTCACAGAAAAAGAGATCAGATTTGTGGTTACCATAGGCAGGGGGTGAGGGAAGGGGAACTGGATAAAGGCAGTCAAAAGGTACAAACTTCCACTGAGACAAATAAGTACTAGGGATGTAATATAAAACATGGTAAATAAAATTACCACTGCTGTATGTTACATATGAAGCTATAGAGTAAATCCTAAGACTTCTCATCACAAGGAAAAAAATATTTTTTTCTATTCTTTAACTGTGTATCTATACGAGATGATGCATGTTCACTAAACTTATATGACAAACATTTCATAATGTATGCAAGTCAAATCATTATACTGTGCACCTTAAACCTACACAATGCTGTTTGTCAATTACATCTCAATAAAACTGGAAGAAAAAAAAAAAGATTCTACAGGGGCCAAAATGAAGTGAAATCAGAAATTGTGGAAGGTAAGAAAGCAATAAATTGGTTTTCACCATGAGAGATTCTGCTGAATCCTAGAGACCTTCAGTATCCAAACTGGCACAGACACAGGAGATAAAACCTAGGCAGCATCCAAAGTGATGTTATTAAGAGAATCCTCAATTAAAGGGTTCCACCTTCAGTCTAAGAGTGAAAACAACAACAACAACAACTTGTCTCTCAGTACGGTAAAATAAACTTGCCTGTCTATACCTTGGTAGTAAGTAAAATGAAAAAACAAAAATGTCCCCTAAGAATTTGTAACCATAAGGTGACTTCCTCATGGGTTCTGGTCCAAATTCACCCTATAAGGGAATTCCCTGGGGGTTCACTGATTAGGACTCCACACTTTCACTACCAATGGCATGAGTTCAATCCCTGGTTGGGGAACTAAGATACTGCAAGCCACACAGCACAGCCCAAAAAAAATAAAAATAATTTTTAAAATAAAAAATTAAAAATTCAACCTAGTTATGGTCTAGAAAATCTCAAGCACAGAATTTCATTTACAGTGTTACTAATTACATACATGGCAAAGGTGAAGTAAACCTGAAGATGGGTTAATAAAAATTAATCAAACTAAAACACAAAGAGAAAAAAAGGTGTAAAAACCAATAAAACAAACCAAACAAAAACAGGATACAGCAGGCAAGACATAAGAGACAATATTAAGTTGTCTAACACATGTGTAATTAGAGATCCAGAACAAGAAGAAAAAAAAATGGAGAAACATCTGAAGAGACAATGGACAAGAATTTTCTAAAACAAATGAAAAAAAGAAGCCAAATCACAGTTCCAAGACACTCAGAGAAACCCAGACAAAAATAAATACAACAAAACAAAACTAGATGTAACATAACCAAATTATTGAAAACTAAAACTAAAAAGAAAATCTTGAAGGCAGCCAGAAAATGACATACTGCATTAAGAGAAACAAGGATAAGAGTTACATCAAACTTCTTGTCACAAACTATGCAAGGAAGACAATGGAATGACATTTTCAAAATACTGACAGACAAAAGCTATTAACCAGCATTACATACACAGTGAACATATACTTCAAAAATGAAGGAGAAATTCAAACAAACAAAAGCTGAGAGAATGTATTCTAGCAAACATACATAAGAAATTTTAAAGGTAGCTGTTCTAGCAGAAGGAGTATGATAACATATGGAAACTTATAAAGAAATGAAAAGCACTGGAAATAATAAATTAAGATAAATATAAAAGGCATGTTTTTCTCATTGTTAATCATTTTAAAAGATAGTTGGGACTTCCCTGGTGGCACGGTGGTTAAGAATCTGCCTGCCAATGCAGGGGACACAGGTTCAATCCCGTCCAAGAAGATCACACATGCCACAAAGCAACTAAGCCCGTGTGCCACAACTATAGAGCCTGTATCCTCGAGCCCGCAAGCCACAATTACTGAGCGTGCGTGCCACAGCTACTGAGGCCCACACGCCTAGAGCCCTATGCTCCGCAACAAGAGAAGCCACCACAATGAGAAGCCCACGCACCACAACGAAGAGCAGCCCCCACTCACTAAAACTAGAGAAAGCCCATGCGTAGCAACAAAGACCCAACACAACCAAAAATTAATTAATTTTTTTAAAAAAGAAAGAAATACGGTCAAGAAGGTTTAAAAAAAAAAAAAGACACTGGCGGCAGTAGTTCTGGGGAGTACTCATTGGCGTGAGCCCTCCTGGAGGCTACCATTCTCTCACCAAGACCTGGCCCCATCCAACAACCTGGAGGCTCCAATGCTGGGATGCTTCAAGCCAAAAAACCAACATGGTGGAAACATAGCCCCACCCATCAGCAGAAAGGGAGCTTAAAGTCTCCCTAAGCATACAGGTGCCCAATAAACACACCCCATGACATGGCCCTGCCCACCAGAGGGACAAGACCCAGCTCCACCACCCAGTGGGCAGGAACCAGTACCTCTGACCAGAAAGACTGCACAAGCCTCTTAGACAGCCTGATCCACCAGGGAGCAGACAGCAGAAGCAAGAACTACAACCCTGCAGCCTGTGAAACAAACCACAATCACAGATAATTAAACAAAATGAAACAGAAGAATAGGTCCCAGATCGAGGAAAAGATAAAACCCCAGAAGAAAAACGAAGAATGGGAGATAGGCAATTTAACCAAAAAAGAATTCAGAGTAATGATAGTAAAGATGATCAAGGAACTCAGAAGAAAAAATGGTGGCACATAGAGAAGACACAAGAAATGTTTAACAAAGACCCATAAGAATTAAAAATGAACAAACAGATGAACAATACAATAACTGAAATGAAAAATACACTAGAAGAAATCAATAGCAAAGTAACTGAGGCTGAAGAATGGATAAGTGAGCTGGAAGACAGAACAGTGGAAATCACTGCCATGGAACAGAAAAAAGAAAGAAGAAAAAAAAATGAGGACAGTCTCAGAGACCTCTGGGACAACATTAAATGCACAACATTTGCATTATAGGGGTCCCGGAAGGAGAAGAGAGAGAGAAAGGACCTGAGAAAATATTTGAAAAGGTAACAGCTGAAAACTTCCCTAACATGGGAAAGGAAATGGTCACCCAAGTCCAGGAAGCACAGAGAGTCCCAGGCAGGATAAACCCAAGCAAGAACGTGCAGAGAGACATAGTGATCAAATTGACAAAAATTAAAGACAAAGAAAAATATATTAAAAGCAAAAAGGGAAAAACAACAAATAACGTACAAGGAAACTCCCATAACATTATCAGTTGATTTCTCAGCAGATACTCTGCAAGCCAGAAGGGAGTGGCACAATATATTTAAAGTGATGAAAGGGAAGAACCAACAACCAAGAATATTCTACCCAGCAAGGCTCTCATTCAGATTTGATGGAGAAATCAAGTTTTCCAGACAAGCAAAAGCTAATACAATTCAGCACCACCAGACCAGCTTTGCAACAAATGCTAAAGGAACTTCTCTAAGCAGAAAAGGCCACTACTAGACACAAGAAAACTGAGAATAAAAAAGCCACCGGTACAGGCAAACATAAAGCCAGGAAATCATCTACACACAAATATGACATCAAAACCAGCAATTGTGAGGACAGCACAAATGCAGAATATTGGAAATGCATTTGAAATTAAAAGACCAGTAACTAAAAACAATCTTGTTCATATATAGACTGTTGTATCAAAACCTCACGGTAACCACAAACCAAAAACCTACAATAGATATACACATAAAAAAGAAAAAGCAATCCAAACACAACATGAAAGATAGACATCAAACTACAAAAGAACAGAAGAGGAAGGGAAGAAAAAAGACCTACAGGGCTTCCCTGGTGACACAGTGGTTAAGAATCCGCCTGCCAATGCAGGGGACTCCGGTTCAAGCCCTGGTCCGGGAAGATCCCACATGCCATGGAGCAACTAAGCCCATGCACCACAACTACTGAGCCTGCGCTCTAGAGCCCACAAGCCACAACTACTGAAGCCCGTGTGCTTAGAGCCCGTGCTCTGCAACAAGAGAAGCCACCCAATGAGAAGCCCGCGCACTGCACCGAAGAGTAGCCCCTGCTCGCTGCAACTAGAGAAGAGCCCACGCACAGCAACAAAGACCCAACACGGCCAAAAATAAAAATACAATTTTTAAAAAAGACCTACAAAAAAATCCAAAACAATTAACAAATGGCAATAGAAACATACATATTGATAATTACCTTAAATGTAAATGGATTAAATATTCCAACCAAAAGACACAGACTGGCTGAATGGATACAAAAACAAGACCTGTACATATGCTATCTACAAGAGACCTGCTTCAGATCTAGGGACACATACAGACTGAAATTGAGAGGACGGAAAAAGGTACTCCATGCAAATGGAAACCAAAAGAAAGCTGGAGTAGCAATACTCATAGCAGACAAAATAGACGTTACAATAAAGACTGTAACAACAGACAAAGAAGGACACTACATAATGATCAAGGGATCAATCCAAGAAGAAGATATAACAATTATAAAATATATATGCACCCAACACAGGAGCACCCCAATATATAAGGCAAATGCTAACAGCCATAAAAGGAGAAATCAACAGTAACACAATAATAGTGGGGGATTTTAACACTCCACTCTCATCAATGGACAGATCATCCAGACAGAAAATCAATAAGGAAACACAGGCCTTAAATGACACATCAGACATTCCATCCGAGAGCAGCAGAATATACTTTCTTCTCAACTGCACATGGAACATTCTCCAGGATAGATCACATCTTAGGCCACAAATCAAGCCTCAGTAAATTTACAAAAATTGAAATCATATCAAGCATCTTTTCTGACCACAACACTATGAGATTAGAAATCAATTACAGGAAAAAAAAACTGTAAAAAACACAAACACATGGAGGCTAAACAATATGTTACTAAATAATCAATAGATCACTGAAGAAATCAAAGAGGAAATCAAAAAATACCTAGAGATAAATGACAACAAAAACACGTTGATCCAAAACCTACGGGATGCAGCAAAAGCAGGGCTAAGAGGGAAATGTTCAGCAATACAATCTTACCTCAGGAAACAAGAAAAATCTCAAACAAACAACCTAACCTTACACCTAAAGCAACCAGAGAAAGAAGAACAAACAAAACCCAAAGTTAATAGAAGGTAAGAAATCATAAAGATCAGAGCAGAAATAAATGAAATAGAAACAAAGAAAACAGAAGAAAAGATCAATCAAACTAAAATCTGGTTCTTTGAAAAGATAAACAAAATTGATAACCCTTTAGCCAGACTCATCAAGAAAAAAAGGGAGAGGGCTCAAATCAATAAAATTAGAAATGGTAAAGGAGAAGTTACAAGCACAGAAATACAAAAGATCATAAAAGACTACTACAAACAATTATTGAATATATGCCAAAAAATAGACAACTTGGAAGAAATGGACACACATTTTTAGAAAAGTACAACCTTCCAAGACTGAACCAGGAAGAAACAGAAAATATGAACAGACCAATCACAAGTACTGAAATTGAAACTGTGATTTAAAAACTCCCAACAAACAAAAGTCCAGGACCAGATGGCTTCACGGGGGAATTCTATCAAACATTTAGAGAAGAATTAACACCTATCCTTCTGAAACTATACCAAAAAATTGTAGAGGAAGGAACATTCCTAAGAATCTGAAAAAAAAATGAATATATGTATATGTATAACTGAATGACTTTGCTGTACACCTGAAACACAATACTGTAAATCAACTATACTCCCATAAAATTTTTAAAATAAATAAGTAAACTCAAAAGACATAGCAATAGAACTACCAAGACAAAGCACTCCGAGAAAAAAAAACAGGAAATAAAAAAGAAATGAGGACTTCCCTGGTGGCGCAGTGGTTAAGAATCCACCTGCCAATGCAGGGGACACGGGTTCAAGCCCTGGTCCAGGAATATCCCACATGCCGCAGAGCAACTAAGCCTGTGTGCCACAACTGCTGAGCCTGCACTCCAGAGCCCGCAAGACACAACTACTGAAGCCCTCACACCTAGAGCCTGTGCTCCACAAGGAGAGGCCACTGCAATGAGAAGCCCGCACACCGCAACAAAGAGTGGCCCCCGCTCACTGCAACTAGAGAAAGCCCACGCACAGCAACGAAGACCCAATGCAGCCAATAAATTAATTAATTAATTTTTTTTAAAAAAAGAAATGAGCTGGGACTTCCCTGGTGGTCCAGTGGTTAAGACTCTGCTTCCAATGCAGGGGATGTGGTTTCGATCTCTGGTTGGGGAACGAAGACCCACATGACATACGCAGCTTGGCCAAAAAATAAATTAATTAATTTAAAAAGGGACTTGCCTGGTGGCTCAGTGGTTAAGAATCCGCCTGCCAATGCAGGGGACACGGGATCAAACCCATGTCCGGAGATCCCACAGGCCACAAAGCAACTAAGCCCACACACGACAACTACTGAAGCCTGTGTGCCCCAGAGCCCACATGCCACAACTACCAAGCCCATGTGCTGCCACTACTGAAGCCCCTGCACCTAGAGCTCGTGCAGCGCACCAAGAGAAGCTAACGCAATGAGAAACCCATGCACTGCAATGAAGAGTAGCCCCTGCTCGCTGCAACTAGAGAAAGCCCATGCACAACAACAAAGACCCAACGTAGCCAGGAAAAAAAAAAAAAGAAATGAGCTATCAAGCCATGAAAGGACATGAAAAGACGTGGAGGAAACTTAAACGCATATTGTTAAGTGAAAGAAGCAAGTAATGAAAAATGCTCTTTTACTCTGTATGATTTCAAACATATGACATTCTAGAAAAGGCTGAACTATAGAGAAATAAAAAGATGAGGGGTTTGAGGAGGGAAGGATGAATATGTGGAGCATAGAGGATTTGGGAGACAGTGAAACTGTTCTGTATGATAAAGTAATGGTAGATACAAAACATACATTTGTCAAAACCCATAGAACTGTACAAAAAGTGAATCCTAATATAAACTACGGATCTTAGTTAACCGTAATGTATAAATATTCCTTCAATTGTAACAAATATACTACACAAATGCAAAATATAAAAAGAGGAAGAAACTGGGGAGGGGGAATGTGAGAGCTCTTTGTACTTTCTGCTCAATTTTCTTGTAAACCTAAAACTTATGCTCTAAAAAAGAAAGTCTACTAATTAAAGCAAACAAACAGGTTGGGGACATGTTAAAAGGGTACAGGAGACAACCTGAAACAAATCTATGGAACACAGCAATGTTCAAATATAAACTCTGAGTGATTCTGCTGCATCTTAGTACAATACTATTCATGTTCCCCTCATCAACTCCTATATTCATAAACCCTCCTTCCTCTTCTCTTCCAGTACCGATATTACAAGCATTATGCAGGCTCTAGGCTAAGCTATTTGTACCCGAAGTCCCTCTGAGAACTCATTTATTTTCAAGGCTTCAACCTGGCTAATGACTCTCAAAATATTATCAACCCCTATCACCTACACTATCATCTAATGGTCATTTCTACTTGTATGTTCCATGTCTCCTCAAATTCAATGTCCCAAATTAAACTCACTTTTTCTGCCCATACCAACATTCCCTACAGTTTTCCCATTTCAATTTCAGTCTCTATCAGTGATATCACCACTTGCCCACTTACCTAAGTCTCAAACCTGCAGCTATTCTGTGTCCCCATATTCCCAATTTATCTCTAAGGCTCATTACTTTCTTTCATACTCACCCTCTTTCCTCTCCATCCCACTTCTGCCACTTTACCTTCTGCCCTTATTACTACACTCCTGAATTACTTCAAGAGCTTCCTACCTGTACTCCCTGATTAAACTCCGTAATTCATCTTAAATATTTTACCCCGTTTTCATGTAACTAGCCCTGAACTGTTGGTCACTCCAATGATTGTTTTTGATGATTTTAGCAGACACTATTGGTTGGCTACCCAGTATCTGCTCCTCTTACTTTGTTGACAGAGCCCCAGTTTTGTTTGGGTAGCCTGCACTGTCAAGAGGCTCAGGGAGGTGAATCCTGTGGTAAATCTTGATTGGTCTTACCCATTCATGGCAGTTCCATCCCCCAAGATTTAAGCCAAGCATGTAGCTCAGTTCTTGTCATGAAATGTGAGAGGTGGTCCTTTTGAAGACTTCTGGGAAAGATTTCTTTGCTCCCACAGAAATGACACAAAACACATGATACTTTCTAACTCTGGATGTTGTCACATCTGAATGAAATCCTTGGAACTCCTGCAACCAATCTGAAGATGAAGCTGGCAAACACAGAGAGGAGTGCAGAGGCAAGAGTACTTGAAGTGGAATTAAAGCCCAATATACAGTCCCTGAGGAGGACTGATATGCACAGCATGGATAAATCGTGGAAGTACTATGCTTAATGAAAAAAGCCACAAAAGGAGTACATATGATAATGATTCTATTTATATATTCCATATAAAGTTCTAAAATAGACAAAATTATCTACAGTGACAAATCTGATTATCAGTTGCCTAGAACAGGATCTGGGGGAGTGGAGGACTGACTTGGAAAAAGCAATAAGGAACATTTTAGAGTGATGAAAATGTTCTATATCATGATTGGAGAGGTGGTTACATTTGTCAAAACTCATCCAACTCTACTCTTAGAATGAATGCATGTTACTATATATAAGTTATAGCTCAATAAAGCTGACTTAAGAAAGATACATAATTAGTACTATAGTAGGCCAATTGGTTATACGTGCCAGGAGAAAAGTAAAGTCAAAAAACAGAGCGTACAAGAGGCAAGTAGATGGGAGGTGGAAGTATGTATATACTACTTTTAAATAGGATGGTCATACCCAGCAATCCCATTACTGGGCATATAGCCAGAGAAAACCATAATTCAAAAAGACACATGTGGGCTTCCCTGGTGGCGCAGTGGTTGAGAGTCCACCTGCCGATGCAGGGGATGCAGGTTCGTGCCCCAGTCCGGGAAAATCCCACATGCCTCGGAGCGGCTGGGCCCGTGAGCCATGGCCACTGAGCATGCGTGTCCGGAGCCTGTGCTCGGCAACAGGAGAGGCCACAACAGTGAGAGGCCTGCGTACCACAAAAAAAAAAAAAAACACACGCACCCTAATGTTCACTGCAGCACTATTTACAATAGCCAGGTCATGGAAGCAACCTAAATGCCCATCAACAGACAAATGGAGAAAGAAGATGTGGTACATATATAAAATGGAATATTACTCAGCCATAAAAAGGAACAAAATTGGGTCATTTGTAGAGACATGGATGATCTAGAGACTGTCACACACAGTAAGTCAGAAAGAGAAAAATATCATATATTAATGCATATATGTGGAACGTAGAAAAATGGTACAGATGAACCAGTTTGCAGGGCAGAAATAGAGACAGAGATGTAGAAAACAAACGTATGGACACCAAAGGGGGAAAGTGGCAGGGAGATGGTGGTGGCGAGATGAATTGGGAGATTGGGATTGACATATATACATTAATATGTATAAAATAGATAACTAGTAAGAACGTGCTGTATAGAAAAATAAATAAAATTTAAACGATAAAAATATAAACAGGGCTTCCCTGGTGGCACAGTGGTTAAGAATCCACCTGCTAATGCAGGGGACAAAGGTTCGAGCCCTGGTCCAGGAAGATCCCACATGCCGTGGAGCAACTAAGCCCGTGCGCCACAACTACTGAGCCTGTGCTCTAGAGCCTGCGAGCCACAACTATTGAGCCCACATGCCACAACTACTGAGCCCACATGCCACAACTACTGAAGCCCGCACACCTAGAGCCTATGCTCTGCAACAAGAAGCCACCGCAATGAAAAGCCTGCACACCGCAAAGAGGAGTAGCCCCCACTCGCCACAACTAGAGAAAAAGCCCACATGCAGCAACGAAGACCCAACACAGCCAATAATAAATACATAAATAAATAAATTTAAAATAAATAAATAAAATGAATAAATAAATAAGGTGGTCATAAAAGAGTGGATATACTGTATATGTAGAACTGATTCACTTTTTTGTACAGCAGAAAGTAACACAACATTGTAAATCAACTATACTCCAATAAAAAAAGATTTTAATATATTAGTAAATAAATAAATAAATAGGGTGGTCACGAAAGGCCTCAATGCCTATTTAGTAAAGACCAGAAGGAAGAGAAGGTATAAGCCATACAGACATCTGGAAGAAGGTGGCTTCATTCAGAAAAACCAGAAAATACAAAAGCCCTTGTCTTTTTCACTGATAAAATTTAAAAGTCCTCTGAAGATTCTGACTAGAGTGATCTGGATTTTGTTTTAAAAGAGTCACTCTGCTCAGTTGAGAACAGCTATAAAGTGTAAAGATAGAAGCAGGGAGCCCAGTTAGGAGGCAACTGCAATCCAATGATAGTTTAGACCAGGGTGGTAACAAGTAATGCTCAGATTCTGGGCAAAATTTAAAGATGGAGTCTTTGCTAATGGACTGAACGTAAGACTGAAAGAGAGGAGTCAAGGATGACTCCAAGGGACTTCCCCAGTGGTCCAGTGGTAAAGAATCCGCCTTCCAACGCAGGGGACATGGGTTTGATCCCTGGTCAGGGAACTAAGATCCCACATGCCATGGGGCAACTAAGCCCACGCGCTGCAACTACTGAGCCCTCGCACCTCAACTAGAGAAACTGCATGCCACAAATTACAGAGCCCATGCACTCTGGAGGCCACGAGCCACAACTGGAGAGAAGCCCACGCACTGCAATGAAGATCCCACATACCGCAACTAATACCCAAGGCAGCCAAAAAAAAAAAAGGATGACTCCAAGATTTGAAAGAGCTGGAAGGATAGAAAAGCCATTTGCAGGACTTTCCTAGTGGTCCAGTGGGTAAGACTCCGTGCTCCCAATGCTGGGGGCCCGGGTTCGATCCCTGGTCGGGGAACTGTATCCCGTATGAATGCCGCAATTAAGCATTTCGCATGTCACAAACTAAAGATCCCTCATGCCGCAACAAAGATCCCACATGCCGCAACGAAGATCCCGCATGCCGCAACTAAGACCCAGCATAGCCAAAATAAATAAATAAATAATAAATAAATAAATATTAAAATCGTTCCCCTCCCTCCAACCATCATTCCAACTGCCTTTAAAAAAAAGGAAAGAAAGAAAAGCCATTTGCTGAAATGAGAAAGACTGAAGGAGGAACTGGTTAATTTGTAACTAATGAGAATTTTATTTTGGTCAAGTCAGTTTTGAGATGCCTATTAGACCATCAAATGTAGATGTAAAGGAGGCAGGTGGATATATGCAACTTGGAGTTCAGGAAGGGTTCTAACCTAAGATAAAACTCTGCCAGTTGTCAGTATATAAAAAAGCATTTAAAGAGATAAGCCTGGATGAGATCACTAAGGAACTGAGTATATACAAGAAAAGAGAAAAAAAATCCAAAGGCTGAGCTGAGCCCAAGATCAATCTAATATTTGGAAACGGGAAAGAAAAGGAAACAGTAAAGGAGACTGAGAAGGACTGGCCAGTGAAATAGGAGGAAAACCAAGAGGTGGTATCCTGGAAGCCACAGGAAGAGAGTGCATCAAGGAAAGAAAGATAAACTGGACTAAATGCTTCTAAGTCAAATAAGATGAGGACTGGGAATTTACTATAATTATTTAAAAAATCATGGCCCCTTCAGGAAGCCAATTCCATGTAAACATTCCTTGTTCTAGATGAGTAACTCACATACTGATAGGTTCAATCTGTACTAATTAAAAATCACTGTGTATTTTTAAATCAAACTATTACTCTTGAAATAGAAACAGTAGTATGTTAATCTATTTTAACATGACATTTATTTTTGGTGACTACTTGGTATTCTAAGCATTCTGGTAAATAATCACCTCTGATGTTTACCACTTTTACTCTGGCCTCATCAAACTCCAAACATTTCCACACATAAGCATCAAGCTATGCTACAAGTTTTTCCAAGATGTGATCTTTATTTTCCTAGTAGGTTAAAATATAACATTGGATAAATGAGAACCAATGGATAATAAAAAATTACTATCCAATGAGTACTGAAGGACACAAACAGAATACTCTTGGTACAAAAGCAGAAAGTCACAGAGAAATATAAATCTATTTTGGCACAAGTGCAAAAGACTCAGACACACACATACAGGATGCATACTGTGGTCCAAATCTTTTTACCCTGAGCCAAACAATGTAAAAGGCTTGGCTTAGGGCAGTCATGCTCTTATCTATTTAGAGATACATTTTCAATACTGGGCTCCTGCTGCTGTGCAAATTTTGATACAAGAATATTCTAGTCCTCTTCAAAGCCAAAGGGATAGTGTCTTCCAAGTAATCTTGTCCATTTCAAGGTAACTGATCTTAGAACAAGAGTTGATAATGAGAGTTTCTGGCCAGAACAATGAGATAACATTCTCCCAGACATGTCCATTCAAACCTGAAATCTAAAATTAAAGTGGGTATACATTCTTCACAAAACCACAGGCACAGGCTTCCCTGGTAGCGCAGTGGTTGAGAGTCCGCCTGCCGATGCAGGGGACACGGGTTTGTGCCCCGGTCCGGGAAGATCCCACATGCCGTGGAGCAGCTGGGCCCGTGAGCCATGGCCGCTAAGCCTGAGTGTCCGGAGCCTGTGCTCCGCAATGGGAGAGGCCACAACAGTGAGAGGCCCACGTACCACAAAAAAAAACAAAAACAAAACCACAGGCACTAATGGTACATGCAACACACTGCAATCCTAATTATTCCATCTGGGCAAAGGATATTTGCAATTCACAGCAATTCCTGATAGAAGTAATAAGAAAGAAAAGAATACCAATAAGTCATTACCAAGTGTGTATTGATGTATATGGACTGACTCTTACCTTTTAAGTCAATATTTTTTCTGAGTTCCTTTTGGGTGTTTCATTAAGCAGACTATGTTCCCTTTTTTTTTTTTTTTTTTAATTTTTGGCCATGTTGAGTCTTCGTTGCTGCTCGCGGGCTTTCTCTAGTTGCAGTGAGTGGGCGCTATTCTTCAATGCGGTACGCGGGCTTCTCATTGCAGGGGCTTCTCTTGTTGTGGAGCATGGGCTCTAGGCACGTGGGCTCAGTAGTTGTGGCTCACGGGCTCTAGAGCGTAGGCTCAGTAGTTGTGGCACACAGGCTCAGCTGCTCTGTGGCAAGTGGGATCTTCCGGGACCAGGGCTCAAACCCATGTCCCCTGCATTGGCAGGTGGATTCTTAACCACTGCACCACCATGGAAGTCCCAGACTATGTTCCTTGACATGAATATGTCAGTCCTCTCTCAAACAGATTAGATAGCAAGTTGTTCCTAAATTTGCCATTATGAGATAAGTGGCAGCTAAAATCACAAAATTCTTGGTACAGCTTAAAATTGATTGTTTTTCACTTCAGAGAAATTCACCCAGTGAATTAACAAAGTTCAAGATTACTACTATCTTTATTTTTATTTACATAGGAACAACAAAGTAATTTTTTTACCCTTCCCTCAGTTAACTACATTAATTCTTGCTTATCACCAATTGGAATACACTGCACTATCCTCTTGTGTTGTTGATTGTTACTTTCATGCAACAAAAGCAGATCAAAAAAAAAGTCAGGCCTTTTGATGTCAGGAAATGCACAAGGAAACTCCTCCAAGTAATGGTAACAAAATGAATCAATTACATTTAAACAAGTTCTAGCCTAAACTAAGCAACCCTACAACAAAGACACATTAAATTAAAAAAAACTTTTTTTAAAAATTTTATTTCAGCATGTTTGTACATCCCAAGGTAAGTTTAACAGACTTCTTTTTCTTTTCTTATAATAAACTCCTAATTGACACATTTTTGAAATTAATTTCCTGTGTTTCAGTGAGATTGTTTGGATTCTGGAGAACATGGGAGGGCAAGAAGGGAAAGAATTATTAAAAGTATTCTTCTGCAAAAGAAAAATGGCTATGTAATTCCTACGCAAATGTTTGTTAACTTCCCCTGCCATAAAACCAGTGATGTCATTCTACACAGCAGTAATCACAGTTATAACGAACACCAAGTTTTTAAATCACTGACAGCTTACAGAAATTAAGAATATTACTCAAAAATCTCCTCTCCCTAGAGTACCACATCTGTGGAAGAGGAGACTATGCCCAGCTGGGGTTATATACATGCTCAGCATCAACAAAACTGAAGTCATTTTCCCTGCACACCAGGAAAAGTTGTTTTTTTTCCCCTTAGGACTCTGAGCAATGAAAGCCATGACTTTATATGGCTCTTTATAAAAATACAAGAAGGCTGGATCACATTCTATTAGGAAAAGCAGCTCAACATCAAAACTCCTCTTCCTTTAAAATAAATCTTAAAAAATGACTAAAAAAATTTCTTCCTACCTTTGAAAATTATTTTATCTTTGCTTCATTTTCTCTACTGTAAACTACAGATTAATACTTTCAAAGAGAGTAAAAGGAGCTTATAAATTCGAATTTGCTGTGTGGCTCTCACAGCAAAAGTAGTTTGCATTTTTTTTCTCCTACAGTAAGCATTAAATAAAATATCTAAACTTGGTTCTAGTGAGAACAACAATATAAACCATTATTACTATAATATCAATAATACTTAATATTTACTACACCAAGATTTGTTGTTTATTAGGAATGAAATATAGTACAACTATATCTTCAGCTTTAAAATTACCTCGAGGGGCTTCCCTGGTGGCGCAGTGGTTAGGAATCTGCCTGCCAATGCAAGGGACAAGGGTTCGAGCCCTCGTCCAGGAAGATCCCACATGCCGCAGAGCAAATAAGCCCGTGTGCCACAACTACTGTGCCTGCACTCTAGAGCTCGCGAGCCACAACAACTGAAGCCTGCACGCCTAGAGCCCGTGCTCCGCAACAAGAAGCCACAGCAATGAGAAACCACCGCAATGACAAGCCCAAGCACCGCAATGAAGAGTAGCCCCCACTCGCTGCAACTAGAGAAAGTCCGCGTGCAGCAACAAAGACCCAACACAGCCAAAAATAAATAAAATTTTTTTTTAATTTAAAAAATTGTAAATAAATAAAATTAAAATGACCTTGAATTGACTGGAATACCAACTCTACATCAATATGAAATTGTAAAATGGTTGCAAAACTTGAGGTAGCATGATTATACCCCTTTTGATTAATATTTAACATAACTAAACCTAGAGCAACTGCAAATGTTTCATCTTGGCTTTTCTAAATGTCACAACTCAAATTACAAGTCAATATTCAAACTAACAATTAAAATCACAACAAAACCAACATGACATTTTAAACAAAGGGCAGTTCAACCAAACTGTCACAAAGAGTTCAGATTTCTACATCCTAACTAGCTGAAAAGTTGCTCGATTATTTAGATTTTTTTTAAATTTTGTTACCTATCAGAAATATACCTACTATTTTCATTTTCTACCTGTGCCACATTTATCTTAAGTTTTATACTTCTGGATCTTTCAACCATTAGAGATCAACCATCAAATTACTTCAACAAGTAGAAATAGCAACACCGCTCCCAAACAGCAATTTCTGCATTGCTAGACACTTATCTAGTTGGTAGATTTATACCATTGTTCATTCTTAGTTCCTTAAATGTAAAAAAATATCCACAGAATGGTGGCATACCTCTAAATTAGTTTAAATATGGTACAAAGTTATTTTTAGTTAGGTTCAAGTTTTAAAAAGGCACTAATCATTCTTCTCAAAGGCTAATCTACTCAAGTTCCTCCCATATTAAAAAAATAAAAAGCCTCATTTATCTCTTTTGGAAAGAAGAAATGTTATTTATGTAATGTTCAAGCACAAGGATATTAGAATAATGTAACTAATATCAAATCAGGGTCTGGATCATACCTATTGTTAATAAAAATAAATTTGACCTTTATTCTGATGATGGGCCTTTCAAACACCAGCATGACTAAATGTCATTTATGTGTTCTTTCAAATGTAATTCTAACTTTTAAAAATACTCTTATCTTCTACTATGCAAAGGAAAAAGGAAGAAAACTCCCATAAACGATTACAAGCTGGTTCTTATTCATGAAAAAAAAAAAATACAAGAAACATTCATGTAATATTTATTTGAGATCTGTTCCCTCCTTGCATGCTAGAAAGATGAAGACAAACACTTCCAACTATTCAGACAGATCATTCCACAGTTGTAACTTTCATCATAGTTCTTAAAGCGGTATGGTGAGGTCAGCTCACAAACAGCTTAAGTAGCAAAACTAGAAATTGGTGGTAGTAGTATCAGGCTACATAACAGCCTCTCCAAAGAATATGAAGTAAGAGAACTAAAATGTGCTGGCAACATGCCAAGAGACTGGATAGAATATAGCTTTGAGCAATGAATATGCAGAGCTTACAGTATATAGCAATTTATCATCTCTTACCCCGTAGCCTGATTTTCCTTGTTTTAAACCAAAAATAGCCATATATAAGGGGTATTTAACAGTACCAGTTTTCTCCATGCTTATGACTGGGAAAGGCATATGGGCTTGAAATGATTTGGTAACCTAAATACACACCCTAAAATGAAAAATCTGACTTTCATCCTATGTGAGGATGAGTAAGGTAAAATATACAATTGTATTGATATTATTCTGCACAGAATAGCTTTTATTCTCCAAAAATTATACTGCCCTCAGCATAATCCTGAAGGCTTGGGTTTTTCTATATTGTCAGTTCTGACTATCTCTGCAACTGGTTGACATGTAGAATTTGTCAACCTTCTCAATAGATTTAATAAAGAATTAATTCTGTCAGATCAAAGGACATAATTTTGGTCAGAAACAATTCCTTTGACCTTAATCAAAATATATGTTACTTTTAGGGCTTCCCTGGTGGCGCAGTGGTTGAGAGTACGCCTGCCGATGCAGGGGACGCGGGTTCGTGCCTCGGTCCGGGAGGATCCCACATGCCGCGGAGCAGCTAGGCCCGTGAGCCATGGCCGCTGACCCTGCGCGTCCGGAGCCTATGCTCCGCAACGGGAGAGGCCACAACAGTGAGAGGCCCGCGTACGGCCAAAAAAAAAGAAAAAGAAAAAAATATATATATATGTTACTTTTAAAATTTCACCTTTATTGAATCATATATTTTAAAAGCATAATAAACTCCAATTCTTAAGTCTCTGACACTTCCTAAACATTTTCTTTCTAAAGAACCAAAAGAAAATGCAGTTATTTTAGGCGAGAGAATCATATTCAATTCAAATCCACATGCATTTAACACCTATTTTGTGCCAGACATTATACTGAGAACTGAGGAAACAAAGATAAATATGTATATGGTCTTACAGAGCTGACAATCTAGTTGGGAAAACCAGACCATTTCAAACTCAATCAAGTTCTGCCCCCTACCCTCATACTGCCACCCACGTGCTCTACTAGCTAGAGGAACAAAAGCTCTGGTATCCTCCAGGAAAGTGTAAGTAAATCTGCCAGGCAAGATGGAAAAATCTTCCGAGAAGATAAGCTACATCTTGAAAGATGAGAATTTCACAAGGGAAAGTGGGATACTGCAGGCCAAGAAGGACAGAAGGAGCAAAATCAAGAAAGCACAAAAACATGGCATGCGTGAGGAAACCCACGTGGCAAGGGTAGGGATAACAATTTTGGGTACATGTGCTACTGCTCTTCTACCCTCAGCCCATGACAGACCTCACTGATCAATTAAAGCATGTTTAAGTCCACATGAGACTCAAACTCCTTCTCAACAGATAACTCAAAATCAATGGAAGGAGGCAAGTCCACGAGATGAAATTTATGTGCTATCCTCAGCCTGGGAAGAGAAAGTGGTGGGATTTGAGGCTAGAAGGGTAAATTAAGAACTGATTATGAATGACAGTGAATGCTAGGCTAACAAGTTTAGATTTTATTCCGTGGGCAACCAAGGGTGAACAGAGGATTTTATGAGAAATAATGACATGATCAACTCTGGCAGATGTCTGGCAGATGTGCAAAGAAAGCTTTTGGACCAACAGAATAAAGGCAGAAAGAACAGTTCAAGAAGCTATACCTTCAGGACTTCCCTGGTGGCACAGTCGTTAAGACTCCATGCTCCCAATGCAGGGGGCCCAGGTTCAATCCTGGTCAGAGAACTAGACCCCACATGCAAGCCGCAACTGAGAGTTTGCATATCGTAACTAAGGAGCCCACCGGCCGCAACTAAGGAGCATACATACCATAACTAAAGGAGTCCTTGAACCGCAACTAAGGAACCTGCCTGCCACAACTAAGACCCGGCACAACCAAATAAATAAATTAAATAAATATTTTTTTAAAAAAAGAAGCTATAGCTTCTCAGTCCAGGCAAGACACAATGAGGCCTGAATTTCAGCAATGGCAAAAATCTATTGCAGGTTCTAAAACAAAAATGTAATGTTTTAGATTTCATAATTCTTGGTGCCTTTTTTTTTTTATAACTTTATTTATTTTTGGCTGCACTGGGTCTTCATTGCTGCGCACCAGTTTTTCTCTAGTTGAGGCGAGCAGGGGCTACTCTTCATTGCAGTGCGCGGACTTCTCACTGCAGTGGCTTCTCTTGTTGCAGAGCACGGGCTCTAGGCGCGTGGGCTTCAGTAGTTGTGGCATGCCAGCTCAGTTGTTGTGGCTCATGGGCTCTAGAGCGCAGGCTCAGTAGTTGTGGCACACAGGCTTAGTTGCTCCATGTCATGTGAGATCTTCCCAGACCGGGCTCAAACCTGTAATCCCTACATTGGCAGGCGGATTCTTAACCACTGAGCCACCAGAGAAGCCCCTAATTCTTGGTTTTAAAACAAGTTTGGGAAGAATTAGTATTCCAATTAGAATTCCCTAATAATACTCAAAAAGGAAAAGGAAAGACAAATGAAGGTAAACACTAGAATTAAAGAAGTGAATCACAATTCAAAATTACTCAAGACTATAAATTCAGAAATAGATATTTCAGGTTTAGCATCAAGAAAGAGAACATCCTCATGACCAGACTAATACTCAGCAAGTCTTTTCTTCCTGAGGGCACTAATACTCTAGCCAACAACACTACTTACCTTACATGCCCCTACAAATCCCAGTGAGAGGCAGAAAGCACAAAAGTCAAATTTAAAACCATATCTCAGCCTTTAAACTCTAAAATTCTTTGTGAATACAACCCATATGTAGCACTTTGGGCAGTATGCAAAAAAAGCAACTTCCTATCATTTCTGCAGAATGTTTAATAAATGAAAGTATTCTAATTAAAAATTAGAACTTCACTGTAGATCAAAAGGCCAAAGAGAAAAGTTTTTCTGTTTTGGAAAAAGAAATTCTTTAGCTGTTGCAAACAAAGGCTAATGAAATCCAGGTGCAACATATCAACAAGCATGCTCGAAAAGCTAGCATTACTGTTTTAAGACCTAAGGATATTCAAACTAAAGATAAAATTATCCTGTAGTGAATGCCAACAATGCACTTCATACTACATAGACACATATTCAAGGGTTCTACTTTGTTCTCATCCCAATTCTTTTGTGTCCCAGTAACAAACTCTCAAATTGGGATTATCTTCCTTTTAAAACAAGCTAAAATGAAAAACATGAACTCCAGCAATAAAATTTATTTGTGGTGTATTGTTTATTCTGAGAAAGCAAATCAGAAGAACAGTTTGTCATAATCAATCTCTTTTCCAGAAAGATATGGATTAGCTAGTCATGAGCAGGGTCTATTTCTCATGATGTCGTTCTAAAGTCATCACTAAATGTTACACATGCCATGCTTCCTTCAAATCAATCACAAAACAAGTCATCCTAGACTGAGGTCAAATTCCTTTCCAACTAAAAGAGCTCCAAACTTAATGGTCCACTTACTAAGTAATAATCAGAGACCAAATTCCAGAAAAACCCTCCTCCTGTACCTCCCCCACCTAAAAAAAAAAAAAAAAAAGTCTCCTTTTAGCTCAGTGTAATGGAATGTGACCTGTTGTTAAGGGGTTTTCCATTCCTATTTACTGCTTAGAGAACATGAAGCAGATCTATTCTCTCTCAGAAGGGTAATGTATTTTTTTAAAAGAAAAACAGTGAAGTGTAGGAGGTTAATCATATATAATAATTAGAACAAACAAAAGGTAAGTTGATTTACTAGATTTCTCATGTTCGACAGAATGAGTATATTTAAATCACAACTGAATGTTTATTTTTATTCTACAACCTGATCAGACATCTAAAAGATTTATGATTTGTGTGACTAATAACAACTAGGTAGGGAAGGGGAAGTTAAAACTACAACTACTTAAATAAATCTTCACACATGAAACTACTATAAACATCTTTTTCACAACAAATCATATCTTTATCATTGAAGTTACACACTTAAGTACCTAAGCATGGAGAGAAGAACAGGGAATAAATATTTTTAAAATGTACTTCACAGTTTAAAATTAAACACATCTATCTGGAGTTCAGTTTCTCATTTTTTAAAAAAAGAAGATATTTGACTAGGTGATCTTTAAAGCTACTATGATACTTTAA
Source organism: Phocoena phocoena (assembly GCF_963924675.1). Lineage (NCBI taxonomy): Eukaryota > Metazoa > Chordata > Mammalia > Artiodactyla > Phocoenidae > Phocoena > Phocoena phocoena. The sequence goes on from NC_089221.1 coordinate 117,839,287, forward strand.
CGCAAGTTGTAAAGTGAACAAACTCTATGATTTAATTCAGACAAACCTCTTTGAAGATAATCCCCTTAAGGATATACTTTACTTACATTCTTCCTACACCTTCATACATGTTAGTCTCATCTACCAAAGTCATAATCTCTGTATCTGTAAGATGTGCATGCTTTTTCGTTCTGTTTAGCTGTTCAATCTGTATGTCTGCAAGCTTCACCTTCTGTTGAGTGTCAATCACTTTGGCTTGAAGCTCTGTGAAAGCCTAAAAAATAAGTCCGTGATTTAGTAGGTGCAACATTTTACAGGAAACATTTAAGTCAAATCTAAATATATTAAAATAAAGCCTGCTAACCAGAGACAAAGCTGTGAAATTTACCACAGCAAACATCAATAAAAATCAATATAATTGTAAACAATCAAGCCACTATGCTAAATACATTTGACTCTTGAACAATTCGGTGATTAGGGGCACTGACCCTCCGTGCAGTTGAAAATCCAAGTTTAATTTATAGGTGGCAGTTCCTATACAGCAGTTCCTCTGTATCCTTGGTTCTACCGAGTGGATTCAACCAACTACACATCGTGTAGTACTCTAGTATTTTCTATTTTTAAAAATCTGCATACAACTGGATCCCCGCAGTTCAAACCAGTGTTGTTCAAGGGTCAACTGTACTGAATTTACTCAGTCCTCAGAAGATGCAACCTATTTGAAGCAGAACAAAGGTAAATAATAACCATATCAAGTAGCAAGTATCCGAGGAGTAATAAAAGCACTAAATGCAACAGTCACAGGATGAAACCCAGAGATCCAAAACAAGAAACATAAATGTAACAACTCACTACATCTGTATTACACAGCTAGGTGTAAAGTACTTTCCCACATTTGTTTGAAATATTAACATGTGAATATTAATATGAGAATACTGACAGATATAATAAATGTCTCATTTACTCTTTTCAGTAATCCTGAGTTAGGGATGGCAGTTTCACCACCACAGTTTACAAATTAACTAAATGTTTTAAAGAGATATAAATGACTTGCACAGGGCTGAACAACTACTAAGTGGAAAAGCAAGTACTTAAATCCATTTCTTCTGACCTCTAGTTCAGGAATCTTTCTATTCTACTATCTACAGTAATACTCAGAAAATGAATATTTTAAGAGAAAAACAAGAATTTCAAAACATTGTTAGAAGAATTGCATCATGATCTTCATACGCACATACCAAGCCAAATTTGACACTTGAGTACCCTTACTCAAAGATAAAAGTTTCTTGGATACTCATGAAGTGCCTAGAATGACTTTCATATGCTCTCAAATTTATGCCTTAATAATAACATTTGCGGCTGCAATACACAGCAAAAGCTACTACTTAATTTTTATTCTCACTTTGTTCTCACCGACTAGTAAGGTTTCAAAAGATTCATTTTGGGGGGAAAGGAAGTGCCTAAAGTTTCCTACTAGTCTCCACCTGCCGCGCCCCCAGCCCCCACCAAAAAAAAACCTTATAAAGATATTAGAAGACCTTTAAACATGTTTCTTTTTCAATTAATTTCATTGGTTGTCAAAACTACCCAATTTAAGTCTGTAATCATTTTCTTAGTTTGCATTCACTGTCCACAGGTTTCCTAGCAACAAATTCAAATAATACTGAGCGGTAAGTCCATTCACAGCTGTACTCTATTGTTAGCTCTTTCACTAAACCCTAACTTAAATTTGAACTTTTAACAGAAAAAAAAACGTAAACTTTTATAACACTTTAAGACACAGTTTGCTAAGGAAGCTGGTATATTGTTAATGCTAAGATATTACAGCACTAGAGACCACATAAGGACTAAAGGTACAAGTTTCAAACAAGAAGCAACACACACACACACATAAATCCTCAGAGCAATAATAAACAGCTTCATGTATTAGGTGGAAAAGCTATTTCAGCTGTCCTATTTCTTAAGCAGAGGTTGACCAGGAGACAGCCTTAAGTAAAATTTGCTCTTCTAACGAACCAAAACTAATGGTCAAAAGGTGGGAAGTAAGGCAGAGAATACTGGATTCTAGTCCCAACCTTGGTCTGAGTCTTTTCTGAAACTGTTTCCTTTTCTAGAAAAGTATAGGTTTAAAGTAGGTAAAGTCTAGGAATCCCGACAACTCTTTAAGCTGCGAAAACGTTCCTGAGTAACAACACATTTATAGGCAATTGTTTGAAAAGAGAAACCAATTCCTTCTGATACCGATTTTATCTGGAAAACTTTGTTTCTTTTTTGACAAGTCTTTAAATAAAAACGGGGGCGGGGGGGGGAGCTAAGACCAAAGCCCTAAGATGAACACTGCTATGAGAATACCTAACTGAACTGTATGTAGCGACCTTACAAGGTATGGGATTGAAGAAGTGGCCTAAAAACACAGGTTGGACTTGGATTTTTTCAAAGCAAATTAGAATGCAGAATTAGATGCCTCAGCTCGGGCAGCCGTCTCAAAGGGCTCCAGCTGGAAACGCTCACTTCAGGCCTCACTATGGAACTGAAAACTCCAAGCTCAACGAAAGGTCTCTGGAACTCGGAACTAGGGAATAGAAGAGCTATCGGCCCGTCAGACTTAACCAGGCCCAGCGCAACCGGCTCTTACCCAGCAAAGAGCAGCTCGCCCCCGACTCCAGCCTAAAGAGACCCTGTCCCGCCTTAGGACTCTGGGAAACCATTCCCCATTTCCCTGGAGCCTTCCGCAGAACTCGAGTCTCACTCGATATTCTTGTACACAGTCCCCTTAGCTTCCAAAGAAAAAGTCTCTGCCTGCTCAAGACCCTCTTTTACCTTCTTCAACTCCAAATCCACGGGGGCCGCCATCTTGCTTCACTCCTGCGCCTGCGCAGTGGGAGAAGGCCGGAAAGAGGATGGGGGAAGGGCTCTCCTTGACGGTTTGATTTCCCCCCTCCCTTCTGCGCCTGCGCATGAGTCTGGCTGCTCGGTTTTCCAACATTCTCCAGCGCTGGCAACCCCCGAAATATCCAGGATTCCGATTCAGAGTACATCTTCCCCACGTGACCTATAGGCCTGCCCTGTTTCTCCACATTCTTCCAAACACAGCACAACGCGCAGATTTCGTGTATGGTTTTAGCATTTTGACAAATAGCTTAATTTGTGCTGCTAAATTGAGATGTATGTAGATTAGGCCAAAACCTCTTAAGTCATTCATGCCTTCGGCGAGTCCCTGTGCTGTCAGGCATGAGAGAATTGGCATGAGAAAGTCAGCCTGAGAGAATCAGCCTGAGCTTCAGGCATGGCAGTGTGGAGAAGACCAGAAGGCTTAGTTGAAGTGTTCTCCCAAAGAGCTTATTTCTACTGAACGCTCCTGGAAGACCTTCTAGACATAGTGGTTCTCACGAGAGGCCACATTAGTTTGTTTAAAAAAAAAAAAAACAGATTCTCTGATCCTCATCCCAAACTTAATTACTTAGAATCTTTGCTATGGGGCCCAGAAATTTGCACTTTTGCAAACTCCCCTTATGACCTGGCGCAAGTGGTCAGCAAACCACATTTTGAGAATCTGCTATAAAGTACCTGGCGTCTGAACCAAAAGAGTAACTAGTAATTGGACTTCTGGACATGAAAGAAATATATGTCTTACCTACTCTAAAAATCTGTGGGGGAGAAGAAAGGGCAGGGAATTTGGAACTAGACAGATCTGTATTCAAGGTTTGGTCTACCTTGAGCCTAGGTATGTCTGGTTCCATATACTAGTTGTATAGCAATAGAGTTTGTCTCCTCATTTAATATGAGAATAACCCTAACAGGGTTATTCTGAGGAATAAATAAGATCAGGATGAAAAGCTCCGAGCATAACACAATGCACACAGTAGGTACACAATAAATAGTTGTAGTTAAGTTCATGTAGTTAGCATTGTTGTGTTTGTCTTTCAAGGTCCAGCAAACAGGCCACATCCTCCTTTATGTATTTTTTTATTTTTTACATCACATCACACAGACCATAAATAATCTCTCCTCAGACTCTCAAGACTACATCTATTCCTTTTTCAAGGCTCTTTCTATCTTAAACAAATTTTTTTCGTATTAGACTTACTAGCAATCCAAGTGTCCATCAGTGAATGAATGTATAAACAAAATGTGGTATATACCAGGGGTCCCCAGCCCCCAAGCCGAGGTCCAAGCAAAGCTTCATCTGCCTCTCCCCATCACTCACATGACTGCCTGAACCATCCCCCCACCCCACCCCATCTAGTCCACGGAAAAATTGTCTTCCATGAAACCAGTCCCTGGTGCCAAAAATGTTGGGGACCGCTGGTATATACATAAAATGGAATAGCATTCAGCCTTTAAAAGGAATGAAATTCTAATTCTACTTAGAATTCTAATGCTACAACACGAATGAACCTTGAGGACAGTACGCTAAGTGAAATAAACTAGTCACAAAAAAGACAAAATACCGTATGATACTATTTATATGAGGGACTTAGAGCAGTCAAAATCATAAAGACAGAAAGTAGAATGGTGTTGCCAGGGGCCAGGGGGAAGGGACAGAAAGGGGAATTCTTGTTTAATAGGTATAGAGTTTCAGTTTTACAAGATGAAAAGAGCTCTGGAGATGGAAAGTGGTGAGGGTAACACAGCATTATGAATGTTTTTAATACCACTGAACTGTACACTTAAAAATGATTACAATAGTAGATGTTATGTATATTTTACCACATTAAGAAAATGAAAAAATGTATTTATTCTTCTTTCAAATCTACATGTTCTTTTCTTTTTCATAATGATATGCAGTGATATGTTCTTGCCTAATAGTGAAAATAATTAGAACATAATGAACATAATTATTTTTAAGTTTCTTTACAATGTTTTATCACCTGAAATTTTTGGGGTGTGAATTCTTTCACTGGGGGCGTCTGCTAGTCTTTCTTATGAGACTTGATTTTCTCATTTGACTCTTAAGTTTTTGATTAAGTTCCTATCTTCAGTGTCTAGCATGTCCTGGATGACGGAAACATCTCACATTTACTTCTTCTTTTTTTTTTTTTTTTGGCTGCGCCGCACATCTTGTGGGATTTTAGTTCCCTGACCGGGGATTGAACCCAGGCCCTCAGCAGTGAAAGCGCCAAGTTCTAACCACTGGACCACCAGGGAATTCTTCCACATTCACTTCTACCAGAGCCCTGTGAGAGTCATGAGTTCCAGACCAATTTTTAGGGTGATTCTTGACACCACATGAGTGAAGCAAATTTAGCGAAAAATAAACTTTGCCCTGAGCATAAAGTTGGTAGAATGTGTTATACATTTATAGACTGGCAGCCACTGTAATATGTTTCTTTTTTTTTTTTAATATTTATTTATTTATTTATTTGGTTGTGCTGGGTCCTAGTCGTGGCAGGCAGGCTCCTTAGTTGCGGCACGTGGGCTCCTTAGTTGCGGCATGCATGTGGAATCTAGTTCCCTGGCCAGGTATCAAACCAGGGCCCCCTGCATTGAGAGCACGGAGTCTTAACCACTGTGCCACCAGGGAAGTCCCTGTAATATGTTTCTATATGTCCTTTTTGTTTGGGCCTTCAAAATAAATATTTCCTTTCTCTCTCCAGAGCTTCTAAAATGGCAGGAAAAGACTGTCTATGAAAGCCCTAAAGAGTCTGCAGTCCTTGGACACTTGCCTGGAGAATAACCGCTCTGTGCTTGCTTCTATTATTTTTATTTAAAAAGAAAACAAAAACAGACTTCACACTGAAAGTTTCACTACTACAAGGATATACTCCTTCTGAGGTTCAAACAGTCCACAGTGGTGGAATTTAAAAGGTGATCCTCTATTACCCTTCGGCTCTGCTAATCCATGCACAATACACTTACTTATTCATTCAACAAATATTTATTGAACATCTGTTAGGCACTAATCTAGGGCCTTGGGATATAACAATTAACAAGAGACAAATTCCCTGACCTCATGGAGCACACATTCCAGTGGGGAAAGACAAACAATAAACATGCAGGGACTTCCCTGGTGGTCCAGTGGCTAAGACTCTGCTTTCCCAGTACAGGGGGCCCAGGTTCGATCCCTGCTCAGGGAACTAGATCCCACATGCCACAATTAAAGACAAAGATCCCGCACGCGGCAACAAAGATCCCGCGTGCTACAACTAAGACCCAGCGCAGCCAAATAAATAAATAAATATTTTTTTAAAAAAAGATCGTATGTTCCAATAGCTAGAATAAACAAATCTATATTTTAAAAACATGCAAACAAATAACTTCATATATTAATAAGTATTATTAAGAAGAAAATAGCAATGTGGTTAGAGACTGACTGGGTGGAGGCCCCTTAGGTGTGGGAAGCTCTCTGGAAGGCCATAACATTTGAGATGAGACCTGAAAAATGAGAATTAGACAGCTATGCAAAGAGCTGGGGAAAGAGCATTCCAGACAGAAGAAACAGCAAGAGCAAAGCGTTTAGGATGGGAGCAGGCTTGGCATATTTGAAGAACAAAAGGAAGACATCAGTGTGCCTAGATGGGGAGAATGGTAGAAAACCATTGGTATTCTTTTTTTTTTTTTTTTTTCTGGCTGCGTTGAGTCTTCGTTGCTGCATGCAGGCTTTCTCTAGTTGTGTCGAGTGGGGGCTACTCTTTATTGCAGTGCGTGGGCTTCTCATTACAGTGGCTTCTCTTGTTGCGGAGCACGGGCTCTAGGCACACGGGCTTCAGTAGTTGTGGCTCATGGGTTCAGTAGTTGTGGCTCACAGGCTCTAGAGCGCAGGCTCAGTAGTCGTGGCGCATGGGCTTACTTGCTCCGCGGCATGTGGGATCTTCCCGGACCAGGGCTTGAACCCGGGTCCTCTGCATTGGCAGGCAGATTCTTAATGACTGTGCCATCAGGGAAGTCCCAGAATGCTATTCTGAGTGTGATTGGAAGCCATTGAATAATTTCAGGCAGGGGATTGATATGATCTGAAGAGATTGATATGATTCTATTTTAAGGAGACCATTGTGGGTTCTAGGTGGAAAATAGATGGGAAGGAGCAAGTGTTGAAGCAAAGAGACCAGTTAGGAGACTACTCCAGTAGTACATGAGACAGATGCCGATGGTCTGGGTGAGGATGATGACGATGGAGGTAAACAGAAGTAGTTGGATTCAGGTAGAGGTTACTGAACTCAATGAAGGAATGGATTGGGGGTAGGGGGTTGGCCATGAAATAAAGAGAAGAATCAAAGATGATTTGTAGGGACTTCCCTGGTTGTCCAGTGGGTAAGGCTCTGTGCCCCCAATGCAGGGAGCCTGGATTCGATCTCTGGTCAGGGAACTGGATCCCACGTGTATGCCACAACTAAAGATCCTGTGTGCCGCAACTAAGACCCGGCACAGCTTAAATAAATAAATATTTTTTTAAAAGATGATTTGTAATCTCCAAATAAGTATGCTGAGTGAAAGAAACCAGACGAGAAAGAGTAACATGCTGTATGATTCCATGTCTAAAGTTCTAGAGTATGCAAATAAATCTAAAGTGACAGAAAGAAGATCAGTGGTTGCCAGGTAGATTGGGGGTGGTGGAAACTAAGGAGGAGGCAGAAAGAAGGGGTTACAAAGGAGCATTAGATAACTTTTGTGGTGATGGATATATTTATTATCTTAATTATTAAGATGGTTTCCTAGGTGGGAATTTATCAAAGTGTACACTTAAATATATTCAGTTTATCATATGCAATTATACCTCAATAAGGTCGTTTTAGAAGAAAAAAAAAAGACTCCTAGGTTTTTGACCTGAGCAAACTTGTTGAGTGATATGTCTTTTACTGAGAAGAGAAAGTTAGTTCTTATGATATAGCCTACATGCAGTCTCAAAGCCACTCTCCAGGAATAATAAGAATAATCTTTCCTCCTGTGAATAGACTATATTTGTTAGAGTATAGGTTCAGCTGCTGTAACAGAGTTCCAAAATAGCAGTGGCTGGAACAAGATAGAAGCTCATTTCTCTCCGTCACAATCATCCAGACAAAAGCAACACAGGGTAAGTATGTGAGTTCTACAATGCCAGAGTTCCCAGGCTCCATCTATCTTATCCATGTGATCCAAGATGACTCATCACCACCATATCCATAGCTTAGCTAGAAGGAGGGGGAAAAGGACAGGGGAGACTCACTCTGTCCCTTTAAAGGCATATCCCAGAAGTTGTAAATGTGGCTCTGTTTGCATCATATTGGCCCAGAGAGAATCACGTGGCCATTCCTGGTGACAAGAAAAACTGAGAAATGTAGTTATTATTGTGGGCAACTATGTGACTAGCTAAACACCAGGAATTGTATTATTATGAAAGGGAAATAAAAGAGAGATACTGGGGAAAAATTAGCAGTTTCTGACATGGGAGCTTTTCAGCTTACAAAGCCATTTCTCATTAATCAAGTTATTTGATCTTAACAACTTTCTACGATGGATACTCTGAAGGGTTCACTCCATTTGAGAGAAAGTTTAGCAGAGTTAAGAGTTACGGTTAAGAGTATAGACTTTGGAATCTGACCACCTAGTTTCAAATCCTGTTTCTACTGTTTACTTGCTGTGAGATCCAAGGAAAATTATTTAACTTCTTAGGGCTTCTGTCTCTTCAACTGTAAAATAGAGATAATAACAGTACCCATCTCATAGGTTGTTATCAGGATTAAATGAGATAATGCATGCAAAGTTCCTGATATACAGTTATACCTAATCTACATTAACTATTATTTGGTGTCAGGTATTGCAAACATACAGATAAATAAAAGAGCATTTCACAGTACAGTGGGGGTCACAGATAAACAGAGAGTTATAAAAGAATATGAAAATTCTTTTGTAGAGGAAGTAACCCCAGGAGTTGGAAGAACACAGAGGAGGGGCTCCTAACCCAGGAGTCTTGTAGGAAAAATAAGAGTTTGTGGCAAAGAAAAGAGAAACAATATTCCTAGAAGAGACTAAGACACCAGGGCAAGAGCCTAGTGTCTTTGGAGAAATACAAATTGTTTGATATGCCTGAAGCACAGAAGCATGTCAACCACTGAGAGAAAGGGACAGAGAGATGAGGGCCAACGGTGGAGGGCCTCCCAAGTCAAGCTCATTGAATGCAATGCAATGGTCATTGAATACAATGCAATGGTCATTAAATACAATGGAGTGCTGTAAGCAAGGGAGTGACTGGTCACATTTACACTCCAGAAAATTGTGGTGGCTGCTTTAGGTGGAATGAGAAGAAGATGAGAAACCAGATCAGAACTAGAGCAGCCTTCCAGACAGCAAGGGGCCAAAACTAAGGCAGTGGAAGAGAGGAGAGCCCCAGCGTTCATCTGCTTTTCGAAATTCCTTTCCTGTCTTTAGCAAGTTCTCTCTTAACCTTGCCTTACCTCAGGTGCTTTTGCATCACTTAATTTACTACAGAAATATCCTCTTTGATAACATTTCTATATACAGGTGATCAACCATCATGGTTTGTCCAAGACTATACCAGTTTTTGCATTGAAAGCCCTGTGATCTGGGAAACCCCTCAGTCCTGGGCAGGCCAGGACAGCTGGTCAACCAACCTATAGAGCTTTACGGAGAGGCAGTGTAATGGTTAAAAGAAAAATTCTGGACCCAGATTGCCTGGATTCACATCCCAGCCCGATCATGTATCAGGTACAGGACCTTGAGCAAGTTACTTTACCTCTCTGTAGTTCAATTTCTCCACATGAAAAATGGGGTTGCTGCAATGTAGTAACTACCTCACAGGGTCATTGTGAGGATTAAATGGGTGAATATATAGAGGTGGCCCTCTGTATCCATGAATGCAAAATTCAAGGTAAGGGCTGACTGTAAGGAACTTGAAAATCCCGAGATTTTGATATCTGCAGGAGGGGAGGAACCAATCCCTGGTGGATACTAAGGGACAACTATACTTAGTATTTACAATTTAGATTGACACCTGGAACACTGTATTTTTCATGACTATTTTGAAATTGTAGCTGTAATAACCTTACTGCCTTCTGGTTTATTTCACTTCCGTCTCACACATCCCCTTGTTCTGTCATCCTTTCTTGGATGTCTCCAGATCCTTCACTTGACGCTCTCAGTTACCTCACCCAAAGATGGTGAGAAAAAGTAGTTCTGAGACTCGGATCTGTGGGTAGCCTCTGAGAGCATTAAATTGAATTAAAGAGAATTTAAGGATTTTAAGACTCTCTCCCAAGTGGGCTACTTCCTGATATCCTCAGGAAGGGGGAATTTGTGTCTGTTTCCTTTGACAATGTATTATGCACAATGGTCTGCCTAGTAGTAGGGTGGGATGGGGTGGGGCATTTGTACGGCTTATATGGTTCTGTGAGGGCTTTAGAGACAGGGATAGGGAGTGATCCTTCCCAGTGACACATTTGCCAAGAAACTGAAGTAGCTCTTCTAGCTGGCTAAGTTAGGTTTGGGGCTGGGACATTCCTAGGAGGGAAAGGGGAGCCTTAGCTGTGCTTACCAAACAAAATAGTCACTGTAAACTACAAGGAGAGGAAGTGAGTTGTCCTAAGCGGGAACTGTCAGCGGCTTTTCCCAGGCACCTTGCCACATTTGATTCAATCTGTTTATGAAAAGTCCAAAGAAAATGAGTATTTTCAATCAATCTGATGATTTAACCTTGCCTAAGAGATGAAGCTGGGTAACAGAGCATAACAAAGACTGGGATAGTTATCCTATTGGTCACCAGAGAAAGTGAGGGGGTGGGGCCTGCCAGAGGTGAGAGTCAAGGATAGAAGACTCAAGAATCGGGAAGCAATAAGGTCAGGGAAATCAAAAGCCTAGTGGAGAATCCATGTCTCTATCACTGCAGCTCACCCCAAATGGAAAAAGTTCATTGTCCTTTAAAACAGGAAGAAGAATACAATGGGGTTGGGTTGAGATCTGGACAAAACTCCACATGAAGTTTTAAAATAGGCACCAAAAAGCATCAACACAGAAGAATGTTTTTCTACCCTCAGAGCTGTACTTAGGATGTGGTGACTAAGGCTCTTCCCCAGAGCACCCACATTTAGCAGCTCCAAATTTTTTAAATAAAGATTTTTAAATTATAAGAAGCTTAAATTTTTAATATTTTTCCTTTTATAAATTAGAACATGAGTGAGTGTAGCAGCACCTAGTAAGCAGGAAACTTAGTTGAAACAGGAAACCACACATCATTCACCTGTTACTAACTTGCATATGTAGCCACAAGCAATTCCAGACTTACATTTGACCAGTTTAGCCTCCAAGTGGAAAGAGACAAGGCTTCTTTCCTTTATGGTTCCAGAAAGAGTCCCAGAATTGGATTTTCCGGGCCTAAGTTGATCATATGCCCATCTTTGAAATAATCACAATAGCCAGAGGCATGGAATGCTCTGATTGGCCAGGTGCAGGTCATACAGCCATTCCTGGAAGGTTAGGGGTGTCAGCCCCACCCAAAAAGCACGTGGACTGAGGGAAAAGTGTCTTCTTTACCAAAGAGTAAAGTATAAGTATCAAAGGAAGAGGTGATGGATATCACAAATAGGGAAAAAAAAAAAAATAGGTGTCCACTACACCTTAGTTGCCAAAATTTCAACTTTTTCGATCCTCTCTCCTAATGAATAGGCCAATTCCATTTCGATAGGTACATGAACTTTATGATAGTGAATCTCTATTCTTCCTGAGATAGTGGAGGTCAGGGACTTCAAGGAAACAGTCTTGTTTTGCAATGGAGTCCTTGGATCATTGGATGTGGAGGGTCACATCCAAGGGGACTGAATCTAAGACTTAGTGTTGTTTGGCTTTTCTAGCTCAGGACACTAAGTACTATCTCTTTGTTTTATTAAAGACAAATTGTAGCAGCCACTGTTGATAGGGATGTGGAAGTTACCACTTCCTTTTGTCCCCTCAGCTAAGGTCAAATGCTAAGGTCAGCTTGGGCTTGGGAAGATGGCAAAGGGTAGCTGGCTGTGGGTGAGTAGCCTCCATGACCTCATAGGTCTTTGTCTTTTTAACCACAGGGATTAGTAGAATACATAAGAAGTCACAAGCAGGAATACTTATCCTGAAACATCAGCATCTGAGGACAGAAAGCCACATAGAATTAGACGGTGAACTTTGCAATGGATCCTAATTAGTCCATCCATTTTGTCACATACTTATTTCCATTGTGTTCTGCCATCTGAAGTTTAGTATAAAATTTCCAGGAAAAAATCCTAGACTCAGAGAGCTGGAAGGGATCTTTGATTTCTTCTAGCCTACCCCCTTACTTTATAGTTGAAAATATAGAAAATATACAGAAATATGTAGAAAAATATAATATAGAAATACAGAAAATGAGGCTCACAAAGGAGAGGTGGCTTGCCAAGAACATAGCAAATTGGTATTCAAGCTAAGACTAGAGCCCAGGAGTCTTGGATTCCCTTCCAGAGTTCCTTCCATTCCACCCTGTGGCCTTTCTTGGGTGGATCCTGGCAAGACTATACTGAGTCTCAAAAAGAAGAATTTAGAATCAAAAGGCTCCATTTGTCTGGGGAATATGGGACTCCTTTTTGTACCCAGTTACCCTCGACTGCACTTAAACATACAGATCTTGGAAAAGGGCTTCAATCCCGGGGCACAAAGAGAAATTGAGATAGAAAAAGCTCTAGGCCTCTGCTCCCTAGAAGCAAGATTAACCTGGTATTCTTTTAGATTTGGACTATGCATTGGGAATTCTGGATACTCCATAAACAGAGCCATGCTGCGTGGCTTACGGGATCTTAGTTCTCCCACTAGGGATCAAACCCACACCCTCACAGTGAAAGTATGGAGTCCTAACCACTGGACTACCAGGCAATACCCCAGCAATCTTTGAAAGCACTGATACCTGGGCCCCTCCTCCTGGAGAGGTGGATTCAGTAGATCTGTGCTGGAGCCCAGAGAATCTGCATCTTTTAGAAGCTCACCAGGCTTAGAAGCTGCAGCTCTAGAAGAAAATGTTAATGGAAATGCTTTTCTGGGAGGGAGAAAAAAAATTACGTCAAAACTTGGCACTTTAAAGCCATTCTGATGTAAACGCTTCAGGTGTTTATGACAAAGAGAAAACGAGAATTCCTGGAAAGGGAAGGAAGTTGAAACCCAAGAAGTCATAGAGGGAACAAAGGAAATAGAATGCGGCTGAGTTTCTGTTTTACTACATTGTGACCACAGCTTACACTCTGACACATCAGCTCTTAGCCCAGACTTTGTTTCCCTGACTCTACCCTCCAGTGACAGATTCTGTGAATTCCTAGTCCTCAGGGCAGAAGAGCATTAATGCAAATCAACCACTTCTTGGCATTTTTATAGTTTCTGAACAAAAAAGCTAATCATACATTGGCTTTGTCCATGTATAAATGAAACAAATATTTAAGTACCTACAGGATGCTAAGTGCTGCTCTAGCAGTGAACAAAATAAACACCTTCCCAGTCCTCATGATCCTTAGAGTCTGGCATAGGTGGTGGATGCATATCATAGAACTTACTGAGAACTGGGGTTGTAAAGAGATCCTTCCCTTTATTTTAGTGGCTTCATCACACTAGTTTCTCTTCTATTCCTAGACTACATCAAGCGTTTTCCTTCCTCCAGGCTTTATATGTGCTGGTTCTCCTCTAGAACACTCTTACCTGCACTCTGCCCATCACCTACAACTAAACTTATGGGTGTCAGCTTCAAAGCCCTTTCCGTAAAGAGGCATTTAACTGACTCCACAATTTATGTATACATTCTTTTTTATATTCTTTTCCATTATGGTTCATCACAGGATGTTGAATATAGCTCCCTGTGCTATACAGTAGGACCTTGTTGTTTATCCATTCTATATATAATAGTTTGCATCTGCTAACCCCAAACTCCCAATCCATCCCTCCCCCATTCTCCTCCCCTTTGGCAACCATAAGTCTGTTCTCTCTGTCTGTGCTGACTTCACAGTTTAAAGTAGCTGCTCCGGGGCTTCCCTGGTGGCACAGTGGTTAAGAATCCACCTGCCAGTACAGGGGACATGGGTTCGAGCCCTGGTCCGGGAAGATCCTACATGTTGTGGAGCAACTAAGCCCGTGTGCCACAACTACTGAGCCCATGTGCCACAACTACTGAGCCCATGCTCCACAACGAGAAGCCACTGCAATGAGAAGCCCGTGCACCACAACAAAATGTAGCCCCCTGATCTCCGCAACTAGAGAAAGCCCACGCACAACAATGAAGACCCGATGCAGCCAAAAATAAAATAAGTAAAAATTTTTAAATGAATAAATAAAGTAGCTGCCCCGTTATTCTCTCTCAGAGCACCTTATACCTTTTCTTCATGGCATTTATCACAGTTTTTTTAAAATTTATTTATTTATTTTATTTATTTATTTTTGGCTGCATTGGGTCTTTGTTGCTGTGTGCGGGCTCTCTCTAGTTGCTGCGAGCGGGGGCTACTCTTCATTGTGGTGCTCTGGCTTCTCATTGCGGTGGCTTCTCTTGTTGTGGAGCTCAGGCTCTAGGCACACGGGCTTCAGCAGTTGTGGCACACGGGTTCAGTGGTTGTGGCTTGCGGGCTCTAGAACGCAGGCTCAGTAACTGGTGCACGGGCTTAGTGCCACCAGGGAAGCCCTATCACAGTTTTGAACAGTATATTTATTTGCATGATTATTTTTAAACTCCACCTTAAAAAAATTAATTCACACAGTAACCACATATTAAATGAAAACTGTAAAAGGGAAAGAAAATTGGCTTCCTGTTCCTGACACCCTGGTTCTCAACTCTTCTTCCCACAGGCAGATGCTATTATATTCTATAAATATTCTATATAGCTCTGTGGGTCCATGTAATTATTTGTTAAGTGGCTATCTACTAGTCTGAAAGTAGGTACTGTGTCTATTTGTTCATTGCCTTATCCTTAGTATTTGGCACATAATTAGCACTTCATCAGTATTTGTGGGGTAAATGAAAGGATGTTAAAAGAACAGAGAAATTGGGTCAATATCTGAACTGCCAGCTTTTATGCATCTTCCCTGCCCCACTCAGCTCTGAGCACACAATAAACTTTATCGATGCTCCTGTGCTCTCCCAGCTCTCCGTTTACACCTCCTTGAGAGCAACTTCTCACACGGTGCTGAAACTATAGTTCCCTTGCCTGTTTGTCTCTCCCAGTAAGTAGTCAGTGAGCTCCTTGAGGGCTGGGACCACGTTTAATTCTTCTGGAACGCCGTTCCCAGACGTTAATGAGCACTTTCTGACTGGCTGCTTGTCTAACCTGATGCATCAGACTGTTGGCTCCTTTGCAATTCTGTTCTCAGCCTGTCAGAGCAGCTCAGAGTTGTTATTTTTCTGATAAAGACTAGCGTTTGCTTCAACATCTCTAGTTTAGGGAGGTGCACTTTATTTGAGCCTTCCTGCAGATTCTCATTTCTTTTAGGACTCAGTTTGCTCATCTGTAGAACGGGAATAATCATGCCAAACTTCCAGAGTTGTTGTGATAATTAAATGAGGTCTTATGTAAAAGTGTCGAGCACATCAAAGCAGTTGTTCAATTCCCCACACCCTTTCAGCAGGAAGAGTCTAGGTGACTGTTTTACTGAAAAGGAGAGAAGCTCTCTCTGCATGGGAAGTAGGGTCAGACAGACAGGAACTTTAATTCCAATCCCAGTTCAAACATTATTGAAACAGTGAGATGTGAATCACTAATAAAGTAAAAAATTTGCCCTTTTTGGACAATGACTTGAAATATAATGGTTACATGTTAAAGAAGCTGCTGAGTGATGCACCCTCAGGACAGAATACAGAGACTTAGAAGGTCCCTCAAGGCCATATGCAGTCTGGTCCCTGCCTGCCCCTCTGTCTCATCCTGCAGCACTCCCTCCCTCCTCCCTTCTAGGCTCTAGCCATACTGAACTTTCTTTGTTCCTCCATGCATCCTTTTGATGCCAGGCCTTTGCATATGCTCTTCCATCTGCCTGTCACTTGCTTACCCTAAGCTTAAAAATTTCTTCCCCAGGAAGACCTCTTTTTTTTTTTTTTTGTGGTACGCGGGCCTCTCACTGTTGTGGCCTCTCCCGTTGCGGAGCACAGGCTCCGAACGCGCAGGCTCAGCAGCCATGGCTCACACGGGCCTAGCCGCTCCGCGGCATGTGGTATCTTCCCGGACCGGGGCACGAACCCGTGTCCCCTGCATCGGCAGGCGGACTCTCAACTACTGCACCACCAGGGAAGCCCAGGAAGACCTCTCTTGACCTCCTGAACCAGAATAGGTCACTGTGTTGTAGGTCAACCTATAAAACCCTGTTCTTCCCCTTTCCCAGCACTCATTACAGATGTAAATTCCCAAAGGGCCTTATTCAACCATCTATGTATTCAACAATCATTTCTAGAATTCCTACTATGTGCTAGGTGTTGTTCTGGAGGCTGAGGATACAGTGGGAGGCAAGATAAACCACAGACCCTACTAAAGGACACTTACATTCTAGTGAGAAAGGAAGACAATAAACAAATTAATATAGGGACCTCTGCCCTATTCATTTCCGCATTTCTAGAACTGGACATTGTATACTCAACGCATAGTAGATACTCAAAAAATGCTTGTTGAGGTGAAGGAACATGAAGTGAGTGTGAGTGGCAGCCAGCCTCAGGAAAGAGGCAAGGGTGGCCAGTGTCAGAGCCAACATGACTAACTACTGCAGGGATCATTTCACCCTGAAGATCTGTCCAGCTTTCAGGAAGGACCAAAATGGGTTGGAGCCTACCCTCTCCTGTCGGTCTCCAAGAACATGAGACTGGGGTGGGGAGAAGTGGCTTAGCTTCACTTCTGTCTGCCCTGTGCCTATGTAGGCATGTAAAAATGGGGATAAGTGAGTGGGTGCAAGCCCCAGACTTGCCAAATGATCTTATCCACTCCTGTGCCTTCCTGTGTCAGACACTGGCTAGCTGGTGGCCAAACCCATTTCCTCTTTCTCATGGACACCCACCTATACTACATTTTCCCACTTCTCTTATAGTTAGATGTGACCACATGATGAGCCTTTGTCAGTGGAATATGGACAGAAGTGATAGAAACTCCCATGCACGATCCTTCATGCTCTTTCCACATCAAAGTGACCTCAGAAACCATGTATTAAAGGTGGCAGAGACCCAAGATGGAAGGACTTAGGTCCCTGAACTACTATTTGGAGAAGAGCCTCCCATTTATTAGGACAGCCATTATTTAATTTATTTTTTTAAATATTTATTTATTTATTTATTTTGGCTGTGCCGGGTCTTAGTTGTGGCACATGGGATCTTCGTTGCAGCACACACATGGGATCTTTGTTGCAGCATGTGGACTTCTTAGTTGCAGCATGCATGTGGGATCTAGTTCCCTGACCAGGGATTGAACCCAGGCCCCCTGCATTGGGAGCACAGAGTCTTGTCCGCTGGACGACCAGAGAAGTCCCAGGAACACCCATTTTAGACTTGACCTGAGTGAGAAATAAACTACTGTGATGGGCCACTGAGGCTGGGCATTTACTTGTTAGAACTGCTAGCATTATCTTAACTATATACTTCCTTACTCTCTCCGGGACAATGGTACTTCTCCAGCCCAGAGCCTCCCCTGGGCTCCAAACTCAGCTCTACAGCTATGCACCAGACATTCCTATTGGCATGGTCGGATATAAAGCCTTTTTCAGATTCTTTTCCATTATAGGTAGTTACAAGATATTGAATATAGTTCCCTGTACTATACAATAGGTCCTTGTTGTTCATCTATTTTATGTATAGTAGTGTGTATCTGTTAATCCCAAACTTCTAATTTATCCCTCCCCCACCTCCTTTCCCCTTTGGTAGGCATATGTTTTCTGTGTCTGTGAATCTTCTTCATCCATTCATCTGTTGATGGACATTTAGGTTGTTTCCATGTCTTGGTTACTGTGAATAGTGCTGCTCTGAATGTTGGGGCGCCACACTTACTTTAAAACCCTACGCTGGCTCCCATCACCCTGAGGATCCAGTCCAAACTCCTTGGCACTGTCTTGAAGGCCCTGCATGATCTGACCCGGCCTCCCTCTACCTCTTCACCCCTTCTGCTGACCCCAACCCAGCTGTCTACACTGCGGTCACACCAAATTCATTTCAGTTCCTCATTCACATCATCCTCCCTCCCTGCGCTTGACTGTTCCCTCTGCCGAAGAATACTCTTAACCCCTCTCTTCCCTTGGGCCACATCTGCTCATCCTTTAGGCTTCAGCTTGAATTTCACTTCCTCAAGGAAGTGGCCTCCCTGACCGCTGGAGCAGGCTCAGCCACTAGCACCTCCCACTGCCCATCATAACTCTCTTGACACTTGATTGATGTGACTTGTTTAATTGTCTATCTTTCCTGTTAGAGTGCAAGTTTCTAGAGGGCAGAGCCTGGGTCCTGTTCACTCTTGCGTTCTTAGCTTCTAGAACAAAATAGGAATCACTGTATGAATGTTAAATGAACACATGCTATCAGTGAACTAGCTCAATAATCGTCAACTTAAAGTTGCCATATGGCATCTCTCGGCAGCCTCTTAGGAATATCAGTGCTCTTTCATGGTAGCAAACAGTTAATTCTCAGAGTTTCTCTGTGATCTGAGTCAGCGATGATTCGCCCCGACTTCTTCACGAGGAAACAGAACCCCAAGGGAGCAGGTGATCTGCCCTAGGGAAGCAGAGAGGAGAAGCAGTCACAGGGCTCTAGCTATGACCATATTACCTCTACTTCCGCCCTCCTCCCCCTCCCACCCCAACCCCAGCCACCAACTTTTCTTGTTTCTGAGCACCAGGCGGAAATGTAATGTCATGACACATTGGGGCATTTCTTTCTTCCCCTGCATTTTTCTGATGTGACTCCAGCCTGGGGGTTGGGAGAGCACAGGCCACAGGGGGAGGGAAGCGGGTGGTGGGGAGGTTAGCTGCCCCCGCATTCCTCGGCGGCCTCCGTTTGCATAGTTCTGAGGGAGAAGAAAGCAGTTAGCAAGCTTTGGCAGATACACTGGGCATTCAGCTCCTGTTCTGGCAGCTGCAGTGGTTGGGACCAAACACACGCTCTGCCAAGGCCAGGGAGGCAGGCCCTCTCCTGGCCCAGGCTGCCAAAATGCGGTGGAGGAGGTCAGCACCTCTGCCTAAGATGGGGAATCACAGAAAGAGCCCCCTTCTTTCTGCCCAGTCTGGCAGCCAGTTGACCATGAGCCAGTAAGTGTGCGTATATGCGGTGGGGGTGGGAGAATAATGTCAGGGCCTCAGGACAAATCCTTCCAGGTTGGAGGGCTGGGGTGGACATCGGAGGGTCTGGGGGTGCTTAGCCCTTGCACACCCTGAAGATGCTGGAGGGGAAGCCCCTGGGCAGATGTCCCCACCCAGCTGCTGGGGCCACTGACATCGCATTCCAGAGAGGGCTGCAAGTCACAGACCGTGGCTTGAGAAAGAGCGTGCGGCCTCGCTCACCATGGAAACCAGGCTTCCTAGGAAAAGGTCACATATTTGATGTGGCTGTCATCCGGACACCTTAAAAGAGGCCCTGTTCCTGTTTTCTTGAGGACACCCGCCAGTAGAGAAGGCCTGAGACAATGGGGGTAGCAGCTGACCAGTTTGCCCGGCTCTAGGCGGGCCCCTGTCACAGTTTCCCCTTCTCAGCAAAGCCCAGCGTGCACACGCTTCCACAGCCTGACTCCAACTCATACCCATTGGGTCAGCGCTGCAGACCCAGCCATGAGTCTGGCAAGGAGATTGGCTATTCCAAGAATCTGGAGAAGGAGGTGCCAACAAGATCTATGAGGGTAAAAACTAGCAGAGGGCTAGAAGTCAGAACTTGTCAATAACTACCATGTATTGAGTACTTACTTCACACCAGGTACCATGATAAATGCTTTACATGCACCATAATCCTCACAAAAACCAGAATAAGAAAAGTGAAGCTTTATGCAACTAGAGATTATCATACTAGGTGAAGTAAGTCAGAAAGAGGAAGACAGATACTATATGATATCACTTATATGTGGAATCTAAAATATGACACAAATGAACCGATCTACGAAACAGAAACAGAATCACAGACATAGGGAACAGACTGGTGGTTGCCAAGGGGGAGGGGCTTGGGGGAGGGATGGAGTGGGAGGTGGGGGTTAGCAGATGTAAGCTATTATACATAGAATGGATAAACAATAAGGTCTTACTGTACAGCACAGAGAACTATATTCAGTATCCTATGATAAACTATAATGGAAATGAATTTTAAAAAGTGAAGCTTTAAGAGGTTAAATAACTTGTCCAAGATTATTATACAACCAGAGAATGGCCTGGTCAGGGTTTGAACCCAGCTTTGCCTGATGCACAGCCTGAACCCTTAACCTCTACCCTATTTTCACTCACTCTTTTATTCATGCATTCATTCATTTATTCAACTGTCCATTCATTCATGCCTGCATCAAACATTTAGTGAGAGCCTCTGATGTGCTGGGAACTGTATTGGGTACCGGCAGAGAGAGCTGCAAAAGGAAACACCGCATGACCTCCATGAGCTCACAGTGAGAAAAATAGATAAGTGAATAATGACAATACACAGTGTGATGGACACCATGGGAGAGGAACACCAAAGGTGCTATGGGAAGAGGACCAATTGTCCTTGCATTGTCCAGGCCCGGTTCTGTGGAAGCACAGGGGAAAAGTGACTAACCCAACTGGGACTGGCTGACTTTCTCCAGAAGGTATCCAAACTGGAAAAGGATATTTGTACCTGCAGGTTTGAACTTGGGTCAGGCTTCTCAGGCCTCGAGTCTCAGGGTCTGGAGTTGTATCGACTAAGCAGAAGAGCACACTTACCCCCTAATGGACCTGATCAGGCCCTCCTTACCAAGCACAGGGCTTCCCAGGGCCACCAATCCACTCAGTACCCTCAAAGAAACAGAAAGAAGTTAGGCCTTCCTAGAGAGCCTTCGGTGAGGGCATGGTGTACATAACCAGGCTTAACCCAGACACAAATAGCATAAAGGAAGAACAAGTGGTAGCTTCTTCCTTATTTCACACTCCCAGTGAAGCATGCCTGCTGTCAAAAGCTGGGGGACAGCAAAAATAAAACTAGTCTCTCAGGGACTTCCTTGGCGCTCCAGTGGTTAAGACTTTTCCTTCCAATTCCAGGGGTGCAGGTTGGATCCCTGGTCGGGGAGCTAAGATCTCACATGCCGCGTGGTCAAAAAAACAAAACATAAAACAGAAGCAATATTGTAACAAATTCAATAAAGACTTTAAAAATGGTCCACATCAAAAAAAACACACTAGTCTCTCATCATAGGGAAACCAACCCAATGACTTCTAGGTTACAAGGAAATGAGGGTTGGGGAAAAGAGTGACTTAATTCCTCCCATCTGTCTGGTTGCTACATCCACACCATACATCTTTGGGGAAGCCTCCCACGCAGGCTCTGATCCACTAACCACAGCACTCCAGCCCTGAAAGGGGCCCTTTTCCTTAGACGTCCTGTTGGTTAGTAATGGCCAAGATGCTGGGAGGGAAGAATGGAGGGAGGGAGGGATGTTCTCTGAAGAGCAAGAGGGCAGCTGGCTTCCTTCACAGCTGTGTGGGTGGCAGTGAGCTAAGAGGTCCTGTTCTCTTTCTCCATCAATCAAGAAAAACTGTGTAATTTTAAAAGTTCAAAAAGGAAATCCAAACCCAAACAACCTCCAAATTATATTAACATGGTGGTGGCCTGACACTCCGGAAACCAACCATGGAAGGGGCAATTCTAACTTCTTCCTCCTGCTCTCAGGCAAGGGTAGCCTTTTTCTTTTTCCGGGGTTGGTCTCCATGGAGCAACACTGCCTGGTGTCCTGTTCCCAGAGGCCTGGCCCGGCTTGGGCGCCTCACCACAGCAAGGAGGAAAACACAGAGGCTTCTCCTCTCTTCTCTCTTCGGAGAATGGTGGTCAAGTTAGAAGCTTGTGGTCAGTGAGAATTGCATTAGGTAGTAATAGCCTTGTGGAAGGTTCTTCATTCCTCCAAGTTTCAGGGCCCTCTTCCATTAAACTGGAGATAATAATACTATCGACCTTTCCGAGGCATTGTAAGGGTTAAATAAGATCCTCTCAGAGAAGAACTGTGAAACACCATATAAATGGCAGGTGTCCTTATTTTTCTTTTTTTCTTTTTCTGTCTTCAGGTCCTTCTTATTTATCCCTTTTGCTTCCTTTTTTCTCCTCCTTGCCTCCTTCTCCCTCCCATCACCCTCACTGTAGTGCCCTCCTTCATCCCATTTGGCCTTAAAATGTCCACAGAAGAATTCTCTTTATTTTTAATATAAATTTATTTATTTATTTATTTATTTATTTATTTATTTAATTTTGGCTGCGTTGGGTCTCCGCTGCTGCGCACAGGCTTTTCTCTAGTTGTGTCGAGCGGGGGCTACTCTTTGTTGTGGTGCGCGGGCTTCTCATTGCAGCGGCTTCACTTGTTGCAGAGCACGGGCTCTAGGCACGGGGATTCAGTAGTTGTGGCTTGTGGGCTCTAGAGTGCAGGCTCAGTAGTTGTGGCGCACGGGCTTGGTTGTTCTGCGGCGTGTGGGATCTTCCTGGACCAGGGCTCGAACCCGTGTCCCCTGCCTTGGCAGGCGGATTCTTAACCACTCAGCCACCAGGGAAGTCCCCACAAAAGAATTTTTGATTTCTGTGGCCCCTGTGAACTTGCTCCCCCATTCATTCCCATCTTGATGAACAGAACCATTATTTGGCCAGTTTCTCAGGCTAAAATCATCCTTGATTCTTCTCTTTCCTTAGTGCCTACATTTGATCCTTCAGCCTGTCTTATAAGTGGTTCCTCCAATACGTATCCTGTATCTGACCATTTCTTACCACCTGCTCTGCTACCACCCTTCTCCTGGCCACCATCATGTCTTGCCTGGATGACTGCAAAGGTCTCCTAACTCTTGCCCCCTAGGACCCTTTCTCTGTATGTCAAAGTCATACTTGTAAAACATAAATTAAATCATATCACTCCTCTGCTCAAAACACTCCACTGGCTTCCAAATTGTTTACCATCCGGTTCTTACCTCCCTCTTCAACCTCCAATGACTATGCTACAACTCAGGGGTTCCTTTCTGTCACTCACACATACTAAGCTTATTCTTTGCATGCCTGATCCTGCCTTGTCCCAGTTCAGATGTTACCTCCTCAGAGAGACCTTTTCTGAGCCACCTATGTAAATTAATTCTGTCCCTACTGACTCTTTAGTAGATCACTCGTGTGTGTGTTATTTCTGAAATTATCCCATTTCTTTATTTACACATGTATTGTTGGTCCATGTGTCAGTCTTGCCCACTGTTCTCCAGTGACAAGAATATTACTTGGCACATTGTAAGTGCCCGTCAATTTTTTTTTAATGATAAATGAATGTACTTGCTCCAAGATTACTTCTTCTCCCTCCCACCTTACTCCATCAAAATGCCCTCCCTCTTCTTCAGAGCATGGATTTCATTTGAAAGTTGATAAAGAGGCCTCCACAAATATTCGCTGAATGGATGAAGCTAAAATGAATTACGGGGCTTCCCTGGTGGTGCAGTAGTTAAGAATCTGCCTGCCAATGCAGGGAACATGCGTTCGAGCCCTGGTCCGGGAAGATCCCACATGCTGCAGAGCAGCTAAGCCCGTGCACCACAACTACTGAGCCTGCGCTCTAGAGCCCGCGAGCCACAACTACTGGGCCCATGTGCCACAACTACTGAACCCACGTGCCACAGCTACTAAAGCCCGCGTGCCTAGAGCCCGTGCTCCACAACAAGAGAAGCCACCGCAAGGAGAAGCCCACGCACCTGAACAAAGAATAGCCCGCACTCACCGCAACTAGAGAAAGCCCACACGCAGCTACGAAGACCCAATGCAGCCAAAATAATAAATAAATAAAATAAATAAATTTATTAAAAAAATAAAACGAATTACGTCAACTAAGAATGCCAGCCTCTTAAGGTATAGCTATTCCCAGGAGTATTAGCATTCTCAAACAGGAAGCTTGAATTTTCAGGCATCGTTGACAAAGGGAAAAATTTCAGGCCAGCCGAGTTGAAGTGATATGTTTGGACTGAGTTTCTGTTCCATGTCTTCTTAAATCCACATATATTTGTTAAGACCCTTTAGGGCTCCTTTGAAACCAAAGCTGCCGTTAAAATGTAAAACAATAATTGAAAAGCATTGCTTGTTTCTAAGAAAAGTATTGTGGATTGAGAATCAGAGGCCTGGGTTTCAATCCTGGATGTGCCACTAATTAGCTTCTTGGACAGGTTACTGATGACAACTATCATATACTGAGCGTCTAACATGTGGCTGACCCTGAGCTAGGCACTTGGCTCACATATATCATTTCTGCAACTCTTCCAGGTGGATATTTTTAGTATGTCTATTTTATAGATAGGGAGGAAGGTTCAGAGAAGTCAGGTATCATTCATGAGGCCACATGCTAGTAAACAGTGAAGCCTAGACTCAGACTCAAGTCTGTGTCAGTCTGTATTCCTGTTCCTTCCCCAGCACCCTGATAAGGCATCTTGGGGCAGGAGAAGAAACTCTAAGGAGTTGCTCTCTAAGATCTTTTTCATGTAATTTCTTCACTATATACTTTCTGGATTTGAGAAGAAGAGAACACAAGTGTGGCCCTGAGAACTCATTTGAGAATGTAGCTTAGTGGTTAGAGTACAGCCTTGGATGTCAGACTTCCCGAGTTAACAGCCTGACTTTACTGCTCACCTTAAGCATCTACGTCATGCGTGGAGTCAGAGCACCTACCTCCTGGCCCAGTGGGCCCTACTTAGTGAGTACTCCATGAATGTTAAATATTTATTAACCTAATAATGATTACTATGTACGTCATAAAAGAAAGTCTCTCAAAGGATACTGAAAGGAAAAGAGAAGAGGTAGATGTTTCTCAGTACTCACAAGGGCCCGATCTCTTCTGTTGGCCAATCTTGAGAAGTGACTGCTGGTTCAGAGGCTCCCAGAGTCACTGTATCAGCCAAGTAGATGCCCAGGGGAGCTCCAGTGAAGCCAAGGAGAGCTTTTATCAGCAGCAGGGGCAGGAGGAGAGAGCAGCTGAAAAGCAGGAAGTCCAGAACCCACAGGAAACATTAGCTGGAGAAACAGTGTGCTCGGAAAAGCCCAGCCCTGAGTGAGGACTGGAGGCTTGAAGCTTAGAGGCAGGAAAGGGAGCCCCACGAAGAGTTCAAAGTAACTCATTGCTCCAGAGCTATTTCTGTACCATTTTCTCTGACTACCGAAGTAATACATTGGTACTTTACAGAGCTTTATATAATGCAAACAGCAAAAGAGTCCTCTACCAAAGTCTTTAAGAATCTTTTTATTGAAGTTTAATACCTGTAGAAAAATGCACAAATCATACTCAATGAATTTTCTCAAAGTGAGGTGCACATGGGAAGCCAGTACCTAAATCTTAGAATATAACATTATCAGAACACCAGAAGTTCCCTTATCTTCCCCCTTCCAGTCATTATCAATCCCAGTAGTAACCCCTTTCCTAATTTCTTTCCCCATAGATGAGTTTTGCCTGTTTTAAAATTTTAAATAAATGGGATCACACGAAAGGTATCCTTTTGTGTCTGGCTTGTTTGACTCAGCAGTACGTTGTGAGATTCATCCATATTGCTATTTAATATTTCATGGTATAGATATACGACAATGTATTTATTCATTTCATCATCAAATACTGATGAGTACTGGGGTAGTTTCCAGTTTTCACTTATTGCAAATAATGCTAAGATCACTCTTGTACATATCTTTTGGTAAGCATATGTACTCATTTCTCTTGTGTATATCACTGGAAGTGGAATTGCTGGGTTATAGGCTATGCATATGTTCAGCTTTGGACAGTCAAAGTACATGTAAGATCTCTCTGTGGGCTCCCGGAGAAACTTCACAATGTCACAACTCTCAAAGAGAAGAGGATGCAGAGGGGGCATCCAGTAGCACTTGTCTAACGGCCTCCCAGTGGAAGTCTCTGCTTCCACTCTGTCCAGGACAACATGACCTGTCTCGAATTCCATTCATCCTGTCATCCCCATCCATCCTCCCCAGCAAATGCCCTTCTTTAAACCCAATCACACTTCCAGGGCAGCACTGCATCACATACCTGTCCACTTGCTGGCCTTGGATTGGATTTTAGTCATTTCTTGTATTCATTCATCCACATAACGAATATTGTGTGCCTACAACTCAATTGCACTCTTTTACAATCTGGGATTGGAGCAATGTACACACCCCTATCTTCATGGAGCTAGCATTCTAGTAGGAAGAGATAGACAAAAACAAATAAGAATATGTTAGTGGTGATGAGGGCAATGAAGAAAAATAAAGCCGAATAATGAGAGTAAGAGGAGTGGGGTGGGAGAGGAATGTTCTCTCGTATAATAGGGTAGTCAGAGAAGGCCTGCAAGATCTGGATTATGTTTTAAATGATCACTGGCTATTACGTTGGAAATGGGCTATATGGGAGTAAGGTGGAAGAAAGGAGACAGGAGGCCACCACAAGAGTCTAGGTAAGAGGGAATTCTCTGATGGTCCTGTGGTTAGGACTCTGCGCTTTCACAGCTAAGGGCGCAGTTTCAGTCCCTGGCTGATGGTGAATTGGACTGGGATGATGATAGTGACAGTGATGAGAAGTGGCTGCATTCAGCATATATCCAAAGGGTAGGTCTGACAAGATTTGCTGATAGATGATAGATGGAATGTGGAGCATGAGAGGGGAGTCAAAGGTGACTTGTTTCCTCCAGGAGCAATGCCTGCTTGCACAGACAGCATAGGCCCTGACGCCAGGGTCTGCCCACTGAATGGGCAGATGTCTTTCCCGGTTACAGCCAGCCCAACTTCCTATGTGAAAGATCTATTCTCTACTGTCTCAGAGATGGTATGATATAAGTACTAAGACAAATGATTAGAATCAGATTACCAGTTGCAGCTCTCTCACTTACCAACTGTGTATCCTCGGGCAAGTTACCTAACCTATCCAAGCCTCAGTTTCCAATTCTGGAAAAATGGGACAATAGTACCTCCTACATAGGGTTGTTGGGGATACTGAGATAGTATATATAAATAGGCCTGGGCTATTTATGGGCTTAGAAAATACCTACGTTAAACTAGCTCCCAGTTAAAACAATCAGACAGAAGGCTATGGAGTAAGGGTTATCTTTATTTGAATTGCAAAGTATAAATATAAACCAGGTTTGGAAATTCAGGTTTGTAACAGTTCAGTAATGGCACCAGAAACTTCCAGAAGGGACCACGACAGCATACCTTTGTAGTTTTGGTGAGGTGGGTGGGTTTACACAAAAGCCCTCCTCACCTCCAACCTTCTCTGTAGCAATTGGTAGGTTATCGATTACTAAGAACAGTCAGCTCCAATGTTTCCTGTTCCTCCTCAGCCTTTTTCTTTGCTAATACCTTTTCTAGATTATCCTCTGCTGCATTGACCCCTGCATGGAGTAGCACCAGAAGAATGGCAGGATAAGAGAAATGTCTTGACACAAGGGACAGTGAGTTCCCACTCTGTGGACCTGGACCCATGGAGGGTGAGGGGCCAGGAAAGCTTCAGGCATGGAAGCCCAACTTCTGCTGAGACTGGGCAGGGAGAGGACACAGGGGAATACCGATATCTGTTACATCTTGACATCAGCACCTTGGGCTTTCAAAACACAAACGGTAGACACAATCGCCTAGGCAAGACTGCCGTCCAACTCATAGAGTGGATCTGACAAAGTTAATTCCTACAGCCTGACCATACAGAACTCCCCCTGTGGCACTCAGATCATGGAAGATCTTCCGAAATGTGGACAGACAATAGAGTACTACAGATGGATCACAGAGCCATCTCACATTTGCAGCAGAGGAGACTAATGCTGAGCCAGAGGGTGGGGGATGCAGGGTGGAGGGCCAGGAAATTGCCAAAGTAACAGTCTAGGCACTTGAAATATTATTGTTAGATTGTTAAAAACTAAATAAATTAACATACATAGAATAAAATAAATATATAATTTAAGAGGCATTTTACAAACAAACAAACAAACAAAAATAGTTGTTATTTTTCCATCTGGGTAGAAGTCCCAAAATTCAGAGTTCTCAGGTTTATGGTATTTCACAGTTAACTCATCAAATTCAGCACTGAAGGGTCCAAATGGCAGATCCCTTGGTGGCTTGTTGAGCACATGGCTTCTCAATCTTTGTTACTTTCTTCCAGTCCCCGAATCTTTCTTTCTTCCTCTCCTTCCTTCTTTTTCAGGCAAAGATCCTGGAGCATATGGAATTTAACTGGCATTTTAATCCAGAAGATAAGTGTTTAAACAAACTTATGGGGGTAAGTAGGGCTTGGTGGAGGAGAATCAGAAGGGCACGAAGGTCCCTCACTTTTGCTTTCTTCTGACCCAGATCCCACTGGACATATTCTGTTTGGCACTTGAAGGCTCTGGTATTTTGGCAAAGCAGTTATGGGAGGCCCAATTTAGATGGCAACTGGGGATGAAGGAATCTTCATGGCTAGTTGTGAAGTCCTTCCCCTCTGCAGAGTCTGTCATCAACTTGTATCTTCTCAGAGGTAGCAGTCCCCAGCTGATTCCTAAAGCACAAGAAGAAGGCATTTAAAGCTGGATCCAGCTTAAGAGGTCTTAAGAGTCTCCTGGGTCCAGCTTTAAGAAGTGGAAAGAGGGTTTCCCTGGTGGCGCAGTGGTTGAGAGTCCGCCTGCCAATGCAGGGGACACGGGTTCTTGCCCCGGTCCGGGAGGATCCCGCATGCTGCAGAGCGGCTGGGCCCGTGAGCCATGGCCGCTGAGCCTGCGCTTCCGGAGCCTGTGCTCTGCAACGGGAGGGGCCGCAACGGTGAGAGGTCTGCGTACCGCAAAAAAAAAAAAAAAAAAAGAAGTGGAAAGATCTCTGGGAAGGGGTGGGAAGGAGAAGAGACAAGGACGAGAGAAGCTGTCTTCTCAGGCATTGGTCTTGGGTATCTCTCTAGCAACTTCCACCCTAAGTGGAGATGCAGCACTGAGAACCTTTTTGAAAACAATTCTGCAGTGGGACCCTGACTCCATAGCAGCCCAACCCCTAACTCCTAGGTCAAGAGAAGAATTCAGCATGCCTAGAAACAGATCCAGGAAAGGTGGTGATGGTACCATTGGGCAAAGGATGGACCATTACCTTGAGCACAGGTTTCTCTCAGTGGGATGCAGTCATGCCCAATTTCACTTTCTCTTCATTTTCCACGTCATAACCTCCTCTCCTGTGGTACCTGAGGAAAGTAAGTTTTGTGAGCAAGCTCTGCCTGCTACAGCAGCGTGCAGGCCCCAGAGCTGGTCCTTCCAAAAGATTCTGGCCCAGTGATTCTCTCCATACTTGGAAAAGCCCAGAGGATACAGCAGCTCAACAGACCTCTGGCCAAAGGTCCAACTGCCCCAAAGGATGCCTGTCTCTAATGGCAGGCTACAATTTGCTAAGAACTTTCACCTCATTTATACAATCCTCACAACATCTTTATAAGGTAGGGGAACAGAGATTACAATCACTGAAAGATTACAACCCTTAGAAAGACAGGTAACTTGATCCAGGTCTCACAACACATGAGTTGCATGCTTGTAAATGGGCACAGAGTGCTTAGTAGGTCTCCTCAGTCTAGAATATAAGCTGGATTGAAAGCATGGCCTGGGGACTAGATGCCCCAGATTTGGAAGGATATACCAATAGCACCACCCATGTCCTGACTACCAAACCACACCCTAATGCCATCAGAGAACAGAGTCAGGAAAAAGAACTGTGTGAAGATGTGGCTCCATGGGTGGGTTGCTGAGCCTGCTGTGAGAAGCAGGACCTCCTATGGCCTGGCAATTTTTTTCCTGGGCTCTAGACACTGGACATATGTCATACCAGAGAAGCCAGGTTCTTGGAGAGCCTGTACCCAGGAATGTTAGTCAGACTCCTAGCCCAGGATTTGGGAGGTTAGAGGGCTCATGTGACCATCAGGTAGAAGATCCTGGAGGAGGAGGAATAGAAGTGATTTGCAAAAACAGCCTGTAACACTCACCAAAACATGAGAAGTCCCACGATGACCAGCAGACAGACGGATGACAGCACCACGACCACCACAACCAGGATGGTCGTGTGATCATAGGTATATAAACGATTTTTCACTGGGAGGCTCAGCCCATGGCACCTCTCTCCATGGTAACCCAGGTGGCAGCTGGTCCAAAACAGAACAAAGCAGAGATGAAGTTAGTGGTTTGGCTTCACTCTTGGCAACGGGCCACCTACATAAGCCAGAGCCCACTCCTCACAGCTTCAGCCTGTCAGTCCCTAACTGTGATTCCTGTCCTTCCTCTAGCCTCCTATAGTACAAGACTCTTTAGAAGCCCCTCTAAAGGCTCTGTGCCCTTCCTCCTTCACTCCACGCCCTCCCCTTCTTCATTCCCTTTGGTCCTCTGGCACAAAATTCCTACTCCGGGCAGGGAAAAAGCAAAGGAGGACTTCAGGTCTTGGCTAGATTGTTCCACGTGTGGATGATTAATTATACGTGTGTTAAAATGTTCAGAGGACTTGGGCACAAGAGCTGGTGGGTTGGACTGAGGGGATTCAGTATCACTCCCTCTTGTGAGGCCCTTCAACACTCTGACCCAGAAATAAACCCAGCCTTCCCCACCAATGCTTCCAGCGTCCAGTCCCTCTGCCACTGCCCAGCCTATTAATAGGCCCTGCTCCTTTGCCAGAAGTCATTTTTCTCAAGTTTCCTTCATTTAACTCCCAGCTCCCCCTGGGTGCAAGGCCCAACTTGAAAGCTGAATTTTGGCCTTTGGCCTCTGAACGCTGGGCTATCAGGCCTACTTCATCCCAGGACAAAGCAAACAAACCAAGAAAACATCTTCTTGCCTAGCTGTTCTGCCAGTACATTTTAGAATGTCACAAAAAAAACCTTGGCTTTTCTCACTCAAGAAATAAATCAGATGGCAACTGCCTCTTCTAACACAAAACTTTTCCTGGAAGCCGTTGGGAAGATTGAGAAGTGCCTACAGCTGAACAAGCACATTCACGTCCCTTTCTTTTTTTGCGGGGGAGCTGCGCGGCTTGGCCTGTGGGATCTTAGTTCCCCGACCAGGGATTGAACCCAGACCCTAGGCAGTGAAAGCGCGGTCCTAACCACTGGACTGCCAGGGAATTCCCTCACATCCCTTTCCTTATCTGAGCATCCCAGAGATCCTTTGATGTAGGTAGGAGCCCATGTTACAGAAAGGCAGAGCTATTTTCCCCACAGTCACATAGCAGGGCAGAGACATCGACACAGACTGATGGTGAGCTCAGTGTGCTGCCCACACACATCCATAAATGCCCAGTCAGGGATGCCGTGGCACTGTCTGCCTGGGGACTTTAGGCCACTAACTGCTGAAGGAAGCACCGAGAACCCGGTGGCCCTCTATTTTGAACTGCACATCCTCTGGGGAAAAGGTTAGGCACCTCATTCCTCAGAGCAAGGAATCCCTTCTTCCTGCCGAGAGGTACCAGGAAAGTTCCAAGGAGCAGACCTATCAGACCCAGGGGCCAGGCTGCCCCTGCCTTCCTTCCCAGCACCTCTTCCTTTCCCAGCTCCTTCTGGGTGTTTCGGGGAACCAACTCACTGCAGGATAAATGTAGGTCAGGCCCACAGCAGAGCACACAGCTCCTTGCCCAGCCTCTCCATGCATCTGTCCCATCGGCCCAGGTGGACAAAATAATGACCCCTATCCTGCCAGGACATAGAGGATGCTCTTAGGAGCACCCCTGGAAATTCACTTGTTCAAAGAACTTTATAAGACACTGTCCTTATCGACTAGCTTAACTGAGACTCATAACACCCTGGTAGGCAGGTATAACCTCTTTTACATATTGAAAGACTACAATTAGGGTCAGAGAGAGTAAATGATTTGCTAAATGTTTCACAACTAGGGAGCAGAAGGGCCAAATTCCAAATTCATAATTCTTTCCATTCTGAACAGTGTAGGTTACCCCAAGGAAACACATATCTGATGGGCTTGATGGGTTTCTGGAGCAGAAACAGAGAGCGGTCTGACTCTGCTCTCTCAGTTATTATTACTGTTATCTTGAATGATAAATAACAATTAATAGCACACATTACAGGCTTACTATGAGCCAAGTACTCTGTGCTAATTGCTTTACAAGGATCATTTCATGTAATCTTAAAAACATCTCTATGGGCTTCCCTGGTGGCGCAGTGGTTGAGAGTCCGCCTGCCGATGCAGGGGACGCGGGTTCGTGCCCTGGTCTGGGAAGATCCCACATGCCGCAGAGCGGCTGGGCCCGTGGGCCGTGGCCGCTGAGCCTGCACATCCGGAGCCTGTGTTCCGCAACAGGAGAGGCCACAACAGTGAGACGCCCGCGTACCGCAAAAAAACAAAAAAAACCAAACATCTCTATGAAGTAGGAGTTACTATCCCCATTTTAAAGATGAAGAGACTGAGGCCAAACTTCTGTTAGATAACCTGCCCAAGATTACACAGGTAGTGAGTGGTAGAACCAGGATTTGACTCAGCAGTCTGGCTGACTTCAGAGACTGTGCTTTCCTGCGGGGAGGGAAGGTGAAGTTGAGTCTGTTTTTCACTTCCAGCCCATCATTCAAACCCCACAGGTACTTACTCAGATGATAGAAATAAAGCTTGGCCTCAGAGTCCCACAATTCAGTTACATAATCCCTCCACCCCCACCCTGAGTCAAAAGGATAATAATGTAAACATCCTAATATTACCCACGTCCCCCTCCCTTTGCAGACAACTCCTGGCTCCCCCAGGGAAGGAGCATTCCAAGCATCCCAGGGTGAGGGCAAGATTGTGTGTCTTGCCCAGAGCCAGTGACCCATCAAACTGCGATGTGTTGCTCCTACCCACGTCTGTGGCCCATTTCAGAAGTTGTATTACAACAGAAGCAAGGACCCTCTAGAGTACAGAGACATCTTCCAATTTGGATTTCTCCACCCCTACCCCAGGAGGTGGAGGGGGCACCATTTGGCGCAGGGGGCTCAGAATACATGAGTTCCAGACTGGTCCTGCTGCTATTTCTAGCCAGGTGATCTGGAGCAAGTTACGGTCGTGTTTCCAAGCTTCAGTTTTCTCATGTGAAAGGCAGGAATAATAAATGCTTACCTCACTAGAGCTTTGTGAAGCTCAAATGAGATAATACAAATAAAAGCACTTAATAAAAGGCCAAGTCCCACATGTGTGGGAGTTACTATATAATCAGATTCCGGAGGATACTGCCCATATCCTGAGGAAGGGAGCACCAAAGTCAGACGGAGCCAAAGAGAAGGGGGCTCGCCATTCCTTCTTGGCATCTGGGCAGTGAGGCCAAGTAGAGCCTTCAGGCCTGTCTCTCTTCCAGCTCTGAGTCCTCGTCAGGCTAACTGTCCCCAGGCTTCCTCCAGCCACAGGAAACTTTGCAGCCAGTTTCTGGGTCAGCAGCTCATCAGGAGCCCCAGGAAACTGCTCTTTGAGGGCAACTTTTGGCTGGTGACACAAAAGGGTTTTCCTGTGGGTGATGGCTGCAGAGGGCTGGTTTAGGAAGCCGGCCAGCCTCAAGCTCACCACGGCAGCCTGACACACCCGGCTGGTGGTTGCTGGGTCTGGAGGCAAGAAGGAGCCACAAAGCGTC
Organism: Phocoena phocoena; assembly: GCF_963924675.1. Classification (NCBI taxonomy): domain Eukaryota; kingdom Metazoa; phylum Chordata; class Mammalia; order Artiodactyla; family Phocoenidae; genus Phocoena; species Phocoena phocoena. The sequence goes on from NC_089221.1 coordinate 117,872,888, forward strand.
CCAGATGTAGGTGCCCAGATGTCACATTCTCCCAAACCAGGAGCTCTGTGTCTTCTTGCTGCCTGCTGCCCTGAGTACCAAGGGCTGGAGACAGGAGGCTGCCAAGCCAGACACAGAATCCAGCCCCTTGAAAATCTGCCTAGGAAGCAGACACAGAGTCTTCACATCAGATTCCATGCTCTTCAATTAGAAAAAGCCTTAGGAGACCTCTAGTATAATAGCTGCCCTCTGTAAAATCGTGCTCCAACTCTGTAAGAACAGACAGGGAAGAAGGACGCAATCCAACACCCAGTGCAGCCTGGGGGCATGAAAAGCATGTTGGACGGGAAGTCAGGCACCTGAGTGCCTGTCCTGTTTCCACACACTTTATTTAGCTGTTGATCTCAGACAAATCACTTCCTACTTCTGGGCTCCAGTTTCCTCATCTTTCAAGTACAGACAGCAAGCCCTGCCTACCCAGCAGAGGACTTTTGAGAATACAGGGCTGTATTTTCCCGTCCCCTAGAATAGCTGACACCAAGTAGGTGCTCAACAGAGACCTGTTGGGCTCAACTCATATTAAATGTAAACTGTAAAGCTCCATGGCAAAGGAAGGAAGGCACTGTCACAGTTACCATCACCATCCCTAGGGCCACCTTGACCCTGGACACCATTATCTAGGTTCTCTGGGTTTAGGTGGTCAGTCAAGCTCAGCTCTCCAGGAGAGAAGCCTTAAAAGAGTTCTCAGCTGAGCAGTGGAAGTCCGTCCACCAACGCCCTGGACCAGTTCGGCCCAGACAGGTTTCTGGACTTGATCCATCTTGACTACGCTCAGAGTCACTGCCTCCACCCTGTGCTAATGAGGCCAGTTTACAAATTTAGGACAAACATTCCCTGCCCTGTCTCAAGACTTCTGGAAGAATAATTGGGGGACTGTCTAGGTCACTCTTTTTTTTTTTTTTTTTAACATCTTTATTGGAGTGTAATTGCTTTACAATATTGTGTTAGTTTCTGCTGTATAACAAAGGGAATCAGCTATATGTATACATATATCCGCATACTTCCTCCCTCTTGCGTCTCCCTCCCACTGTCTAGGTCACTCTTAAGCAACCCTCTCCAATACCAAGCTCTTGACAAGGATATGAAAGGAGAGGACACACAAGTGACTGTAGACATGGAGGGGGGAGATGGGTCTGTCTGACAATTGCCAAATACAGGGCAACTCTGCTATATGAGATCAGATGGGATAAGGAAGCTTTAAAAAAAAAAAACAAAGGATCTGTACCAATCACAGCAGAAGAGATGCGAGGCAGCCAGCCTTCTTGACAGGCTGGGAAGCGTGTGCACACAGCAATCTCCTGACTCTGTCCAGAGCCTCCCAGGTCACAGAGGTTGCCACTCCATAGAAACTCAAGCCCAGCAGACGAGAGTGCATGTTTACAGCCTGATGTGGGTGTTGGTCTCAGGCACAGTGGCGACATTATGCCTGCCACAGAGCATGGCAGTGTCGTCATCCCTGAGGGGTTGCCAAGGCAGCCATTTGCTGGGCTGGGCCTAGCAGAGTGGCTGGGGAACCCATGGCCTCTCCACCCACACCCCTGCCCAGGGAAGGGGTGGTACTGCCTGACCGGGGGCTGATGCCTACTGAGTTGGGTTCCATTTTCCGTTAATCTTACACAAAGGAAGTGTTCTCCCACCCCCATAGCCAAAGGTCAATACCCACCATGTCCCCCACCTCCTGGCCCTGGCCAGGGTGAGGAAGAAGGGAGGAGGGGCTTCTCCCTGCTCCCACAATGATTGCTTTCTCTACAGTCCTGCCATGTCTTAGAATCAACCCACATTTGCTCATTCATATGCACATATGTCTGAGTACACATACCTGCATAGCACATATCCAAATGCACCTCATACCTACCTGCAGGACGTGGGAAAGAAGGCCACGGGAGCTCCACTCCACCCAGGAGCCCCACTCTGCCATGTTTCCTACTGGCTTCTCCCATCTGGAGTAGGGCATGAGGCAGAAATGAAGAACCTGCCTTCAGGTGTCAGCTCTCCTAGCGTGTGCTCATTTCTGAGCAAGCAGGAAATGCCCCCAAAGATGAAAGAGCGTCACAAACCCACGCCACAGGAAATTGCATCCTATGCTGGGGGGAGCCCCTTCCGCTGACTAAAAATATTTCCCCTCCTCCCAACTTCCTCCCAGAGGTTGAGAAGAAACTGGGTGGATTTATGAATTCAAGGAACAGTGACAACCAGGAACAGCCATCAGGCTGACAAAGAGTGAGCTGTTAACAGTCAGCCCCGGGGAAGGGACACTTACATGCAGGATGGAGCCCGGAGCTCCTTCACATATTTGCATTCTCCATGGATGCAGAAGTCCTTGTATTTCCGAAGACATGGGTCTCTCTTCTTCCCTAACCCCTTGCCTTTCTTCTTTCTTTTCCCACGCTCCTCCTTGCTCGGTGTGGCCAGAGCTTGTGGCTTGGAAGAGAAAGCAGCTGCGGTAGAAAAGTACCCTGTTACGACTTTGACTTCCTCAGGGGAAAAAATCAGAACAGCACAGTGTCTGGAAGGATGTTTTGATCCTACCTGAAGTCAGAGGCCTGGGAAGGCCTCTCGGCTCAGTGCCTCTCAAGAGCTGAAGGAAGACTGGGCAGACCTCCCAAAAGTGGTGGAGGAAGTAGAGGCTGGGGGGTCCCAAGGAAGAGATTTCATAAACTCAGTTTAAGAACCTCATTCTATGGACTTGAGGACACGGGGAGGGGGAAGGGTAAGCTGGGACGAAGTGAGAGAGTGGCATGGACATATATACACTACCAAACGTAAAATAGATAGCTAGTGGGACGCAGCCGCATAGCACAGGGAGATCAGCTCAGTGCTCTGTGACCACCTAGAGGGGTGGGATAGGGAGAGTGGGAGGGAGACGCAAGAGGGAGGGGAGAAGGGGATGTATGTATATGTGTAGCTGATTCACTTTGTTATACAGCAGAAACTAACACACCATTGTAAAGCAATTATACTCCAATAAAGATGTTAAAAAAAAAAAGACTACTGGGTCCAAGTGACACTAAAAAAAAAAAGGACCTCATTCTAAGAATGCTGGCTTCTGTTGAGTAGCTTCTGTTGAGTAACTGCAGCTGATTGGGCAGTTCTACTAACCTCACCCCCACCCCACTGTCCATCCTCATCTCCTACTCCCCAACGCCCACTTGGTTCTATTTTGGCCTTAAATCAGCCTCATTTCCTGATGCTACACTCAGTGACCCATTTGCAGGAAGACAGCGTCAGAGATAAAAATTGCTTCTGGAGAAGGTACTTGGAGAGTATTTTAGAGGGAAGAGGCTCCTAAAATAAGAACAGTGCCCATGTCCAGGTGGTCCCCTCTGGGGTACCCATTAGCAGCAGCGGACCATGAGCCCAGAGCAGAACCAGGCTCAGGGACAGCAAGCAGGCCACCCCTGGTCAGAGATTTGCTGTTTTAACTTTTTAAATTTTTTTAATTTTAAAAATATTTTTATTGATCTATAGTTGATTTACAATAGTGTGCTAATTTCAAAGAGCCTTGCTTTTTTGACATCAAGCAAAATATCTACCCTGCTCTGTGTGCTATTTGCAGCTCACCACTTCTCTCAAAGGTCCATTTACATATATCCCCAGACGTCCTGTTTACAGCTCCCTAGGATGGGGAGTACAGTGCACAAGAAGCAGAGAGATGGAAAGTAAAGAACTATCAGAAGGAACTAGAACAATGATAACTCTCCCCCTTCTTTCCACACTTAAAAAGGGAAAAACAACCTCACACAGACATCCAGCTGGGACTGATCATGGGCTATGCCCATCAGCCCAGGGGTCTGACACAAGTCTCCCCTCCCCTGTCCCAGCAGAAAAAAGGTGCCTGCTGTCTATGGCTATAGCCACATGTCTGGTAGAAGGATGAGCGTCATACATTAGACTGGAGTCCTAGGATCCTCAAGGTGGAATTGACTTCAAAAAATATGGCTTTCCATTTTCTGTTGAAAAACTTGAGGTCCTGAAAGGCAGTGACTTGCCCAAGGTCCTACAGGTTTGGGATCTGAAATGTGGTCTCTAGACTCCATATCCAGTGCTCTTTCCCAACACACCAAGCTGCCTCACACAACCCAGTCCCCTCTTCCAGACAAGCCTAGAGCACATGGGATGCTGAGCCAGGAATGAGACAATGAATGGGCTCTGAAGTTAGCAGACCCATGCTCGAATTTCAGCCATGTGATCTTGGGCAAGTCACTTAATCTCTCTGAACCCTGTAGCTCTTGGTAAAAAGTGGAGAACAGGTGTTCCTATCTCAGAGGGTTGCAGCAAGGATTAATTAACCCACAATAACATGTTAAGTGCCTAGAATGCAGGAGGCACTTAATAAATGGTAACAGTTATTTATTTTAGGTGATAGGATCCCTAGACCTGAAAAATAGTCTTTGCCCAGCAAACCCAAGTAAAAAGAAGAGGCAGATGCCAGTAGTAGTCCCATAGACTCTTGTTTCCTCTGGTGCAGACCCAGGCCCTTTCAGAACTCAGAAGGTGAGGCAGATGCTCAGAGGAAACCAATGACCACGGCTGTGGTGAAATTGAGGCAGGAGGGCCCAGCCGATCAGAAAAAGGAGGGAGAGGGACTTCCCTGGTGGCGCAGTGGTTAAGAATCCGCCTGCCAATGCAGGGGACACGGGTTCGAGCCCTGGTCCGAGAAGATCCCACATGCCGTGGAGCAACTAAGCCCGTGCGCCACAACTACTGAGCCTGCACTCTAGAGCCCACGAGCCACAACTACGGAGCCCGTGTGCCCCAACTACTGAAGCCCACACGCCTAAAGCCCGTGCTCTGCAACAAGAGAAGACACCACAATGAGAAGCATGCGCACCACAACGAAGAGTAGCTCCCGCTCTCTGCAACTAGAGAAAGCCCGCATGCAGCAACGAAGACCCAGCACAGCCAAAAATAAATAAATTAATTAATTTTTAAAAAAAAAGAAAAGGGAGGGAGAGAGTGACAGGGTGACAGCCAGGCTCCTGCCAGGGAGAGGGAGCAGTGAGTCAGGTCTGCAGAGCTAGGAGGAGCAGCTGTGTGGGTGGAGGGTGAGTCACAGCCCAGCTCTGCCCTGCCTATGAGGAGAGGGCCAGGAGAATACAGTTGTTCAGGCCAGGAGTGACCCCCAGAGGGCCACTGTGAGAGGATGGAAGGTGGGAACCCAGCCTCAGCTTTGGGGCAGACCCCTGATGTATACTAAATAGAGATAGCACCTGAGGGAAACTCTGGGTAAGGAAGAAGGGTGGCAGAGGAGCAGACAGAGCCAGAACAGGTGGGTATCTTTCCAACCAAATATAGTCATTCTGGGGCTCCAGGGCTCAGTCCCTGCTCCACCCTTAAGAATCTCTGCAGGTGACTGGGGGCAAGGAAGCAGGCAATACTGGAGGCTCTGGACTCTGCTCTGTGCTTGTATTTACTTAGCCACAGCACCTCTGCTGGTTGAAGGATCCCATTTGGCCCTTCCTCCCTTGGAGTCTCTCTCAGGGACTCCAGGTGGTCAGAAAGTATCCAGGCTTGTGTAGGATTTGTAGACACCCAGCATATCAATACAGCTCTCTAGGGACCCAGTGCTCACCATTCACAGCCTCCCGAGGAGGTGCTGGCCTAACCTGAGGGGGGACCAAGTGCTCCTCGTTCCCCTGTTTCCCCAACCTGGAGACAGGTGGATGGAGGAGACTAACACTGCACACCTTGTATGTGCCTAGCATCTCCACATCTGTTACCTTATTTTATACATAATAGTCAGTTGATGTGGGAATTAGGGGTTGTGCACATTTTTTCACAGAAACTCTAAGGAAAGCATCTCAACCATTCCTTGTTCCTATCACCCAGCTTACCTCAGAGGAACGTACCAACCCCACACACCTTGCCTGTTTCAATTTGCCTCAGAGTATCCAGAAAGGCAGCAACGTGGCATGTGAGCCTACGTTGGGCAAGAAAGACAACAGGATCTACATTCTAGGACCCCCCAGTGAGTTTGTCAGGCCAAGCGGCTTTTCCTTGAGGTTCTCCATGAAAACCCCCAAACCATAGGTGTGCCCAATCGGCATAAATGCCAGATCCACTTATTCTTCAGTTGTCCACCGGGGTCCGAGGATGGGCATCCCTCACACCCACCTCTGAAAAGGTCCAGGTCTGTCTCTTCCAAGTCCAGGACTTCCCGGCCTCGGCCACCTCCCGGGGGCAGCAGCTGGTCCGTAGATTGAGTAGGGGAGTCCAGATTGCTGGTTCCAGCCGCCAGCCCTCTTCGAAGCCGCTCCAGGCTGTCGCCGGTCACCAACGCCGAGAGCACTGCGGGTGAGGGACGAGGCCGCTTCAGACCCGCCGCCCAGACCCCCGTCGCCACGTACCGCTGCCGGCGCCCGCCTGCCAGGGAGCACGGGCCCCACCAAGTGGCCCGCGCCGGGGGCGCTGCAGCGATCTTCCTCCGTGTCCCCTGCAGAGCGTCCCCATCCCCCCCGACCCCCGGCAGCCCTCTTACCTGCAGCCAAAAGGAGCTTCAGCACCACCGACGGCAGCAGCTTCATGGTCCCGGACTCGGCGGAGGCGGCGAGGCAGCAATCACTTTGGAGGCGGCGGCGGCCACCGGGCGCTGGCACGGGAGCCGGGTGGGAGGAGCACAGGAGATCCTGCCGGGCACGTTCTGCTGCCGGCCTCTGCGTGCAAGCCTGGCTGGGATCTGAGCGGAGCTCGCGGCCGCTGGGCGTCTCTGTATTCACTCGGTCTGTCCGTCCGCCCGAGCCCTTGAGCCTCAGTAAGTAGAGCCAGCCGCCTTCCGCGCGCAGCTCCCTCGGTAGACTGAGAGCTCGCGGGCTTGCGGCCGGGATAAGGCTCCGGGAGGCGCCGAGACTCCGCCCCGCCCCCTGCCGCCCCGCCCCCCCTCCTCCCGCGCTGGGACTCCCGCCGGGCTCCAGGCGCCTGCTGCCCAGCCCCGGACCCCGTGGGCGCGGCTGGGAAAAGGGGCGGGAGAAGGGGGCGGTGCTCACATATTTTGGGACTAGGCCAGAGCAGCCGCGGCCTGACTGTGGGTAGGGCTGCTGACCGGCAGGTGGCGGGGACCAGCTCCTACCTTTCCCCAGATGCTTGTCACGCTGCAGCCTTGGGACTGCTGAGCTGCGCTTCGCCCTTGGACACCCCTCAATCCTTCCTCTCTTCCAGGCCTGGTCCCTCCGGTCATCCCTGCTCTAAACCAGAGACCTCCACCCATGTCATCTTCTGAGCTTCAGAAATCCTCTTCTTTGCCTACCGATAAATCAAGTAGTAAATAATAATTAATTCATTTATCATTTAAAATTAGACACATGAATGCCAGGAGGTCTTGTGAGCCCAAGGTTACCAGAGTTGCAGTTGCAGGCACCTGGTATCAACCAGCAAAAGCAAAGGAAGTTAGTGGTATTCTTCCAGCCACTGGAGTGGCTTCTCCCCATCTTTGTCCCAGAGGACATTGTCTCCATTAGGATTTTTGAACTATTGAGTATAATTCCCAGGCTTCTGGGATTGGAGAGACACAGGCTGTGAAACAAGCCTCCTACTTTTCCTTGCCTTTGAACACCACCTTCTTCTCCAACATAAAAGCTGAGCCCCCTCCCACAGGACCCAGCTGGCTAGCCTAGGTTGCCACGTTCAACAGGTGCCAGGAGATTGACGTGTTTTTCTTCCAACTTACGAATTTTTACAGGGGTCTTCTGGAGTCAATGTCCTGACCCAAAGAAATTACTCTCTCAGTAGGCATTTCAGCTCCCAGGGACACGCTGGGACGGGAGTTGTATGACACAGGGCTGGGTTGGCATTCAGAGCCCTCAAATTGTGCCAGGTAGAGCTGCTTGCCTGATTCAGCCCATGTGTAGGGATAAAAACAGGCCTGCTATTTATACATAGTCTATCCCACTCTCCCTCCCCATCCCCACTTCTGCAGGGGTAAATGGGGCTCTCCCCTCTTAATTTGTCCCTAGCAACTCTCCCCAGGTTTAGGTTTCCATAATGACCTGGAATCACTACAGATCTAAGCTGGAATCCTAACTTTGCTTCTTACTGTGTGACCTTGGACAAGATATTTAATCTCACTGAGTCTCAGTTTCCACATCTCTCAAATGGGAATAATAATAATGCCTACTTTGTAGAGAGCTTCGTGAAGATTGAACGAGGGAACACATATAGAGCAATTAGTATAGGGCCAGACATATTGTCAAAAATGTGACCTATTATTATCATTATTATTACTAATCATTCTATACTGACTGTTCCACTTCCTTAGCAACCTCTCTTCTCTCCCTTCCCCACAGGTCTGAGGCTCCATGTGTGGTTGGGCTGGTTTTTAGGAGGAAGCTCACCTGTCACCTATTTGGCCAAGTGCCACTGTGGGATTGTTCCTTTTGGTGGTCAGTATTGGGCCTAGGACCTCAGTAGATTGTCACCACCCAGGACACACCTTTATTCTCCCTCAGCAGCTGCCTGACAGCCTGCTTCCCCAAAACGAAGCCACCTTGGGGTCAGGGCTCTCCCCAGGGGAGGGTGGAGGGAAACACTTCCTGACACACAGCCAAGTCACCCCTTTCCCCTCACCACTGCCAGTTTCACACCCTGCTCTCCAGTCCCAGCCTGCCTCTCCCTTCACACACTGTGACCTTCTGCCTTCTCACCCTCACATCAGTCTTAGCCCATTCATGGGGCAACTCCAAGCTTTCATCACACCTGTGAGCCTCACCCCAGCTCAGTTTGTGTGTCAGCCAGGTTTTATGGGAAGGACCTGCAAAAAGAATACAAAGGGCCTGGAATGGTTTGGGGACAGTCACTTCTCTCAGAACTTTGGGTGTCCTCTAATCAGAAAAAGGAATCACGATTCATTCTGGGGCAAAGTCATTAACTCATTTATTCCACAAATAATCACTGAACACTTATCAGGCACTAGGGACACAGCAATAAACAAGACAGCCAAGGATATGCTTTTATGGAGCTTGCACGCTACCGTAGGGGGAGACAGGCAACACATTAATTAAATTAAAAAGTAAACTAGATCCTATGATGACAATCGCTAAGATGAAAGTTAAAATTCAATGATATACTATAGGATGTTGTGTCCCAGTGCTTGGGACAACACGTTAGACTTGGTGACTGATTAGCAAAGGTCTCTCTGAGCCTGTGACCTGTAAGCTGATGCTTGAATAAGCAGAAGGAACCAGACTTGTGATTATCCATTGCCGAAGTATTCTAAGCCGTGCAAATAGGGCAAAAACTTTGAGATGGGAACAAGTTTGGAGCGCTCAGGGAACAGCAAGCAGGTCAGAAAGGAGGGAGGGTTATGAGATAACATTGAAGCAAAGGCTAGTGACAGATAACAGAGAATGTTACAGGCCCAAGGTAGATGCTGGATTTTATTCCCTATCACTGTGAGCATCAAAGGAGAGACGTCAGTGAGAAAGCATAGTTATGCAGGATTCTTTCACCTCTTCCCCTTTCTCTACCCAGGCCTCTCTACCCCACCTGCTCTCTGGCAGTCAAGTGCCAGGGACACACTCCTGAGGAAGCAGGCCACTCTTCTTTGCCTGACTATCTGTGGACCGTGGGCAACTGAGGCTTAGAAACCTACTGGCCCTGGCCACTAGTGAGTCACAAGGGGGCAAATCCACAGCAGAAACCTTGGCATCCTGCTTCCCAGGTCTGTGCTTGGTTCCCAGGCCTCTGGAAAGACAGGCTCCTTGGGACACTGTCACTGACTCAGCTAGGCCATACAGACCTTCATTTAGGGAGAGCACTTGCAAGCCAGTGGGAAGGAGGTGCTGGCGGTGACAAGAAATGGGAGAAGGGGACTTGGAGACGGGACCCACCTGGGTCCCTTCCCCACTGTGGCTGAGACGTCTATGCTCATAGATTGGTTCTCCCACACCTGGTTATGCATCAGAATTACCTGGGAACTTATTTAAGATAAAAAGGTCCTCCTAATTCAAAACTTCCTGGGGTGGGTCCCAAGCATTTACACTTTTGGCAGGCAATTCTGACATCAGCCAGTTTATGAAGCACTGGTCTGCATAATTAGGATAACGAGTTAAGCATCTGAACCTCTGAGGCAGAGGCAGAAGAACTTTAAATAATGACACTTCCCATGTGCTCATGATCTTGCGTGATCCTCACAACTGCCCTAAGACTAGATACTCCTCCCTATTTTAAAAGGGTGAGGCTAAAAACAGGTGAGTAACAGCCCAAGGCCACCCAGTTAGTAAGAATCTCAGCCTCAATTAGAATTCCTCTCTTTTTCCTCGGCCTGTGCTCTTAAGCTCAACACTATCCTGAACAAATGCATGAGACGATGGCCACCCTCTCTCTGCCTCTACCGACAATAACATCCTCAGCTTTATTGAGGCTCAGTGCTCCATCTGTCTTGGGGGGAGGTGCTAAGAATCTCTGCCTCTCAGACTGGAGGGAGGCCTAGGTAAGAGCAACGGGGCAGCTAGTGAAATGGGTGCACTCCCGGGAGCCAGACTGCCACGGGTTCAAATTTAGGTTCTGCTATTTTTCTATCTTTCTAACTTTGGACATGTTAGTCAATTTCTCTGATCTACAGTTTGCTTATCTGTAAAATGGGGATAATAATAGTAGCAGAATATGATGCCTGGCCCATAGTAGGTGCTTACTTGGTGACAGCTGCAGTTAGGACCAAATGCTTCCTTCTGTCTTCCTTTCCCCCTTCCTTCCTTTCTTCCTCCCTCCTTTCCTTCCAGTGGGAATTTAGTAAGGTGCTGCTTTCACCTGGGCCAGTCATCCTCAGTTGAAGTGGTCCCTCTCTGCTCAGCGAGATGGCCATTCTTACCAATGAGTTGGTGGATCTGCAAGGCCACTCAAAGTTTTAGAAACCTCTACCCAAAAAAGCAGCCCTTGTCGCTCAGAGAGAAGCATGTGACCCTTGGGGGATGGGATTCAGCTGCCTTCTCCTTCCATTCTGACCAGAAAAGTGAGTCCCAAGTAGACCCAGAACTCGGCTGGCTGGGGATAACGGAGGAGCTCCTCCACTGAGGGTACTTCTATCACCAGATGGCCATGAGCCCAGTTACCCAAACTTGGAAGCTCACGGTAAGGGGTCATTTCTCCTACCCCAGGCTGATTTCTCTCATCCATGTCTCTATCCCCATGAGAGCCAGTTGATCAGGTAATTTGGGGGGGTGCAGCGGGATTTGAACTCAGGCCTGATTTTTGGAGTCCCCATGCACCTCCTATGCTGACTGGGGCCCGTGGAGGAAGTGCCAGATAATACTTCTTGTGCACCTGGGTGTAGAGAGGCTCTTATGTCTCATGGCCTGGGGTCAAGATCCATTTGAATAGGATGATAGATAGGAATGGATGAGGTGGGGGTGTGTGTTAAGGGGACGTCTGAAATCCCCATCATCCCCAGAAGATGTTGAGGAAAGGATACTTATGATGTGCTTGGCGAATGCCTGGATTCCAAGCCATCCTCCTCCATTTCTGTGGCTTCAAGAGATTTAAATCTCCAGCCCCAGGACTTTACCCCTTCCGTCATCCCCTAGCACAGGTGGCTCACTGGAGGGACAGGCAAGTAATTCTCATCCATCACACAACCCGCCTCCTTCCTCAAGCCTCAGGTTCCTCCATATAAAATGAAGGTTTGAAACAATTGCTCTGTATTCAGGCACTGGCCAGTGATGTCCAGAGTGAATTGTTGGCAGTCGTGCTGCTGTGAAAAGTCTTGCTGAGACAATTCTATGACGATCAACAGTGCCTGATCTACAGGGTGTGATAACTTTCTCTCTGTGCCTCGGCTTCTTCATCTTCAGATGGGGGGAGAATAACAATCTACTTAGGGGGTTCTTGTGACAATTGAAGGAGATAGCATCTCTGAAAGTGCTTGGCAAAAGGGAAAGCCCTATATAAATAGGTCAGTACTATTATTAACGTCTCCAGAGCTCAGCCTTGGAACGAGGTCACATCACAACCTGTACCAGGAATGTATAAGTTTGGTTCCTCTTAGAAATGTGGTCACAGAGCTGCAATTTAACAATATCCATTTGCTCTTTTAAAATTTATTTTATTTTATTTTACTTGGCCATGCCACGTGGCTTGCGAGATCTTAGTTCTCCAGGAATCGGGACGTGCTCCCCGCAGTGGAAGCGTGGAGTCCTAACCACTGGACCGCCAGGGAATTCCCATTTGCTCTTTTTTATAACTTAAGGTTGATCTAAGACAATGGTTCACAAAGGAAGAGATACTACCTCCTAGGGGATATCTTAGTAATCTGTGGGAGAGTTTTTGGTTGTCACCGATTGAGGAGTCCTCAGGCATTTGTGGGGGAAGGACGTCAGGCACACACAATTAAGAATTGCCCCAACTTCCACTGTTTTTGAGTGTCCCGTCAGATACTCATATGGGTGAAATTTTGATTATAATTACTTGAGCCTAGACTCATTTCTAATTCACACAAAAATACAAAAAGAGTTTTTGCACTGACTTTTCCAGGAATGAAATTAGCATGAGTTTTCATTTTGGCGTTATCTGAGTTGCCAAACGACAAACCTGTGTCCGTTAGTATTTGTAGTTGTCACATTCAAGGTAAGTCTGTGTAGGTGCAACTTCACTGAGATTTCTAGAGTAGTCTGACCAAGCATTTGCCTATTCAAATAATATTATTTTATTTTAAATCACCTCTTTTATATTAATTAGGGTATTCACTTTCTTTAAAGAGTAAATTTGCAGTTAGGATATTATTTGTGAACTTCATATCAGAATAGTAAAGGGATGTTAATGTATTTGTTATAAAAAGGAAACATCGGGCTTCCCTGGTGGCGCGTGGTTGAGAGTCCGCCTGCCGAAGCAGGGGACACGGGTTCGAGCCTTGGTCTGGGAAGATCCCACATGCTGTGGAATGGCTGGGCCCATGAGCCATGGCTGCTGAGCCTGCACGTCCGGAGCCTGTGCTCCGCAACGGGAGAGGCCACAACAGTGAGAGGCCCACGTACCACAAAAAAAAAAAATAATAATAAATAAAAAGGAAATATCGATTCTGAAAAGGTTGAGAACCACCAACATAAGAGATGTTCACATGGAATATGAATATCTGTATCCTTTGTAAAAACACTGTTCTAGATATTATTACATAGAAGGTCCCTGGCCAGTGCCTGAATGAGGTGTAATAAACTCCTCTTGTAGTTCAGTGTTAGGAAGTTTGGCTCATCTGGTATCTGGTATAGGTACTTCCTTTTATGAGACAATGCAGGTGTGGAATTCATATGCTCCCTTTTTGCATCCACTGCCAGGAAGCTCACAGTTAAGTTTTGGTGCTCAGTTGCAGTGATTATCCCCAGTCCAGCATTTTGAAGACAATGATTTCTTACTTCTCCAATTTGATTTCATTATGGAGCTCTTTAATCCTTCTGTAAATATTTACTTGTTTCTATGTCTCTTGTTGTCTAAATCTTTTCTGGAAGTAAGGGGAGCATAAGTAATTAGTTTGAAACTCAATAATCACATACCTGCATTTGCCTTCCCAACACTTCCTGAGTCTGGCAGTCTAGGTCAGAGGCGACCGGAAAGCCTGAGGTAAAAAGGTTTACTGAGGGCTCGGGTGGTTTTGCTCTGCAGACTCGATCTCTCTTTTTCCTCTGCCTCTTCCTTTCAAAGGCTCTCACCCCTCCACTCCAGATGGAGTGTCGGCATTGTGACAAGTGGAAGCAGGCTCCAGCTGTCAGGGTCCACTCCAAATCTTGGCTGGATCTTGGTGTCTGGGGTCAAGGTGGGGTCAGAGAAGGGCACCCCAGCCCCAGGATGAGAGATGCCCAAAGCTCCAGCTGGAGAGACTCTCTCCCCAGACACTCTCCTAGCATCTTGTCTGAATCCCTCAGAGAGGAGGCTTTAAGCTTGGGCTGAAGCATGTGACCGACACCTTTCTGCTCCCTGGGTCCACCGGCCCCTAACTCTGACCTTGAACAAAATATCTCTCTGAGCCTCAGTTTCCTCATCCAGAAATGGGAACGTTAGCTACCTCAAAGGGCTACTGTGAAGACTCACTGAGATAACCTGCAAGGTGCTCATGCAGTGCTTGGAACATAGCAAGTACTCAGAAACCAGCAGTGGCTGTTCATTCCAGTCTGCCCTGGATTGGTATGACTCATAGGCCTGTCTGCTGGCCCCAGCTGTGAGCTCCTGGAGGCAAGAGCGTGCATTCAATCTCAGCTCCTCATTCATAAGTTCAGTGACTGTGGCAAACTGCTCAACCTTTCTGAGCCTCAGTGTTCTTATGATAAAGTAAGAATAATGAAATATACCTCAAATTTGTGGGGTGAGTAAAATTAACAGTGGTTATTTTGGGGTAAAAGGGCATTTGAAAATTTATTTTACGTTATTTTTACTCTTATGAGCATTTTCTGTTTTCTCTAGAACAAATGCAAATTATTTATGTATTGAAGTCATTTTTCAAAAATGTGCTTTTTTTCTAAAAAAAAAAAAACCCTTAAATTTATTGAGCACTCACTACATTTTAGGTATTGTTCTAAGAGCTTTACATACATTATTTCATTTAATTCTCACAACAGCTCTCTGAGGAAAATAGTATCTTCACCCCCATTTTTATTTATTTATTTATCTATTTATTTATTTATTTGGTTGTGCCGGGTCTTAGTTGCGGCAGGCGTGCTCCTTAGTTGACGTATGTAAACTCTTAGTTGTGGCATGCATGTGGGATCTAGTTCCCTGACCAGGGATCGAACCCCGGTCCCCTGCATTGGGAGCATGGAGTCTTAACTGTTGCACCACCAGGGATGTCCCCACCCCCATTTTATAGATGGGAAAACCAAGGCTTAACGAGGCTGAGCAATTTGCTTAGCTGGTTGTAAGTGAATCTATACATGTGATAAAATTTCATAAAACTATACACCCAAACACACACAAATGAGTGCATATGGAAACAAGGGAAATCTGAATAAGGCCTGCAGTCTAGTTAACAGTGTTGTGCTTATGTCATCATCCTGGTTTTGAATATTATACTATTGTTATGTAAGATATTACCATCGGGAGAAGCTGGATGAAAGGTACCAGCCAGAGACCTGCTTTTTTTTACAACTTCTTTTTTTTTTTTTTTTTTGCTGTACACGGGCCTCTCACTGTCGTGGCCTCTCCCGTTGAGGAGCACAGGCTCCGGATGCGCAGGCTCAGCGGCCATGGCTCACGGGCCCAGTCGCTCCGCGGCATGTGGGATCTTCCCGGACCGGGGCACGAACCCGTGTCCCCTGCATCGGCAGGCGGACTCTCAACCACTGCGCCACCAGGGAAGCCCTACAACTTCTTCTATAGTTCTTCTTCTATGATTAGACTCACGTCGTTTTTTTAAAAATAAGTTAAATTAAAAGTTTTAAAAAACTGTGAGTTTTTTAAAAGCTTGTCATAAGAATTACATGAGATAATGTGCCTAGCACAGTGGTTGGATGCAACTGACATTTCACTATATTTTCTTTCTTCCCCACTCTGGAAGTGACTATTTTCATAGCTTTTAATTATAACAGCCTCCCTCTATTGTCTTTACTATGTACCAGGCCTATTTTACATGCATTGTTCCATTTAATAAAGCCTATGAAATGGGCACTTTTATTATTCCCCTTCTGCTGTTAGGAAAACTCAGGTTCTGCAAAGGTAAATCTCTTCTCCACTTGCTAGAAAGTGACCAAGCCGGGATTTACACCCAGGCAGCCAGTTAGTGACACTGCTTCCTGCCCCTCAGGGCCAGTTCAGTGTACTGCTAAAGGTCTACTTTGAACCTTGGAAATCATCTACTCCAACTGTCTCAGTTTCGGTGGAAGAAAACAAGCTCAGAGGGGGGAGCGGCTTTGCCCAAGGACACCCAACAAGTCTGTGTTTCAGCTAGGATGAGAACCAGGTCTTTGAATTCCTAGGCCAGGGTATTTTCCAGGGCTCATGCCCAGGGCTGCTCTCCCAGACAGCACACCTTCACTGGCCCTGTCTGGGAGACCACTGATGCCCACAGACAGACCCTCACTCCCCTCCCTCCCCAACCTGTGCAGCTCAGGGCACTTGGGACCCAAGAGGGAGAAGGGCCCAGGGAGGGTGGAGGCATGGTGGCCCTCTATTGCAGGCAGCCTGGGGAGCCAGAGTAGCTGGGGCCACAGAGAGGGCAAGGGCAGACCCTCTGAACTTTAGCTGGAATGGGGGAGGGAAGGGAGGCTGTGCTTGTGAGGGGGTATTCATGCCAAATCCAGCGCCTGTTCCCCTCAGGCTCCCTTGAGTCACTTGCCCCTGGGGTTGGGACACATTCTTGAAGGGGTGGTCACGGGGATTCCCCGCCCTCTCAAGCCCTAGGCCAGTTTCTATTCTTCCTGGGACTGAAACCAACTTCCCCATCAGACTCAGCACCCAATTCCCAACTGGTAATATAGTGACTTGCTCCTCTAATTCCTGCCCTGGGAACTCCTTGGACTTGAGAAATTTGACCCAAGTCCAGACCTGGGGTTGGTGAGGAGGGCCAGCCTGAGTCCCATTTTTCAGAGAGGAAATGGGTCCCAGGTATCCAGTGGGGAGGTTGACCTGCATTCAGATGAGCCTGATGGGTCTCTCGCCCCATCGCTGTTGCGCTCCCCCGCACCCCATCCCGCCAGGCCAGTCTGCAGTGGCTCAGGGTAAGGCGGAGGATCAAGGACCCCTTCTTGCCATCCCCACCATCTCTGCGCCCTAGTGGGTCCGCTCTGGGAAGCAAACCCTGCCGCTTGGCCCAAGGGAGCAGCCCTAGCGATCGTTTCCGCGGGGAGCAGCGCCCTCATGTGGCCTCAATGAGAAGCTCAGCTCATTTCCCAGCCCCTCCCTTCCTATGACCTCATTGAACAAGTATTTATTGAGTGCCACCAGGTGCTCTAGGGGCAGTGGTGAAGAAGATAGATAAAATACCTGCTCCGTGGAAGGTACATTCCAGTGTGTGTGTGTGTGTGTGTGTGTGTGTGTGTGTGTGTGTAGGGGCAGGCAATAAACGATTAAAAAAATAAATAAACAAGGCAGTTACTAGTAGTGATAATTGCCAGGAAGAAAATAAAACAGAGAAATGTGATGGAGAAACTTAGGACTCCATGAGTAGGTGATATCTAAGATGAGACGTAGGTGACAGGGATCCAGTCCTGTGAAGATCTGGGGTAAAAGCCTTCCCTGCAGAGAGAAGAGCCACTGCAAAGACCCTCAGGCAGGAACAGGCTTCACATAAGAGAGGGAGGCCAGTGTGGCTGGAAAGGAGTGAGCAAGGACAGAACGGTATGAGAGTCCATCAGGGAGGCAGGAGGGCTGGAGCCAGACTATAGATCAGATCTTATAGACCATGACAGAGTTCGATTATTCTTCTAAGTAATGAGAATGTATTGGCTGGGTTTTGAGCAGAAGAGTTATATGGCTTGATTGCCTTTTAAAAGAACCTCTATGTTTGAGTGAAATGGAAATGTATTTTAAAAAATAAAAATAAAAATAAATGAGGGGCCCTAGGGCTGCTGTGTGGAGAATGGAAGAGTGGAAGCAGAGAGATCACCGTAAAAGGTTAGAAAGCTATTGAAATAATTCGGGTGAGACATGATGGCAGCTTGGAACAGGGTGACCATGTTGAAGTGGAGAGATGTGGTGGAATTCCGGAACTGCTTTGAAGGTAGAGCCAACAGGACTTGCTAATAGACCATGTTCACCCTTGCACATCTAGTGCCAGGAACTCCTCCACACGCACACCCTAGCTGGCTCCTCCATCCTCACGGCGGGGCTGAGTTAGAGAGGCGGACCCCAGGCACACAGCTAAATTAGGAAGTTTCCAGGTGTTGTTAGACAAAGGAATTTAAGACTCAGGCATCTGTTCTTCATGAACTGCCTCCACCTTCCATCATCAGCCCATTTAGTGGGCAGGGCCTCTGCCTGCTATCTCCCTTCTCCCTTAGCCTGCTTGACTTCTATAGACCCAGTTATTTATTAGGTCTCTGTTTGTCCAAATGAGTGCCCTCAGGGTGTGTTGGTGACACTCAAAACAGTCCACGGTATCTGGTGTTTGTATTTGATACAGAGTAGTGGGTAGTATAATCTGGGGGTCAGTCCTAAGACCCAAGCCAGCGATGTATTCCTGTTAATTTATACAAAATGCAGTGGGGTCAGACCAGATCCCACGGGAAATGCGCACCGCCATTTTGCCCCAGGTTGGGCATTTCTGGAGAGCCTGGGAAAGGTCAAGCTAGCCTCACACTCTCAGGCTAGCAGAGAATGGGGAAAACAAGCAGGGGAGGAGGTGACTGGTTGGCTCTGGAGTCGGTAGGCCTTGCTGTTTGTGTTGTGCTGCATGCGGGGTGCATTATAAATGCAGCCAGCCAGCGGGCCCCTGGCCTCAGAACCTAGGAACACACCGGTCCCTGAGAGTCTGTGCAAGCCTCACCGAGATGAAGCTGCCAGGCCAGGAGGAGTTTGAAGTCTCCAGTGCTTGTGAAAATATACCCACAGGAGAGCTGGACAGTGGCCCTGGCTCTGGCCCCAGCCCTGACGGCCCCTTAGACACAGACAGCAGGGAACAGGGGGTACCCAAGGACCCTCTGCCTTTCATTCAGCTGAATGAGCTGCTGGGCTGGCCCCAGGCACTGGAGTGGAGAGAGACAGGCAGATGAGTGGGACCCAGGCCAGTTTTACGGGGCCCTTCCCCTTCCCCCACTGGGGCCTCCTCCATGACTCCCAGCTCTTCCTGTGTGTGGCGTGGTATTCTCACCCCCAATCAGGAGTTCCTTCCTGTGTTCCCCATTTCAGACCCTCACCCTCTATGGCGCTCAGCCTTCCCTGCAGTCTGGTTTTGAGTTCCCCAAGACCCAAGATGAGGGCTGACTGCCCGGGAGGGGCATACTCTGTACCACTGGGCCCACAGCTTCCCCACTGTCTCACTTTCCCTGGCTCTCCTGTGTCCCCATTCCTGAACCTGGGAGAGATGCCCTCAGTAACATTATCTGCCCCTCTTCACCACAGGTGGGTGCTGTTTGAGGAGAAGTTGGAAGTGGGTGCAGGCAGGTGGAGCGCCCCCCCCCCCCGTGCCCACCGTGGCACTGCCCAGCCTCCAGAAGCTCTGCAGCCTGATGGCCAAGGGCCTTGTCCTGCTGGACTGTCCAGCTCAGAGCCTCCTGGAGCTCGTGGGTATGCTGTGACCCTTTGCTGGGAGGGCCTGGGCATCCATGCCATTTCTATAAGATTTCCCCCACAAAGTTTTGGAATTCTCCAGAGCCCACCCCGCCCCACCCTGGGGGATTACCCATCCCCGTCACAGGGGAGAGATAGAAATGCAGAGTGAAGAGAAAGTCCACTGGCCCCTGCGTACCCTAGACTCTCAGAAGGGAAAGGGACCTGAGCAGAGGGCAAAGGGGAGAGTTCAGGGGCAGGGAGTTCGCAGGAAAGGGTGGGAGCCCCACCTCTGTTCTCCAGAGCAGGTGACCAGAGTGGAGTCGCTGAGCCCAGAGCTGAGAGGGCAGCTGAGAGACCCCCACACCTCATCCAGGCCACAGGCACCAGCCCCTGCTGAGGTGAGAGGCCCCTCCCTGGGCCCAAGACCAAAAACCCTGGGGTGGGAGGGTCCCAGATCTCCCCTGCACCTTCCTGGACCAAGAGTGGCCTAACCTCAGCTTGGACCTCAACCCAGGACTCATGAGTGAGAAGAAGCTGGGGTAGTAGTGAGGGGAGAAGAATGGAGGGGCTAGAATCACCACAGCCAGAGCTCTGTGAAGGGATGGTCTTGGTAGGCACTGTGCCAGAGGTCCACGCACAGTATCTTACTTAATCTTCACAACCACCCTGGGAGGTAATACCACAGTTATCCCCATTTTAGTGATGAGAAAACTGAGAAGCAGAGGGGAAAGTTGTGCTCCAGTTTTCACAACTTGGCAAAGCTGGTCAGGGAGCCCTGGTAGATCCACCCCAAAAGCCTGTGCTCGTAATCACTGCATAATCCTGTTTTGTAGGATCTGCTCGTCCAAGAGAGGCTTCTTACGAGGAGGAAGCCCCCCTGAAGGAACAGGTTTGTGGCACTTCCTTGGGCAGGGCTGGGAGAGGAGTTAGGGATTAACAGAGGTCCACCCTCCACTGGACTCCTCTTCAGTCAAGATCCTGCCAACATCCCCTTCCCTGAATAACCTTTCATCCTCTGTCTCCTTGAACCCCAACCCAGTATCAGAACCCTCTGAGACAGAAGTTCCTACCAGGGGCTGAAGCAGGGGCTGTGCTGGCAGGAGAGCTAGGCTTCCTGGAACAGCCAATGGGGGTCTTTGTGCGACTGCGGGATCTAGTGGTTCTGGGGCCCCTTACTGAGGTGCCCCTCCCCAGCAGGTGAGGCTGCTGAGTGGGGGTTGGATATCCTGGAGCCCAGAGAAGGCCTTTACCTGCGAGGGGATTAGGAGGTTTTTGGGTCCAGTTCTCTGGGGGTGGGGATGGGGACTGGTACTCAGGGAGGGGTGGCAGTCAGCGCTGCAAAGAAGGTGTGCTCAGGAGTGTGTATAGGGGGTTGGTAGTGAGGTCAGAGGCAAGGGCTGCCCTGTGAGATAGCAGCCTCTGACTCTCTCTCTGGGACCTGGTTCCTTCCTCAGGTTTTTCTGCCTTCCTCCTTGGCCCTCCCACACAGGGAAGGGGCCACCATGAGATGGGCCAGGCAGTGGCCATCCTCCTCAGTGACCCGGTGAGCTGGGCAGGCACATGTGTGTCTGTATACGTGTGTGTGCGCTTGTGTCAGTGAGTATATGGACTCTCTACGTGTGATCAGTACAGCAGTGAAGCAGAGTGTGGCTTCATGTCTGTGAGTATGAGGACTGAAGTTCCCTTGGCTACCACCACACCTCCACCCCTTACCTAGCACAGGGCTGGCACACAGGAGGCACGCACAGATACTCACTGAATGCATGCATGCGTGAATAAATGCTTGAATGACTCGTCTTGCCTATGTGACTTGTGTCTAGTTTTGAAACTGTGAAAATGCATGTAAGGGTGCAGATCTGTATTTAGTGCCCCTCTGTGCTCCTATCCCCAGCAATTCCAGTGGTCAGTTCGGTGGGCCACCAACTTTCATGACCTTCTGGCAGCCCTGGATGCTTTCCTAGAGGAGGTGACAGTGCTCCCTCTAGGTCGAAGGGACCCAACAGCTCAGATTACCCCGCCTAAATGTCTGCCTTCTGAGCACAAAAGGTATCTGGGGGTCACCATGCCATAGAGATCCTTCCCCAAAGGCCTTGGGTCCAGTTCCACTGTTGAGGAGGGGCAGTGGGGTAGGGGAGGGGACAGGAAAGGAGCAGACCTGAGTTCTGCTGGACCACTCTGTCGCTGCGAGACCTTGAACCTTCCCCTGCCGGAGCCTGGCTTTCACTCTTGTTAGAAGGTCAGAATGTGATCTGGGCCTTGTTGAAATGAGGCCCAGGTCTCCGCGGTCAGAGCCGCGCCCCCAGCCAGCAGAGACACGAGCCGCCGCCAGGGGGCAGGGTGCCGCGAACTCCGGCGCCGAGTTGTGGTCTGATCGGGGATCCTCAGCCAACTCGGGTTCCCCTTGTCCTCAGGCTCCCCTCGCAACTGTGGGAGCCCAAGGGTCCCTCTGCCCGGCGAAGGACCCCGGTTGAGGACAGGCACAGCCGCGGGCTGCACGCGGCCAGCCCGGAGTTGCGGCGGACTGGCAGGTGAGTAGAGCTGGGGTGGGAGCGAGGGTAGCTGTCCTGGGCGGGGAGAGGAGTCACACGGGCCCCGAGGTGTGCGCTCACTGTGGGGGGGCGAGGGAGGCTCACCTGGCCCCAGGGACGTGGGATGCGGGAACCTGGATCACTGATGACCCACGGGCGGGAGGCTCCTTGTCCAGGACGTGCGCCAGAAGGCCTCGTGGTACCCCAAAGACTTCTTGGACGCCCTGCACCCCCAGTGCTTCTCGGCCGTGCTCTACATTTACCTGGTTACCGTCACTAACGCCATCACTTTCGGGGGTCTGCTGGCAGAAGCCACCGACGGTGCTCAGGTGGGGGGCGGAGGTGGGCGTGTGGGGAGTAGGCGTAGCTTTGGTGTTCCACCAGCCATGCCCTTCCCCCTCCTCTGGGTCTATGGCTGGGCTGAGGAGACTCCTCGGAAGCTTGGGTTCCTGGGCTGAGGAATCCAGGGTCTTGTGCTGACAGGGCCCACTGTTGGCTTCTAGCGGGTGCTGGAAAGCTTCCTGGGCACGGCACTGACTGGAGCTGCCTTCTGCCTGATGGCCGGCCAGCCCCTCACCATCCTCAGCAGCACCGGGCCAGTGCTAGTCTTTGAACACCTGCTCTTCTCCTTCAGCAGGTAGGAGAACTCCCCCACCTCACCTGACCCTCACTAGCACACCCTCAGCCTGGTCTCAGCTGGGTCAATAGGGGAGGGTGGAAACTGGCTCCAGGGGCACCTGACCTGGATTAGGTTGGGAGCAGAATGGGCACTTCCAAGCCCTGCCTGTCTCTCATCCCCCAGAGATCACAGCCTGGACTACCTGCCCTTCTGCCTGTGGGTGGGCATCTGGGTAGCCACCTTCTGCCTGGTGCTGGTGGCCACGGAGCCCAGCGTGCTGGTGCGCTACTGTACCCGCTTCACCGAGGAAGGCTTCTGTGCTCTTATCAGCCTCGTCTTCATTTATGATGCCATGGGCAAAATGCTGACCTTGACCCATGCCTATCCCATCCAGAGACCTGGCTCTCCTGCCTATGGCTGCCAGTACACAGACCCAGGAGGTGGGCGAGGAAAATAGGGAGCTTGGCAAAATAAGGGAGGATGCAGGAAGGGTTGTCCCCATACTGTCCCCCTTAGTTAAGTTCAGCAAAATGCTGAGTACTTACCCAGTAACCAGCAGCACTCTTCCCTATTCTGGTTCTGAGTCAGATGAAAAATAAGTCAACAGAGCAGACCCAATATCTTTATTTCTGCCAGTGCTGAGAGAAGGACATTGTTGTATCTATGGGTGTATGGGCTTCCTAATGATGAAACCAAAATTGGATCAACTTACCCACCCAGTCATGGCTGCACTGGACAGGGACTGTCTCACCCTAGAGGAGCAGAGCTAAATGCACGCAGGGTGCAGGCAGCTTACTCCCCAGAGAGGGAGAGGAAGGGGCAGGGCCAGGCATGCCCAGCTTCTTCTCCCAAACTCACCAATCAAATAAATCACTGCTCTTCTCCTGGGCCAAGTTACTGACTGGGTGGAGAGGAGCTTGGAGTATTACACTTGCACATTTACCTCCACATGGACCAGGATTGAGGAAGACGTGTCCTCTCAAGAGTTCCAGACTCTGTACTAGGCATGAACAAGACTAATTCTGGCCCCAGTGGAAACACACAGATTTGTGTGCTCATCCATTTGTTGGGTGTCTGCCCTGTGCCGGGCACCTGGGTTACAGATAGGTAGGGAATTTGAAGCGACAAGGGCATGAGGCAATTTCCTGAGGACAGACTTGGTAGTGATCAGAGTCAGCAGACAGATGAGTCAGAACTAAGAACTGTCTGGTTCAGCTGGACCAGTGAAATTAGGCTCCTGATTTGGGCTACAGAAGGTTCCAGGGGAGGAAAAATCATCTGAATTCTTTTTTAATTTTTTTTAATAAATGTATTTATTTTTTATTTATTTTTGGCTGCGTTGGGTCTTCGTTGCTGCGCGCGGGCTTTCTCTAGTTGCGGCAAGCGGCGGCTACTCTTTGTTGCGGTGCGTGGGCTTCTCATTGCGGTGGCTTCTCTTGTTGTGGAGCATGGGCTCTAGGCGCACAGGCTTCAGTAGTTGTGGCTCGCGGGCTCAGTAGCTGTGGCTCGCAGGCTCTAGAGCGCAGTTTCAGTAGTTGTGGCGCATGGGCTTAGTTGCTCCACGGCATGTGGGATCTTCCCAGACCAGGGATCAAACCTGGGTCCCCTGCACTGGCAGGCAGATTCTTAACCATTGTGCCACCAGGGAAGTCCCCACCTGAATTCTTCTCTCCTTCCAGGAAATGAGTCTCAGTGGACAAGCACAAAGCCAAAAGACAGAGATGACATCTTCAGCGTGGTGAGGGCCTGTTCCTGGGAGGGCCCGGGAAAGAAAGGGTGGAGACCAAAGAAGTCAGTAGTTCCAGGCTCTTCCCACCCCTCATAGGTCACTGAGGCCCAGCCATTTGCTATGGCTGCAGATCTCCTATCTTGTGTACTCAGTCTCATTGGACATCAGTGGACATTTATTTCACTGCCTATAACCCCATCCAGGACCACCTCTCCACACAAGACCTAGGCCTGGTCAATGCATCCTTGCTGTCCCCACCTGAGTGTGCCCGGCAGGGAGGCCATCCTCATGGGCCCGGCTGTCATACAGTCCCAGACATTGCCTTCTTCTCCATTCTCGTCTTCGTTACTTCCTTCCTCTTTGCCATGGCCCTCAAGCACGTAAAGACCAGCCGCTTCTTCCCCTCCATGGTGAGTGTCACCTCTCTTTCTGTGGGAGAGAACTGGCTCTTGGCCTCGGGCCCTGTCTGCAAATGGGAAAGGGGGCAGAAGGAAGGGGATGGTGGCCTGAACCTGACTGAGTGTCTGCTGGGTGGCCAGGTGTGCAACATGCTGGGTGACTTCTTCTCAGTCCTGGCCATCCTGCTGGGCTGTGGCCTCGATGCCTTCCTGGGCCTACCCATGCCGAAGCTCACGGTGCCCAGAGAGTTCAAGGTGAGAGCTGGGGGTGGAGGGCAGAGGGCAAAGCAGGGCCAACAGAAAGGACCCTAGAAGAGGAAGATGAATAGATCCCATACTTCTTCTCTAGTCTTCTGTTTTCTCACTCATAAAATAGAAATAGTATAATAATGGTCTCACAGAGTTGTTGTGAGGACACATCGTGTGCCAGACACATAGCAAGCACAGAATAGGTAGCTACTATTATAGGTAAGGGGTTAAAAGAATGGGTTCTGGTCAGCCAGCCCTAGGTCTGAGTTCCACTTCTGTCACTTCCTAGCTGTGTGACTTAGGGAAGTTAACCCGCATTCTGAGCCTCAATTTCTTCATCTATAAAATGGAAATAATAAACTACCATAGTTTCTACCTCATAGGTTGTTTTGAGATTCACAGAAGATCATAGTGCATAGCACTATCACATTTCTGGGACTGGCACATACCAAGACCTCAATAAATGCTAGCTATTGTTGTTACATGTTCTCCCTACTCTTGGCATGGCCCTACCCACTACACTACTCCCCAAACTCTTCTTGGCACCCACGATTGCCTGCTCTGATCCAGTAAAGCTGGAGCTCCCTGCCCAGGGCACGACAGTACACAGGACAAGGCTCAGCACTGACTTAGCACCTAAACTTTGCCTGTGCATTTGGAGACCTCCCCTCCAGCTTCCCTCACGGCAGGAGAGCACGGGGGCTCCAACTGAGGCAGCCTCAGGGGCTCAGAACCCAAGGCAGCACTGGGGCCCTCCCCCGCACCAGACGCTTGTAATCAGAGCAGACTCAGACACACCCAGCCCTGCCCCTGCCCCAGATCAAGGCAGGTGTGAACCTGAGTTGCCCAGCGCTGGATGGGGGTGCAGGGTGCCTAGGGAGAAGCTCTCTGTACATCAAGAAGTGTGGGCGGGCCTCTTCCACCACCTCCTCCTCTTGCAGGGAGGGAAGGAGCCTGAGAACCAAAGTCCAAAGCCCCTAGCTCCAGCCTAACCCCTAGGCTGGTCCCCCGCCTTCTGCCCTCTGCCATCCTTGCACTGGGATGCTTTGAACCAGCTGTGCACATACAGACTGCTCCCACCTAGCATTCAGTGTCTTAGAGCATGCGGGGAGGGGGTGGGGAGGATGAGGGGGGGAGTTGTGGAAGAGTGACAAGGCTGGAGTGTGCAGGTGAGGTGCTCTTGAGATACCCTCTCCAACCTGTCCATGGACTGCCCTTCCCTAGCCCACACTCCCTGGACATGGCTGGCTAGTGTTACCTTTTGGAGCCAACCCCTGGTGGCTGAGTGTGGCAGCCGCCCTGCCTGCCCTGCTATTGTCTATCCTCATCTTCATGGACCAGCAGATCACAGGGGTCATCCTCAACCGCACCGAATATAGACTGCGGGTAAGGCCTGCTGGGTAAGACCCTAGGTCCCTAGCCCAAGGGACAGGAGCTCCAGGGTGGGGTCCAGGCTCCCCCTTTCCCACCCCAGAAGACAGAGGGCCCAGATCTGGGCTAGCTTCATCCTCATTGCCCCACCGCTATCTGCAGAAGGGAGCTGGCTTCCACCTGGACCTCCTCTGTGTGTCCGTGCTGATGCTGCTTACATCAGCTCTTGGGCTGCCCTGGTATGTCTCAGCCACTGTCATCTCCCTGGCCCACATGGACAGTCTTTGGAGAGAGAGCAGAGCCTGTGCCCCAGGGGAGGCTCCCAGCTTCCTGGGCATCAGGTGAGGCCAGTATTCAGGAGGCTGGAATGAGACGTGGGCAGCAAGGTGGGGTATTGGGTACAGGGCAGAGTTATTTGGGCAGCTTAAATTGTAAGCTGGTGGGCTTCCCTGGTGGCGCAGTGGTTGAGAGTCCGCCTGCCGATTCAGGGGACACGGGTTCGTGCCCCGGTCCGGGAAGATCCCACATGCCGCAGAGCGGCTGGGCCCGTGCGCCATGGCCACTGAGCCTGTGCGTCCGGAGCCTGTGCTCCTCAACGGGAGAGGCCACAGCAGTGAGATGCCTGCATACGGCAAAAAAAAAGAAGAAAAAAAAATGTAAGCTGGTGACTCCAGAGGGCTCTCTCAGTGCCCCATGAGTGCTGCTGTGGGGTGAATGGGTGGGTTCTGGGCTCTGAGGTGGGTGAGTCAGGTCTTCCCCTCTCCTCCTTCAGCCATGAGACTGTGAGGGGCCTCCAGAGGAGCATCATGGATATGAGTGTGGAGGCAGCCAGGGCTGAGCAAGGATGAGGTGCTACCTAATAATCCCCACTCAGTGTAGAAGCACCTCATTGATATTACAAAGTAACCATCACAAAAACAATTTTGTTGGAAACACAGTCTAACTGTCGAAAGTATGTGAAATCAACTTTGCAAATTATGAAGTAGAAGTGTTTATGTTAGTATAAAAATCGCTAATTTTCCATCAAAATAAAAGATGAGGGGCTTCCCTGGTGGCACAGTGGTTAAGAATCTGCCTGCCAATGCAGGGGACACGGGTTCAAGCCCTGGGCCAGGAAGATCCCACATGCCGCGGAGCAGCTAAACCCGCGCGCCACAACTACCGAAGCTCACGCGCCTAGAGCCCGTGCTCCGCAACAAGAGAAGCCACCGCAACGAGAAGCCCGTGCACCGCAATGAAGACCCAATGCAGCCAAAAATAAAAAAAAAAATAAAATAAAAAAAATAAAAGATGACAACAAAGAGCAGCCCTGAGCTTGAGCTGCTGAAGAGGACTGGGACCCCCGTATTGAAGTGACCTGTCCCTTCCTCTCTGCCAACTTTTCACACCAAGCTAAGGTCCCCTCCCTGCCAGGTTACTGTCGGGGGATCCCTCCGCTTCCCTCCTGCCAGGGTCTGTTGTGATGTTTGGCCAGCGTGCCCAGCCTGGGCACCCCAGGGGCTCTCCCAGACCCTAGCTAACTCCTCCTTTCCCCACAGAGAGCAGAGGCCGACGGGCCTGGAGGTGTTCATCCTCACAAGAATCTCCATCTTCCTGGCACCTATACTCAAGGCACCTTAGACAAGCCAGCATCGGGGGCAGGGCAGTAACAATAATAAATATAGGAAGAACTGACATTGGCTGAACATTTACCACATGCTGGGCACTGTGTTACATTTTCTCCATACATAGTCTCATTTAATCCTCACATTACCGCTGAGAGGCATATGCACTTTAACAGCAAGGAACCTGAAGGTTAAAGAGGTTAAGGAACTTACAAGAGACCACCAAGAGACCTAGTTTCTCAGATCTATCTGAGAACCCAAACTCTGACCCAGTAGGCTTTCTACCCAGTGGAGCAGGGTGCAGACATGCCACCATCCCCAGGGCCCAAGCACTACCCTTGCTCCAGACTCTCAATGAGCCTTAGACTAAGAGTGTGATCATCACAACCCAGAAAAACTTTGGGGCAAAACCCCTTCACTTCTCCCTCACCAGATGTTTATAAACACCTACTGTGTGCAAGGCTCTGCGAGGCACCTGGGAGAAGGGGGTGGGCAGGGGAGTAATATTGAAGAAGAATATGGAACCAAGCCCCTGTCAGCAACACATACACATGAATAAAAATTAAGCAACAAGTAACAGCAGAAAGGTTCAACAAGCCAAGACAGCAAAGCAGTCAAGGAGTCACAGGCAGGACGACAAGAGGTTAGCGGAGGGAAAGGTCACGGAGGCTGGGTGAGAGGAGAGTAGTTGAAAGAGCCAGATGGACCGGATCAGCCGCTGACTAACTAGGTGACTCTCATTCAGCAGATTTTTACCGAGCATAAGCCATGTGCCAAGCACTGTTCCAGGGACTGGGGATATAGTGGTGATCAAAACAGATCATCCATATCCTGCATTCTGGTGAGAGGAGACAGATAAAAACAATTAAAGCTATAAACTAGGATAATTTCAGATAGTGATAACTTCTATGAAAAATAAAAGAGGGTAAGGTGATTAAGAGCACCAGGGGTCTACTTTATTTATTTATTTATAAATTTATTTATTTATTTTTGGCTGCATTGGGTCTTCGTTGCTGCGTGCAGGCTTTCTCTAGTTGCGGCGAGCAGAGGCTACTCTTCATTGTGGTATGTGGGCTTCTCATTGCGGTGGCTTCTCTTTTTGCAGAGCACGGGCTCTAGGCACACGGGCTTCAGTAGTTGTGGCACATGGGCTCCGTAGTTGTGGCTCGCGGGCTCTAGAGTGCAGGCTCAGTAGTTGTGGCACACAGGCTTAGTTGCTCTGTGGCATGTGGGATCTTCCCGGACCAGGGCTCGAACCCATGTCCCCTGCATTGGCAGGTGGATACTTAACCACTCAGCTACCAGGGAAGTCCCCAGGGGTCTACTTTAGATTGGCTGGTTTCTGGGGTGTCATGACATGAGTAGTGAGAAGCGTGAGTAGTGAGAGGGATGTCAGGGAAGAGCATTTTAGGTGGAGGGAATAGGGAATTCTCTGGCAGTCCAGGTTTAATCCCTGGTCGGGGGGAAAAAAAGAGAAACATAAGTGGAGGGAATAGCAAAGCAAAAGGCCTTGCAAGGGGTAGAAGTAAATTTGGACAAAGTGAGGAAAGGAAAGGGAGCCAGTATAGCAGGAACAGAGAGAGCAGAGAGGAATGTGAGAGAGAAGAGTGGTAAGAGAGGTAATGGGCCAGTTACTTAGCCTCTCTGAAATCCAATTTCTTGGTCTGTAAAATGGAGAAAATTATAGAATTTACTCCATCTGATTGATGTGAAGCTTCAATGAAAGCAGGCAATACAAAGTGTGTAGCTTACATGCTGGAGGCTGGATGCTGGGGTTGGAGCCTGGGGGGGGGTGGGTATCTGGGCAGCTGGCAGAGGTGAACTACTTTGCCAGCTCTCCACTTCTCTCTACCAATTCATCCCAATGCCTCTGCTCTATGGCATCTTCCTATACATGGGGGTGACAGCAATTAGCAGCATCCAGATGAGTCCATTAAAATCACCAAGTAACCCCACTCTTCTCCTTTTCTTTCCCGCTGGTACCTCCTGCCTGCATTTGCCAATTCCCCTCCTCTCCTCTTTTCCTGCCTCTCCTGGCCACAGGGACTCTGCTGCCACGCTGTGGTTGGGGAGGGGACCAAGGGAGCCTTCTGACCATTCCCAACACTGGGCTTGGATAGCTAACAGTGACACCCTCCAGGCTACCTGAGTACACTGCTTTCCTCCTCCTCTTGTTCCCCCAGTTCACAAAGAGGGTGCAGCTATTATTGATGCCAGCAAAGCACCAGCCGGACCTTCTGCTCTTGCGGCATGTGCCTCTGAGGAGGGTCCACTTCTTCACAGCCATCCAACTTGCCTGCCTGGGTCTGCTTTGGATAATCAAGTCTACCCCTGCAGCCATCATCTTCCTCATGGTTACTCGGGGCAGAGTTGGGTGGTGTCCTGATGGCTCCCAGGAGACTCAGCCTGAGAGGGTGGCCAAGGCCTGAATGAGAGGAAGAATCTACCCTCTGTCACTTGCCTTGGCTCTGCCTGGTTGGGAATCCTAGGACAAAGAAAGATGGCCAAGAGATGACTACAGATGGGCTAGACCTGGGATACCTGGTTCAATTCCTTTCCCAATCTCTTTGGGCTGATCAGCCACAGGTAGGGATATAAAGCCCAGAAGAAAACTGAAGACCTGGGAGAGGCAAGGCTGGCACTTTTGTTACTCAGTAAGGTGATAATGTAAGTGGATTCTGGCTTTGTTCTTACTCACTGAGGAAGTTAAGAGACATGGCTATTGCTGACAGCCCTTGGCTTTGTTTCTATCCCTACAGTTGCTAGACCTGGTGGGGGTCCGAAAAGCATTGGAGTGGGTCTTCTCACCACAGGAACTCCTCTGGCTGGATAAGCCGATGCCAGAGGAGAGAAGCATCACTGAGAAGGGGCTGGA
The DNA here is from genome assembly GCF_963924675.1 of Phocoena phocoena. NCBI lineage: Eukaryota > Metazoa > Chordata > Mammalia > Artiodactyla > Phocoenidae > Phocoena > Phocoena phocoena. Next base: position 117,903,416 of record NC_089221.1, read on the forward strand.
GCCAGAGTACTCATTCAGTGGAAGTGACAATGAAGATGTGAGCTCCAGGATGGGCCCTCTCAGGAGAACAGGGCAGGGGTGTGGGAGAGAGGACTTCTCCAGGAGTTGCCCCTAAAGTGTAATATCTCTGTTAAGTCTGAAGATCTGATCAACACAATTATTCCTCTTTGTTCTGTATTAACATAGGCACACTGAAGGAGCGAGGGAAATTTTTTCTTCATATGAGCCCAGGGTGGGTGGAAAGGCCTGGGGACAAAGTCCTGATCTTTGTCTTAATGTGGGTTTATATCCTTTCACTCTCTGGATTCCTTTTTCTCTGCTATCTGTCTCAGCCTTTTGTCTTTCTGTTCCCAACTCATCTTGGGATCTCTGTTCCATAGTCAGAGCTGATGTATCAGCCATAGGCTCCGGAAATCAACATCTCTGTGAATTAGCTGGTATGGAGTTGGGGCTCCAGGAAACTGAGCGTGAGGTAAGGGTGTGAGGAAAATGTTCCTGGTGTTGAGGATGGGGAGGTGCGGGCTCAGACCTTGGAAAGCTCCAGTGTGCTGAACAGCCCTGTTTTCTCTACATGCTCCAGTCCCTCCTGAACCCCCTAGTGGGGGAGGGGGTAGCAGAGTCTCTCCAGAGGAAAGAAGGAAACAAGCGAGGGTTCATGGGCTTGGCTCCCTGTGGCACTGAAGTCTGGCCAGTAGAGGGAGCTCAAGCTCACACCAAACTGGAAGGGATGGGAGGTGGGGAAGGGGAGGGCACAATGATAAAAGAACGGGAAGGAGCAGGGAGGAGAGGAAGGGAGGATAAAGCCTCCTGCAGCTTTCTTTGCCTTGGAGGCTCCTCCCATAGGCTGCTTAGAACCACACTCCAGACAAGTGGAAAGATTCTTTGTCACTTGCCCTCTCTGCCTTTCCTTCATTTTATTCATCCATTTATCAAAACGTTTTCTGAGTACTTTTGGAGTATCCAGGTACTAGAGATACACAGTGGTAAGACAGTCATGTCATGGTCCCTGACCTCAGGAAGTTAAAATTCCAGTGGGAAAGACAACTGTTAGAGTGGGATAGTGCTGGCTAAGGGAGGGAGAGGCTGTGGCAGCAGAGAGGCCGCCGATCTCTTCTTGGAGGGTGGTGAAGGTACAGTGGTGGGAGTTGGGTAGGGCTTCCAAGAGGAAGTGGTCCATAATTTGAAATCTGAAGAATGAACAGAAGCTAGCCAGGATAAGATGGAGGGAAAATGTTCTAGACAAAGGGTACAGTACCTGCAAAAGCCTGGAATTTCTTTCCCCTTGATGAAATGAACTCTTTGGGGCTCCACCTCGCCATGTCTCTCCAAGCCCAAGAGCCCGAGTCCCCACCAGTTGCAATGGAAAATTCTGGGGGCTGGAGGGAGACAGGGAAAATCACGGGATGGCCCAGAACAAGATCTCCTGAGCTCTCCTTATCCCCTATCACGTCTTGGCTCTGTTCTTTGCCTTGTTGTGTAGTCCTTGCTCTGACCCCACTATGTCTTCTCTCTGTTCACAGGTATTTACTCAGGAAGTCAGGACATTGTTGGCCTTTGGCTTAACTGCCAGATGCTCAGTCGGCTGGGAACCTGGAACGTTGGGGCAGGACTGGAAGGCAGCTGGCCAAGACCCCATTCACCCTCCTGAGCCGGGGGTGGAGAATGGCAGGGGACAAGCAGGTTTGCTTTGTGGTTGGGAAAGTCTGGTAAGCCAGAGGGACTGACCAGACCCCATTCACTCTTTACCCCATTGAAGGAACCTAAGTCTAGAAGCCCTTCCCATTTTGAAACTTCTGTCCTCACAAATTCTCTTTTGTACAGTCAGGGTGTTGTCAGGGAACTCTTTTCAGTTTGCAAAAGGGAAAAAAAGTCCCTCTTTCCAGAAAAGTATTTCTCTATTTTAAACAGTTTTTTTACACATACAAAAATAAACTTTAGTTTTTTGACCACAAAAGTGAATGAGATTATTGCAAAATATTGGAACACTCCAGAATGTATAATTTTGAAATGGAAATCATCCCAGAGGTAGCCAGTGTTCACATTTTAGTGTATATTGTTCAGATTTATTGAGTTCTATAACATGCTTGATACTTAATATGTGTTGGATGTTTTCCCCATGTCGGTACTACATACATATCCAACATTCCTCTTGCATAGAATAAATAACTTTATAAATTAAAAAAGATATCATATATACAAAAGAGTATATAAAATGTCTTCTGCAAGTGCAAGAATTTCTCCAGAGTATATGCCTAGGAATGAAATTAAAGAGTAACAATAAAAAGAACACCTGTGTATCCAACACTCAGGTTAAGAGTGTACCTTAGTACACTAAGTACACGCTAGTACCTCAGAAATCCTTTTGTATGTTCCTCGCATACTGCACCCCTAACTCCCCATAAACACATCTGAATTTTATGGTAATTAGTTTCTTGCTTTTCTTTATAGTTTTAACATCTATTTATGTATACTTATGTAATTATTATTTTGCCTATTTTTGAATGTTATATAAGTGGAATCACAGTATATGAGTTCTCTGCTTCTTTCACTCAGCATTGTTTTGAGAATTATTCATATGGACCTATGCAGCTGTAGTTTGCTTATTTTCATTGCTGTTTAGCACTCCACTGTATGACAATACCACAATTCAATTATTTGTTTTACTGTTGACTCAGAAGAATTCACTGCTGAGGCCATCTGGACCTGGTGCTGGCTTTGAGGAAAGTTAAGTTCATTCAAATTTGTTAATGGTTATAAGATTTTTTTTAAAAATTATAGACTATATATTTTTAGGATATAAAAAATTGAGGTTAAGTTTAATTTATAATTAACAAAGGTAAAATGAAGTTTTGTTTTTTTCTTTTTTGGCCGTTTGGCTTGCAGGATCTTAGTTCCCTGACCAGGGATTGAAACCGGGCTCCCAGCAGTGGAAGTGCCAAGTCCTAACCACTGCACTGCCATGGAATTCCCAAAATGAAGGTTTTTATTGAATTATTTAACAGCCTACAATTTTTTCCCCAAAACATGGAGATCCAAAACGTCCCATAAACAATAAACTGTGATTCCAAAGCACACAGCCTTTCCATTACTGAAAATGTTATCTTTATCTTATCTCAGTTGGTCCAGGGCAGGTTTTAGCAGCATTATTTTGGTAATTTTGGCTTTATGTTGGCTGGGGAGAATTTACAGGTGGTGACTATAGGCAAATAATTTGAGAAGTTCCTCCCTTAAATGTTTTATAGGGACTTCCATGGTGGTCCAGTGATTAAGACTCCGTGCTTCCACTGAAGGGGACACGGGTTCCATCCCTGGTCGGGGAGCTAAGATCCTGCATGGCAGTGTGGCCAAAAATTAAAAAAAGAAAAATTGTTTTATAGACTTGAGCCTCCTCTTTCTATAATATTATGGCTATTTCAGCCCCTGGCAAAAAAGCATTTGCTCAATAAATGTTTTGAGAAAGAGTGTTTGAATAAATGATGCAGAAATGTTATGAATGCAACAGATGATTGTTAAATATTCAGTGAACATCAGTGAGAAGAGAAAATCATACTTTCTACCCTAAAAAATGAAAAGTGCTGTCTCTTTTGCCATGCTTTCCCAAAATGATTTAAGAAATCTGCTTCACAGTTTGCAGCACTAGTTGAGAGTAACTTTTGGGGAAGGTACATAATGAAAAAGACAGTACATAGTCTATTAATATAAATTAATGATCCCAAATAAGGATTTAAATAATGGGGGCCTAAATCAATTGTGTGTTTTTTTTAATGGTGATGGAATATACTAAAACAGTGATATCTATATCAGTAAGAGAAAGGAAATATGAAGCATCAAGTTGTTAAATATAATTAAAAATTTTTTTTATTTATTTATTTTTCTGGGCATGTCGTGCGGCATGCAGAATCTTAGTTCCCCAACCAGGGAGTGAACCCATGCCCCCTGCATTGGGAGTGCAGAGTCTTAACCACTGGACTGCCAGGGAAGTCCCCCTTAAATGTAATTTTTTTAAATTGAAGAGTCCCAGTCTTCCTCTTCATCACACAGGCAGTACCTTTGAAGTAAACAAATCTGTAACTTGACCAACTTTTTGGAATGCGGGTCACAGTGTGACCCAACCCAGCCTCTGATGGTTAGCTTCATCATAAGCTCCATGGCCTCAGCTCTGGGAAAGACTGTATTTTTTTTAGCACCATTTTAGGTTCAGGATATAGGATTTTTAGGCTCTTTATTTCTTCTTTAGCCAGTTTTGGTGAATTGTATTTTTCTAGGAATCTATTCATCTTATCTAAGTTTTCATATTTATTGGCATAAAGTTATTAAAACCTTTATCTGTTTAATATATGTAGCACATTTAGCTATAGTCCCTTATCATTTTTAATATTATTTGCACTCTCTTTTTTTGTTCTGGTTACTCTTGCCAGAAGTTAGTCTATTTTATTAGTCTTTTTTGGAAATAAATTTATTTATTTTTGTTTATGATTTTTGGCTGTGTTAGGTCTTCGTTGATGTGCACGGGCTTTCTCTAGTTGCGGCGAGGAGGGGCTACTCTTCGTTTGCTGTGCGTGGGCTTCTCATTGCAGTGGCTTCTCTTGTTGTGGAGCATGGGTTCTAGAGTGCGTGGGCTTCAGTAGATGTGGCACGTGGGCTCAGTAGTTGTGGCTTGTGGGCTCTAGAGCGCAGGCTCAGTAGTTGTGGCGCACGGGCTTAGTTGCTCCGCGGCATGTGGGATCTCAGGGCTTGAACCTGTGTCCCCTGCATTGGCAGGCGGATTCTTAACCTTTGAGCCACCAGGGAAGCCCTATTAGTCTTTTTAAATAATTAACTTCTGGCTTTGTTGATCTTCTCTATTAAATATTTTTTTACTTCATTAATTTCTACTCTTCATTATTTCCTTCCATTTCTTTAGGTTTATTCTGTTAATTTTCTAAGTTCTTAGCTCATTATTTTGAGCCTTAGTTATTTCCTGATGTAAGCACTACTGCTATAGATTTCCTTCACAGTACCACTTTAGCTGCATCCTACAGTTCTGATATAGTATTCTCATTACCATTTATTTCTAAGGATTTTCTAATTTCTACTATGAATTCCTCTTTGACCCACAAGTTGTTGAGAAGTACATTTAAAAATTTTCCGAACTTATGGTTTTTCCCCCTTAATTAATTATCTTTTTATAACGGATTTCTAACTTAACTGCATTTAGACATTTGTGAGTCTAACTTTATGACCTGGCGTGTGGTCAGTTTTTATAAATGTTCCATGTGTGCTTGAAAAGAATGTTTACTCTCCAATTTGGGGGAGCAATTTCCTACCTATTTCTATTAAGACAGCCTGCTAGTTGTGCTGTTCAAAATATTCTATATATTTCATAAGTTCTTTTTGGGTCTGTTTGAACTATCAAGTACTAGAGGAGGTATGTTAATATACCTACTATGATAATGATTTTGTCAATATCTCCTTGTGGATATGTCAAATTTTGCTTTTATATATTTTTAAAAGCTGTGTTATTGGGTGCTTTCCAGTTTAGAATTGTTATACCTTCCTGGTTAAATGATCCATTTACTATTTTGTAATGGTCTTATTTTGTGATGACTAGGAATGCTTTCTGCCTAAAAGTTATTTTGTCTGCTAGAAATATAGTTAAATCAGCTTTCTTTTGGTTAGAATTTACCTATATTGTATATTTACATTCTTTGAATTTTAGTCTGTGTTTTTATATTTTAGGTGTATCTGTTATAACAAGTACATAGAGAGATATGGTTGTTGTTTTTTTTAACCCAATTTGACAATCTGTCTTTTAGCTAGAGAACTCAGTACATTTACATTTAGAGTAATTACTAATATATTTGGTTTTGTTTTATTGGTTTTCTATTCTGTTTTTCTGTTTCTTTTCCCTTTTCTCATCTTATTTTGGATTGATTGAGCTTTCTTGTCTTTTAATTTTCTTTTCCATTTTCCTCCCTCTACGCATTTGGGGTATAAAGAAAAGGGAAGTCAAGGATGACTCCAATGTTTCTGGCATAAGTGACAGGAAGAATGGAATTGCCATTGACTGAGTTCATATTTGGGCATTTTAAGTATGATGCCTTTTAGATAATAAGGCAGAGATGTCAAATAAGTAGCTGGACATGCAAGTGTGAAGTTCAGGGGAGAGGTCTGAGTCAGAGATAAAAATTTATAAGTTTATTAGTATATAAATTATATTTAAAATGGACTAGGTGAGATTGCCAAGGGAATGGACTTAGAGAAGAGATCCAAGGACCAAATCTTGGAACATTCCGGTGTTTAGAGGTAGGAGGTTGAGGAGCAACCAGGAAAGGAGAAGATTGAGGAGAGGCTGGTGACATGGAAGCAAAACCAGAAGAATATGGTATCATTCTTGAAGTAAGAAAATGTTTCACAGCGAAGTGTTTCTGGTTAAAATTTGTTTTAGGATCTTGCTAACTCATTACTTTTGTGCCAGTTCGTCTATGAATTTTAAAGTTAAAAATTATATCTAACCTAGCATTTTAGTTGTTTAACCTAGCATTTAGTTATTTAGGTTGTTCAGAAATTTTAATCCATACAATGCCAGAAATGGAAATTCTGATGGCTCTTTTTAATGTTATAAAGAAGGATCCTAACATTATAGTCTAAGTATCTATTGATGGAGAGAAATATATATCAGAAGTATCATTTAAACTTAGATAATTGTATATTTTGTTCATTTTAACAGCATCTACATATTGTTGAAATCATCTTCATTTAGACTTATTTAAATATTCAGCAAATACTTACTGAACATCGACAGTATCCTGTCAGATAAGGTTCCTGATTTCATGGAATTTACATTGTAGTGAAGGATAGAAGTAACAAACAATGAATAAGTTCATCTCAGATAATGGTAAATACTCTGAAGAAAATCAAACAGGGTAATATAAGGACTGGGAGAAGACATTACTTAAGATGGATGTTCAGGGAAGGCTTCTCAGAGGAGGTGACCTTAAGGTAAGACCTGAGTGACAAGGAACCAGCCAAATTATCATCTGCCTGCAGTCAAGGGTGGTAAACATACACATGAATTTTTTTTTTAAGATTTATTATTTATTTAATTTATTTTTGGCTGCATAGGGTCTTAGTTGCGGCATGCGGGATCTTCATTGAGGTATGCAGGATCTTTTGTTGCGGCGCATGGGCTTCTCTCTAGTTGTGCATATGGATTTTCTCTTCTCTAGTTGTGGTGTGTGGTCTCTGTAGTTGTGGCGCATGGGTTCCAGAGTGCGTGGACTCTGTAGTTTGTGGCATGTGGGCTCTCTAGTTAGGGTGCACGAGCTCAGTAGTTGTGGCGTGTGGGCTTAGTTGCCCCGCGGCATGTGGGATCTTAGTTCCCTGACCAGGGATCAAACCCGTGTCCCCTGCATTGTAAGGAGGATTCTTTACCATTGGACCACCAGGGAAGTCCCCCATACACATGAATTTAAGAGCTCTATAGTCTTTTTTTATGGCTGTTCCAGGGCGACATGCGAGATCTTAGTTCCTCGACTAGGGATTGAACCCGTGTCCCCTGCAGTGGAAGCACAGAGTCCTAACCACTGGACTGCCAGGGAATTCCCAAGAGCTCTATACTCTTTAGATTGGGAACCACTGTCATATGGGAAAGATTTTTTTTTTTTTTTTGTGGTATGTGGGCCTCTCACTGTTGTGGCCTCTCCCGCCATGCAGCACAGGTTCCGGACACGCAGGCCCAGTGGCCATGGCTCACGGGCCCAGCCGCTCCGCGGCATGTGGGATCTTCCCGGACCGGGGCACGAACCCGTGTCCCCTGCATTGGCAGGCGGACTCTCAACCACTGCGCCATCAGGGAAGCCCATGGGAAAGATTTTGAAGTACTGGCTTCAGACTTAGCCCTTAGCTTGGTCAGTCCAGACCATATGGGCCTGAGATATTCCTTTCCAGGCTCTAACCCATAGACTTCAGTTTTCTGTCAGTAAAATGGGGACAAGAGCCTGGATTCTAGCATGCTGCGAGGGTTAATTAATGCCTATAACATTCTTTAAGATCTTTAGTATATGTGCTGCCAAAGTGAGCACTCTTTAAGATCTTTAGATGAAAGACCTAGTGCTGCATAGACAGTTATTAGAGCTTCCTAAGCCCCAGGGAAAATCTCGCCCTATCAGTAACCTATATTCTCTCCTCTCCAGTCTGTAGCTGTGGAACAACGGTTCTCAAACTTTCATTGGAATTGGACTCAAACGTTGTTATAATGTGAATTTCTGGGTTCTCTACTTGAAGTTCTTTGTTTGTTTTTGTTTGTTGTTGTTGTTTGTCTACTTGAAGCTCTGATTCTCCCTAAGGTTCTGGGTTCTCATCTTCCTAGTTCTGTGTTCTTCTGTCCTCTTGTCCAGTGCCTCATGCTTCCCAACACTCTAGATTTTTGTCTTTGCAAATGGACCTGAGTGTGCATTTGTCCATATTATACTAAGGTCAGAGACATCTTTAGTCATTTTTCCTGAGAGCAATTCACAGCAGATATTGGGGGAGGCAGGAATGTGTTTGTATCTACTTCTCAAATTAGTCACATGTTAGAAGGAGGATTTCAGGGAAATTTCCGAATAAAAGGAGGGAGAAATTGCTGACTGGTGCAAAATGGGAGATGAATACATGGAAAGTAATTAATCCTGGTTTGAGGACCAGTTCACTGCTTCTTTCCTCTCTTCTTGGTGCTGAATCCCAGTATAGGAGCTGTCCAGGGCTTGATGGATCACTTCATTCATTTACTCATTCATTCATTCAACAAATATGTATGTATTAAATATCTATTATGTGTCAGGCAGTGTTTATATGTTGGAATTCAGTGTTAAATAAGACAAGATCTCTATTCTCCTGGAGTATCCATTATAGTAGGGGGAGACAGAAAATAAATAAATATATAAAGATATATACATAAGACTGTTTCAGACACTGATAAGTACAATACACAAGTTAATGTGATAAAGAAGGTGGGTGACTACCTTAGATTAACATTTGAGCAGAGACCTGAATGACAAAAAGAAGTCAGCCTTGAGAATAGGGAGGAGGGGATGGAGGGGAAGCATTTCTGGCAAAGGGAATATCAGTGCAAAGGCCTTCAGGCAGGAAGGACTTCAGAATCTTTGAGAAAATGAGAAAAGGCCCACATAACTAGAGTGGAGGAGTGAGGGAGAGAAAATTTCAGGATGAGGCTGGAGAGTCTGAGGATTAGGGTTGTAGGCGACCATAATGTATACCTTGGAAGAAGTGGTGTGGATGAGGCCTTGTCCCTTGGGGTAAGAATAGTAGAGGCCAACTCAGAATTGCCAGAACAATCTTGAAAATGAAGAACTGTGTTGGTAGACTCACACTTTCCAATTTCAAAACTTAATTCAAAGGTATAGTAATCAAGACAATGTAGTACTGGCATAAGGAAAGACATATAGAATTGACAGTCTGGAAACAAACCCTCAAACTTATGGTCAATTAATTTTTGATGAGGGTGCCAAGACAATTTAATGGTGAAAGAATAGTGTTTTCAACAAGCATGCTGAGAAAACTGGATATCTATATGCAAAAGAATAAAGTTGGACCCCTACCTCACACCATATGCAAAAATTAACTCAAAATGGATCAAAAACCTAAATGTAAGAGCTAAACCACCTCTTAGAAGAAAACATAGGTATAAATCTTCATGACCTTGGATTTGGCAATGGTTTCTTAGATATGACACCAAAAGCACAAATAACAAAATAAAAAAAATAAACTGGGCACCATCAAAATTTAAAACTTCTGGGCTTCCCTGGTGGCACAGTGGTTGAGAGTCTGCCTGCCGATGCAGGGGACACGGGTTCGTGCCCTGGTCCGGGAAGATCCCACATGCCGTGGAGCGGCTGGGCCCGTGAGCCATGGCCACTGGGCCTGCGCGTCCGGAGCCTGTGCTCCGCAACGGGAGAGGCCACGACAGTGAGAGGCCCGCGTACCGCAAAAAAAAAAAAAAAAAAAAATTTAAAACTTCTGTGCTCCAAATGATACTATCTAGAAGGTGAAAAGACAACCCACAGAATGGGAGAAATATTTGCAATCATATATCTTATAAGGGACTTTTATCTAGTTTACAACTCAATAATAAAAGGGACAAAAGCAATTATACTCCAATAAAGATGTAAAAAAAAATAATAAAAGGGACAAATAACCCAATTTAAAAATGGACAAGGGATCTAAATAAACATTTATTTAGATATATAAATGGCCAATAAGCACATGAAAAGATGCTCAACATCATTAGCCAGCAGAGAAACACAATTCAAAACCACAATGAAATACCATTGATAACCACTAGGATGGCTATAAACAACAAGTATTGGTAAGGATGTGGAGAAACTAGAACCCTCACACATCGTTGGTGGGAACGTAAAATGGTACAGCAGCCCTGGAAAACAGTTTGTGTTCCTCAAAAAGTTAAACACAGGACTTCTCTGGTGGCGCAGTGCTTAAGAATCCACCTGCCAGTGCAGGGGACACGGATTTGAGCCCTGGTCCAGGAAGATCCCACATGATGCAGAGCAACTAAGCCCGTGCGCCACAACTACTGAGCCTGCGCTCTAGAGCCCATTGGCCACAACTACTGAGCAGTGTGCCACAGCTACTGAAGCCCGCGTGCCTAGAGCCCATGCTCTGCAACAAGAGAAGCCACCGCAATGAGAAGCCCGTGCACCACAACAAAGAGTAGCCCCTGCTCACTGCAACTAGAGAAAGCCCGCATGCAGCAACAAAGACCCAACGCAGCCAAAAATAAATAAATAAATAAATAAATAAAAGTTAAACACAGAATTAATATGTGACCTAGCAATTATACTCCTAGGTATATACCCAAAAGAATTGAAACCAAGCACTCAGACACTTGTACACCAATGTTCATAACAGTATTATTCACAATAGCCAAAAGGTGGAAACAACCCAAAACGACCCAACAACCCAAACTCATGAATAGATAAACAAAATGTGTTATACCCATACAGTGCAATGTTATTCAGCAATAAAATGGAACAAAGCACTGATAAATGCTACAACATTGATGAACCCTGAAAACATCATTCTAAGTAAAAGAAGTTAGTCACAAAGGACCACATGTTGTATGATTCCATTTATATGAACTATCTAGAATAGGTAAATCTATAAAGACAAAAAGGTATACAAGTGGTTGCCTAGGGCTTGGGACCTGGGGTGTTGAGAGATAATGGCTAATGGGTTTAGGATTTCTTTTTAAGGGTGATGAAAATGTTCTAAAATAGATATGATGGTTGTACAACTCTGTGAATATAACAAAAGTCACTGAAATATACACTTTGGAAGAACTGTGTGGCATGTGAATTATATTTCAATAAAGGTGTTAAAAAAATAAAAAGAATTGTAGAGGCCAGAGCCCGATATCTAATTAGAAGAGTCACAACAGGGAAGCTGAAAGCCTCTAGGGCCTCCAAGACCAAAGGAATTACCACTGCTGGGCAAGAACTGGGGAATTCTCCAATACCAACTCTAGGAACGTACTAGCTAAGTGAACCCAAGGGAAGAATCATGGCTTTGGGAGGTTTCTCCAGGTTGTTTTCAGAGACCTGTGTTTGTTCATCTCCCATGAATATATCCATGTCCAAAGGGGATAATATGTAATGATGCAAACTAGAGCTTTGTTCCCTCTCTAGATTCTCTGCTCTTTTCAATGACATTTATTTCAGAGTCCTTAGCTCCAGCCTGGACATATCTCCTGTTCATTAATAACTATAGGATCACAGAGCTGGAAGATCATCTCATCTGAAAGATGCAGAAACTGAGGGTCCAGAGAAGGAGAGTGATCTGCATGATCACACAGCCAGTAAATGGCACAAAGGAGTATCAAATCATGGTGAAATGTCTTATGCCTAAATTCCCCATCCTAGTGACTATATCCCTAATGAATCAGCAATAGCCTAAGGAGAGAAGGGCTCAGGCCAGGGGAGGGGTGGATGGTAGGAGGAAAGTAGAAGCTTAGGTGAATGTGGAGGTGGAACGGGAGGTATATGGGAAAGTAGCAGTTGTTATTATGTTGGTTTACATTTTTTTCTCTTTAAACTTGATTTCATGTTGATCTATTCTAATTAACCAGGTGGTACTGTGGCCTAGAAGAATTGTTGGTTCTTAAAGGCCATTGAAGGGTTTAGGCTATTTTAAGAAATGGGCCAGAGCAGGAGGAAGGGAATCCGAGTATTACTGCTTTAGGGGATGTCCCTGGCTCCTTCCTGTTCATGCTGTTGAGCCCAAGTGGACCGGACGTGGCCCCTGAAAGTTTGTCTTTACCAGCTAACTTCGGAGTTTCTAAACGCCTTAATAGCTGTGCAGGTGCCTCACTCTCATCTTCCCTTTCCTAGTCTCTCTCTTTACCCAGCACAACCCATAAGTCTTATCTGGAGACTTAGACAGGGAGAAGAAGGGAAAGAAGTGCCTTTTCCCTTTCATAAACTCACATCTGAGATACCCAGAGCACAGTTCAGAGCTCTTGTTCCCATGCTTTGACTGCTGGGCTAAAGATGAGCAGTGGCTGAGTGGGAAAAGACTGAAAACCCAGCAGAGTCTCCATAGGTCATCTCCTCCATTCTTCTGCCACTGCTGGAACCGCTATACTATAGTACTGCAGCAGCTCTGAAACTTTTTGATCTCAGAACCCCTTTACACTCTGAAAACTTATTACAGACCCAAAGAGCTCTTGTTTATATATGTAGGCTTTGTCTATTGATATTTTGTCTACCAATATTTACTGTAACAGAAATTTAAACTGAGGAATTTTTAAAAATCTGTAATTTCATTGCATAACTGTGAACACGAGTTACATATTTTTTAAAATTAATTAATTAATTAATTTTGGGCTGTGTTGAGTGTTCGTTGCTTTGGCGAGCGGGGTCTATTCTTTGTTGTGGTGCGTGGGCTTCTCATTGCAGTGGCTTCTCTTGTTGCGGAGCATGGGCTCTAGGCATGCTTGCTTCAGTAGTTGTGGCTCACAGACTCAGTAGTTGTGGCTTGTGGGCTCAGTAATTGTGGCTCACGAGCTCTAGAGTGCAGTCTCAGTAGTTGTGGCACATGGGCTTAGTTGCTCCGCAGCCTGTGGGATCTTCCCAAACCAGGGCTCGAACCCATGTACCCTGCATTGGCAGGAGGATTCTTAACCGCTGTGCCACCAGGCAAGTCCATGATCTTTCAAAACAAAAATAATTTAATGAGAAGAGTGGAAGTTTTTATTTCTTTTTTTTTTTTTGCGGTACGCGGGCCTCTCACTGTTGTGGCCTCTCCTGTTGCGGAGCACAGGCTCCGGACGTGCAGGCTCAGCGGCCATGGCTCACTGGCCCAGCCGCTCCGTGGCATGTGGGATCTTCCCGGACCGGGGCACGAATCCGTGTCCCCTGCGTCGGCAGGTGGACTCTCAACCACTGCGCCACCAGGGAAGCCCCAAGGGTGGAATTTTTAATGTCTGGCTTAATAAAAGATGGATGGATTCTCCTATCTGCTTCCACATTCAGTCAATCGCAATATAGTATTTTGGTTGAATAACATGAAGCAAATCTGGACTCACACAGATATGTAGTTGGAAAAGGGAAAAATATTTTAATGGCTTTTCCAGATAATTGTGGTTATTCCCTTTAATACCACACCAAAATTAAACGACTGTTAATTTTGTAAAGGTTGAAAACGTAACTATAAACTTTTCATATTCTGTTACATTAAAATTTATTGGTCTATCTTTGGATGGTTGTTTTACTCATATATGGGTTTGTAACATCAGCCATTGGTCATTTGGGAAATATTGGTCCACTGAGTTATGTAGGTCTTGCAAATACTGACACATTTAATTATATAATATCGAAAACCACATTTGTTAATGTTATCACTACCTCAGGACTTCCCTGGTGGTCCAGTGGTTAAGACTCCACACTCCCAATGCAGAGGGCCCGAGTTCTATCCCCGGTCAGGGAACTAGATCCTGCATGCCGCAACTAAGAGTTCGCATGCTGCAACTAAAAGATCCTGCACGCAGCAACGAAGGTCCCACATGCGGTAACTAAGACCCGACGCAGCCAAATGAATAAATAAATATTTTTAAAAGTATTATCTCTATCTCTTCAGAAAAGTCTTTTAAGTTTTGGGAAACTGTAAACCAATGGTAGTGGGTACAATTTTGCAAAATCCTCATTTTTGCCCCAAAGCCTGAATTTTATAACTGGAAACAAATACTGTCAGCTGTTTCCCTTCAGATGGCAGGCTCCAGAAAATGTCTGCCAAATACACAAGTCTGAATTGCCAAAACTTATCTGTCAGTCACACTTTTCATATAAAAATGGTATTCCATGAAAAAGTGGTTAGTTCAGCTTTGCAACTGGAAAGTTCACCTTTGCTGCCTAAGTGTTTTTCCTTGAGACAATCATGTACTTGAGGCAAGCAATGTATTGCAGAAGTGCTTTATGTATACTTCCCATTTCCTCACATAGAATATTTAAAATATATGTACTCAAGTGTAGAGTTTTGTTTTGTTTTTAATATTTATTTATTTATTTGGCTGCACTGGGTCTTAGTTGTGGCACATGGATCTTCGTTGCTGTGTGCAGGATCTTCGTTGAGGCATGCAGGATCCTTAAGTTGCGGCACGCAGGATCCTTCAGCTGCGGCATGCGGGCTCTTAGTTGTGGCATGCACGTGGGATCTAGTTCTCTGACCAGAGATCGAACCTGGGACCCCTGCATTTAGAACGTGGTGTGTTAATCACTGGACCACCATGGAAGTCCCAAGCGTTGAGTTTTAATAAAATTAATTTTACCTGCTCCATTAAGGATATTCGTATTAAATTTGGCTTTTTTTCCCCTTTGCATGCTGAGTGGAGAAGACTACATTAACTACTAGTACAGTTTGATACCATTGCCTTGAATCGTGCTGAGGCACCAGCAATTTTTACCCACCATTGCTTTTTTTTTTTTTTATTTTGCTGCCCCGGGTCTTAGTTGCAGCATGTGGGATCTAGTTCCCTGACCAGGGATGAAACCTGGGCCCCCTGCACTGGGAGCATGAAGTTTTAAGCACTGGACCACCAGGGAAATCTCTACCCACCATTGCTTTCATACTATCAAAAAGTCAACACAGTGAAGAGTTGTACCTTAGAATTATAATGAAAACAGTTTTGATTCCACAGCCCTGAAAAGGCCTTGGGGCCTCCAGGAGTCTATAAACCATACTATGAGAACTGTGGCAATATATGTGTGTGTATGTGTGTGTATATTAAAATATATGTAAAATAGTTCTCCCCTAAGTTCACATTTCTCTGAGTTAAATATAATTCTCTATATCTAACCTTAAAAAGTACATTCTAGGGCTTCGCTGGTGGCACAGTGGTTGAGAGTCCGCCTGCCGATGCAGGGGACACGGGTTCGTGCCCCGGTCTGGGAAGATCCCACATGCCACGGAGCAGCTGGGCCCGTGAGCCATGGCTGCTGAGCCTGTGCGTCCGGAGCCTGTGCTCCACAACGAGAGACGCCAAAGCAGTGAGAGGCCCAAGTACCGCAAAAAAAAAAGTACATTCTAAATTTTAATGAATTTGCTTTTTCCTCCCAATTTTAATTTATTGGACAAGTAACATTACAGCAATAGAGCTATTTTAAAATTTAAGAAAATCATCTACCAACTTCTTAGTTTAAAGGTAATAATGGCGGGTGCTTTTGGAAATCTATTATTGCAAAAGTGTTATATGCTCATTGTAAACAAATTCAAACAATAAGTGTACAAATAAAATATTTTTACTCAAAAACAGAAATAATTGCATATATTTTTTTGCTCAGCAGTTTACCATGAACATTTTACTTAGAGTTTTCATTCATTCTTTTTAACAAGTGTATACCAGGTCGTTTTATAGCTGTACTGCAACTTAGTCACTTTCTTATTGACGGACAAGCAAGGTTTCAATGAATTTCCTTGTACAAATATTTTTGAGCTCATGTGTGAGTGTCTCTGGGCACTATTCCCCCAGAATTGGAAGTGGATCTGCTAATCAAAGGGTATGCACATTTAAAAATTTGAAGGCTGGGCCTCCCTGGTGACACAGTGGTTAAGAATCTGCCTGCCAATGCAGGGGACACAGGTTCAAGCCCTGGTCCGGGAAGATCCCACATGCTGTGGAGCAACTAAGCCCACATGCCATACAACTACTGAAGCCTGCGCTCCTAGAACCCGTGCCTCTGCAACAAGAGAAGCCATCACAATGAGAAGCCAGTGCACCGCAACGAAGAGTAGCCCCTGCTCACGGCAACCAGAGAAAAAGCCTGTGTGAAGCAACGAAGACCCAACGCAGCCAAAAATCAATCAATAAATAAAATAGAATAAATTTATTCTTTAAAAAAATTTTTTTTAAATTTGAAGGCACGTCCAAACTGATTTCCCTAAAGACTGTATCAATTTTCACTCCTGCTAAAGGTATATGAGAGAGCAACATGGGACTTGTTTAGTGTAACTGCTGGGCAGGAGATGATCAGGGACTGAATAGTGGTCTCACCATTGCTCTTGGGTTTTTTAATATTTCTGAATCCTTTGGTCACTCTCCGGGAATCCTAGTATTCCTCTAAAATCTCTAGTAGATAGAGCAATATTGCTGCTTTCTTAAGACTCTCTATTACAGCTCAGTCTCAGATAAAAAAGCTGCCAGCTTATGGGCAGAGGCATTGGGACAGTCTAGGGCTTTAGCCAAACCCCAGAGGCCACTGACAGGCTTGCCCATTTCTCAGACATTTGTCCTACATAATTCTTGTACTGGTGAAGGAATCTTCTTCAACTGACAAACCTTTTGCATCCACTAGATCTCTGCTGGAAAAGTCCAACCCTGGCTGTTTTTTTCTTCCTTGTCACCAGTGGTGCCAATGCCAGGATTTAAGAAGGCCCTCTAGGTGAGAAGTTTCAAGGTAGAGTCCTGACCACAATTTTCCTTACAGCTTCTGTGAACTTGTACCAGACTCATGTCTCAACTAGACTATCTATGGGTATACTTTCCGGGCCATAGTAGACACCATGCCACTTCTTTGGGGCAGAACATCTGGGAGGTGGCACTGTTACCTGACCTGAAGGTGAATGCCATGCTGTGTCTCCTGATTTATGAGCCTGCCTTGATGAGCAAGGGGTGTGGTAAACTGAATTGAGTTCAAACACTCCACTAGAGTCTCCAAGATCAGCCTTCAGAATGACTCAGTTCTCACATATAAGCCAAAATTCCTCCCCGAGCTGGAATCCTGGGCTTGTTCGCTCCTGACTTTGGTAAACAATGATGTACTTCTGATTCTTACAGGAAACATCGGAGGGTTAGATAGACAGGGTCATAGAGCAACCTCAGAGATTTTCCAGCAAGGTATTGACCCTAATGCCCATTCCTCCAGTTCCTCCTTTATTAAAAGGAGGGAATGTTTATTTTTTTATAAATTTATTTATTTTTGGCTGCATTGGGTCTTTGTTGCTGCGCGCGGGCTTTCTCTAGTTGCAGCGAGCAGGGGCTACTCTTCGTTGCGGTGCGCGGGCTTCTCATTGCAGTGTCTTCTCTTGTTGTGGAGCACAGGCTCTAGGCACGTGGGCTTCAGTAGTTGCAGCACGCAGGCTCAGTAGTTGTTGCTCACGGGCTCTAGAGTGCAGGCTCAGTAGCTGTGACGCACAGGCTTTGTTGCTCCGCGGCATGTGGGATCTTCCCAGACCGCGGCTCAAACCCGTGTTCGCTGCATTGGCAGGCGGATTCTTAACCACTGCGCCACCAGGGAAGACCCGGGAGTGTTTATTAAAAAGACTAAAGGACTCCTTAAGAGCCCTTCTGATTCAAAAGTGATTTACTACGTGCCAGACCACCATGACCTGAAAGATAAGCTGATTCTTGCTGTGGGGTTTACTATTTAACTGTTCTCCCATCAGTTTCCAAACCATGAGATTCCATTCCAGCCGTGGGACCTTCTAAAGTCTATGGCAGAATGCCGTGGTACCAGTCAAGAAGAGCTTCTACAAAAGATGGGTGTGGCTGCCCAAGTCGTAGGGCACAAGAGGATGTTTGGAGTGGTTAGCCTCAGGTTTCCCAAGTGTGGAATAGGATAGGTGGGGGCTTCATTGCGATGCACATGATAGGGTTCTGTGTTTCTCCAAGGGATCTACTGATTGCAGGCTCTTCGAACCCTCTTCTTGTCAAAGTGCTCGTACAACTGTGACCAGTGCATCTGGGCTGAACCCTTATATACTTACTGGTACTTATTCCTCAGTGTGATTCTTGACCTTCCCTTTTAATTAGTACTGAGGGATGGCGGGAAGCTCATAGAATTGCTGCTAGTACTCATATTTTCAGTATGCATCTTTCAGTGGAGGCAATACCCAAAATATATTCACCAAAGATTCACCTGGGGGGAAAGTGACTTCACCTTCATTGCTAACCACATGACCTTTCTGCACAGAGATGTTTCTTTTTGTGGAAAGCAAAGCTACAACTTGACATCTTTTAAAAATTTGCTTCCAGTTACAGTAAAAACATGTTCCTTTTTTAAAATTTTATTTATTTATGTATTTTTTTTGGCTGTGCTGGTTCGTCCTTGCAGCGCGTGGGCTCTAGAGCACGCGGGCTCAGTAGTTGGGGCACGCAGGCGTAGTTGCGGTATGTGGGATCTAAGTTCCGCGACCAGGGATTGAACTCGGGCCTCCTGCACTGGGAGTGTGAAGTCCCAACCACTGGACCACCAGGGAAGTCCCCCTTTATCTGTTTCAGTTCAGTATGTTCCTCTTGAGGGTTTCTTGCGGACTTACCATGTAATGTTCTATATTGGCTAAGTTCCCCCCATTGCTGTTTGAAACCAAACACATAGGGTGAACTCATCATCATCTTCTTTATCTGAAAAATAATTGTTCCTGCTTAATTTTTCTAACACTGCCAATAAATACCCCATTTGATCAGTTCCCTGATTTTATACATAAAGTGAGTTTTTCTTACAAACTATATTAAATTTATTTTCCTGATCACCAGAGTACTATACTATGTATAGAAAAACTGAAAACATAAATAAATAAAAACACCCATTATCCCACCATCCACAGATAATCTCTCTGTCTGGTGTATGTCATTTTGATGTTTGGGAATATTCTATCCATTCTAGTGTATTGGGAATACTATATATGCTTTGTTTTATAATTTTATCTTTTATTTAATATAATGTGAACTTCATTTTTAATAACTATAGAATCAAATTGTATACCAAAATCGAGTTAACATCAATTAATTCCTGTTAGATATTTAGGTTGTATTGACTTTTTTTTTTTACTATATGATATTTTGTGCCATGTCTAATTAACTCTTAAAGATAAATTCTTAGAAGTCCAAGAAATAAACATTTTTTAAAATGAACTTTTATAAGAGTAGATCTTAGAAGTTCTCATCACAATAAAAAAAACTAACTGAGGTGACATATGTTAACTAAATTTACTGTGGTTAATCATTTTGCAATATATACATGTATCAAATCATTATGTTGTATACCTTAAGCTAATACAATTAGTGTCAATAATTATATGTCAATTATATCTCAATAAAACTGGAACAATAAAAATAAAATAAATAAATGTAAAAATAAAATAACTTAATTAAAATAAAAACTTTAAATTTTGGAATAGTTTTAGATTTAAAGAAAAGTTGCAAAGATAGTACAGAGTTCCTAAATAGCCCATCCCCAGTT
The DNA here is from genome assembly GCF_963924675.1 of Phocoena phocoena. Classification (NCBI taxonomy): domain Eukaryota; kingdom Metazoa; phylum Chordata; class Mammalia; order Artiodactyla; family Phocoenidae; genus Phocoena; species Phocoena phocoena. The sequence goes on from NC_089221.1 coordinate 117,923,146, forward strand.
TCCTCTGTAACTAACATCTTAACATTAGTATGGTACATTTGTCACAATTAATGAGCCAACACTGATACATTATTATTAACTGAGGTCCATACTTTATTCAGATTTCCTTCGTGTTTACCTCATGTCCTTTTCCTGTTCCAGAATCCCATTCAGGATATCATATTACATTTAGTCATCATGTCTCCTTAGGCTCCTCTTGACTATGACAGTTCTCATACTGCTTGCACATATCAAGGATACATACTATTAACATGATTTATCACTGTTGATGTTAATCTTGACACCTGTCTGAGGTAGTGTTTGTCAGGTTTCTCCACTATAAAGTTACCCTTCCCCCTCCCTTTTCCATACTGTACTCTCTGGAAGGATGTCACTAAGCACAACCTACACTTAAGGAAAAGGGAGTTATGCTTCACCTCCTTGAGGGCAAAGTATCTACATAAATTTGGAATTCTTGTGCATGGAAGACTTATCTATTCTCTCCATTCATTTATTTATTCAATCATTTACTTATATACATATGAACTCATGGATATTTATTTCATACTTTGGGTTATAATCCAATACTAATTATTTGCTCAAATTGTCCCAGCTTTGGCCATTGGGAGCTCTTTCAGTTAGCTCCTGTATCTCTCTGAGATACCCTCATTATTTTGTGTATGTGTGTATGTTTAGTACTTTCTTACTTTCTGGCACTATAAGATGATCCAGGCTCATCTTATACAATATATTTACTGCCCCAGTCCTAGAATCAGTCATTTCTCTAAGCAGCCATGGTTCCTTTTATTGAAGAACGATATTAAAAACCAGGAGTATAAGGTGTGCATGTTGCTACTGGAATGTCATTTCTAGCTGACAGAGCAAAAAAAAATATGTGTATACTAATTTGTGTATATATACATACTTATACATATTTCTACATATATTCACTTTTAACTATAGTAAACTAAATATGAGTTCATACTCTTGTTTCCAGCTCTAACCCATCACCACACAGATCATTCTAGCCTATTCCCCTTGCTCATCTGTAGTCTCCCACTCTAACAGTGAGAAAGTAGGCTCCCACAATCTGTCATCCATTTACATAATTGTTCAGTTCCAGTACACATACATAGTGGTTTCAGAACTGTTAATGCATAATCTCCATGGGAAACAACTTGATCAAGCATAGTACAGTGCTTATGTGCTGTTCCTTTTGTCTTTAGTCTTAGAGCCACCACTCATTTCCAAAGTTACGTAGGTCAGTATATTTTTCCTTCACTTCCTTCAGTGAGGTTGTTTCACACATTTTTAAAAAAATAAACTTATTTATTTTTGGCTGCATTGGGTCTTCATTGCTGCGCACGGGCTTTCTCTAGTTGCGGCAAGCGGGGGCTACTCTTCGTTGCGGTGCATGGGCTTCTCATTGTGGTAGCTTCTCTTGTTGTGGAGCATGGGCACTAGGCGTGCAGGCTTCAGTAGTTGTGGCACTTGGGCTCAGTAGTTGTGGCTTGCAGGCTCTAGAGCTCAGGCTCAGTAGTTGTGGTGCATGGGCTTAGTTGCTCCACGGCATGTGGGATCTCGGACCAGGGCTTGAACCTGTGTCCCCTGCATTGGCAGGCAGATTCTTAACCAATGTGCCACCAGGGAAGTCCTGTTTTGCACATTTGTGATACAATTAGATTCTTTTGCCATAGTCTGCATTCCATTCTGGGATCCTCTGGACTACTAAATGATTAAAAAAATTTTTTTTCATACGTTAAATTTCACTCTTTGTACTGTAAAGTTCTATAGGTTTGACGAATGAATAGTGTCATGTATCTACTATTACAGTATCATACAGAATACAATATCATTCAAAACTTTACCACCCCCAAAAATCCTCTGTGCTTCACCTATTCAACTCTTCCCCCACCTCAACCCCTGGCACATTGATCTGTTTACTATCTCCATAGTTTTGCCTTTTCCAGAATGTCATATAAATAGAATCATACAATATGTGGCCTTTTCAAACTGGCTTCTTTCACTTCACTATATGCATTTAAAATTCATCTTTGTCTGTGCATGGTTTGACAGCTCATTCCTTTTTATAGTATTCCATTGTATGGCTGTACCACACTTTGTTTACCCATTCATTTATTGAAGGACACCATGGTTGCTTCCAGAAGCAATGATTATGAAGAAAGCTGCTATAAACTTCCCCATGCAGGATTTTATGTGGATATAAGTTTTCAAATCAATGGGTAAATATTTAGAAGTGCAATTGTGCATTGTATGGTAAGACCATGTTTAGCATAGTAAGAACCTTCCAAACTCTTTTCCAGAATAGCTGTACCATTTTGCATTCTCATCAGCAATGAATGAGAGCTGCTGTTGTTTTGCATCCTCACCAGCAATTGGTACTGTCAGTTTGTTGGATTTTAGCCATTCTAATAGGAGGAAATAAAAATTTAAAGAAAGGATCTTGATACATAATACCACATTTCCCTTCAGAAAGTTTGTATTGATTTCTCTAGAGTAACTTTTGTTCCTAACTCTACTGTTCCCCACATTTCATCAGGTATCAAGTCATGCTGATTCTTATGCTTGCTGACAGTTCCATTCTCTCATTTTGATAGACACTCCCCTGACTCAGGCTTTCATTACCTCACACCTGGCCTAAGCACAACAGCAAGACTGCTTGTTTCCTAGACTCCAGTACCTCCTTGTTCCATATCCCAACTCATACAATGCAGCCCAAACAAAACAAAACAAAAAGTTGTAATCTCCCTTTGACAATTTTTATCTTGGAAACTTTGCTTTTCAGTAACTACGAACCAAAATTTAAGGCCCTCAGTCCAGTATTCAACATTTCTTTAACCAAATTTCTCTTTAATCCTCCTTCTGATTTCTCTGCACTGACCAAGTTATTCTTTTAACCATTCCTTTCCATTTGGAAGGCTTTACCTCTTCTATTTCCCTCAGTTAGTTCCTAGTTCAAAATGATAATAATCAAAGCTTTTTTCTAACAGACCTACTAGAGAATGGACTTGAGGATATGGGGAGGGGGAAGGGTAAGCTGTGACAAAGCGAGAGAGAGGCATGGACATATATACACTACCAAACGTAAGGTAGATAGCTAGTGGGAAGCAGCCGCATAGCACAGGGAGATCAGCTCGGTGCTTTGTGACCGCCTGGAGGGGTGGGATAGGGAGGGTGGGAGGGAAGGAGACGCAAGAGGGAGGAGATATAGGAACATATGTATAACTGATTCACTTTGTTATAAAGCAGAAACTAACACACCATTGTAAAGCAATTATACTCCAATAAAGATGTAAAAAAAAAGCTTTTTCCTAAATAAACTTACTCTGTTTTGATTTCTCTATTACTTTCTACCTATTCAATACTGCAAAATAGTAGTGTCTTGAATTTGTCTTTCTGTTAAGACTGTTCTCTATTATCCCCACGTGCATTTTATCTACCTAATCATCAGTCAATAAGTATATGCATCAGTGTAACTGAAAAGAAGTACATTATCTTCTGCTTCTTTTATGTTTTCTCTAAAGACTTGGCAAAGTGCCATGCACACAACAGGAATTAAATAAATGTTGGTTGAATGTACATGTGAAAAAATTGCAAAACTAATTTGAAATATTTGAAAAAACTTTTATTACACAAAAAGTATATGTTCACTGTGGAAAAGTAAAAAAGAAAAGCCTAGAAAATATAAATATTCAAAAAAGAAAAAAAGAATTTTATAAATCTCCGTACGAATCTATTACCCCAAAGATAATTACTATTAACATCTTGGTTTTACATGTAACCTACCATACTTTTTCCATACATGTATGATATTTGATTTAAAGTGATGACTGTTTTGTGGTATGGAATGTCTCTTAAGTTATGTACCTTTAAAGTGTACCTCAAAAGGTCAACTGGACACACAAACTTTCTTGGTCAAGGAGCACAGCATCACGCACAGAAGTATACTAGTCACTTGAAGTAGATTTGGTATTTCTGATTCTCAACTCAGAGACCCTCCCACCAAATCCTACTACTTCCTCTCAACCCTATTGCATATTCTCCTTGATATGCTGTCCTCTGTTAAACAATTCAAGGATTAAGGAATCCTGATAGAACCCCAAGGAAGAAAATGAATATGGGTATTAATTGTTCTCTCCTCTCTCCATTGTTGAGAACCTGAGTGATTCTACTACAAGAGGTATTTATATACTTGTTAGTTTTAGAAGTTTTATATATATATATATATATATATATATATATATATATATATACACACACACACACACACACTTTTCCCATTTTCAGGTAGGCTTAGTAAATTTTCTGAATAATTTGGTATAATTTTCTTAGGCTATGTGGTGGGGTAGTCCAGCTGCAGGCATAGCTCCTTGTTTTTTAAAACATGCCCACTTCCTACATCTTGCAGTTATATTCAAGTATAGCTCAAATAAGTGGTAGCCTTCAGCCTGGTTGCAATTTTATGGTTTTTCAATTGAACTAAGTTGTGCCCAGAACTTCCTGGAGGATAGAGAGTAGGTTTATTATAGGAAACAATAGTTTCCTATCCAGTTTATAGTACTGGATAAATAATTATAGTATGCCTGGTCAACAGAATACTATGAAGCAGTAAACAAGAATTACAGAGCTCTTTACATACTGACATGGAATATCTCTACAATATATTAGGTGAAAAAAGCAAGATACAGAAGTGTGTATAGTATGCTGCCATTTGTGTTAAAAAAGTAGACAGGTACAAAATTGCTTATATATGTATAAACATTCCTAGAAGGAGACTTAGAAACCTGATAACATGGTTTGCTTATGAGGGGATCTGGGTGTTTAGTGGACAAAGTAAAAGGACTACTTTCATCGTATTTTTAAAAGTCTTTTTGAAATGTGAACCATGTGAATATATTAACTATTCAGATTTTTTAATGTGAAATTACATGGTCTAAGAAACTAACAATACAGTTGGAGAAATCAGGAGATAAGTTTTAAATTAAATGTTTCCAACTGTTACGAAAGAGAGAGAGATCAAATTTGGTAGCAGTCAGGGATAATTTACCTAGAGTCCTAATTAGCAGGTTTATAAAGATATAATGGTTGAAGTATTATATCAGTTTACCTGATTGATGAAATTCCTCTACCTTTGAGGGTACCATGGAATCAAAGTGATACAGTGGGAAGAGCATGGGTTTTGGGATCAGGCAGAAATAAATTCAAATCCTAGCCTTTTAATATACTGGCCTTATATATTTGGGCAAGTTATATAACCTTTTTGGAGTTTCAATTTCCTTATCTGTAAAATGGGTGAATTCTTTTCTTTCTTTCTTTTTTTTTTTTTGGTACGTGGGCCTCTTACTGTTGTGGCCTCTCCCGTTGCGGAGCACAGCCTCCGGACGTGCAGGCTCAGGGGCCATGGCTCACGGGCCCAGCTGCTCCGCGGCATGTAGGATCTTCGCGGACCGGGGCACGAACCTGCGTTCCCTGCATCGGCGGGCGGACTCTCAACCACTGAGCCACCAGGGAAGCCCTGGGTGAAATCTTGATAGGGTTATTATAAAGGTTAAATGACATAACATCCAAGTGCAACAAATTTGTTGGTTTACTTATCCTTCTTTACTTATATACATGGGCTGAACTGAGATGGACTGACATGCAGAAATTAAATGTCTTGAGAAAATGCAGGTTGCATATAAAAGAACTACATGTAGCTAAAGTCCCTGTATCTACAATTTAGTTGTCAATCTCATATTTCTTATGAGGAATAAAGCCTTTTATTACCTCAAATTTAAAAAAATCCTTGGACTGTACAGTTTCCCTTTTTCCTTCCCTGTCTGAAAGATGATCAAAAGGAAGAGAGTGCTTTGAAACATGTTAAATTAGACCCTAATAAATATTCCCACTGGTTTTCTGTGGGAAAACATTTTATTCTAATGTTAATTTCCAACAAATATACTTTTAAGAGGGATTTTGTGCTCCACTACTTATTCAGCCTTTGAAAAATCAGTGTATTACTTTTCTTTCAGTAGTAAATACCATCTTAATATATATCAAAACCAAGGTTACCCACTAAATCACATTAGTACTTATTGATACACTGAATACATTGAGTATGACTTTATATATTCATCAAATGTATTACCTGATATGATTTCTCAATTAGTTTTCACATTTGTAAAACCACATGAATGTGGCATATATGGAAATATTAAATTATATTTAATATACAATCTATATAGCAGTCACCAAAATCTAGGAGACTGAGAGTTCCTAACTCCAATACTGACTGTCAAACTACTGAAAACAAGTGTCTTAGGTAAAGGTCCTGGTGAAACAAAGATCACTGCTTGATCATTATACTCACAGTTATACTCAGGGTTGGTCGCTAGGGACTGAGTAGAGAGTGTATTTTTCTCTCTCAAATATACTGGGGGAAATGTATACATCCAGATTTCCTTTCTCTGTCCTTGAGATTCACGTAATGAATTTAAAGAGTTTGTTCAGGTAGCTGCATCAGAAATTATTTTTGTGATAGTGGTAGAAATGACAAGCAGTTCCTTTGTAATGTTGCACCAGTCAATACCTGTTTTTGCCTAAGGATGTAGCCATACCAATTCTGGATAATCCAGCTCTGAAGTGGGTTGGGCAGTGCTGGGTTTCTTTTGTTGGCGCTATTAGTTTGAGTTGTGACCTAGTCACACATGCCTACTGAAGATATGAGCTAATTAAGTTCCACAAATTCTAACTAAAGCCAGTGTACATGGCATTTACATCAAAATAGTTTTCTAGAAAAGGTACTTTCCCCACATTTTCTACAATGTATTATCTAGAAAGAACATTTACCTAAAATGTTCTGCTCATAGAAAACTGTCTCTTTTTGACATGTGAAATGCCAAAATGGGCATTTACCAAGCCAAAGAAATGTTCACAATCTTCGAATTGCTCTTTAAATAAATGTTTGGCAGAATCGATTTTTAAAGTCATTTTAAAAATCATTTTTTGTAGAATTTTCAGATTCCAGTTCAAGGGAGGTGAAATATTAAAAATTACACAATCAAGATATACAAGGCCCTTTGTTAAAGGTGCAAGAGAGTAGACAATGCCAAAGCTTTTGCTTTTAGCCAATCTCTCTTGGCTAAACTCGTATGGACATTCTCAGGGTCAAAGAACATTTGCCATACAAACTTCCCCAAATGCCTTTCTTGCGATCTTTGATCACAGGATTAGTTAGAGCATTAGTTCTTTTAAAGCCCTCTTTATTGACAAAGGCGATAGAGAGATAGAGCTAACAGAGGTACAGAGATCTCCTCTGAGGGGGGAAGACCCCCTTAGCTAGCCTTGTTTTGCATCACAGAGACAATTAGTGTGGCTGGCAGGAGCCAGGGGGCAGGTGGAGGACTCCTGAAGGAAGAGTAACTAAAAAAAGTTAGTCTTTGCTGTAAGTTTGGCACTTTGTTAAGCGCCTGACGTTATTACCAATTTATTCATAACAACAACTCAATGAGGGAGGTATTAATATTAGCCCCATTTTACAGACGGGCGAACTGAAAGTCACCGAGACTAAACAACTAACGCCCGGAGGTCACACAGTAACTAAGTGGCGGCACCAGAACTCGAAATTGCTCCAGATCACGCACTCTTAACCACTGCATTCAGCCCCGCGGTGTGATTCCGCGCGCTGTCCACGGCCTTCCCACCCTCCCTCGTGGGACAGTTCCCGGTACTGAGGCATGGCGCTGTCCAGCCCTCAGGCCCGCCGCCTTCCACAGGCAAGAGAACGCGGCCCCGAGGGGCGACCCCGCCCGCAGGTTGTAGAACTGCCGCGCCCAGCCACGTCCTGGCACGCGGGCTGGCCGAATCGCCTCCGGGCGGTCATCCTCAGCGGCTCTCTGGTTCCCTCAGCTCGTGTGGCTAGGCTCCTCTCGGAAAGGCGGGAGGCACTCATCCGTAACGACCCCGCTTGATCGTCTCTCCCAGCCCCCTACTCCCGCCCAAAGGGCCAGAAGCAGAGTTTACACAGCCTCCCCTGTCCCAGAGGCAGTGACCTCTCTAGTGACTGACGCGCCGCTCCTCCAACCAGGGACGGGAAGGAAGGTGGAGCCTACCTGAGACTGACAGCTTCTTCCCTCCAATCCGCGTGCAGCAACTCTCCGAGCCTGGCAGAGAGCGACAGGTGGGGACTGCGTTACCTCCGCGCCTCTTGCACCACTGACGTAAGAGCCTCACTAAGCGCTGGGTGAATTCACTCCAAATCTCACCAATTCTTCCAGGTCGTCACTTCGGCCATCATTTTAATCAAGAGTGGAAATTCCCCAACCCTTTCCCGTCACCTCAGATGGGGGCGGGATGAATGGTACACTTACCGGCCAATTGTACCACGCGACGTCCTGTGACAAAGTGACCGACACTTTCTGTCGCCAATGAAGTTTCCCATTGTCAGGGGTCACTATGACTGACCACAAGGCCAACTAATCCACTTTAAGGTCGTGACGCGATAGTCAGCGAGACTGGCCAATAGACATAGAAAAAGACCGGAAGTCGGCACGTGGGGAATAGTAGGCGGGTGTTCGCAACCGCCTAGGCCTGCGCGGGTCAACGCAGCTTGGGGGCTGCGAGCCAGGGAGCGGCGCGTGACGAAGAGTCTGAGCGACGGCTCGCCTTGGCCAATGAGCTGCAGCCGCTGGGGAGCTGCAGCCAGTGGCGAGTGTGGGGGCGGGAGGCAGCAGGTTAGGCAGTGAGAAGTTAGTGGCGCTGCTGGGACGGGGGGGAAGGAGACGCTTCTTCCTCCTGCTGGTCCTCTCGTTTCCCGGGATTGGCGGCGGCGGTGGCCGCGGCCGCGAGTGACTCGGCAGCGTCTCCGGCTTCGCGTGAGAACCATGCTGACCGACGGCGGAGGCGGCGGCACCTCCTTTGAGGAGGATCTGGACTCAGTGGCTCCGCGATCCGCCCCAGCCGGGGCCTCGGAGCCGCCTCCGCCGGGAGGGGTCGGACTGGGAATCCGCACCGTGAGACTCTTTGGGGAGGCCGGGCCGGCTCCGGGAGTCGGTGGCGGCGGCAGCGGTGCGGGCGGAGGAGACGCCGCGGCGCTGGATTTCAAGTTGGCGGCTGCCGTCCTGAGGACCGGGGGTGGAGGTGGTGCCTCTGGTAGCGACGAGGACGAGGTGTCCGAGGTACGGCTCGGGGACCCCCGCCTCCCACACAGCTTGAGGCACGAATTCTCTCTGGGCCGGCGCAGGGCAGGGGCCACCCTCCCGCTGCTCAGGCGGAGTCGTTTTCTGACAGCGATCGGCTCCATGGCGGCAGTGGCAGCGGTGCGGGCCTAGTGCGCCCTCGGCTTACTCTTCAGCCCGCGGCTCGAGCCGGACCGCTTCCCGTCACCATCCATAGACCCACAATGGGGAATCCTTTGGTCTCTGAGCTTCGCGCGGGAACCGGGACTCCTCGGGCACCTCCCGCCCACCCCGCTTTGGAGATGGGGGGGCGGGGTCTTGCCAGAGTCCCTGCCCTTGGTACTGAGAGAGCGAGACAGAGGGTCAGGGTGAGAGAGGGAGAGTGAGACAGAGACGGAGAGACAGAGCTGGCTTGCCTAAAGAGCATTGCCACTGTACTGTGTCTCTCGTCAGAGTTGCAGGGTTGGACATTATTTGCCTTATGCCTTACTTGTGTGTTTAAGGAGGGGTCTTAATTCCCCTCTATAGTTTGAGACAGGTGAGTACTAAGGAGCTCTCTGCTTTTGCGCTGAAAAATCACGTGAGTCTTGCGCCTGGAACTTTGTGTGAAGTTAGACAGGAAAAGAAAGTTCCAGTGCATCTTTGAGCTTCGCAACAGCTGGATAGCTGAACTCTGGAGATTTTTAGGCTTGGAGAAGATGAGGCCCTGTATGGACACCTTTTGCAGTGAGGGAAATTTGTTATCAGGTCCTTAGTTTCTTTTAACTCTTATACTGGGCCTTTTTAGGTCTAGGCAACCTAGAATGGTAGGCATCAACTTTTGGGCTCTAGAGCAAAAGGAGATGTTTTATATCTGGACTTTTTTCCCTTGACTTTCGCTTGGTTATAGTACTGTCTTGTGATGACTATTGTTCTAAGTGCTCAGAGTATTCTATTTTGGTTCTAAGGTGCCTGGTTCACCCCCTATGACATTTTAACCTCCGGTGTTGGTCTTAAAGTACAGGGATTTCTATATATGTACAACTATCCTGGCTTTTGTATTTGAGAGGAGTAAGGAGACACTGCATTTGTGGGTTGTAGAATACATTTAGTGCACAGTCTTGCCATTCTTGGTCTGAACAGGAATTCCTTTAGATTTAAAACCTTAGTATATTCTAACCTCAATATTTTGCTTTGGAAAAAACTGTGTGGGTTGTAAAGGAGATAGTTCCTTGAATATCTGTATCTTTGAATTTCACTATAAGAGAAATAACTTCTAAGCCAAGGTGGGATAGGATTTTATTTGAGTAGGCAGTTAGGGAGAGACTCTCTGGAGCACTTCCACTCCTGGTCTTGTGTAAGGCTTTCATTTAGACTTTGAATGAAAATTGACGAGAGATGAACCTAGAACACATTTACCTTTTACCTAGGAAATAAAGTGGGAATATCTTTAGGCTCTAAAAGATTAGAGTCTATTTTTCTTTGAAACTTCTAAGAGAGACTGAAAAGGTTTGCTTTGGTCTGGATGTGATAGAAGGATGATGTCCTTGATTTTCTGGACCATTTTTGCATAATTGTCATTGATGAGATGAAACATCACACATTTGTTTTTACTTCAGTAGTATTCTTAAATTTCTTCAGAGGTAGAGTGCTAGTGAGCTTCCGAAGTTATGGATCTAACTCTATGGGCTCATGTGTTATATCTGGGTAAATGAGCTTTTGAAATAACCATTTATGTGAGGCTTGTTTGCGCATCCATATGACATGGAGAAGAAATTCCTGGAATATCTACTGTCTGTTGTATATTATGTGTAGTAGGATATAGTCTATACCTTTGTGAGTGAAATGACCTTTTTTTCCCAAGCAAATTTCTTGGATTTTCTTTTCTCTCTGACAAGATGAGTGTCTTCTCCCATATTATTAACTTTGAATTTCCAGTGTGAAAAGACCATACATAATATTCTTCAAAAAACACTCACCCAACTGGCATTTGATGAATAATAATAGAATCTTTATTTTCATCATACCTAGATGTTTTAGAACCAAATATTTAGAATGTAGACATTCAGAGAGATGGGTTGGTGTGTAGTTTGAGAGTGAAGTTTGTCTTGTTCCCTGAATGGGGCAGGACTAGGTGAGAAATGAGTAAGAAATGTGGAGGTCCAGTGCATTTGCTCTAGAGTTAGTTGAAATTCTGTACTTTTGGTATACAGAAATGTAAATACTTTAAGGACCTCTTTTCTATTCATTATCAGAGCCTACAGCTGAGAAAAAACAAGGTACTTTCCCTCGCTGGCTAAGTCAAAACACCTTTTAGTTTGAAGAAGGGACTTGGATCTTTTTGTAAATTTTTTATATTAGAATTGTGCTAGCTTAGGGAATGTCACCGTTTGGGATATTTGGTTCTTGTTGTTTTAAACATTGGGGTGAATACCTGTTTTGTATTTCTTCAGGCATGCTGAGCATGTTCCTTAGCTGTCCAAGGCCTTGAATAGAAGAGTCAGAACTTGCATTGGATTATTTTGAAATGTACCCATTTTTCAGAATAGAAGTCAGGTTGAAAATTCTTTAAAAATCTCTTTTTAAATGTTAACTTTAGATTTGTAGTCTTTTTTTTTAAGGTAAAAGGAAAATAAAATTCCTAAAGAATGGATTTTGGTGAGGTTTATGATCTTTAATCTTTTGTCTTAAGAATGTATGCATATACTGTATGTATATGTGTGTGACATCTTCCTTTTAAAATTATAAAAGTAATATAGTCCTATGGTAAAAAAGTTCAACAGTGTAGATAGTAGATATAAGATGAAAAGTAAAAGTTCTTTTCACCCCTACTGACCCTTCAAATCCCACTCTTCAGAGATAACCAGTATTGAAATTTTTCTTTTAGAAAAATTTCTAGGCCTATATAGGCCTATATGTATATGTATACATGTTCATATACACACTTAAAAGATAGATATCCTATCTTGAGACAGGTGCTATATTTACAATTAGTTAAAAGCACATGGAAATTGTGTACAACATTTTATAGCAAATTATAGCAAAAGCTTTGTAGGGGTTTTTTTTTTCCTGAAGATTATGTTAAAGAGTCAAAAGCACACACCATACAGAGGGTCCATTCTGATTTTCTCTAATAGCAGATGGATCATTTCCTTTAGGGTTACCTATGACCTACTATCTAGATAGAGCAAAGTTTCTCAACAGCAACATATCGACATTTGGGGCCAGATAATATTTTGTTGTGAGGGGCTCTCCTGTGCTTTAGCAGCATCCCTGGCGTTTACTCACTAGGTGCCAGTAAAACCCACCCAGTTGTGACAGCTAAAAATGTCCTTAGACAAAGCCAAATGTCTTGTGGGGCAAAGTCACCCCTGGTTGAGAATCACTGGTCTAGAGGCCCACTCTTATCCGGGATGGCAATTTTGTCATGAATACTCTGTATTCAAAGTTCAGGTAAACAAGGTGAGTCACTGCTTTTAATAGCATCTCAGGGCTTATGCTCATAACCTGAACAAGAGAGAAATTGAAAGAGGGTACGGACAGGTGTTCTATTTTTTTTTAATTTAATTAATTTAATTTAATTTATTTATTTTTGGCTGCCTTGGGTCTTCGTTTCTGCGGGGGCTTTCTCTAGTTATGTTGAGTGGGGGCTACTCTTCGTTGCGGTGTGTGGGCTTCTCATTGCGGTGGCTTCTTTTGTTGCGGAGCACGGGCTCTAGGCGCGCAGACTTCAGTAGTTGCGGCAGGCGGGCTTAGTTGCTCCGTGGCATGTGGGATCTTCCCGGACCAGAGCTCGAACCCGTGTCCCCTGCATTGGCAGGCATTTTTTTTTTTTTTTTTTTTTTTTTTGCTGTACGCGGGCCTCTCACAGGCTCCGGACGCGCAGGTTCAGCAGCCATGGCTCACGGGCCTAGCCGCTCTGCGGCATGTGGGATCTTCCCGGACCCGGGCACGAGCCCACATCCCCTGCATCAACAGGCGGACTCTTAACCACTGCGCCACCAGGGAAGCCCTGGCAGGCGTATTCTTAACCACTGCACCACCAGGGAAGCCCCGGACTGGTTTAATGTTGTAAATTTTCCATGGTAAATTTATAATTTTAGGAAACTTAAAATGCTGTATTGTTTTTGAAAAACTCTTTTATTGTCCATGAAAATGAATTTCTAAAAATCCTTTATGGGGACTTTGTTCAAGGTAGAAAGGCTTTACTTCATAAATTATCATCAATAGTGATAAAATAGGAAATATACCTTGGCATTCTAGTGAGCAAATTTTGGAGACATAAAAATGTCGATTGAAGGAAAAATTACATGTTATTACTGTAACAATTTTAAAAAATTTATTTATTTAATTTATTTTATTTTTGGCTGTGTTGGGTCTTCACTGCAGCGAGCGGGCTCTCTCTTGTGGTGAACACGAGCCACTCTTTGCTGCGGTACACAGGCCTTTCATTGAAGTGGCCTCTCCCGTTGCAGAGCTTGGGCTCCAGGCACACAGGCTTCAGTAGTTGTGGCACATGGGCTCAGTAGTTGTGGCTCACGGGCTCTAGAATGCAGGCTCAGTAGTTGTGGCGCCTGGGCTTAGTTGCTCCGCAGCATGTGGGATCTTCCCGGACCAGGGCTCGAACCTGTGTCTCCTGCAGTGGCAGGCAGACTCTCAACCACTGTGCCACCAGGGAAGCCCCTGTAACAATTCTTTATATTGCATGAGCATCAACCTTGCACAAGTTTCATTCTATAAAGCCTTAAGACTTTACATAAAATGATTCGTTGGTGAGTATGGTTATATGGATGGTGGGTCGAAACAGAGTTGATTAGGTATGGGTAGAGGAAAACCTTTTTGTGAAACTCGAAGTATGTAGAGGTTTTCTTTTGGTTATTTAGTACATTTTCATAGGTGATTTACATTTGTACAGTTCATAAGACTAATATAAAGAAGGCAAATAAAGTAAAAAGTCTTGACCTTACTCCTGCTCCCAAGTATCCTGCCCTTTACACTTTAAATTATTTATTTATTTATTTATTTTCGGCTGCGTTGAGTCTTTGTTGCTGCGCACGGGCTTTCTCTAGTTGCGGCGAGCAGGGTTAACTCTTTGTTGTGGTGCGTTGGCTTCTCATTGCAGTGGCTTCTCTTGTTGCAGAGCACAGGTTCTAGGCACATGAGCTTCAGTAGTTGTGACTCGCGGGCTCGGTAGCTGTGACTCACGGGCTCTAGAGCGCAGGCTCAGTAGTTGTGGTCCACGGGGTTAGTTGCTCCGCGGCATGTGGGATCTTCCCGGACCAGGGCTCGAACCCCTGTCCCCTGCATTGGCAGGCGGATTCTTAACCACTGCGCCACCAGGGAAGTCCTCTCACTTGTTTCTACTTTGAGATAATGCCCTTCCTACTCTTATGAAATTAATTTTTAAAATAATCGTGTTTGACGAAATATCAAATTGGAAAGTTCATGTTAAGACTCTGGGTAAAGCCATAACAGTCTGGGAACCATTGATCTGAATGACTTGCTCAGGATCACACAGCTAATTTATAGTAGAAAATAGGTTATGTGACTGCCATTATAGTTATCTTAACTGCTACATTGTCCTGCTGTTTCTCTTCTGATGCATGAACTTAATTAGTTGCTTAGGAAATGCCTTCTCAAACTAGCATTTAATCCGTAGTTCACCTTGTTGGAAAACTTTTATATTATGAAATTGGTGACTGCCATGTAGATCAATCAGTATATTAAGAAGGCAGTCAGGGACTTCCTGGTGGCGCAGTGGTTAAGAATCCGCCTGCCAGTGCAGGGGATACAGGTTCAATACCTGTTCCGGGAAGATCCCACATGCTGCAGAGCAACTAAGCCCGTGCGCCACAACTATGAGCCTGCACTCTGGAGCCCGCGAGCTACAACTACGGAGCCCGAGTGCAACAACTACTGAAGCCCATGCACCTAGAGCCCGTGCTCTGCAACAAGAGAAGCCACCCAATGAGAAGCCCACGAACCGCAAGGAAGAGTAGTAGCCCCCGCTCGTGGCAACTAGGGAAAAGCCCGCGCGCAGCAACAAAGACCCAAGGCAGCCAAAAATAAAAATAAATAAATAAAATTTAAAAAAATTATTAAAAAAAAAAGGCAGTCAAAGGTGTGCCATTGAGTATTGGAGGAACACTACTTTAAGGTAATTTTGTAATTGCACTTAAACTCGGAAAGTTTAGGTCTTATTATTCTTCATTTTAAGCGAATTAAGAAGTATAAGAAGTACCAGTATAGAAAGGCATTTAACCAACTTTGCCACTATGGGAAACATTGGTTTTAATTTGTAAAAATTAAAATCTGTGTGCTATTCTATTGGTAGTCACTTATAGTGTATGTTTCCTATGAATAAAGATCATTTGCCTTATGATGATTGACTGGTTTACCTTTTTTCTGGTCAACTTTACCTAAACCAGGAGGAAAGTAAAGTTGTATATAAAGCTTTTTTTAATTTGATAAGCTGAAATTTAGCAACAGTTTGTCAAAGAACACATTCTGCTCTTCCTCCGCTATACATCCTTCTGTTCTCACAAAGTTTTTCCCTTAATGGATGCTGTTTTCATTAGTAGAAAGAGTTTTTTTGTTTGTTTGTTTGTTTAAAGTAGATATCCCACTATATCCTAGTGGTTTGATTCACTGCGTTAGTTTGCAATTTTGAAAAGAAAAAGGCAAGTACACTCCCAGGGATTAGCCCCAAGAACCAAAGAGTTGAACAGGAGAACAGTTTATTAAATTGTCAAGTTTTGATGCTTTGTAATGAGGACAGTTAGGTTGAGAACAATTTTTTAAAATTGTGGTAAAACAAGGATAACAAAATTTACCATTTTAACCATTTTAAAAAATTGTGTTAAAATATACATAACATAAAATTTACCTGTTTGTTTTGGCCATGCCGTGTGGCATGTGGGATCTTAGTTCCTCGACAAAATATTGAACCCTCACCCCCTGCAGTGGAAGTGTGAAGTCTTAACCACTGGACCGCTGGGGAAGTCCAGAATTTACCATTTTAACCATTTTAAAGTGGTTTTAAGTACATTCACATTGTTGTGCAACCATCACCACCAGCCATCTTCAGAACTTTTTCATCTTCCAAAACTGAAACTTTGTACCCATTAGACAGTAATGCCCTGTCCTTCCTTCTCCAGCCCCTTAGCAACCACAATTCTACTTTCTTTCTCTATGATTTTGACTACTCTAGGTATCTCAAATAAGTGAAATCATACAATTTTTCTACTTTTTGTGACTGGCTTATTTTACTTAGCATAATGCCTTCAAGGTTCATCCATGTTTGCAGCATGTCTGACACTTAGCTGAATACTGTTCTATTGTATGTGTATACCATATTTTGTTTATTCATTCATCTGTTGATGGACACTTGGTTTGCTCCTCTGCCTTTTGGCTGGTGTGAATATGCTGCTGTGAACATAGGTGTATAAATACCTGTTCAAGTCCCTGCTTTTGCTTCTTTTCTGGTATATACCCAGAAGTGGGATTGCTGGAACATCTGTTAATTCTATTTTTAATTTTTTGAGGAACCACCATACTGTTTTCCATAGCAGCTGTACCATTTTACACTCCCACTGGCAAAGCACAAGGATTCTGATTTCTCCATATTCTAGCCAATACTTGCTTTCTATTTTTGAGAATAGCCATCCTAATGGGTGTGGGTTTGATGTTGAATATCTTTTTCATGTGCTTATTGGCCATTTGTGTATCGTCTTTGGAGAGATGTCTATTCAAATCCTTTGGCTCTTTTTTTTTTTTTTTTTTTTGGCCACACTGCCCAGCTTGTGGAATCTTAGTTCCGTGATCAGGCAGGGATTGAACCTGGGCCCGTGCAGTGAAAGCGCCAAGTCCTAACCACTGGACCACCAGGGAATTCCCCCTTTGCCCATTTTTAATTGGGTTGTTTTTTCATTGTTTAATTGTAGGAGTTCTTTGGATGTTAATCCCTATCATATGTATAATTTGCACACATTTTCTAACATTCCATTGGTTGCCTTTTTACTCTGTTGTCCTTTTGTGCTTAAAAGGTTTTAGTTTAGATGAAGTTCAGTTTATCTGTTTTTTTCTTTTACTGTCTGTGCTTTTGGTTTCATATCCATAAAGTTGTTGCCAAATCCTATGTCATGAAGATTTTTTCCCAATGTTTTCTTCTAAGAATTTTATCCTTTTAGCTCTTACATTTAGGTCTTTGAGCCATTTTGAGTTAACTTTTGTTTTTGGTGTAAGGTCAGCGTCTAACTTCATTCTTTAGCTTGTGGATATCCAGTTTTTCCAGCACCACTTGTTGAAAAGACTGTAATTTCTCCATTGAGTGGTCTTGGTATCTTGGTTGAATTGAATTGATCTTATATGGGAAGGTTTTTTCTGGGCTCTCTGTTCTATTCCATTGGTGTACATGTCTGACTTTATGCTAGTATCTCACTGTTTTTATTACTGTAGCTTTAGTAGTAAGTTTTGAAGTCAGGCAGTATTAATCCTCCAGCTGTGTTCTTTTTCAAGATTGTTTGACTAGCTAGGGTTCCTTGAGATTCCACGTGAATTTTAGGATGGGTCTTTGTATTTCTGTAAAAAATGCTGTGGGATTTTGATAGGGATTGCATTGAATCTATAGATTGCTTTATGAGAACAAGTTTGAAAACAAATCTTACATAATTGTTTCACCACAGTAGATATTAGCAAATCAAAAAGCTTGAGACTGACAAAACATTTGAAAGCTTCTATGACAGGAGGAGACTGAGCATTCACTGATGTCCTCCCTGAAGCCATTGAACCCAGTTCACATGGAATACTGTGCTCTAAGTAGATGTTTCTTTTTTCTTTTTCTTTTTTTAAGTCTTTATTGGATTTGTTACCATATTGCTTCTGTTTTATGTTTTGGTTTTTTGGCCACAAGGCACGTGGGATCTTAGCTCCCTGACCAGGGATCGAACCTGCATCCCCTTCATTGGAAGGTGAAGTCTTAACCACTGAACACCAGGGAAGTCCCTAAGTAGATGTTTCTGTAATATAATCGTTATTTTTTCCCTGTTTGTCCTCATATTGACTAATTTGTGATTGATCATGATGCTTCATATGTTGATAAAATGCTAGGAAGAATACTTTTTATGCTTTTTATCACTAGAGATGGGATGAGTTCCATTTCGGAAAAATTGTCTCAATCTGGTATTAAATCTAGATAAATGAACCTGCAGTATTTTCTTTAATGATGTAGAATTTAAAAGTTTTCACATAGGCATTTTATGAAATCTGAGTCAGAAAATAAAGGTTTGGCCATGTCAGTTGATACCTTGAGTGGTACACTTTGAAAGTACTTCCAGCACTTACCAGCTTCTAATTGATTTTCTCCTCGTGTTTACTTATTCTGCTAAATCTCTACATTTCTATTTTGGCCTTTTAAAAATTGTACAGTTGATAAATTCAGTAACATATGTGACACAGACTGTCATTATCAAAGAGCAAACCCCCAAAGGGGCAGTAGTTCAATTATATTGGATATATTCTCTCTTTTTTTTACTACATTTTATTTTGATATAATTTCAAACTTACTGGAAAGTTGCAAGAATAGTACAAAGATCTCCTCCCATATATCCTTTATCTAGACAGACCAATTTTGTTCATTTTGTCCCATTCCTCTCTCTCTCGACAAACAAGTAATTTATTTTCTGAATCATTTGAAAGTAGACTGCATACATCCTGTCTCTTTTACCCTTAAATTCTTTAGTGTATCTTTCCTAACAAGAAAGGCATTCTCTTACATAACCACAGTGTATTTATCAAAATAGGAAATTTAATAAATTTCTGAAGTATTTTTCAAATTCAAATAACTAAAGTTAAAAAAATTGAAATAGAATTCACATAATATAGAATTCACTCTTTAAATTGTACAATTCAGTGTTTTTTTAATACATTCACAAAGTTGTGCAACCTTCACCGTTATCTATTTTAAAAAATTTTCATCACCCCCAAACAAAACCTTGTACCCATTAGCAGGCATTTCCCATTCTGTCCCTGCAGCCTTTGGTAATCACTTTCTGTCTTACTGGATTTGCCTAGTCTGGGCATTTCATATAAATGGAATCATACAATATGTGATCTTTTGTGCCTCACTTCTTTCACTTAGTATATTGTTTTCAAGATTTCTACATGTTGTATCATGTATCAGTACTAAATTGGAATAATGTGTTTTGTGGATATACCACATTTTGTTCATTGGTTGATGACATTTGGATTATTTCCACTTTTTTTTTTGCGATACGCGGGCCTTTCGCTGTTGGGGCCTCTCCTGTTGCGGAGCACAGGCCCAGCGGCCATGGCCCACTGGCCCAGCCGCTCCGCGGCATGTGGAATCCTCCCGGACCGGGGCATGAACCCGTGTCCCCTGCATCGGCAGGCGGACTCTCAACCACTGTGCCACCAGGGAAGCCCCTACTTCCACATTTTGACTATTGTAAATAATGATACTATGAACATTTGTGTACAAGTTTTTTATGACGATATCTTTTCAGTTCCCTTGAGTGTATACCTTGGAGTGGAACCTTGATCATATTATAACTCTGTTTTATTTTCTGAGAGACCACCAGGCTGTTTTCTGTAGCAACTGCATGATTTTACATTCCCAGCAGTGTATGAAGGTTCCAATTTTTCCACATCCTTGCTAACATTTTTTTTTTTTAATATCCATGCTAGTGGGTATGGAGTTTTTGGTTGGTTTTTTTTAAAAAATAAATTTATTTATTTTTGGCTGCCTTGGGTCTTTGTTGCTGTGTGTGGGATTTCTCTAGTTGTGGTGAGCAGGGGACTACTCTTCGTTGCAGTGCGCAGGCTTTTCATCGTGGTGGCTTCTCTTGTTGCAGAACATGGGCTCTAGGCATGCGGGCGTCAGTAGTTGTGGCATGTGGGCTCAGTAGTTGTGGCTCGTGGGCTCTAGAGCACAGGCTCAGTAGTTGTGGCTTGCGGGCTTAGCTGCTCTGCAGCATGTGCGCTCTTCCCAGACCAGGGCTTGAACCCGTGTCTCCTGCACTGGCAGGTGTATTCTTAACCACTGCACCACCAGCAAAGCCCCTGGAGTTTTACCTCATTGTGACTCTGATTTGCATTTCTCCAATGACTAATGAAGTTGAGCATCTTTTCATGTGCTTGTTGTCCATTTGTATGTCTTTGGAGAAATGTTTATTCAGATCTTTCTCCTATTTCTTGCTTGGGTTGTCTTGTTATTGTTGAATCATGTTTGTTGTTTGTTTTTAGGAAAAAACATGTATTCTGGATACATACCAGTGCCTTATCAGATACATGATTTGGAAATATTTTCTCCCTTTCTGTGGGCCATCTTTTCGCTTTCTTGATTGTGCCATTAAATTTTATTTTTTTAAGTTTTTAAATAAATAATTTATTTATTTTTGGCTGTGTTGGGTCTTCATTGCTGCACACGGGCTTTCTCTAGTTGCAGTGAGCAGGGGCTACTCTTTGTTGCGGTGTGTGGGCTTCTCATTGCAGTGGCTTTTCTTGTTGCAGAGCATGGGCTCTAGGTGCGTGGGCTTCAGTAGTTGTGGCACACGGGCTCAGTAGTTGTGGCTTGCGGGCTCTAGAGCGGAGGCTCAGTAGTTGTGGTGCACGGGCTTAGTTGCTCCGTGGCATGTGGGATCTTCCCGGACCAGGGCTCGAACCCACGTACCCTGCATTGGCAGGCAGATTCTTAACCACTGCACCACCAGGGAAGTCCTGTGCCATTAAATTTTAAATTTTGGTTGGGCCCAATTTTTATATTTAACTAGTTTTTCTTTTGTTGCTTGTGCATTTGGTGTCATGTCTAAGAGACCATTGCATAATCCAAGGTTATGAAGATTTACACCTGTTTTCTTCTTTTCTTCTAAGAGTTTTATACTTTTAGCTCTTACATTTAGGTCTTTGATCCATATTGAGATTTTATGTAAGATGGGAGGTAGAGATCTAACCTCATTCTTTTGAATGTGTAGATCCAATTGTCCCAGCACCATTTGTTGAAAAGATACTTCTTTCTCCATTAAATTGTCTTGACACCCTTTTTAAAAATCAGTTGACTTTAAATGTGATGGTTTATTTCTGGAGTGTTTATTTCTATTTTAGTCCACTGTTCTATATGTCTTCTCATGCCAGTTCCATACTGTCTTGATTACTGTAGTTTTTTGTAGTAAGTTTTGAAATTGGGAAGTGTAAGTCTTCCAATTTTGTTTTTTTTAAAGATTCTTTTGGCTATTCTGGGTTACTGGATATGTTTGTGCCCATCATCTGGTCTTCGGAAGAGGTATAATAGAGGGTATTTTATATGCTACAGAATTTGTGGTCACACACAAAAACCACCCCTCCTCCATTAATAATATTCCATTTCTTGAAATTTCTGCCCCTCTTGTATACACTGAAGGTGGATGGTTGGGAACTCTTATGATTTAAACCTGTGTTTGCTAGGCTACCAGAAGAGGAAGTTGTTGTAGTGTTTGTTTGTTTGTTTATGCATCCCCTCCCTGACAAAGCCTGGATATATGTTTGAGAGGAGACAAAACTGAAGAGGGAGGAGGTGATTAGTTTGGGTAGTTGTAGTCTTAAGTACATCTGATGTGGACTATATAGAGCTTGCAAGAAGACTATGGACAGAATTTCTTTTTCCCGGATAATAAACAAATGGATAAGTGGAATAAAATATAAAACATAGCAATTAGAGGTTTTGCATCTGGTATCTTCTAACAATTGCTTAAGAGGTGAGAATTCAGTATTTGAGTAACACACAATTAGCTTGACACCCAAGCTAGTGTTATCACCTGTGTGATTAAACTGCAAAAACAAATCTTGGATGTTATTGCTCAAATGGTCCCAATTATTTTAATTTACTAGTTATTTTGACTCTGAATAGTGAGAATCTGTACTATATTTTAGTACCTGTTTTGCTTGAGACTTGACTGACAAGTTAACAAAGAAAAGTTTATTTTCTTTTAGTTTGAAGAGACCATTATTTAAGGCTATACTTAAATCAGGTCATGTATTTGACCTGTTACCACCCCCCACAAAATTTTGAATAGCATGATAACAGTATCAAAAGTACTTACTACTATGTATTATCTCCTTGTTAATCTGTTGAAAGCGTGCTCTCATTCTCTACAGAGGAAAATCAGTGTTTAGTTTGGGGTAGAGCCTCTTTTTCATGAACTGATATCTTGCATAATAAAATTATATCTTTCAGAGATTAGTGTCCTTGGCACTCTGTTTAAGAATTCTGATTGGTATCGTAGGGTAGATTCCACAATAATTTAACTAGAATCTACTATTTGTTAAGCTTTGTGCTGGGCTTTGGGATTACAAAGATGAAAAAATGTGGTCCCTGCCCTTAAAGACATCAGGCTTTTCAGGGACATGAACATTTCAGAGAATGTGAAAACAAGGTAAATTATTTATTCAAATTATATTTGCCCTTCTAAACTAGTTTTACATAATAACAAATTATATTTGAGTGTTTGTTCTAGGCATGTGTACCTTAATTGCATCACCTCATTTAATATTTTCCTAGTCTTGTGACAGTCCAAGATCCTAAACTCAATATATGGATCATTGCCCTGTGTTAGTTGGATGATCACTGTAAAGGTTGATGTTTGGATGTCTTACTTCAGGAGTTTGATGGACTTTAAGTGACACGTTTAAAGGGGCAGTGATTTAAAATGAAAGGATACAAAGTTCATCAGCATAAGATATTTGAGCAAAACCACAACTGCTTCATTATGTTCTATAAACTCTCCAAGCATGTCCTGCTCCAGAGCCTTTGGCATTTGCAGTTGGCTCTCACAGGAGCATTCTTCTCTTAGATATCCGTGTGGCTACCCTCTCTCACTTATTTTAGCAGTCTGCTAAGAGCCCTTCCTACTGCCTACTGTATGTTCCATAAACATCTCAGATTCACAATTCTAAAACTGAACTCATCACTTCCCCCTCTACGCCTATCCCTTCCCCACCCCCACCTTTGTAAATTGCATTGCCCTAAAACTAGTCAGTGTAGTCAGAAACCTTGAAGCTTGCATCTGCTATCTCTTACCACATACATCCAAACAGGTACTAAGTCCTGTAGGTTCTTTCTTAGCATCTTGTTTGTCTCTTTCTCTGTATTCTCACTGCTTGTGCTGTAAATCAAGTCATCATCTTTCACCTGAACTTATTGTAGTAATCCCTGGCTCTATCTACCTCTGTGATTATACCTCTAATTCTTCGTTTACCCTGCTATCACAGTAAATTCTCTAATGCCAGTTCAATCATGTCACTCCTTTGGCAAAAAGGCTTCCCATTCCTTAGATAAAGAATAAATCAAATTCCTTGGTATGGCATACAAGGTTATTTAGGATTTGGCTTCTGTCTATTTCTATCCTTGCTGTATCCTACTTTATTTGCTTTTTATATTCCAGCCATACCAAATTGCTGTAGTTCTCTGAACATATCAAGCTATTAAACGTCCCAAGTAATTTGCTCTCACTGCTTTGGCTTCTAGAATCATGATAATAATTACTGCATACTGAGTGTTTATTGTCCACTGGACTAAATGCTTACTTTTACGTTCTTAAGTAAACTTTACAACTACCATATGAAGGAAGTGATATTATTCCCAATTTACAGATGAGGAAACTGAAGCTTAGAGACATTGTATAATATGCACAAAGTTGTACATCTAGTGATGGAGCCACGGTTTGAATCAGGTTTCTTGGAACGTAAAATCCATGCTTATAACTACTACTCTACACTGCAGCTGTCACTAATGGCCCCGTTCTCCATCCTGTTGGATACCTTCTTGTTCCGGATCATCACCTCTGATTTCCTTCATTACTACCCCAACTGGAATCGACCATTTCTTCCTTCCTCTGTGTTCCCACGTTGTCTGTATATAACTCCCTGTTAAATAGCATCTGTAGTACTTTATTGCATTTATTTGATTATCTGTCTTAATGAGCAGGAATCATGTCTTATTTATTTTTGTGTTTCCCATATACAGTAGAATGTCTGGCACTTAGTAGGTGCTTATTAAATGTTGGGTTTAATAAGCCAATGTTGACTATATATATAGTGTTTAATATGCTCAGATTACTTGTTAGCCTAAGACAACATAATGGATTTTATATTTTTGTGGAGTAGAGAGTAAGAGTATAGGAACACAAGGTCCTTAGACAAACTGACCTTAATAATAGTAGTAATGGTAATATTAATAGTAATAATAACTAATATTTGTTGAGTGATTACCATATATTAAGCACTGTTGGTACAATTTTAGATATAGTATCTTGCTTAATCATCAATAACCCTGTGATGTAGTTACTACTATTATCCTTATCTTATAGCTGAGGAAAATGAGGCTAACAACGGTAAAAAGAGTTAGCCAAGATGGCACTGTGAACAGTGGGCTAGTGTTCTAAGAGACGTTGCTGTTAGTCATTATCCTCTCCTCCCATTATTGGTATGAATTGGAGGTGTTTGAGTCTCTTTTTAACTTACTAAAATTAAGTATTTCTTTGGTGTGTTTGATGCTTATTTTTTTATTTAGGGTAATGAGCAGAAGCCAGGACTTCTTTCTAACCTCAGTCTTACCCATTTATTATGATAGGGCAAATACAGAATAACATTTCAACATTAAGATTTTCTTGGACTTAATTGCCAGGTTCTTCATTCCTTGTGACTTTCCTAATGAGTATGCGAGGAGTCTTCCCTTTTTTAAAATGTATTGTGGCACAAATTTTGTTGTATGTATGTTGGTTAGAAATAATGTAGTGGTACTGCCAGAAATTACTAAATAAAAGCATGATTTGTCTGTCTCTCTAAGAACTCTGGCAGAGAGGAGTTTGTGGGCTTGATAATCTATTACATTTAATTTAATTTAAAGGTTTTTCCTGACATTGCTCTTATTGTTAAACTGCAACATTATGATGCTTGTAGATTCTCTGTTTACTTCATTGGTTAGTATGCATTTGTTTTAGTCATACTCCACTGTTTAGAAGAGTCACTTAATACAGTTTGGTGTGGTGAAAAGGGTGTGAGCTTTGGAATCTGAAACACATGGCTTCAGATACCTGTGTGGTTATGTGATCTTGGGTAAGTCACTTAACTTTTCTGAGTTTCAGTTAAAATGAAGATGTTAATCTGCTTCACTGAGTAGTAAAGATGATGGAGTGGAATAATATATGGAAAATGCACTTAATGGTAACTATTATTTAAAAAAAACCTTGCTTTTCTCCCATGTTTAGAAACTTCAAAAAATAATAGATTCTGTATTAAAACTATGGTGTAGAAATGAAGTTTTTGTAGTTGACTAAAGTGGAGTTAATTTTCTCCAGCTTTAACTGAGAATTAGGAAAAGCCTGATGGTTCTCTCTTGTGCTGTTTAAACTAATTAACTTCAGAAATCCCAAGGTAACAGTT
Source organism: Phocoena phocoena (assembly GCF_963924675.1). NCBI lineage: Eukaryota > Metazoa > Chordata > Mammalia > Artiodactyla > Phocoenidae > Phocoena > Phocoena phocoena. The sequence goes on from NC_089221.1 coordinate 117,948,714, forward strand.
ATGTTTTTTGAGAAGAGGATTGTGGATCTGAAATTGGGCATGCAGTTTTCCTTGTAGAAAGAAACTTGAACACTTTTTACGATGAGGCATATAGCCTTTGCATTCCATTACTTCCTGATGTTGTTGCTGATTATATTGGGCCTTACAGTATCAGCAAAACTCGTTCCTAAATTTATAATTATTTTGGTCTCAAATTGCATCTGTATTACTTTTTCCTTTTGAGTGGATCTTGGAGCATGTTTGTGGTGGATGCAACTGTTGAAACTTTGGAGTACCACGTTTTTTGCAAAAAGGAATTACCATGTCTTTCAGTAATTATCTCTTGGAATGCTGACCCATCCTTTTTGCTGCTCCAAGTAGAAATCAATAGTAAGCTACCTGCATTCTAAAATTGGTATGATTCTAATTTAAAGACTTTGGGTGGGAAAAGGTAAGACATGTTTATCTCTCCAAATGTTAACTAAGAGAGAAGAAAAATAATAGCAAGTACATTTTAAAAATATATATTTTTTAGATGTTTAAATGTTTTATTTGGCTTTTCCTTTTTAATTATCAAGTCTGAATTTCTTGAGGAAGCTTTATTTTTGAAGGTTTATAAGAAGAGGTAGTGAAAAAAAAGGGTTTAGCCTTCCTCTTGAACTTTCTCATAGCTCTGGTTGGAATTCATGGGAGTGATGATGATGATTTTTTTTTTTTTGTGGTACGCGGGCCTCTAACTGTTGTGGCCTCTCCTGTTGCGGAGCACAGGCTCCGGACGCGCAGGCTCAGCGGCCATGGCTCACGGGCCCAGCCGCTCCGCGGCATGTGGGATCCTCCTGGACCAGGGCACGAACCCGTGTCCCCTGCATCGGCAGGTGGACTCTCAACCACTGCGCCACCAGGGAAGCCCAGTGATGATTATCCTTTTTTTTTTGGCTGTGTTGGGTCTTCGTTGCCGTGCGCGGGCTTTCTCTGGAGAGAGGGAGCTACTCTTCATTGCGATGCGTGGGCTTCTCATTGCGTTGGCTTCTCGTTGCGGAGCGTGGGCCCTAGGCGCACAGGCTTCAGTAGTTGTGGCACGTGAGCTCAGTAGTTGTGGCTCACAGGCTTTAGAACACAGCCTCAGTAGTTGTGGTGCATGGGCTTAGTTCCTCCGTGGCATGTGGGATCTTCCCGGACCAGGGCTCGAACCCATGTCCCTGCATCGGCAGGCAGATTCTCAACCACTGTGTGCCACCAGGGAAGTCCCGAAATTGTGGGTTTTTCTGTTGTTGTTTGTTCGTTTGTTTCTTGGTGGAAGTGAGTTTTGGCCAAATCATAGCTAGGTTAATAAATGATTTTTTCCTAATTAGATTTTGGCCAGGGTGACTGAGGTGTTTTGTTTTTTTTTAGGTGGTAATAGCTGAGTCTGTGGTTATTCCCCCTAGTAACTATTGCCATCCAGTGGTTCATTTTGAAATGTCATATGGGACAAAATGCTTGTTCCCCTTTTCCTCCCTTCTACCTTTGTTTAAATTCTAGTTGAAGCTAAAAAACACACTCATTTTTTTTAGAAGAAGGGAGGGAGAAAAAAGACTTTTGAGGGGGAAGACATAAAGAATTTGACTTTAGCGTTTTAGAAGAGGTAACCTATAAGGGAAAAAACAGGTAGTTTTTTGTGGGCCAGATTTCCTCTCATTCTTTTTTCTCCGCGTTTTATTTTTGTACCTAATCAGAAGTAGGAAAAAAATCTGCCATGTTTAAGACTTGAAATAAACTTTTTTGCCATTGGTTAAAAACAGTACCACAATAGGTTGATGTTTTATGTTTGCTGCTGAATGTAGCTGCTGGATAGAGATGAGCTGTGTAACTACCGTTAAGCAATAAGGAAATTTCTGTGATCCTTTAGCTGTATGTAGGAAACTATGAGGCTTATATATTCATTTGCATGATGAAAACTAATTTCATCAGATATAATATTACTTTGAACTTACCTATTATCTATTATTTAGACATTTTTTGGTGTTATATCACTGAGCCTTTATATGAAATGTATGGTATTGGTCTTACTATTTCCATCTTGACTGGCCAGGTACCTTCTGAGGTAATGCTGTTGCAATCGGCATTGCAACAATATGTGTTTCAGCAGGTTTATCAGGTAAGATATTTATGAACTGCCAAAAGCAATCCCCCAAATAGTCCCAAAGTAATAGGCATAACTGGATATTTTATCCTTTTATTGAATCCACATTGAGACAGGCTTTTAAAAGTTTATGCAAAGTAGGACAAAAAAGTATGAGAATTGAGTGCCTTTGGCATATCTGATTGACACAAATGTATTCAAGTCATTTATGTGTATAGTTATGTATAACTCATTCTGGGAACTTAAGATTTTCCCCACAAGTGTTACAGATATTTAAAATTTGATCTTGTGTGTCAGAACTTAAATATAAAATGCCTAAAACTACATTTGAAAATTCAAGTGATTCTCACAAGGAAAAAAAAGTTGTAACTATGTGAGGTGATAGATGTTAACTAAACTTACTGTGGTAATAATTTCATAATATATACTGTTAGCAGTCACTCCCATTCTTCCTTTCCTGACTCTTCAGGAGACCATTAATCTTCTTTCTGTCTCTGGGGATTTGCCTGTGCTGGACATTTCATATAAATGGAATTGTACAATATGTGACTTTTTGTGCATTCTTTCATGCTAAGCATGATATTTTCAACGTTGTCAGTGTTATAGCGTGTGTCAGTACTTGGCTGAATAATATTCCATTGTATGGATATACCACATTTTGTTTATCCATTTACTAATTAACAGACATACGGGTTTTTTTCCACTTTTTGTCTACTATGCATAATGCAGCCATGAACTTTTATGTACAAGTTTTTGTATGAACATGTATGTTTTCAGTCTTCTTAGGTATATACATAGAAGTGGAATTACTGGGTCATATGGTAATTCTGTGTTTAATTTTTGAAGAACTGCCAAACAGTGTCCCACAGTGGCTTCATCATTTATACTTCCACTAGCAATGTACAAAGGACCTTACTTTTTTGAGAGTAGACCATTCGTCACTTTCTAAGTGCATCTTCAAGCCCATTTTTTATTTCATTCCCTTACTCTCCACCCACATGTCTGACCACCTACTGAAATTCTATGCATCCTTCAAAGCCTAGCTCAAATGCTACTTCTTGTACAAAGTCTTCTTGGATTACTGGGGCTGGAAGTGATTTCTCTTTAATGCATATAGTTTTACCATTTATTTCTCTTGGAGGCCTTTTGTGATAGTTGTTGGTGTCTTTGACATTTCTTCTACCACATTTTTATACTCTCTTGGTATTGTACTTTGTATAAAACAGGACTTCAATAAATATTGGAGAATGAATGGGAGAGAATTGGAAATCCTTAACTTGGATTTTTTAAAAGTTACATAATACATGTGATCTGTATTCATCTCTGTAATATGTGTAATACTACATCAGAACAGTGCTGCTTATAAAATAGACATATTAACATCTAAATACCATATTTAATAAATTTCAGAATTTGGAATGGTTTTTATCCTTACAACTGGTAGGTATATGTATCTGCAAATATGTAATATTTTCTTGCACTTGCAACAGGCTCTTTGTTGTACAAGCAGTTACCTTTCAAATCATTTGAAAACTGGTAGTCTACATTTATCTGCTGGCATTGATCTAGAATGACATCTTTGTCTGTAATTATATATTAAAGAATCTGTATTACAACATAGTACATGGCTCAGTGTTACTGGGTCTGAAGTTAAAGATTTATTTTATAAAAATAAAGTACATCACTAGATAATAAAATATTGTTATATCCACATCATTTTAACTTTACTGTCTTTATTAAGATATCTTTATTTGGTCTCCATTGTGAAAATTGATGACCAACTAGTCAAGTATTCCAAATAATGTAGTCCAAATACTGTGGTCCTTTGTTTATTAATTTTTTAGGTAGTATCTATTGCCTAAGAGTTATATGGCCTGTGTTTTTTGGGTTTTTTTTTGCGGTACGCGGGCCTCTCACTGTTGTGGCCTCTCCTGTTGCGGAGCACAGGCTCCGGACACGCAGGCTCAGCGGCCATGGCTCCTGGGCCCAGCTGCTCTGTGGCATGTGGGATCTTCCCGGACCGGGGCACGAACCCATGTCCCCTAAATTGGCAGGCAGACTCTCAACCACTGCACCACCAGGGAAGCCCATATGGCCTGTGTTTGAAACCTGGCTTTGCCATTTATTAGCTGGCAGAAATACTTAACCTTTCTGATCCTGTTTTTCTGTCTGTCTACAAGTATATTAACCTCCCTGATTAGACACTTTTTTTTAATATATAAATTTACTTTACTTTATTTTTGGCTGCATTGGGTCTTCGTTGCTGCCCGTGGGCTTTTCTCTGGTTGCAGCAAGTAGGGGCTGTTCTTCGTCGTGGTGTGCAGGCTTCTCATTGTGGTGGCTTCTCTTGTGGCACACGGGCTCAATAGTTGTGGCTCGTGGGTTCTAGAGCGCAGGCTCTGTAGTTGTGGTGCATGGGCTTAGTTGTTCCGCGGCATGTGGGATCTTCCCGGACCAGGGCTCAAACCCGTGTCTCCTGCATTGACAGGTGGATTCTTAACCACTGCAGCACCAGGGAAGCCCCAGACATATTTATATACTACAGACCTGTATAGGTATATAAATATGTACTCATGATTATATATACATGAGTACTCATATGTTCATGTTTGCATACATATACATACATACTTTTAGCAAAATAAATATCATACTGTTTTAAATCTTGTGGTTTTCACTTAATTTTATGACTGTTTTCTTATGCCATTAAATATGCTTCAAACACATTGTTCTTAATGACTGCATAGTGGTCCATTCTGTGAATATACAAAATGTACTTACCAAATCCCCTATTGTAGTTTTTTTCACTTCATTTCTGGAATTTTAATTAATGCTGCAATGAACATTCTTGCACATTTTTGTCTGGCATTCAGATAATTTTTTAAGGATAGATTTTTTTTTAAATGGAATTACTGGGTCAAAGGGCATGTGCTTTTTAAAAATAAATTTATTTATTTATGGCTGCGTTGGGTCTTCGTTGCTGCACGCGGGCTTTCTCTAGTTGCAGTGAGAGGGGGCTACTCTTCATTGCAGTGCGTGGGCTTCTCATTGCAGTGGCTTCTCTTGTTGCGGAGCACAGGCTCTAGGCATGTGGGCTTCAGTAGTTGTGGCACTCAGGTTCAGTAGTTGTGGCTCTCGGGGTCTAGAGCTCAGGCTCAGCAGATGTGGTGCACAGACTTAGTTGCTCCGCGGCATGTGGGATCTTCCTGGAGCAGGGCTCAAACCCGTGCCCCCTGCATTGGCAGGCGGATTCTTAACCACTGCACCACCAGGGAAGTACGGCATGTGCTTTTTAAAGCATTTTGATACACATTTCCAAATTGCTTCCCAGAAAGGTTGTGCATATTTTATTTGGTAAGAAAATTTAGAATTAACTTGATTTGAAATTAGAGGGTTGCATGTTTATTTTCGTAAGTTGATTTTGCTTATAGGATTCATTTCAACAAATATGTATTGAATAAGTACTATGTACAAGGTATTCATAGGCTCAGAGGATAGAGCAGTGAACAAATGACTATGATGATTCCTAACCTAATAGAGTTTTCCTGTCTAGAGCAATTAGGATATTTGATAGTGGGTTAAATCTTCTTTAGTTTGTCAGAATTGAATATATTAATTGGAAGAGAGGAGAAACGATACTTTAATGACCTATTTATGCTATCTAGGCTTTCTACTATCTACTCCTGCATACATCTTCCTAGGGCCTCTGTTGATGTACTTGTTTCATTTAAAAAATGCTGCTTTTCAGGCTCTGTGGTAGGCACAGAAGATTCATTGCTCTCCAGGAAACTTTAATCTGGTGTGTCTGGGTTATATCTGTAGTCGTGTCTGAAGATAAGTAGATAGTCAGGAGGCTCCCTCAAAGTCCCTCCCTATAACCCCCTGTTTCTACAATAATTTATTTGGTTATATTTGAATTCCACATCAGAAGTCATATTACCTTAAATTGCTGTTATTCTAACAATATTAAGATCAGCTTCATGGATATTGCATCTTTAATTCCTAAACAGGTTGAATCATTTATTTTGGACCAAGAAGATCTGGATAACCCGGTGCTGAAAACAACATCAGAGATATTCTTATCAAGTACTGCAGAAGGAGCAGACTTACGCACTGTGGATCCAGAGACACAGGCACGACTAGAAGCATTGCTGGAAGCAGCAGGTACTTTATTTTCTCTTTTTCATCTTTTTAAAAGACTCCAGGGAATACCCTCGTGGTTCAGTGGTTGGGACTCTGCACTTTCACTGCCAAGGGCATGGGTTCGATCCCTGGTAGGGGAACTAAGATCCTGCAATCCACGTGGCATGGCTGGAAAAAAAAAAAAAAAGACAAAAAAAAACCCCCCAAGACTCCATCTCTATACAAAGTTATAAAAGATTATCCCCAAATTATATATGTTATATAAAATTTGAAATCTGTAAAATTTGTTTTGTTTTTAATTTCCTAAAGAAAATGTTCACATTTTATGTTTAAAAAATTCTTGGTTGAAAGTTCTCAGTGAGTGATTTCTAGGCTCAACACTAACTTTGTTTTTAATTGAAGCATAGTTGATTTACAATGTTGTGTTAGTTTCAGCAAAGTGATTCAGTTTTACACATATATATATTCTTTTCCATTATGGTTTACTACAAGTTATTGAGTATAGTTCCCTGCTATACAGTAACATTTAATCATTTTTTAAAATTTTATTTATTTTTAGCTATGTTGGGTCTTCCTTGCTGCGCGTGGGATTTCTCTAGTTGCGGCGAGTGGGGGCTATTCTTCGTTGAGGCGCACAGACTTCTCATTACGGTGGCTTCTCTTGTTGCGGAGCATGGGCTCTAGGCACGCAGGCTTCAGTAGTTGTGGCACGTGGGTTCCGTAGTTGCTGCTCGCGGGCTCTAGAGCGCAGGCTCAGTAGTTGTGGCGCATGGGCTTAGTTGCTCCACAGCACGTGGGATCTTCCCAGACCAGGGATCGAACCCGTGTCCCCTACATTGGCAGGTGGATTCTCAATCACTGTGCCACCAGTGAAGTCCCAAGACATATATATAGTATGTTAGGAATGTGTTTATTTTGATGATTCTTTTTATTCCTTTAACTTTCTCCTCTTATGAAAAAGCATAGGTAAAATTTATAGCAGATTGACTTTTAGTCCATCTAACGTGTCTTTTTGGAACTGACCGAAACTTAAAATTAGATTGAACAAAACAATTTAAGTATCTAGCAGAAGATGGTTTAATTTAGAGCAGACGGTTTAATTTAAACCTTCTTTAAAAAAAGTTTCCATTGCAGGGGGCAGAGGTTTGATCCCTGGTTGGGGAACTAAGATCCTGCGTGCAGTGCAGTGTGGCCAAAAAAAAAAAAAAATCACATTAGCAATTGCTTTGGTGTCCCTCCCTTCTTTGGATTTATTGTGAGTCTCCTACTTTTGATTTAGGAATAGTCTATGTAAGATTCCTGAAATAGGAGTGCCATGGCCACCCCATATATAAAAATTTTTTATTTTAAAATTTTTTTCCTGTGCTTTAGAACCAGCTTAGAGCAGAGAGAAATGTGGAGAAAATGCATTTTTCTTCTCCTTGTCTTTTCTGGACTAAGTTACTTTCCTTCCCTAAATCAAGCTTTGTTTACTGGTGATAGTACATCTCCTCTCTAGTTTAGGCTGACATTTCACTCATACTGTGGGTACTACTCCAAGACCCCTAATTAAGGATTTTAAATCTATTTCTCTTTTTTCTGGCCACCTCATGAGTCTCACTCAGGGATGGCTCTTTTCTGCTACATTGAGCATTTTTCGTTAGGTTCATGGTTAAGTATAAGTACTTATATACTTATACCTTATACAAGATATCTTAGAATTGCTTGCTTTTCTTACCTATATTGTGAGAGAGAAAATAAACCTTGAAAATCATGTCTTCCAGGAGGTGTGAGAAATTACTGAATTTTAAAATTTTGTGTGTTTTGACAATTTAAACTCCAGGCATTGTTGGATATGATATTTATCCAAAGAAATTGTCAGATGTTTTTTAAAATGATGTACTCCTTTGAAGCCCTGTGCAAGTCAGTTGGCTTAATGAATACTTTTTTGTTCATTAGTATTTTCATTTGCTTTTTGGACATTGTGTTGAGCCTATAACATTTAAGACTTATGCATTGTTTTCAATTATGAGAATGTGTTAGACGTTACTAGGCTTCTTAAGAAGATAGAATTCTTAATGCTATTTTAACCAAAAAAATGGAAGTTGAAAATATTTTTTTCTTTAAGATTCTTTGAGATTTTTAAAGAAAATTAAGAATTAAGGGCGGGCTTCCCTGGTGGCACAGTGGTTGAGAGTCCGCTTGCCATCGCAGGGGACACAGGTTCGTGCCCCGGTCCGGGAGGATCCCACATGCCGCAGAGCGGCTGGGCCCGTGAGCCATGGCCGCTGAGCCTGCGCCTCCGGAGCCTGTGCTCCTTAACAGGAGAGGCCCGTGTACCAAAAAAAAAAAAGAATTAAGGGCATTTCAAGAAGAATTTTTAACAAGTCTTTTCTAAATTATAAATGTAATATATAAAATAGCTAAAACAATATGAAATGTAGTCAGTAGATTTTAAGCCTGCCCATTGTAAAGGTTTACATATACTTCCAGACTTTCCCTTGTAGTTATATAAATACATGTATATGTTTGAATATACATGATTTTTTAAAATGAAATTATATCATATTATACAAAGTATAATTTTCTTTTTTTCACTTAATTTATTGTGGCCATCCTTCCATAACAGGATATGTTGATCTTTCTCCTTCTTTAAGGGTAAGATAATATTCTGTTGCTTGGATGCACCACAGTTTATTTTACCAATGGCTTATTGAAGGATTTTTACGTAATTTCCAATTTTTTTGATATCACAAATAATGCTGTAGTTCATATCCATGTATATCTATAACTTTTCTTGCTTGTGCAAGTATCTTCATAGGACAGATTCCTAGAAAGTGATATTGCTGGGTCAGAGGATATTTTTGCATTCAAAATTTTGATCGCTTTTATCAAAGTGGTCCCTCAAGTTTATGCCAGTATACATTCCTATCAACAGCTTTCCTCAGTCTTCTTTTGGTCAATTTCATAGTTTGTGTTCATTCAATATTATCAATAAGTTGTGCGGTAGCTCTTTATAAATGATATAAATTCATTGGGTGTTAATTTTTCCAGTTTTTATTTTGCCTTAACTTTATTTATGGTGTCTTTAATTATATAGAAATTTTTATTGGAATTAAAAATGTTTAATATCACATTTACTAATTTTTTACTTTATAGCTTTTGTGATTTGGTCTCATGCTTAGAAAAACCTCCTCTACATCAGCAATAGAAAAATACTACATAGTATAATAGTACTTTTCAGATTTCATTTAAGTCTACCTGGTATTTATTTTTGTAAATGGTGTGAATTTGAGATCTTACCTAATTTTCAAATAACCAGTTTCTGAACAATATTTATGAAATAAGCCCTCCTATATCCACTGATTTGAAATGTCACCTTTATCATATATTGAATTCACAGATGATCTAAGTTCTTTTTTTGTTTGCCGCTATTACATATCCTTGATAAAATTATCTTTTTTCTTTGCAAGTATCATACTATCATACTGTTGTAATTGAATAGCATCACAATATATTTTTTATCTTATTGGGCAAGTTTCCCTTTTTTTGTTCTATAAAATTTTATTGACTGTTTCTCATTTTCAGCAGTAACAGGTGGTGATATTATCAACAAAATTTTGTTGCAGTAGTCACTGATTCCTCACTGAATCTAGAGAAAAAGATTTATTGGCAACTTAGACTTACCATATTGTGAGTTCTGTAAGGACAGGAACTATGTCTTATTCCTTTCTGTCCCCCTAATGTCTGGCACATCATAAGCACATAATAAATACTAAATATGAGAATTAATTTATTTTAATTTACACTCTTGCCCCAGAAAATGGTTCTAGGTGGCTGTTCAATCAAAGGAAGAAACTGTTGGATTGTTTGTTTTAATATTACAGAATAGCCCCTTCATTAGTACTGAAAATAGATAGGATCCTATACTAGAGATCTTATGCTGTGATTGTACTTTGATAGAAATCTCATTCATTCATTACAGTAAGCATCATGTTAAGTTAAATTTGGAGTTAGGTAGAGGATAAATTAGTATTATGTGCACTGTAAAGATGAAAAGACTAAAATATAGGTGTTATGCAATGGCCTTTTGACATTAGTGACAAAATTGAAATTATCAGCTTTGCATATGGAGATTATGCCATTTTGCCTTAGAGAATAGTGTTTAGAAATGTAATTACAGTTTACACATTTATGCTTTTTCTTTCCCTGAACTGATGGATGCACACTGAAGGAATTGGCAAATTGTCAACTGCTGATGGTAAAGCCTTTGCAGATCCTGAGGTACTCCGAAGACTGACATCTTCAGTAAGTTGTGCACTGGATGAAGCTGCTGCTGCACTGACACGGATGAGAGCAGAAAACAGCCACAATGCAGGACAAGTAGACACGTATGTGTTTAATGACTTCTGCTGGGTATTCAATTCAATATCTGGTTTTCATTTCTGAGGAAGTTACTTATTCTAAAGGTTATAGTAGGAAACTCTAAACTGACTGCCTGAGTAATAATAAATGAAATGGGTTGTTTATGCAATAATCTAGGTCCGTGTTACTCAAATATGGTCCATGGGCTAGCAGCGTCAGCATCATAGAAATTCAGAATTTCAGACCCCATCTTGGATCTATTGAATCAGAATCTACCTTTGAACAAGAAACATTGGCTATTTGTATGCACATTAAAGTTTGAGATTCACTGATTTTGTTAGTCATTCTGCAGTAAAAATTTTACTTAGATTTTTACCTTCTATTTCATCTAGTCACCTCACTGTTATCAAATAAAATTTTAAGACATAGGATTATATCCCAAATGTCTTTGGGAATCATTACATTAGTTTAAAAAATTGTGCATCTAATGCTGTATAAAGTTTATTTAAAATTTAATATGAGAGTATGTTAGGACATTTTGAAAGATAAAAATGACAGCTGTTTTCATATTTATTTATTGCCTTTCTGGCTTGGTTCACATACATGAAAAATTAGTATTGCAAACAAATATTCAAATAATTTTCTTCTTACCATATCAGATTTTTCTATATATGACTAACCGTATATATTTAATGTAACTCGTTGTCATAGGACCTTGAGTCTTTCTTTGTTGGTTTTGTTTTCAGTCGCAGTCTGGCGGAGGCTTGTTCAGATGGGGATGTGAATGCTGTTCGTAAATTGCTAGATGAAGGCAGAAGTGTAAATGAACATACAGAAGAAGGAGAAAGCCTGCTGTGTTTGGCTTGTTCAGCCGGGTATTATGAATTAGCACAAGTAAGCAGAAATAATCTTTAGTGATCAAAATTGTAGAAGAGTTTTGATGTTTTATTTTTATCATTAATAAAAGAAATTATCATTAGAAGCCAAGGTCTTTCCTTTTTGGCAGTAGGTAAAATAGAAACTGATACATAATTAATTTTTGTTGTCTGTACATGCAATTTGGCATGGTCTGTTTTTTTCTGCCACTTACTCAAAAATAGTCCTAATGAATAAGGAAAACATAGAAATAATAATAATATTTTAAACTTGCCTTTAGAAATAATATACAAGTATAATGAAAGATATTGATTTATTTTCATTTCATCTAGATTATCCCAATTCTTTTAGTTTTTTTTTTTTTTTTTCTTGTTAGAGCAATTTTGGGAAATAGCCATGTGTTTACCAGTTAGTTTGTGTCTTGTGAGTATAGTTTTGCTGTTCTCTTGCTAAATAATCCTGAGCATAACACTAATTCTTTGACAGGAGCAGTTAAATTGTATAATTGGATGGTTAATGTGATTACCTACTTTACTTAAAGATTACTATGTAATGATATTGTAAAATATAACATCTAACCAGGTGTTTTGAGCAGTGAACATCATTGGCATATTTTCCCAAAAGGTGATTATTTTTTATTTTTCCTTGCCTCCACTCTAAAAGAATATCTTCCCAGATTCAATATATTCTTTAGAAGTAATGTTAATAGTAAGAATTGACAGTTTCTCTCTGTGTGCATATGTGTTTTAAAGGTATTGCTTGCTATGCATGCTAATGTTGAAGACAGAGGGAATAAAGGAGATATAACCCCCCTAATGGCAGCATCCAGTGGAGGTTATTTAGATATTGTGAAATTATTACTTCTTCATGATGCAGATGTCAACTCCCAGTCTGCAACAGGTATGTAGAAAAATGATGTGTTAATTTTAGGAAAACAAATTGATATAAATAACTATAACCTGAGAGATAAAAATTTGATTCCTAGGGAAAACTGGTTGTAAACATACAGAAAAATCATAGCCCTTGTTTAGAATCTGTGAGTAAAATATAGATTAATTTGATATCTTTAAAAGTCTTTGAAACACTCTTACATTCTGTTTGGTCAAGATTGAGAGTTTTGGGCTTCCCTGGTGGTGTAGTGGTTGAGAGTCCGCCTGCCGATGCAGGGGACACGGGTTCATGCCCTGGTCCGGGAGGATCCCATATGCCTAGGAGCGGCTGGGCCCGTGGGCCATGGCCACTGGGCCTGCGCGTCCGGAGCCTGTGCTCCGCAACGGGAGCGGCCGCGGCGGTGAGAGGCCCGCGTACCGCAAAAAAAAAAAAAAGGTTGACAGTTTTTTTGCTGGGGGCAATTTCTTTTTTGCCACAATATATATAATGTACAAAGAGGCAAATTTATGAACTGTATCTTTCACAATTCTTTATCTCATTTAAATACAACTCCCTTATATAGATTAACCTGAGAGTCAAAACCCTATAGAGTTTTTTCTGTCAAGTGTACAGAATGCATTTACTAATAAGATATTCTGCTGCAGCATGAAAGCTACTCTAGTAAGGTTCTTTATAAGCCTTGGTCATATGTCTTGAGTTATAGCTGTACATTTAGTAATGAGATTCCTTGGATTTAGTGAGGCAAGCACATGGCTTAAAATACAGTTTCAATAATGAAAGTATATCAGTCTTCCATACCATTAAGTATATATTAAATGTAGCCTAATTTATTTTTTAAACGACCATGACTTCTTAGAAAGGATTATAGGTTACTTTGCTGACCACCTTGTCTAGGTCATAGTAATATTAATATCCTCCATGTCTGAGACTGTTAAATAGTTGAATTCTGAACAAATTGGGTTTGAAATGATAGTTTTCTTGCTGAACCTTTAAAACAGTCTTCTTCAATCTCACACTGTTGGATGGTTAAATCATCTCCCTACTCCCTTTAATAAATAAGAGTCCTCAAAACAAAATCAGGAAAGGAATAAGTGGCAAATCAGGGAATAATGACCTTTTAAATAAATTTTATTTTGAAGGAATTATGCTGAGAGGGATTTATATCTGTCTCCCTGGGTCTCATAAATGTAGACTAAATGAATAAATGTGTAAAGATAAAGGAGAGGTAAAAGAAAATTAAGAAATGAATGTACATAGAAAGAAAATGTTAAGTGTTTCTAAGTTGTACTGTGTTGAAAGAAAAAGCAATAACTTTGAGTGGTACATTAAAATATTTTATATGAAAATATGTTGGAAATGATTTTTCAAGATGGCACTTAATCTTATTTTACAAGCTAAGGAAATATGGAGAAAGGTAAATTGGTTTGTTTATAATAAGCCTTTTAATTAGTGAAAAAATTAAGATGATGCTTCTAACTAATACAACAAAAAAATGAGATAATAGTTCTAGTGGTTTATGTAAGGTAATTGAAGAGATAGAACTAGAGCAGTAGTATAATCATAATTATATCAGTTTTATCATAATTTTTAATTTCTTTTTCTTTTTTAGGAAACACTGCACTAACTTATGCCTGTGCTGGAGGATTTGTTGACATTGTGAAAGTGCTACTTAATGAAGGCGCAAATATAGAAGATCACAATGAAAATGGACATACCCCCTTAATGGAAGCAGCCAGTGCAGGTCATGTGGAAGTTGCAAGAGTTCTTCTAGATCATGGGGCAGGCATCAACACTCATTCTAACGAATTCAAAGAAAGTGCTCTTACACTTGCATGCTACAAAGGTACTCTATAAATATATATATGTTTATAGGGTTTTTTTCATAGCAACTTTGAATATTTAAATATTTGAATATTGAGTATTTGAGTTAATTTTATATTTCTTATACTTTCCCTGTGCTATAAAATTATCTAGCTTCTAAGAGATTATATAGAAAGTCCATTTTAGCATGTATTTCCTGAAGTATAGTTTCATAGTATATGTTTTTTTATTATTTTAATTCAAATTTATTCAACTAGCTATAAGGTCAACCAAAACTCTTAGCACAGACTTAGAGGGTTTCCATTCTTTAATAAGTTTTGTTTTATATGATTTTTCCAACCTTTATTTTAAAAATAATACACACTCAATAATAATCACACTTGATATAGAAAACCTGAAAAACACAGAATAGTGTAAAGAAGTTTTACAATGACATGTAATGCTACCATCTAAAGATTTAAAAAGCATGTAAACAATATTTTAGTATATTTACTTCTAGTTTGTTTTTTAAGTACATTTATAAACAAATATATATACACTTGACTCTTACAACATGGTTTTGAACTGCACAGGTTCACTTACATACAGACTTTTTTCAGTAAGTGTGTACTATAGTACTAAACAATCCAAAGTTGATTGAATCCTCAGATATGGAACTATAATCAAAGATGGTAGCTAGGGCTCCAGCAATCCATATTCTAGGAAGGATGAAGAGGGTAAGGGCAAAATGAGGAATGCCTTCCAACTTAGTAAGCTACCTTTAAGGAATCTTCCTAGAAGTTCTGCCTTATAAGTCCCTTTTACATCTCATTGGCTACACATAGTAGCAAGGGAGGCTGGAAAATGTAGTCTTTTAGTCAGGCCTGTTGCCACTGAGATGAAATCGGGAGTTCTGTTATTAAGGAAAAATGAGAGAATGTATATTGGGTAGGAAACTAGCAATCTCTGCCAAATACATCAAATGGATGCACCATAATTGCCTATTGTTGGACACTTGCATTGTTCCCAGTTTTTCACTATTATTAAAAACACTGTGATAACATCCTTGTGCAGACATCTTTGCCTAATCTCTGATTATTTCCTTAGGATAAATTCCTGGAAGTGGAATTGCTGGGTCAAAGGGTATGGACATTTTTAAGGCTTTTGATACATATTGCCAAATTGCCTTCTAGAAAGGTTGAACCAATTTACACTCCCACCAGCAGTGTTTGAGAGTGCCCTTTACCCCACCCTACACCCTCACCAACACTGGGTATTATTCTTTTTAATATTTGCCATTTTGATAGTAAAAAATGGTGTCTTATTTTAATTTGCAATTTTTTAATAGGAAGGTTTAATATTTTTTTCATCAGTTTAATATTCATTTTCATTTCTTTTTTTGAATTACCATTTCATGTCCTTCATCCATTTTTCTACTGGAGTGTTTGTCTTTTTCTTATTGACTATTATAAGGCTTTTTATATACTAAATATATCAGGAGGGTTGAAATTATTTTGAATGGAGTTTTCTCTGCCTGCTCATTGCCACAGTGAGTTTATGGTTATTATTTTAAAGCTTTTTTTCTGAAAAATATGATCCAAACATACTTTACCTGGCATTCTATTTGATTTCAGTGTTTTGATTTATATTTTATACAGAGTAAATCAAAGAATAAGTATTATTACTTTATTGCTTTACTTGAATTAATGTGCTTTGAACTAATTCAGTCTTTAAAACCTAGATAAGACCTTGACGAGAGCCTGCTTATTATTTTGGATTGGCTTTGTAAAATTGTCATTGATTTCTTTATTGAACGCAAAATAAGTTCTCTTGTAAATTTTTGTATAGACACCTGAAAGAAAAAGATTCCCTATTTTAATACTTATATATTAAATCGATAGTTCTTGAGAAATATAGTTTTAAAATTTGTGTTCTTTTTTTTAAAGGCCATTTGGATATGGTTCGCTTTCTGCTTGATGCTGGTGCAGATCAAGAGCACAAAACAGATGAGATGCACACTGCCTTAATGGAGGCTTGCATGGTAATTTTAAATTGCACTCACATGAGATTTTGTGGGAAGAAAGGGTCATATGTGTTTCAGCCTTTGAGAATTATTTGTATTCTTTTGGAAAAATCATTATTATGAGATGGTAAAGATCTTGAAAATTTTGTACATTATCAGAGAGGGAAGGGGGAGTTTACGATGTTTTGTTTATCTTTTGATAGTAAATCTGTTAATGTAAGAAATCATACAAAAGGCAGGCTTGGCTATGTCATTTTCAACACACTGATGTACTTTTATTTTCTTCCCAATTCTTTCATTATGGTAAAATACACATATCATAAAATTTACCATGTTAACCATTTTTGAGAGTTATTAAGTATATGCATAATGCTGTGCAACCATTGCTACCATCCATTTTCGGAACTCTTTTCATCTTTATAAAACTGAAACTCTGTTTCCATTAAACAGCAACTTTCCATTCTCCACTTCTTCCTATTCCTTGTGATCACCATTCCACTTTCTGTCTCTATCATTTTGACTACATTAAGTGCCTCATATAAGTGGAATCATACAATATTTGTCTTTTTGTGACTGACTTATTTCAGTTAGCATGATGTCCTCAGGTTCATCCGTGTTGTAGCATATGTCAGAATTTCCTTTGTTTTTTAAGGCTACATAATATTTTATTGTATGTACCACATTTTGCTTATCCATTTATCCACTGATGGACACATGCATCGCCTCCATGCTTTAGCTATTGTGAATAATGCTGCTGTGAACACGGGTGTATAAATATCTGTTTGAGTCCTGTTTTCAGTTCTTTTGGATATATACCCAAAAGTGAGATGCCTTGATCATATGGTAATTCTGTTTTTAATGTTTTGAGGAACCACCACCATACTGTTTTCCACAGCAGGTGTACCATTTTATGTTCCCACCAGTAGTGTACGAGGGTTCCATTTTCTCCACATCCTCACCAACACTTGTTATTTTCTGGGTGTTTTGGGGTTTTTTTTAACTTAATTTTTATTTTTTTGGCTGCGATGGGTCTTCATTTTCGCGCGTGGGCTATCTCTAGTTGCGGCGAGCAGGGGCTACTTTTCATTGCAGTGCACAGGCTTCTCATTGTGGTGGCTTCTCTTGTTGCAGAGCATGGGCTCTAGGCGCATGGGCTTCAGTAGTTATGGCACATGGACTCAGTAGTTGTGGCTCGTGGGCTCTAGAGCGCAGGCTCAGTAGTTGTAGTGCATGGGCTTAGTTGCTCCGCGGCGTGTGGGATCTTCCCGGACCAGAGCTCGAACCCATGTCCCCTGCATTTTAAGGCGGATTCTTATCCACTGTGCCACCAGGGAAGTCTCTTTCTTTTTTTTTTTTTTTTTTTCTGATAGTAATCATCCTGATGTTTATAGTTTTGATTTTCATTTTCCTCACTGTAGGTTTTATTTGCATTTCCCTAATGATTAGTGATATTGAGCATCTTTTCATGTGCTTATTGGCCATTTGTATATATTCTGGAGAAATGTCTATTCAAGTCATTTGCCCATTTTTTAATTAGCCTATTTTTTGTTGATGAGTTTTAGGAGTTCTTTATATATTCTGGATATTAATCCCTTATCAGATACATGATAAATATTTTCTCCCATTCTGTGGGTTGCCCTTTTACTCTGTTGATAGTGTGCCCTTTTGTGCACAAAGTTGTTTGTTTCTTTTGTTTTTCTTTTTCAAAAGTTTTTAATTTAAGTTCAGTTTATCTATTTTTGTTGTTGTTGCCTGCGCCTTTGATGTCATATCCAAGAAATCATTGCCAAATCCAATATCATGAAGCATTAGTCCTGTGTTTTCTTCTCAAAGTTTTATAGTTTTAGCTCTTATATTTAGGTCTTCGATCCATTTTGAGTTAATTTTTGTATATGATGTTAGTTAAGGGTTAAATTTCATTCTTTTGCATGTGGATATCCAGTTTTGCCAGCATCAGTGTGGAAAAGACTGACTTTTCCCATTTGAATCGTCTTGACACTTGCCAAAAATCATCTCACCAATCATTTGACCCAGGTTTATTTTTGGGCTCTATTCTATTCCATTGGTCTGTATGTTTGTCTTTAAGCCAGGATGACAAAGTTGTGATTATTGTAGCTTTGTATAAGTTTTGACATCAGGAAGTGTGAGTCCTCCAGCTTTATTTTTCTTTTTCAAGATTGTTTTGGCTATTCAGGGTTTCTTTAAATTGCATATGAATTTTAAGATGGTCCTTTCTATTTCTGCAAAAAACTCCATTGGGCTTTGATAGAGATTACATTGAATCTGTAGATTGCTTTGGGTAGTACTGACATCTTTTTTTTGCGGGGGGTTGCCTGTGTTGGGCCTCGTTGCTGTGCACAGGCTTTCTCTAATTGCGGTGAGTGGGGGCTACTCTTCATTGTGGTGCGTGGGCTTCTCATTGTGGAGGCTTCTCTTGTTGCAGAGCATGGGCTCTAGGCTCACGGGCTTCAGTAGCTGTGGCACACGGGCTCAGTAGTTTTTTTTAAATGGGACTTATACAATTTTTAAAAATTAATTAATTAATTTGGCTGCATTGGGTCTTAGTTGCAGCAAGTGGGCTCTTCGCTGTGGTGTGCGGTCTTCTGTCTAGTTGTGCGGGCTTAGTAGTTGCGGTACATGGGCTTAGTTGCCTTGCAGCATGTGGGGTCTTAGGTCCCTGACCAGGGATCAAACCCACATCCTCTGCATTGGGAGGCAGATTCTTAACCACTGGACCACCAGGGAAGTCCCAATCATGTGTTTTTTTCCCCTTATTCTGTTAATGTGGTATATTACATCAATCAGTTTTCGTATGTTGATCCATCCTTGAACTCCAGGAGTAAATCCCACTTGGTCATGGTGTATAATCCTTTTAATATGAGTTTAAGTCTTACCTCCTCTTTAATTTTGGGGGGAAGAATTTGAGAAGGATTGGAGCTAATTCTTCCTTAAGTGTTTAGTAGAATTCACCAGTGAAGCTATCAGGTCCAGGGGTTTTCTTTGTTGGGAGACTTTTTATTATTGATTCACTCTGCTTACTAGATATATGTCTGTTTACATTTTTTACTTGTTTGTGATGTAGCCTTGGTAGGTTTTGTGTTTCTAGGAATTTGTCCATTTCATCAAGGTTATTCAATTTGTTGGTATACAGTTGTTCATAGTTCTCTTTTATAATCCTTTCTAGTTCTATACTATCAGTAGTAATATCCCCTCTTTCATTTCTGATTTTAGTAATTTGAGTCTTCTTTTTCTTAGTTCTTCTAGCTTTGTTGATTTTGTTGATCTTTTTAAAGAAGGAGTTATTGGTTTCATTGATTTTTCTCTCTTGTTTTTTAGTCTTTATTTTATCTCTGCACTAATCTTTATTATTTCCTTCCTTCTGCTAGTTTTGGTTTAGTTTGTTCTTTTTTTTGTTTCTTTAATTGGTTTCTGGTTTATATGATTTCTTAACCTGATTCTAGATTTAACACAGTTATGATTGGGTATGTTTTTGGAAAAGGACAGTAACATGTAACCCTAAAGTAATGTATTTGGCTTTAGTGTTATTACTGATAAAACTCTAATTTTGGAGGTAACAGACATCTTTCTAAAGGCTTTGTAGCTGCATATTAAAACCTGATAAAGTAAATTGACTAATATAATCTATGGATAACCTAGAATGCATTTATTTGCTTCTTTCCAGGATAACCTAGAATTAGATTTATCATGCAAGCATTTTGTATCAAAGAGAAATATTACCTTTAATGCTGTCAACATAAAATCTTTAGGTTAGAACCTTAAGTCAGTCTCTTTATTTCATAACTGAAAGAACTGAGAAACAAAGAAATTGGGTAATCTTGTCCCAAAACATGCAGAGTTAGATAGCAGATGTTGGAGTCCTAGGCACACCACAATCAATTGTGTAGGTTGTGCAACAGTATGTGGTAGCCCTTTCTAAGTCTAGGTCTTCTTTTTTCAGCTGAGTGTTTTTGCCACTAACGTTACCCTGACTCTTATATAAACCAAATTTTAAAAATAAGAATATTTGTTAGAAAAATCATAGAAAAAATTTTGACACTAAACATGAAATATTTTACATATGCCAATAATTTTTTACTAACAGTTGCAAAATCTATTTAATGTAAATTTTCTGTTGATAGCACAAATTTTCCAAATAAACATGTTTCAAAGGATATTACTTAGCAAATATATTCTTTTGTTGATAAAACAGTGCTGGATTCCAAAAATGTATCCAACGTATTTGGTCATAGATCAGTCCAGGAACCATTTTTCTTCTACATCTGTAAGCACTTAGATATCATAGATATATGTATATCTGTGAAGCATACATCAAATTCAAAGAAATCAGAGCAATCTGAGTTTTTAAGACAGGTTTAATGACAAGAAAATTACCTGGAAGTACAAATGTTTTTTGAGATGTGATTAAGTAAAGCACTTTTTTGCCTGTGTTACTTCCAGTTGTATATTACTGCATAACAAATCACTCAAAACATAGTGGCTTAATACAATGGCCATGCATTATTTTTTATGATTCTGTGGGTTGATTGGATGGTTATTCTCTTTCTTTTCTTTTTTTTTTTAAATTTATTTATTCATTTATTTCTTTTTGGCTATGTTGGGTCTTTGTTGCTGTGTACGGGCTATCTCTAGTTGCAGAGTGAGTCGGGGCTACTCTTTGTTGCGGTGCTAGGGCTTCTCATTGCAGTGGCTTCTCTTGTTGCAGAGCAGGGCTCTAGGCGTTCAGGCCTCAGTAGTTGTGGCTCGTGGGCTGTAGAGCGCAGGCTAAGTAGTTGTGGTTCATGGGCTTAGTTGCTCTGTGGCATGTGGGATCCTCCTGGACCAGGGCTCAAACCTGTGTCCCCTGCACTGGCAGGCGGATTCCCAACCACCGTGCCACCAGGGAAGTCCCCGCATTTTTTAAATTAATTTTTATTGGAGTATATGTTATTCTCTTTCAATGTGTTGTTTAGTTTTAAACGTTTGAATGTTTGAAAATTTTCCTGTTGTCTGTTAATGGTTTCTACTTTGATTACATTCTGATCAGAGAACACACTCTGTATGATTTGAGTTCTTTAATTCTTGAGGTTTGATTACCATGAGTAAAATAGATAGCTAGTGGGAACATGCTATAGAGCACAGGAAGCTCAGCTCGGTGCTCTGTGATGACCTAGATGGGTGGGATGGGTGGTGGGGGTGGTAGGGAGGTCTAAGAGGAAGGGGATATATGTATACATATAGCTGATTCACTTCATTGTACAGCAGAAACTAACACAGCATTGTAAAGCAGTTACACTCCAATAGAAAAAAAAGAAAGTAAACACCATAAAAAAAATTCTTGAGGTTTATTTTATAGTCAGGATGTGCATATATATTCCATGGGCATTTGAAAAGAATGAATATTCTGCTTTTGGTCAGTGGAGTGTTTTATTAAGACCTGTTGACAGATGGTGGAGTTCTACATTCTTTCTGAATTTCTGTCTTAGCTGTTCTAACAGTTGTTGAGAGGGGGTGTTGAAATCTCCCAACTATGCTTGTGGATTTGTCTATTTCTTCTTCTAGTTGCTTCACTTTTCCCCCACATTTTGGAGCTTTGTTATTTTGGTACATGCCCTTTTTTTTTTTTCCCCTCATCCATTTTCTCAATTTTTTCCCTGTATTTATTTTTGATATATCTAGTAGTTATTTTGAAGTTCTTTTCTTCTAACTACTATATTTGATTCACTTCTGGGTCAACTTTTATTATTTTATATCTTGATGATCAGTTACTTTTTCTTGCCCCTTAATATGTCTAGTATTTTTTTTTTGTAATCCATATGCTGTGGATGATCCATCCCTTTTCAAGGCCCTGGATTATCCTGTATTCCTTTTAAGACTGTTAAATTCTGTTCTAGCAGGCAGTTAAATTACCAGTGAATCACCGTGATCCTATTGAGGCTTAATTCAGCATCATTTTTACTCCTAGGTCCTTACTCTTTGGTCGTAAAAATGTTCACTCTTTGTTTAGGATATATTTCCTTGGGCCATGGTTTGGAAGATGCCCAAAGAGAAAAAGTTAGAGTGAATGGAGGCTAAACAATACACTACTAAATAAACAAGAGATCACTGAAGAAATCAAAGAGGAAATCAAAAAGATACCTAGAAACAAATGACAATGAAAACATGACAACCCAAAACCTATAGGATGCAGCAAAAGCAGTTCTAAGAGGGAAGTTTATAGCAATGCAATCCTACCTCAAGAAACATCTCAAATAAACAACCTAAACTTACACCTAAAGCAGTTAGAGAAAGAAGAACAAAAAAACCCCAAAGTTAGCAGAAGGAAAGAAATCATAAAGATCAGATCAGAAATGAAGGAAACAATAGCAAAGATCAATAAAACTAAAACCTGGTTCTTTGAGAAGATAAACAAAATTGATAAACCATTAGCCAGACTCATCAAGAAAAAAAGGGAGAAGACTCAAATCAACAGAATTAGAAATGAAAAAGGAGAAGTAACAACTGACACTGAAGAAATACAATGGATCATGAGAGCTTACTACAAGCAACTATATGCCAATAAAATGGACAACCTGGAAGAAATGGACACATTCTTAGAAAAGTACAGCCTACTGAGACTGAACCAGGAAGAGATAGAAAATATAAATAGACCAATCACAAGCACTGAAATTGAGATTGTGATAAAAAATCTTCCAGCAAACAAAAGCCCAGGACCAGATGGCTTCACAGGCAAATTCTATCAAACATTTTGAGAAGAGCTAACACCTATCCTTCTCAAACTCTTCCAAAATATAGCAGAGGGAGGAACACTCCCAAACTCATTCTACAAGACCACCATCACCCTGATACCAAAACCAGACAAAGATGTCACAAAGGAAGAAAACTATATGCCAATATCGCTGATGAACATAGATGCAAAAATCCTCAACAAAATACTAGCAAACAGAATCCAACAGCACGTTAAAAGGATCATACACCATGATCAAGTGAGGTTTATCCCAGGAATGCAAGGATTCTTCAATATGTGCAAATCAATCAGTGTGACACACCATATTAACAAATTGAAGGATAAAAACCATATGATCATCTGAATAGATGCAGAAAAAACTTTTGATAAAATTCAACACCCATTTATGATAAAAACCCTGCAGAAAGTAGGCATAGAGGGAACTTACCTCAACATAATAAAGGCCATATATGACAAACCCACAGCCAACACCATTCTCAATGGTGAAAAACTGAAACCATTTTCACTAAGATCAGGGACAAGACAAGGTTGCCCACTCTCACCACTATTAGTCAACATAGTTGAATCCAAATCGGAAAAGAAGTAAAGCTGTCACTGTTTGCAGATGACATGATACTATACATAGAGAATCCTAAAGACTCTATCGGAAAACTACTAGAGCTAATCAATGAATTTGGTAAAGTAGCAGGATACAAAATGAATGCACAAAAATCTCTTGTATTCCTACACACTAATGATGAAAAATCTGAAAGAGAAATTAAGGAAACACTCCCATTTGCCATTGCAACAAAAAGAATGAAATACCTAGGAATAAACCTACCTAAGGAGACAAAATACCTGTATGCAGAAAACTATGAGACACTGATGAAAGAAATTAAAGATGATACAAACAGATGGAGAGATATACCGTGTTCTTGGATTGGAAGAATCAACATTGTAAAAATGACTGTACTACCCAAAGCAATCTATAGATTCAGTGCAATCCCTGTCAAACTACCAATGGCATCTTTCACAGAACTAGAACAAAAAATTTCACAATTTGTATGGAAACACAAAAGACCCCAAATAGCCAAAGCAATCCTGAGAAAGGAAAACGGAGCTGGAGGAATCAGGCTCCCTTGCTTCAGACTATACTACAAAGCTACAGTAATCCAGACAGTATGGTACTGGCACAGAAAACAGAAATAGAGATCAATGGAACAGGATAGAAAGCCCAGAGATAAGCCCACACACATATGGTCACCCTACCTTTGATAAAGGAGGCAAGAATATACAGTGGAGAAAAGACAGCCTCTTCAGTAAGTGGTGCTGGGAATACTGGACAGCTACATGTAAAAGAATGAAATTAGAACACTTCCTAACACCATACACAAAAATAAACCCAAAATGGATTAAAGACCTAAATGTAAGGCCAGACACTATAAAACTCTTAGAGGAAAACATAGGCAGAACACTCTGTGACATAAATCACAGCAAGATCCTTTTAGACCCACCTCCTAGAGAAATGGAAATAAAAATAAACAAATGGGACCTACTGAAACTTAAAAGCTTTTGCATAGCAAAGGAAACCATAAACAAGACCAAAAGACAACCCTCAAAATGGGAGAAAATATTTGCAAATAAAGCAACTGACAAAGGATTAATCTCCAAAATTTACAAGCAGCTCATGCAGCTCAATATCAAAAAAACAAACAACCAATCCAAAAATGGGCAGAAGGCCTAGATAGACATTTCTCCAAAGAAGATATACAGATAGCCAACAAACACATGAAAGGATGCTCAACATCACTAATCATTAGAGAAATGCAAATCAAAACTACAATGAGATATCACCTCACACCAGTCAGAATGGTGTGACTGGTCATAAAAAATCTGCAAACAATAAATGCTGGAGAGGGTGTGGAGAAAAGGGAACCCTCTTGCACTGTTGGTGGGAATGTAAATTGATACAGCCACTATGGAGAACAGTATGGAGGTTCCTTAAAAAACTAAAAATAGAACTATCATATGACCCAGCAGTCCTACTACTGGGCATATACCCTGAGAAAACCATAATTCAAAAAGAGTCATGGGGCTTCCCTGGTGGTGCAGTGGTTGAGAGTCCGCCTGCCGATGCAGGGGACACGGGTTCGTGCCCCGGTCTGGAAAGATCCCTCATGCCACAGAGCGGCTGGGCCCGTGAGCCATGGCCACTGAGCCTGCGTGTCCGGAGCCTGTGCTCCGCAACAGGAGAGGCCACAACAGTGAGAGGCCCGCGTACCGCAAAAAAAAAAAAAAAAAGTCATGTATCGCAGTGTTCATTGCAGCTTTGTTTACAATAGCTAGGACATGGAATCAACCTAAGTGTCCATCAACAGGTGAATGGATAAAGAAGATGTGGCACATACATACAATGGAATATTGCTCAGCCATAAAAAGAAACAAAATTGAGTTATTTGTAGTGACGTGGATGGACCTAGAGTCTGTCATACAGAGTGAAGTAAGTCAGAAAGAGAAAAACAAATACCATATGCTAACACATATATATGGACTCTAAAAAAAAAAATTGTTCTGAAGAACCTAGGGGCAGGACAGGAATAAAGATGCAGACGTAGAGAATGGACTTGAGGATACGGGGAGGAGGAAGGGTAAGCTGGGACGAAGTGAGAGAGTGGCATGGACTTATATATGCTACCAAATGTAAAATAGATAGCTAGTGGGAAGCAGCCGCATAGTACAGGGAGATCAGCTCAGTGCTTTGTGACCATGTAGAGGGGTGGGATAGGAGGGGTGGGATAGGGAGGGTGGGAGGGAGAAGCAAGAGGGAGGAGATATGAGGACATATGTATATGTATAGCTGATTCACTTTGTTATAAAGCAAAACTGGTGCACCATTGTAAAGCAATTATACTCCA
The DNA here is from genome assembly GCF_963924675.1 of Phocoena phocoena. Lineage (NCBI taxonomy): Eukaryota > Metazoa > Chordata > Mammalia > Artiodactyla > Phocoenidae > Phocoena > Phocoena phocoena. The sequence continues at coordinate 117,974,531 of NC_089221.1, forward strand.
ATAAAGATGCTAAAAAAATATATTTTTTTTTTATTTAAAAAAAAAGGGAGCATCTCAAATGCTCCCTTCTTTAAGTTATCATAACCCTAGCCCTAGCTTGGTTGCTGTCCAGTGCCTCCAGTTGTTTTATCTTTTTTCCCCAATTTTTATAGTTGTTTATGATAGAGAGTAAGGCCAATCCCAGCTGCTGCTCAAAGGCTAAGACTAAAGTCTTAGAATTTAAAAAAATTCTAATAATGATATTAAGCCTTTAAGAGTGGATTATTCTTTTTTTAATTTCTTATTTTGTTCTTTTTTCCTTTGTTAGAAATAATATTGTTCATTAACATAAAAAAAGTGCTTAGTACAATTCCTCTGTAAGGTATGTACTCAGGATATGTTAGCAGAGTATATAAAGACTCTTCAAAAATTAAATTCAAGCAAAACAATTTCTTGGGAGCCTAGAGAAGCTGGGTGCAATAGTAGTTCCCTGATCTGTGGGCATTCATAAACCCTTATTTTCTTTTCAATTAGAATTGTATATCAAACACCAGTAACTCAATATAGGAATTTGGTTAAAATATATTTTATTTTACATATATTTGAAGTATTAGTAAAACTAAAATTTTAATGTGAAGTCATTTGTTTTTGACATCATGTCAAAAGTGGTTACAGCTAAGTTATTTAGTTAAGTATAATGAAACTCTAGATGGATCCTGAAACCTAATATTTAATTAAGGTTTCTTTAATTAATTCTTTAGTAAGAGAATTGCCCAACCTTATAAAACCTTATTTTTGTACTCAGTCTTTACTTTTCATTAGCAATATTTGGGTCATTTTTGAAATAAAGAACAATACTGTTTGTCTTTATATGCACAACAGGAGTTAAGGAGTTACATAAAATTTTGTAGCATAGAATTTGAAACTAAAGAAATGTATGTATGAAGATAGAGGGATAGAATGGATACACTCCATGAGAATATTAATTTCCTTACTGTCTATGCAGATGGGCTCATGGTAAAATTATTTACAAGTGAATACGACTTATTTTTACATCTTTGTAAAATTCTTTGCCTCATTACAAGTTAGTGATGAGAAAAAATATAGGATCAGTCCACAGGGATTTACCTTGGTGACATAATCCCAAGTGGTAATGACTTCACAGAATTTGTTGTGTTACTTTATGCGAAGTCTTCTTTTCTTAAATAGATCTAACACAGTTTCTACACTTAAACATGACACTTAAGTTTGAGGCTATAGCTATATTTGACTCTGACTGTAGTATAAACAGTAATTATTTTATCTTGAGTTACTGTTGACTATGGATTTAACAATTTTTTGAACTTCAAAGAATGTGGAAATTCAAAATTATTTGGAGTTGTAACTGTATCTCACAAGTCTGATTCTTGTGGAAAATTTTGGGCTTGCTCAAAAGTAAGGTAAAATAATTTTAATGGACTTTTGGTAAGATAGATTTCAAAAATTGTTCAGATGGTCATGGTAATATATATGCCTCTAAGCTGCCTCTCCTTTTTTTCCCTCTTGTCTTTCCTCAATCTCTTGCTTTTCTTCTCTCACTTAAAAAATATCAAAACAAAACAAAAATTCCTTCTTCTTGTTTTACTTCTGAAAATCTGCAGGATGGACATGTAGAGGTGGCACGTTTGCTTTTGGATAGTGGTGCTCAAGTGAATATGCCTGCAGATTCATTTGAGTCTCCGTTAACGCTAGCTGCCTGTGGAGGACACGTTGAATTGGCAGCTCTACTTATTGAGAGGGGCGCAAATCTTGAGGAAGTTAATGATGAAGGATACACTCCCTTGATGGAAGCTGCTCGGGAAGGACACGAAGAGATGGTGGCACTACTCTTAGCACAAGGTAAAATAGTTTTACTTCTTTAATTAAAAAATCGATTTCCTTTGGTTTTTTTGTGTCAGTATCCCTGAAGTTTACTACAACTAAGATATTTTTTGCATTGATGATAAAATAAATCATCAACACCCTGGAAGGAACCCCAGCAGCAGAGAAAAGATAATTATCACAAATCAGAACACTTTACTGTAAGTCTTTTGTAACTAGTTTTATCTATTTTCATGCTTTCCTCAGGAGCAAATATAAATGCTCAGACAGAAGAAACCCAAGAAACTGCTCTGACGTTGGCTTGCTGTGGAGGATTTTCTGAAGTTGCAGACTTCCTGATTAAGGCAGGGGCTGACATAGAACTTGGCTGCTCCACACCTCTGATGGAGGCTTCTCAGGAGGGACACCTGGAGTTGGTTAAATATTTACTGGCTGCCGGTATGTGGCTTTAAAAACGGCTTTTAGAAAAAGACTTTTATATTGCTTTCATAACTTTAACAATTAACCATAACTTTTTCAACTTTCTACAAAAGTTGAAAGACAGCTCCATAATTTAACTCTCTTCTTCGGCTTTTAAATCTCCAAAAATGTCACTTCTTTAAAAGGTTTCTTAGAGTTATTAATGTTTGCTTGGTGACTGTAAGGCTTCCCGTTGACCTTATCTTTCTATTGAATGTTTGTGGCTTTTGGAGGGGAGAAGTTAGTTCCTCCTAGTGTCTATTAATAGGAGGAGGTGGGGATGACATAGAGGTTATAATTTGATACCCTTAAGCCTGTTCATTTCTTGACATTTCTGACTTTTCAAAAAAAATAAGAAAGAATGAACGAACAAGTGGGAATGTTTTTTTTTGGCAGAAGTATTTAGTTTTGGGGGGTTTAAAATTTGTTTTTAAATATTTATTTATTTGGCTGCATTGGGTCTTAGTTGTGGCATGCGGGATCTTCATTGCAGCGTGAGGGATCTTTGTTGTGGTGCAGGCTCTTCGTTGCGGCGTGCAGGCTTCTCTCTAGTTGTGGCACGTGGCCTCCAGAGCGCGTGGGCCCAGTAGTTGTGGCACATGGGCTCTCCAGTATGGCACGCGAGCTCTAGAGTACGTGGGCTTAGTTGCCCCGTGGCATGTGGGATCTTAGTTCCCGGACCAGGGATCGAACCCGCGTCTCCGCGAAAGGTGGATTCTTAACCACTGGACCACCAGGGAAGTCCCAGAAGTATTTAGTTTTAAAATAATTTGTGCTTGGGCTTCCCTGGTGGCGCAGTGGTTGAGAGTCCACCTGCCGATGCAGGGGACACGGGTTCGTGCCCCGGTCCGGGAAGATCCCACATGCCGCAGAGCGGCTGGGCCCATGATCCATGGCTGCTGAGCCTGCGCATCCGGAGCCTGTGCTCCGCAACGGGAGAGACCACAACAGTGAGAGGCCCGTGTACTGCAAAAAAATAATAATAATAATTTGTGCTTTATATATTGTTAACCAGTGGTAAGAAGTAAGTTTTTTTTACATAGAATATTTGTAGTTTTATATAGAGCAAGTTAAGGATATATCAGAAAAAATTGATCCAGACAGATGTAAACCTTTATTTATCCTTTAGAAGTAGTATAAATTTTTTTATCCATATCTAATAAGTTGTTTAAAACTTGACATATAAAGAAATTAATACATAAAGGAAAATAAAATATTTAGCAAAACGTTATTCATCCTTTATTGTTAATATTAATTTGATTATAGCCCAGCATCAGTTATTCCTTTGGATTATTATTGCAATAATTTCTTAATCCAGATCATTAACGGTTTGGATGATTGTTTAGATTTTGAACCAATGCACAAACCAGCCATACAGGCTGACCTCTTCCTTGACTCAAATACTATTATTTGCTGTAGTTAGTAAATGTATGTGCATTATTCAGTCATTTTTCCCTCATTATTTTCTGTAACTGTCTGTGTCCCATTCAGGAGTCTTTCTTTACCGGTGCTTATCAGTCTTCATTCTCCCCACATCCCTCTAAGTAGTCAAGATATTGTTAAGAGGCTTTTAAAAGAAGGAATAAATAGGGGCTTCCCTGGTGGTGCAGTGGTGCAGTGGTTGAGAGTCCGCCTGCCGATGCAGGGGACGCGGGTTCGTGCCCTGGTCTGGGAGGATCCCACATGCCGCAGAGCGGCTGGGCCCGTGAGCCATGGCCACTGGGCCTGCGCATCTGGAGCCTGTGCTCTGCAACAGGAGAGGCCCGCGTACTGCAAAAAAAAAAAAAAAAAAAAAAAGAAGGAATAAATAATGTTAACTAAGAAATCAGCAGACATTCTGCTCAGCTCATTTGTTAACTCTATTAATTACCACTGGCCACTGGTATAGTAAGAAATATTACACACATTTTATAGATATAGAAACTGATGTACAGTCATGTTACATAACTTCCCTAAGCAAATCAAGCTAATAAGTGACAGGGCCAATATTCAAACTTAGAACTCCTGACATTGTTTTTTCTATTGCATCACCACTGATTCTCATATTTAGCTACTTTTGCTAATTTGAAGTAGGTAGTTTCTGGAACTGTCTCGTGGGCCTGAGAATTACTTTTTATGTGATCACTACCTAAAACAATTTTTTTCCAGATTAGAGTGTGATTTATTTACATGCATTTCTTCTTATAGTGTAGCACTAAAGAAGAATCCAACAGGTCTTTTAATACATTGCCTATACAGTTTTTTTTAAAAATTTAAAAACCTTGGGCTTCCCTGGTGGCGCAGTGGTTGGGAGTCCGCCTGCCGATGTAGGGGACATGGGTTTGTGCCCCGATCCGGGAGGATCCCACATGCCGCGGAGCGGCTGGGCCCGTGGGCCATGGCCGCTGAGCCTGTGCGTCCAGAGCCTGTGCTCTGCAACAGGAGAGGCCACAACAGTGAGAGGCCTGCATACTGCAAAAAAAAAAAGAAAAAAAGTAACCACAGTACCATTTCCTTACCTAAATTTTTAAAATAATAATTCCTTGGTGTCATTAAATACCCAAGCAGTTTTCATAGTTTCCTGATAGTCTTATAAATGTGTATGTGTGCGTTTAATGACTTTTTTGAATTAGGAGTCGAATAAGATTCATACAGTAACTCTTGATCAATACATCTCTTAAGTCCCTTTAATTTATGGGCTCTTCATCATCTTTCTTCTCTTTTTTCCCTTGCAAGTTTTGGTTGAAGACATGAAATGTTTATCCTTTAGGCTTCCCAGAGTATGGATTTTGCTAAATGCACCTCCACGATTTCATTTAACTTGTTTTTCTGTCCCTTGAATTTCCTGCAAGTAGTACTTAGATCTAGAGACTTGATTAAATTCAGGTATGATGTATGTTTGTTTTGTTCTGTTTTGTTTTTAAGACTACTTCATAGGTAGTATTTGTGTACTTTCTTCAGGAGGTAGTAAATGTCTGATTGTCTCTCTTTTTGATTATTAGATATTGATGATCATTGCTTAGATCCATTAATTCGTTAAGGGTTACAAAGTGGTAATATTCTAAATTCTATTATTCCTTCCTTGTTTATTAGCAGAAATATGTCTATAAAGAGAAACTTCCCTTCATCAACTATTTGGTTACTCTTAGGTATAAATCATATAGGAACAGTAGTATAAATGTTTGATTTTCCCCCCCTTTTCTCTCCCCCGCTCACCGCAAATAATGAGGTGGACCCCTAGTATCCTTCACTGGTGACCAAGGAAGTGGTTTTTTTTGTTTTGATTTTGATTTTTTGTTTTGATTTGAACATCATTTTGAACTTCTAGATTTAAACATACATGATGTTTGTTACATCATTCTTTTTGATGTAAAAATTGCTGAAATATGGGACAGTTTCACTATCTTTGGTCAATAAGTTTAGCTCCTAAATCCTTTTGGTGTGACCTCATTATAGTCTGTTTCCTTGCTTTTTGATATTGCTAGGTGTTTCAGGCCCATCTTATACAGATTCTCCCCCAGTCTTGTAACCAATTATTTCTTTAAGAAGCCCTAATTTCATTTAGTAGGATATGGTACTTAGAGATCACAATCTTAGCTAGAGATGCTATTTCGGCTTGGTCTTTCATTGTCTCTAGGCCTTTTTGGTTGGTCAGAGTGAGGAAATATTTTTCTTACAGATAATAATACAATATGAATTCACGCCAGTACTTCCAATTCAGAACCATACGGTTTTACTTAACTTCAGCAATCTTTTATCTGTGTTTTCTCTCAGCCATGCCCTGAATTTCACTGACCAAAGGATTACTCATTTGATTTTTACCACAATATCCATAGAATAGAAACCAAAACTACTGTCAATATGATTTCTGAAAACTGTTTGATATTTTTGGCTTTAGCAGCCCTTTTATTTCTTAGGGTATATCTTATGGGGAATGTATAGGCAGATTTTTTTAAAAAAATAAATTTATTTATTTATTTATTTTGGCTGCGTTGGGTCTTTGTTGCTGCGTGTGGGTTTTTCTCCGGTCGCGTCGAGTGGGGGCTACTCTTTGTTGTAGTGTGCGGGCTTCCCATTGCGGTAGCTTCTCTTGTTGTGGGGCACAGGCTCTAGGCACGCAGGCTTCAGTAGTTGCAGCACGCGGCTCAGTAGTTGTGGGTTGCGGGCTCTAGAGCACAGGCTCAGTCATTGTGGCGCATGGGCTTAGTTGCTCTGTGGCATTTGGGATCTTCCCAGACCAGGGCTCAAACCCGTGTCCCCTGCATTGGCAGGCGGATTCTTAACCACTGTGCCACCAGGGAAGTCCAGATTATTGTATTTTTTAATCATTTGGTATAGTTCCTTTCTGTGTGGCTAAAAGCATTCTTCCAAAACATTTAAAGGAAAATTAGGATTCTTAAAATCTGATATTTTCATATTTAGAGTTTATGAGTTTCACCAAATTATAAAATTCACAAAGTAAATGTGTACTTTTTTTGTTTGCCAGGTGCTAACGTTCATGCTACAACAGCAACAGGAGACACAGCCTTAACCTACGCTTGTGAAAATGGACATACGGATGTTGCAGATGTTTTACTTCAAGCAGGGGCTGATTTAGTAAGATATTTTTAAATTCAAATATTTTTGTGTGAATGTTAATACTCCTTTATTTTGAACATTTAGAAAGCACTAGTAAAGAAGATCAATAGTTTGCATGCTTTGTATAAAATAACTTTTAAAAGTTTGGCTACTTGTTCTAGTTGTTGCATTTATTAAATGTATTTGAAAATAGTCTTTAAAAGGGCATGCTGTTTCTTTTCCTAGGTAAAAACATTTGTTTCTTTCTTCCTCTCACCCCAGTCCCATTTGACATTCCTGAACCTTTTTAACTGCCCTTTATTAGACATACAAATTCAGTGATATGTTTGCAACATAGAATAACCTGTCAAATCACTTTGAGTGATTTCTTTTGTTTTTTTAATTAGTTAGACATTTAAAATAAAGCTACTGTCATCTTCCTAACAACATTATTACAGCATTTCATTCTTTTTCTTTTCTTTTAATATCTTCTATTTTGGCTTTTCAAAGTTTCAAATTAGATGGCAGGTTCATATATGTAATAATCCTTACAACTATGGGAAATTATAAATAATATCCCACTTAAAGGTTTATGCTTCTTGCTGAAATGTTTGCTTTGACTAATTTTTATTTTGTGAGATTATTTTGAACTGCTTTCTAGAGTTTCTTCCAGAATTCCCTTTTGTATTTCTTAAAAATCTGTATGAGACACGCATAATTATAAATGCTGTACAGAATCAACTTTATTAATTTCAGTTATTTAGAAAAAACTGTGCAAGTATTGTCTTTTAAACCAATTTCAATAACAGACATTCCCCCCAAAATACCTGAGAACATTGTTGGAAAATAATTATTCACTATAATAAGTGTATAGTGTAATTATGCTATTTATTTATCATCATTTCTACTTCTAATAAATATTATAGTGATAAGACTAGCATTCATTCTCATTAATTAGGATCTGCCAGTTAGAATTTCTAAGAGGTGTACTTCTTTCGTTTGAAAATTATGATGGATATGTTAAGTAGATCTTAATCTTCTGCCTTCTTTCTTTATCTCATTCCTTTTTTTAGAGTTGCTTTGGGTCATCTAAAAATTAAGAATTGAAGCATTTCATCACTTGGAATAAACAGGGTAGAGCATAAAAGCTTAGATAATATAAGCAAAGTTTAATACTCTTATCCTCTGAATTCTTATCAAAATTCTTCCTTCCATTTTTCCATAGCTAAGTCACTTTCTTGACTAATTTGCTAGTTCTTCTAAAAATATTAAATAGGAAAAGAGGAATTATCTGTTAAATGCACTTTAAAGTATAGCAAAACCTTAGTGACTTTTGACAGAGTTAAAAATTTGTTATGAAATATTTTTAAATGCCCTTTAAAACAAAGGGCATTTAAAAATAGAAAACAAAATGGTTGTTTTCTATTTTTTATTTTTATAGTTTTCTGGAATTAGGTAAATTGTGATTAAAATTCCTTAGAAGAATTTCATTAAATAAGCAGATTGAAAGATTTGAATTTACCATACTGTTTTACATTCAAAATATAAGATTAAAAAATGGCTCAGATAAATATTTACCTTAAGTACAAAGGTAATACTGTTATTCTGACGTAACTGTTTTTCTCTTTTGCAAACCGTCTTTGCACTCATATATACATGTAATTATAATCATAGTATAGTACAGTTGTTTTCTATTTTCCAGAATGTGTGTTCTGTCATAATCTTTTCCATTTTGCTACATATTCTGTATATTTATAACTTGTGCATAATCCATCAAGTTGATGAGCCATAATCATTCACTTATTATTGAACTTTTGACTTGCTTTTTATTTTTCACTGTTGTAAATACTGCTAGATTTAATAATTTCATGTGCATAACATTTTTCTCCTTTTGAATTATTTCATATATTAATTTTTCACTTTAAAAATGTATTCCTATTTTATGCTTTTGCTATCTGTGGAGAGATATTTCAATTTTAATATTAGTTATTTTCCTGATTGTAAAAAGCAGTTCTTGTTCTTTATAGAAAATGTGGAAAGTATGGAAAAGCATAGTAAGTTTGATATTTAAAACCTATAAATAATTTCAGACTTTACTATAAGCCATAGGCAGGAAACAAAAGACCTAGTGAAAAACAAGAAGTAAGTAAAGCAGGCAGATCAGTCCCTGAGTCCTGAGGAAGAAAATGACTGATAATTCTTGCTAGCTGGACCTAAAAAGACAGTAGCACCTTTCTTGTCCTTCATTCTTTTCTGTCACCTCCTAGTATCTGTTTAGGACTGTAGTAATTTCCTCCAGTGGTTTGGAATTGGAAGACTACGCTCCCATTGCATGGAGTGGAGATGTATTCCATTTCTGGCATCCCATAGATGTATTCTTGATGTCTAGGTTTGGTAGTTCTTTAAATTAAATTGTTTGTTTGTTTGTTTTCGTGGGCTAGCTGAGAACCTTCATTTGGGGGGGAACTATTTTTACCTTCGGTTTTAAATAAGAATGCACAAGTCAACCTTTGAAACACAATCTGGACCATGCTTTGTTAGATTTTTAGAGCTTAACTTTTGCCACAATTGAAGGCTGTTATTATATATTTTTTAAAGAGCTTAAAAGTTGTTGTCTCTCATTTTAAAAAATATTCTGTAGAATCAGTTAGGATATTAATTACAATTTTATAAAAATGTAATGCAACAATTTGGATTTCTTATATTGTTTCCTGAGATGAAACTGAGAGGTTTTAAGGCTTTTCATTCTACATGTGTAGTAGGTATAGTTTAGAACTTAGTTTTAAAGGAAATCTAGACAGTTTCTTATTTAATGCTTTTTTTAAAATCCACAACCAGAACTGATAGTATACTTGAGCATTTTCAGGTAGATCCTCAAAATATGTGCATGTTCTCATTAGAAACTTAGTTATTTGAAATTTTTTCTTGTTTTAAAAATATTTAAAATGAAAAAATATTAGATATTTCCAGTAAAAAAACCCCTAAATATCTATCATATTTAGAAGATTATGGATTGATATGTAACTTGTCTACCTTTGTAATAATTGCATAAATTTGAATAATCCATTATTAAAAACCTTTGGACTAGATTAGTTTTCTTAAATAAGCCACTTAAAATGTTCCTTTTGGAAATCAAAAATTAAATGAAATAAAAAATTGTCCATTAATTCCAGAGTTCTTTTTGAAAATTCTCCCTATTTAACATGCAAAATCATTTTAACTACTGAATAAGCAGAGAGCCTTGAACAAATCACCTAATCCATGTCTTCCATATAGTTGTACTTCTTGTTACCACTGTAATGGGAATCATTATATATTGAAATAAAGATTATTCCTTTATGTACTTTCTTTATCTGCATAGCATCTTTTGTTTATTGGGCCCAAATTAGTATTTGGTGTGATTACAGGTATAATATGATGTAAACCCATTGTAAGAAAGTTTGTATTAAAACACATTAGCATTCTGTAGTATACTTAAAATCTAAAAGAAATTTTTAAAAAAAGAAAAAAAAAATAAACCAGCCTTTGGAAACTAATCTTATTTCTCTGAAAAGGAGTATACTATGTATCCTTACAAATTTGTTATTGAACTGCTTGACCAGAAATAATCAATAAACACCATTTAAAAATCGAAGTTGAGTGACTCCCCTGGTGGTCCAGTGGTTAAAACTCCACACTTCCACTGCAGGGGGCATGGGTTCAATCCCTGGTCCGGGAACTAAGATCCCATATGCCGTGAGGTGCAGCCAAAAATAATAATAAATAAAAATAAAATTGACATCTGCAATATTAAAAAAAATGAAAACTGAAGTTGATTCAGTTCCATTGTCTTTGAGTCACTGTCCTGGTGTCCTGTATAATTATTACTTTAGGCTGTTCTCCCCATTTACTGGTCTTTAGACCAAAAGGCAGAGTTTTAATATTTCATTCTTATTTGTATCTTGATAGCTTACTTCAGCTAAAGCATTTATATGGCTTGATTTCTTTTACCACAGTCCTCTAGCCCCCTCTTTACTATTACTTTTATGTTCAAGGTGGAGAATTTGCATAGTTAACTATTCAATAGTATAATTTGGGATTGTAAAACCCTACTCTGCTTCTTTCTTTTTTTCTCTTGCTTGCTTTTAATTTTGACTTACTTTGTTGTCTGTGTTTTCCTGGCTTCCATGCCCAACCATGTTTTTGTTATAGAGATGATCCATCTCTATGAAAGATGACTGCATCAGGTCAGAGTTTCCAAACGCCCTAATGATAGGATGTTTAGGTGGCAACAGTGTTGGTTAACATGTCAGTGTTGTTTTGTTTTATATATATATGTATATATATATATATAGTAGGAGTTTTTGTTGTTTTTTATTTTGTTCTATTTTTTTCTTCCAGGTTTATTAAGATATAATTGCCATACAATACTGTATAAGTTTAACTTGTGATAATCACAATAAATTTAGGAACCTCTGTCATCTCACATACAAAATTAAAGAAATAGAAAAAAAATTTATTCCTTGTCATGAGATCTATTAGGATTTGCTCTCTTAACAACTTTCATATATAACATACAGCAGTATTAATTATATGTATCATGTTGTATAATACATCCCTAGTACTTACTTATAACTTGAAGTTTGTACAGAGTTGCTTTGATTTGGTGGTGTTTCTGATTTTCAAACCATTTGTAAAGATGATGAAATCTTTCTCTTTTCATCATGGCATGTTAATTTCAGCACTAAAACGTTGATACATTTGTTGAGATAAAAGAAATATTTGTGGAATTTCCTTCACATGTATTTGCCAACAAAGCTAAGGTTGGAAAGGAAGAGTGATATATAAATCCCGTAAATTAGTATTCCTTCCTTCTCTACAGCTCCTTGGCCTTTCATGTCTAGAAGAGGAACTCAAGTAGTATTTCCCATAATAAACAACTGACATAGATATTAGAGAAGGTAAATATATTTTAGTTGTGTTCACATAAAGATTTTTTATGACCCACTTTAGCATGTTACAGGCCTTCATTGCTATTTGAAAGTAAATCTACTAAAGGAAGAAATACCTGTGGAAGGCATCCTGTAATCCTGTATCTGAATGGAGGGCTAATGAGTGACAAAGGCTACACTTAGTTATTTAGAAAGAACTCAACATTAGAGATGCTACTGAGCATTAGACAAGACACTGGAATTTTCATCACAGCCATCAGATCACTGATCTATAAGTAAATAGTTGCCTCAATATTCTCATCTGTAAAATAAAATCTAGTGTTATTTTCTGGACTATTTTACCCAAGTCCTGTAAATATTCTTTCTTTGGCTATGCTGGGTGTCCTAGGGCAAATCACTTAGATTCCCTAGCCTTCTTTTGTTTTTCTTTCTCATCTCCCCCCTTTCCTTTATTTTATGAGGGGTTTGGACCAGAAGATCTTTAATGACGTGGCTTAAGAAATCTAATTTTATGATTTTTAAAGAACAGGTTAACTAGCTACCTTTTTGGAGGTATCAGATGGACTAGATGAGTACTTAGCCCAAGAATGTGTGAAGTGCTATGGGATCCTTGAAGAAAATGAAATTTTAAGGTGTGAGTCATAATTAATAATAATGATGTGTTACACAAATTATTCTCTCTCTTAAAATCTTTGGGTATATTAAATATATCTTAAATTACTTAATTTGGGGCATTATTTATAATTAATAATTAGCAAATTTAGCTTACTATAAAATATTTTAATAGATAAAAGTTACTAATCCCTAGAAAACACAGTAATGTGGTAAGGCCATCCCAGTAAAGAATAATTTGGCATTATAATGCTAAATCATATCTCTCCCACCCTGTCTTTTTACTATCAGTATTTTATCCTACTTAAATACTGTCAAAGAAGTAGGAAAAGTTTCCTTAACATGGATTTTTATTGTAAGTAAACTATTTTCTTAAGAATAAAATCTCTCCAGTTATCTTTGGAATTGTTCAATTATGAATTTATTCTTCTTTTCCTTTGGTTAAACTTTATTTTGAGTAGCAGAATAAACTTTTGTTACATCCTCTTCTCATATGCCTTCAAACTTTTCAAAATTTCCTTTCTTTAGGATTGGTTTTTCAGCTTTGGCTTTCAAGTATGCATAGGTAATGCCCAGTGAGAGACAAGGAATTTAGAAATACCGTTTTACTGTGAGATGTTAGCCACCTTGAAAATAGGGGTGGAAGATGGAGAGGTTTTTCCAAGGACAAGATAGGACATGGATTCTTTCTTTAAGCTCATAATAAATCTGCTTTAGATGCAGTAGATCAAAGAAAATAAATAGAACCAACCTAAAGAAGTGTGGTGGGCACACAGTGTTGCTAATTCTGGGTCTTTGCCATATTGAGTAATAGTTGGTCCTATGCAAATCAGTTATTTTTATTTTTATTTTTTTTGCGGCACGCGGGCCTCTCACTGTTGTGGCCTCTCCCGTTGCGGAGCACAGGCTCCGGATGCGCAGGCTTAGTGGCCATGGCTCATGGGCCCAGCCGCTCCGCGGCATGTGGGATCTTCCCGGACCGGGGCACAAACCCGTGTCCCCTGCATCAGCAGGCGGACTCTCAACCACTGCGCCACCAGGGAAGCCCGATCATAACTTTTAAAGGTTTATTATTTTTAATGTTGGAATGAAAATCGAAGCACTTCTGCACTGAGTAAATTGCGCCCCTTGAATATGTTGTACTGGTCTATCACTGATTTTCCTCCCTAACCATGAAGTAAGCTCTTTGACCCTTGTTGCTTTTCTTAGACTGTGTTCTAGCCAAATGAACTTTGGGGGGCGTTTTCCTAGAATAGTTGAGTTAGTGGAAAGTGGGTGATTTGGACATGGATACATTAGCACCCTCCGGTTCTTAATCCTGGAAATTAGATTTGATATGGACTTACCTTAAAAGAAACAAAAAATTTGAAGGATCAGTTTGTTGTCTATATTAAATCTTAGGAAATAGAGGATTTCTATTTCTTTTCTATATCCTCTTTTGTAAGATTTTTTTTTAATTTAAGCAATATGTTGTGTGTCTTTCTAAACATTTCTATACACTCAAGCATATATATATTGTGTATGTGGGCTATATGTCTTTTTTATATGAATAGATTTGTTACCACATATACTGTTCTGAAACTTTTTTCTTTTTAATATAATATTTTTCTGTCAATTCCTAAGATTTCTCATTCTTTTTCACAGGTACCCAGTGTTCTATATAATTTATTAACCATTTATTTATTCATAAACATCTGGGTTATTATAATTTTTAAAGATTACAAATGGTACTGCACTAAATATTGTTATGCAGATTTACGTATTTTTGCTACTTTTGTGAATATATCTATAGGGATAAATTCCTAGAAGTGAAATTGCCAGTTTTCAGAGGGTCCACATCTAAAAGTTTGATAGCTGCTGCGAAACTGTACAAAAATGCTGAACTAGTCTATACTTCTACTAACAATTGAGGTCTCCTGATTCTTATATTCTCATTAACATGGGTTAGATTTCCCCTTCCTTCCTTCCTTCCTTCCTTCCTTCCTTCCTTCCTTCCTTCCTTCCTCCCTCCCTCCCTCCCTCCCTCCCTCCCTTCCTTCCTTCCACCCTCCCTCCCTCCCTCCCTCCCTTCCCTTTCCTTCTTCCTTCCTTCCTTTTTTTATGGTTTAATTTTCTAATCTCTGATCATAGTCCCCATGTTTCTTTTATCTAAAAAAATCCCTGTGTTCCAAGTAGCCCTATGAGCTGCTCACTAATTGCTGAACTAATTGTTGAACTATATAAAACACAGGTATAAAGTTGCTTCCTGGAAAAGTATTTATTCAGACATCATTTACAAATGCAAATTTTGAAATATTTTGTTAATTTCTTTTAAAAAACTGATTTTTTAAAAATCAGATATTTAGACAATGTTTATTGACTCCATTCTGAAGAGGAGATTAATGTGTCTTCCACCATAGGATTTTCATGAGTTATTTTATTATTACATTGTCATGATTTTATAACATTTACATTCTGTTTCATGACCCTATTATTTCTCAAAGTTGTTTAACTGTATATTTAGGTGGATTCAGTGTTTACCTTACTAGTCTTTCATATTATGTAGACTCTGAATTCCTGATTTCCTGAACTTGATTCACCTTTTGGCTGGCTGATACTGGTATTTTGTTTTGAATTTACTTTCCTCAACCAAAAAAGAGTTCACAGGTGCTTGCATTTTTGATATTACTTTATGTTGTATTTATAAATGAATGTAGCCAAATATAAAATTAATGAATCACTTGTTTTTTCCCCTCAAAATTCTAAGCCCTCTATTCTACTGTCTTCTGGTATTAAATATTGCCAAAACCTGCTAGAATATTCCCCATTATATGTAAGTGATTTCCTTTCTGCCCGGATTATCATAAGATTCTTTCATTATACTTAAACCTCTATGATTTCGCCAGGATGTGTCTTGGTGTTTATTATTTTATAACAGTTTTTCCTGGAAAACCGTGAGTGCTTTCTATTTAAAGATTTTAGTTCATCCTCTCTCCCCTCTCCTTTTCTTTCTCCTCATCATCCTTCTCCAGTTTTTTTCTGTTACAGCCTTGAATACTTCTTTTTCTGTTCTGTTTTCTTCTGGAACATTTATTATACACATATTGAATCTCCCTTATTATTTTTATGTCTGATTCTTTTCATTTCTTTGTCCTTTTCCTCTGTATTGTTTCTTTCTTAAGCCCATCCACCAGGTCACTATTTTTTCTGTATACTTGTTGCTGCTTCTAATGTGGTTTTCATGGTTTCATCATTACTTAGTATCTTCTGCTCTTCCAACTCACTTTTTTCCCCTGATAAATTTATTTATTTTTGGCTGCATTGGGTCTTCATTGCTGCGCACAGGCTTTTCTCTAGTTGCAGCGAGCGGGGGCTACTCTTTGTTGAAATGCTCAGGCTTCTCATTGCGGTGGCTTCTCTTGTTGTGGAGCACAGGCTCTAGGTGTGCGGACTTTAGTAGTTGTGGCACGTGGGCTCAGTAGTTGTGGCTCACGGGCTCTAGAGTGCGGGCTCAGTAGTTGTGGCACACGGGCTTAGTTCCTCCGTGGCATGTGGGATCTTCCTGGACCAGGGTTCGAACGCGTGTCCCCTGCATTGGCAGGCAGATTCCTAACCACTGCACCACCAGGGAAGTCCCCCAACTCACTTCTTTTTTTTTTTTTTTTTTTAATTTATTTATTTTTGGCTGCGTTGGATCTTCATTGCAGTGCACAGGCTTCTTATTGTGGTGGCTTCTCTTGTTGCAGAGCACAGGCTCTAGGTGTATGGGCTTCAGTAGTTGCGGCTCACGGGCTCAGTAGTTGTGGCGCACGGGCATACTTGCTTCGTGGCATGTGGGATCTTCCTGGAGCAGGGCTCGAACCCATGTCCCCTGCATTGGCAGGCAGACTCTTAACCACTGTGCCACCAGGGAAGTACCCCCAACTCCCTTTTAAGTTTCCTCTTGCTGTTATATCACTTTGTTCCACTAGTTAAAGCGTTCATATTCTCTTTAATATTTTTGAAAGTACAAGGGAACATTTGACTAAAATTTTGTTTCCATTTTTGTAGGAACTTCTTAATAGGTTCTGTGTTGGATACTTTGTGCTTATTTATTCTTATTTGAATGGAGCTTGTCTTTGTTGAAAATCATATGGGGTTGAGGAAGGGAGAAGTGAACTTTAACAGTCAGCTTGTTCAAATCATAGAGTTGACTCAGAATACTTTCTCACCAAATCTCTACCATAGGAGCATGCATCCCCTTAGGGTAAGCATATCATCCAGGGTAGGAGGTAGGAGTGACTTAGGGTGAAGCCTTCTCTAGGCCACATTTCTTTTATTTGGAGATATAGTTGATCCTGGTCAGTGATTGCAATTCTTATTACTGTTTCTTCAACCATCTCCCTGTCTCATCTTTGAGTACTTTCTCCCTGTCTGGAGACTAGATCTAGATAAAATACAGATATTCCATCTCTCAAGTTCTTTCAAGTCTCCTGTTTTAGTTGAAAAGTGTGAGCACTAAGTGCATTTATAATGGGGGGAGGAGGTACTACAGAACTATTTAATCTCTTACAGTATTTTTCCTACTTTTATCTCTCAGCTTCTGATATTCGCAAATCTTTTGATTTAATTATTTTCCTTGGTTAGATATTAAGATACTGCTCTATTTTCTGTGGTTTTAGTTGTATTTGGAGATAAAGGCATGAGTTCAAAATCTTTAGCAGAATTAGGTCTGCGTATGTTAAGGTTTATATTGAAGTTATATTGGTAGAGAACCATATTATCATACTTGAAAATCATACTCTGTTCATGAGATTATGGTCTCTACAGATGAGAATCTTTTTAGTTGAAGATCCTGAGTTAATAAAGCCCAGCACCTGAAGTACTGGTCACAAGGTCTTCATGGCCAAATGTGATTTTCGTTTTTGGAATAAGATCCGTGAGTTCTTCTTTTTCCTTTCACAGGACAAGCAGGAGGACATGAAGACTATTTTGGAGGGCATAGATCCGGCCAAGCATCAGGTGAGGGTGGCCTTTGATGCTTGTAAGCTACTACATAAAGAATAGATGATGTAGGTAACCAGAACTCTAGATATCTGAATTCCAGTCAAGAAGTTCCAGGACCCTGTTGGGTGACAAAGGAAATCCTCTTTGATTGAAAAAGATTATGAAATTCCAATAAAAAGAGATTTACATTACTAGTGGTTTGCCTCCTTAGTATTCTTTTTATGTGGTATTCCTAAAAAAAAAAAAAAAAAATCTCTTAGGTTAAAATAGACTTTCTTATTCAGATAGTTTTTTTGCATTCTCCCTTATTGAGAGAGTTAAGATAACCCAGAGAGAAAGTCTCAGTCATAAAGCCCTTTGTATTCAACTTTGTTCAACAAAAATCTGAAACTCAGATTTAGGGTGATATATTGGATTTTTTTCTATATAATCCTCAAACAAACAACAACAACAAAACATTTTAGTGAAACATTTACTATATTACTCATGCCCTAATTTCTATAAAATTAAAATTTTCTTCTTAAAATCCTCTCGTGTAACCTCGTTCTAAGATTGTCTTTTAAGAAGGTGAATACTTGTTGATAAACAAACATTTCTTTTGAAAAAAAATGTGTGGAATTTGTGTCTGATGCTTTTAAAAGTCAAGCAAATTTAATATCCATTGTAATCCAGAGAGATTTGTTTATACTCAGGAGCAGTGCTTAATTTTTAAATTAGGAATAAGTTGTGATTGCTTCACAATTAATTTAGGCCATCTAAAATAAATTTTTCAGTGTCAAGCCACTCTTAACCATAATGCTTATTAAGTATCTTTTTTATTGGCTTTTGG
This sequence comes from Phocoena phocoena, assembly GCF_963924675.1. Taxonomy (NCBI): domain Eukaryota; kingdom Metazoa; phylum Chordata; class Mammalia; order Artiodactyla; family Phocoenidae; genus Phocoena; species Phocoena phocoena. The sequence continues at coordinate 117,992,702 of NC_089221.1, forward strand.
AATGAGAAGTTGTTATATATTCATTCTATTTTGAAGAAAGTAAATAAATTTCTTTCACAAAATACTATGTGAAAATGTAAACTTTTACTCAGTTTATGTAATAGCTGTGGCTCCTATCAAGAATGTAAAGCTGAGTGTTAGTTCAGATAAAGTTATTTTTTTCTCCCTGGACTTGTTAAAGAAAATGTGATTTTAAATCTGTCTGTCTAGCTGTAAGTCTCAAGACTTGGGATACTTTTTAAAATTGAGGTTTGCAGCCCCACTTTTAGAGGTTCAGATTCAGCAGATCTGAAATGGGGAGTCTGCATTTTAAATGATATCCCAGGAGATTCTCATAAGTCCTCTGTATTCCACACTTTGAGACATTGCTAGAGTCTGTAGATTATTCTGCATCGTTGCTGAGTTCTGTTCTTTTCCAGCCTTTGCTTTATTATCATTCTTCCTTCATCCAAACTGAGTAAGCTTGGTTTTTGTCTTTGTTACTTGTGGTTTTTAGAAACTGAGCTAAACACAAACCCTAAAACGGTGCCTCTTAATCTTTTTCCATCTCAGTTCTGCTGAGGGATATGAATCTGATCAGTAACAGATCACTAAGTTAATGATTAATATACAGTGGTGGGTTGGAAGAACATATCCCCTAGGGGAGAGTGTAAGAATCCTTTAGTACATATATAGTATAAAGCAGTCTCCCTCTCCTCTCCTCTGATTCTGGTCCTTCCCCCTAGACAGTGTCCTCCTTCAACTGCAAGAAACACCGGCTCTGTGATATAGTTACAATCTTTGATATATACCTTGGTTGCCCAGGACTGTGGTTTTAAAGGAAATCAAATTATTTTAAAGAAAAAAAGCCTAAATCTAAAATTAAATTTTGTTATCTAAAGCCAAATAGAAAAAAAATGCACCTTTTTTCTCATAATGCTTATGCATCGGAACCAGAACTTTGCAGTGCATTTTTTATGGACAAGATTTTAGCAGGCTCATGAGCTCTGATTATCCACTTATAGATATGTTTCAACTGTTGATTAGTTTACCTTAATAAACTAAATAGGACCTCCCACTTTTTAAATAACTTTTTATTAAGGAGTAGCGTATATACATATTTTAAAACTTTACTACTTAAAGCTGGAAAACTTTTATCAATTTTTTATTGATTCTTAAAACTATCTGTGCAATACACAAAACTCCTAATACACTTTTTTTTTTAAAGGCCAAGTTCTTTCTTTCTAGGTTATTGTATGTTGAATGAGTTCTATCTCAAAGTTGTTTAAATATAAGTAACAAATGACTTCCAGTCAAGAAAGTAAAGTCACTGTTAGTATATTTTGAAACCTCTCTGCTCTCTATCATTCAAGTACCTAGATCTAATAAATAAAATATGGGAGAAAAACAAACTAAACTAAAAATATATAGCTATACTCAGAAACCAGACCAACGAACTCTGTGGACTAGAAATGGACCCTGGATCCACAGCTGAAGCTGTAGGCCCAAGGAGAATTAAACCTAAAAAAAAATGGGCACTGGGGGCTGGAATTTCATCATCTTTAAGGGAATAGGGACTGAATGCATCTCACATGGAACTGGCCAATAGGTACAGTCTTATTGCCCAGCCTATGAAGCAGCATGGAAAAAAAGCTCCAAGCAACTGCCCAGAGTCGCAGTCAGAAATTAGCAAATTGTTCTTCATAGAGAGAAGATGCAAAGACAACATTGTAACTAAGAACTTGGAGGGCGTCATTATTTGATTTAGTGAGAAGAACAGAAATAACTTCATGGGATAAGAAGCTTAAGTTGCCAAAGAAAGAGCTACTTCTGAAATGGGCCAGACTGAGGTAACTTTCAGACCATCTAATGAGAAGGGATAAGTTTGTGGATGGAAATAAAAGAAAAAAAACAACTCCCATGCAAAATGAGCTTTATCAAATAAAAAATTTATAAAGTTCAGGAGCAAATCTACATGAAGAGAGATAGTCCAAATGCAAGCAAACAAAAAGCAGCAGCACAGGAGAGTACAGGCCCAAGGAAATTGAAATAAAAGACTTGAGTCAAAGATTTTAAGCATGCTTATTTTAAACTATGAACAATAGCCATAAAACAATGTGAGGCAATGAAACAAAAGCTGATGATTATGAATTAAGAACAGATAGATACGAAATAAAACAAACTTTCAGGAGAAAAAATTGTGGAAATAAAAACTAAATATATAGGATAAACAGTATATTGGACAGTTGAATAAAGAATTAATGAATCAGGGCTTCCCTGGTGGCGCAGTGGTTGAGAGTCCGCCTGCCGATGCAGGGGACACGTGTTCGTGCCCCGGTCCGGGAAGATCCCACATGCCGCGGAGCGGCGGGGCCCGTGAGCCATGGCTGCTGAGCCTGCGCGTCCGGAGCCTGTGCTCTGCAATGGGAGAGGCCACAGCAGTGAGAGGCCCGTGTACCGCAAAAAAAAAAAAAATAAAAATAAGAATTAATGAATCAAATGATAAAATAGGTAATATAGCACAAAGGTAAAGAGATGGAAAATATGAAAGAGAAATTGAGAGGCCATATATGTATTTGACTATATATATATATATATATATATATATATATATGAAGTTCCTGGAACAGAAGCTAGAAATAGAAGGCAGAGGCAATGCTTGAAGAGATAATGATGGAGAAATTTCTAGAACTGAAGCCTGACATGAATCCTTGATTGAAAAATAATTGCTAAGCAGAACAAATGAAACTGCAGAATTTTAAGGATAAAGAAAAATCTTAAAAGCTATTGGAGGAAAAATGAATTATTCTCAAAGGAACAACAATTAAATTTTTGATGTTAGATTCTCATCAACAAAAATAATCACAGAAAACAATGGAGAGTAGTATTCTCAAAATACCATAAGAGGGACTTCCCTGGAGGCACAGTGGTTAAGGATCCACCTGCCAACACAGGGGACACGGGTTTGAGCCCTGGTCCAGGAAGATCCAACATGCTGCGGAGCAACTAAGTCCATGTGCCACAACTACTGAGCCTGCGCTCTAGAGCCTGCGTGCCACAACTACTGAAGCCCGTTCACCTAGGGCCCGTGCTCCGCAACAATCGAAGCCACCACAATGAGAAACCTGCACACCGCAACTCAGAGTAGCCCTGCTCGCCGCAACTAGAGAAAACGCCTGTACGCAGCAACGAAGAACCAACGCAGCACCCCCCCCCAAAAAAAAACCAGAAGAAAATAACACAATATAGAATTCTATACTCAACTAACATTCCAAAGAAGGAAAAATAAGCATATTTTCAGATCTACAAAGAGTAAAAGTTTACCACCTCAGACCCTTGCCAAAAGAACTACTAAAAGTTATGTACATCAATAAGGAGAAAAAAGAACCCTGGAGGAAGGCGTGGGATGCAGGAAGCTACGGTAAGCACAGAAACTGGTAAACTATAAATACGAATTTGTGAGTATAAATCCTAAATTTTTATGCTTAAAACGAAAGTAGTACTAAAAATGTAGACAGCAATAGTATGAAATTCAGGATATGTTAGAAAGTTCAAAAGCCATTCTAGAATCCTTGTGTTGTTTAGGAGTGAAGAATCAGGTACTGAATAACTTTAAAGATTCTTTTTTACAAAAATATATTATTAATCAGAACAAATATAAACCTATTGAACTTAATTGTTGAAAGGGCATAGACTTGAATTAGATTCAAAATCAAAATCTAGCAAATTCTGTTTTCAGGAGAAAGATCTAAAAAAAAATGACAGGGAAAGGTTGACAAAGTAATGGAAAAAGTTATGTAAGGCAATATTAATATCAGAGAAAATGGAATTTTAAACCAAAATCATTTTTAGAGATAAATAAATGCTCCTCCAGCTAGTATAACAATCAATTACTAATCAGTAACTAAGATCTACCCTCCAATTAAAATAGAAAATTACAGAATTACAAGAAAATTAGTCAGCTCTACATTTGTAGTGATAGGATTTTTTCCCACACTTCTCTATGAAACTGATAGATCAAATACATAAAGCGATTGTTAAGAATAGAAAAATCAAATTTGCTTCTATAAATAGAGAGCTATCATTTTGTTCCCAATAAATATGGAATATGCTATTTTCCAGTGCATTGAATATGTGTAAATCTGGTGCATGTTTTAGGCCACAAAGAAGTCTTTAAAACAAACTTCTTAATCATATGAACTACATTCTCTGGTCTCTGTCTTTTTAAAATTACAAATTAACAATAAAACCTTATTTTAAAAATCCCATATAACTAGAAAATGAGGAAAAATACTTTTACATAATTCATGAGTTAAAAAGGCAATCCCAGTAAAAATTGCAAAATAGATGTTATCACCAAAACTACACATCAAAACTTGGGTGAGAGGATACAGCTAAAGTGGTCCTTAGAAGGAAAATTGTGTGTGTGTGTGTGTGTGTGTGTGTGTGTGTGTGTGTGTGTGTGTATGTGTATAATGAAAGTAAATGAAGCTAGTAAAAGAACAACAGCACAAAGAAGGAAGGACATAAAATTTTTAAAAAGTTAATAGAATAGTAAACAACAAAAAATAGAGTTAAAAAAAGAAAAAATAAGGATAAACAGCAAAATAAAAGCTGATTTTTAAAAAATTCTGAAACAGATAAAATAAGCCCAGCTTTTCTCAAAAGGGCAAAAGATATATGATAGAAACTTAAAGGGAGTTATAACTATATGATATAGTAGAGAACTTTAAAATTTATAAGGCAATATGAACAATCAGTTTGAATACTTAGATGAAATGAATACTGATTTTTAAATATAAATTATCAAAAATGATTCAAGGGGATTCCCTGGCGGTCCAGTGGTTAGGACTCTGTGCTTTCACTGCTGAGGGCTCAGGTTCAATCCCTGGTCGAGGAACTAAGATCCCACAAGCCTCGCTGCATGGCCCAAAAAAAAATGATTCTAGAATCGTATACCTCAATAAAACAACCATTTCACCAACTGAGTCAGTAGTTCAAAACCATCCACCTAATGAAGGTAAGAGGATCCCAGATGGATTTATAGGTGAGTTTTACCAAATGTTCAAGGAATAGATAATCCCTATATTATTCTAGCTGTTCTCCAAAAAGAAGAAAGAAAAAAGGTTAAATTGCACAATACCTAAGTTTGTAGCCTTGAAAAATAATTTTCTGTGTTTATGAAGGAAATAATCATAATTCGTATCCTAAAATTTTATTGATATTGAACAAATATTGGCTGAAATAATAAATCCAACATTCATAAGTAAGTAGCCAGTTGATCCTTGAACAACGTGGGGGTTGGGATGTCCACCTGTGCAGTGGAAAATCCGCATATAACCACATCTACCCGTGTTGTGCGGGGTTCTGCACCCCTGTGATCGTGTAGTGTAGAACTTAGGTATCAACATATAAATGGACCTACACAGTTTAAACCGATGTTATTCAAGGGTCAACTGTATAGACAAATTCGATTCCTATCCTAAAAGGATTCAGTGGTCAGATACTTTGGGACAAATGGTATGTGTTGTGGAATATACATTATTAATTTTAGGACAAGAAATATTATAATACATTATAAAGTTGTAGTATCGTATCAACTGTTTCCTCAAACATATTGTTCAGAACCAAAGGAATGAATTTATAGGGAGGAAAATAAAATAGGCAGCTTTTAACACCTTTTATTTCCAAAATTTTATTAGTATGTTGAATTTTGAAATTTCACTTGGAGTGAGCATCTTGAGATTATACCTTCTGATTTCTTATTTTTAACAGCTATGGGAATATTTTAAATATACAGAACTAACAAGTACTTTAAAAGTTACTTTACAAGTTTATTCTAAACAGGGCTTTCAGAATCTTTTGTCTTTGCCACTACTAGTTGCATTGATGGGTGTCACTGCCAGGCTTAAGAGATAAGAAAGAAAAAACAAGGAAAAGGACATTAGTATTGCCCACCCATGATCTAGTAATAATGTATTATCAAATGAAGGTAATGAATGTCTTACTCTAAGTTTAGCTACCAGTCTTAAAATTAACTTACCTTTCTCATATTTACCTAGTAGAAAATTTAAACTTCAAACTTCATTTCTATGAAAGGGAAGATTTGAGAGGTCAGATGTGCTTAGGTTCCTTCTTGGTAAACAGTGTTCAAGTACTTCATTGTTTTAGACATTAGGTATATAATGATAAGCAAAAATGGACATGATTGCTTTTCTCATGAAGCTTATACTTGAATGGTGGACATGTTACCCAAATAGTTAACACAAACTAATATGTGATTGGAACTTATGAAAGAGCAGTTCGTAGAACTGTAAGTCAATAGTAGGAAAAGTGATCTAGTCAAGAAGGTTCAGGAAAGTCTTCCTTGAGCAAATAACACTTAACTTGAGACAGTCAAGGATGAAAAGGAGCTAACAAAGAAGTGTTACAGGGAAGAGAGAGCAGCTTAAGCACACAGGTCCTGAGACAGGAGGGGAAATAGCAGTTGCTAAAGGAGCAGTTTCTTTCCAGTGTGTAGCTGATACAACAACTCCAGCATGTAGTGTGTTGACACAACTTTCTAGGTCTTTCTGAGTAAGCTCTTCATGATGTGTATTCCGTTTTGTTTGAAGTAAATTGCCAGAATATTAGATTTACCTACATTTGAATATAAGTTCAAAATTCATTCTAAAGCCAAATTTTGTTGGCATTATCTATAGTTATTCATCCTCCATACCTTAGAGTTAATAAAGATTGTTGTCTAATCAATATGCATAACAAAAATCAAAACATAAACTAGGAGGTTGAGAATTCTACACTATCAAGATAAAAGAAAAAAACTTCTTTTAGAGTGGAATTCCTGTCACTGCAGTCCAGTTTAAAGTTTCCATTGGGTTGACAATCTATTCTTATTGTTAGTTTGCCAAAGTTGTAGTGAGATATAGTTATGTAAGAAGAAATCACCGTTCTTTATCAAGTTTTTCTTAGTAACAAAAGAGGACAAGAACAACAGAAATTAATGTTTGCATACATAGTGAAAGAGGGGATAGTTGAAAGAACTTTTTGTAAAAGCTATGTGTCAGCTACATTTTAATACTTAGATGAATGTAGTAAGAGTTCACAGTACTCCCAACAGGCAGTACTACTTACCATACAAGCAAGCTTTTTTTAGTGGCATTTGATATTAGGATGCTTGAGAAGCTGTTTTCTCATTCATTCCTCTTGCGGACAAACTTGCTAGGAAGAATAACAATCTTCCTACTATTGTAAGACTGCTTCTTTTGTCTTTGACTATTCAAGCATTTAATTTCTACTCTAAAAAATAATCAGCTCATTTGTATGTTTTTCTTTTTCCTTTTCCCTTTACTCCTGAAATACCATAGTGTTTTTCTTCAGAGATTGGTTTCTCTCCTTTGATAGATCTCTTATTGGCTTCTGATATGATGAGATCCTCAAAATCACCTCACAAAATTAAGGTTCCTTTTTCATAGTTCAGATGAATAGTTAGGGAAATATCTTTTTAACCTTAGTATTAGAAAAATGCAGTTACTTCTCTTTGGGGATCAAACTAAACATAAGTCTTATCCTTAATGTTTATTGTTTGGTATGTAAAACTGAACGTGCTCTTAGAAAGTTACACCATCTAATGTGGACTGAAATTAATCCTGTATTTTGGAGGAATTGAGGTAGGTAACATAAGTGACTGCATTGAGTAAGTATTAAATCTTCATTATTTCTTATGTCATTGATACTAAGTGTTAAAAATAGATGGTTAATGAATTGGCACTGATGGATTATTTTATGTTTCTTTACTAGGAACATGAATCTGAAGGTGGAAGAACCCCTTTGATGAAAGCTGCGAGAGCTGGCCATTTGTGCACCGTGCAGTTTCTTATTAGCAAAGGTAAAGTACAAGTGTGCATTTCCAAGAAAGTACAACTTCTGAAAAAAGTTCCTAAACTGTTGCAATTTCTGTTAAAGCTACTTTACCTATAGTATAAGTATTATATTCCAGTCTTTTGTTGCTGTATTTTATTAGGAAGCAGAGTTCATAAGGTACTTTGCTGGAATCTTTATTAGTTTTTTTTTTTTTTTTTTTTTTGGCTGCGTTGGGTCTTAGTTGTGGCACACGGGATCTTTCGTTGCTGCGTGTGGGTTTTTTTTTCTCTCTCTCTAGTTGTGGCGCGAAGGCTCCAGGGCACGTGGGCTTTGTAGTTTGCGGCACGTGGGCTCTAGTTGAGGCTCGCGAGCTCAGTAGTTGTGGCACAGGGGCCTAGTTGTCCCGCGGCATGGGGGATCCCAACTCCCTGACCAGGGATCGAACCCGCGTCCCCTGCATTGGAAGGCGGATTCTTAACCACTGGACCACCAGGGAAGTCCTGTTTATTAGTTTTGAGTTTGAAGTTTTTATCAACCAAAGAGTATATGGTTACTCCCCAAAGTTGGAAATGTCAAAGGTAAAGTGTCCAGCTATATTTAGTAGATACAGTATCGTTCAGCACTTAAGGCAGTTCTGCTGGAAATGGGGAAGGGTGGAGGAGAGAAAGTCTGCTACTGTTGTTTATGGTACAGTTAAATCAACCAAGTACACAAGGGTGTTATTTATTATTTTTATATTCCTCTAGAGATTCTATTATTAGAATATATTTAGGCAAAGAAGTTCAAATGATGGATAAGAGGTAGTTCAAGACTATTTACTATAGAAAAGTGAAATGCTGCTGAACTCAGTTTATGTTGAACCACATAAAATTGTCATTGTATATGTCAAAGATGGTAATAGCAGCAATTTCTTTTGGTTCAGCCTAACTCTGTGTAGTGTTCGAGGTATTCTGGCATCTGATAAAAAAAATCTTAGGATGTTAAACTGTAAGGAAGGTCCACTCAAGTCTTGTCACATTATTCAAATAAACATTTTATATCTATTGTATATTCCAATAGAATTCTGACATTTTGTACCATTAAGGATGCAGTGTAAGATTTTATCATTTTAAATATACTTGCTTTCTTCTTTAATTGGATAAAATTAGGCCTCTTTTCTTCACATCACATTTTGCTACCAAGTAAGGCATATCTTATATAATGTCATAACTTAGTCTGTAAAAGCTATTTACTTCAACCATGCAGAAGTAATAAACAGATGGATAACCTTTAGAGTTCTCTCATGCTCCTTTCCTAATCATACCATCAACTACCCTGCTAAGCATATAATCAGGCTTGTCAAGAATAAGAACACATTGATTATAGCCTTTCTAGGCTGTAGTAAGTGCTAAACAATCCCAACTAAATTTATTATTAACAACTTTAAAAATAATCTTATGTTGGTAATGTAAGGATGTTTATTGGTGTGCCTCGTCTTTCCCAAAGGTACTTTAATACAAGTTAGGATTAGGTTCAGCTGGGTCTTTTTGAAAATTAAATAAATAGTAGTTTCCCCTAGGTTTATTTTTCCCTTCATAAAATAAGTCGAATTAAGGAAGAAGGAAGAATGAACGTTGCTATAGTCCTTTTTTTTTTTTTTTTGGTTTCACTACGTCTTAGTTGCGGCAGGCAAGCTCCTTAGTTGCAGCTCACCAGCTCCTTAGTTGTGGCATGCAAACTCTTAGTTGCATCGTACATGTGGGATCTAGTTCCCTGACCAGGGGTCAAACCCAGGCCCCCTGCATTGGGAGCATGGAGTCTTATCCATTGCACCACCAGGGAAGTCCCCATTGCTATAGTCTTAACCATCTAGTTGAGTCCTTTTGGGATTGTAAAAGGTAGTTGAACTAAAAATGAGAGGTCTTTTTTTCCGTGAATCAAAATTAATTTACCAAAAAAAGAGGCTAAGAAAAGATTTTGCATTTAGACTTCTTTTTGGTCATATTGTACAAAGCTATTGAACAACTTACTAAATAGCCTTTCTGATAAGGTATTTGGATAATCTTTTGTCTTCTCTTCATATCCAGGTCTCTCTGACCCTTAAAATATACAATAGGAAGAATTATATTTCTCGTAAATATTGTTTAAAAAAATCTGTTTTCTCTGCTTTGAGACCTGGCTATACTGCCACATTTTAGAAGTAGATCAAAAATGTCATTGTCTTTACATACAATGATATTATTTGGTGCTCACATTAACCTGTATATATTTATTAATCTAGATTTTTCATTTTAGAAGTGATATTGAATGAATGAACTACAGCTATGCACAGCAATGTGGATGAATCTCAAAAATATTATATTGAGCGAAAGAAGCCAGGCACAAAAGAGTACACTGTATGATTTCATTCATATAAAGTTCAAAAACTAAAACCAGTTTGGAAGTCAGGATAGTAGTTACCATTGGAGGGTGGGGTAGTGACTGAAAAGGTGCACAAAGTGGGGCTTCTGGTATGTGGATAATGTTCTGTTTCTTGATCTGGGTGCTGGTCACACAAGTGTGTTCACTTTGTGAAAAATTTTCAAACTATACACTTATGATTTGTGCACTTTTTTGTATCTATGTTGTACTTCAAAAAAGTTTTTAAAATCATATTGTCTGAACTGGCTTTGCTAAGATTGCTGTTTATTTTTCTTTGAAGGTGCCAATGTGAATAGGGCTACAGCCAATAACGATCATACAGTAGTGTCATTGGCATGTGCAGGAGGTCACCTGGCAGTTGTGGAGCTACTCTTGGCTCATGGGGCTGACCCTACTCATCGTCTCAAGGTATTCTACTTCAAAATAAGTAAATAATATATACGTCATTATTAAAATATATTTCAAATATTTTCGTGCTTAATATTTATTATTAATATTCATTACTGTTTAAATGAGTTTTGATTTTATATGAGCTGCTAAGAAACTAAATGTGTTTAGTAATCATATTATAAAAAGAAATTAATAAATAATTAATTATGGTGTCAATTTTTCTCAGGATGGCTCAACAATGCTCATTGAAGCTGCAAAAGGTGGCCATACTAATGTTGTTTCTTATCTATTGGATTATCCAAACAATGTTCTGTCAGTTCCTACCACAGATGTGTCTCAGCTTACCCCACCTTGTCAAGATCAATCTCAGGTAATGTAAAACAGAGCTTATTTGTAAATATAAATATTCTTCAAATTGGGAGTTTTCGTTTAAAATAAGCCTTTAGTAAAATGGGCTTATTTCTCTCTTTCTTTTTTTTTTTTTATAAATTTATTTATTTATTTACGGCTGCGTTGGGTCTCTGTCGCTGCACCCGGGATTTCTCTAGTTGCCGCGAGTGGGGGCTACTCTTCGTTGCCATGTGCGGGCTTCTCATTGCGGTGTGCGGGCTTCTCATTGCAGTGGCTTCTCTCATTGCGGAGCACAGGCTTTAGGCGCGCGGGCTTCAGTAGTTGTGGCTCGCGGGCTCTAGAGCACAGGCTCAGTAGCTGTGGCGCACGGGCTTAGTTGCTCTGCGGCATGTGGGATCTCCCCGGACCAGTGGTCGAACCTGTGTCCCCTGCATTGGCAGGCGGATTTTTAACTACTGTGCCACCAGGGAAGTCCAGCTTATTTCTCTTTTAAATTTGAATAAACCTGGTCCTAAATTCTTTAAGATTTTCTTCAAAAGTACATGGAAATTTTTTTCATTGTCTTATTTACTGAAAATAGTGTTTAAAAAGAAACACAGGGCTTCCCTGGTGGCACAGTGGTTGAGAGTCCGCGTGCCGACGCAGGGGACACGGGTTTGTGCCCCGGTCCGGGAAGATCCCACATGCCAGGGAGCGGCTGGGCCCGTGAGCCATGGCCGCTGAGCCTGCACGTCCGGAGCCTGTGCTCCGCAACGGGAGAGGCAACAACAGTGAGAGGCCTGTGTACCGCAAAAAAAAAAAAAAAAAAAGAAACACTTAATACCAAATATAAGTATTCCAAGTTGTCCTTTTATTACAACTAGGTCTTTAAGGTTGTTTGGTTTTTTATGAATACATTAAGCATGATCTTGAACCAAGAGAATGATTTTCCCTTAATACCTCCCAAGACAATATTAATTATCCTAGAGATCGTTACTTTTGTCATCCAGGAAGGTGTGGGTAAACCAGGATATATGCACCAAAAATTCATTAAAGTAATTTTTAAACCTACCTAAAAATACGGAGAGAATATAGAGAGTATACTAAGTATACAAAGTTCAGTGAAATCTGAAATTGTTTTCTACAAAGTTATTCTGAGAACTACTGAAATACACCAATTCAGGAAATGTGTTGGATTTTTTTCTTTTGACCCATATAGAATTTGAACAAGGGTAAATTGGCTAGTTGAATATGTGAGTTGTACTTCTAGCTATAACTGAAACCAGCAAGGATTTCTCTGTAACAAGAGAGTGATATTAATTCCATTTAGCTTATCATTGACTGTTTGTAGAATGCCTGAATTTGCCCAATCAGTATTCTCAGAAATTACTGCTTGGTGAATAATGCTGCTGCTGCTGCTTCTCCTTTTCTTCTCCTTCTCCTCCTCCTTCTTCTTCTTCTTCCTCCCCTTCTTCTTCTTCTTCCCCTCCTCCTCCTTCTTCTTTATTTTTCTTTTAAAGAAACAAAAAAAGTTAATTTGGTGGTATATGAAGAAAATCTAAAACAGGATCTCTGTTTCATTTATGGACCTTTATTTTATTCTTTGGTCTGAGATTCTTTTTTTCTGAGTTGACTTTTTAGGTTCCACGTGTACCAATGCATACACTCGCCATGGTTGTACCTCCACAGGAACCTGACAGAACTTTACAGGAGAACTCTCCTGCTGTTTTAGGAGTACAAAAAGGTTAGTTCTTGAATTATTTTCCTTAAAATGGGTATTTTATCACCTAAAGTATGAATTCATAAAGGTACTTTAATGGTACACAGTTACTGTGTATCCAGAATTGAGGTAGGTAATTCTGACAAATGCTAATCATCTTACATATTATTTAAAATAGAAAAGACACAACTACTAGGAAAAATGATTTCTTAAAATGCTAACGTACTTCTAGGTGTCGTTTTCATGTGGCGTAGGCAAAAATACTTAAGCATATACCAAGTTCTTCATTATATTAAATAAAGTAGCAAATTATATTAAAGTAGCAAAAATTTATCAGGCATTCATTTTTCATTTCACAATTCTTTAGCTAAACAGTAATATGAGGAATGAAAATATGTTTGCTGTCAAGTCTTAGTAGCATTGATTCAGTTTGGTGAGTGAGAAGTTTAAGAATTATATTTAGTTTCTTTCATGTAATGCTGAATATATGGCTTAACATCTGTCAATATGTGAACACGGACAAATAACTATAAAAAAGTATATGAATAATATCCAAGTGAATATCAAGGTGTATACATTATTTAAAGGACTCAAGTTTATGAGCTCTGTTATTTTTCTGCTGTATTTTCATTTGTAGATATAAAGTACCTTCACTTGGTAATAATGTATGTGGTTGTCCTACCTGAGTTCTCTGAAATAAAGAAAATAGGTAATATGTAAAGTATTAAAAACTATTATATGTAAAACAAATGTATAAGCGTATTTCATTCATTATATGACAATGAAGTTCTAGATTTTTGAAATCACAGTGAAGTGTATAAGTATGTATTTGTATCTTTAACACAGCTTTAAGTGAAGTTGGTAAGGAATGACTATACAGCAGCAAACAGAAGCTTCTTTCAAATTAATGTCAATTTTAGTAATTTTAGAGTATTGTAGGCCTTCACCAAGGATTACTTCATTTCTGAACTATTAATTTCAGAGATAAAATACCTGTAGTCTCTCTGACTTAAGCTAATTCTAGCAGTTTTCCATTGGACACCTAGCTATTCAAACTTCAGAAAATGAAGACTGCTCTTTTTAGTCTTAAGAAATAAAAAACAAATTAAGCATGTACTTGTTAAGGAATCTGAGTATCCTAACTGGCTAACAGCCTTTAGTAAAATATTTAAACCTAAATGCCTCTGTTTTTGTTGCTCTTTGTTTGGCTGTATCCTATAGAGGACTGTAGTAACTTTGGCTAGGGAAATTCAGTACTAAATAAGAAATCATTTAAAAAATATTTATTAACACAGAGCCACAAAATAACCAAGAAATAAGCTAGGAAGGACAGAGTATGTGCAGAAAGGAAGTAAAACATTTTAAATTTAGATTTAATATGTAAGTCAACTGAAACGTTTGGGTAGTGACTTTTTAAGTTGATGCTCAAGTGAGTAGTCATATTTTTGCTTACTGAAATACCTTCTTATACTGAGTAGCTACTTATTTTCTTCACTGATGTTTTTTGTTTTTTTATAAATGTATTTGTTTATTTTTGGCTGCATTGGGTCTTTGTTGCTGCGTGCAGGCTTTCTCTAGTTGCAGCGAGTGGGGGCCACTCCTTGCTGCGGTGCGCGGGCCTCTCATTGTGGCAGCCTCTCCCATTGCAGAGCACGGGCTCTAGGCCCATGGGCTTCAGTAGTTGTGGCACGCAGGCTCAGTAGTTGTGGTGCACGGGCCCAGTTGCTCTGCAGCATGTGGGATCCTCCTGGAACAGGGCTTGAACCTGTGTCCCCTGCACTGGCCGGTGGACTCCTAACCACTGCACCACCAGGGAAGTCCCTGATGTTTTATTACTTACTGAATAGTGTCAAAATAAACTAACCTTTTAAGGAATCTTTCATTTTACTAAATTATTAGGGAAGGAAAAAATTAACACTTGTATCTAGACACTTGGCACTTGCTGTTGCCAGATGCCAAGTGATGTTGCCAACCCAACATTTATTTATGTGGGAGCAAGCTGTGATAATGCATTGCGTTAAGATTTCATGTTAGTATTGATATAAATCGTGTGCGTAATAGAATATTATATCACTGTAAATTAGGAAAAATCAATTGATGATGTAAAAGTACACATTGAATCACCTGGGTAGATAGAAAGATCTATCTTAAATTATTAAATATATATTATTTTCTCCTTAAAGTGGCTTTTTCTTAAAATTTCTCATTTATGTAGCTAGAGAAGTTCCTTTGAGTGATGAAATTGCTGTTTGACCGTTTTGCTTTTTTTTTTTCCTAAGTCCATAGATTATACCTGCATTGCATATGTGGCTAGGGATGGAGGAAGGATTCTTACTCTCTAGGACTCTCTTTCTATTCTAGCAATCATCTTTTCAAGTTTATAACGTATTACTCCTATCTGAAGTCTTTATTCATATCTGCATCCTTTTAAAATATATTCATGCCCATAAATCTTACCAAGGTGTTTCTTATATATCCTACTATAACATTCTTTTCTTTCATGTGCACCATTCATCCAGGCTCCTTCCATCTTGACTCATATTCTCCTGATTTAGGAAATTAATCTCACTTACCCATTGTTAGTTTTCAAGGATTTGAGATCCTAGCTGGCATCTGACAGAGGCCTCAGAATCACCTTTATAAACAAAATGTGAAACTAGGTAAGAGTGATATGCTCAGTTTTCTAGCATTGTTTAGCTTTATCATCTATAGTTATGAATATTCACATGGGAAAGGATACATAAGTAATATCAAACCTTTGTCTTTCCAAATTTAATATTGTAAATAAATTTGTTGATTGAAGCCACTTGTTGCATCTCATTCATTTGTAGTAACTGATTCTACAGAGAGCCTAAAATAGGATTCTGATTATTCTTTGTGTGGAACTAACTAATCCGTTGCAAAGCATTAAAATGATGTCAAGATAAACAATACACATCTTTTGTGTGTACCTCAAGGCCCTCTTGAGGAGTCATTTCTCTGAACTCCTATAGCACTTTATTGGATCTTCCTTCTGGCTCTGGTCACTCCTGCACCTTCTTCACCTCCCCTTTGGACTTCAAGTGTGGAAGGTTGAGTTAATCATACTTAATTCCTGGACTTTGTCATCATGGCTCTGCTCTTGTTCTACTTTGTTCCTTTTTATCCCTTTTTCCATGCCCATACTTGCCCTTAGGCAGTCATTCTAATGTGTTTGATTTGCAGATTCTTTTGCTCTTACAAGTTCTTATAAAATATTTACTACTTTATATATTTTTAAATTTACATAAATGGTATTATGCTATAGATCCTGTTTTGTGTTTTACTTTTTTCACCAGCACTGTTTTTAAGATCTATCCATATGTCTACCTCTAGATTGTTTCTACCTACATACATAGTGTTTCATCCTGTATATCCTCTATTCTTTACTTGTCCTTTCTCTCAGTGATGGGTACCCAGATTGTCTCTCATTCCCCACCACCACAGACAATGCTGTGGTGAAAATTCTGGTACAGTCCCCTTATGGATCTGTATGAGAATTTCTCTGGGATAAACTCAGGAGCAGAATTGCCTGTCATAGGAATGCGTAATGTTTATCTGACAAAGTACTGTGAATACACTCTTTAGAATGCTACAGCAGTTTACACTCCCAGCAGCAATGTGTAAGGGTTACTATATTATACGCCCCCATCCCATATCTGCCAACGCTTGGCTTTATCCTTTTATTTGGATTTGTACATTTTTATCTCCCCTTTTAGACTGTAAGCTCCTTGAGGGCAGGGTTTAGGTTGCTCGTCTTTGTATGGTCCACTATGGCTTGCTTGTACTAGATGTTAAATATTTGTTGAATAAATTAATAAATGCCAGGCTAAGAATATAGATTATTCTGAAGGCAAAAGAAAATTATTAAGAATTTTTTTTTAATGTTGGTGCAGTTCTTTTTTTTTCTTTTTTTAAATTTATTTATTTATGGCTGTGTTGGGTCTTTGTTTCTGTGTGATGGCTTTCTCTAGTTGCGGCAAGCAGGGGCCACTCTTCATCGTGGTGCGCGGGCCTCTCACTGTCGTGTCCTCTTGTTGCGGAGCCCAGGCTCCAGACACGCAGGCTCAGTAGTTGTGGCGCACGGGCTTAGTTGCTCCGTAGAATGTGGGATCTTCCCAGACCAGGGCTCGAACCCGTGTCCTCTGCATTGGCAGGCAGATTCTCAACCACTGCACCACCAGGGAAACCCAAGAATTTTTAAGAAGAGCGACATTGTGATTAAAGGGGATGTTTAAGAACTTAGTCAAGAAGTACTATTTCAGGGCTTCCCTGGTGGCATAGTGGTTGAGAATCCGCCTGCCGATGCAGGGGACACGAGTTCGTGCCCCGGTCCAGGAAGATCCCACATGCCGCGGAGCGGCTAGGCCAGTGAGCCATGGCCGCTGAGCCTGCACGTCCGGAGCCTGTGCTCCGCAACGGGAGAGGCCACAACAGTGAGAGGCCCACGCACTGCAAAAAAAGAAAAAGGAAGTACTGTTTTAGACTGCTGGGGAACAGATTGAAAACAGAACTGTAAATGTAAAGTAAGCATTAGGTTAACATGATGCTTTATATTCCAGAGTTGTTTATTGGAGTAGGTAACATGAAAAGTTCTCATTTTAATATCAAATCATTAAAATTGTATAGAAAAATTATATGTACAGTGAATGAGGTTGAGTGTTTCTCTGGAAATTTTACTACTAATATTCTCTAGTTTAGTAGATTTCCATTAGTAATCATGCTTATGTGGATTTATATATGTCCAAATTTAATAATGTCTTTTAACATATAACTGCTTATGTCCATCTCATTTCCTCACTGCCCATAAAAAAATAAAGGCCATGTTCTAAGCTGTCTCTATATCGTGGTTTCCTGTTGCAAACTTTTTTAATTAATGGAGGAAAAGTGAAAATTGAGGAAGTAGGGTAGTAACCAAACCAAAGAGATAAGATAGTAACTTTACCTGTGTTCCTAAATATTAATTTATGATATCACTCAATGCTACCAATGAGTAGACAATGAATAGATTTATATATTTCTATCTGACAGTGGGCAATGTCTGAGGAAGATGGAACTGTTCTATATTCTGGTGTCTTATACTACTACCTTCCTAGAGACTGAAAATTTTGTTGCTAAAAGGACACTTGTTAACATTCTCTACTTTTCCCCAAAATGAAGTTGTTTCTTCAGCTTCTAGGAATGATTAGGTGACATTTGTTTTTTACCAACATGGCTTAGTCGTGATGTTGTAGCTTGTATTAGTGCTTTGATGTGTATCTAGGCAATCCCACTAACTCCATGGTTACAGATACTCAGTCATTGTCTATTTGGGGAAGAACTGCTTTTTGTGCATTACTTTCACCATCCTCTGTTCTTCCTGCTACATATATTTTGGGCTTTTTGTCTCTATGTTCAGTTAAATAAGTTACTCTTTGTAATCTTGTGCTCTAAGCTTTTTGTATTTTATTTCTTAACAAGATACAGCCATTTCTCTCTGTTATTATCCTCAAAATTCTAGCCTTATTTTGGATTATCTTACTATTATAAGATTTTAAATCTGTGAATGTCCAATGTTGTCATAATTAATTACTAGTCTGATTAGTGTTGAACTCTTACCTAATTTTCTTAATCTTAAATACAAATTACGAAACACAAATTACAAAATACAAAAACTATACAAGGGTGTTTTAAAATAATGTTGGAGGAGTATTCAGAACTTCTTTGCAGAACTTCTGAATTTACTCTGCTGATGTCATTGAATTTGTTACACAACTGAAAATTTCCTTGCTGGGCTCGCAGATTTATACATTGCTATTTGTGGCAGTTAAACTCCCTTTTCCTACCAATGATTGTCATTAGGTACTTTGAACAAGTAAAGCAAACTATTATTTCCTATATGATCTTGCGGAAATAGTTATAAAATTATCTCACAAACTAATGGCTTTTGCTCTGAAAGGATAAAGTCTGTTCCCACTACTTTGCTCAGATAGAAGTATAAAATTGAATATGGACAATACATTTTGCTGAATTTTGCCTTTAAAAAATAACTAATCATTGCAGCTCTATTTACAATAGCCAGGACATGGAAGCAACCTAAGTGTCCATCATCGGATGAATGGATAAAGATGTGGCACATAAATACAATGGAATATTACTCAGCCATAAAAAGAAGTGAAATTGAGATATTTGTAGTGAGGTGGATGGGCCTAGAGTCTGTCAAACAGAGTGAAGTAAGTCAGAAAGAGAAAAACAAATACCGTATGCTAACACATATATATGGAATCTAAGGAGAAAATAAAAAAAAAGGTCATGAAGAACCTAGGGGTAAGATGGGAATAAAGACACAGACCTACTAGAGAATGGACTTGAGGATATGGGGAGGGGGAAGGGTAAGCTGTGACAAAGTGAGAGAGTGGCATGGACATATATACACTACCAAACGTAAAATAGATAGCTAGTAGGAGGCAGCTGTATAGCACAGGGAGATCAGCTCGGTGGTTTGTGACCACCTAGAGGGGTGGGATAGGGAGTATGGGAGGGAGGGAGACGCAAGAGGGAAGAGATATGGGAACATATGTATATGTATGGCTGATTCACTTTGTTGTAAAGCAGAAACTGACACACCATTGTAAAGCAATTATACTCCAATAAAGATGTTAAAAAATAAATAAAATAAAACAAAACATTCGTTAGTATTAAAAATAATAATAATAACTAAGTCTTTAATTGCAGTGATTTTGGAACTGTGGTTGTCTGACCTTGTTAAAGACAGTATCTCAGGGAAAACCTGTTAGACTTTTTTTGATAATAGCATATTGCAAATATTTGAGCTACCTGCAGTTTTGAGTTCTCCTATTCTAGCAAAAAAAGCAGTGAAATCTCTTATTTTTTTGTCCAGTAGTTTTGTCACCCTCTTGCAGTTCTGAGCATTTAAACATCTAGTGGATTATTTTTTTCCTTTGGACCTAAGAATCATTTTGAATGCATTGGATGAGCTTATTTTTAAATCTGAAGTTACATATGTTATTCATATATATTGACTACAGTCCTTAAGAATAGACAACTGTTTTTTACCCAGTTTTTTGTGGTTTTTTTTTTTTTTTTTTTTTTTTTTTTTGCGGTACGCGGGCCTCTCACTGCTGTGGCCTCTCCCGTTCTGGAGCACAGGCTCCGGACGCACAGGCTCAGCGGCCATGGCTCACGGTCCCAGCCGCTCCGCGGCATATAGGATCCTCCCGGACCGGGGCACGAACCCACGTCCCCTGCATCGGCAGTGGACTCTCAACCACTGCGCCACCAGGGAAGCCCCCCAGTTGTTTTTAAACAGCTTTGTTGTTGTTTAGTTTACACACCATAAAAGTTCACTCATTTTAAATGTACAATACAGTGACTTTTAGAAAATTTACATAATTGCATAACCATCACCTCCATCAAGTTTTGGATCCATCACTCCAAAAAAATCTCTCATGCCTGTTTCTGATCAATCCTCATTCTTACCACTATAATCCAGGCAACCAGTATTTTCCTTTCTGTCTCTATAGATTTGCCTTTTCTCTGTAGATCTGTTATAAATGGAATTGTACGATATGTGGTCTTTTGTGTCTGGGTTCTTTCACTTAGCATAATGTTTTCAAGGTTCATCCACATTGTAGGCTATATCAGTAGTTCCTTTTTATTGCTGAATAGTCTCAGTTCTTCCTAAACAAGATTAAGCCTTGAATTTGCCTCTAAGTAGTTATTATATGTTTCCTCCACTTTATGCCCAGATGTTAAGATTGTTAATATTGATAATTATTTTGCCATGAGGGGAGTAAATTAATTTAAGTGTGATCGAAAACCTTAAATTAATATACAGTTACTTCATTTTTAACATACACTGTCAATATGAGTAATCCTATATGGGAAGTCTGATTTTCTCCTAGGTATTATTCATTGTTTCTCTCATAGACTTTTACGTGAAGAGTTTATTTAAACTCAGAATAATTGTCCTTTGTGCTATAAGTTTAATACAGTGTTCAGGTACAGAAGTGTTTAAGACTTAATTAATGAAAAATTTTAGAAGGTTATATCTTAAAAATTGATTTCAAATTATATTTTAATATAATAAAGAAACATTTTGGCAGTTTGAAAGACACTTTTCCCTACTTTGATCTACAAGTTACAGTTTCTTGCAGTAACCTGTACTAATATTGTAAAAAGAACAATTGGGCAGTCAAGCCAACATTAATGATACCCTCAACATTATTTTGATACTGCTTTAGATTTGATGTTCTTTAAAAAGTCCAATTAAATAAGCAGAATTTTGAGGTTCTTTCCTCTTTGATTTCCTTTTCTCCCTAATCCTGTGTTTTCCAAAATCATCCACTCCTATAAATATTAGATTTTTTTTAATTGAAAAAGTCACACTTTTTGAATTGGCAACATCCCTGTTTGTGCTATGTAAAATAGATGAGTCTGGTCTTTAATCTACCTACAACTGGTATGAATCTGAACATTCATTCTATAGCATTAGTTATATGGATTTTGGGAGGGAAGTATGTGGTTGGGGGCGGAGGGAGGGCTGGGATTTTTTTTTTTTTTTTTTTTTTTTTTTTTTTTTTTTTTTAGCATGGCACATTTTCAAACATTTTTCATGTGCTTAGGTACATCCAAGCAGAAGTCCAGTTCCCTGCAGGTAGCAGATCAGGACGTACTGCCACCTTTTCACCCATACCAGCCTTTGGAGTGCATAGTAGAGGAGACTGAAGGAAAACTGAATGAACTGGGACAAAGAATTAGTGCTATTGAAAAAGCACAGCTTAAATCATTGGAGTTAATTCAAGGTGAACCTCTGAACAAGGATAAGATAGAAGAACTTAAAAAGAACAGAGAAGAGCAAGTCCAGAAGAAGAAGAAAATACTGAAAGAACTGCAGAAAGTGGAAAGGCAGTTGCAGATGAAAACACAGCAGCAATTTACCAAAGAATACTTGGAAACCAAAGGTCAGAAAGACACAGTATCTCCACACCAGCAGTGCTGTCATAGAGGAGTCTTCCCAGAAGGGGAAGGAGATGGTAGTCTCCCAGAGGATCACTTTTCAGAGTTACCTCAGGTTGACACAATCTTATTTAAAGATAATGATGTTGATGATGAGCAACAGTCTCCACCATCGGCAGAACAAATTGATTTTGTCCCAGTCCAGCCTTTATCATCTCCACAGTGTAACTTTTCCAGTGAATTAGGTTCTAATGGGACAAATTCTCTTGAACTTCAGAAAGTATCAGGTAATCATCAGATTATAGGACAGCCTCAGATTGCTATTACTGGACACGATCAGGGGCTGTTAGTGCAAGAACCAGATGGACTAATGGTTGCAACTCCAGCCCAGACGCTTACCGACACTCTTGATGACCTGATAGCAGGTGGGTTGAGAAATATACCTGTAATAATTTCTCTTTAATCTTTGTGCTCAACTTCTTTACATGACTTTCCCAAAACACCAACTTGGTGCTTTTCCATTTTGAACTATCTTTATAAAATTACTCATTTCTTGAGGTGTTTTGGAAGTGAATTTAACTAAACTCAGCAACACTAACACACAAAAGTGTGTTTTCCCTCTTCTTTTTTGTTATTTGCAAAAGCAAAGAAATAAAGTTGCCATGATCCTTTATTTTAGCCCTTTGGTATCAAAATCACCCTGTGTTGTATCTTGGGTAGGAGATCTCAAAATAGAATTTCTTTGTAGGCTTCAGAGATAATCATATAAGATTATACATTTAATTTTCCTGCTGGTGATTTTCATATTTGGAAATCAGAATTCTAAATCGCATTGCTTTTTCTTTATTTATAATTTTATTAGATCAATTTAAATATTTCTAATTAAAAGGGATGTTCAGAAAAAAACTATAAGCATTCCATGTTTTTAAAATATTTGTGGTTAGAAGATCATTGTCAACTTGATAACGATTTGGAGATTGGGATTTTTGTATTAACTGTCTTGATGAAAGCACACACACCACACACACACACACACACACACACACACACACACACCAAAGCAAAAAAGAAACCAGCCTTATAAACTTACAGTATATGTTTCTGTTTATTGTTGTGTGGAAAATTACAACTAGATATGAAATGAGGTGCACAAGTTTACTTTCCGTTTCATTGTCCTTGCAGCAGTGGGAAAACAGTGCAATTAATCATTTACCTTCCTAAAGATGGCTGGTGAATGTATCACCTCCATGAGAGCCCAGTTCAGAAATGCAGCCAGAATGGCTGTTGACAGTGGATGAAGACCAAGAACTAAGATGTAGCTGGAGTGATATTCAAAGGCAGGCCAGTCCTCTGTCTCTTGATTGCAACATTTTTTTTCTTTACTGTTGTCTGTTTCTTCTTGTCGTATTCTCCTCCCCTCCTCCCATCCCAGTTATGCTATCCCAGTTTCCTTTCTTCTTTTGTGAGCCTTTAGTCTTCCTAATCTTTACTGAATCTTTTAAAATGTGGAGTAAGATTACTTAATTCAGGAATTTTATTGGGCATGTATATGACTTCAAGTGGTTATAGAATTATAATAGTGCCTTTGAGGCTCCTCTGATATGTAATAGGTATTGCTGTGCAGAGGAGGAATGTCTTAGTTTTCATAAAGGAAATAAAAATGCTGGGAAATGTTTTAAGGAGTTAGATTCTTTATTCTTTACTTTTGTTTTTTATATCTTCAGCCCATAGCCACTTAACTCAAATTGACTTTGTGTCATTAGCATTGCAAGTTGTTATAAATTTTGAATAAACTCTTATAGTTCATTTATGGTTCTGATTTCTAATCTGGTAAAAGCAAATATTGGAGTGTGAAGTATGATTATAAATAATAATGATGAAACTGGTGACCTAAGAGTAACATTTTTAAGACGTAGGGTTCTATAAATATCATTATAATGTTCCTAATTAAGTACTCAGTTTGCAGTTATGAAACCCACATTATTGATCAGTTTAGTTTGTTGGAACTTAGGACCTGTCCTTTTTTTTTTTTTTTTAAAGGAGAAACAGCTCTAAAGGGAACTTGTAGGTGTTAACTTTATGGTAGTATTTACTGCTGTTTCTTGTAGAGGAGGTCAAATTCTGGTTATTTCACTGAAGTATTTGTTAAATTAAAATGACCTTTTACAAAGTTCACATGAAACTTCAAAAAATTGGTTTAGAAAACATCTTTTAATTATATTTAACATTAATATAAATGAATAAAATTTAATTTCTCTTAGACATTAATGTCTAGTGACAGTTGCCCCACCATATTGTTCAATATTCTTTTATTAATATACTTTAAAGTATAAATCCGTCAATACATTAAAAATAACACATTTTTTTCTCTCTTTTTTTTTTTTTTTTTTTTTTTTTTTTGGCTGCTTGGCTTGTGGGATCTAGTTCCCCGACCAGGGATCAAACTCAGGCGCCCAGCAGTGACAGTGCCTAGTCCTAACCACTGAACCTCCAGGGAATTCCCTGAAAATTATCTTCATTTAAAATTTTTTTCATTTTGCTGAAGCTTACATTTTAAAATATATAGCAATAATTAGATTTTCTTTGTTCAAAATGATGACTTACCTCAAAATTTAAAACTTTATTAAGTCTACATTTCTCTTAATTTCTTAATTGAAGATGAAATAAATAAGAATGAATTAGGTAAATACCTAATTCTTTGATTTTATGATATGTTAATATACCAGTAGAATTATAGATCAGACCAAAGATATAATTAATTTTACCTAAATTAAATCTAGTTATCATGCCTCATAGTTAATAAAAGAGAGGAAGAGAGGATACTGTACATCTTACAATTTTACTTTAGATAATATTCATATATAATAGCAATAAGTTTCACTCTTTAAATATAAGAGTATTTTTCTTCTTTTCTTTTCTTTTCTTTTCTTTTCTTTTCTATTCTTTTCTTTTCTTTTCTTTTCTTTTTTTGCGGTACGCGAGCCTCTCACTGTTGTGGCCTCTCCCGTTGCGGAGCACAGGCTCCGGACACGCAGGCTCAGCGGCCATGGCTCACGGGCCCAGCCGCTCCGCAACATGTGGGATCTTCCCGGACCGGGGCACGAACCCGTGTCCCCTGCATCAGCAGGCGGACTCTCAACCACTGCGCCATCAGGGAAGCCCAAGAGTATTTTTCTTTATTGCTGTTCTACTCTCAGAATATTTGTCATGATAATGAGTTGGTTAGATACATAATTTATGAATGTCATAACTTGACTAGCTGACTGACAGCCATAACTATATAGTCTTAAACGTATCATACTTGATATAGTCTCAGCCAGAATATATGTATACTCTTGATTGGAAGCATGGTTGTTCAGTTTCATTTCTTCTGAAATTAAGTGTCAGGCTTTTAGAAGTTATCATAATAGCAAATGATTCTCAGTTCAGATGTCTAGAATTAAGGTCTGAAAATAAAAAGCAATTTAAAGAAATTCAAAATAGCTTTGACCATTGAGCAGTTCTAGAAACATCTAGTAAAATTTTCAGTCTTAATATATAAAGAAGCTTGGTTAAAAAATCAACTAATATCACTTTATTTACATTTATTGAGCGCTTACCGTGCACCAAGCTCAGTGCTAAATGCTTTTATATACATTATCTCATGGGCTCTTTATAGTAATACTATAAAATAAGTCCATATCCCATCTCTGTTTTTCTGTTGAAAACTGAGGCTAATGGAAATTAAGTTGCTAGTAAGTGTTAAGATTCAAACTCAGTTCAGCCAATTTAAGAACCTTAGAAGTAATATGCATGCATCTGATTCAACTTGAAGTTCTGAGTTTATATTAAAGATATTATTTCCTTAGACTTCTAAATTCTAAATAACAATTTCCCTTATTATTTTTATATTAAGATTTGATGTGCATGTAAGGTTTAATATAGTTTTGTGACTTGAGAACATTGTTACTGTTGTTGACATCTTAATAGGCTCTCTTCAAACAAATTCCAATTCCATAGTATCTTTTTTTTTTTTTTTTTTTTTTTTTGCGGTACGGGGGCCTCTCACTGTTGTGGGGCACAGGCTCTGGACGCGCAGGCTTAGCGGCCATGGCTCACGAGCCTAGCCACTCCGTGGTATGTGGGATCTTTCCGGACCGGGGCATGAACCCGTGTCCCCTGCATCGGCAGGTGGACTCTCAACCACTGCGCCACCAGGGAAGCCCCATAGTATCTTGCTTTAAGTAATCCGGTGGTAGTCATTTTAGGCTTAAGAATAAAAAAGTAATTAGGAAATTATCTTTGAGGGAATTTACAGTAAAATACCTTTAAGTAATAATTTCTTCTAATAGATGTTAATATTTTATTTATAGATTGTTATTTATATGGAACTATATAATAAAGTTACTATTATCTAAAACAGATTACAGTGATTTAATTTCTTAAGGCCTTGCAACATAGTTTACATATACCTAGTATCTGAGATGTTTATGTAGTAAAGTTTATTACTGTCTTCCATATTGCCTACAAAACTATCTTAAATTTCATAAAGAATTAAGTAAAATATTACACTTATTTAAGTTCTTCTATCACCCCATTTTAGGATAGTGCATAAATTTAATTTGAATTATGTAGTGACTTTTGTGATAGTGATCTGTTTTGGTCATTTTCAGAGACATTTTGTTCAGAAATAGAAAACATTTTAGGATTTATGAAAAAATTTCATAGTCCTGGTATAATTTTATCTTCATAAAACCTTTATTCCACATGTACTTTTAAAATCTTTGCTACTTTCTAGTTTTATCTTTAGAACTTTTCATATGTAATTAATCCTATTAAAGTCACTTCTGTGGAATATTTCTGATTGTCATTATTACAGGGAGGAAAAAATGTCTTGAGGATACTGTTGTACAAAAATGTACAATCAATGTAAAAATACATATTTGGTAACAGAGCTGTTAAATGTACAAAAGTATTTTTTAAAAACCAACTCTGTAAAAAAGTCTTTTATAACATCATATTCTGGCATAGCACTCTAGTCAACTATTTTAAATTTTTTGAATATCTGTTTTTCATAATAACAAAAAGATAACATGAATAAACAAATTTAATGATAGAAAAGTAATTCTTTAGTAAGATATATGTTGATAATTATATGACTACTGTTAAAATCTTACTATTACAAAGGTGCCATATATCAATGTTTAGTGTCTTGTTTCTGGAACTATTTCCAAACATATCAGCTGTTTTGAGGAGGCATAACAAAATACTATCTGCTTTTAATTCATTCAATGACAAAAATTTTTAAAGCTTTGTTTTCATTGTGCGTGTTCTTAACAGGCAAAAGAAATATTTATAATAATCATTTTTATTTGTAACCATATAGTTAAATTATGTATATTTATGTGGTGACAGAAGCTGTAGAAATTCATATTATCAAGATGTGATTTTATATATATTTGTTGCGAGCGGGGAGGGACAGCTCATGTGGAAACATATCTGAACATCTTAAAATTTGCTATTATTTAAAGCATACTATTAAATATAGTATAGTACTATAATAATAGTGTAGTACTATTAGCATACTACACTTATCTTTCATACTTGTGATCAGTATCCTTGATTGGGATCCAGTCATATCAAAATTCTAGAGAGAAAGCATTCTCCAATCTTGAAATGCTTACATTTTTCTTTAAGACCTGTGTGTTTTTGATTGACTTTTAGTGTGGGTAAGAGGAAGTTATTGCCATCATTGAAACTTTGTTGTCTTTTTCTGTATTATTAATGATTATATGTTTTTTCTGAGTTTTTTCTTTCTTAAGTGAATTGTAACGTTTTTATTTTTAAATGCAGTGATTAATAGTACTGAAAATCCTATAAAATACCTGATAATTACATATATTAGGCACTTACCAAACACTGTGTTAAATACTTTTTGCACATTTCTCATGGATAATTCACAACATCCCTCTGAGATAGGTCCTATTTCCCGCTTCATGGGGCAAACTCCATCTCATGAAAGAAAAGAAATATGCAGAGAGATAAAGATACAATTTCATTTAATTCAGTTTCAGACATCAGATTTTGAGGTCCCAAATAAAAGTTCCAATGTTTATTTTTAAAATAGTTTGATTTTCAGACATTGATTCATTTTAGCAAATTTTCAGAGTAAATATTGAATTTTAAAAACACATACTCTCTGCTATTTATGTGAGAAATATTCTAACTTGTTCTTCCCTTTTTTCTGCTTCTTCTGCTTCTTTTTTCCTTCTTTTCTTTTTTAATGCATTGTCCTCAGGATGTTTTTATCTAATTGCCTTTTACAAACTAAAATGTAAGATTCCTTTTTTTTTATTGGAAACTATTTTCTCCCTATTGACAATATAAAAGGCTACCATTTGTTGTATATGCACTAAATATCAGGTACGATGCTCAGTATTTTACTTCATTATCTCAAGGGGTTTTCCCAACAACCTTACAATGGAGGTACTGTAATTATCATCCCATTTTACACATAAGGAAGTTGAGGTTCAGAGACGTTAAATTACTTGCCCAAGATCAGAAAGTCATTGGTAGAACTGGGATTCAAACATATGTCTATCTGACTAAAGCTTGTGATTTAATTACTACATTATATATATTACTGCTATAGAATTTTCCGTTTTCTGTGTTTTTCTGTACACAAATGACATTACTCTTTTAAGTAGAATTCAGCAATATGAATATTGTTTTTCAGCTGTGAGTAGCAGAGTGCCCACTGGTTCAAACAGTTCCTCTCAGACGGCAGAATGTCTTACACCTGAGCCCTGTTCGCAGTCTCCAAGCAATGTGGCTTCCCAGTCTGTGCCTCCTGTGTATCCTTCAGTTGACATCGATGCACATGTGAGTAGACTGCTTTATTTATTTATTTATTTTTTGGCTGTGTCGGGTCTTAGTTGCAGCATACAGGGTCTTCGTTGTGGCATGCGGGATCTTTCATTGTGGCGCGTGGGCTTCTCTAGTTGTGGTGCGTGGGCTTCAGAGTGCCCAGGCTCAGTAGTTGTGGCATGTGGGCTCTCTTAGTTGTGGCCCACGGACTCTTAAGGTTTTTTTCCTTTTCCTAGACTGAGAGCAACCATGACACAGCATTAACGCTAGCTTGTGCAGGTGGTCATGAAGAACTTGTATCTGTACTCATAGCACGAGATGCTAAAATTGAACACAGAGACAAAAAAGGTAAGAAATGTTAGTGAGAAATAAAGTTGGAGAGTAATTATATCAGAAAACAATTCATTTTTTACTATCAATAAGTGGTTCCTAGACTATTCAGTGAAAGAATGGGTTCGCATATTTCAATTAAGAATATCTGGATTTGTTAATCTACAGAGCCAAATTATTCTTCAAAAATTCAAAAATTAGACTGTAGATCATCAAGGAAGCAAGCTGTGTTTAGCTTTCTCCTTAATCTAAAAGTAGAGCATGCAGAGGTATCAAAGTTTATTATGAGTATAAACTTTAATAGTTTCGTTTGACTTAGCATTTTCTTTTTATCAGGTGTTTATGGGGTTTTGTCACTAACAAATTAGGGTTTAAAGCAGTTTTATGTTAAATGATTATAAGTATCTGCCCTAAAGACCTTTCCCTACTAAAATAATAGAGAATTAAAAACAGTGCCTTAATATGTTAAAAAACACAAATTTGACCAAGATTTTTATTTTCTGATTTAGGTTTCACACCACTGATCCTGGCAGCAACAGCAGGACATGTTGGAGTTGTTGAAATCCTTTTGGATAAAGGTGGAGACATAGAAGCACAATCTGAACGAACTAAGGATACTCCACTTTCATTGGCATGTTCTGGTGGACGTCAGGAAGTATGTTAATGTTCATTTTGTAAACACTTTACTTGTATTTTAAATATGCATATGCTTAGTAATTTAGCTACATGAATAAAACTTGCATGTGTTTTGACATGTTCTATATATTAAATTTAATGAGAATAGTAAATGCCCTTTTAAAGAATCTGTTTCTTGCCTTTCAGGCAAAATAAAAATTCTCATCATCCTTACGTTTATTGGGATTCAATAGAGCACAGTCCTAACACATGAAATGCAAATTTATCACTCAATAATTGAGGAATAGAAACAGTAACAACTTGTTATTTCAGTATGATTGGAATTTCATAGCTCTGAATTCCTTGATATGAAATTGAATTCATTTCTGTAGTGCTGATATTTGAATATTTAGGGTTTAATTAAAATGTTAAGTATTTAGACAAGGAAGTTATAAGTCCCATTTCTTTGTGCTTCCTTCATTATAAGATAGACCCTTGGTGTAAACTAGATTTCTCTGTTCATATTTTACTTTGTAGGTAGTAGACTTGCTGCTGGCTCGGGGTGCAAATAAAGAACATAGGAATGTGTCTGATTATACACCACTGAGTCTAGCTGCATCTGGAGGATATGTGAATATCATTAAGATTCTGCTTAATGCCGGGGCAGAAATTAATTCAAGGTATCTATCACCTGTTTATTTTATTACTCATGATTAGTAAATTATTACCTTGGAATTAAGTGTTTTCCCCTAAATATTTGGACAGATACCATTTTTAATTAAGACAGTACTAAAGTTGCAAGGCCAACAGTTATTCCTATAATGTGCTTATAAGTAATCAAAGCTTATTTCAGCTAACGTTGCTGTTTTTAAAGAGGTTTCTTTTCAGAAAACATTGTTATATATAGTTGGAAATTTATGGCCTCTGCATAGGGATTATGTTTTAAATTGTGAGATTTTCCTACTTCTAATTATTAGTCTAAACAAATAAAATCTATTCATTGGAGTTAGAAACCTTTCTTCTTACTGAAGCTTTTTCATTTTTTATGTTCTCTATGCTTTTTAAGAAAACAATAGGCAACATATTATTTTAATTTTCTAAGCACATTTTCCCCCCCTTAGGACTGGGAGTAAACTAGGTATTTCTCCCCTGATGTTGGCTGCAATGAATGGACATGTTCCTGCAGTGAAACTGCTGCTTGATATGGGTTCAGACATTAATGCCCAAATAGAGACCAATCGGAACACAGCTCTCACCTTGGCCTGTTTCCAAGGACGAGCAGAAGTAGTGAGTTTGCTTCTGGACCGAAAAGCCAATGTTGAACATAGGGCAAAGGTAAGCATTTTATAACTTGTCCTCTACTTCAGATATATTTTTAATAGAAAGAGCAACTTAAATTGAATGTACTATTTTAAACTGTCATAAGTTAAAACTGATGCCCCAATGCAGGACTGGAGAATAGTGCTATACAATGTGTCACTGGCCATTGGTCAGTGGCACACTATCACCATTCATGACTTTTATTAAAGGCAGTGAAGAAAAATAGAATCAGTACTTTTTTCCAACTTCAGCCTTGAGTGGCTTGAAGAACTCCTTTAATGAGGCATGTGCTTACCATTGGTAAAAACCCCAATCAAAAAAATTGCTGCAGGGACTTCCCTGGTGGCGTGGTGGTTAAGAATCCACCTGCCAATGCAGGGGATATGGGTTGGATCCCTGGTCCAGGAAGAGCCCACATGCCGCAGAGCAACTAAGCCTGTGCACCACAACTACTGAGCCCACGCACCACAACTGCCGAGGCTGTGCGCCACAACTACTGAAGCCCACGTGCCTAGAGCCTGTTCTCCGCAACAAGAGAAGCCACCACAATAAGAAGCCTGTGCACCGCAACAAAGAGTAGCCCCCACTCGCCACAACTAGAGAAAGCCTGCACAGCAACAAAGACCCAATGCAGGGACTCCCCTGGTGACACAGTGGTTAAGAATCCACCTGCCAATGCAGGGAACACGGGTTCAAGCCCTGGTCTGGGAAGATCCCACATGTGCACCATGCTACTGAGCCTGTGCTCTAGAGCTCACAAGCCACAACTACCGAGCCTGTGTGCCACAACTACTGAAGCCCACGCGCCTAGAGTCCGTGCTCCACAACAAGAAAAGCCACCGCGATGAGAAGCCTGCACACCACAACAAAGAGTAGCCCCTGCTGGCCGCAACTAGAGAAAGCCCGTGTGCAGCAACAAAGACCCAACACAGCCAAAAATAAATAAATAAATTTGTTTAAAAAAAAAAAAAAAAAAGACCCAGTGCAGCCATAAATAAATAAATAAAAGCATGACTATTAAAAATAAATTGCTGCATAGATTATACAATTAAGACAACTAAAATCTAATCTGACCACGACATTACTTTTTGTATTACAAGTATTCAGTGTGACCCATTTATCTATTAGAAGTCCTAAAGAAAGCCATATTATTTTGGTAATGATACCAGTAGGAAAAGTCTTCTGGTGAAATGTTGGAGACTAATGAGCAAAGACACATGCATAAAATTTATAAAATGATATTTTAATCTATTTTACCCAAGTTTGAGTAGCATTTAAGGAGTTTATCCTGGGTTATTTAGCAAACTGCCTTTTCAGATAGAGTATATTCTAAACAAGATAGAGTATATTCTAAACAAAGTTTTCCCATTGAACATTGTGCCATATTTAATTTTCTTTTTATTCGTTTTAATATTTCTGTTTGTTGTGCAGAGAAGTTATTGTCTCATGTAAATTTATAACAGTAGAGATGTTATGAAATTGTTTTTTTAGCATGAAATTGTGTATTTTTTTAGCATATTTTTAAAAATTTTTTAGTAAGAGAAATCATTCTAGCATGTCTAACTGAACCTAACAATTTTCACTTGCTGCTTAGTAAAGCTTAAGAGTGAATGTTGCTTAGCTCTCTTGTGAGAGAAAATCAGAAATAGAATACACTTATAAGTCAATTGTTTCAGTCCCTTAAAGAAATTAATATAATTTACTCACATAATTTTTTGGTTTAAACAGACTGGTCTTACCCCTTTGATGGAAGCTGCTTCTGGAGGATATGCAGAGGTTGGAAGAGTTCTCCTAGATAAAGGAGCAGATGTCAATGCCCCCCCTGTGCCTTCCTCAAGAGATACTGCTTTAACAATAGCAGCGGACAAAGGACACTACAAATTTTGTGAGCTCCTGATTAATAGGTGGGTAAATTTTATATTTATTTATAGAATTTCTATGATCCCTTTCACTTGTCAGAGCCTTTACAGTTAATAAAATTGTTTTACTTTATTGACATTTTAAAGAACAGATTATTTGTTTGCTATTTTATAAAAGATGAAAGACAAATTAGAGAAAAATAGAAAAAGTCAGCCTCTTCTCATAGGAAACAAACTCTATTAACATTATTTGATTTTTATAGGGGAGCCCATATTGATGTTCGTAACAAGAAGGGAAACACACCACTTTGGTTGGCATCCAATGGTGGTCATTTTGATGTGGTGCAATTGCTAGTGCAAGCAGGTGCTGATGTGGATGCAGCAGATAACCGGAAAATCACGCCTCTTATGTCAGCATTTCGCAAGGTAACTTGATGTGGGGGAAAAAGGATAGAATTTGTTTAAAACTACTAAATTTTAAGTTGAAATCGTGAGAAAGATAAATTGGTCTTGAGGAATTGACTCTGTTTCTATATACAAACCTTTGCTGTCTTTCCACTTTCTTTGTGGCCAAATCTAAGAGCTATATGGTAGTTCCCTATAAGCAACTTGGTTGTTAAATCACTTGGTGTCTTGACTAGTTTTGTTATGTTTTTGTACATAAAACGTGAGATTTAAGGACAGTTATTATATGTAGATGAATGTTTTCTCTACCTAAAGAACAAAAACAAGTGGACTCTCATAAAAATTTATTATACCTCCTGTATATATTAAGGCTTACTTATCTGCTCTATTTTACAAAGCTTTCCCATTGCAATTGTGATAACATGTAAACTACTTAATGTGGCTCACAAAGCCCTGCATGAATGGCTCATGCCAGCCTCAGACCAATCATTTCTACTCCCCTTCCCCTTTGGTCACTACACTTCAGCCACTGGCCTAGAATGCACTAAATTTTTAAATTCCTGAGGGCCTTTGCTCACTGGTTTTCTTTTCCTGAAATGTTCTTTTCCTTACTCTTCACCTGGCTCACTTCTCTTCATCCTTTAATATCTACTCGTCCTTAAATATCACTTCTCAGAAAGTCCTTTTCTAACTCCCAATCTGAAAAGTTTCTCTTGTTCTGTTTTATAGTTCACTGTTATTTTCCTTATCTCATTTTGTAATTATACATTCAAACATGTATTACTTTTTTAATGCCCATCTCCCCAGTTAGACTACAAGATCTGTGAAAGCTAAGATTCATGACTGTCTTTTTCACCAGTGTTTGTACCCAGTTGTTCAGCTCAGTGCCTGACACATACTAGATGGTCAGTAAATAGCTATTGAATGAGAGCAGTGTAAGTTATGAGTCTTAAAAAAAATCTTAAATATTTCAATTTTTTTCTTTCCTTTTAATTGAGGTATAATTTATATATAGTAAAAACACAAATCTAAGGTACATGAATTTTGATAAATGCATATACCTATGTAACCCACACTCCATAAAGATATAAAATACTTCCATAATCCTAGAAAGTTTCATCATGCCCATCCTCAGTTAATTCCCTGCCCCAGAGGCAGCCACTTTTCTGATTTTTGTCACCATCAGACTAATTTTTTTTTTTTTTTTTTTGGCCACACCGTGCGCTGTACGGGATCTTAATTCCCCAACCAGGGATCGAACCCATGCCCCTTGCAGTGGAAGTGTGGAGTCTTAACCACTAGACTGCCAGGGAAGTCCCCCCATCAGACTAATTCTTGAAGATTAAACGAGCTTTAGTAAGAGGGGAAACAATGCAAGTTTGGTTATGTTAAAATAGATGTACTTACAATTGATTACAGATCATCCAGCCCCTGACAATGGCATTTAGAAAGTGTTTTACCTAGATTCAAGTCATAGAACTCAAGATAAATATGACAACCTACCTTGTTTATTTTCGTAAGATAGAGCCAAAATAATGCTTTGAAATCTAGAACATCCTCTTTGTTTTCGGACTAATTTCCCTTTTATATTGAGATTCATTTCACGTCACCAATTTTTATTTTACTAATCGATTTATTCTAGGAGATATATATTTTTTAAAGTTTGTCTGTTTTCAATGGGATGTGGGCAGATTAAATTCAGGAGAAATGTCGTTTGGTCCACCATATATTTCCCAGCATGTTGTACTTATCGTTTTCTGTTTATAAACTCAACACTGTTTCTATTTTCATAATTTCAATTTTAAGTTTAGTAAACTCTCAAGTGTTACTGTACCTTTTACCCTTAAGATTTTAAGCATATGGGCCAATTTTGAAAGTATTCTTTTGTGTATTTTTTGTTATACTTCTTACAGGGTCATGTAAAAGTTGTTCAGTATTTGGTGAAAGAGGTCAATCAGTTCCCTTCTGATATAGAATGCATGAGATACATAGCAACAATCACAGATAAGGTAGGTTTAATATGCTGTTGAAGCACATTTTTGTTCTTTGTTGAATTATATGCCAGAGTATATGTTAGCAGCCCGTTCTTTTCATCCTCTATGAGACTGATCATCTGATTTTTCTATGCTTTAGTTTCCCCATTTGCAAATGAGTATATTTTTTATAAATTATTTTGAGATTTCCTTCCTATTATGGACCATAATTACAGTGACTGCAGCTAAAGTTTATTACTAGACTATTAGCCTGATTAGAAAATTTTCTAAGAACACAAACTTTTTAGAAAATGGTACCTTATTTTGATTTTTCAATCAAAGACTAGACTCAAAGGATAGCTTAATTTGGTTTAGTGAATATTCAGTAATTTGAGGCTTTAAGCCCTGAACTTTGGTATACTTATCAGCTCAAGTTTTATTGGCCTGTTTATGTGTTCCTATATTTATATAATTCCATTTTCCACTATAGGAACTGTTGAAAAAATGTCACCAGTGTGTTGAGACAATTGTGAAGGCTAAAGACCAGCAGGCTGCAGAAGCAAATAAGAATGCAAGTATTCTTTTAAAGGAACTTGATCTGGAAAAGGTGAGTGGGAAAAATAATTTTCCTTATTAGAAATGGTTGAAAATCTAGTAGAATAAATTTGCCACTGATATGACCATAATCTTAACAAAATCTCTTTTTAAAAAATGATTAATAGATTATCAAACTACCATCAATTTTTTGATTCTGACCTATACATAAAAAATACTTTTAACCGTATAAGTGAGGAATTAGTTTCTGAGCAGATCACAATTTTCCAAATAACATTACTGCCTAAGTGGTTTTAATATTAGTCTGGGAAGAAATTTTTTTAAACATTGGAAATCTTTTGTTTATTATAAGATCTGGGCTATAAATGGTTTATTAGATCCTTAATTAAAGAGCAAGTATCTAAGTTTCCTAGGATGTGTGGTAGTATAATTGAAAAAGTTAAAAAAAAAAAAAAAGGTTGCTTTTCTGAGGCTTAGTGTGCTTACCTGGAAAAGGAGGGTGTTATTATGAACCCAGAAGTTATATTAAAAGAATAAATAGCATAATCAAGTAGAGTTATTATAGAAATGCAGGAGATAGCTTAATATTAAGATATTTTGTTGATGATAAAAGGAAGGAAAAGGATCATTTTGAGAGATGCTAAAATTTTGACATCAATTTTTAATTTTAAAAAAAATCAAAACTTGTAAGTTAAAAACAGAAGAAAAAATTGCTTACAAATCAACAAGAAAGGGATTTCCCTGGTGGTCCAGAGGTTAAGACTTTGCCTCTAATCCCACATGCCTCGTGGCCAAAAAACCAAAATATAAAACAGAAACGATATTGTACAAATTCAATAAAGACTTTAAAAATGGTCATATCAAAAAAAAAATGAGAAAAAGATAACTTGCCCAGAATGAAAAATGATCACACAAATGGGCAATTCACAGAAGAAATATAAATGTTCAATAAATACATGGAGAACGCTCAACTTCATGAATAAACAAAGAAATGCACAGTGAAAGAGTGATTTAAATTTCTTTTACCAGATTAGGAAAACTTAAAATTTAAAGGTTTGGTAATAGATATTGATGGCTAGGGTATGCAGAAATTAGCCTTCTAGTATGATTTTTGATGTATGGTATAAATTAGTATAACTATTAATGGAGATGATTTGACAAATGCATTAAATTAAAAAGGGTGCATACCTACTCCAGTCACTCGTCTTCTAGAAATTTAGCCTAAGGTAAATACTTTGATAAATGCTCAAAGATGTGAACATACAAAAGGACATTCACTGTTAAATTGCTTATAACAGGGGGAAGGGTATAAACCTTAAAGTTTTATCATTAGGAAATTAAATAAATTTAATACCTCCATGATAAACTTGATTACAGTTAAAATCAGAAGGGGGAAACTAATATTCATTTTTAAATGAAGTTTGAAGATTGATGACTACTAAGGTCCCTCCTGTGTTCTATAATTTTTAGTTTTGTTTAACTACCCAGGGATATGGTCAGCAATTCCTTAAACAGCCGTTTTGCTCTTATGCCAATCGAGTGATGAAACTGCATATTCAGTTAACAATTATTTTTTCTCTTAATGCTCAGCCCCTTTCTCATTTACATAGGGGGTTGACAGACTTTATTTTATTATTTTTTATTTTTTTGCGGTACGTGGGCCTCTCACTGCTGTGGTCTCTCCCGTTGTGGAGCACAGGCTCTGGACGCGCAGGCTCAGTGGCCATGGCTCATGGGCCTAGCCGCTCCGCGGCATGTGGGATCTTCCTGGACCAGGGCACGAACCCGCGTCCCCTGCATTGGCAGGCGGACTCTCAACCACTGCACCGCCAGGGAAACCCAACTTTTTATTTTTTTATTCTTTATTTTTTTAATTTTAATTAAAAAATTGTTTTGGTTTCACCTCGTGGTTGTGGGATCTTAGTTCCCCGACGAGGGACTGAACCCAGGCCCTTGGCAGTGAGAGCGCAGAGTCCTAACCACTGGACCACCAGGGAATTCCCAACAGACTTTTTCTATGAAATGCTGAAGAGTAAATATTTTAGGCTTTGTAGGCCCATACGATCTCTGTCATAACTCCTTGACTCTGCTGTTATAGCACGAAAGCACCCATAGACAATGCCTAAATGAATGTGTTCCAATAGAACTTTATTTATGGACATCAAAATTTTAATTTCATAATATTTTCATGTCACAAAATATTCTTCTTTTTATTTTTTCAACCATTTAAAATGTAAAAGTCTTAACACTCAGGCCATAGTTTGCCGATGCCTGATTAGATAAGTAAAAATGTCAAAGAGTAACTCATGACTCAGAATGGTAAATTATAGTTTTGAGGAAAATGCTTTACTTAATTACCAGGACAACTGGACTTCACTGACAGATTCTTATGGTGAACCTTTTTTAGATAATTTCCACACAAATATGAGTAATTTGATGTATTTTCTGTTTGTTTTGAGTTTTCATTATGATGTGAGGTGACCATTACCATGTTCCCCTGTCTGAAAAAAATATATTTTCTAGTACTAACCAAAGCAAAGCTATAAAGTAAGGTGAAAGTAATTTCTATAATGGCCTCCTGTGGATATTTTCATAGTGAAATTTGTTAATACCTTATAAAAGCATAATAGCTGCATTTTATTTTATTTTTTTAACATCTTTATTGGAGTATAATTGCTTTATAGTGGTGTGTTAGTTTCTGCTGTATAACAAAGTGATATATACATATATCCCCATATCTCCTCCCTCTTGCTTCTCCCTCCCACCCTCCCTATCCCACCTGTCTAGGTGGACACAAAGCATCGAGCTGATCTCCCTGTGCTATGTGGCTGCTTCCCACTAGCTATCTGTTTTACATTTGGTAGTGTATATATGTCCATGCCACTCTCTCACTTGTCCCAGTTTACCCTTCCCCCTCCCCCATCCTCATGTCCATTCTCTATGTCTAAGTCTTTATTCCTGTCCTGCCCCTAGGTTCTTCAGAACCTTTTTTTTTTAGATTCCATATATATGTGTTAGCATATGGTATTTGTTTTTCTCTTTCTGACTTCCTTCACTCTGTATTACAGTCTCTAGGTCCATCCACCTCACTACAAGTAACTCAATTTCATTTCTTTTTATGACTGAGTAATATTCCATTGTATATATGTGCCACATCTTCTTTATCCATTCATCTGTCAATGGGCATTTAGGTTGATTCCATGTCCTAGCTATTGTAAATAGAGCCACAATGAACATTGTGGTACATGACCCTTTTTGAATTATGGTTTTCTCAGGGTATATGCCCCGTAGTGAGATTGCTCGGTCGTATGGTAGTTCTATTTTTAGTTTTTTAAGGAACCTCCATACTGTTCTCCTTAGTGGCTGTATCAATTTACATTTCCACCAGCAGTGCGAGAGGGTTCCCTTTTCTCCACACCCTTTCCAGCAATAGCTGCATTTTAGTCAAACAAATGCCACATAAATCTATGGTTTTGCTTATTCTGGACATTTCATATAAATGGAATCAGACAGTATTTGGTCCTCTGTGACTGGCTTCTTGCAATTCATAATGTATTCAAGGTTCATCCATGTTGTAGCATGTATCAGTACTTCATTTATTTATTTATTTATTTATTTATTTACTGCTGCATAATATCCCATTATATAGATATACCACATTTTGTTTACCCATTTATTAGTTGATGGACATGTAGGTTGTTTCTGTTTCATAGGTATACAAGTTTTTTGTTTGTTTTGTTTTAACTTGGAATGCTTCATGAATTTGTGTTTCATCCTTATGCAGGAGCCCTGCTAATCTTCTCTGTGTTATTTCAATTTTTTTAGTATATATGGTGCTGAAGCAAGCATGGTATACAAGTTTTTGTATGAATATGTTTTCATTGGGTATATATCTAGGAATGGAATTGCTAGATCATATGGCAGTTCTGTGTTTAACCATTTGAGAAACTTCTAGATTGTTTTCCAAGGTAGCGGCACCGTTTTATGATCCTACCAGCAGTATATGAAGGCTTCGATTTCTTCATATCCTCACCATGATTTGTTTTATCTGTCTTTTTGTTGATTATAGGCATCCTAGTGACAGTGAAGTGGGTATCTCATTTTGATTTGATTTGCTTTTCCCTGATGGCTTGTGATATTGAGCATCTATCTCTTCATGTGTTTATTGGCCATTTGTATATGTTGTTTGGAGAAACGTCTGTTCAGATCCTTTGCCCATTTTTTAATTGAGTTATTTGTCTTTTCATTATTGAGTTAACGAGTTCTTTATAAATTCTTGATACAAGCCCTTACCAGATAAGCAAAAATTTTTCACCATTTTATGGGTTGTCTTTTCACTTTATTGATGATCCCTTTGAAACACAAAAACTTTTAATTTTGATTATGTCCAGCTTACCTATTTCTTCTTTTGTTGCTTTTATAAATGTGTGTTAAGACTGACATCTATGGGAAACCCCATGTATCATAAACAAAAATATCATTTCATTATTTTTTTTAAATTACTGCCTTATTGATAAAATGAGATACCTACTTTATTTGCAGTCAAGAGAGGAGAGCAGAAAGCAGGCTCTTGCAGCTAAAAGAGAGAAAAGAAAAGAAAAGAGAAAAAAGAAAAAAGAGGAGCAGAAAAGGAAGCAGGAAGAAGATGAGGAAAACAAACCTAAGGAGAATTCAGAACTACCAGAGGATGAAGATGAAGAGGAGAATGATGAAGATGGTGAGCAATGAACCATCTGAATTAGTGATAAAATTCTTCTGTGTTTATCAACTTCATTTTGAGTGCTTTTTGCTCTCAAAACTAATTCTAGTTAAATATTCAGTTACTTTAATCTGAAATAGACAGTTGACTTCCATAGTAAATACTTCTATATATTTTACATTGTAAAGTGACACAGAGAAACTGAAGGGGGAAGGCAAGCACATAATTTGAAGACATTCAGTTGTAACTTAAGTTCCCCTGTAAAAACATTATGTATGTCCTAAAAGTGATAACAGTAAGAGGTTTGCCAGCTTTTCTTCAGGTTCTTCTCTACCCTCTCCTTCCCCAGTTGGAAACTGGGAAGAGGTCCAGTTCCTCAATAAATTTTTAACTAAGGTTCAGTCTTGAAGCTCTATTGGGTTGGGGTCCATTACTCTCAGAGTTGTTTATTGTACAGTCTGGCAGTGGTTGTAGTAGGCAAATAATTTTGCTCTATTTGACTTCTAATTCTAAAATGCTATTTGAAAAATTTCTTAAATTCAAACTATATTGTGATTTTTGTATAGTTTATGAGACTAGCATTTCAGATCTTAAGAATGTTAATGTTTTATACCAAGTTAGACATCAAAATATGATATAGTGTATTCTCACAACAGTAAAGATTTCTTTATTTACTAGTGAATACTGGTAAAAGGAAAATATGACCTAAGGGTCTGAATTATTAGGTATATTCTGTCACAATTTGTTTTGAGATCTGTGGCTCTCAGTGTGATTTTTATCCTTTTTCATAATTTCAGTGGAGCAAGAAGTTCCCATAGAACCTCCTAGTGCGACCACCACCACCACAATCGGAATCTCTGCAACATCTGCAACATTCACAAATGTGTTTGGGAAAAAAAGGGCCAATGTTGTGACAACTCCCAGCACCAATCGGAAAAATAAGAAGAACAAAACAAAAGAGACACCTCCCACTGCACATTTAATATTACCAGAACAACATATATCCTTAGCACAGCAAAAGGCAGATAAGAATAAAATAAATGGAGAACCCAGAGGTGGCGGTGCAGGTGGGAATAGTGATTCAGATAACTTGGACAGCACAGATTGCAACAGTGAGAGTAGTAGTGGTGGTAAAAGCCAAGAGTTAAATTTCACTATGGATGTGAATTCCTCTAGTGATAGGAGATACCCCTCACTGCTACTCCATTCCCAAGAAGAAAAGACAAGTACTGCTGCTTCCAAAACCCAGACACGGTAAAATTTTCTGACTTGTTAACTCTGCACCTACCTTTCCTTTTTCATGCCTGGCACAAGAACTTGAAGTAACATAAGTTGTGTTGAACAATTGAAGTCTACCACATTACCTGTCTTCAGCATTTAAAACTGAAATTCACCAGTGTGCTCCTTATCATGTGCTAGTTATGCAATGAGATTGTTAGAACTTTTAACAGTCAACTTTGAAGCTGAAAATATTAGCGTTCCTTGATTTTAACTATGTCATTTTTATTGATTATATATAGTTCTTTTGGCTTCTGAATACATTTTAATACTAAAATAAATAATGGACTCTTTGCCCTATTTCTATTTTTCTGAATTGTTAATAATTTGATGTGCCAAATTTTTTTTTAACAAGGTTTTTGGGTTTTTTTATATATATTTATTTAATTTTGGCTGCATTGGGTCTTGGTTGCTGCACACGGGCTTTCTCTAGTTGTGGCGAGCGGGGGCTACTCTTTGTTGCGGTGCGCGGGCTTCTCATTGCAGTGGCTTCTCCTGTTGCAGGGCACAGGCTCTAGACACGTGGGCTCAGTAGTTGTGGCTCGCGGGCTCTAGAGCACAGGCTCAGTAGTTGTGGTGAGCAGGCTTAGTTGCTCCACGGCATGTGGGATCTTCCCGGCCCAGGGCTCGAACCCGTGTCCCTGCATTGGCAGGTGGATTCTTAACCACTGCGCCACCAGGGAAGCCCTGGTGTGCCAAATTTTAATTCAGATACTTCAGCAAATCTCTTGAGTTTCTATCTTAAAATTTATCATTTATTGGCCTTGATATTTCTCTTCTCAGACTTGAAGGTGAAGTGAATCCTAATTCCTTATCAACAACGTACAAGTCAGTGTCGTTGCCATTAAGCTCTTCAAACATAAAGCTGAATCTGACTAGCCCTAAAAGGGGGCAAAAAAGAGAGGAAGGGTGGAAAGAAGTTGTTCGAAGGTAAGTAGTATTAGTCTCGTCTTTTTAACTTTTCTCCTCTTGTGAGATGGTTATCCAGTTAATTAATGAATAATTTGAATGTGGTTATTATATTCAATTGCAATGGCATACTACATCCAGAGTAGGCTAAAGCAAAATTAGAAACAGTATGTAAATTTTGTATGCATATTTTATATGATACAAGAAATGTTGGCTTTAGAATAACAAAAAATATTTTATTAAAACATAAGACATACAGTTTACAGACAAACCATACAAAAAGGTCACAGGCTTCTTAAGGGGAAGATTCAATTGACAGCAAAGTCATAATGCTATTTGTGAAGGCTATGATGTTTGTTTAATGGTCCCATTTTGATTCAGACAAGTTTGTCCATCTACAGCATTTAAATAAAGTTAGACTTCGCTAGAGAATCTATATCTGCTTTTAACCAATGCAGTTAGATCACCATAAAGAGTGGGGGGGAGCCCATAAAATTAAAACTACCTTTTCCCTCAAAATAAATAAATAAATACAAATACCAACACCCCTGCAGCTAACTTTGACAACTCCCTTCATTCACACTGCTTTATACTTAAACCATGATGGGGGAAATGAATAAAAGCAGACAGGAGCCATTGCTTTTAAATGTTTCACACAATCCAGAAGGTATTTCTAGCCTCTGCTCATGCTTTACAACAGGGAATCAGAATAAGACATAGGTTT
Organism: Phocoena phocoena; assembly: GCF_963924675.1. Taxonomy (NCBI): domain Eukaryota; kingdom Metazoa; phylum Chordata; class Mammalia; order Artiodactyla; family Phocoenidae; genus Phocoena; species Phocoena phocoena. Next base: position 118,035,870 of record NC_089221.1, read on the forward strand.
GCTAATGTGCACTTAATCACCAAAGGACTAAGATGTCTGAGTTTTTATTCTGTAATTTTTCTAAGACTTTGTGTCCATTAAAAGCAAACAAAAAAGGAAGAAGTCTTGGCAGAACAGAAGTGAAGCACAATTGATGATCAGATTGATTTAAGTATTATTCATGGCCTGGTCTATGCTCTAGCTTTCAAAATAGCTAAATATATTCTTCCCAGTTTGTCTACATTAGGATATTAAATTTTGATCATGAAATTTATTTTAGAGTCTACAATTGGGTATTCTTCTGGAAGGTATAGTTCAAAGTTTGAGGGTCCCTCCCTAGGAGGGAATCCTGGCAGCCAGCAGTGACCACATGAAAATAATGGGTGTTGTTCTCATTTGGTTCTGCCAGCAAACACTGGGTTTCTGTGATAATCCTGCAGGACACCCAGGCCATCTTGTCAGATCCCAAAATCAGCCTCTGGTGTTTTCTCACACAAGTGGAAGTCCCAGGCTCCACCTGTGGATTGCTTTTTATGTACAAATCTGAGACTTTATTTTTTATTGCTAAGTAAAGTTGTTGACACTGATAAGCTGCCTTTATTCATTTTCAGTATGGAGTTTAACAATGTGGTATGCATTATTTTAATTTTGAAAGTATCGATATATGATTATTGCAGTTTAGTTAACATGTGATAGTTTATGCAGATTTGAATGCTGAGATCATGAGTGACTTAAATATAATTTTTTTAAATGGCAGTGTGTTTTTTACCTTCACTAAATTAAATTCAATATAATAAGAGGCCAGTTTCTAAAATAAAAACTTCTAGTAATTTCCTCTTTAAGGTTTGAGAAATACTATTCTACAAATGTTCATGAACATACTTACTGAGACATCTTTTTTTTTATTAATTAATTTATTTTTGGCTGCGTTGGGTCTTTGTTGCTGTGCGCGGGCTCTCTCTAGTTGTGGTGAGCAGGGGCCACTCCTCCCTGCGGTGCATGGGCTTCTCACTGCGGTGGCTTCTTGTGTTGCCAAGCACGGGCTCTAGGCGCGTGGGCTTCAGTAGTTGTGGCACACAGGCTTAGTTGCTCCATGGCATGTGGGATCCTCCCAGGCCAGGGATTGAACCCATATCCCCTGCATTGGCAGGCGGATTCCCAACCACTGCGCCACCAGGAAAGCCCGAGACATCTTTTTTAATAGACCTTTTGATTTCATAAGCTCATGTGTGGTCTTCATTTTGTAGGTCAAAGAAATTGTCTGTTCCAGCCTCAGTGGTTTCCAGGATAATGGGAAGAGGAGGATGCAACATTACTGCAATACAAGATGTTACTGGTGCCCATATTGATGTGGATAAACAAAAAGATAAGAATGGCGAGAGAATGATCACAATAAGGTAATTGTGAGATATATGTATCGTTAGTTCTATGAGGAAATTAAATTTTATTAGAAGTACATTTTTGTTAGGTATGGTACAATCAAGAATTCTGTTTCATGATAAAGATGACCTAGTTTTGTATATTTTTGATCTTGTTCTGTTTTTTTGTTTGTTTTCTCCCCAGGGGTGGTACAGAATCAACAAGATATGCAGTTCAACTTATCAATGCACTTATTCAAGATCCTGCTAAGGAACTGGAAGACTTGATTCCTAAAAACCATATCAGAACACCTGCCAGCACCAAAGCCATCCATGCAAACTTCTCATCTGGAGTAGGCACCACAGCAGCTTCCAGTAAAAATGCATTTCCCTTGGGTGCGCCAAGTCTTGTAACTTCACAGGCAACAACATTATCTACGTTCCAGCCCACTAATAAACTTAATAAGAACGTTCCAGCAAATGTACGTTCTTCTTTCCCAGTTTCTCTACCCTTAGCTTATCCTCACCCTCATTTTGCCCTGCTGGCTGCTCAAACTATGCAACAGATTCGGCATCCTCGTTTACCCATGGCCCAGTTTGGAGGAACATTTTCACCTTCTCCTAACACTTGGGGACCATTCCCAGTGAGACCTGTGAATCCTGGCAACACAAATAGCTCTCCAAAGCATAATAATACAGGCCGTCTACCTAACCAGAACGGGACTGTTTTACCCTCAGAGTCTGCTGGACTAGCTACTGCCAGTTGTCCTATCACTGTCTCTTCTGTAGTTGCTGCCAGTCAGCAACTGTGTGTGACTAATACCCGGACTCCTTCATCAGTCAGAAAGCAGTTGTTTGCCTGTGTGCCTAAGACAAGTCCTCCAGCAGCAGTGATTTCCTCTGTGACAAGCACTTGTAGTTCCCTGCCTTCTGTCTCCTCTGCACCTATCACTAGTGGGCAAGTTCCCACCACATTTCTGCCTGCAAGTACTCCTCAAGCACAGCTTTCTTCACAAAAGACGGAGTCTTTCTCTGCCATGCCAGCCCCCAAAGAGAAAGTGTCCACACAGGACCAGTCCATGGCAAACCTGTGTACCCCCTCTTCAACTGCCAACAGCTGCAGTAGCTCTGCCAGCAACACCCCAGGAGCTCCAGAAACTCACCCATCTGGTAGTCCCACTCCTCCCTCCAATAGCACACAGGAGGAAACACAGCCATCCAGTGTGTCTGATTTAAGTCCTATGTCAATGCCTTTTGCATCTAATTCAGAACCTGCTCCATTGACTTTGGCATCACCTAGACTGGTTGCTGCTGATAATCAGGATACCAGTAATTTACCTCAGTTAGCTGTACCAGCACCTCGAGTTTCTCATCGAATGCAACCCAGAAGTTCTTTTTACTCTGTGGTACCAAATGCAACTATACACCAGGATCCCCAGTCTATTTTTGTGACAAATCCAGTTCCTTTAACACCACCTCAAGGCCCACCAGCTGCAGTGCAGCTTTCTTCAGCCATGAACATTATGAATGGTTCTCAGATGCACATTAACCCAGCAAATAAATCTTTGCCGCCTACGTTTGGCCCAGCCACACTTTTCAATCACTTCAGTAGTCTTTTTGACAGCAGTCAGGTGCCAGCTAACCAGGGTTGGGGAGATGGTCCACTGTCCTCACGAGTTACTGCAGATGCCTCTTTCACTGTTCAGTCAGCGTTCCTGGGTAACTCTGTACTTGGACACTTGGAAAACGTGCACCCTGACAACTCCAAGGCACCTGGCTTCAGATCACCTTCCCAGCGAGTTTCTACTAGTCCAGTTGGTAAGTTATTATAACTATCATTACCTCACAGTTTGGGGCTTTAACAACATAATCTAACCTTCCAAAATAATAAAGCATTTATTTTGTACATAATATTGCATGATCTTTTAAAGAAATGAAGGTTTGTCATAAATAGTAAAGACCCCTTAATGACTGCTGATTGAGTGGCCAAAATGTAGGTAAGTCACTCACATATGAGCTGCTTTATATTCTCTTTTATGATCTCTCTGTACCTCATTTCAAGGAAGTTATACCTTGTGTCAGCCCATTTTCTTAGAATTGGTATAAGATGATATTAATAAAAAAGGACTCATAGGATGCTTCAAGCATTCCAAATTTACAGACATTTTTTAAATCATAGTGATTGCCTGCATTTCTGAGATTAAAAAGGTTGGGTTACGAAGGTGTTTAGGTTACAGTCCATAATCTACATTCTTTGTTTTCAGTCTTGGGTGCTCAGAATGAATATTAAATGATGTCATAACTCTATATTATTTATATTAGATAGAGCTATTTGAAGAGATCCAGTCATGTATAGGCTCATATTTAACAACAACAAAAAAAAAAACATTTTGAACCAGCTGTTTGTTCTTTGAAATTAGAAATTGGCTGCTGAGTCAGTATAAGAAAGATTTAGAAAGATAAGAGGCTAGTGGTGGCTTGGAGATATTTGGAAAACCAGAATCTATTTTCCAGAGTCTAAGGGCCAAATTTTAGTCCAATCTCTTTGCTCTATTCTGAAAAACAAATTAGAAATTGTGGCTGACCTAGAATGGGGGTAATAAGAACTAGTGCCACTTAGCATTTTTCTTCCAGTTGAAAAACTGTCCCATAGCCCATCTTTCCTTTTTGCTAATTATAAACTGATCTAGGTTGTTTAAAATTTGTGAGTTTATGGATATGGCATAGCCTTAGCTTTTCTATCAGATACGTTTCCATTTACTTATCTTTTCGGAAAACATAGCTGTTACATCATCTTTTGAATAGAAATAAAGCTTGCATAAGACAGTCTGTGGTCCAAAATACTCTCTTGGATTTTTTTTCTTCTTTTCTATAAATAGGTATCTATTTTAACTTTTCATTTTGGCAGACTAATAAAAAGGTTTTCAGAGGCCCCAGAATGAAAGAAGAGCTCATTGCCAGTGCTCAGACTGTGGTAAAAATTAATTTTTTAATTAATCCTTGACTTGATTGGCACTAACTAATACGTGAATTTAGAGTGCCTTAGCTAGAGTGGGACTTCAGATCTCTCATATTCCAATGTTTGAGCTCTTTGCACTCCACATTCTATATCCCAGAAGATGTGCAAATTATGAATGGCTGGAGAAAAGAAAGTCAAGGAAATCATCCATCTAGTTTGGTAGCAAACAAGGTTTGGGAACCTGAATTATTCAGATCTATAACATCAAAATTATTTATTACTAGTTAAAAAATAATTTTTTAAAAAAGCAAGCATTAATCCTTGACCTTCCTTCCGGGGTCCAGGATTGATTAAGCTTGGCTTCATTTCTTAACTGTCTGGGTGGTTTCTTTTGTTGATGCTCTTCTTTCGTGGATATAGTTTAGTTTTCCTAGTTTGCAGGTAAGAAATAGTGATACTTAAAAAGACGGGAAAGCATGTGGAGAAACTGGAACCTTCAAACACTGCTGGTAGAAACTTAAAATGGTACGTCATTTGGAAAAACAGTTCAACAGTTCCTCAAAAAGTTAAAAAGAGTTACCATGATCCAGTAATTCTGTTCCTAGGTATACCCAAGAGAAAACATGTGTCTACACAAAGACTGGTACATAAATGTTCATAGCAACACCATTCCTAAGAGCCAAAATGTGGAAACAGTCCAATGTCCATCAGCTGATGAATGGAAAAACAAAATGTGGTATATCTGTATAAGATATTATTCTTAGTATAATGTATATTCTGTATTATGAGATACAATGAAAGAAATGAAGTACTCATTTGTGCTACAACATGGGTAGACTGAAAACATTTTGCTGAGTGAAAGAAGCCAGTCACAAAAGACCACATATTATATAATTCTTTTTATATAAAATTTCCAGAATAAGCAAATCTAGAGAGACAGAAAATATATTAGTGGTTGCTTAGAGGTTCAGATATGGGGTAAAGGAGGATAGAGAGTGACAGATAATGCATACAGAGTTTCTTTTAGGGTAGACAAAAATGTTCTAAAATTGATTGTGGTGATGGTTGTACAACCCTGTGAATATACTAAAAGCCTTTGAATTATATACTTTATAGATGAATAAGACCTGCTTGAAAAGTTTTGAATTTTTTATGTTGATATTAACTACTTTTTTCTGAAATGAGTACCTATAGTCCTTTTCCAGATCCTTGACCTCTTTCCCTAAAATGTTCTCCAGAGAAAGCAGTGGAATTTGAGAATACTGCTAAATTCAGACTCATGCAAACTAGATAGAAACTTTGATGTAGTTTGCAGCTGTTGATTTTTTTTTTTTAATCAGATGGAATACTGAAATTATCTTTAGTTGAATAGTATGCTTTCCTTTCATGTTAGGAAGCAAACATTGGTAGGTTTTGTTACTCATCTTGCACAGGAAATGACTATAGTTATATAGATGAACAGCTATATTTCTAAGTGATGGGTAACACAACATGCTCTTATTTCATGTCCCCTCCAATGAAAGCTTTGAGATTTATCTAGAACATATTCCAGGTGACTGCCATTCCTAAACATTGGGCTCACATTTCTATATTTAGTCCTGCTTGGTGATATTCTTCTGGACTGTAAGAAAAAAATAGTTTGGGGACATACAGTATGATATAAATGGATTCTTATTGCTGTGATCCACAAAATAAACTGCATTCTTTCTTCTTTTTTAAAGAGGAATTAGGTAAGCTTTGGATATTCATTTTTAAAGCCTTGGCTAATTTGATGTCTTGGACCTGTTTTTATTTCAGGGTTACCATCCATTGACCCATCAGGCAGCTCCCAATCTTCCTCTTCTGCTCCTCTGACAAGTTTTTCCGGCATACCAGGAACTCGGGTTTTCCTGCAAGGGCCAGCTCCCGTTGGGACTCCCAGTTTCAACAGACAACATTTTTCTCCCCACCCTTGGACAAGCGCCTCAAACTCATGTAGGAATCCTGGAGGAACTCTTCCCAAAGAGTCTTGAATAAGTTATTAAACCATTTGTTTCAGGGAATGCTATATTGTAACTTTAGTAATCTAAATTGTATGCAAATACCCAAGGTTTGTATTGCAGTCATGTCAAAAATTATCAGTCATTTATAGGATAGAAAACTTGAGAAGGGTGAAGCTATTCTTCCAAGCCAGAATTGAGATTACACTGAGACTTAGATCAAGAAAAGAGGCACTGGGCTTCCCTGGTGGCGCAGTGGTTGAGAGTCCACCTGCCGATGCAGGGGACACGAGTTCATGCCCTGGTCTGGGGAGATCCCACATGCCGCAGAGCGGCTGGGCCCGTGAGCCATGGCTGCTGAGCCTGCGCGTCCAGAGCCTGTGCTCCGCAATGGGAGAGGCCACAACAGTGAGAGGCCCGCGTACTGCAAAAAAAAAAGAAAAGAGGCACTACAAGTAGTTTTATAAGACCCTTTGGGGACAGTATTGTGAAATAATTTCTTAGGTCTGCAAAGAAGTTGAATTTAAGTATCTGGTCAGTTTGGTATGATTCCTCATTTATTTTTACATTTGAGGAAACTGTATGATTGCCATTTATAAGTGAAAATATTCCTCTGTTCTGACTTATTTCAATATTTAGAACAGATGAAGTTCTAAAAGGATTTGAACAGGATTTGATTTTTTTTTAATGAGCATCATGAGAAAGTGAGTATTGGCCCTTTGACAAGGAAAACTACCCATATTACCTGAGAGTCCCATTAAGAAACAAAGCTGTGAATTGAATCCTACAATGCTTCACTAACATTTAACCTTCCTTCCTTATGGGGAAAAATAAGGGGCTGTAGAAAGAGAAAAAAGAAAACAGCTAATAATTACAGAGGACCAGCAGCTATTTTCCAGATAATATGATAGTTACCGTGCAAACATAGCCACATTTAAGTTAATTTAAAATGTGACAATATATGTTTTGAGAAGATTCTTTAGAACTACAGTAAGGGGAATTCCCTGGTGGTCCAGTGGTTAGGACTCTGCGCTTTCACTGCCGAGGGCCCGCGTTCAAACCCTGGTGGGGAAACCAAGATCACGCAAGCCAGCAGAACTACAATAAGAATAAATACGACCTTCTTCCTTTCTAGCCTTGTTCAGTTCAATTTGAGAAAATTCTTTAGACTAGTCTGTACTTACTATATTTTTAGACTATTTGTTTATACTTACTACAGGCAGAAGTAGTATAGGATAATATTTATAGAACTTACATATTTTCTTTTTTTTTAAATTTACTTATATATTTGGTTGTACCAGGTCTTAGTTGCAGGTGGTGGGCTCCTTAGTTGTGGCATGCAAACTCTTAGTTATGGCATGCATGTGGGATCTAGTTCCCTGAGCAGGAATCGAACCTGGGCCCCCTGCATTGGGAGCATGGAGTCTTAACCACTGCTCCACCAGGGAAGTCCCTGTATATTTTCATTTGAATGATCTTGTAAAATGAAAATTTTTTTCCAGAACCTATGTTGTGGAACAGATCTTTCCAACAAGGTTTCTCATATTCTTATAATTAGTTTTTATATGTAATAAAACAATAGAGAAATATTTTGCCACCAGGTGACTCTCCTATTCCATCTGTTTCTTCGGGATCATCTTCACCTCTTTCAGCCACTTCTGCCCCACCAACATTGGGCCAACCGAAAGGAGGCAGTGCCAGTCAGGATCGAAAGATACCTCCCCCCATTGGAACAGAGAGACTAGCCCGAATTCGGCAAGGAGGGTCTGTTGCACAACCCCCTGTGGGGACCAGTTTTGTTGCTCCTGTTGGACACAGTGGAATCTGGTCATTTGGCGTCAATGCCATGTCAGGTACAGTTACAGCGTCCTCTGTCTGGAGGGATATCTCGAGTAAGTTGTGGGATTTTGCCATTTAAACTTAGTTCCTTACCTAAATAAATAAGCTTATTAGTTCCTGCACTTAACCAGTAAGGTTGTTTAAACCTTTGAGGAGTTCAGTCCAGTCTCAAAGTCTGGAATGTTAGTTTGGAGTATACATAATAATAGATGTAATATGTATGATAGTAATATATATAAAATAATAAATACAGACTTGATTAGAAGTAAAAGATTCAAAGCATACTTCCTTTCCTTCTTAAGCTTTTCATTATAGAATAGGACAATCATTTGATTTCTTTCAGAGAGCACTTAATCTTTTGCAGGACAGGTAGAGTGTTTGGGGTATTCAGAGTACTCCACCCAGTTTTCCAGGAACTTGTATTTTGGTTTGCAAAGATTTTCATGAATGTGTCCTGAGCTTCTCAAAGGAATGCTTTTGATTAAATTTAGTATGAAAAAATCCAGTGGTAATGTTTTATTTTATTCCAAATAAATATCTAACCTTGATCTCAATTCTTCTTTCTAGAAGGCTTATCAGGTTGGTCACAGTCTGTGATAGGGAACCATCCAATGCATCAACAATTATCAGACCCAAGCACATTCTCTCAGCATCAACCAATGGAGAGAGATGATTCTGGAATGGTAGCCCCCTCTAACATTTTTCATCAGCCTATGGTAAGCAGTTTTGTGGATTTTTCTAAAGTGAGCTGACAAACATCATTGTAACTTGTTTAACACATTGCCAGCTAATGTAGTCACGTGTTAAGGAGGAATTTGTACTGAAATAATTCTCCCTTTTGGTATAACTAGTTTGTTTCTATGACTTTGCCAGATCTTTTATCCAGTTTCAAAAGTGGATTCTGTTGTTTACATTAGTTTGTCCTCGAACTATCCTGAAGAAGCCCCCGTCTTCCCTCCAAAACCTGAGAGATTTGGGTTTTGCTGCTTTGCATTTGGCTGCCACAGCTTAGAGAGAAGCCTCTTCCTCTCTGAAAAGCTGGCTGTGAGCTCCCCATTGCCCTCTTGTCTCCTCTGAGAGCTTCCAGGCTGCCATAAAGCCAGATTGTGGCTGCAAGCAATCATGTAGAATTCCCCTTTTCTTGGCAGAAGCTTATTAGTAAATCCTAAATATGGAAAGTTGAGGGTATTATATGTGTTCATTAAGTATTGGGAATTTCCTGATGATTTGATATTGGATTTAGTTGTTTTGGTTTGTTTTGTTTTTCTGTTCTCATTGAAAAATGTTGCTGACACAAATAACCACTTTTGGTTTCCCAAGACTGTACAGTGTTGCTATACTTACAGGATACTCTGGAGTTCTTTGAATGAAGGGAAATAAGAATCTATGCTGGTATTGTGGAATCATCATTTACAATCACTTCATGATTACACCTTTCTGCTGTTTTAGGGTCTACCAATTTCCATGTATGGAGGCACCATAATACCCTCCCATCCTCAGCTTGCTGATGTTCCAGGAGGCCCTCTGTTTAATGGACTTCACAACCCAGATCCTGCTTGGAACCCTATGATAAAAGTTATTCAAAATTCAACTGAATGCACTGATGCCCAGCAGGTAAAATGGACTTAATGCTCTTTTATTTTTCAGATTTATGATGTCATTCTTTTAATTCTTTGGGTAGTGCAAGTTCTGAATATCAAATGTCATGACATCTGACTACCTTGAACTGAATTAAGTTTTTCAATATCAAGATGATGCTACTTAACATTTTATCTCATGTGTGTGTATTCTTCCTAGGCAGAAACAGTGAATTACCATTGCATTTATATATTCATTTTGTAAATGTCTAAAGATTCCTAATTAGAAATTCCAATTTTTCCTCCCCCTTTTCAGATTTGGCCTGGCACGTGGGCACCTCATATTGGAAACATGCATCTCAAATATGTCAACTAAGTTAGAAGGTCTTACTCTTTAGCCTTGTTTGAGAAACTTTTGACCTTGGAAGAACCCTGGGGATTTTTTTTAATGTGCCTAAGAAATATTCTCTGAGGCTTTAGCAATGGAAATTTGATTGCCCATTGTATATGAACAAAGTGATTTCCTATCCATCTGATTATGTTCTCTGGTTAGTTTAGCCATTTTGAAATTAGTGCTTTGGGCTAAACATACTGAATGCGATTTGTATGCAGAAGAGAATTAGATGATTACATGTTTCAACCTTTTAGGGTGGTAAATACATGTACAATTGTTTACATACTTAAAATGAAAAGGTTGAGTAAATTTCTTGTCATATAGTGGCTCTACTTAATGTGGCCTGTATTAATGTGAAATATTTACCAGAATATTCAATAAAAAGATGAACAGTGTTTAGAAGTGGGGTGTGATCCTTTCAGTGGTCATGCAGGTACTACCCAATCCACAATCATACTGAACCAGGTTGTTAATACCATATTTGTGATAGGCTTCTCACATTTTACACTTTAGAGTCCATTCTTAGCCTGCCTTGAAAAAGCACTTTTAAGACTAGTTGTATACTTATTCTGTGTTAAACATTCCTTGTTCTTTTGTTCTCTTCTATATCATTTTAAAAGTGAGAATGTTTCAAGCCCCTGCAATGTGTCTTATCTGACTTTAGCAGATAGGCCATTAAAAGGTTTAGCTCTTTGTGGATCATGAGTATGTCAATAAGAACAACAGGATTTCAGTCAGATGACACTGAAAAAACTTAGGGACACCCAAATCATCCTTCAGATTCCTTTTGTGCTTCCTGACTTTTTTATCTAAAGATTATATTGGTTATAGGTGTTTAAGTTTTATTTGGGTTGGGACATAGGAGGGGGTGGGGGTGACTCCTTTAATTTTGTTGTATTGTTGAATCAGCTGAATAATGTCTATAAATATGTGACTAATTCTGGGCTTAGTTCCATGAAGAGCCAATATGGTCAACAGGCTAAACTCATGAACACTGGAATGGAGTGCTTTGGCCAAACTATAGGCTATGCCAAGAATCTGATGCAGTAGAGAAGAAAAAACTAGCCCAATGAAAAGAACAGTCATCAACTTGACTGTTCATGTTTTAATATGGTTGAATTACCTGGTCTTAGATAAAAGCGAGCTAAAAAAGAAAACAAGAAAATGTTTGAGGTGATAGAGGAGCCAAAACACACATTAAGGCAAAGAAGGATGCACAGAAATATAATAACTAGGGGCAGAACCATACCAGAAGCACTTTTCTACTCTCCTACCAACAGAAGTTCTTAATCTTCTCTCCCTTGCTCCTAGAGCTGCCACTAGATGAGACACACCATGTTTGTTCTGTGTTAGACATACCTGGTTGGTTTGTCTTCCATATCATTTTACATATGAGAGTGCTTCTGTAAGCTCATTTCTTATTTTCTATTTTGAATGGATTTGGAAATTATCACTGGTATTGAAGCTACTGCCTTTGTAATGCTTAATAACCACATCAAGTAGTCTCAAGAGACCCCCTTGAGGGGACCAAAGGACCCCTGGGATCACCTACATATCTTGCTGTTTCCACTTACCACTAATAACCAAAAAAATCACCTAATATTAGTGAAATGAATGAAACTACTCTTGATGAAACATATACTAGAGAGAGATAATATTAAGTAAATTATTCAGTGGGGCAAAAAGTGAGTTTTGTTCTATCTTAACTATTTAAAGTACACTTGAATTATTGGAAGAGCTCTTCCAATATCTTCTACACCTTGAGGACAACAGAATGAGAAATTTTATCTCAGATCAGGAACTAGAACCCATAAGAAGAGGACGCAATTATGAGAAACCCCTAGAAGGATTAGGAAAAAACAAGAGCTGTGCAGTTTGTAGCAGTTATTTAGGATACTCTACTTCCTGCCCTCTTACCACCACTGCCTTCTTTTCTTTCTATTTGAATCCCAGTAACCTACTCCCCACTCCATTTTGCCTGCTAATCTCTTCCTCTGTCTTGCCTCTTCCTGGCATTACTTTACTGCTATTTTACCAACCTGAACCTTGGATTAAACCTAGCTCAGGTAAGAACTTAATTACTTTCAGAATATACAAGGGATTTGTGGGGAGGCAGAACGGGTAGAGTGGAACAAGAGTCAGAAACCTAAATTCTCTTTTCATTTCTGCCACTTTAAGCTATATGACCATAGGCAAATCATTTCTCATCTCTGGGCTTCACATTCATCATCTGTAAATGAAACAATGTAAATGAACTCAAAAGGGTCTCCTAGTTCTAACAGATTCTCTTGTCTTGTGAATGAGAATGTATGGTATGGGACTACTAGAAGCCAGTACATTGCTGAGATTTGAGGGCCCCTACCATTTGTTCTTACATGGAATCAAAAATCTGCTGTTGTGAGAGCCATTATTGATTTTGGGAATTTAGTGGAGGCAGAAGAAAACCTTGCATACCCATAGTGAGCCCTCAAGTCATTAAGAAACATCCTGCTGAAAAAAAAAAAGGAAAAGAAAAGAAACATCCTGCTGAGGCTTAGATCAAGCCCTATGAGAATAACAGCTCATTCAAGGAACAAAACTGTATCATCAAGGTTTCTGGACCCACTTATTTCAAGTAGTGTTCAATGTAATAAAATACCACCACCAATAAAATTCTTGATGTTTTTAAGACCCTTTAAACCTATTGTGGCTACAGTGTGCTGACTTGCCCTTTTATAGGCCAGTCTGCTTCCTTCAGTCCCTGCTCTCAAAGGGGAAATCTCATCACCTCAGCTAACGAGACCGAAGAAGAGAGTTGGACAGCCAATGGTGGCCTCTCCTAACCAGAGGTAAGAAATCTCAGGACTTGGAACTGTAGTTTCCATCTTACAGATTCTGGTCAAGTCCTCTTTCCAGTGTCAAAGTTAGTACAGGAGGGTACCATCCTTAGTTTGAGGTAGCTTTTAGAAGGGGAAAGGCTGGTCATATTAGAGTTTCAAGCCAAACAGAGGAGTACAAGTAGTATACATGGTTCTGTCCAACTGTTTAAGACCTTTGTACCACATTGTAAACCCAGGAAGAGGCAAACAAACTGTAGGAAAACAGCTTCTGAACATCTTGTTCTCTAACTAGCCCTAGAGCTCTTCTACTAAGAATTGTGGATAGTTGTGACGTCTTCCCAGTGGACCCTGTCCTGGGGTGAGGGACTCTGATAATGCTGCATTTTCTATTCCTCAAAGATTTGTCACCATGTGTCAGTGTTATTTGACAGGTTACTTTACCTTCACTCTCTCCTGTAGGAAATGGGTGAGAAACTTGAGTGTGTTAAGACCACCTCCAAAAAAGGGCAGGAGCTTGGGCTTGAAGACCTAATTTGGAAAACAAGATTGTGAATCTAATGCTCAGATTGCAAACCTATTTTGTGACTACTTTTCACCTCTTCCTGTTTTATCTTAATGGTACTGATGTGAGTTCAAAGTAATTTGCCTGGTGGCAGAGACCTGGTATTCCCCTACAGGTTTAATCAGATCTCTGGGGTTGGGACCTGAGCATAAGTTTTTTTTTTCTTTTTTGGAAGCTTCTATACCCTAATGGGCAATCAGTGTTGAAAAACCTCTGATTTAAACTCTTCGTCCTTCATCCTGGTTGAATGGATGATGAATCTGGTTTTCTCTCTAAAACCAACTGCCTATTCTCTAGTTCCCCAGCCCTTATAGCACACAGTGTCTCAAAAAAAGTAAGCTTCTAGTAGTACTCTTACAGTAGTAAGACTGCTATAAGTCTGTAACTGCTGCTGTTGTTTTATAATAAAGATTAATAGAAGGATCACGTCCACACTGATCCTTCTTGAAAACCTTTGACACTTCTAGTTCTCCTACTCTTGCTGGTGTCTCCTTCGGTGAAATCCTCTTCCTCCACTACCCCTTAAATAAATGTTGATATGCTCAGGTCTCTTCTTTTTTTTTTTTTTTTTTTTTTTAAACATCTTTTCATATGTTTATTGCTAATTTAGATTTCCTCCTTTGTTAAGAGGCTGTCTGAATCTTTTGCCCATTTATGTTTATTTTTTTATTTTTTTTTGCGGTACGCGGGCCTCTCACTGTTGTGGCCTCTCCCGTTGCGGAGCACAGGCTCCGGACGTGCAGGCTCAGCGGCCATGCCTCACGGGCCCAGCCGCTCCGCGGCATGTGGGATCTTCCTGGACTGGGGCACGAACCCGCGTCCCCTGCATCGGCAGGTGGACTCTCAACCACTGCGCCACCAAGGAAGCCCTCAGGTCTCTTCTTTTGGTGTATCTTCTCCCCAGGTAATCTCATCCCACATTCTTGGATTTTACTCCACGCAAATCTGAATCACTTGCCCAGAGTTCTCCCTCTGTAGCTTCAGACCTGTATATCTGGCTTCTTACTGTGCTTCTCCATCTGAACATTCCACACACATTATATATTCCCCAATATAAGATATGCTCCTCCCCTTGTTTTCCCTATTATATTAGGTGGTACTACTAGCTACCAAGACTCTCAAGTCAGAAGATTGGGAATTATCCTGGCTTATCTCCTCTCCCACCCCACCCTTAAATTAGTCACTTACCCTTCCTCCTCTGTGTATCTGTATCCCCTCCACTTCTCTCCATCCTCGCAACTGCCTTTTTGCCTACCCTATTTCACTAGGCTGGAGTCTTCACCTCCAGTCTCACTGTCCTCCACCCCATCTCCCACTCCCCTCACTAGACTACTTACCTTGCTTAAAAGTTGAGTTGTCATAGATGGTTCCTCCACAATCTGATCCCAAGCCTCACCCTCCAGCACTTCGTTGCTAAGACACTTTATTTAGGCATACACCACTTTGTAAGAGGCTCAAAAACCTTTTTGGAACAATAAAGTATACATATCCTTGCTACCTGAAGTGTGATTCTGAGGACATGCAGACCTAAGGGTCTGCATCACCTGGGGTTTTATTAAAAACCCACAATTTCAAGTCCCACCTACTGTATCAGAATCCTCATTTTAACAAAATCTCCAGGTGCTTTATGTGCACATTAAAGTTTGAGAAGCAATGACTTGTAGTCTTTTTTTAAATGAGTCAAGAAATCAGAGCTGAGGGGAAATCTGATGAAGCCAGTGCTGAAGTAATACTGATAAATGCATGAAGTCAGGTGGTCTACAATTAATTCGTGGTGGGGTGGCATTGCTGAGGGTATAGTGATTCTGAGGAAGCCAAACAGCAGACAACTGGGTCAAGTCGAGATTTTTTGTGTATACAGGTACTAGACTTAGTGCTTACTCTCCCACCACCTCTCTCCTGCCTCCTTTCATATCACTGTGCCTACATCAAAAAATCTTCTCTTTAAAGGCCAGACTCTCTGATCTTACTTTCCAGAAGGCTAAAGACCAAGCCCTCCTTAGCAGCCCCCAGTCCTTCCTTAGTTTCCTGAGGTTAGCTGTGACAGAGAGATCAAAGAACTGGACTCTCCCATCTTCCAACCTTTATTCATCCTTTAATCAGTCCAGGTATCACTTCTTCCAGAAAGCCCACTCTCCCTCCCTGACCTACCCTGATGGCTGTGCACCAGGCCGTCAAGGCACTTTTCACCCTGTACTGAAATTGATTAATGGGAGGCATTACACAGCTGTGCCTGGGGGCACATGCTCGAATCAGACACACTCAGGTATGAATCCCAGCTCCCCCTCCTACAAAATCCGTGACTTTGAACCATGACTTAACCTTTCTGGACTTTGGTATCCTCACCTGTAAAATGTAGCTAATAACAGTGCTTTACTGTCCAAAACTATTGAGAGGAATGGATGAATTAATATATGGCAATAACATGTGCCATACCTCACCTGTCCCCAGCGCCCGCTATAAACAGTAAATAGTAAATAGCTGAGTAGCTGCCTCCCTTACAGGCATAGGCAGGCTGGCCAATTTTGGGCCAGGAGGAACTAACTGGAGGCCGGTGCGGCTCCTGGAACTCCTTCCAACTTTCGCTGAGTTTGGTGCTTCCTCCCGCGAGGGTAGGGCGGGATCATCGGGTTGATTGACGGCCGGCCCGCCCCCGGCTTGACGTTCTCCTGGTGTTGTTGCTGCGGCCGCACGTGGTCAACTGAGTCCGCCTCAGACTCGGCTGCGCCCCGCGTCCTCAACACTAGCACCAGCCGCTTGCCTTCCTGCTCGTCCCGCCCGCGCTATGTCCACACCAACCAGCTGCCCGATTCCTGGGGGCAGGGACTGGCAGCCTGACTGCTACAGCACCACGCTGGGGGGCACACTATACACCACTACCCCCGGAGGTCAGCGGCCAGGCCAACGTGTGCGTGTCCCGGGACGTGGGTGGGGAGGTGCGAGCCTGGACTTGCCTGCAGGCCCCTCTGCAGGTTGTAGCTTTGACGGGGGTGAGTGCTTGGAGCGGAAGCCCAGTTCCCTAAATTCTCAAAGTGATGCAACACGGCCTTGTGCCTAGTTTCCGAGTGACTGGGCAGAAATCATCACTATGGCCTGGGTTCTGGGCTCCTTGCTCACCCGGCCCTCCTGACTTTGCCGCCTGGGAGCAGGAGCTGAGGCCCCAATTGTGTGTGGCTTCAGCAGGAAGCAACCGGGTCTTGCAAAGCTGCAAATGCAGGACTCTGGCAGTCGGGGGCAGGAGCTTCGGGTCTCTGCGCTGGCTGGCTTGACTACTGGCTGACTGGTGTAGCAGCCTGGGATCATGCCTGCTCAGGGGTTCCTGCCACGGAGGCAAAGGGGAGGGGTGAGAACAGGGTAGGGCCTTTGGAGGACATGATTGGGGCCAAGTTCCTCTAGGCTGAGCTGAGCCTGACAGGACTTGGGAGGGGTCAGGATAAGAACAGTGTGTCCCTGTATTTCACAGGAGGAACACCGCTCCTCCCTGCAGGATATCAGAGCCCAGGTGGCAGCACCAGCCGTATCTGCTCTTGGCTTCCTCATCCAACTGAGGCTGGAGGGCTAGGCCCTCCCTTGTGAACCAAAGCAGTGAAGTTCCAGAGCCAGCAGAGCAGGACAGGAGCCTCCTGAAGTACTTGAGCTCCAAGTTTGGTGCTCCTCCTACAGCCAAGACCTGAAACTCCCCTAAACTAAAAGCCCCTGCCTAAACCAGCTGGGATGCCCCACTTGCTCTATGGTGCTTAGACACATCTTGGGTAGGCCCAGGAGACTTTTAAGTGCTGTGAAAGCTAGTCAGCTGAGATCCTGGCCGGGCTGCAGAGCAGCAGCCCTTTAAAAAATGGGAAGACGTGAACCCTTGGTCCCTAAAAGGCCTGTGTCTGGGGTCTCACACAGCTCTGTACCCAAGCTCCTGCCTCTTACCTAGCCCCTACCCCTTGACAGGCACCAGGATCATCTACGACCGAAAGTTCCTGCTGGAGTGCAAGAACTCACCCATTGCCCAGATGCCCCCCCGCTGCCTCCCTCAGATTCCGGAGGTCACAACTCCTCCAACAGCCCCACCCTCCAGGCTCGAGGAGCGGAAGAAGCAGAAGGAGACAGAGGAAGAAATACCTGGTAAGGAAAGCAGACCCTAAAATTTTTAAATGGCTTTGAGCCCAAATGCCCCAGTTAAGTAGAGTGGGGGTTCGATTCTGAGAGGGGCTCCTTCACTGACGCTGAACCTGCAGACCCCAGCCCAGCAAACAGTCCTCCTGCCTTTTCTCTCTCCAGATGACGCACAGTTTGAAATGGACATCTAATCCAGTGAAGGTGACCCTGTGTGTGGAGTAAGAGGAATCCCTCACGCTGCTGCTGCTACCTCCTTTTTCTGGGGTATCCAAAGGCCAGCTGGCCTCATCTAATCCAGGAGGGGGTGACATGGTGGTTCTAGGCCTCCCTTAGCTCTGAGGCAGCTAGACCGGGGATAGGAATGGGCAACTTGCCAAGCCCTTAGTTCTACTACTCTTTGGTCTGTAGGCACTCCTCCCAACCCCTGGCCCTTGGCTCAGGCTGAGGCTGGGGCTGGGGGATGGAGAATGTCACTGTCTGACTGCTTAGTAAACATTCAAAGAAATGCCTTGGCTCCAGTGTTCTCCTCAATGCTGATCTTCCCATCTCAGCCATAAAGCTAAGGGTCCCAGCAAACCTGGGTAGGATCAGAGGTCCCAGGTTCCTTCCCAGCTCCCACTGGGCCCACTTCCAGCAGCACTTAGAGCCTGAGGCAGGCTTTGGGGGCAGGCCATAGGAGCTGTCAAACCATAAACAGTAATAGCCTGACCCCTGCCAAGGGCTGTTCCAGCCTTTCCAGGAAGCAGCCTTCCTGGAATCAGGCCTCTCTACCAGTCCCTCCTTAGCTTTTCCAGAGCAGGAGAAAAGAGGCACTGCCCCAGCCTATAGCCTTCTTTTGTCTTTCCCCATACCTTTTCTGCCTCCCACCTGTAAGTACCAACCATATTCCAACACTGGAAACCTGTACTCTCCCTTTTCACAGCATGATATGAGCCTCCTGGCCCCTTCCACCTGGTTCTGTTGTCCTCAAAGCATTAGAAGACCTTAGGACCCAAACAGAGGCAGAAGCTTATTTGGTGAGTCAGATAAAGAGTCATAATCCTACTCTCTCCATCCCCTGAAAAAAAAAAATCATGATCCCATATGTCAGCAATCTGGTCTTTTTCACCTTCAATTTATACAGCTAGGTTCTAATCTCTGTAGCACTTGCATACCTCAAGGGTGATGCAGTGCAAATAGGTCAGTCTCCTTTTTTTGAGGGAAAAAAATCTCCCCATGCTATTTGAGCCTCTGTTCCCATACTGAAACAAATCATCCAAACATAGGGTTACTCAGCCCAGCAAGGGATGTATGTTTCTGTCTAATTTGGGTGAGAGTGGCAGGCAGTAATCTGCTCATGCCTAGCAAGGCCATTCACGATGAACAGAGGAAGAACAGAGGTGTGCACGGTGCACAGCGAGCAGGGCAGTTAAGGACACCAGAGGGAACCAGTCTGGCATAGGAAGGGCTCATCTCTCCTACCCAGGTCCCACCACATTGAGATATTTTATTGAAATGCATATGGTATGGGTAACAAGTGGCCTCCCTGTGGTCCAGGAGGGACCTCTTCCCCCAGAGATGGGTCAGGCCAAACACCCCAATGGGGCAGACAGTCTCC
This sequence comes from Phocoena phocoena, assembly GCF_963924675.1. Lineage (NCBI taxonomy): Eukaryota > Metazoa > Chordata > Mammalia > Artiodactyla > Phocoenidae > Phocoena > Phocoena phocoena. The sequence continues at coordinate 118,055,040 of NC_089221.1, forward strand.
CAAGTGGTAAAAGGGAGCCAAGTTAGGGAAGGCCTCCCATGCCAAGGCATAAGAGATGGTGTGAGATGAGGCTGGGGAACCCATAGGATTAAGGATCATGTTGGATGCCTGGCATGTTCTGGTTCCTCTCAGATTTCTCTTCATTGGCCTCCTCCTCTGAAGACAGACTCCTCTTTTCCGCAATTAATCTTTTAACTCCCACCATCCACTGACTGACCTCAGTCACATGGTCAACCATGAGTGAGCGGTGGATGTCATCTGCTGCATCCCACTGGTGGCTTGAAAGCTCTGAGGAGAGAGAGGGGCTGAGCAAGAAACCTGGAGCAAAAAACATAGCTGCAACTCCTCCCCTCCCAACCAGTCAAAATCTCAGCACTTAGTCCAACTTGGACAACCATGGCAGGATGAGGGACTTAGGCTATACCAAGGGACCCAGCCACACCTTGTACCAGCAGAGCCATCCTCTTCTTTACAGGCATTGACAGCTTCCCTCCAGCCCACTGTTCCTGCAGCAGAGCCAGGCGTCGGCTGATGTCATCACATACCTGCTTCTGAGAGACAGAAGCCCCCTCCAAGTCAGTGCTGCCAGCCCAACAGGGGCAGGGAAAGGAGCACCACATAGGAAGCACCTGCTTTGTCTGGCCCAGGAACTTTACACTCTAATCTTAGAGTTATGGTTCTTTATGCAAAGATTAGAGGCCCCACTAAGAATCTGATGAAATCTATGGATCTCCTCTCAAGAAAAATGCATTATGGCTAGAATTTTTAAATTTCTGGAGTTTCTCATATGCTCAGAAATTAATTCTATAGTGCTGCTTTACAAATAAGGAAACTAAGGACCAAAGAGGTGAAGATCACTCGGCTACTTTTTTTTTTTATAAACTTATTTATTTATTTTTGGCTGCATCGGGTCTTCGTTGCCGTGCACGGGCTTCTCATTGTGGTGGCTTCTCTTGTTGCGGAGCACAGGCTCTAGAGCGCAGGCTCAGTAGTTGTGGTGCACGGGCTTAGTTGCTCTGCAGCATGTGGGATCTTCCCGGACCAGGGCTTGAACCCATGTCCCCTGCATTGGCAGGCGGATTCTTAACCACTTGTATCATCAGGGAAGCCCCTCTGCTACTTTCCTTTAAGACTCCTCAGATCCCTTGCCTCCAGAGAACTTAGGAAACATTATCAATAAAAAAAGGGGTTGTTGTTGTTGGGGTTTTTTTCCCCTCCCTAAGCATAATATCAGCAGGGTCTATTCTCAATGGCCTAGAGGTACGTAAATCAGGCTGTTAGTGTCACTAATGGGAGTTGAATTCAATTCTTGTTCCTATAAGCCTCTTCTGAGGCTTGTGAACCCTCCTAAATTCTGTGTTCATTTTTCTAGGAAGTCCTTAGCAAATTCTGAAGGGGTTCATAACTCAGAAAGGATTAAGAGCCATTGCTCATAGGGTCAGAGGGTCTACCTTTGAGAGTCATACCTGCATCTGGCTGTTGATGGGAGCTTTCACACTTACCTTTGTGTGGCCACGGCAGTCCTCCAATGCCCGTTCCAAAGGTCTCAGTACATCTTCCAGCAGAATCTCAGACTCAACGACTGGGAAATTTGTGGGCTCCATGCTGGAGGGAGGACAACTCCCCACAAATGGGGGTCTGGAAGCCTTACTTGACAGAGGTGGAGGCCCCATTGGGGGGGCCCCAGGAGATGTCTCTGAGGTGGGGACTGAAAAGGTAAAGCAAGATCAAGCAAACATGGCTTAAATAGGTACAAAGAAATAAAATGGATGATGTGATAAAGAGGAATAGTAGAGGGACCTACCTAGCCTGAGTGTTCAAGGAAGGCCTTATAAGGTGATATCTAAGTTTATCCCAGCTCACACACTATGTGACATATGGCAAATTACCTTTAACCTCTGAGCTCGGGTTCCTCTTCTGTAAAATGGGGATATTATAGGAATAGTACTTATTTCACAGGGTTGCAATGATAATTAAGTAAGAATATAGGTACAGCTGCTACATTAGTGTGTAGCAAAAAGTGCTCACAAAGTTAAGAACCTGGATGAGATAGATGCAGCCATAAAGAGTTGAAGGAACTATGTACTAGGGCAGAGGTTAAGGGAAGGGCCCAAGAGGTGGAAAAAGTCCTGACTTGTTCAAGGAACAGAAACAAGGCCTATGTGGCTGGAAATGATTAACACTGAAGAAAGTAGTATGAGCTTTCACTGGAGAGGTAAGCAGGGGTCCAGACCCTGCAGGGCTTTGGAGGAGTTTAATCTTGAGCCATTACTCCATTAGTGGTAACAGGAAGCCACTGCAGGTTTATAAAAGCAGGGACTGATATCACTAAACTTGTTTTTTATGACGTTCACTCTGTATGGTCTGTGAAAAGTTGATGAGAATAGGTAGAGGAGGGCAGGTTAACAATAGTCCAGGAAAGAGAATGCTGGCATGGACTAGAGTGAAAGAGTAGATGAGGGGAAATGGAGTGGTCTGAGATATATTTAGGAGGAGGTAGAACAGATCTTGATGGAACAGGGGGTGAAGGAGAGAGAAGCCAAGGATGACTCTTGGTTTCTGACTTTAATGATGGGATGGTGGAATCACTATGGAAAATGAGAAAACTGGAGGAGAAAATTCAAAAATTACTTTTAGGTATCAACATCCGCATGGATGATAATTCATCTAATTTGGTGTGTCAATTTGACCTTCTCACCTCCAATAACCATTTTTTCTACCCTACCTCAGCCTCCCATCCCCCTCTGCCTTGTTCTCAGCAACAATGACCACCCCTCATACCCTTCCAGCTCAGCTGCTCAGATTTTTGAGGTGCAATAACTCACTCCCTTTAAATTCATAGCTGCGGATTTTAAAAGGCATCCAACATTGCCTGGAAATCATATACTTTGCCTCATTTTTCCACTCTTCAGAACAACTATTTTCACATCTTATCTCCTCTAAACTTTTCTACCTTCTTTTATTTTCCTTTCCCTGCTGTCTCTGTACTTCTGACCCTACCTCATATTTCACTGAGAAAATAAAGGTCATTGAACAGGAACACTCTCATCTTCTCACCACCAGTTCTACTAACCCACTTGCATCTGTGGCTGCTTTCCTTCCTCCTCTAATAGATGAAAGGTTCCTGTTCCTATCAGAGGCTATCTCTCCAGCTGTACTCTGCATCCCCTCCTCTCTTGCCTTCTCTAGGCTTCCCTCCTGCAGTTATCCCTTTTCTCCTGTGCCATCAGTTCTCCCTCTCTACTAAAACATCCCATCAGCATACAGAACCATCCCTTACCTCACGCTGCATCCTCAGGCACTGCCCTATTTCTCATCTCTGCTTTATAGGAGAATTTCTTCAGTGAGCTGACTACAGTTACTCTCTCTACTTTTCACCTTCTCTCCTCAGCCCATTCCTGCTGGGTTTCTGCTCTCATCACTCCTGACTGCTTTTGTTAGGGTCAGTAGTGATGGCTATGTTTGTCAAATAAAGTAGTACCTTTTCTTCATTTTATTTAACCTCTCAGCAGCATTCATCAGGGTTGAATCAAGATTTTAATCTCTCCCAGAGTAAATTTTACTTTTCTTCTTACTTCTTTTACTCTTTCTCAGTCTCATTTGCTAATTCCTTCCCTGTTCAACCTTGAAATGCTAGAGCACCTTAGGGCTCTGTCTTGGATCCTCTTTAGGCCTCTATCCACACACTCTCTTTATTCAAGCCCATGACATCAAATACCATCCATGTGACAGTGACACATTTCTGTAATTCTGGCCTAGACCTCTCCCCAGAGTAGCAGCCCAAATTTAACATGGCCAAGACAGAAAGCTTGCTTTTTTCCTCACCCACCAAAACCCAGTTATCCCATATCAATGAACAACACCATCCAGTTCCTCAAGTGAAAAAATGTATGTTACATTGCTTCTTCCTTCACCTCACCTACTATACCTACTCATTCCTGACTTTCTCCATAACATATGCTATATTCATCCAATTTCTACCACCTCTAGTACTCCCACCCTTGTCCAAATCATCATTACATCTTACCTACGTTAGCAAAATAGCCTCTGAATTTGTCTTTCCACTTCTTCCCTAAAATCTATTTTCCACACAGTAGACACAGTAATCTTTTTAAAGATATAAGTCAGTGTTTCTCAACCTGGGGAGATTTCGCCCCCAGGACAAGTGTCTGGAGACACTTTTGGCTATCACAACTGGGTGGGTGCTACTGACATCTAGTGAGTAGAGGCCAGGGATGCTGCAGACATCTTACAATGTATGGGACAGTCTCTCACAAAAAAGAATTATCTGGCCCAAAATGCCATTAGTGCTAAGGTTAAGAAACTCTGATTTATATTATAACTCTGCAATGTTACGGGTGTGGATAAGAGAGGAGTGAAAAGAGCTGAATCTGAGCTCCCTTTTCAGGGCCACAGATGCACCTATTGGCACGGGAAATGCTCAGGGGGAAAGGATGCCCTCCTCTACTTTAAATTTTTCAATGGCTTCCACTTTACGTAGATTAAAATACAAACTCCTTATCCTGGTTTACAAAAACCCACTGTGATCTGGCCCCCTGCCTACTTCTCAGTTCTTAATCTCTATCCCTAGCCCACTGTGCTCTAGTCATCAGATATTCCTTCAGTCTCTGAATTTGCCAATCTTATCTCAGGGCTCCTGCAGTAGCTCTTTCCAATGCCCTGAATACTCTTGCACCTGATCTTTGTGTGGCTAGCTTTTAATCATTCAGATTTCAGCTTAAGTGTCAGCCCCTCGGATACCTTAGTTACCCAGTCACTCTCACATCACCCTGTTTTATTTCTCTGCAAAGCCCTTACCACCATTTCATCTATCTCCAAAGCGATAGTGTGGACTCCAAGAAAACAAAACTTTTTGTCTTGTTCACTGCTGTTTAGTTTGCCTTCAAACACAGTAGATGCTCAGTAGATGATACTGATTAAGTGAATAACACGTTAAGTCTGAGATGCTTATCATACAGCCAAGTGACGAGGAAGAACAGACAAATGGGTATACCACGATGGGGTTCTGAGAAAAGATCCAGGTTGGAAATAGGATTTGAAAATAATTTGGGAATTAAAAACTATATTAAAAACCGTAGGTCTGGATGAGATCACCTAGGGCGAAAGCCCAGATATTCCTTTGAGACCAACGTACCAATTATTTACCTAGGCAACAGGTAAGGAGCTCGGAAAAGGGCCAGAACTGGGCCCTTCTGGGGCTCCAACCTCTCTCCTCAGGAAGTCCTCAGAGAGCAAAAAAGGCCCATGGTACAAGCTTATTCCTGGCACCGCCCATTCTCTACGGGTCACGGCGCACAGGGCCCCCACGCACCTCTGGGGGATCCATCCTGGGGAGCGGCGACCCTCTTGGTGAGCGGCGTGCGCTTGGGTCCGCCAGCCTGGGTCTGCAGCCCGTATGAGAATTGCGGCGGATCGTTCCAGCCGCGCTCCTTGTTGCCTGCGAAGGTGAGAGGACGTGTGAAGCGAGCCTGGGGGCGGCAGAGGGTCCGCACCCCGCGCGGTAACCGCCCCCAGCCTGGACCGGCGGTAGACCCAGCGCCCCAGCCCACCCGCCGCGCTCACCCGGTTTCACGTACAGCCCCGCCATCTCCACTTCCGCACGGCCAGCGGGGCATCACGTCACTTCCGGGGCGGCCGCACCCGAGCCGGCTGGGGCACGCCCCCGGCAGGGCCGGTTGCCTGGAGCCCTCCCGGTTGGACAGTTCAGAAACGCTGGGAATCGTCGTCGAGGCCCTGCTCCAACTCCCTAAGGAACTCTAAATCTACTCCAGCTAATAATGCACGGGGCCCTAACTACATGGTACCAAGTGGGGCTTTTTTCCAGGAGGTGGCGCTCTAGGAGCCCAAGTGGGTTCCCTCGCTCCAAATCTCACAGTTGCTCTCAGGAGCAAGTTTAAACCACCAGAAGCTCATGCCCCACACATGCCCCCACTATGATCTAGCCAGGTGGACTTCCAGAACCTCTGTCCACTTCCCTGAACGTTTACACTCTCTCGGCTGGAATGTATTTATTAGGAAGCCTAGCACACTTAAAGTACCTCAGACCAGGTACTTCAGGTGTCTCAACTGAGCTCCCACAACCTTCTGAGATTTCCTAGTTGTACTATATATTATCTTCAGTGCTGTTTATTTGACTCTTGTTTGACAGTCTCAGAAGGTGGAACTCCTATTTTATTATACCTCCAGTGCCGACCTTAGTGCCTAGTGCCTATATATTCATAAAAATATATTTCTTAAATGAAGTCATTTTTCCAACACTCCCATGCCCTTATGTGACTACCTGCAGCCACCGACACCAAGCACAGATGCAGACACTCATCTCATACAGGTTGTTAACTCCCAACCCAGCCCCAGGCCCAATATACTCACATCCAGTGAGGTCACTGAGGGATTTTTATTTGTACCGATTTTGCTATAAAGTGTTGCTGAGGTAGAGCCAACTGTCCAGGGCTGGACAGGGGCAAGGAACACAGGGACCCAGGGAGAGGAGAGCCCGGGGCCTAGGCTGTGGTACAGGACCTCTCAATCATCCATATAAACAATAAATTGGGCAATAAATAGAGGGTGGGCAAGGGTCAGTGGGGAAAGCAGAGAAGGCTTCAAGGGGCGAGAGGCTGCAGGTCCCTGGGGAATGAAGGGGTACAGAGTCGGGCATGGACCCAGAACCTCCTTCCCCAGTCCTCCCCGATTAATTTAGGGCATGTGGAGCAGAGAGGGTTTCAGCCGGAAGGCATCAAGAAAAGAGAAGATGCCCCGCTTTCGAGGGGCTGCCCCTGCACCCCCAACCCCTCCTTTGAGCAGGGGGAGGGGCAGGGGACCTCCAGGGGAGTCCACAGAGCTGGTCCGCTTGAGCCGCAGGCGGGCACGGGCCTGGGCACCCCAGGCCTTGCCTCGAGCCGCAGAGGCCACAAGACACTTCTGGTACTGAACCTAGGGAGAAGGGGAATGTGAGGATCCACTTCCTTTCTGCCCCGGACCCCCTGAAAGCTTCTGCAGGACAGGGACCCGGCGGCCAAGGCTTCAGTAGGAAATGAAGCTGGTAGTCTGCCACATTTGGAGCGCCTACAGCATTCACAGGTAGCTCAATAACAAACGCCTAAAACTTCACATTCACTGAGCATTTAAGGAGAGCTTGACACTGTGTTAAATTCTTTATATATATAATCTAATCGATCTAGTTATTTATCGGGTGTTATAATCACCATTTTGCAAATGAGGAAGTGAGAGTCAGAGAGAATACATGACTTGCCCAAGGTCACATAATCAGAAATTGATAGAATTGGAATTTAAAACTAGTTCTGATTGCACGGCCTGTGCTCTTATCCATACCTACCACTATGCTAACTCTCCTCCATCTCTCATTGCAGTGGACTGGACCCTGGCAAAGTGGACTCCCTAGTCAAAGGGATGTTCTACAACCCAGTCCCAATGCAACTGCTCTGCTCCTCTCTCATTTGAACTCAACAGGGTTCTAAATGGTCTTCTTACTTCTCTTGTGTCTTCCAAATCTTCTACCCATACTATAGCTTTAGTGATCTTCAAAATTCACAAACTTGACTTCACTGTCCTGCTTAAAATCTTTCAACGGCTCAAAGTGCCTCAAGATAAAACAAATTCATCACCCTACCCTGTAAGTTCTTCCACGACCTGGATTCTGCCATTCTTTCTGCCCCTATCTCTCACTCCATCTCCCCCTGCACTCCAGATACACTAGATACTTTCACATACTCTAATCCACTGACATCCCTCTCACCTTCACAGCTGGGGTTCCCTGTACTTGGCACATGTCCTGTCCCATTCCCCTTCACCTGGATAACTTCCCTCCTTGGACCTTCAACTCTCAGTTTTCTATCACCTCTTTCAGGTAGCCTTCTTGAACCTCCAAAGGGGCCATATCCTCCATCATCCTGTGGTGTACAACTTCTTTCTGGCCTGTCTCTGCTCTAACCTAAGTGTTCTGTGAAGGCAAAGGCTATGCCCTCTAAACCACTGAATTCCCAGGGTCCAGTATGGTTGAGTTCCGGCAAGCACTCTTATTTGAGTGAATAAGTGAACTGAACTGAGTGCAAGTGTCCCATACTCAAATGCCCACAGATAACCAGAAAACAATTTAAATGAGAGAAAACAGGAAAGACAATGCTCACCCTTCAAGGCACAGCCCTTACACAATTCCAGCTAAATGCTGAAATGTATACGTGTGGACCCAAGTGCCAGAGCTTCTGATATTTTACAAAAAACACAAATGGCAATTATTATGTGAAATGTCCTGGCCTTTAAATATTGGCAACTAATTAAAGCCTATTAAAAACAGCATGAGGGTCAAATAAAATACTGCTGAACCACAGTCAGCCCTGGCATGGCTAGTTTGTGATCTCTGGAGAGGTTGCCAATCCTGAACCCCAGTCACCTGTACAGAGCAGCTGCAGGGCAATCCCACCCACCCATTCCCACCCCTAACTCACCATGCAAGCAGCCTGCACAGCTTCGGAGAGTCCCCCTGCATGGGGCTGGCACCAGAAGGCCGCACACTGGAAGCTCTGACGGCCCAGGTCGGCAATGAGGCCAAAGGTGTGTGGGTCACGACCAACACCAATAAAGGTCACGAGGCGCACAGGGCACTGCCACAGTGGCTCCTCCTCTGCACCAGCCTCTGCCTGCCCAAATCAGGCCTAGTCACTAGGGGGCCAGGTACTAGCTGGACCCACTGAGCACTTCCAGTAGCAAGCAATAACCCCTTGGCATCCTCACCCACCCCTCCCCACCCCCAACTTCACCTTCTTCTGGCTGGTACCTGAATGGGATGTGCAGTCATGAGAGAGTCAGATATGCTGAGCATGGCAGGGACCCAGGCGTCCCGGTCCCCATGGGTGGTGAGGGTACCAATGGCCGCGTTCATCACGTCCATGCCTGGGGGGGGACAAGCCCACCATGGTGTCTCCCAGGCGTAAAGAAGGATCTGCAGGGAGTGTCTAGGCCCCTCTCACTGACTTAGGATTCAGAGAGATGGGAACAGAATAGCTGCAGCCAGGTTTAGACTCCTGAGTTGAGAAGGGTGGTACATCCCAGGCTATAGAGGGCCATGGGAGCCCTCTTAGAAATCATGATAGATCCTCCCTTTCCCACCTTGCTCTTCTCTTATGCAGCCCACCCCCTCCAGCCCACTCAGTCCTCACCCATGGCTTTGGTGACTGGCAGCGTCCCCATGTACAGTGCCTCGTACTTCTGAGCAGCCTGGCTCACCGCATCCAGTAGCTCCACTGAAATATATACACCAAGTTGGCCTGGGTACTCTCAGTGACCCCTTTCTCCACGCTTCTAAGGGAACTGGAACTAGCAGGAAAAAGGCCATGGATGTTCCTCCAATATAGAGTTTGGGATCCCTGGGACAAGGACACCTCAGAAGTTCTCTATCTCCAGAGAAGTACTAAATAACCAGAACTCCCTTCCCATCTTTCACCAAAGTAGCCTGTTGGTGCAGTGCAGCCCTTCCCTCTCCATACCTTGTCGAGGCAGGTCTTCAGGGGAGATGGGGTCTAGTGAGCAGCAAGGGGAATCACCACTGACCCCTACTCGCTCTGACAAGATCTGAAACACAATGCAGCCAGCATGAGGTGTAGGGAGGGGGAAGTGAGGTAAGGGAGCCAATACCACCCTAACCCAACCACCTTAGCAGCTTCAGACCCAGCTCCATACCCACATTCCCTGCCCCACTCTGGCCCTTACCTGGGCACAGAGCCCGTGTAGGGCACTGGCAATGGCCTTGGCAGGGACGTCACAGCGAAACACATGGCACTTGAGCATACAGCTGTCTTTGTCACCCGCCACAAAAGCGAAGTCCCTGGCAGGGTCAGAGATGGGGCTAGGGCAGGGCCAGGGATGGAGCTGGGGTAGAGGCTAGGTAGGGACAGGGGCCTGTAGTGCCTGCAGGAGGCTGGAAAGTCAGGGTTATGGCAGGGATGGAACAAGGAGATCAGGGCTGGGGCTCTAGGCACCTGGCTGTCACTCACCTGTCACTGTTCCAGAAGCATGTGGGAGCACAGGAGAGAATCAGCCCAGCCTCTCAGGCTCTCCCCCATCCGTCCCTGCTAAGCTGGGCCCACCCTCCCCAACCAGGGCTGGACCAGGCAGGGGAGGCAGAGCTTGGGTACATGTCAGAGGACCTGTGTCCAGGGGTTCAAGTACAGGGGGTCAGCATCAGCGGGGATCACAGCCTGCCGGGGGGAGGGAGGAGCAACTCTCACTTCGAGGGATGTAGGGGTCCTCACCGGCCCTTGGAGCTGCCCACACCCCATACACGAATGTGCACCAGAGGCTGGCGGTGGATCAGACTGTGGTCCAGGGGATTCACCAGGCTCATCACATCCTTCTTCAGGATCATCAGCATGTTCTGGCCCTGCCAAGGAGAGGTCAGCCCGGAGCTCAGATGAAGGTGGTTGCCATAAGGAACAGGCAATTCAGGGACAACCACCTCTGCTGGATGCTGGGCTGAACCCCTTAAAGGGCCAGCCAGCTTACCTCGCCCCAGGTACCATCCGGGGGCTGGCTCTGGCTACGAGTCTGGGCCAGCTGCTGGATGCAGTTATTGACTGCAATACTGCTCTTCCCTGGTACCAGGTCCTCTTCAGGTACTTCTACCCAGCCCAGAGAGCGGACTGCGAAGCACTGACGGGTTGAGGAAAAGGACAGGAGGACCCTGAGTAAGTAGAGGTGAAGTAGGGTGGGAGGTGCCACAGGCTCCACATATATAAACCCTCTGAGACCTCCCTTCAGCCTTGATTACCTCTGCTCAGCCCAGTCTCACCCCTGACCTTTCCCTTGGGACCCTCCCCAATGCCCTGGACTGGCCCTCAGGCCCAAATCACTACCTTAGCCCCTGGCTCCATTCTCTGGATGTAGGATTCTTCACCATACCAGGACAGAGAATTACTGGAATAGAGCAGAGCTCGTAAGAGGACCACAATTCCTACAGAAGGGACAATGGTGAGGACCAGACTACTCGATGGGCACAAGATGTGGGATAAGACCCAGAATATAGTGTCCCAAATATAAAGTCAGAGTGAGACAAGCCCAGGACATATTACATAAATGTAACATAAAGCATGGCTTAGAATTTGAGGGAAAATTCAACACACAGGACACAGAATAAAACAAACATGGAACAGGGTCCAAAATCTGGACCAGCGCCCCAAATCAGGACAAGAAGACCCTAGAACACAGGATAGGAACCTCCGTGGACAGAACCTAGGGTAGTGACCAAGGCCTAGAACATGAGAGGTCAGGACCCAGAATACATAAAACATGTAACAAAAAACAGCTTGGAACAAGGAACGAAACTCAAAACACTGGGAGAGTCAACAATATGGGACAGAGCCAAGAACACATAACAAAACCCTAAACATGGAACACAGTCCAGAACCTGTGCTGGAAAGCGTACTGTGGGTCCAGCTGCATCTTTGAGTGCCATGGAACCCCAAGCCTTTCATTTTTGCCTGGCCTATCCCTGTTACCTCCGGTCCAGTGAGCTCTCCAGGCTGGAGAAGGATCTCCCCTTGGGGGGCCGAAGTCCCCAAATTCCCTCCGTCTTCTGTAGAGAGGGGGCTAGGTCAGTGTGGCAGTAGGCTTAGATCCACACATGAGCTCAGGCCCCCTCTTCACACGCCACCTACCGTGCCTGGGTCCTCTGCATCTCCTGACTCCCAGGTTGGGCGCTGCCACTGGGTGCTACCGCTGGGTACATGCCAATAATAAGTACCTGCAGCATCGCGGATCTTCCTCCAGCCAGGGGGCAAACCTGGCTCCCCCTCCAGACTCTGGTCCCCCCACAAGTCATCTACAGGAACGTGGGATTGGAGAAGGAAGGCATATATGTGCGCTCAGAATAACACTTTGTCATAACCCTTCCTCCAACCCAAAAGGCACAATTTAGCGCTGAAGGTTCAGCCTGAGGGTCCAGGCTTCCAACCTTGGATACTGCAGTGCAAAGATCGCGGTTCATTTGTTCCCTGGTCCTCACTCCGAGACGTACGCCCCTCCCTGTCTTTGAGGCTGGGGTAGCCTTTCGCGCTCCCTCGTCCCCCCTCAGCTCCCGATCCTCCCATCGGGACCCTCTGTGCACACCATCGCAGTTGACCAGAATGATGGCCAGCATGTAATCCTTGCCCAGCATAGCCCTGGTCGCGTCCCCAGCTCGCCTCCGGAGCTGCTGCGCCTACAAGCCCAGCCTCTGCGCTGGAATCGGCCTGGCCAGCTGGCGCCGCACAAATACGGGGCGGGGCAGGGGCCGGGTCCTGGGGCGGGAAAGGACCCGCCTGAGCAGCGCCTCCTGTCGAAAGGTGGCGCGTGAAAACAGCCGTCCTGATCCCCCAGTTACCGCGCGTTGGCGTGCGAAGGTCTGGAGGAGGAGCAAGGTCCGCGGCGCGCACGCTGACATCATAGCTCAATTGTGAGCTCAACAAGCGGCGGAAGATCCGCCAGGCGAACTTGCGCGGAGCGCACACGCGCACGAGTGAGATCACGGCGTTTAGGTAGTCTTACGCGCGCGCACACGCAGCCTGGGTCGCAAAGGGAGAGGTCACGTGGGAGTATCTGCGAAAAGAAGACCTTCAGGAAAGCGCCTCCACCCGTTCCGGAAATGCCCCGGAAGTGCCTGCGCCCTCAGTAAAGATGGCAGTAGCATTTGCCAGGAGGGAGGCGGTGCTGCGCCTGCGCAACAAGCTCGCCAGGGAAGATGGCGGATGACAAGGTGAGCGAACTGGAACGTTGTCTGCAGTGCGGGGTGGGCTTCACACCTTTTTAGTCCTGGGGAGAGACGACAGATGGCGGGGCTCCTGGGTGGGGGGGTGCCCCTTGTTTCTCCTCGGAGCGGACTTTTACTCCTGTCGACTGCCTCAATAATGGGAAGTGGAGTGGCGGAGCATTGCGCAAGGCAAGCAGAACCGGGAATCCCCCAGGTGTCACCCCAACCCCCAACCCCGGACCATGATGATCCTTAGTTACTTGCAGACAGTTCTCACTCTTCTCTATTCTCTAGCCACCGAAATTTCCCTTCCAGAGACAGGAAGTTTCCAACAACACAGACACACCCGCATTCGAACACATTCCTTGGGCACACTAATTTCGTCGTTATGTGCGACCAAAATCCTGAATTCATTTACCCACACCCTTGCAGACAGCCACGTTCCCTCCCCCCGCACCAAACCCCAGCTCATCCAGTCACACATTCAGTTTGGGATGGGTTTGGGGAGGAAGAGGGAGAAGCCTAGGTAGAAATCAGGTTTACCCCCAAATTGTCCAAGGAACTACCTCACCGTTAGTCTGGAAGTTCAGCACCAACCACACATTTACTAAGTACTTGGAGTCCCTGTGTTAGGCCTCGGGACACCAAGATAGACTTTCAGGTAGCTTCCTACTCACTAGCGCTTGCCGGATAAACCTAGGTCCCCCAGCTGCCCCTCTTGTCTTCTCTATACACCGTTTACTGTATAAAATTCCTGTAAGAGTTGCTGTAAGTTACCGATGCAGATCCCATCGGTCACCCCCTCCCAGGCCCCCGTGTGAATTCTTTACTTTTCTATGCCTTTCTTGCTTTACCACTATCATCTCAAGAAGGTTTTATAGGAAGGGGTTTCTTAGGCTCACTGCCTCCTGCCCCCAGCCTCTGATAGACTTGAGCAGGGGATGGGGCTGGGTCAACCTTCTGGAGCCAACCTCTCTTTTGTCCTAGGATTCTCTGCCCAAGCTTAAGGACCTGGCATTTCTCAAGAACCAGCTGGAGCGCCTGCAGCAACGTGTGGAAGACGAAGTCAACAGTGGTGTAGACCAGGTAAAGGTGCACCTGCCCCCTGCCTCCCGCTTAGGCTTCATTGGCCAATATGCTTTTGAGTGGGTGGTAGAGATTTATTCAGCAAATGGTTGGTTATTGAGGGCCTATTCTCTGTGTCACCAAGGAAAGTTTCCCTGAGAAAATGGCCTTTGAACTGGGATCTTAAGTAGGGGTTAACTGGGTGAAGGGGGGAGGAGGGAACATTCCCAGCAGATGGAACAGCAGAGGCAAAGCCCTTGTGGTCCGAGGTAGCATGATGAACATGTGAGGTGAAAACAGTTCAGTTTGGCTGCAGTAGTGGGGTAGCATGCTAGGATATGAGACTGGAGAAGCAAGCAGGAGTCAGATTCCTCAGAGACATCTCTCTCAGTGGGATTCTGTGGTTAGAGCCTTCTAACCTCAGGGTTCTGACATTGTGTGATCATGACTCCTAGGTTCTTTTTCTGCCCAGGACCTTGAAAAAATCTTTGGTGAGCATACTACGGTTTTCCAGAGTAAGGAGGAGCAGGTAGTGGAACATGCTAAGCCCAGCTTGAGTAGCTCCTGGGCAGAGAAGGGGAGAGCCTGGCTGAATTTTCTCCTGCATTTTCCTCCACAGGATGGCTCGCTCTTGTCCTCTCCATTCCTCAAGGGCTTCCTGGCTGGCTATGTGGTGGCCAAACTGAGGGCGTCAGCAGTATTAGGCTTTGCCGTGGGCACCTGCACTGGCATATATGCAGCTCAGGCGTATGCTGTGCCCAATGTGGAGAAGACATTGAGGGACTATCTTCAATCACTGCGCAAGGGGCCCGACTAGCTCTGGATCCCATGGGGGAGGCAGGATGAGCAGCTGGGGCCTGCAGGTGGAGGCCTTTCAACCACAGATGCCATATCTGGCCTCCCCGGCTTTCACCCATTTGCTGTCTCCAGCTTTCCTGCCGCCTTCCTGCAGAGGCTGGACAGTGGCTCATCAGCCAGCACCCTGGACTCCTCGCCTCCATAACCCCATGGCATTGGCCCCAAGACAGTGGCTTCTAGAACTACCAGCCCCTTCCTCTTCTAGCCCTTACTGTGGAGTATGCAGCTGACTCTTGATTCTCAGTATTCTCTCTGGTGATGTACCAAGGTTCCTCTCCCCTCGGAGCCAGCTCCATAACTTGATTTTCCCCGAACGTGTCACAATCCCCACTGACCCCCCTTGCTAGCTACACAGGCCACCCAGGGTCTAGTTTGGGCATGAGTGTAGAGGACGGGGGTGTGCCAGGCCTGGGCCATCCCAGGCAGGCCCGCTGGACCCTGATGCTACTCCTGTCCACTGCCATGTACGGAGCCCATGCCCCATTGCTGGCACTGTGCCACGTGGATGGCCGTGTGCCCTTCCGACCGTCTTCGGCTGTATTGCTGACTGAACTGACCAAGCTGCTGCTGTGCGCCTTCTCCCTCCTGGTGGGCTGGCAAGCATGGCCCCAGCAAACCCCACCCTGGCGCCAGGCTGCCCCGTTCGCACTATCAGCCCTGCTCTACGGCGCCAGCAACAACCTGGTGATCTACCTTCAACGTTACATGGACCCCAGCACCTACCAGGTGCTGAGCAATCTCAAGATTGGAAGCACAGCCCTGTTCTACTGCCTCTGCCTCCGACACCGCCTCTCTGCACGCCAGGGCTTAGCACTGCTGCTGCTCATGGCAGCAGGAGCCTGCTATGCAGCTGGTGGCCTGCAGGATCCTGGGAACACCCTTCCTGGGCCCCCTTCTGCAGCTGCTGCAGGCCCCATGCCCCTGCATATCAGTCCACTGGGACTGCTGCTTCTCATCCTGTACTGCCTCATCTCAGGCTTGTCTTCCGTGTACACAGAGCTGCTCATGAAGCGACAGCGGCTGCCCCTGGCACTTCAGAACCTCTTCCTCTACACTTTTGGTGTGCTCCTGAACCTAGGTCTGCATGCAGGTGGCGGCCCCGGCCCAGGGCTCCTGGAGGGTTTCTCAGGATGGGCAGCACTTGTAGTGCTGAGCCAGGCACTAAATGGGCTGCTCATGTCAGCTGTCATGAAGCACGGCAGCAGCATCACACGCCTCTTCGTTGTGTCCTGCTCGCTAGTGGTCAACGCTGTGCTCTCAGCAGCCCTGCTGCAGCTTCAGCTCACAGCTGCCTTCTTCCTGGCCACGCTGCTCATTGGCCTGGCTGTGCGCCTGTACTATGGCAGTCGCTAGCCCCTCACCACCTCCACCCTGATTCCTGACCTGTAGATTGGGCGCCACCATCGGAGCCACCTCCCAGTGCTGACCCCTCCCCTCAGCAGCCCTGTAACAAGTGCCTTGCGAGAAAAGCTGGGGAAGTGCGAGCAGCCATGTCAGTTCCTGGAGGTAGGTGGATGGAGGGTTGAGCCTGGGAGACCTGAAGCCTGGGTTTGGTTAAGGAAACTCTTACACGCCCAGAAGTTCTTCCTGACTAAGGAATTAGGGGAGCATCAGTTCATGGGCCTGAGAAATGATACCGTGCCTGATGGGAGGAGGTGCCCTGCCTCAACCTGCATGAATGCAGTTTCTTCAAGTGGGGTGTGGGCAGCAGTTGGCTTTCCTTGCCTACTGTGGTCACCCCAGCAGACCCACTGCCCCCAGGCCTGGTGCTGGCTGCTCCAGCCCAGCCATGGTGCATGACTCCCCCATAACATGCTCACCCCCCACTGTCATGTAGGAAAGCCCAGTTGCCGCAGATTATACGCCCATCACCCAGGCCTCTGCCATGCTCCCCTAGCTGCAGCAGCACCTGGAAATAATGCCCCCACTCTCTCCTTATCCCGCCTTTGTTCTGGAAACCTCAGAGAGGACTGGGGTTTGACTCATCTCAGGATGTTGTCCCTGGGCCCTGGCTTAAGCCTACACTCCTGACCTCTCTGCTCACTCTAAGGGCTCTCTCATAGCCCACTGTCCCCTCTATAGCTTCTAGGAGGTACCATCTTTCCCACTCTGAGTCCTGCCCTTTCCTAGCAGTGTCCCAGCTCCCAACAGCCTAGGGAAACTACACAGAGTGACCTGGGACCAGGCACAGGGAAACTTGTATAGCTCAATCAGTGTCTGTATAAGCAATAAGGTCTTAATAAAGTGCTCTGGGGTATAGGTGGTTCCTACAGTTGGCCATAATTGTCCTGTGTCTTCTGTGTTGCATAGCTCCTCTCAAACATAATTTCATTCCTCTGGTGCCCTGAGTATCTTAATCCTGGGGTGACTTATTGACTAAGAGAAGAGGCTGTTTTCTCCCAGCTGTTGCTAACAGCATTGTTTCCTTTGAGAATTCCATGGAGCCCAGACTTATTTTCTGTCACGGAGCTTTGGAAGTTTCTCTGAAGCATAGAACTTGGGCCCTGGAGAATTTGGAAGGAGTCTTGGGAATAGAAAGTGTTGGGCCCAGCAAGGCAAACTGTAGACTATAGGCTAGAGTGCTCTTAGGACTCAAGGTGGTCTCGTTTCTCATCTCCTCTGGATCCCTCACTGATATTCCTGCCTGTCGTCTCTTCTCATGACCAGAGGAATGTCAGGCCCTGCTCCCGTGGTAGAATACCTGGTAAGCTTGTGGGAAAAAAAAAAGAGAAATCCCAGTCCTGCTGAAGCAGAATCTTAGGGAGTGAGGTTTGGGAATTTTTTTTCTTTATTCTTTTTTTTTTTTCTTTTCAGTAAGCTTCCTAGGTGATTCTGATGCACACTGCAACTTGTGAACTACTATTTCTGGCAGTGTAGAACTATAGCCAACCAGGCTTGAGTGTTAATTCTGGCTCTGTCACCTATTGGCTGACTGTCCTTGAACAATTACTTAACCTCTCTTAGCTTTAGTTGGCTTATCTCTGAAATGGGTGGGGGGGTGTCAGATGATACCTACTACTATAAAGGGGACTGGAAATGACTAAATCAAATAAGGGATGTTAATGTGCTCAGCAGGTACTGGCACGAGACCTAGTTAGTGGTGTTATTAATTATCCATAATGAAGGTTAGCTTGGCTGTTGTGTCCCAACTGCTCTCCCTTCTAGGACCTTTACGAATGAGGAGAGAGGAGACTGCCCCTGAAGGATTCCTGATCCCCACATTTCTCCTCAGGGCGGGGATCCAGCATGCCTGCGCCCAGCCTAGTCTGCTGAAGTCGCTGGCTCTGGGCTTGGAGCTCCTGGTTCTGCGTGGCCAGGTTGATGGTGTCTTGCAGGATGCCAGCCAGCAGGCTGCGATAGTGATGCTCTGTGGCCATGGCCTGTTCCTCCCACAGCCCCCGCCAGGCTTGGAATACCTGTGCACAGATTCAGAGATCCCCATCAGTCAGCCAGCCTTGGAACCAATTCAAGGCCTGCCCTCTGTCCTCACTGACCTGCAGCACGTGGCACGTCCAAGCCCGGGCAGCCTGCACGTGCAGGTCATAGAGGGCTGTCAGGTCCTGCTCCGCAGTGTCCCGTTCTGCCTGAAGGGCCTCCAGCTGGAGTCTCAGCCCTGTCCACTCTCGGTGCCATCTCTGCCTCTCCTCAGAAACCTTCAGTGATAATACGTACCGTTTGTTGAGCGCAACCTGTGTGCCAGGCTCTGCTCTACTTACTTTATATTATTATTTCGTTTAATGATAACCTTTGAGGTAATTGCTATTTTACAGATTTGGAAACAGTGGGTCAGAGAAGTGACCTAACTTGACCAAATTCACATGGCTAGTGAGGGACAGAACTGAGATGACACATGCATTTCAATAGTTCACCGTCATCCTTGGGGTAAAGTCCAAATCCAGAGGCGTGGCACACGGTCTCTTTATCCTTGACTCTGACCATGCACCTGCCAGGCTCCAGCCAGATGGACAGTTTGCAACACCCAGAACCTACTTTGCCATTGCTTCCGTTTGGACTTTTGCTTATACAGGATTCTCTCCTAAGAGCGTGTCTCCCACCTTCCCCTGATCCAACCTCTGTGCACACAAGTTTTGTTTCTTGTTTAAACAAGATCTGTTTACTTAGTGCCTCCATGTGATGAGCACAAACTGCCCTGTGGATCTGAGTCTAGTGAATTTCTCTGGCTAATTTGTTTGTCCTTAAAGTCTCAGGTTAGATGTCATCTGCTCCACTCCAGCCTGGGCCAGGTAGACCTGTTTGTTCCCACAAGTCACTAGCTCCCTCATTTATAGCACTTAGCACTGAGAATTGCATCGTCTATCCCCCACAAAGCTGTGAGGGCCATGAGAGAGGTTGTGGTCCAGTCTGCTGTGATTGATGCTAGATCCCAGCACAGTACCTGGCCAGGTTAAAAGGAGCCTCAAGGGACTTCCCTGCTGGTCCAGTGGTAAAGAATCCGCCTTGCAATGCAGGGGATGCAGGTTTGGTCCCTGGTCTGGGAACTAAGATCCTACATGCTGTGGCACAATTAAGCCCACGTGCCACAACTACTGAGCTCATGTGCCTCAACTAGAGAGCCTGCGTGCCGCAAACTACAGAGCCCACGTGCCCTGGAGCCCCCACGCCACAAATAGAGAAGAGAAAAACTCACACACCACAACTAGAGAGAAGCCCAAGTGCCACAACAAAAGATCCCACATGCCTCAACGAAGATCCCCCGTGCCACAACTAAGACCTGACTCAGCAAAAAAAAAACAGAAGTAGGAGCCTCAAGTCCCCTACTGGACCTTCCTCACCTCTTCAGCCACCAGGCCTTTGACGTGGACCCCTGCCACCGCTTCTTCCTCCTGTTGCAAATGCTTCAGTTCCTCTTGGATCCAAATTTGGTGCTGTTCTCGCAGTCTCTGCCTCTGGGCCTGAGCCAGGAAGAACTGCAGGGCCACATCCGGGGCCTGCTGGGCCTAGGTGGCATCATTCTAGGCTCAGCCAGAAGCCCATGTGTGTACACAGCCTTGGGACACAGGGCCCAACTTTTCCAACAGACCGCCATTACCAGGGCAGCTCCTAGAATTACATCCAGGAGACTAGCTGGCCTGAAAGAGCCTGTGGCCTGGACAGAGACTCAGAGGCCGTGAGGGAAGAGGAGAGGTATTGATTCTGCCAGTAGGTGCCATGGAGGCCCTAGGGACCCCATACCCCTAAACCAACCCAGTAGGAAAACAGCCCCTTCCCATGCCCCTCCCTGAGGGATACAGTAACCCTTGAGGCCCTTTATTTGCCTAAAGCTCCATATTTCTCCCTCATGTTAGGGCAAGGTAAGCAGGACACATATTATCAGGACTCTGCGACTCTACTCCCCAACAGCTTCCAGTTGTTCTGGGGTACATGAGGTGTTACCTGTTCCTCAGGGTCCCTGAGAGGGTGCATTTGGTGGAGATCAGGTCCTATAGATGCTGTTCTTCCTGCCACTGGAGGAAAATGCAGTTAAGCACACCAAAGGTGGAGAAGACCTCCAGCTCCACCCCAAGCACCAGCCTCACCTTGAGGCTCTTCCTGGAGGCCTGGGCTGGGGCTTGCTGTTGAATCTGTGACCTGCTGAGAATATATTACGAATGAGAATTCTATTACCTTTTCTCCTAGGACAGTGTTGGTTTTGAAATCAGATCAGGGTCCCAGCCCCTCCTTTTCTTAGCTGTTTGACCTCAGGCAGGTGGATAGTCTTCTGAGTCTCCATTTTCTCATCCATAAAATGGAGCTGATAAAAGTTGTAGAGAGCATGAAATGAGATAAGGCACCCAAAGCACTTAGCAGTGGCCAGCCCTGTTCAATAACTTGGAGTTTACAGGCCTAATTCCCAAGGCCCAGGGCTGTAAAAACAAGTTATAAGTAATTAAGAAAATGAAAGCACCAGGAAAAGCTGGACAGGGGCGACCTTCCAACCACCCTGTGACAAATCATGGAAGACAGCGCCCCTTCTGCATAAGGGAGGACACGCATCCTAAGGGGATGAAAGAGTGCCGTACTGAGTCTAAGGACTTGGATGTCTTTGCACCTCTGCTGCCTTTGATTATCCTAGTGACCCTGGGATACTCACATCACTTCTCAGAGCTTCAGTTTGCTGAAGCAATGCTGGGAGCAATGTTGTCTTCCCTGTTTAAAATAAATTGTGGCTTCCCCTTGACCTTCCAGACAAACTCCAAACATCTCAATTGATTTACAAAGACCTGCATGACCAGGCCCCTACTTCAGTCTCCAATCCTTCTCTCTGGACTTTCTTCCTCAAACTCTATCCTCCAGCAAATTGAGCTGCTTGCAGTCTCCCAAAGAGATCAAGGATTCGCTTACCTCTGACACTTCTCCTGTTATTTTTTCTGCCTGGAATGTTCTTCATTCATCTTTGCTAGCCATCTCCTTCAGGTTTCAACTTCCTGCATGAAGTCTTCCTTCCCTCTCTCGCCAATACTAACTTAGATACCCACATAGAGCCCTTTGGATAAGCTCTTCAGAGCACTTATCATGGTGTTAATTGTTTCTTTCCAGAGGATTATAAAAAGGCACATAGTGGTCAATAAATGTTTGGGAATCAATACATTAATGAAGGAAGGAAGAGCCCCCTCACAGTGCTCTGTAAACAGAGAAAAAGGAGGCAGGCATCAATAGGCCTCCCAAGAGTTTGGATGGGAAGACGTACCTGTGGTTCTGGGAGCCCCATAGCCTCAGTTTTGACTGTTTTGAGCATCCAGCTTCCTGAGCGCTGGTTCCAGGCTTTTACCACCTGTGGAGAGGGGATTCTGGGTGGGCTCTGGCCATTGCTGGCCCAGGCACCCACAGACCTCACCTTGCTCACCTGCAACTCCCGCAGTGCCTTGCCCAGCTGGCAGAGCCCACTATCTGTCAGGGCGTCCCCAAGGAGGCCTGAACGCAGGCTCTTCAGGCCAGCCTGCCGGGCCCGGGCCTCTTCTACTGCATCCCAGAGGGTGGGCCTCACCTGTCTCACCTTCATCCTCCTTTCTGCGGCCCCCAACAGAGCAGCCTGGAGCAAGCTCAGGGAGCTGCCTAGTAAGGGGAGACACAGAGTGAATCCCTCCTTCCTCTGAACTCCAAAGCACACTAACTGTAAAACTTTTAATTTCTATTAACAGTACTATTCATAAAAATAGCTAACACCTGGGCTTCCCTGGTCGCACATTGGTTGGGAATCCGCCTGCCAATGCAAGAGACACGGGTTCAAGCCCTAGTCCGGGAAGATCCCACATGCTGCGGAGCAACTAAGCCTGTGTGCCACAACTACTGAGCCTGCGCTCTGGAGCCTGTGAGCCACAACTACTGAAGCCCACATGCCTAGAGCCTGTGCTCCGCAACAAGAGAAGCCACCTCAATGAGAAGCCTGCACACCGCAACAAAGAGTAGCCCCCGCTCGCCGCAACTACAGAAAGCCCGCGCGCAGCAACAAAGACCCAACTCAGCCAAAAATTAGTTAATTAATTAAAAAAAAAAAAGCTAACACCTGTCCGGCATTTTCCATGTGTTCGACGGTACTGTGCTAAGGCTTTTCATGGATTGTCTCTTTTTAGCTACACAATACTCCAGTGAGGCAGCAACCCTAATTTACCCTGTCTCCCTCCACATTTTCCAGATGAGGCAACTGAACCTCAGAGAGGTCAAGCAACTTCCTGGTGAGTGGCAGAACTGAAACTCAAGCCCAGTTCTGTCTGACACTAAAGCCTGTGCCCTTAGTCACGATCCCAAACTGGTCTATACACAAACACACTTCCTTCCCTCCCTGCTTTGTCCTTGAGAGTGTGAAGTGCCCCAACTTATCTTCCTCATTCCACAGGGCCTGATGTAGGCTGTGGTCTGGGAATATGTTGGCCAAATGAATGTGTTTGTTGCTTCTGAAGACAGAGGGCCAGACTTTTACTTTTCTTTTTTCTTTTTTGGCTACGTTGGGTCTTTGTTGCTGCATGTGGTCTTTCTCTAGTCGCGGCGAGCCGGGGCTACTCTTTGTTGTGGTGTGCGGGCTTCTCATTGCGGTGGTTTCTCTTGTTGCGGAGCACAGGCTCTGGGCGTGCGGGCTTCAGTAGCTGTGGCTCACGGGCTCTAGAGCGCAGGCTCAGTAGTTGTGGTGCACGGGCTTACTTGCTCCGCAGCATGTGGGATCGTCCCGGACCAGGGCTTGAACCCATGTCTCCTGCATTGGCAGGCGGATTCCTAACCACTGTGCCACCAGGGAAGCCCCACAGACTTTTTTTTTTTACTCTTTTATTAGTGGAAAACTTCAAACATATACAAAGTCTAGGAATTTCATCTACTTATCACCTTATCATCTTCAACAAATATCAACTCATGGTCATTCTTGTTTGATCTATACCCTCCACTTGACCTCCCCCAAATTTCTGACATATCATTTCACAGAGGCCTGATCTTTAATGAGTGTGTGAAAATAGGAAAGTACCTTCTCTTCTCTGATCCTCCCTTTCCTCGTCTATAAATTAAACCTGCCTCCCTTCCCTCGCCCGTAGATTCGATCTGCCTCATGGCATTGTGGTAAGAATCAAAGGTTTTAGTCAGTGTAAAAATGCTTGGTAAACTGTTGAAGCCCTCTGAAAGGGTGAGGGGTTGCTTTTACTATTGGCCTTACCTTTCCAGACGGTGAGCGCCTGGCAATTCTGGGACCTTTCTGAATCCTGGCCGTCCCAGAGGCTCAGGCTCTCTCTCGGCTCGCTAGGGTTGGGGCTGCCGCTGGTTGGGTGAGAGGGGGGCCAGGCCTAAGGCCAGATCCTAGAGCTTCCCAAAGAAACCCACGTCCTCCCCCAGGCCACCTTGAGGGTCCAGGCGAAGAAGAAGGCCACTGTAGTTGTTTCCTTCCAGGAGACATGAGACAATCCAGGGCAGAGAGCCCTCCACCTCCTCACCAACAACCTTACCAGCCAACACCTGCAGCAAGGGACAGTCTCTGCCAGAGGGAGGGATGGAGGAAGAAAAGAGATGTCCACCGGTGGATGCAGAAAGAAACTGGCCCAAATCACACTCTGATGGAAAGATTGACTGTTTCCAGTCACTTTTGTGTACCACCAGACAGATTTGCAACCTTGTATAGATCTTTATTTTATTTTATATTTGATTACTTTTAAAATTAAACAAATAATACATTCTCATAGTAAAAACAATTTAATTTTATATCTGACAAGAGACTTGTATCCAGAATATATAAAGAGCTCCTATACCTCAATAATAAAAAATACAGCCCAATTGTAAAATGGCAAAGCAAGGTGACATCAACAAAAATGGCAGAGTAGGGAACTCTGGGAGTCTGTCCCTTCCCAGAAACATCTGGCAAAAAAAATGGTCAGAATCAACCTTACTGGAACTCTGGGAGATAGTCAAAGGTTGACAGCAATCAAGTGAATGTTTAACCAGGGGAAAGGCAGCTTAAATATGGTAAGAGATCTTTGTGGTGTTTTTAACTTACCCTAGCCCCAACCTTCTCCCCAGCACAGCCCACATTTCTGGTGGGGGTATCTGGTTCTGAAAGGAGCAGAGTAGATCTTGTTCCCAGGGAACTGTGTTTGTCTGTTTTGATTGTCTGGGGTTTCCCACAAAGGACTGACAAAAGCTGCCTCCCTTTGTCTCACTTATCTTGGAATTCTCTTGGAACAGAGGAGCTATGCCAGAGGACAGTCCCCCAAAGCATTGAGAGATGAAAGAACAAGCAAAAATAACAGTTGGGGCAAACAATAGACACATGGAAAGACAGGGAGAAAAGGTGGGGAGTGAAATTTTGGAGGAATAAGGATTTTGAAAAGTTCCCATGTGTACTAGGGTGCCTAGAAAGCCACACATATGTCCAGGGCAGTATATGTGGTCAGAAGAGACCTGAGAAGACCAAAGGCTTTCACCTCTGTCTGAATTAGGGCTCAGTGCAAGCATCAGGTGAGGCTAAGGCAGAGCTGTAAATGGTCTTGCTAAGCATTTAAGGAGTGACCCAACACAGAGCCAGTCTGTAGAAACCTGGAGAATTTTTTTCTTCCTTTCTCCCTTTTTTTCCCTTTTCCTCCTCCCTGCCTCCTCCTTCTTCTCCTTCCTCTCTCCTCATTCCCTTTCCCCTACCTGTCCTCCTCCTCCTTTTTCTCCTTTTCCTTTCTTTTTTTTTTGGGGGGGGCGCATTCTCGGAGGTTAGGGAATTCTATGTCAGGTCATTGGCTAATCACTGAGATAATAGAATGAAGACTTCGGTGACTGCAAGGAATACAGTCTTTGCAAAAATTGTTTGGAAAAGTAAGCAAATGGATGGCTGATGCTCACAACAAGCAACAAGGCAAACCCTGGAGAGGAGGGAGAATCCAGCTTTCAGAGTTACCCGATTATCATATCCAGAGTGTCAGAGCACTAAGGAAAAAGAATGGAGACTTAAGAGACCAACCCAATAAAGAATATAGTCTTTACAAAAAATACTCAAATTGGCCAGTTTCCAACAAAAAATTATTAGGCATGCAAATAAGAAAGTATGGCTCAGGACTTCCCTGGTGGTCCAGTGGCTAAGACTCTGCACTCTCAATGCAGGGGGCCTTGGTTCGATCCCTGGTCAGGGAACTAGATCCCACATGCCTCAACTAAGACCTGGCACAGCCAGATAGATAAATAAAATTTTTTTAATTAAAAAAAAAGAAAGTATGCCTCACTCACAGGAAAAAAGAAAA
The DNA here is from genome assembly GCF_963924675.1 of Phocoena phocoena. NCBI lineage: Eukaryota > Metazoa > Chordata > Mammalia > Artiodactyla > Phocoenidae > Phocoena > Phocoena phocoena. Next base: position 118,080,417 of record NC_089221.1, read on the forward strand.
AGAAATTAATAAAAACTGTCCCTGAGGAAACCAGACACTGGATTCAGTAGACAAAGACTTTAAATCAACTGTCTTAGATATTTTCAGAAAACTAAATCAAGAAAATGATGTCTCACCCAGGCTGGCTCCTCTGTCAACTCCCAGTTCCCTCTTTCCCACCCAACTTCTAGCTTCACTGCTATCTTGGGAATTTTCCTAAAAATTTTGTGGTGGGAGAAGGGGAATAAAGATAAAGGAAAAAAAAAAAGAAAATGATGTCTCAGTGACTGTCAATAGAACAATAGAAATTATAAAAAGGAACCAAGTAGAAATATGGGAGCTGAAAAGTACAATAACTGAAATTAAAAATTCACTAGAGGGTAGATTTGAGCAGGCACAAGAATCTCAACAAACCTGAAGATAGGTCAAATAAAATTATCCAGTCTGAGGAGCAGAAAGAAAGAAGAATGAAGGAAAATGAGCCTAAGAGACCTGTGGGCTGCCATCTAGTGTACAAACATATGCATAATGGGAGTCCCAGAGGGAGAAGAGAAAGAGAAAAGGACAGAAAGAATATTTGAAGAAATAATGCTCAAAAAGTCCCCCAAACTTATGAAAGGCATGAATCTACACATCCAAGAAGCTCAACAAATTCCAAGGAGGGTATACTCAAAGAGATCTACACCAGGACAGATTATAATCAAACTGTCAAAATCCAAAGTCAAAGAAAGAATCTTGAAAACAAGAGAGAAGCAGCTTATTATGCACAAAGGATCTTCAGTAAGATTAAAAACCAATTTTTCATCAGAAACTATGGAGGCCAGAAGGCAGTGGGATAACACAGTTAAAGTGTTGAAAGAAAAAAAAAACAAAAAACCAAACCTGTCAACTAAGATTTCTGTATCTGGCAAGACTATCCTTCAGAAATGTAAGAGAAAGTAAGATATGCCCAGATAAACAAAAATTGAGGGAGTTCATTGCTAGTAGACCTGCCTTACAAGAAATACTAAAGGGAGCAAATCCTTCAGCATGTCAGAGATGAGGAAAGGAGGAGACTCTGATGCTGCCCTGGGCCTCTACATCCATATTTCAGCCACCTACCCAAGCCTTCCCCAAAGCTGTTAAAAGGCTCCATCAAACTTACAGGGCTCCTGGAAGCTGCAGGATCCGCAAGGCTCCTCGCCACATGCCCTGGGTCCCAGGTCCCTCAGGAGGGTCAGGCCATGGGCAGGACATGGTGACAGTGAGCAGAGAGCAGGCACTGTGGAGGAGATCAAAGGATCAGGCCAAATGGCTAGGGGGTGGGGGTGGGTGAAGGCACCCGCCTGTCCTCACCTGTCTCCACCACCTGCAGCCTGCAAGTACAGCTCTGAGGCAGCTCTTGAGTCAGACACCTCCACTTCACTGGCATTTTCTACCACCCTGGAGGAAGGGAAGGCTGATCTCAGCTCCTAAGCACAAGGGTTCTGTCCAGCCCCCCAGAATCTCTGCATGGGGAGCCCATGGGGGCCCAAGAGCCTATAAGAATCATCCCCAAGACTCCAAGCTCAATATATCCCCTAAAAGCCTCTCATCTTCATGATCTTATTTTTTCTCCTATCATCTGCCCAGTGAGGGAAACAGGATAGTTGGGATTGCTCCCATTTTATAGATGGAGAAACTGAAGTTCTGCTCGGTGAGATGCTCAGATCACCCGGGATGGTAATGACTGAGTTGAAGAGGTGTAAGTGGATGGGGTGGTGAGAAGAGTGAGAGGTTATGGAGATATGGGATGAAGGGAAGACGGTGAGAGGGAGTCCTGGGGGCAAACGTAAAACCTGTAAGCATGACCCCAAGTTCATAACTTCCCTTCCCTGGAGTGGCAGTGGGGAGAAGCCTCCAACGGCTTGGTTTGGGGTGTCAGCCCTGACTTAAGACAAGCTCCCTCAGACCCCGTTGGGCTCTGGACACTCACAAGCCCAGAGGGGACACATCCAGCACTGACAGGTTCTCTGACCCTGGAGCAAGCAGGTCCCGACTCCTCCCACTGGTGCTGAGCTGCGATCACACAAGCACAACATCTGTTACAAACCGAACCTTTCCCCAGCCTTTGGCTCATGTGATCCTCCCGCTGGGGCCCTGTGAACCAAGCAGGGCACCAAAATTCAGCCATCTCAGGCAGGAAAAAGGAGACCCCAGCAAGGCAAGCCGACAGTGGTGCGGAGGATGAACGGGAAGAGGGGGAGCCAATGAGAGACTAGCTGTAGGTGTTTGGACGGGCAAGAGATCCAAACTCTTCAGGCAGTCCCTGAGCCTTGGGCTCTTTTGCAGCATCAACATGGCCTTGGCTCCCCAGGTCTCCCCTTCCCCCCAGGGCCTCACCTGCACCAGGCTAAGTGTACTAAGCACGGCATCAGAGCCCCTGAGGGGCAGAGCTTCTTCAAACAGCATCTGCAGCAGCTAAAGAGAAGGGTGAGTGAGGATTGAGAAGGGATTAACCTGTTTTTCAACATTTCCTGAGGGCAAGGAAATTATTTCTATGCCTGGCCCTGTGCTAGGTGCTATGGACTTGGTGGCCAGGACAAAAATAGCCCCCGGCCTTGTGGTTCACAGCGAGCCAGACAAGTGAGCAGACATTTTCAGTGGGACCTCCTGTTTGCTAGGGTAGGGGCTCATGACAAGGTTTTGAGGCAACTGTTTTAGTTTGGGGGCACTTGGCTGAAGCCTAAAAACAAAATGTTTATTATCATTATTAGTATTACTAAGAACAGTGAAAAGTAGACTTCCCTGAGTATTTGATCTTTGCACACCACCCCTCCTTGACCCTCACCTCATGGACCCCAGCCTCCCACCTTCCCTGACCTCTCAATAGCTTCGTGATTGATGCTGGAAAGACATCCTGTATGGACCACAGGGTGCTATAGGAACCCCAAGGAGGGGCACCTAGTCCAGCTAGGGTGGGGAGGGGAAAGTTCTCGAAGGTCTCCTTGAGGAGCCAACACTTGAGTCTCATAACAACTATGACTGGTGCATCCTCTGGGACTTACCTGAGGCACAAGCCGGGGTGCCTCTGTTTCTCGACCCCGAAGCAGCAGGGCCACACTGTACCCTCGGCCCACCGAGCCCAGCATGCACTGGACTCTTGTTAGCAACTCCTGCTCCGCCTCCTGCAGGGAGACACAGGCACATCTCCGACTCAGGTGCCTGCCCAGCCTGCCCTGACCAGAGAGCTTAGGAAGCACTCAGCACTCCAGGATCAAGGGTCCTGAGTGCTCTGACCCTCCTCCCATCACCCTACCAGACCCCCCTACCTGAGGAGCATCAGAACCCAGGACTCTGTCAAAGGTGACGCATTGTTCCTGTGAGCAGAACTGGAGTCAACAGTGTCACTCCCATCTTCCCTGGACTTACCCACACCCCATCCCAGCCCATCCCATCTCTACCTGACTCTCCAGAATCCCACGCTGACACAGGCGGATGCTCTTGGGCCCCTCCAGGAGGAGCGTGGGGCAACAGGTCTCCTCGGGGCCTGAGACAGGTGGGCTACATATCAACTCTCATGGGGGAAACTGAACTCTCAGGACTCCTGAGTCCTGCCTTCAACCTTTGCCTCAGTTTCCTAATGTGAGATGGCCTCGCCCTCCCCCTCTCCCAAGAGGCTCTCCCAGGCTGTGTTACCTCTGAGATGAATGTGTGGAGGCTTCTTACCAGATCTTCTCCTTCGCTCTACTTCCACCACCACGGCCAGCCTGGTCTGTGGGTTGTCAGTGAGGACTGAAGGGGCTGAGCTGCCCCGGCCCAAAGCAGCCCCTGTGCTCATCGCTTCTCCGCACTCCATGGCTTCTGTGCCTCTCAGATTCCCCTCAATAATTCATCTCCCTGATCTGAGGGCTCTGAGTAGGGCCTCTGAACAATAACTTACCATAGGAGGTGACCTCTCTTTTCTGAGTGAGCCAGACTGTTGCATGGAGTTTTTCTTTTTTTCCCTCTTATGAAAAATTTCAGACATATATAACTGTGGAGAGAAGAGTTTAATGAGCTTCCAGGCACTCAGCTTCAGCAGTTATCAACTTATGGCCGGTTTTATTCCTTCTGTTCCCCCTTCCACCCCAGTGGATTCTTTTTTTTTGCGGTACGCGGGCTTCTCACTGCTGTGGCCTCTCCCGTTGCGGAGCACAGGCTCCGGACGCGCAAGCTCAGCGGCCGTGGCTCACGGGCCCAGCTGCTCTGCGGCATGTGGGATCTTCCCGGACCGGGGCATGAACCCGCGTCCCCTGCATCGGCAGGCAGAGTCTCAACGACTGCGCCACCAGGGAAGCCCCCAGTGGATTCTTTTGAAGCAAATCCCAGACACCTTATATTTCACATATAGCTATTTCAGTATGTATTTATACAAGATAACTACCTTTTTAAAAAATGACAGCTTTGTTGAGATATAATTCATATACCATACAATTCACCCACTTAAAGTGTATTATTCAATGGTTTTTAGTACGTTTGCAGATATGTGTAACTCTTACTACGGTTAATTTTAGAACGTTTCCATCACTTTATAAAGAAACTTGCTTTCCTTTACTATAACCTCCCTAACCCCCACCTTATCCTGACCCTTAAAAAACCACTCATCTACTCTCTGCCTCTATAGATTTGCCCATTCTGGACATTTCATATAAGTGGACTCACATAATATGTGTTCTTTCTGTGACTGGCTTTTTTCTTGTTTTCCAAGGTTCATCCATGATGTAGCATGTATCAGTACTTCTTTCGTTTCTGTGGCTGAATAATGTTCCATGTAGGGTGAAATTACTTCTGTCACTAACTACCCGGAGTTTGGCCAAACTTCACAGGTAAGAGCACAGTTGAAATAAGACTGCCCTAAATTCAGACGCTAGTCTCAAGCTCAGGGGTCCTCACTTTGACTAGCTATCTACACTCCCAGGTATACCCACTACTCCTGCAGCTTCCATAATTTGCTGGAATGACTTACAGAACCCAAAAAAGCATTATAGTTACTGTATCTGACACCAATTCTCTAACACTGACTGGGCGTCCTACATTTCAATCCAATTCTGATACTAACGTCGACTGAAAAAAAAAGCACAACCTGTGAGTTGTGAGTTAAGTTTTATTTGGGGTAAAATTAGGACTATAGTCCAGTAGACAGCATTTCAGATTGCTCTGAGAAGCTGCTCCAAAGAGGTAGCGGGGGAAGTTCAGTATATATGTGATTTTGGTGCAGGGAGAGTACATGCAATGAAGCACATATTTCTTTGCAGGAGGTTTCTGCTAGTCTCGTGAAGGTTACTGCTAGTCACCAGGAGCAGGTGTCACCATGAGGGATGATTTTAGTGCTTTTCTAGGTACAAGGAGATGCAACAATTGGACTCATAAAATTGTCTCCTGAAAATATGTATCTGAAGACCTGTTTTGCCAGTTTTTCCTAGAGCACATAGCGCCTCATTCCTCATCTCCACCCTGAACTCCTTTCAGGGGGTGTTAAAGGTCAGCAGTTGCAGCAGCTCATAATTTGATCCTTGTAGAGGTAGATGGCAAGCGCCAATTTGTAGGTGACACTAACTACTTGGAGTTAGCGCCAGATCCCACAAGTTAAAATGCAAGGTTCTCAGTAAGACCCCTTATTTTAGGTTCCAGCCACAAGTGGGCTCCCCAAGTTACTTGTAGTACTGCCTGACTTGGCTACAGATTCCTGGGTTCCCACAACCAACCCTCAGGTTCAATAATTCACTAGAATGACTCACAGAACTCGGGAAAGTGCTCTATTTATGATTACCTTTTTTTAATTATAAAGCATGCAAGTGAACAATCAGATGAAGAGTGTTGGAGTCCAGCTGCAACGAGTCCAGGAGTACCTGAGGGAGGAACAGCATCAGCGACGGAGAAAGAACGAGACTGACACTGTCTCTGGAGTCAGGCAGATAGTAGCATACTTTATTGTTATTCAGCAAGCTTATATATTTTTGGTTTACATAATCAAAACATAATTATCATAATATAGTCTAGCCTTAGGCCTCAAACCCTTGACCACAAGATTTCCTCAAAAGATTACCTTAGAAGTGTCTGTAGTTTCTAGATGTGCTATCAAGATATTTCCCCAAGTTCTCATTAGTTGCAGGTTATTTTCTAGTCGTTAAGCCAAGCTATTATGTAAGTCTTTATTACAGAAGTGCAATCTTCGTGTTCTTTCTGCATGGGCAAGTGTTTTGAATAGTGCCTTGAAAATATTTACAATATATCCTACAGTTCCTGTGTTGCTGACTCCACTAGTAGCACTCACAATACCTCCTACACTCCTGTTTATCATCCGGCAATTATTGCCAAAGTATTAACCTTTCTTTATAGTGGACCCAGATAAAACCAAAATCATCAACAACCCCTTCATAGGGCCACAGTTGTTCAATTGGGGGTGTTTTCCATAGGAACATCCCTATATTTCCAGATTGTGTATTGCGTTCCCAGTTTCCTGGGGCCGGAATAGGTACTTTCCATTTTGTGGTAATAATAGTAGGGGGGTGGGTAGTAGTTTTTCTCATTTTCCTAACCCTGGGTGCAAATCCCCCTAGTGCTATTTCCATATATAAGCTTAACACAACCAAACAAATCAATAGAGATGTAGTCCGCCGTGCTGGGACAGTGCTGCTTTGCAGTCCTGCCTTTGATTGCATCATGACTTTGTCACGGCGCAGGGACTCCAGGATGGCTTCCAACAGAAGAGTTATGTAGGGCAAGGTCTGGAAGGGTCCTGAGTGGCAGGAGCTCCTGTTCCTGTGGAGTGAGGGTATGCCTTCCCAGTACATCAGTGTGTTCACCAACCAGGAAGCTCCCTGAGCCTCATTGTCCAGCATTTTTCGATGAGATTTCATCATGTAGGCATGATTAATTAAATCATAGGCTATGTGATTGAATTCAACTCCAGCCCTTCAATCTGCATGGTTTTTCTTTTTTTGACCGTGCTGCGTGGCATGCAAGATCTTAGTTCCATGGCCAGGGATCAAAACTGTGCCCCCTGCAGTGGAAGCACAGAGTCTTAACGACCGGACCACCAGGGAAGTCCCTGCGTGGTTGTTTATTTCTAGTGAGTAACCTCTTCCATCCTAGAGCTATCTAGGAGCCCTGCCAGAAGTCACCTCATTAGTATAACAGAGAGACTCCTATTGCTCCGGAAATTCCAAAGGTTTTTGAAGCTTTGTGCCAGTAACTGAAGACAAAGACCAGATAAGTTCTTTATTATATCACAAGCCACTCTCTGGTTTTTCACCAAGGATCCCTTATAGCCAAAAGAATCATACCTGTCTGATCATCTACATTTGGTGTATGTCTATATAACAGGTAGAACAATAGTAACAAGATGAATATGCCTAACATCTGGAGGAATCAGTGTGGGGTAGGCATAGGAGGCTTGTATTTTCCCATACATTTGACTATCAATATTAATACTGTAGTCTTACCAACACTGCCAGTGTTATATCTAATTGTGTAGCTGTTACATGAAAAATGAGAGTAATTAGTTCAGTCCATCATTATAATTTACGATCAAAATGTCTCCCACGACAAGGCCACCCAGGTTTGCAGTCTTCTCCTATATCTCATCAGGTTCCAAAGCAAAAGTGGTCTCAGGATTAGATGGTTTCACCCTGAGACATCTGGTATAACTGAACTAAGGGACATACCATCTTTTTCTCTGAGCCTCTTTTGAAGCATTAGTGTAATATTGGATTTCCTTCATTGCATAACCTATTTATTCGTTCCTTCACTCTCAGCTTCTGTTCCTCCTTCTAAAGTTCATACGGATTTCAACAGATGCTGAATAGTCAGAACAATCTTATAAAAGAAGAACAAAGTTGGAGGACTCACACTTCCTGATTTCAAAACTTATTGTGAAGCTATAGTAACCAAGACACTGTGGTATTGACATAAGAACAAACATAGAGATCAGTGAGAGAGCAGAGCAGTAAGGGTCCAGAAATAAACACATGTTTCTATGGACAGCTGATTTGACAAGGACATCAAGAACATTCAATGAGGAAAGATTAATCTTTTTAACTAATGGCACTGGGACACCTGGACATCCAGATACCAATGAATGGAGTTGGACCCTTACCTCAGACCATATACAAAAATTAACTCAAATCGATCAATTTCCCAAATTTAAGAGCTAAAACTATACAACTCATAGAAGAAAATACAGAAATTAATCCTCATGGCCTTTAATCTGGCATTGATATGATACCAAAAGCAAGCACAACAGAAGAAAACATGATAAACTGAATTTCATCAAAGTTAAAAACTTTTGTGCATCAAAAGACATTATCAAAAATATGAAAAGACAGCCTACAAAATGGGAGAAAATATTTGCAAATTATATACCTGATGATCTACTATCCAGGATATATAGAGAGCTCCTACAACTCAGCAACAAAAAGACAAACAACTCAAGTAAAAAATGAGGGAAAGACTTGAATAGCCATTTCTCCAAAGAACATATACACAGTGCATAAAAAGATGCTCAACGTCATTATACATTAGTGAAATGCAGAAAGACAAGCAACAATTAATAACTAGGAAAAAACATTTGAATAGACAGTTCTCCAAAGAAGCTATACAAATGGCCAACAAGCATGTGAAAAGATGCTCAAAATCTTTGGTCATTAAAGAAATGCAAATCTAAAACATAATGAGGTACCACTTCTTACTCACTAGTATGGCTCTAATAAAAAGAAAAAAATGGGCTCTGATTCAGTTGATACACACAACTGAAAATATAAACTTTCAGGGCATGTATTGCTTTTTTTTAATATACATTTATTTATTTGTTTGTTTTTATTTTTGGCTATGTTGGGTCGTCGTTGCTGTGCACATGCTTTCTCTAGTTGCGGCGAGCGGGGGCTACTCTTCCTTGTGGTGGGCGGGCTTCTCATTGCAGTGGCTTCTCTTGTTGCAGAGAATGGGTTCTAGGTACACAGGCTTCAGTAGTTGTGGCACGTGGGCTCAGTAGTTGTGGCTTATGGGCTCTAGAGCTCAGGTTCTGTAGTTGTGGTGCCCGGGCTTAGTTGTTTTGTGGCATGTGGGATCTTCCCGGGCCAGGGCTCGAACCCGTGTCCCTTGCATTGGCAGGCGGATTCTTAACCACTGAACCACCAGGGAAGCCCCAGGGCACGTATTGCTTTAAATGCATAATGCAACTGGCTGCCAGACCAGATGCATTGAAAAAAAACAAAACCACCTCCTTTCTATAGCCATTGAAACAAAGTTTACTGTTCTGTTTTAACAAGTTTGTATTGTATTTTGCATTGACACACATCTGCTTATTTAAAAAATGACATCCTTTTGGTAGTAATCGTTCAGCACAAGTGGGTATTACAGCTTGATGTTTGTGTGTTCTAATTCTCAGTGTTCTTTGATTCCAGGTCTTATAGAGCAGTTAAGGCAACTTTAATGGCGTTTTTGAAATGTATTGTAAAATAAAAAGAGGTAATGTAATTAAAAAGAAAACCGTTGGTGAGAAAGTGGATAAATAAGAACGCTCATACATTTTTTAAAATTAATTAATGTATTTTTGGCTGTGTTGGGTCTTCGTTGCTGCGCTCTGGCTTTGTCTAGTTGCAGCGAACCGGGGCTACTCTTAATTGTGGAGCATGGGCTTCTCATTGCAGTGGCTTCTCTTGTTGCGGAGCACGGGCTCTAGGCACGTGAGCTTCAGTAATTGTGGCACGGGGGCTCAGTGGTTGTGGCTCGCGGGCTGTAGAGAGCAGGGTTAGCAGTTGTGGCGCACAGGCTTAGTTGCTCCGCAGCATGTGGGATCTTCCCAGACCAGGGCTCGAACCCGTGTCCACTGCACTGGCAGGCGGATTCTTAACCACTGCACCACCAGGGAAGTCCAAACCCTCATCCATTGCTGATGGGAATGTAATATGGTGCAGCCACTGTGGAAAAGAGTTTGGAAGTTCTTCAAAACATTAAACATATAATTACCATATGATCCAGCAATACTTCTCCTAGGTATATATGCAAAAGAACTGAAAAGAGGTACATAAACAGATTTGTGTACTAAAATGTTCATAGTAGCATCATTCACAATAGCCAAAAACTGTCCATCGATAGATGAATTAATAAACAAAATGTAGTTTATAATACAATGGAGTATCATACAGCCATAAAAAGCAATGAAGTACTGACACATGCTACAACATAGATGAACCTTGAAAACATTATACTAAGTTAAATAAACCAGACACAAATACTGTATGATCCCACTTATATTAAATATCTAGAATAGGCAAATTCATAGACAGAAAGTAGATTAGATGTTCCCAGGCTCTAGGGGAAGGGAAATGGAGAGTATTTGCTTAACGGGTACAGAGTTTCTCTTGGGGTAACAAAAAAATTCTGGAAATTGTGGTGATCGTTGCACAATACTGTGAATGTAATTAATACCACTGTACCTTACACTTAAGAATGGTTAAAATGGCAAACTTTATATATATATATTTTTACCAGAATAAAGAGAAAAAATATATATCTTATTCCTATCTGCATACAATCATGCTGTTTCCCTCATCTTAATGAAGATTATCTTATGAACATAACATCAATCATACTCCATGGTGAAAGACAAAACTTTCTAAGATCAGGAACAAGACAGGGATGCCCACTTTTGTCACTTCTATTTAACATAGTACTGGAGATCCTAGCCAAAGAAGTTAGGCAGGAAAAAGAAACAAAAGACATCCAAACTGGAAAGGAAGAAGTAAAATTGTCTTTGTTCACAGATGACATGATTTTATATGTAGAAAATCCTGAAGATTCCACACAAAAAAACCTGTTAGAACTGATAAACAAATTCAGCAAAGTTGAGGCATACAAAACCAACAAACAAAATCCAGTGAGTTTTGTAAAAAAATAAACAGAAACCTCAATTAAATAGAGTTGGGAGACCAGAAGGGACTGCTTCATGCCCTGAGACCTTAGCAGAGCCCAACAGGAAGAAGAAAGACTCCTTCTTTACTGGCAAGGAGCCCTCCCACCTTCCTTTTCCTCTATATAAAAGTGTTCTCCTACCTTTGCCATACAGAAACTTGCATGTATTGATAGCTCGCCGTGGTTGCAGACACCTGAATTGCAATTCTCTGCTGATCCCAAAGAAACCTGTCTTTGCAGGAGAACTATCTGGCAGTCTATTTGTTTCAGTTTAGCAGTTTCTATACACTAATAATGAACAGTCTGGAAAGGAAATTAAGAAAACCAATTCCATTTACAATAGCATCAAAAAATAAAATAAAGTACTTAGAAATTAACTGAAGAGATGAAAGACTTAAAATGAAAACTACAAAAATTGCTGAAAGAATTAAAGAAGACACAAGTAAATGGAAAATCATCCCATATTCATGGATCGGAAGACAATATTATTAGGATATCAACACTCCCCAAGGCAAGCTACAGATTTAATTAAATCCCTGTCAAAATCTAATGGCATTTTTTGCAGAAATAGAAAAATCCATCCTAAGATTCATATGGAATCTCAAGGGACCCCAAAGAGCCAAAACAATCTTGAAAAAAAGAATAAAATTGGAGATCTCACACTTCCTGATTTCATAACCTATTACAAACCTACAGTAACCACAACAGTGTGGTACCGGCATAAAAACAGATATATGGGGCTTCCCTGGTGGCGCAGTGGTTGAGAGTCCGCCTGCTGATGCAGAGGACGCGGGTTCATGCCCTGGTCCGGGAACATCCCACGTGCCGCGGAGCGGCTGGGCTCGTGAGCCATGGCTGCTGAGCCTGCGCGTCAGGAGCCTGTGCTCCACAACGGAAGAGGCCACAGCAGTGAGAGGCCCGCGTACCGCAAAAAAAACAAAAAACAGATATATGGACCAATAGAATTGAATAGAGAGCCCAGAAATAAAACCTCACATATATGGTCAAATGATTTTCGACAAGGATGCCAAGACCATTCAATGTCTTTTCAAAAATGGTATTGGGAAAACTGTCTATCCACATGCAAAAGTGTTGGGAGGCAGAGATATTGAATAATATCCACCGAACTGAG